>NC_133395.1:1400909-2600909 GCF_047511655.1 Castor canadensis | reverse complement strand
CAGGACCTCGCATTAATGACCATCATGATGAGTTAAGATATGGTCTGTGAGGGCCCTAATTTGTAATATGTCACTTTCACAGGTTCCGTGGGTTAGGATGTGAGCGCACCTCTGCGGGGGACACAATTCAACCTGCAACGGTCACTTTGAAGTTCAATCAGAAGGAGTGGCCCCTTGGACCCAACTGGAGTGCCAAGACGGGAGGAGCATGACAGAGGAGTACCACGATCTTTTCCTGCGGGGCAGAGAACTTTGTGACTGATGGGACATGATTTAATGCCTCACGGTAACTGTCAAGATGGAAAGATGTGGCAGAAACACTAGAGAACCAACAGTGCAAAAAGGCCTCATGCTGGGGCATGGCTCAAGTGGTAGAACACCTGCCGAGTAAGCACAACGCTCTGAGTTCAAAGCCCAGTACCACCAAAAAGGCCTATGGACCACTCATAATTCTGATTGAAAGATCAGACCCAGATGCAAACTGTCAGTCAGTCGTTACAAGTTATTAGTTCTGGGCTAACTTGCAAGGCTTAGGAAGCTCATTGCTTCCTAATTTGCAAAGTATGGCGCCTGTTGTCACGAGCACAGACTCATGTAGGGGATATTTCAAAATGCAGTCGCTCTAGAGACAGTGGGGGCACTAAACGTTAGAGTAAACTAATGAACAAACATTGCAGAATGAAATGTCACTAGGACTGTTGAGCCCAGAGCGGGCAGAAATGCACTGTGAGAGTTCTGGCTCAAAGCTGGACCCCTCTTTTTTACTTCCTGAACTTCTCAATATTCCAGAGCTCCACCACCCAATATGCAGACACCTATGTAAATTTAATTTAATGGCATTTAGCCAAACCTTGAAATTCAGCCCTCAGTTCCACATTTCACAAGTCAACAACCACTCCTGGCCATGGCTCCCGTATTGGATGATGCAGAGATGGGATAGTTTCCATCACTGCACTAAGCTCTTTGGGCAGCACTGGGGAAGTCTGTTTCCACATACATTTCAGTTGAAGATCAGCGCACAGCCTCCCAAAATCTACCACTTTGGCATAAAGATTATATTGAGCCGAAAGGCACCTGAGAAGAAGCAGACACAGGCAAGCCCTCTGCCTTCCCCTCTCTGCCTGAAAAAGCAGGGCACGAATGTCCCTTGTGCAGGTGTCCTCCTCTTTTGTACCAGGAAAGGAAGGACAACCTTTATCACCAGAGGGGAAGACAGCATGGAGATGAGTCTGCACAAATTAAACCTTCTTAAACAGCTGCCTCCCATACCTTTCCACCATTGGCCACCGCAAGCCCAATCCCTGGCTCCATTAGTTGCTCTGTGTTCCAATGGTCTGTAGCCCTTCCTCCATCTTTAACTACTTTGTGTCTTCGTATCTTTTCTATGAAGGCCTCCATTCATGAAAAATTAAAATATTAACATCAAATAAAATTTACATGCCTTTTCTCTCTTTAATCTGTCTTTCATCAGTGTAATTCACAGGCCTCAGTCAGAGTACCTGAGAGAACAGAAGAAAGGATGTTTTCCCACCCTACACAATTCCCTGAGGATGACTGGGGAGGGACAGGTGTGGCACGGGATGAGGTCCGAGTGTCGATGGAGTCTGTGTGTCTTAGACACAGATGACATCGTGGAAATGAACCCATCTGGCCTCCAGGCAGGTGAGGTCACCTCTGGGGGAAACTCAAAATTATATAGGAGAGGTATTTGTTATTATATCATTTGGAGCTTGCTTTATACAAATTATTGATTCTGGAGAACCTCATCCCAACACATTGCTGCTCATTTTAGGGAGATTTAAACTATATTTTATTTATTTATTTATTTATTTATTTTGTTGCAGTACTGGGGTTTGAACTCAGGCTTCATGCTTGCTAGGCAGGTGCTCTACCAGCTCCGTCAGCCTTTTTGGTGATGAGTTTTTTCAAGACAGGGTCTCACAAGCTATTTGCCCAGGGCTGACTTCAAACTTCAATCCTCCCGATCTCTGCCTCCCGAGTAGCTAGGATTACAAATGTGAGCCACCAGTGCCTGGCTAAACTATTTTAAAAGCCATGAACTAAATAAAGGGTTAAATATAAACAAACATGTTATTTATTACACCAAACATGTTTCTAGAGCTCAGAAAAATATTCGGGTTTCTCTAATCCAAACATTTCAATTTTTGAGGATGAAAAACTATAACCCAAAAAGTTAAATTCCTCTGTTAAATTCTCAAGGCCTAGGAATTAGGTCTCTTTCTGCTATACTGGGATTTGAACTCAGGACCTTGCACTTGCTAGTAAGTGCTCTACCCTTTCAGCTACACTCCAACCCTAGAACTCTTGTATTCAAACTCATTCTACTGCTTTTCCTTTTTTTTTGTTGGTTTTTGGTTTTGAGATAGGGTTTCCCTATACAGCCCCAGTTGACCTCAAACTCATGATCCTTGTGCCTCGGTCTCCTGGGTGCTGGGATTATGGCTGTTCACTTCCATGCCCAGCTTTTGCTTTTCCCTCTGTTATGCTTATATAAGAGGTTCTTATTAAAAGTCTTTCATTGAGATTGCAGCTGTGAAGAAGAGAACCTATCACTTCATTTTTGGGTGGTGGCTGATATGTAATATAGAATGCTCAACAAGCTAGGTGTGGTGGTGCTGGCCTGTAATCCCAGCTTCTCAGGAGGCAGGGTCAGGAGGATCACAAATTTGAGGCCAGCCCAGGCAAAATTAGTGAGATCTTATCTCAAAAACAAAATATAAAAAGCAAAGGACAGGGATCGCGGTTTACCTGGTAAAGTGTTTGTAAGTGGAACGCCCTGGGTTCAATCCCCTGTACCCCAAAAAGAAAGAAAAGAAATGCTCACTGATGTGTGTGTATGCATGCATATGCAGACACATGTGTATACACACACAAATACACATACATGCACGTGTGCACACACAGATACACACACATAGCTGAAGGTTTTACTTCCTTGCAGCCCAACTTGCTGTACAGGATCCAGAAAGGCAGATTCCATGATCTCAGATCCAGTTCTCTGTGACTGGTTTGGATTAATGCAGGGAGAGGGAATGGAGGGATGTGCTCTTGAGTTGCATGCAGGAGAGAATCAGGAAGGATGCCTTACATTCATGAACACGGCTGGCACACAAAGAACTCTAGTCATCTGAGATTTTGAGGAGCATTTTTCTCTGCAGACACCACAGACACGTGGAGCAGAGGTTGTGGTGAACTGCAGTGACGGTCTGCTTTTCGGGACTCTGCCATGTCACCACCCCATTTCTACACTTATGCTGCTATGGGTGACTGGGAAGGGCTGGATCCATGACCACACAGATCGATGACAGCAACAGCACTGTATTATTTGCGCTTTTAAGAAAGACAGTGAATGGCTGGTGGAGTGGTTCAAGTGGTAAAGCTGCTGCCTAGCAAGAGTGAGGTCCTGAGTCCAAACTCCAGTACTGCCAAAAAACAACAAAAAAAGACAATGAAACCTAGAAATACTGATAAATTTGATAACTTAATTTTTATGGACAGCAATAGGTACCTTTGCAATCTCCATTTCAAATAAGGCCCAGAGAAGGAGTCATCTACCTGAGCCTGAGGTTTTTCCTTAAGTTTGAAAAACAAAGATTTTGGTCACCTGGAAAGAAATATTATGCTTTCCTTCTGGCCATATCCCTTAATCACACTCCTTTTTTATTGCAGAGTTAAAAATGTGTCAAAATGAGGGCCCTGTCCCTGTAACCAATGGGCACAATAAGCAGCTGTCCCATGAAGAAATCCTTCCCTGGTTTTGTGTCAATTCTGGTCCCTTCTCGCTTGCTCAATGTTTGGTGTGACCGTAAACTGCGGTCACACCAACTTTACTGTTTTTCACCTCTTGTGGGTGAGGACTAAGAGGTATGCTTCGTGTTTGCAGTGTTTTCCTTTGGAAGAAAAAACCACCTTTGTCTCCATTGTTCTTTCTTGGCTCTCTTTCCTAGCCTGGCTTGATGCGGGAAATAGAACCATAAGGCAATAGAAAACTGGCAGGCAGGGCAGGAGTTTTCTCCCTTGATAGGCTGTATAATTATCCACATGGAACCTGCAAAGCCTAAAATAATTTGCATGTGGCAAGCAGAAAAGGTTTGCAGGGCTCTGGGCTGGCGAATGGAGGAGGGTTTGGTAGGTCAGTCTACAGCATGGGCTGGGGAGGGGAGCTTGAGCTGACCTAGGAAAGAAAGGGAGTTAGCCAGACCAAGAAGAGGCCAGAGGGCCCCACAAGCAATCCCCTGCCCGGCTGCTTTGGGATCGCTAAAGAGTTCTGAAGCCACCCAACAAATGTGGATGACAGTGAAATAAACCAGACATGGAAGGACAAATACTCAGTCTCACTTTTATGAGGTCCCCAGAGTCATCAGATTCATAGACACAGAAATAGCAATAGATGGCCAGGGGTTGGGGTGGGGGCTGGGGAGTTCATGTCTGGTGCTAGGTTTCAGTTGGGGGATGAGGAGAAAGTTCTGGAGACGGAGCATGGTCGTGGTTGCACAACACATGAGTGTACTTAATTCTGAACTGTGTACATGCTGAGTGCCACAGTTTTTCAAAATGCTTCAGTGGCTATGTCAGACAACATTTCCTTAGCTTCCTGCCAAAGCATCTGTGTAGATGAAACTCCAAAAACGAGAAAGAATATATCACATTGGCTGCCACGCATTATTGGTTAGGCTTCTAGGAGCCTGTGGTCCTGACTTCTCCATGGCATGGCAAAGAGCCACACGCTCCATGTTTGCCTAGACCTGAAGCTATGTGCAGACATATTCAGGCATCCAGAGTACCACTGTTAAATGTAACAGATGTCTTACTGTATTTCTGAATAACTTTTTTAGGAAACAACCCATTCTCTATAGCACTATAGGAATTGCCTAAAACAAAGAACATTAGAACTTAATCATTATTCTAATAATCTAGTAAAATGACACACTACAAATACATATGTATATTCTAGGTTTTATGATATTTGACAGTTTGCTGCCTCTCAAAGTTTTGTTGGTCATACAAGATTTAGAGGTTTAATCCTCCTCTATTTTTTTTTTCCTTGAGGAGAAAACAAAGATTGTTAGGACGCCATGGGCAGCTACACAAAAGGGGCGTAGAGTACTCTGCCCTTTGTGGGTGTGTTACCGGGGATCGAACCCAGGACCTTCTACGTACTAAGCAAGAGCTCAACCACCCCACTGAGTTATATGTTAACCCTCCTCCACTCTTTCTTTTGTGTGTGTGTGTGTGTGTGTGTTTGAACTCAGTACAGCGTTGAGCTGAAAGACCAAAGCCACAACGCTTAGGTCCAATCCTCTGCTGGCTAGCTCAGTGACCTTGGGCTGAGAACAGCCTCTCTGTGCTTTGTGTCTTTACTGTAAAATGGTGATGGTGATAGTGCCAGCCTGGAAGAGCTGTTGTGAGGATGAGAGAGGGTTAATATGCACGCAGAATTTGGAACATAAAGCTGGTGTTTGTACTAGAGGCATGGCTCAAGTGGAAAAACGCCTGCTTTGCAAGCTCAAAATCCTGAGTTCAGACCCCAGTTCCAACCAAACCAAACCAAACCAAAGCTGGTGTTTGTTGGGCCCTATGAGGAGAGGTTAGGCTTGGGTGCTAGCAGGAAGATGAGGCTGCTTGTCTTCCTGACCAAGGAGAGCTCCCTAAAACCATAGTCCCTCACCTCTGCATTTATCCATGCCTCAGGTGGCTGAGCAGAAGCCTCTAGGTGCCTCATACAGTCAAAAGTCCAACGTCAGACAGCAGTGAGGCAAATTACAGCTGAGGCCAGGGACCTGGGGGTACACCTGGGAGCAGCTAGTTTCCATAGCAATAGCTGGAACAAAGAAATCACCACTAGGGGCTGAGGCTGTGAGGTATGAGTACAGAGATTCCCTACATACAGGTAGTGGCAAGAAAATAGGGGGCAAATTGACCCCCTAGAAAAAAAGACAAGAAGAAAGAACTTGACAATGAAATTTTAAATGAGAATTTTTTATTTTGGTGGAACTGGGGTTTGAACTCAGGGCTTTGTACTTGCAAAGCAGGCACTCTACTGCTTGAGCCACGCCTCCAGTAACACTATGATTATTTTGAAGATGGTGGTCTCTCGAACTGTTTGCCTGGACTGGCCTCAAACCATGATCCTCCTGGTCTCAGCCTCCCAAGTAGTTAGGATTACAGGGGTGAGCCACAGGTACCTGGCTTAAAATGAGATTTTTTTTAAATCAGGGAGACTAACTAGTGGGCAAGTGAGTTTCTGTGGGTGGAGCAGAGCCTCAGACTAAATAGATAATGATGGAGGCCCCTGCCCATAAGGTCTCCTCCCCAATGACTACTCGATTTGACCGAACAGCAATTATGATTGAAAATGCTTCAGGTGCATGGCTCAAGTCTGTAATCCCAGCTACTTGGGAGGCAGAGATCAAAAGCATCTTGATTCGAGGCCAGACTGGGCAAAATAAGTTCATCAGACTCCATCTGAACAAATGGCTGAGTGTGGAGGGGTGTGTCTGACATCCCAGCTACTCAAGGAACACAAGAAGGAGGATGGTGGCCCAGGTTGGCCCACACATAAAGTGAGACCTTATCTCAAAACCAGCCAATGAAACAAGGGCTGGAGGAGTGGCTCAAGGCCTAGCAAGTGCAAGGCCATGAGTTCAAGACCTAGAACCACACAAAAGGAAATTGCTGGGCATGGTGGTGCATGTCTGTAAATCCCAGCATTGGGAGTCTGAGATAGGAGGATTGTGAATTACAGGACACCCTGGGCTACATAACGAGACCCCATTATGAAAGAAAGAGAGAGAGAGAGAGAGAGAGAGAGAGAGAGAGAAAAGAAAGAAAGAAAGAAAGAAAGAAAGAAAGAAAGAAAAAGAAAGAGAGAAAGAAAGAAAAGAGCAAAGTTCTAAAAATAAGTTAAATTTCAAGTAAGCCGAGAGATGGTGCCATATAAACATTGACAAAACCTCCAGCCCAGTTGAAGAGGAATAAAAGACACATATTATCAAAATCAGGACAAAAATAGAAACTATGCCTATAAATCCTATAGATGTTAAATGCTAATACAGGACAATTAGGAGCAAGTTATACTGGTGAATTTGACCCTTGAAAAGAAATAGAACAATTTAAAAACAAACAAGCCACCAGAGCTCATTCAAGACGCATAGACGATAGTGTTATCCCTTCTTCTGCCTTTCGACTCTGTGCTTCGGCAGAGCTTCCAATACCACCATGTTAGGGCAGAGCACCTGGAGCATCACCACCTCTGTGGTCTGTCAGACCCATTTACGAGGAGAGCTCCAGGCAGAATCTTCCATTTCCACTGGAAAACAAGTGGCAGTTACTGGTTATGATGACCTTGTACCTTGGATCTGGATTTGCTGCACCTTTCTTTATAGTAGGACATCAATTGCTTGAGAAATAAGGCTGTAATTCATCCATTTAACAGGTATGAAGAATGTTTCAACCTCTTGAACTCACAGCATACTATTATTTACAAACATAGACACAAAGGAAAAAAGAATAAACAATATGAAGAAAATGAATTAAAGAAAATGAATTCATAGTTTAAAACTTTCCCATAAATAAGATTTCAGACCCAGGTGTCTTCTCCAGTGAACTCTACCAAAGATTAAAGGAAAAAGTAACCCCTATTGCACACAAACTGGCCTGGAAAATCAACAAGGAGGAACACACCAACCTTTTCAT
This sequence comes from Castor canadensis, assembly GCF_047511655.1. Classification (NCBI taxonomy): domain Eukaryota; kingdom Metazoa; phylum Chordata; class Mammalia; order Rodentia; family Castoridae; genus Castor; species Castor canadensis. Next base: position 2,593,193 of record NC_133395.1, on the reverse strand, counting down.
TTATAAGACCAGTTATCATGTGATATTAAGACCACAAAAAGACACTATAAAGAAGGAATCCAGACAATTGCCAATTGTGAATACAGCACAGGTTGTTTTTGTTTGTTTGTTTGTTTGATTTGGGATTCTGCTGTGTAGCCCAGGCTGGCCTCAAAATTGCCATTCTCTTGCCTTAGCCTCCCGTGCAGATGGCATTACAGCTGTGCACCACTGCACCAGCCTTCTAGATACAAAAATTCTTAAAACTTTAACAAGTAATAATCTGGTAATATACAAAAAAGGATAACACATTATGACCAAATGGGTTTCCTCTAGAAATGCAAGGTTGGTTCAACACTGGAAGATTAATCACTCTAAATTGCCTGTTAACAGACTAAAGGAAAATGATGTACTTATTTCAAAAGATGCAGAAAATATGTTGAACAAAATTCCACATCCATACAGGACTCTAGAGAAATCTCTCAGCAAATTAGAAATAGAACAGACCTTCCCTAACCTGAGGAGGGCATCTACAAACAGTTTATCATTAATATCCAACTTAGTGGTGAAAGACTAGCTATTTTCACTAAAAATCAGGAACAAGGCAAGAGATTGTCAATTCCCACAATTTCCATTAGTGTCTTAATAAGTGCACTCAATCGAGATCAAGAAAAAGGCATACTGATTAATAGGAAGATATGTGTCTTTATTTTCAGATGTTATAAATACTTGTGTAGCAAATCCTAAGAAATCTGAAGATATATCTGCTAGAATAAAAAGTGGAGTTAGCATGGTCAAAAGACACAATGTCTATATATAAAAACCAACTGTATTTCCATATACTAGCAATGAATAATTAAAAGTTAAAATAACACAATAAGGGGTGAGTGATAGCTTGAGTGGTACTCTTTGCCTAGCAAGTGTGAGGCCTTGAGTTCAATCCTTAGCACTGAAAAGAAATTAACACAAGTGCATCGAAATATGCCTTCTGCATCTAATGGAGATATTCTAAATCATGGATGTGGTGGCAGTTATATGTTGCTTTGTTCTGACCTTGCTCTCACTCCAAATTCATATGTTGAAGGTTAATTGACAATGTGATAGAATTAAGAGGCAGAGCCATTGGGAGGTGATTAAGTCAATGAGGGGAGGCCCTACTGAATATGATAGTACCCTAATAAAAGAGGTACAAAGGAGTGTTCTGGTCCTTTTTTTTTTCTTCCATCCCTTCTACCATCTGAGCACACAGTGTTTGTTTTCTCCCCTACAGAGGACAAAATGAGGCATCATTGGTGGAAACAGAAAACAGACTCTTACCAAAGAACTTGCTGGTGCCTTGACCTTGGACTCCTAGCTTCCAGAACCAGGATAAACAGATTTCTGTTATTTCTAAATTATTCAGACTCAAGATTGTTTTATTATAGCAGCAGGAACAGACAAAGACCCATGATTATATCCATTTGTTAACTCATAAAATTGTAGAGTTAGTGAATTTTATTGTTATGTAAATTAGAGAGAGAAAGAAAGAAGACAAAAGAGGTTGCTAGTTAGAGCATACCTATTTTATGTCAGGATCTAAGACTGAGAACACTGTAAGGAACAAACTCAAGATTTGCCATTGGCCCTAACAATGACATAGGTGGGCAAATAGTGAAAAACACTAAAGAAAACAATGCAGGCTAAGGGGATTGACAGCAGTGGAAGAGAGGAGGCGTGAGTTGTTTTATGCATAATAGTTGTGGACCATTTTCCTCTAGTGAGAGGACAGTTGAGCAGACTACATGAACTGTGTGAGCTATGCAGATGTCTAGAGAAAGAACATTCCAGCAGGAAGAGGAGCAGGTACACGCTTGATAAGATATATACACATACACACATATATATCATGTCATTCTTTTAAATGTATTTTTGAAAAGACAATAAGGACATCGTGGTGATCCTAACCATGCTGCAAGTCACAATCATCCTAAATGCTCTATGCAATGGAAATAACCAGACTGTTCTATCAATTGCTGAGCATTCTAACCATGACCATTCTGAGTCTTTGTCATCTACAGTTTGATATTTCTCTAAAACATTTACAATGAAACTCAATGAAAATGACTCTAGCAAGTACTTATTTCTTTCAAACAAAAAAAGTTTTCTTTGGTGGTACTGGGGTTTGAATTCAGGATCTACACCTTGAGCCACTCCACCAGGCCTTTTCGGGGATGGGTTTTTTTGAGATAAGCTTTGGGAACTATTTGCCCCGGGCTGGCTTTAATCATGATCCCTCCTGATGTCTGCCTCCTGGGTAGCTAGGATTATAGGCGTGAGGCACTGGGGCCTGGCTTACTGTTTTTAAATATTTGCTCTCATTATTTTTTCAAAATTTCCCTTTAAAACTTTGTAACTGTTGGCTGTTGACATTTGCAGGAGTATAACTTCTAACAATAGCAACCCGAGCAACATTTTTTGAGATGTTAATGACATCAGCTACAGAACAGACAGAATTAGACTTAAGAATGGACTTCAGGTAAGCCCAGTCTAAAAGACACTTCTTCTAACTCTGTTGATTAATTTGGCCAAGGGGAATTTATTGGCACTGACTGCCACCTAATCAGTATGTCACTTCCCCTCTGACATGGCATCAGATTAGGTCATCTGGGACTCAGCTCATCCCAGGGATGGGGACCAGCAAAGCCAAACCACAAGGTGGTTAACCAAAGGATAGCTTTAGAAAAAAATGTTCTGAGGTACTCTGGGCGGGGGGTGAGGAAACTGCTCAAAATAAGAGGGGAAGTTATCAGAATCCAAATGGAGTCACCTTGTGATAACCCTGCAAAATAATTAAAGCTGACAGGTTATGCAAAACAGTTCTTGTATGTGACTTCCTCTGACACTAAAGCCCTTCCGGGCACCTCTGACACAAGGCAAACTCCTATTTTTGGCCAAATCCAAATTAGAGACAAAAATGATTATTTCTGCCAGGTGTCCTAGCTACATGGGATAGTGAAATTGGGAGAATCTCAGTTGGAGACCAGCTCAGGCAAATAGTTTACCTCCAAAATAACTAGAGTAAGGCGAATTGGAGGCGTGGCTCAAGTGGTAGAGTGCCTGCTTAGCAAGTGCATAAGCCGAGTTCAAACCCCAGTCTCCTCCATACTTATTTATTTAAGTCCATACTTATTTATTTAAAAGAGGTTCATTTGATTGGACATCTTCTTTTACTCACTCTTGTACTCTGCTTTAGAGTGGTGTTTCTAGTTTAAGGCTTAAGCAATAGGTTCTTTTGGCTGATATACTCCAGCTATTACAATTTGTCCCCTTCTCCTGTACTAACTTATTCCCAGCCAGTTTGAAAACTTCAAAGCCAGATTGGTCAACACCTCAATTCCCTCAAGACTGAGAAATGTTCAAGCACAAGTAGGTACTTAGAAACTGCTAAAAAGCACTGACTCCTTACTTCGGCCCATAAATTAACTAAAAGCAGGAGAAAAGCTTGGTATCTCTGCCTCCATTTTGCTCTAAGCCATTCACCTAACAGTCACCTTGGAATCCAGGAGTGACAGGACTGATCCATTACAACTCGGACTGAGGAATCTGCCCCCAAGAAAAGGAACAGTAGAGCCTCAGAGCCTCCACAGGACAGACCACCAGCCAGACAACAAGGACTTGCTTATCCTGACCAGATCGCTCAAGTGATGACAGCGATGACAACTTCAATAAAACCCCTCTCCAAACAAGACTGCCATGATGACCAACCAGGCCACACTGCGACTGGGACTGTTTCACTCTACATACTTCTCATCCTCTGTCCTAGGTCTTTCTCTATTTAAGCCTGAAGCTCACGTCTGTGCCCGCAAGATGGGTTGAAGTGCTTAATTTGCCTCTTCCCCCGGCGTGCCTGTGCTGCGTTAACAAACCTCCTCTCTTTACTTGGTGTGCTGGTGACCTGACGTGTGCAATCCCAGGGCTTCGAACTCTAGCTTCAAGGCTCCCAGTGACGTGCTTCAGATTCACGTCGGGCGGTGGCGGAGCTGTGAGAGGCGGGCATCACAAGGAGACACAGGTGTGGGAAGAAGAGCGAAGTCAGGGTGCCTTCAAGTTCTGGGGCTTGAGTAGCTCCAACAACGGAGTTGCCATCTACTAAGCTGGGGTCAGAAGTTGGTTTGGGAGACACCAATCTGAATACACCAGTGAGGAAGTCATCAGGGAGGTGGGGCCTGGAGACCTAACCCTCGGACCCTACAGAGAAAGGCGCATCGTCTATTTGGGCAGCGCAGAGAGTCCTCTAGCACTACACCTTCTTTCTGATGCTCAGTGCCAACCCTGGCAGTTGTCAGGCAGCTTGCCAATAGCTCAGTCTTCTAACGCAATCATTTTCTTTAATCCCCAATGCCCAAACGAGAAAGACAAAAACAAACCAAGCCCGAAACCATAAGACCCGTCTTGATTCAGTAACTAGCCTAGGAGCAAAAAAAAAAAAAAAAAAAAAAAAAAAAAAAAAAACCACTTAGAACTGGGCCAGGCCTGATTGGGCGTCGTGCTTGTTAAACGTCCGAAGCAGGTGTGATTGGTCGAGGCAGGCCCGGGGGTGGGGCGAGCTCCGGAGTTAGGGGCCAGCTTCCGGAGTCGGCGCTGGGGCCGCCGGGAACTGGAAAAGATCGGCCAATGGTTGTGGCTCAGCACACCGCGCGGGGGCGGCCGGGAAACCGGAAAGAAGGCCCTGCGGCTGTGGTTCCAGCAGCCTTGCAGGTACCGCCAGCCCTGCGAGAGGAACGCCTTAGGGTTGTGGCTTAGGCCGCGGCGCGGGGCTGCCAGGACACTAAAAGGAGCGTCTACAGGAGGTTGTGCAGGGGCGGCCAAGATACCGGAACGAGGGGCCACTGCTTGTGGTTCGGAAGGGCGGCCGCGGGGGCGACTGGGATAGCGGAAGGAGAGCCTCATGGCTGTGCTTCCGGTGGGAGCGCGGTGGCGGCCGGGAACTCGGAAAAAGGGCCCGATGATGGCTGTGTTTGGGAAGATCGCGCGGGGGCTGCCGGGAACCCGGAAGCCCGCCAGATGACTATGGGTCTCCGCTGTGTGGCAATCCCGGTCTGCGGACGAAGTAAGTTCGATACCGCCTTCCCTCGGATGTCCGGTCGCGCGGTCGGGGCTGCGGTCGCCGGCGCGGCAGTGGTGACACTGCTGTCCGTCGCGATCGCGCTCTGTGAGCCGCCGTTGCTCGCAGGTACCCCGCCGCGGGCTGCTTCTGCTGGCGGGCGGACGGGAGGGAGACGCCGCCGCGCGAGGGGCCGGGCCCGCGGGGAGCCGGGAGCCGGGAGCCTCCTGTAACTTCTCAGGGCCTCGGTGTGCAGGACGATCTGGAAGCGTCGTGGGGACCGGCCGAGTCCCTCTGCGCCCAAGACGGTGCTCTCCATCTCCCACCTGAGCTCAAAGCCTGCAAGTTTTTGGACGACATGGGGCTCGCTCCCTTCCCTCTCCCCAGGTCTGAGTGTGTGACTCCTCGGCTGGGGCCTCCCGAGTAAGCCCCGAGACCTGGAGCCCTAGCCAGACACTCCTGAGTCCTCAGCCCCACTGTTGAGCCTTAAACTTCGGCGGGTCCCTGGACTCCGAGGTGCCTTTTCAAATAGGACAGGCCACGTAGGGAACACTTGAGACTTGCACTGAACGACTGCATCCTGATTGTTGGGAGCCCCATCTCTCTTCATAAGGCCTTTTCTTCTCGATTGCCCTACGCAGTAATTTAGCATTCATACAGCTGAATATTGTAGTGTCTCATTTCTCACAAAGTAGAGAGAGAGAGAGAGAGAGCTGTTCTCTACCTTTGTGCAAATAAGAAGAGGCTCTGAAGAAGTAAGTGACTTTAGCCACCATTGCCCAGCGGTGAGTGGCTGAAATGATAACATGCACCATTTGCTTTAGGAGTTATTCGGAAGGTTTGACCACGTACTGTGGTGAGAGAGTAACTGGGGGATTTTGACTTTCTGCATGCACTGAGGGCTCACCAAATCTACAACTCAATGACAACAGCAAAGGGGCTTCTGACCACAATTTTATGTAGAGATTTACTTTTCTCTGTAGCTGTTTCTTTAATTCAGACACTCCATGATTAGTTAGCTTTTTCTCTCCCTTATTTGTGGCTTCATTACTAGATTGACTTACTGAACTCTAGTCCCAATGGCGTTACATCTTTAAAGCCATCTATGTGTTAGTTAATTTAAGGATTGCTGGCACATGCTCTAACTTATAATTCATGTTAGCTTAAAACACTTTTGGCACAAAGCAGCACTGATAGTCTGCCTCTGCCACACTTAATAAAAAGCCAACAAAACCCAAACAGATTTAACTTGTTTTTCCAGACTCGGAATTGTCATGGAGACAGGGCTACTTATGTAAGTGCCATTCACACTGTAAGTAGCCTCTTGTCAAGGCCTTTTTATGCTTCAGAACTTTGGTGTTTGTATTTAAATACTTAAGTGAATAAATCTAAGAGGTGTGTGGCAGTAAGCCAGCTCTGAAACTTGATCCATGATGAGGCCTTGGGAAATTGAGTTGACCTTTCTTTGGCCTTTTGCTAACAGAAGCTGTTTCCCTTGTCCATGTAAAATAATGGCTATGCTTTAAAGGGAATAAGAAGATTATTCAGAGCCAAATATGTCTGACCATGGCCCAGGGAACACAGATTCAAGTTAACCTGAATGACATGTTGGACCATGGAAGAGGTGACAAGAACTATTATAGTCACAGAATAAAAGAAAGTCGTAAATCAATACATTTTCCAATCACATTGGTGGGAGCAGCAGGTAGGTGAGCGACAGCAAAGGGGGAAAACCTGTAGGTTTCAGATGTCATCTTGTAGCATTCTGAACTTTAGGGTTGGTAGAGACTAAGAGGTCTGTCAAGCTTAGTGATGTGATATGAGAGTTTGCCTAAGAGTCACAAGAGTGTTGGTCTAGATACAAAATTGAAGGCAAATTGCTATTAATGGGCCTAAGATAGCCCAAGATAATTTTGGTTCTTGTCTTGCAACATTTCGTCTCTCCATAATCGCAGTGTTCTAGTTCCCAGAGGAAGCAGCCATAGGATCTTTCACACGGATGTGGCTCCTACAGAAGACAGCAGCTCACAGTCTCACGTGAGCGGGGCAGAAAGCGGGCTGATTTTAGAATTTGCTTTCATTCATACAATTCTAGTTAAAAAGTGAAAATGCTGTTCTTTTTTTTTTCTTTTTTTATTATATTCATATGTGCATACAATGTTTGGCTCATTTCTCCCCCCTTCCCCCACCCCCTCCTTTACCACCCCCTTTTTTCCTTACCCCCCCAACCCCTCACTACCAGGCAGAAACTATTTTGCCCTTATCTCTAATTTTGTTGAAGAGAGACTATAAGCAATAATAGGAAGGACCAAGGGTTTTTGCTAGTTCAGATAAGGATAGCTATACATGGAGTTGACTCATATTGATTTCCTGTGCGTGGGTGTTACCTTCTAGGTTAATTCTTCTTGATGTAACCTTTTCTCTAGTTCCTGGTCCTCTTCTCCTATTGGCCTCAGTTGCTTTAAAGTATCTGCTTTAGTTTCATCAACGAAAACAACCCACAACTTATAAACTCCATTAAACGATTACTCTTAGGAAGCATTTTTGCTGGATGTATTATCTCAAATAACATATTACCCCCATCCTCACCAGACCACTATACCTAAAACTCATAGCCTTAGGAGTCACTATCCTAGAATTCACTATCGCAATAGAACTCAACAACATAACTACAACCTAAAATTAAACCCAAACTCCAACACCAAATCATTTTCCACCATACTTGGATTCTTCCCAACCATTATACATCGCACCTCACCCAAAAACACACTAACAGCCAAAAAGCAGCATCAACCCTCTTAGACATAATCTGAGTAGAAGGGACCACACCCAAATTAATAGCCAACATGCAGATTAAAGCCTCTATCACTGTATCTAACCAAAAAGGAATAATCAAATTATACTTCCTATCCCTACTATCTATAGCCTTGGCATTAACAATTATCATCTAATTACCACGAGTAATCTCAAGAACAATAAAAATACTTACAAAAAAGATCAACCAGCCAATACTATTAATCAACTTCCATAATTATAAACAGCCACAACACCCATGACATCCTTACTAATATATTCCACCCCCTCACCACTATAAATAACCCAATCACTTGTATTATAAATACCCCCCAATACATCCACTTCATCATTCTTCACTAATAAAACCAAAAAAACCAACTCTACAAACAAACCTAACATTAAAGCACCCCAAATAACCACATTCTAAGTTAATTCTTCTTGAACTAACCTTTTCTCTAGTTCCTGGTCCCCTTCTCCTATTGGCCTCAGTTGCTTTAAAGTATCTGCTTTAGTTTCTCTGCGTAGAGGGCAACAAATGCTATCTCGTTTTTTGGGTGTTTTACCTATCCTCATACCTTCCTTGTGTGTTCTCGCTTTATCATGTGATCAAAGTCCAATCCCCTTGTTGTGTTTGCCCTTGATCTAATGTCCGCATATGAGGGAGAACATACGATTTTTGGTCTTTGGGGCCAGGCTAACCTCACTCAGAATGATGTTCTCCAATTCCATCCATTTACCAGTGAATGATAACATTTCGTTCTTCTTCATGGCTGCATAGAATTCCATTGTGTATAGATACCACATTTTCTTAATCCATTCGTCAGTGGTGGGGCATCTTGGCTGTTTCCATAACTTGGCTATTGTGAATAGTGCTGCAATAAACATGGGTGTGCAGGTGCCTCTGGAGTAACCTGTGTCACAGTCTTTTGGGTATATCCCCAAGAGTGGTATTGCTGGATCATATGGTAGATCAATGTTTAGATTTTTGAGAAGCCTCCAAATTTTTTTCCAGAGTGGTTGTACTAGTTTACATTCCCACCAGCAGTGTAAGAGGGTTCCTTTTTCCCCCGCATCCTCGCCAACACCTGTTGTTAGTGGTGTTGCTAATGATGGCTATTCTAACAGGGGTGAGGTGGAATCTTAGCGTGGTTTTAATTTGCATTTCCTTTATTGCTAGAGATGGTGAGCATTTTTTCATGTGTTTTTTGGCCATTTGAATTTCTTCTTTTGAGTTCACTTGCCCATTTCTTTATTGGTTCACTAATTTTGGGAGAATTTAGTTTTTTGAGTTCCCTGTATATTCTGGTTATCAGTCCTTTGTCTGATGTGTAGCTGGCAAATATTTTCTCCCACTCTGTGGGTGTTCTCTTCAGTTTAGAGACCATTTCTTTTGTTGAGCAGAAGCTTTTTAGCTGGCAAATATTTGAAAATGCTGTTCTTGACAGTGGTTTTTGTTTGTTTTTGCTTTTCCTTCCCAAATGGTTTTAGAGAGCAGTTGAAAAAGAGTGGATTTTCTTTTTTTTTTATTCATTTATTCACATGTGAATGTATACACATTGTTTGGGTCATTTCTCCCTCCTATCCCCTCGATTTTCTTTTGGCTAGTGGGGTGAGTGATTTGGTTAAAGAAAAATTTACTTTGCCTTCACATGGCAGCATTTTGGTAAAATGGTTTAAGTGAATGCAAAGCAGAAAATCACAACTAGGAGCTGAAAGAGTAGAGAAATATTTATGACCTGCAGCAAGTAAGGGATTACTGAAATTATTTCCAAAGCAGTGACCTCCTTGAAGGAAAGAAGTGAAGGAAGTGAGGGGATTTTATTTGTAGAGGAAATAAATTTTATTTGTAGAGCTGGTGAAACCTGTATTTTAGACCCCAGACCCAAACTCCTGGGATTCCATCTGTCAGGTCTGGCCACTTGCCCCTATATGCCAAATGAAGAGACATGGTGAAGGGCAAAGAAAGGAGGTTCATTACATGGTACAGGTAGCCAAGGGAAGACAGCACTTCAGTTGATCTGTAGCCATCATCAGAGCACAGACATGAGCCATAGGTTTAAGTAGGCAGCTGGGGCAGGAGGCAGAAAGCATTCATAATTACTATCAGTCCTGTCACATGGGTGTCCCAGCAGATCATTATCTCAGGCCTTGTTTTGGGAGGGGTTCTGGAGAAGTTGTTACTGTTGTCATCACTGGTCAGCATAAACAAGTCATTGTTGCATGGGGGTGGTCTGTCCTGTGGGTCTCTGCTGTTCTTTAGCTGCAGTTTCTGTCCTATACCATAAAGATATATTGATAACTCCTATCCTTCCAGTTCCAAGGTAATTTGTAGAGCGACTACAAAAAGAATGGCTTAGAGTAAAGACAAATGCAAAATGGAGACAGGATAAAGGAAATGCAAATTAAAGTGACATTGAGGTTTCATGTCACTCCAGTCAGAATGACTGGGTTATTGAAATGCTAGTTTGGAAGCAGAACTTTTTGAAACTTGAATTTCTGACATCTGTAATACTAAAGAAACAAGGTAGATCTCATGGATGTTGTTGATACGGCTAAGTGCTTAGTTTAAAGTGATGGGTTATGAAGACAGAAAACCTTGTAAGGAAGTCAGTCAGACGGCCCTGGAGTGACTGGTTAGATTCTGTCTTTCTAATTCCTTCACTTTAAAAGTATCTGTACTCCTTGTTCTGGAGGTGCACACATCCTCTGATGTATTAATCAGCTGTGTCGTTAGATGCTAGGTATGGTGAGGTGTGAAGCAAGTGCATGTCAGGCATTCTTGTTACTGCAAGGGCTGTCCATCGCCTTCAGTGATGCTGTCAATAGGTCTTGTCACAGCAGCACCAGTCCTTGCAGTGTGTGAGAGGCAATGCCACTCATCCATGTGTGATGAAGACATGGCAGTCTTGGGGTATAGGTGGGCACATGGGGAGTGGACTGAAGGGAGGTGAGTGAGAGCAGGTTGGTGCCTCTGCAGCCTGGCCCACATCCAGGTGAGAGGTGGGACAGTAGTGGTGACACAGGGAGCAGAAGGTGGCTCATGATGACAGACTTTAGAGCTGAGAGATCAGCATGTGACATTAGCTGTCCCCATGGTCCTGGATCACATCTTTGTCCTGTGTTGGTCTGGAAGTAGGTAAAGGTGGTGGGTTAACGGTAATTAACAGTATCTTTCCATTGTGGGCACATCAGCTAAGCAGGTTGCCCCTACTCCAAGAAAATGCCTGGCTGTTTGGTGAGTAGAAAGTAAAACTGGAAGAGTAAAAGACAAAGCCGTTTGAGCCATAAGGAGTGAGCACGCTCCTGGCTGTCAGCACAACTTGTGAAACATTTGTTTTCCTCAGCTGCTGGGATAATCAGAAGGAGTGCTTTGTTTGAGAAAATACTGTCCCTGTTTACAGAGATTCCTTAATTCTAGAGTCAGTAATGCTTTATTCTAAATAGAACGTATGCATTGGGCTCATGGAGAAGAGCAGCATTTCTCTAACGGGCGAGCTGTTTTAAACACTAAGGCAGAACACACAATTGGAGGAAGTGTGTCAAGAAGGCCAGTTCATAGTACAACCACTCTGTAAAAAAATTTGGAGGCTACTTAAAAAGCTGAACATCGATCTACCATTTGATCCAGCAATACCACTCTTGGGGATATACCCAAAAGACTGTGACACAGGTTACTCCAGAGGCACCCGCACACCCATGTTTATTGCGGCACTATTCACAATAGCCAAGTTATGGCAACAGCCAAGATGCCCCACCACTGACGAATGGATTAAGAAAATGTATCTATACACAATGGAATTCTATGCAGCCATGAAGAAGAACGAAATGTTATCATTCGCTGGTAAATGGATGGAATTGGAGAACATCATTCTGAGTGAGCTTAGCCTGGCCCAAAAGACCAAAAATCATATGTTCTTCCTCATATGTGGACATTAGATCAAGGGCAAACACAACAAGGGGATTGGACTTTGAGCACATGATAAAAGCGAGAGCACACAAAGGAGGGGTGAGGATAGGTAAGACACCTAAAAAACTAGCTAGCATTTGTTGCCCTTAATGCAGAGAAACTAAAGCAGATACCTTAAAGCAACTGAGGCCAATAGGAAAAGGGGAACAGGTACTAGAGAAAAGGTGAGATCAAAAAGAATTAACCTAGAAGGTAACACCCACGCACAGGAAATCAATGTGAGTCAATGCCCTGTATAGCTATCCTTATCTCAACCAGCAAAAACCCTTGTTCCTTCCTATTATTGCATATACTCTCTCTACAACAAAATTAGAAATAAGGGCAAAATAGTTTGTGCTGGGTATTGAGGGGGTGGGGGAGGAGAGGGAGGGGGCGGAGTGGGTGGTAAGGGAGGGGGTGGGGGCAGGGGGGAGAAATGACCCAAGCCTTGTATGCACATAGGAATAATAAAATTAAAAAAAAAAAGAATGCCAGTTCAAATGTAGCTGAAGATGGCAAAGTTATTCCAAAATGCTACTTTGAACCCCGCCTGAGACGTGCTGCATCTGAATGCCATTTCTGGGCTACTTAGTTAGTACCCAGTTGAGCATTGGGGATAATGTGAGGGCAGTCAGACTTTCGAATGTCACAGTAGAAGGAAATCAGTGGATTGAGATTTCCAGTTGTGCAGAGGAAAGACCTAAGAAAGGGAAAATGAAGTAATGTTTTTTTTAAGTGATTAACTGGTTTTTTAATTGATGAAATTTTCTGTAAGATTAAGTAGTCCTCTAAAATGTCTGATATATTTCAAAAATAAACTTGGACTATACAGCATGTTGGTTTTGTGATTTTTGAACATGTACCACAAAAATAAAATCGTGAAACCATTGTGTAAAACCCATAGTATTCACAGATAAGTCACCCTTGGAAAGTGCTGTGGCTAGTGTAGATTTTAAGTCTCTTGCTTCTGTATACGAATAGGTTTTTATTTGCCTTTCTGATGACTTCATTTTCTTGTTTTTCAGTTTTACAAAGAACATTTTCACTACATACAGCACACTTGAGAAAGGACATGGAGAACTTCTTTCAGCTGGTAAAAAATATTGTGCCTGCTCTAACTGAGAAGAAACACAAAGGACAAGATGGACGGATTGGCATAGTTGGGGGATGTCAAGAGTGAGTGTCAGCTGTTTACAAATGCAGCCCTGCATGTCTGCCTATGTCTGTCTTCTGTCTGTCCATCTGTCCTTCCATCAGTCCATCCACCTGCCCATCCATCCACCCATTCTTCCACCTATCCATGCATTTACAATAATCATGTCCAAATGTAGTTTTCAGTGACCAACTTCCTGATTAAACTAAGGACCCCAATTCACTGCTGTGTGTTGGTGTTCGGTTTTGTTTTTTTTTGTGGTGGCAGGTGTGGCTGTTTTTCCCCATTTTATACTTTTTGTGTTTACCAGTCTTCATACAATAAGCTTGTCTTACTTTCATAATCAAGATAAAACTCCTCAGCAAGCACTTGGGTTACTTTGTGATTTGAAGGTGTTCCTGGAAGGCTGTGAAGTCTAACACATGCTGGCTTTTGTTTTAATCTCTGATTTTTATACTTTGCTGCTGTGTTGGCAATAAGGATTGTCAGCTCTCCTGTGGATAGTGATTCCTACTGCCTTCAGCAGGAATGTCTGCTAAAATAGCCATCCTGGCTACTGTTTCTGCTTCTGCTTACTTCCTGTCTGTACTTACCAGACTTCTTTGTCTATCCTGCATTTTGACGTGTTTATCATGTAACTAGGGATATTCGTTATCAACATATAGCTAGATTTTGTTCCTTAATCACTATGATTGGAACTGCTCTTTTTAAGAAGGAAAATAACCTGTTCTTGTTTAATCTCTTTGACTAAACTGTAACCTTTTTTGTTTTTTTGGCAGTACTAAAGTTTGAATTCAGGAGTTCACACTTGCTAGGAAGCTGCTCTACCACTTGAGCCATTCTGCCAGTCCTTTTTTACATTGAGTACTTTCAAGCTGCAGTCTCATGAACTATTTGCCTGGGCTGGCTTGGAATCTCACTCCTCCTGCTCTCTGCTCCTGCGTAGCTGGGATTACAGGTGTAGCGCTCAGCTTGATTATTACTTATTTTACCTTGTGTTTCCGTTTTTTCCTTTCCTTGATTTGGTAGGTTTTTCCTTTGATTAATTTGGAAGTTCTGCTAGTTACACTTTCAAATTGAGGTAGCAGTCACCCTTTAGCTAGCACAGTGCCTCAGTTCGTGAAGCACAGTGGCCTGAGGGAGCATTGAGGGCTTCTCCCCAGTCTTGGCTCTCAAACATAGCTCCTGGTGCCCTTGCTACTGTCTGTGGTTCTCAGCTGCACTCAACCAGTACATGTAACTGCACTGCAAAGTAGATTGCCGTTCATTCTCCTGCCTGCCCTTGGGTAGCAATGATTTGACACCTCCGGCATCTTCTGGCCGTAGTGCTACAGCACTGCAGACGCTCGACATGCTGTGGAGGCATCTGGCTGGCTGTGGGATCCCCACGCAGCCATCCTGGCCCCCAGCTTTGGTAATCTGAATGGGATCTTATTATCTTCTGGCTTTGATGCTGTACCTTAAAAGCCTGCTGGGCATCCAACTTGCTTCTACTTCTAGTGTCCTCGTCTTGCTTGGATGTTTGTAATATTTTCTTTAGAATTCTGCAGTTTCTTCTCAGGCCAGTACTGGGGCTTGAATTCAGGACCTCACATTTGTTAGGCAGACACTCTACCACATGAGCCACTCTGCTGTCCGTGTGGTAGGTTATTTTTGAGACAAGGTTTTGAGAACTATTTGCCAGGGCTGATTTTGAGCCATGAGCCTCCTGATCTCTGCCTCCCAAGTCAAAGGTGTGAACTACCAGTGCCCACAATTTCTGCAGAATGTCTGGGTGTGATTTTTGGTTTTGGTTTCTTTCATTAATCTGGATCTCACTGCCCTGGATGAGCGCTTTCCATACTGAGCCGTTGCCCTTGCAGTGAAGTGCAGCAGCCTCTTTCCCACCCTGAGTGGTACTCAACGCGGGCTCCCTGTGTGCTCCCTGTGGGCGTAGCAGCAGCCTTTGCTGGTCGGGCCAGCAGCTTGCCCATGCTTAGTGTGCCTCATGGCTGAGGCTCTTCATGGGACTTGAGAGCGGTTGTGTTGCCTGTTTTGTCCCTTCTTTTGAGATTTTGACAATCTGGTGACACTGCTTTGGAAAAGGTTATGTGTAGAGAGCGACCTGCCCTTTGTTCTGTGTGCTCTGCAGTTGTCCCTGGATGCTTCACTGTGGGAAGTGAACACAGATTGCTAAGGCCAGGGTTCCTCCTTCTATGCGTGAGGTGACACTAAGCACAGTTTGTCATGGGCCCTCAGCAGTGAGAACATAGATGATAGTAAGATGGAGCTGTAAAGTGGAACACAGCCACTCATGTGT
This sequence comes from Castor canadensis, assembly GCF_047511655.1. NCBI lineage: Eukaryota > Metazoa > Chordata > Mammalia > Rodentia > Castoridae > Castor > Castor canadensis. Next base: position 2,577,937 of record NC_133395.1, on the reverse strand, counting down.
CCCCAGTGACACCGTCTAGTCTATGTTCACTGTTGCTCCTAGAGAACAAGGTCGTCCTGCTCTGGGGCCCTGGTCCCTCCTAACTGCCTTGAGCTGGTGGTTGCCTTGGCAGAAGCTTGGCACTGGTTCTACCTCATCATACCTGATACAGAGACTGCAGTCACCCACACCAGCACTGGGAAACGGTGCTAATGCGTTGTGTGCAAGTCTGGCTTTTCTAGTTCTTGCTCGTGTGGAATATTACTGGCCTCTGCTGGGTGCTGGGTTTGTGATAGTCCTTGGAATTGTATCACTTATTGATAATTCACATCTGTCTGCTGTTTATGGATAACCTATTATTTAATGATAAAGTGTACTTGCCTCATTCTCAGAAGTTTTGACTCCAGTATCGTTTTAGGTACACAGGAGCCCCATATTTTGCAGCAATGTCAGCTCTCAAAGCGGTAAGTTTACCCAAAATTTCTTTATGGACATTTCTCTGGGGAAGAGCGGATTGTTTACATATGAGTAAACCCGTTGTTTTCTGATAGAATCCAAATACCATCTTAGGGTAATCATGAGTAATGGAAACACCTTTAATTTTATCCTGACCTCTTGTGCAGTAACAAAGTTCCTGTTTTTGTTTTTTTGTTTGTTTATTTTTAAACTGAGGTTTTGTTCCCATTATTCTTCACCAAAATATTTCTGGAATATGAAACATAAGCCAGCAATGCCTTTGAACTGGTGGTTTCCCACCAATTTGACCCAGTCCCATTAGCTCAATGGAGAGGTTAACCTGACACGTCCAGTGTTGTGGCTCTGATCTTGCCCCCAAGATGGCAGTAGAAGTCTGACTTTGTTCCCAGCATTTTCGTATGTCACTATTTTCCAAAGCCACCTGGCTGTGGTCTGACTGGTTTGTGTTTGTGTTGTTGTGGCCTGAGTGCTGAGGGACCATGGTGGTCCAACCTGTGTGTCATGGGGTGAGCAGCTGATGGCTGCTTGTGATCCCACTGAGTGCATCCTACTCTAAGTCAACCTCTTGTCTCATTTCTTAGGGTGCAGACTTGTCCTACGTGTTCTGTGCTAGGGAGGCCGCACCTGTGATCAAGTCCTACAGCCCAGAGCTGATCGTGCACCCTGTCCTGTAAGTCAGTTCTGGTTTCTCCTCATCTGCAGCAGCTGTCCTCAGCTCCTAAGTGTTTTTACACTAATGCTGAGAGCAGCTTACTCCAGGTGCTGCCTGGAGGAGGAAGTCGGGCATGGTGGTACAGACATGTAACCCCAGCTGGAGGCAGAGGTGGGAAGATCACAAATTTGAGGCCAGCATGGGCAACTTAGCAAGCCCGTCTCAAAATGAAACTTTAAAAAGGGGTTGGGATGTAGTTCAGTGGTAGAGCCCTGGGTTCTAAGAAAAAAGGAAAAAGAAAGCCATACTGAGCTCATTGTTCTTTGTCAGAGTAAGACAGACCTAGACAGTGAGACTCAGGAGAAACCTGGGAAACTGGGTGGTGGCCAGTGCTGTGGCTGTTTCCATGGTGCTTGCCCAGCAGCAGCGGCCGGAGATTCTGAAGTCCAAGAAAGGTCTAGGCTTATGTGGAAAGCAAGGGACTGGTGTCCCCTCACTTGTTCAGTACGTGCTCCGTGGGGCTCCCCTAAGCAGCCCTGAGGTACAGAGCTTCTGTGCTGATGGAATACCTCTGTGCTGTCCAGGATGGTACTACTGATCACTGCTGCGCACCATGGGGCTTAGAAGTGCAGGCTTCACTTCTGCTGTTTCAGTTACACTTACATGTGCAGTCTCCACTGCACTGGCAGTACTGCTGTGGAGACTGACAAATAAATGAAAGTCATCACAATGTGGATGGTGAGAGAACTGATCTGGAGCAAGGGACGCCATGGGAGTTGGGGCAATGGCACAGAGTGTGACGTTCCAGTGAAGCCCATGGACACTGGGATGGGAGGAGCTGCCACACAGGAGCCCCAGTTGCAGGCTGCAGCTGAGTCAGGGAGCACTGGAACCCTGCAGGTTGTGGGTTGCTGGTGAGGCTAAGCTGGGGAGTAGTGTGACTGTTTCTGTTCCAAGAGGCTCATCTGCTGCTGGGGAAGCTCTTGGACTGGGTGGAGGCTGCCATAAGGATCCTGCTGGTAGCTGAGATGTAAGTGGTGTGGTTAGTAGGCCAGAAGGGACCAGACACTGGGTATTTGTGGGAAGTGCAGCCCCCAGGACTGGCCAGCAGATTGGTGGAAAGGCATGTGCCCCAAAGCCACTAAGAATGTTGGTCTGAGTGAGTAGTCATTTAACATGATGGGGAAACATCAAGAGTTGGGTTTGGAGTGCTTTGGTTCCTGTTAGAAATCCTAGGGGAGGTGGCTAGAAGCCACTGGGTGGAAGTGGGGCAGGCAGGAAAGGCTTTGGTCTGACAGTCGATCACATGTGGGCCATGTTGAAACTGGAAGATGAGAATGAAGGGAAGGCATGATACAGGCTGAGGGGCTTGGCCAGCAGTAGAGGGAGCAGGAGGGCATCCAGAGTCAAGTGAAGCGACTGTTTCAAGATGGTTCTAGAAAAGTCCTTGTCACTTTTCAAGAGTTGGGCTAAGGGTGATACTGTATATAAGTAGTAGTTTCATTAGGAACCTCAGTAGGCGGCTTGTTGAGGAACAAAGGGGACAAGGACCCAGAAGAGCGTCCAGAGTCTCCGAGCTGGGGTGCCACACAGAAGGTGTGGACTCATGTCAGCAAGCCCTATCTATCCTGAGGACGTAAGCAGCACAGGCAGGATCTGGACACATGGTGCACCCCTTGGGGCCAGTCTGTCAGTATATCAAGTGTGCTGACACTGATGCAGGACAGAACACATGGGCCAACAATAGAGAGCCGGGATAATTTTGAAATTAGCTATAAGGTCTTCCTGACTTGATCTATTTGCTGTTTGTTGAGACACGGTCTTGATAAGCAGCCCAAGCTGACCTGCAGCTTCTGAGTGCTGGGGTTATAGGACTGCACCACCACACCCAGTTCTCTCCCTTGCTCTAAATGCTGGAAGCTGGGCATCTAAATTGGGGTGTCAAATGAAGCAGGCAACGGAGAAGACTAAGATGTGAACGCCAAATGCAGTGTGGGGTCTGGATTGGGCCTAAAAGAGGGAGAGGACCTGGTGGGGAGGGGAGGCCGGCGAGCTCTGACCAGTCTGTGGGTAACTGGTATTGGGCCAATGCTAACTGTTTATTGTGATCTCCTGGAACATGGACGTGAAGGCTGTAGGCTCCCGGGGAGGGTGGGAGAAGGATGCATCCTGTACTGGTTTTGCTAGTTTTCTGTAAAGGTAAATTACATTTTCAAAATAAAGTAGTTCAGGGCTAGGAATGTAACTGAGGAGTAGAGTGCTTGCCTGGCATGTCCACGGTGCTGGGCTCTACCCCAAGCACTGAAAAAAAAAGGTTTAAAAGTACACAGATAAGTGAAAGTTTTAAGAAAACCATTCTGTCTTTTTATTTAGGGACAGCCCGAATGCTGTTCAGGAGGTGAAGAAGTGGCTCCCAAGATTGCACGCCCTTGTTGTTGGGCCCGGTCTAGGTAGAGATGACCTGCTTCTCAAGAACGTCAAGGTGAGTGTTGTCATCGGCCACACCTCTCACCACACTGTTGCTCAGTCTTGCGTGGGCCTCCTTGGCATGGCAGAGATGGCTAAAATGAGATGTGAGGGCAGAGGGGAAGCAAGGCCAACCACGGTGATGAGTGCTTCAGAACCAAGTCCAGACCACACAGGTCTCCTTCGCTCCTAGCACAAGCAGTCTCACACTGAGTAGCGGGAGGGGCCGGTATGTGGTCTGTGTGTGATGAGGAGTGCACAGAACTGAGACGTGGACAGAAGGTTACCATTGACTCGTCTCCCTCCAGTGTGACTCTGCTTGCTAGGGGTCCTGGTGGTCACTTTGCCTCTGGGACTGTTGTTCCTGCTCTGTGAAGGGATAATTCCCGCTTTGGGGTTATGGGAGCCACATTTCCTAAAGGGCTGCACATGGTGGCCATTTAGCCTGATGGGATGGCACACATGAGATCACTGTCAGATGGCAGAGAGTGGGGTGTTTCAGAGCCTTGGTTATTGTTTTTTATTTTTGATGTAAATTATTCATTTAGGCAAAAACCCAAAAGGGCTTCTGCTGGGTCTCACTCTGTTAGTCTGGCTGCGTAGCTGGATAACCCTCTGTCCTTTATTGAGGTCCTTTCTGGGGCCAGAGAACGTTGGGCCTCTTGCTGAAGAACTTTGGCCTCCTGTCTCTCCCTGCTTCTCACAACCCAGCTGTGTGCTCTCATGACATCATGGCTGTCAGGTGACAGGGACTGCCAGTCCACACATGTGCATACATGCACTTACCCAGTTTTTCATTGATCTTTTTTGCCATTATGTAGAACTTCAAGTTCATTTTATGCCTTTCTTAATTTAAAAAGATGAAAATGTTTTATTTGAAAGCACTGAAATATAAATATGATGTGGGCTCGGGAAATCCAAAGCCTGGGATGGCATGCCAGCGCTGTACACTGCGCCTTTGGGTGCCCATCATTCCCCTGGCAAGCATGTCCCCTCTGCCTGGGGGTGGGACTCCTCTTCAAGATGTGTAGACCTGGAGGGAGCAGTGAGTGACTGCACTGAAAGCCCTTCCATGTGCCCAGCCATACTGTGTTCTCTAACACGGACACTGTCCTCACCACGAGCACCGTGGCACTCTGTGTAGTGCTTAATCGGCCACAGGGCTTGATGATGGTGGAGATCTCATCTCCCAGTCCCTGGGGCTGAGCACTGAGCAGGAGGGCAAGGCAGGAAGGAGCAGGCTAGGGAGGAGGACCCTCTCTGAGGGGCAGTTGGCTGCTAGCTTTGCCTTTTCAATGAGATGGACCAGCAGCCTGTCAGAGGGAGAGATGGTGTTTGGGGCACTTAGCAGCTGGCTTAGAAAAGAACGCAGTGAAAAGGCAGGTGTGCCTCTACTTTACCAGAACTCCCAAGAACATGACCTAAGGACATCGCCCATGGTGGATCGTCCATTCCGGAGATGTTGAAATTTCACTTTCCTCAAACGCATGAATGGTCAGAATTGTCACTGATGAAACACAGTAGCCATGCCAGGTGACAGGTTGGGGTTGGGGACTAGAATTGAGCTGTGTCTTCTGACTTTTAAAATTGACAGATTGTTTCTGATTGTTCTTTCAAGAGGGCGAATAGACGTGCACAGGTGTATCCTGAGCTGGCCTGGCCTGTCAGGGAACTAGAGAATTCTTGCAGATGGTTCCTGTGTGTTTCCCACTGCTTTGGGTCTGAAAGTTTTTTCTTTAATGAAAATTCTGGAAATAAAAGGAACCAACTGGAGAATTAGAAGATGGTGTTAGGAAAGCAGCTGACCAAAGTCTGTGGGGCACTGGGTGAGCATCACTGAGACCAAATGCTGAGGGGATGCCCCACTCAAACAAGACACCGTGACCAGAGACACTCTGGAAGGGGTGTTGAGTCCTTTTAGAAAGGGCTGAGAGCAGTAGGTGACTGAGGCCACAGTCGTGTACCCAGGAAAGTGAGTAATCTGAAAGGCAGGTGGTGCATGGGAAAGCAGCTCCAGCCACTAGGCAGATCAGAGGCTTCCAGGGTTCTTGGGGTTTGAAGCCACAAAAGTTTTTCGTGTCCCCAGAGGTGAGTCCCTCACTGGGGATGCCATCTGTAGTCAGGTCTGTGCACATGGCTCCCTGGCTCTGTGCGGTGCTCCACACACTGGCATGCGGGCTGTGTCGGGTGCTGTATGTGTGGGCTCAGCCTCTGCCTGCAGTCACCAAGGCCCTTCCGCATGGTCTGTCTTTGGAGGTAGAGCCTGTGATAGTGTTCTGCCAGGCCAGAGCCAGTATTTGGTGCCAGGTTCTTTTCTCTCAGTACCAACAGGAAAGTTGGTATCCTTGAAAAGAAACAGAAAAAAGCCTATGCAGGGGACATGTAAAGGCGGGCGGGCCTTGCTGCCCTCCAGCCTACTCTGCAGGCTTCCCTTTTGTCTCACGTTCTTCGTAGGCATAAAATAGCAGTGGCCACAAGAGCTGCACGTCTTACATTCAGCCGCAGAGCCGTGACACTTCCTTTGGCGGGCTTTGAGTATGTTCTCGTCTTTAGTTGTACTAATGGCTGTGTGAGGTGTCCACTCTGGCGGGGCTTCTTCCCTTGTGTTTTCTGTCAGGGTCTGAGGGTGATCCATGCTAGCCTTTAACTTTTGATTCTCCTGACTGAGCGTCTCGACTGCCATGATTTATCATGACGTTTTTAACTATTTTATTTAGGTTGCTTTCCTATTTGTGATGTCTTGAGCGTATGTGACTGTTGGGAATTTCTCTGGATGAAGTCCTGGAAGTTACTGTGGAATCTATGGAATCAGAGCGTACACACGGTTCCACGCTCCAGGTTCCAGGCTTGCAGGATTTGCTCTCCCAGTGACAGGGCTGGGCTCTGCTCTTGCGTGCTGTGGTTCAGCTCTCTAGGATACCCAAGAGTTAAATTATGCTGGGGCAAGCATTTCCAGTGTTTGTCTACTTTGGTCTGCTGTTCTGTGTAAACACTAGAAAAAACTGGAAGAAACAGAGGTGTCAAGTTGTCACACACAAACTACACACAAAACAAGGACTGAGACTGTAAAGGATTTACTTATATTTTGTTTTTTAACATTCTCTTCTGTTCTTTCCTTTTCCTTTGTTCTTTTCCCCTTGGTGGTACTGGGGCTAGTGTTTTCTGTTATTGCTTGTGAAGTAGAGATGACTTTTTAACATCCAATTGGTATATATAACTTGGTTTATGTTAATAAGGGACATATTATGGTTATATATGTGTTGTCTATATCTTTTTTCAACAGAAAACATTTGAAACTTTAAAAGTATGGATTCAAGTATAATCCTATCAGAAATGGTGAACTCATTATTTTAAAACACCTAAATAAAGTCTTGTGAAGAATACATAATAATGAGCCAGGCACAGTGGCTCATGCCTGTAATCCTAGTTACTGGGGAGGCTGAGATCTGGAGGATCGAGGTTCAAGGCCAGCCTGGGCAAATAGTTCATGAGATGCTATCCCAAAATAACCACAGCAAAGTGAGCTGGAGGAGTGGCTCAAGCGGTAGAGCACCTGCATCACAAGTGCAAGGCCCTGAGTTCAAACTTCAGTCCCACCAAAGATAAAAACAAAAAATAAACCACAGGAAGTGTGGCTCCAGCAGTAGAGCACCTGCTTTGCACATGTGAAGCCCTGAGTTCAAAACCCAGTACCACCAGAAAAAAAAAAAGGCGCAGAAAAAAAACATAAGTGATGATTTGGGGAATTGCCAAGAATGGATTTCTGGTCTCTGAATCCTGAGGAGTCACAGTGCTGGGAACTTGGGAACACTGGGTGCCTAGCTGTTCCCAGGGTCCTCAGGGCCCTGCCTTCCTAACGGGCTGTTCATCGGTCTTTGTCTTCTCTGTTAACTCTATTCCCTACTGTATTACTTTGTGTTCTTCTGTTCACGACCTGATGTTGCATTTCATTAAACACTGCTTGGTTTCTTTGATTGCTGGAGAGATGATGGGCTTGCTGGTCAGCATGTTTTCTCTTCCGGCAGGGTATTTTGGAAGCATCTAAGGCCAGAGACATCCCTATTGTCATCGACGCGGTGAGTGTGACCTTTCCACTCCCCACATGGAAAGCACAGGGCCTCTAGGCCAGTCCAGTGAGGGTCCATCCTTGTTCTGCGTAGGATGGCCTGTGGCTGATTGCACAGGAGCCAGCCCTCATCCAGGGTTACCAGAAGGCCATTCTCACTCCCAACCACATGGAGTTCAGCAGGCTCTGGGAAGCTGTGGTGAGTCGGTGGCTTCATGGGACACGGGACGCAAGCCCCCCTTGAGATGAGGGTGAGGGCGAGCTCTGCAAGGACTGGCTTCTCCTGGGCTCTGATGCACATCATTTTCACACGTGAGCGTGTGGTCATGAGGCCTCTGGAGGCTGGTATGCATCCTTGATGAACCTGAGTCAGCCAGTCCGGTGCAGTACACTCTGGGCAGGTCACTGACTGTCCTGCAGTGGTAAAGTGACGGTGATAACATCTGCTGACAAGGTGTGCATAAGTGTGGGGATGGAGTGCAGTGACATGGAAAGCCAGGGCCCTGCACAGCAAGCATCACTATTACTCAAGTCCATTTTGTTTCTGCAAACCTGGTCTGACTGGGTAGAGGACGGGCACTTGCGGACAGCAGAGCTGGGCCTCCGCCCGTGTGCTTGGCCTTTCACAGGTGCCGGTGATTCCTGGAGACACAAACGTCTGAGATTCGATGGGCAGGGAGCAAAGTGCTGTCTGTCCTGCTGTGTGCGTGTTGGGCCCCTTTTGCAAGTCCTCAAAGATCTAGTTGTCTGTGCTTGTCTTCTGTAGGTCAGCAGTCCTGTGGACAGCAGTGATGACCATGCATCTGTACTGAGGCTCAGTCAGGCTCTGGGGAACGTGACAGTGGTCCAGAAAGGAGAGCATGACCTGATTTCTGACGGCCAGCAGGGTGAGTGGGCGTCCCCTTGCACAGCGGTCAGCAGGTGTCAGGTCGGTCAGCACTGCCACACTGGGCATGAGCCCTGGAAGAACTGTGGTTCATTTACATGTTTAGCTCATCAGCCACAGCTCCTCAAAGTCCTTGTGTTGTTTTATTTCTTGATAGTTTTCCACAGGGGCACAACAAGGGTGAGACAGATGTCTCACACATGGTACTTCAGCTGATCTTCTGTAAAACAATTTATAGGAAGCAGCTATGGGCCAGAGATCTCTAGGACCCCAAGCCAAGGTCCTCAACTCGCCACCTCCCTCTCCCCAGTCTTTTCCTGCATTTTGTCCTATTTTATAAAACTGGAAAGAGAAGGAAACTTGGAGCGGACACTGTAATGTCAGTCGCTTTCTCCCAGGGGGGGGCCTGATGGTTGTTCGGCAAGGGCACAGTGGAGGCAGGGACCAGGTGTGGCCAGTGTCCCAAGTAAGAGTCATGGCCAGGGAGCGTGGCACCCTTAGCTCTTCCAGAGTAGAAACTCTCCCTTGTTCATTCAGGGCGGATCAGTGTAACTTCGCCCAATACCAGGAATTGATGACAGGTGTACAATTGCTGACCAGGGACCTGAATTCAGAGTAAGAGAACACAAAGGTGCAAGTGGACATGCATGCATTCACACATAGCTGTGGGCAGGACATGCAGAATGTTCTCAGAGGGTGTCCAAACCTTTGAGATGAGGCTCTGTTACAAGAAGGCTCTCTTGATTTTAACATTCAGAGAATATATGATCAGGTTTTCAAAACACTTTCTAAAGATATAGAAAATTCCTGTAGTCCAGGCGAAAGTAAACTTATCCGTGTGGGGTGCCACCAAGTGGGTGGCATGTTGGGTGTTATTTGATGTGCACTTGGAGCTGGGGTAGGCAGGTCGGGCTCTCAAGGCTTGGGCTCTGTTTGCTGGGGCTGAGAAGCACCCTTTAGCACCCTGTGTTGTAACTGCTCTTCTTAGAGCTTGCCCTCCGTGGTCTGTGAGGTGTGGTGTCTCTGCGAGGCATCCAATCTCTTGAGTGCCTCTGTTTTGGCCCCTAGAGGTGGAGGCTGCCTCAAAGCCTCCTGAGAACAAGCAGGGAGGAACCACATTGGGTATGGAGCATGTAGCAAGCTGCACTGTGAGGAGCCAGGTGTGGAGGAGCGGGGTGCTGGGCCCACATTCACATCTGTCTTCTTTTCTGTGCTCTGTGCAGTGGTCCGGTGCAGCCAGGAAGGCAGCAGCCGCAGGTGTGGTGGGCAAGGAGACCTCTTGTCGGGCTCCCTGGGCCTCATGGCACACTGGGCCCTCCTTGCTGGACTTGAGAAAACAAATGGGTATGGCCACCTTTTCATTGTCAGCCTTGAAGTTGCTCGGCTTTGCCTGCTGTTGTAGTAGCTCACATACAGGGCAGAGGTTAACAACCCGCCTCCAGAAGCTTCCACACAGCCACACTGGGTGCAGCCTGTCAGTTGCTGCTGCTGAGGCGCAGGCACCAGCAGGTTTCACAGTGCCAGCTGCCGTACTGAGCAGTTGCCGTGAAGACACCATTGTAGGGCATGAGGGCAGCACAGGTGGGAAGACTGGCCTGCTTGGACACTTGTGCTCACAGTGTGCCGTTCTCTTCTTTTTGTGTTTTGTTTTGGTGGTACAAGGGCTTTGTGCTTTCTAGGCAGGCTCTCTACCACTCGAGCCACTCCCCTGGCCCTTTTTGCTTTTAGTTATTTTTCAGGTAGGGTCTCAGTCCTTCTACCTCTGCTGCCTCATAAGTAGCTGGGATGATTACACGTGTGACCTACCACACCCAGCTTGTTCTTTGAGATAGCATCTTGCTGACTTTTTGCCCAGGCTGGCCTCGAACCACAATTCTCCCATGTCCACCTTCCATGTAGCTGGGGTTGTAGGTGTGAGCTACTATGCCTGGCCAGCTTCTGTTTTGTGAACCTATTCTAGAGACCATTATGGCCTCATGTGTTGGGTGTTCTGGAAGCACCACCTGCCACCTGGTCCAACATTGCTGGGATGGTCATTTCCCCACATACCTACAAGTGAACGCCTGCAACCAGTGGCTCAAACTAGGGGTGCAGAATGGATTCTGTGGGGCTGAGGTGCAGAGTGCGTCTCCAGCCTCTGCCCTGCCTAGGGTGTGGTAAGAGCAACAGGCGTCTGTACATAGGCCTCAGCGTTCATGGAGTCCTGAGAAAATGGTGAGTGCTAAGCGTTTCTCCGGCTGTCACCAGGGGAGGCCACTGCCCCCCTGCTGTGCCCTTACGTGACTCCAAAAGATGGATTTTTAAACCTGTGTGCGTGTGTGTTGCTGAGATGGAACGCGGTGCCTCTTGCTCACGGCACAGCAAGGTACGGCTCTACCACTGAGCACACTGCTCCCCCGAGCTGATGGCTGTTTTCTGTGTGCCTTTCAGCAGGGATCCTGTGTCAGTGCTCACGCTGCTTCTGGCCGTAATGAAGCTGCCTCCTCCCAGAGGCCTGGCAACTTAGTGGTATCAGTTTGGGGACATAAGGTAGAAACGGGTGAAAATCAGCTCACCGTCAGTGAGGCCATCTGAGTTCCATGTACGGGTGCTGGTGCCAGTGGCCTGCAGGCTTTGACTTGTCTCTTGCCTTCCAGGACCAGCCCACTCCTGGTGGCCGCCTGGGGTGCGTGCTCGCTCACAAGGCAGTGCAACCACCAGGCCTTTCAGAAGTATGGCCGCTCCACCACCACCACTGACATGATTGCTGAGATCGGAGCCGCATTCAGCAAGCTCTTCGAAACCTAAGCCTGAGCCAGCAGAGACCAAAGGAAAGCACACGTGTGAGAGCACACGCTGAGCCTCAGGCCCAGCAGCACAGGCTGCTTCCGAGGGTCTTAGCCCTACCCTAACAGACTGATGTAGAGAACTGAAGATTGAGACAGCAAATTTTGTGTAAACTCAAATATAGTTGGAGATGTTACAACACTAAGAAAGTCTTCCTGCGCTTTTCTTAGCTTCTCAGCAGCTGAGGAGGGAGAACGAAGAGTCACACAATGAGAAATCCTCTCACAGCCCAGCTGCATTTCCTGGCTCGCTCCAAGACCAGGGGGTGGTCTGGCGTCTGTTTCTCTAGCAAGGTTCCTGTTCCTAGCTGTTTCTCTCAAAGGATCCAGTCAGTTTTCCGATGTCTAATGAATACAATTTGTTGTTTACACAAGGTCCTCCAAAGAACCTCATTTGATTCTAGGTTGGCTGTGGGTTAATTTAGTGAAGTATTTCAGAATAGTCAGTGAGCCACACACCTCAGTCTTCTGGAGCCCTGTGGGAAACACGGAGACTTGGGTGCCACTGACACTTGGAGGACAACGGGGGTGCTGCTGGGCTCATCACTCCTTGTTTCCGTGCCTGCACACACGGAAGTCCCATGGTGTCAACAGCTCCAGCAAAGCAGCGGGGACGGGGAGGGGTGCCACCCATGGTCCAGTGCAGCAGTCAGCACTGTCCTGGAAGAAGCAGAGCAGACGCTTGCTGGGGTTGGTATGGTGGCACGAAGGAGGCCCTGGGGAAAGGCAAAATGTTGTCGTCACGTCTTCAGTTATGTGCGTAGTCAAGAAACTGGCAGCTCTTGGGCTGGGGTGTGGCTCTCAGCAGAGCACCTGCCTAACAAGTGTGAAGCCCCAAGTTCCTGGTACTGCCAGAAAAAAAATAGCAATTCTTGATTTTAAGTAGACATGCTTTATTGTTGTGTTGACCTCGGTTGGCACGTTTTGTTTCATGGATGCAGAGCCACTGACATTTGTCTGTTCTCCAGTACCGTTTCTCAGAGGGTCTGTTGCCTCCGCAGGTAATGGTGTGTGCTGGAGTTGACTCCTCCTCTGCAAGGGCAAAGCCTGCCTGGCTACAGGAACCAGGAAGGCTTTCTGCCTTGGATGACACCCTGTGATTCAGACACTGTTCCAGATGGTTCTTTCTTTAAAACTAGTCAACTGTCAGGATTTTCATTTTAAAAATTGCTGTTATTTCACACCTAACTTTAGAAACTTCACGATCTATGCGAACTGTTCTGTAAGAGCTGTGTGTGCCGTGGACATTTTTCCTCTGGGGCATTACATCTAAAGCCTGGTAACTTAATCACAGACCTAGCCAGGCATGGTGATGCATGCCTGTAATCCCAGCACTTGGAAGGCTGAGGCAGGAAGATCAACAGTTGTAGCCAGCCTGGGCTACACAGCAAGACCCTGTCTAAAACATAGATCTGGGGTGTGGCTGTGTTGTCACACACTTCCCTGGTGTACACAAGGCCCTGGGGTTAGTCACCAACACTGAGAAAAAAAAATTAAAACATAGATCTGGTTTATTTAAATGAAGAGTTCTGTATTTTTTCTGCAATAGCTAAAGCCCAGCTTTCAGCTTTCCTGAGTGAAGATGTCAGGTAACAGGGAGCCAAGAACACATGAGCCCATCTGCCCGTTTCTCACCAGCACCCCCATGTTGCTGCAGTGAAGTCTTCTGAAGAATAAGCTTGAAACAGACTTTTTGTTTTTTTGAAATAGACTTCTTTCCAAGGGAATGAAACTCAGCAGTCACAAGAACTGGTCTCGTATTTTTGTTACTAAACTTTTACTCTGTGTAACACAGAATTCCTTCATTAGAAGAGATGGGTACATCTGAGCAGTCAGGGCCCTGTTATTTAATTAAGCTAATCACACCCTACTATGCACTCAGTAACTCTAGCCACAGATGGTGAGGTGAAGTGGCGGGCTGTGGGAAAGCCAGTCCTCCCTGGTAGTTTGGCTGTTTGGAAAGGCGTCCTCTGGGCATCTTCCCTTTACCTTAATTTACCAGGTAGGCAGCCTGTGTCCTCACCTGTGGAGTGCAACATCAGTGCCTCCAGGCGTGAAGATTGAATGACCACAGTAAGCCAGGCCACACTGTCCATAACTGCTCCCAGCCATTCACTGCTACACTCATGGGATTAAGAGAGGCCACATGACAGGAAGGGACAGTAGAAGGCTGGCACAGGGTCATCTGCCAGCTCTGGGTCATGCCATCTCCTGCTTGTGCCTCTGACAACTGGCACTTGACCAAATGCAAAGGTGAGAACAAAAGGGCCAGGCTAGGAAGGCCACCCTGGGTTTGTTGTGCCCTCCTGCTACCTTCTGTCCTCCCACTCACACTGCTCAGCCCTCACCCTGCAGCACTGACGCCATCCTAATTACAGAAGTGAGTCCTGGCTTTGCCCTGGTGTGTGCAGGTGATGTTTCTGTGGTGAACAGGTTACTTGCACAACCAGAAAAACATCCACATTCAGCACTGCCAGTGCTAGTGGTGTTTCTCTCGAGGCTTCCAGCCTCTTGGTGTCCTCAGAGTGCGCGGTTGCTGCATGGCAAGCGAGGCCGGGGTCCTGCTCTTAGGCTCCTCCTACTCTATGTGGTATTTCTGCACCAAGTTCCGCTGTTCTCATCACACCAAGAATTCCCTTGGAGCGGCTGACGTGATTTTACGAAACTTAACGTTGAGTCTGTGGCCACTGGTACTATCAACTTAATTTCCCAGGCATAGTTCACTGTGGGATGGACGGACAGCCACAATTGGAAACTTTAGTGTAAAGTTTTCATCTCAAGAAAGCACAGAAGCCGTGGAGTGTTACGTGTGGGCCCGTGGCAGGCTCTGTCCTCAGCTCCCTGGTTTCTGCCGTTTTGTCCTGGGGTCCAGCAGTTCCCATGTGGAAGTCACACCACCTCTGTCCTGGAGAAAGAAAGGTCAAAGTCCTGACTGCCTTGGTGTCACGACACAGCTGGATTCTGAGGAGAGGGACATGAAGGTCCCCGACAGAAGGCCAGTGTGGCTGGGGAGGAGATGGTCTGAGCAGAACCTGGTCCTCACACCCGTATGTGCTGAGCTTGGTGCTACCTGCCATTGGGGTGGGTTTGTTCCTAGGGAAGCCGGGACGTCTGGCCTCTATCCGCTCTGTGTGTGTGATGTCTGATGTACCCTCTCCTGTGGTGACACTCACCTTAATGCTGATGCCATGAGCAGCAAGGTCACGGCGCAGTGCATCGCACGCCTCCAGCAGGGGCCGCCTCTCCTGGAGCTGCTGCTGCCGGGCCTCCCTGGTGGCCTCAGGTGTGGTCAGTGCATATTGCCGGACCTTCAGCCGGAAGCGCACCAGCTCGTCCACCACGCTGCGCAGTGCAGCAGAGCTGCCACCCCCTGAAACACACTGAGCCAACGATGCCCCTGCACAGGCCTGCACGGCGAGTCGGCATCCCTGCCATCTTTCCCTGTTCCCTAGAGCCACCCTTTCTGGGGACCTCATGAGATGAGTGAAGCTGGACCTTGTCAGGTGTGGGTAAGTCACGCTCCTCCACGGCGTGTCTGCTGTGAAGGCCAAGCTGGTGATACCCACTCGGGTTAGAGGAAGATCCGAACGGCTCTCCCTGTGCCCCAGACCTGGGCCCACTCAGACCTCAGAGCTCTGGGAGGGTGTGACAGGTCTCGACCACTCTTCTATCATCTAAGGAGAGCCTAAAGGTCTAAGCAGGAAGTGCTAATGAAGACAAACTTTTTCACAGTAACCGAACATCGAAGACAGCGTAGGCACCGACAGTTCACCTTGTGTGCGTGTGCGAACTGCATGTTCTGACCTGCAGACTGACCAGCTGGGCACATGAATCTGTCAGGCCAGAAGGTCCTGGGAGGGGCGCAAAGGCCTCCGCACAGACAGGCTGGGCTACAGGGAGAGTGGGGTTCCACTCCACCTCAATGGGGGTGCTGCACGGCTGAATCCAGACCTTTCAATGTGAACTTGAGAACAGCGTATGCTTTCTGAAAATGGTTTTGAGGCTGGGAGCTGGTGGCTCATGCCTGTAATCCTAGCTACTCAGGAGGCAGAGATCAGGAGGATTGCAGTTTGAAGCCAGCCTGGGCAAATAGTTTGAGATCCTATCTCGAAAAAAAACCCATCACAAAAGGCTGGTGGAGTGGCTCAAGATGAAGGCCCCGAGTTCAAACCCCAGTGCCACCAAAAAAATTAAAATGAATGCGTGAATGAATGAAATGGTTCTGAGCACCTCTTCTTACCCGACCAGTCATAATGCCAGTAGGTGTAGCACAGTGAGGTGGGTGAGGAGGAAAGAGAGGGACCTGTGTGGGACCTAGAGGTGGCTGCAGAAGGGCAGTCAGGAAGGGTAACAGGCCAAACCTGGGCGCCCAGAGCCCCAGCAGTGAGGGCACGCACACAGGGAGACAGCTGCTTCCGGACGGAGCAGCCGAGTGGGCCAGTGGAGGCTGCGGGGATCAGGCTTCTGCTTGGGTCAGAAGAGAGAGAAGGGTGGGCCCTGTGGGCTGGGGCTGAGGTGTCAGGGATGACGATAGCTGTGTGTGGTAACAGATGTGTCAATGTGTGCAACACACACACACACACACACACACGCACACGCACCCCCGCCCCCAATCTCTGCACCGTGAGGACTGCACTGCCCACTCCCAGGACCTGATCTGCGCATCTGAACGCCTTTCAGTACCAAAAACGCACTCCTGTGCCAGGAATTCCGCCAAGACCTCCAGGGAATGATGGGTCATACTGGGGGACATGGCCAGTTTCAGAGGTGCCACCAGCCACATGACCATAAATGATAGGGATAGATTTAATCACTGGATAAAGAAGGAAATCCAGTCCACACTGGTAAAAATAAATGAGCAAAATGAAAAGTGGATGGGACCAGGCTGGTTTCACAGGGCTGAGGTACTCGGCACTTCGAGAGAGGGGGTCACGATGGACCCTGGCAGCCTCACCCTAACTGTGTGGTCCAGGTGAGCACTGCCAGGGAGGGGCAGATGGAACTGACTGGATACTGTAGGGAGGCGGGGCTAACACCATAGAGACCCAGGCAGGGCCTTGCACATGGAACTGGCCCGTCAGGGTCAGGAAGGCCAGGGACTGAGGAATGCCCTAGAACAGCGGGGTCCTTTGCTGTGGAAGATGACACTGGGGTCTGAGACCAGAGATGCCGACTGTAGGAAACACATCGTGGTCTTGCACTCAGGCTAGTGGCCACTCTCAAATGACTCAGGAAAGAATGCCCTCTTACTAAACGAGTAACTTTTCTGTTCTTGGGAGTCTCCAACAAGCGAGAGCAGAACAGGTGGCTGACAGCTCTGCTCCTGAGTGAGCCAATGGCGAATGTGAGCTAATGAGACAGTAGCTCTGAGTACTATTTTTTGAGGAAGCATTTTTAGACACGTTAATAAGTGAATATGGCGCTACAATTACCCTTATAATGACCATTTTTGAAGAAAAAAGTCTACAGTACCAACATAATTCCAGAAGTAAGTATTTAGAAGAGGACGTACCTGTCGATTTGCCAATGAAATCCCCACAGTCTCAAAAAACTGCTCAATGTAGGAGACAATGGCACCAAATACCGTAGGGCTCCTTGGGCCACCTGGTTCCTGCAAGACACGAGCCACTGAGCTCTCAGCAGCTGAGGTCAGCATGCAAGGGACATGACGTCAGAGCACTGAGATGTCAGTGGTCATTAGCTTCTGTGGGCTGAAGACATGAGCTCGCTCCGGCGCAGCCAGCCTCACTGGCAAAGCAAAACTTCTCTGTGTCTCAGTTTACCCATCTGCCACACAGTGGTGGCAGTACCTTGCACAGCAGGCTCTTGTGGATTCAGCACGGCCATGGGGTACAATGCATCTGTGGGGCGTGGTAAGTGGAGGGTGAAGGGAACTGTGTGGATTTCTGACCGGTAGGCATCAGTGGTCAGGTGCAGAAACCCTGTGTGAGGCAAACCTCGTTCCAGGTGCTCCTGGGATGGCAGAGACTGGAACAGAAAACTACACAGGCTAAGCCTTTGCATGGCCCCTGACCTCCTCCTCAGTTGCTCTCCACACATCCCCCAAAAAACCCAGTCACCTTAGAGGCGGCCAGGTAGGCAGAACTTGAGATGAAGGCTGGAAGCCAGGGAAGGCTGGCCGATGGGTCCTGTGCTAGGAAACGCCCGCAAACGGCCACCCTGCAGACAGCTTGCCCTACTGGCTGCTTTCTGGGTGACAGCATATTCCTGCTCCAGTAGTGACTGAAAAGCTCCCCACTCAGTGACCAGACGAGAGGCACTCAGACCGGGGTGCCCTGCACAGGTACCACCCTGGTGGCCCCGCTGCCCAGAGCCCTACCTGCCAGTGACTGACACAAGGTCCTAACTGGGAATCTGTGCTCTAGAATCCAGACTGAACATGGCCAGGTGGAGGGTCCACCAGATGACAGGAAGGGCTGCACCACAACCCATGCGTCACCACAGGGGAAAAGGCAAAAGTGCGGCCTCAGAGTCTGCATGGCCACCTGAGTTCCTCTGCTCATGGAAGACAAAGGGGCTGTCCTGAGGGATCCCCTGGGGCAAGCACCTGCTGTGACCAGCCAGGATGTGGTGGGGACCCTCCAAAGCCTGCACAGGACACATGCTGCTGAACTTGGACCTGTCCAGCACCCCAGAGGCCCTTGTGATCAGGCTCAGCAACAGTGGGGTGCAGGTAGCACGATCTGAGCACTACGAAGGGGTTGTGCATATAATGAATGGTGAAGCTGTATCTCTGAGGATCAGCACACTTAAAACCATCCCAAGAGCTGGTCCCTCAGGGAGCGTGAGGCCATGAGCTGTGACCAGCAGCAGGCCAAGAATAAGAAGCAATCCACCTGCTGTATGTGTGCACCTATTTACTCCTAGAGGCTGGCCCCCAAATGTCATCATCAGTGTGAACTCCTGCCAGCCTTTGCTGAAGGATGCAGGAGCAGGCGGAGTCAGCTCACCCCAACCTGTCACCCACTCGGGACCAAGGGGATCTTACGCCCCTCGTTACCTTTGTGACTGCCCTGAGCTGTCTGTTCCCGTGGTGCACGAGGTCCAGGATGGCATCGACTGCCCTGGGTGTGTCAAAGTCATCGGCCAATGCAGCTTTCACAGCCCCCTTGGTGCTGGTGAGCCTAGGGAAAAATAAAGAGAGCCACGTGGGCTAACGAGGCACACGAGGAACCCACCAGCAGTCCCCCACTGCACCTGTCTGGCCTGGCACCAGCCCTTCAGAAGCACAAACAGACTTTAACTTGGGGACCCTTCCTAGGTCCCCAAGATTCTTAACAGTCTCATGTCACATCAGCTCCAAGTTACCATGTTAGCCAATCGAAAATTCTAGAGCAGAGGGATGGTGTCCACTCGTGTCTGGGCACACAGCATCCACCGGGTGTTTCCAAAGTGGCTCTGATATTCAATGGTGACAAGGGAAGATGTGTTACTTTTTCCTCAGACAGCGGCCAGCAAATGAGGGCTCAGGAGAGCTGGTGGGGGACAGTGCCATGGAGGCCCTCCCCAGGAGCCAGCAGGTGCAGGCTGGGGGGCCCGGGGTCTCAGCCCTCACATGGCACTGCCCGTCTCATGTGAGAACCATGAAGAGTCAGAGGAGCCATGTGGAGAAGTCCTAGCCCTGGATGAGCACAGCCTGGGCAGGTTCTGAAGCAGGAGGGCAGTGGAGGTGCCCACACACTGGCTCCACACTGGCTGGCACCACAGGTCTGCAGAGGCACCAGGCCCGCCTCAGGTGCTGCTGGTGGCAGGTATGACCAGCTCTGCTCCCACACAGCGCAGCTGGGTACAGGGGCCTGGAGCAGGACCTCTGTCCCCTCTGACCCAGGGCCTTGGAGGACTTCGCCATCATCTGCACATCTGGCTGGCCTCAGACCCTGCCCCACACGTCCAGAAGCCATGGCTGCCCGGTCCCTGCTCTAGAGCCCATGAACAAGTACTGTCCTCACTTCTATCCCCTTCCACAATCTGTTTCTTTCTTTGGAGTCAGAGTTCCCTCAGGGAGCCAATGTCCTCACACGTGGCCAGGGCACTGCTCTGGTACAGGTCTCTGATGACCCTTTTCTTGCCTTTCTCCTCCTTACACAACCATGTCTTCCCAGTGTCTACCTCCCTCTCCCACATCCACCTGACACGGGCACTGTCCTGCCCGGCTGGTCCCTGGCACCTGCCTCCCTCTCTGGCCCCAGCTGATGCTGGACCTTCACTTGCTGCTGTGCTCTACTCCTTTCGCGTCCCCTTGTGGGAATCCCCAAGGCTGGGCGGGGTCCTGGGTCCACTGTGAGCAGCAGTGATTTCCACTTCGGGGCCAGTGTGTGAACTGCTGAGGCTCGTAGCACCATCAAGGGGAAAATGGTGGCTGCCCACTGGCCTGACCCAAGTGGCCATGCAGAGGCCAGCTGCTGCCCTGGAGCCCGTGCTGGAATGACAGGGCATCATGGTCTCCTTGGGATGTCCTTCCCAGAGACCGTGAGTCCAGGGAATTCCTCCTGGAATGCCCCCAGGAAGGGCACGACCCAGTTAACACTGCCACCCCAGCATACAACAGGACAGCGACTGACCATCTGATCCCTCCCTGCATTCCCCCAAGTTTCCAGGGACAGCTCTGCAACCGCCAATCCTCAGCCCCTGCCTTTCTGCTGGGACGCGCTGCCTGGTTTCCCCCCACCGACTCTGGCGTCCCTCTGATGTAATTAGTAAGACGCAACACAGGTCAGCACCAGGACTGCGTGAGGACAGTCGCCTGAGGAGAGGAGCCCTCCTCCCACGCGTGGCTCCACAGGGCAGGGCAGGGCCTCCTCCCATGCCAAGCCTGCCCGGCATGTCTTATTGAGCACGCGAGTGCAGGTTCCTCCCTCAGGGACAGCAGGGCGCATTTACTGGGCCAGTGAGCTGGATGCCCTTGACTTGCTTGTCAGATCTGGTGATTTAGTTTTAGGCACCAACATCCATGTCCCCCACCTCACTGTGACATGTCCACTTCATTAATGGTCTGATTTGTCCACTTACCTGCACAGGTCTTCCTTAATCTGTGAAGTCACAGTGGTGGGGATTTCCATGTCACACACGAATGAACACCACACCACTTTGCAGGGCCTGTGCATTAATTATGGTCTTCACAGGCCCCACAAAGTGGAGCCCAGCAGGACTGTGGCCTGAGGCCACAAAGCCAGCAAGGGAGGACCACAGCAGCCCTCTAGGAAATGCACTGTTCCCAGGATGTCTCTTTCCTGGAAACTGGCCCCATGTGCGGCACCCAGAAGGCCACTTGCTGGTGACAGGGGGACCCTGGCTGCACGGCTTACCTCTCCCACAGCACATCCTCCCTGATGGGGCCACAGGCCAGCTGGCCCTTCATGTAGGCACGTGCATCCTCCACAAAAGAGGTCAGCCCCAGCAGGAGGTGCTTGGCTTCCATCATGGAGCTGTCGCTGTAGTCAATGGCTGTGGAGAAGAGACGGCCACTGAGAAGGGACCTGGGACAGCACCTGCGAGGGACACTGCGGCCACAGGGCTGCTCCCACCCAGAAGCACAGGTGGCTGCCAAAGCCTCTCTGGCACTTTCTGGCTGAGGGGGTTGTTTTCAGTGCCAGGGGATGGATGGACGGACAGACAGTCCAGTGAGAAGGCAGCTGGGGCTCACCACAGGCTGCACCTGCCTCTCTCCCTGTCGGGTGTCAGGCCCCGGGAGGCAGCACCGCTCAGCTCACCTGACCGGTAGCTGCTGCGCATGCAGAAGAGCCGGAAGACATCGGGGGAGAACATCTGCAGAAAGTCCTAGAAAGGGGCAAGAGCAGAGTCTGTGAGGTCGCAGTGACAACTACCATTACACAAGGCTATCTGCACACAGGAAATTAGGAGTTTTGTGAAAGTTCGTTTTGTCTTCGGACCCATAACCTCTTCCTCCCCTGCCCGTTTCTCTCGGGGATTTCCTATCAGGTTCACACCTGTCGAGGAGAGAGAGGGGAGGGAGCCCATTTGCCAGGCTCCAGACAAGACCTGTTCTGTGGTTGCCTCCAGCATGTATGTCTGAGACTTGGATGTGAGAAAGGGACTCAGCCACTGCCAGGTGACCAAGGATCAGGACAGTGTTGTGCATGGGAAGGAGACATGGTCCGGAGACCTCCACCAAGGTTAACAGTCAGAACGAGCAGCTGGCCAGGCTCGGGGCTGGACTGAGGGGTGAAGTCCCTGTTCATGTGACAGCACTATTCTTTGAAGCACTGAGGTTCAAGTACACACCAAGTTTGTTTTTTGAAGACTAAGCCATCCTGCCTCTGATCCCTGCCAGCACCTTTCTACGGATTTTTCATAAAATGTCTGTAGCCAGTAAAATATTAGGAGGGTGACACGGGAAAGCTTAACAGAGGTAAGCAGAGAGGAGGGTGACACGGGAAAGCTTAGCAGAGATAAGCAGAGAGTGTCAAAACAGCAGTGTGCGCATGAGTCCCCAGGAGTGCCTTTAAAGGAGGCACTGGGGAAGAGCTGGGCCCCAGGAAAGAAAGCGTGTGCTCCCATTTCACCCTGCCAGCCGCTCTCCAGGCCACTCAGCCAAAGGACTTCTCAGCCATTCCCTGCCTCTGTGCTTTGCAAGTTCTTGGGGCTCCTGTGGGAGTGAGTACTGCTAGTCACATTCTTGTCCCCAATTTGCCTGACCCCTCCATTGCTGGCTGAGGTGGCAATGTGAGCACAGGGCTGCCACAATCCTGCTGTCCACACCCCTTGCTGGGGCTCGGACCAGTCACCCCGCCCTTAGCAGGGGACACTTCCCAGAGCTACTGATCTGCCACTGGACAAGACAGGGCCCAAGGAGATGCAGGGCTGCCAGCGGGGCTGAGTTGGAGAAAGGCTCCATCCATTAGATGAGGTTCCAAAACCTTAGCGCTGCTCAGCAATTCTCCCAGAGCAAAACTAAAGCGCGCCTTGGAGCAGGAGGGGTGGGGTCCCCTCCCCAGAAGTGGAGAAGGGCCCTTCCAGAGCACCTCCTGAGAGGGGCAGCCTCCCCCATCCTCCCAGGAAGAAGGACGTCTCCATGCAGCTCAGTCCTCTCCAAGACAGGGTCCTGGTCTGCCCTCAGTGGTTGGGAACTTGCCTGTTCCTCCTCCCCTTGCTTGGTGTCTGAGGTAGAGGCGGTCCATCTCCACTGGGATGGTGTTCACTGGGAGGACGCCATGCGCTGCCCTGATCCAGGTTCCCAACCCTGGCTCCACAGACCTCGGGCCACAGTGATAATTTGGGAGTGGGTGGCTGAACTGTCACTTTTCAGCACCCACCAATCTCACTGCACTCACCAGGGCAGCACTGAACCACCAGACTCACTGGGCAGTCCCCATCCAAAGTGCCACACACTGCCACAGCCCTGGCTCACAGGTGCCTACGTCCTGGTCCCTCAGTTCAAGTTCTTCCTGTTTTTGTCTCCCCGTGCCAGGGCAGACACACACAGCTCCAGGGCAATGCAGTGTACCAGGTGATACACCACCAGGATGAGCAGAAAAGTAACAGACGCCGTTACACGAGCGCTGTCACACACAGCATACCGAGAGGTGACATCATGATTATGGGGACACAAAGGGGAGGCCCAGAGCTGGAGACCAAGTCCCTACCCCCGTGTCAGAGGCTGCATCGGGCTGCACCAAGCACTGCTGCAGAACCAGGTCCTCCATGTGTCCTGTGTGCTCCAGCTTGGTTTTTTCCTGAGAAATGCTCTATCAGTAAACCTTCTGCTGTCACCCACCAGGTGAGCAGTTGCAACTGGGGCTGCTGCTAATTGCTCCAGGTGGCGCGTGGGGTGCAGCACCATCTGCACAGCAGCAGTGCTTCCCTTCAGTGACCTCCCTGCAGCTGTCCCTCCAGTTGGGAGCTCCTGACCATCCTGGGGTCCAGCAGGAATGGCACAGTGGCCTTGGTTCTTGGTGTCTGTCCTCTGAATTCCATGCCTTCTCTGCTGACTTCCTTCTCCTATTTGTGGCATGAGGCACACAACAGAGACTGCAACATGGCATTTGAGCTCCAGTGAGGTTCTTTAGTTTTTCTACAATCAGTTTCTTCCTTTCAGAGTACTTCTATCTTCTCTGGGAAGCCACGGTCTCTGCTCACTCTAGAAAAGAACTGTGGCTTTATTGTAAAGCCATTCACAACTGGACCCATTCAGAATCAGCCTCCTTGTGTTTGCACACGTCTAAGATAACAGATCTCTGAAACCTCAACATTAAAGGGGCTTTATTACCCCTCTGGGCTTTTGGGGGGCACTGCCACTGAAGTAGGGGGAACCGTTCAGATGTCCAGAAGCTAACCTTCCTGCGGCATTCGGTTTTGTGGACTCTTCCTGATACCACTACAGAAGGGGGAATCTCATGGAAACTTCTTCACTATGGTAAGGTACTCTGCAGCTGACATGACATTAATCTTTTAAGGTGGCCATGCTCTGTGCTTACTGATGTCACCAAGTTTCCACACTGCTCTGGTTCCGTCCACCACACAACCTGGCCACAGCTATCTGAGAGTGTAACAGACACCACCTGCACCGGTGTGTGCTGCAGAATGTGAGGGCAAAAGTGACCTGCTGGGAGCTCAGATGGCCATCGGGGTGACAATAACTCTAATGGTGCCACCCAAAGGGAACCAGCAAGTGAACACGGCAGCCAGGATGCTCCTTTGTGCCTCTCACACACCTTTGGGGACAGGGCTCCTGGAGTCCCCTCTGGGCCAGGCCCTCGCTTGCTCAGCTTTTCACGGGACTTCACCTCCCAGGACCCCACAATCAAGGTGCTATTGTCTCCTTGTGACAAAGAAACCACCAAGGCTTGTATCTGGCAGCGAGGTCCAGAACCAGACCTGCACTCCAGCAGGAGAGCAGTTTCAAGAAAGAAGCAAGTTTTCATGCTGGCAGTGACACAAGCCCGCCTGTGGTCTCCAGAATGAAGACAGGCAAGGAATCAGGAAACTGACAAATATTCCTAATGTGTGCAAGAGCGCAATACCCCACAGAAGTACAGCCAAGGGCAGATGCAAGCTGACCAAAAGTAAGTGAAAACGATGACAAAAAATACATACAAATGACTCCCACACAGCTAATAAGCAAAAAAATCTGGCTGCTGCTGGGTACAGCGGCTCGTGCCCGTACTCCTGCTACTTGAGAGGCAGAGACCAGGAGGCTCAAAGTCCAAGGCCAGTCTCAGGCAAAATCACGAGACCCTACAAAAAATTAACTGAAGCAAAAAAGGTCTGAGGGCATGACTCAGAAATGGAGGGCCTTTCTAGCATGCACAAGGCCCTGAGTTCAAACCCTCATCACAGTCAAAAAGTAATAAAATCCAGCTGCTAATCTGCACCAAAATGACACAAAAGTTACCCTCATTAAGAGTCTGCTAACCTCAGCTGGGGAGAACTCATCTGCTGCAGTGGGATGTAGTTATACAGAGCTGCGTCCACGGCGGCCGTGTGTGGGCACGTCCTCTGGCGTGCAATGCTACCTCCTGGCACTAATCAGAATAAGTGGTCGGCCTGCCCTCTGTATCCACATCCGGAGTTCAACAATCATGGATCGGAAATACACAGAAAAAGAAAAAGTCGGGCTGGCAAGTGGTTCAAGTGGTAGTGTCTGCCTAAGCAGAAGAAGGGAAAGAAAGAGACAGAGGAAGAAAGGGAGGGAGGGAGGGTGTCTGGCTGGGCTGGATATGGAGGGAATTCTTTTTCCTGTCATTACTCCCTAAGCAATACGGAATAACTACCATTTGCACAGTAATACATTGTACCAGGTGTACATCACCTAGGATGTCGTGGGTTATGTGTATACACTTTGCTTTTTTAGGGGACTTCTCCATGCTGGACTTTGGTGACTGGGTCCTGGAACCAGTCCCCCTGCGATACTAAGGGTCAGCTCTGCTGTGCCTGGATATTTAGCTGGAATGTATTCACCACAACACTGCAGAGCAAAGGCCTCATGCACAAGTCCAGCAAGAGAGAAATAAATAAATCATGTCTATCACCACATGAATGGCTATGTGGTAGTAAAAGGGACTAAAATGCACACATGCTAGCAGAAGACCTGGGGACAGTTTCAGTCAATCAAGCTTCATGCCTACCCTGGATGACTCACGAGAATGAAAACACACGGCAGAAAGTGACTACCACACAAGAGGCTTTTGGTGCTACGGTGCCAGCACTGAAGACGGGACAGACAAGAAATGCGTTTTTGCAGCATCAGCTGCACCCTGGCTCCTGAGGGTGGGCAGCGGTGGCTTAGAGAGAAAGCAGGGGGCAGGCATGGTTGGACAGGAGCTACCCGTTCCACATGCTGACCTTGAGTCCTCCTACCACAGGCATCTCTGTTTTGCCTGTATGTTTCCAACATTCCGCAGGGAAACCCATTGCTTCCACAGTCAGAGCAAAACTTGCTGGGGAGGCCATGCACCAAGCCCCCTGGCTCGCCTGTAAGGAAGGGACATAAGAACTGTAGGCACACTGGCCATAGGACGGACGGGATGGCTATGAGCAAGGTGACGCAGGTCTTCCTAAACACCGCAGAGCAATCGCTCCTGACCTGTGGAGGGGTTTTACAGATGTGAAAAATAAAAGTAAACTGAAAGGGAAGAGACACTGTCACACTGCAGTAAAGTGAACAGATGAACTTGTGTGTGGTGAAGAGCCTTCGCACTCTGCCTGTGGACACCTCTGACCACTCGACCCTAGTGGGTCCATCCTAAGAGGAGAAATCCAAGCCCAGAACAGGCAAATCCACAGGCAGAGGGGCTCAGGGGCTGAGAGAAAGGGGAATGAGAAGTGGCTCTCGTGGGCGTGGGCCTCTTCTAGGGTGACAGAAAAACAAACCAGTGAATTATACTTCAATAAGTTATTATTTTAAGAAGAAATGTAACATTGGCAGTAAACTTTTAAACTTATTTTGTATGCATTTTAAGATAAAGCAAAAAAGTCAATACACAGTTATAAAAAAACAAGATCTTTAGTAGAGAGGGGACAAACTAAAACAAAAAAGCTTTATGACATTGAATTTTATTTGGCCATATCAAAATATGGCCAAATAAATAGTATAACCATTCTGTGTGTTCAGATCCATCACCTGCCCCCAGCCAAGCTCTGACCCCACAAAGGCCTGGAAACGATGTCACTGCAGCTGTGGTCAACAGGCCACGTGCCCAGGCCTTCATTCAAAATCCTTTCCCCACAAGGCAGCGAGGTTCCCGGAGAAGGTGCTTGGGAAAGTGGAAGGTATCAGAGTGAAAGCAAGGGCAGCCCAAGAGGGCTGTGTCCATGGGCACAGGAGCTAGTCAAAAAGCCCTCCTTGGACAAGTCAGAGATGACTGAAAACCTCTTAAGAATAATGATCAAATTGATAACCCACCATATAAACATAAATCCTCACCTCCACTGTGATGCTAAAAGCAGAGGGAGACAAGGAGGAATGCCAACTTCCAAATGTGACAGATGTGACAGAATCGATAGCTCCACCAGCGAGAACCCACAAAAAACTCACAAGGGGTAAAGCGCCAAAGCCTGGGGGAGGCTGTCAGGGAACAAGGTATCACTCAGACCCTAACCAGCATGAACGGACCCTCTACTGCAGAGATCTGGTGGTCACCCTTAACCCAGGGGTCAAACTTAACAGCACCTGATGGGAGGACAATTGGACCCTCAAGAGGTAAGCAAGGTGCTGTCCTCAGTATCACCTGCAAAGAGCTCCCACCAAGAGGCTCCACCTGAATCAAACCACGCCCGCAACTCTCACTTCCCAGTTAAAGCAAACACAGGAAGTGAGGAACAATACACAAAGAAACAGACAAGCCCCAAAGTGGAATTTCAACAAGGCAACGGGCCAGACCCTTTTGTTGTTCTTGGGACTAGGGCTTAAACTCAAGGTTTTGCACTTGCACAACAGGCACGCTACCACTTGAGTCACACCTCCAGTCCATTTTGCTCTGGTTATTTTGGAGATGGGGACTCACAAACTATTTGCTCAGGCTGGCCTTGAACCTTGATCCTCCTCATCTCAGCCTCCCAAGTAGCCAGGATTACAGGTGTGAGCTACAGTGCCTGGCCAGACTCTTCAAAGAGGCAACACTGGAGGGCAGTAAGAGTGGAGAGACTGCTGTGTATCAGAAGCCTGAAAGGAATGACGCAGTATGGTCCAGCCTTTCCTTGGAGGGACATTGCTGCACAGGCCAGAATATGGCAAGCCTTGCAGACATTATGGAGGAAACAGACCAGCCACATAGACAAATGCCAGACAGACATGGCAGTATACACTTGTAATCCCAATACTTGCAAGGCTGAGGCAAGAGGACCAAGAGTTCAAGGCCAGTGGAGAGTTTGAGGCCTGCCTGAGCTACACAGCAAGACCTTGTCTCAAAACAAAAGAGAAGCACTGTGACCTCACTTAGGGAACAGGAAGGACAGGGTCAGGATTAGGGGCGGTGTTGTGGGGGTGGGGCGGTGGGAACACACTTTAGGTTTTACAGATGAGAACGTTCTAGAGATGCTGCAGAGCAGAGTGAATGCACACTGAACTGCACCCTGCACGTGGTAAAGATGGTAATGCTTACGTTCTGTGTTTTCATCATGATTTTTAAAAGCCCAAAAAGTCACAACATCCAAACAGAGCACGTGAACCGTGACTGGATCCTGGTTTTAAAAGGAGAAAAAGGCTAGAAAGCAGGGTCAGGACAAGTGTAGAAATCAGAATGCAGACTTGACACCTTAAGAAACTCGCTAACTTTCTGGGAGTTTGGAGCACACGGGAGAGCATCCTTATTTTCAGGAGTTGCGTGCAGAAGAGACGTGTCACCGCACATGCATGCCCATGCACGCAGAGACACTGAGGGTCCAGAACAGGCCCCCCCGCCATAAGGCTCACTCTGGGCTGTTGAGAACCAAGGCACAGGAAAAGCTCTAAAATCGGGGACAAGTTTTCTTTCCTTTTAAAGGCCATTTCCTGTCCTGCACTAGGAGGACCCCAGCAGCTCTCACAGCGCAGAATAAACCTACAAACAAACAAACCATGCTGTGACACCTCGTCCTGCACAGAGCCAAACCCTCTTTCCTGCTGTGAGCCCCAGATGGAGAAGCCCAGCCCGGGCTCCCCAGGCTCCCCGCTGCAGGGCACATGCCAGGCAGATGCGATGCACATGCTCCTTGTTTTTTTCCCCTTACTCTGTGTTTGGCAGTCTAATCTTTAGGTCCAGCCAGAGCGCCTTGGACAGGGAGAAAGAGGATTTTCCTCCCTGCCACAGTAGAATGACTGTAGCATCCTTGTGGAGGTCTGTGAATGTTTCTTCAACTGTTTTCAAAGGAAACTTTGATAAACTGAGAACTATTTAAGAGAAGGGCACATGAACTGTTCTGTGAGGAGTGCTCCCCTTTCCCGTTTGCCCCAGATCTGAGGAATGAGCTTGGTGTAGTTGGGTATTTAGGGTTGATGGTCTGGTTGCTATCCTTGTTAATTTATTTCCCAATTAAAACTGAATTTGGATTTAAGATGGGGCTGAAGACAAAGGAGAATGGCAATCAAGGTGTCTTAGAAAGTTCTCTCCGGCCACTTCTCTCTCCACATCACCGCCGTGCACTGCAGGCCTTGTCAGGTTAGGAGCCCCTCTGGCTTTGCAGCCCCTATAGGCCAGCCATGAAGGCCAGACAAACACCCACAGCCACACTCGCAGGAGGAATTTGGTGAATGCTGTTCAAGAGAGAAAACTCTAAAAGGAAAGACGAAGAAAGAGGTACAGGTCTGCGATTGCAGAAAGACAAGCAAAGTCCTCCAAGAAAGCTGCCACAGAAAACAGCAGGAAACCATGCAAAGGCAGGGGTGTCACTGTGATCCAAGGTTAAGGACAGTAATTTCTTGGGAGGGTCACAGGGAAGGATGGGGACACGGGAAAGCAGACCCTGTGGTTTTCTTCCCAGGCTTCTAAAGAAGCCTTTAAGCCAGCTTCAGGAAGCGGTCTGCTGGAAGGTGCAAAATCACATTACCTTGATAGTGATGTAGTTTTTTAACGATTTGGACATTTTTTCTTCATCGCCTTTCACATGCAAATGTCCTGAAATGAAAACAGAAGAATTCCTTCTGAGCTGGGTGAGAAGACCTTTGCACCGTAAGAGGGAACAAGGGCTCAGCTTCTGGAACTGCAACCCTGAGCCTTGACCGCGTCCTCCCGGCTCACCGGAAGACACACGAGACAGAAAGAAACTTGCCTTGAATCACAAGTGCTGAAAGTGCCACCTGTGGCCCTCTAGGATGACATGTGCTGTTTTGCAGCTCGAGTCACACCCATGACACCCTGGGGGGACAATGACATGGGCCCAGGCTCACTTGGAACTTGGACAGTGGATAGCTGTTGACACTGACAGCACTATTCCTGTCTTCCCCTGCCCTGTGATTCGGGAACAGAGCACTTGTCTGATCTGACAGTCCGGGCACTTGAAGAGAAAGCTGGTCCTGGCTGCCCAGAGCACAAGTCGAGATCTGTAGGTCTCTGCGTGCCTGCCTGGCTTCTCTGCTGAGGCAGCCATCCTCCCCGACTTCTCCCCAACTGGCGATTTCACCCCAGGTGCGTGAATGGCAGGAGGAAAGCCAAACCCACTGAAGGAAGGCCTAAGCCCGTGCCTGGGATTTTCCCCGGACGGCGTTTCTATAGGCCTGTCTCTGAGGGGGGCCTTGCTGTTCCTATAAGAGACCCTTCCTCTTTTTCCAATATAACTTCAAATTCAAGGGTGCTCCAAGATCGATTTTCCTGAACACTGGTTAAAATGTGGCCTCTGAAAAGAAATGCAACCTTCAGTACACAATTCCTACACAACCTGCCACACACCAGGCACATTTAAAAATGGACAATATCTAGAAGATGAAGCACATTTGCTGTGGTCTGAATGCTCATGCCCTGCCACACTGCTGTGCTGAAGTCCCAACCCCAAGGGGAAAGTGTAAGAAGGTGATTGGGACACCAGGTCCAAGCATGCATAAGTGAGATCAGGGCCTGGGTTAAGCCATTTTCTGTTACTGCACTAAAACACCAGAGTCTGTGTGCTTTATAAAGAAAAGAGGTTCATTTAGCTCACAGTTCTGGAGGTTCAAGGGCATGGGTCTGTCACATCCTAAGTCAGAAAGCCAGGGACGGGTTCGCTCTTGTAACAATCCCCTAACCAGGATTGTTACAGGAACTGACCAGGTCCCTTCTCAAGGCGACTCAATCATTTCCCACGAGGCCTTCCTCTGAAAGGGCCCTCAAGCTTGAAACCTCAGAAGACCCCAAGCCCCCCTCCTTTGCACGGAGCCCCAGGGGCCACTCGAGCCACGTTCAAAGCACAGCAGTGTCCTTGTGAAAGAACCTGAGCCCAGAGCCCCTCCGCCACACAGGACACAATAATAAGACGGCCACGTGAGAAGGAGGCGCCACACCCGACACTGAGTCTGCCTCTGCTTTGCTGGAGGGGTTCAGCCTCCAGGGCTGAAAGCAGCCCTGTGTCTCTAAGTGCCGAGCCCATGGAGTTTTGCAGGAGCAGCTGTAACAGAAGACAACAGCGGACTCATGCTGCTTTTCTCCAGTGATGGGGGAGCCCTGCGAATGCAGTGTGGGGGCATGCAGGTGACAAGGACCCCAAGGGACAAGGACCCGAAGGGACTGGGGCAGGGACACTGCTGCTTTCCCAGAATGGGAAAGATGAGGCCACTGTCTTAGTAGCTAGCATGTCATTAAAACAAAATGCCAACTAAAAAGTCCTTCCCCAGGCTCCCTTAAAGGTGCCCCCAGCCTGTTTTCTAGCCCTGGCACCTCACCAATCCCGACAAGAGACTCACGTCTGAGATTGCTGCTGGGAAGAGTTCCTACAGTTTGGGCTGCTCTGCCAGTCCTTTTTTGTGTTGGGGATTTCTGAGCTAGGGTCTCACAAATATTTGCCTGGGCTGGCTTCGAACCATGATCCTCCTGATCTCTGAGTCCTGGGTAGCTAGGATTACAGGTGGTCATCCATTTTGATTCTCAGAGCCACAATTCACTGAAGGGCAAACAGCATCCCGTGGTGTCAGTAATAAGCCCACAGGAGCAACGGCCTGAGGCACAGCAGTGTCCACAGGGGGCCAGCTCTGGCTTCTCATGTCCCCATGGTGATGGACCATCCTGATTCTGTGCCAAGGGACACAAAGACTTCCACTGCCAGCATCTCCGAGACGGGGTGTTTGGGGAGACAAGGCGGACTCTGCACATTGCTCTCTCCTGGAGCCTGGGTGGAGTAGAAGGTGGGCGCCTGGCTGCCCCGACAAGGGCTGGCTTAGATATTCTAGTCAGGCAGTGCACCTTGCTTCCCGCCTGAGCACGGCTGAAGATGGAAGTAGATGTCTGCTCTTCTGGGGAGAGAAGCCACACGGCTGACAGACAGAGTGAAGCGACGTGAGCTGCTGAGTTCAGGAAGACGGTGTGGAGCGCAAGACACCTGCTGTGCAGTCTGCCAACCTTCCAGCAACTCTTTTGGCAGCTTCCTGGTCCAGAGGGGTGGGGCAGGTGAGGGCAGACATGGCAAACCGACTCCCCCAGGGGGCTGTGGGGGTAAAGAACCCATGGGAGCAAGCACGCCCAGGGCAAGCAGCCGCCTCTGAGGACTCCACGACCCCCAAAGTGTTCCCTGGACAGGTGGTAACACTGGAGCCTCCTGTACTGTGTCGCCTTCCTAATGGAAGGACTCAGTGACAGGGCATTTGTTAATACCCTGCATTGCAGATGCCAGTGACTACATCACGCCTACCAGCCACAGGCTCCTTCTCTTTGTCCCCTGTGCCTTAGCTGCCTGTGCCACAGAGGTAATGAAACTGGTTAATGCTGGTCCCACCTTTATCAAGCAGGACTGTGTGCTTCTTCCTGTGCGCCAAAGTGAATTCCAAAACTGCTCAGAGCGGAGCTTCCTTCGTCGCCACACTCCTGGGGCCAATGGCTGCTGTCAATCAGCTGTGACACGGAAGTCAGTGTCACTGGAGGACAACTGTGTCTATGCCTACACCATGGCTTAAAAACAGCACATTTGCAACTATTGCATTGGACTTTCAAATTCGAGCTTAGAAACTATTTGAAATAAAGTCATATAAAACAGTACTGCAAAGCACTTCCCATATTCCAGTCAGTTCTAGAAAGCTACACTCATCATTGGATCCAAAGAAATTCACGTCCAAATGAGTAAACTCCAAAAATGACCTCCGGTCTCATCTCTTGAACTATTAGCTGATCTGAGCTTTTCCAAACGTAGCCGCTTTGCCAGGAGTCGACCTGGTGGAATGAATTCACTGCAGGTCGTTACTTACCGGAATGTAGAAAGTAATTCCCCCACTGCTTGCACTGATGGAAGACCTCACTCTGCGCAATTTCGTTTTCATGATGTGGAAAAGCCAAGTCTATCCCGCCTGAATGGATGTCCAGCTGACTTCCAAACACCATGCTGCAAGGCACAGTGCAAACAGTGAACATTTATTTGGTGTTTGTGACTTAACTGTTAAACAACGTCACACAGAGGAACGGCAACAGGACTGAGTGGCCTCTGTGAGCCTGGTGTCCTGCAAAGCTTCATGCTGAAACTACCCGGCTGGTGGTGAAAGAGGCCACCCGCTCCAGGCTGTCAGCAGAGCACTGGGAAGTGCGGGGGTCCAGCTCAGGATGAGGTGGGTGTGCGTGGTACATGTACCGCCTGCAGGGGCACACAGTGAAGATGGAGGTGGAGCTGGGAGTTGGGACAGCTGAGCTCCAAATGGCTACAGTTCTCAAAGGTGCCACACCAGGCTGAGGGTCAGCTCCCTACACTGACCCCTGTACAGGGCACCAGCATGCGAGGGGAGACCAAACCACTGCCATGGGCTATAAGCAGCTCTTTCTGCTCAAAGGAGGCTGTGCTGAGGTGGGAGCCAAGTGTGCCAGGGCTGGGCTTTGGGTCCTTCCTTGGGAACCACACCCAGGTCTCTGCGCATCCAACCACTCTGAGCAAAGTTGCACACCTGGCCTTACCTGGCCATGGCAGAGCACTCGATGTGCCAGCCGGGCCTTCCGTCCCCCCAGGGTGAGGCCCAGAATACCTCCTGAGGCTTTGCTGCTTTCCACAGGGCAAAGTCACTGGCATGGCGCTTGTCGGAGTCAACTGCTGATAACAAAAGGCTGATGAGAGGGAGACGCGCCAGCCCACAGCAACCCCCACGACCCCAGCCATGAATGAGGACAGCCCGAATCCCCACCACCCTCGCCTCCTGCACTCTGCTCTTCCCACGGGAGGCAGGGATGGAGGACCAGCCTGGGTTTCCACTTCACACGCACAGAACTCGAGCTGCAGCAGGGACCAGGCCCACAAACCCAGGTGTTCTGAGCTGAGGGCACTCCTGTCTCTGGAGTCACTGCGTCCCCAGTAGTGGTTTCCAAAACTACAGCAGACACGTGAGTGCAAAGGTTGTCACCAAAGTGCCATGCACTCTACTGCAAGGATGTCAGAGAAAGGCTGAACTGCGCCAGTTATGCTGGGAGGCAGTGTGTGTCCCCAGGTGTCTCAGAACCTAGGAACCGGGGCCTGAGCGGCACTCCATTTCAGTCAGTGCCACAGACACACTGTGCACTGAGTAAGTGCCGGGTGCTCGTATTCAGCTGGCTGCTGCCCAGCTGTCACCAGGCTGACTGTCCCTACCTCTACACAGGGCACAGTGGCAGAGACAAGGATGCCTGGGTCAGTTTGGAGCCCTGCCCCTAATACCACACAAGGACTGAGCAGTGCTCAGAGCGATCCCTGCTGGCAGTGTCAGGCTAGTGACCAGGACCAGCATGTGCACAGGGCCTCCCAGAGCATCAGGGGAGCACCCGATGTGTGCAAGGCTGGAAAACACACAGACATTCAGCAGGTCAGCTGAGAAGAGGACAAATGGCCATGGCAAGTAAGAAGGACAGCTTGGGCAGAGGCAATGTTACTGCCTGGTGTGAAAAGCGACACACTGCAGTATGAACATGGCTTTACAATGAGGCTACATTTTGTAAAACACATCTTGCAGGGTTGTGGGGTTGGGGATTTAGCTCAGTGGAAGAGCGCTTGCCTGGCAAGTGCAAGGCCCTGAGTTCGATCCCCAGCACTGGAAAAAAAAAAAGGAAAAAAACATAAAAACACATCTTGCTCCAGTCTGTATGTGGTGCACAGCGCCATTGTCTGTGGACTAGGTTAGATTACGGATGGGTGGTGCAACAGCAGCTACCCTGAAGGCTTACACAAATCTTGCTCACAGCACTGCCATCTTTGACAAGTGCCACCAGCAGTGAATCCACTGAAAGGGGAGGTCAGCCTTTTATCTAGATCACGAGATGCATGGTCACACCAAGTGACATGGCTGGTGACCAAGCAGCAACACTCTGGGTGAGCTTGCTGCTCTGGCCAGGTGACCTGTGTCCCCCAAGGCCTCCTGCACTGTCTGATCCAGGTGGGGACCCCTGTGTGCAGAGTCAGTCCACCTGCGAGGGCCAACACAGGTGTGGATCAGGCCCTGGCCGTATCAGGAGCAAATGCACCCCTTTTGGGGGTCAGATGTGACATGCCATGTGTTCACTAGTGAAACAACTAGACCTCAAAGAGGGAAGCCTTGGCACCAGGCCGGGCACAGAAGTGAGACGCAGGCCGTGCTGGAGGAAACAGACCATGATTCAGGTGCTCGAAGACACATGGCCAAAGTGACTAATGAAAAGGTGGCACCTGGTAGGAAGAGGCAAGCACAGGGATATGTCCCCAAGGATGGGCTCTGCCTTCCGAAGGTGCTGGGCAATGAGCTTCAAAAACAAACGAGCAGGGGAGGTGGACACGGAGATGGTGCTCCCATGCACAGTGCTCTGAACAGCAGGGGAAGGGAGCGGTGCCGTAAAAGAAGCCTTCCAACCACAGGAAAATGCATCACGAAAGTGTCCTCAAGACCTGGCCACAGCAGAGGCCTGCACACCCTGCAGGGCCGCTGTGATCAGCAGGTCTCAGTAGCAGCTCAGTGTACGCACAGGCAGGGACTTACTACCTCAGTCTGCCCAGAAGGCTGGGGATCAGTGACGGGCTGGAGCAATGAGGGCCCTAGTGTCACACTGTGTTCTTGAAAGACTAGTTTGAGCTGGGAGTGCCCGGCCACGTCAGATGGGAAGGGACAAACCACAGAGCACAACAAGGCTGTGGTCAAGTGACTTGCCCACGCATTGAAGCCCCCCAGGCAAAAGAAAGGGCGATGTGAGGACAGACAAGGATGTTGATGGCAACAGACTGAAACACAACACATGTACCTAAGTTCCCAGTGGTTCAAAAACAACTAATGGGTCTCCTTCAGGGGATGACACAAAATCAGCTATTTTGAAACTTGGTAAGTAAAGAAAAATCCCAAGTATCCCGCCTTTCCCACACAAGCTGTACTGCCAAGAAACCAAGAAGCAGCCTGCCTCGTACAGCAGCTGACCAGGATAGGGAATTGGTCAGGGACCCTCTCTGAGATTAAGGACCCACGTAGCATAGCAAGGGGATCCAAAAAGAGGTGGCGACAAAGTCACAGTCCCCAGACACTCAGAACTGGAGTACGCCTCTAGATCAAACTACCAACTTGTAAAAAGCCCATGGACAGAGGGAAATGTCAGTCACCTCGAGAACTGAGCAGGACAAGTCCCACCCGAGGAAACAAGAGCAGGCAGGTCTTCAGGGGACTGCAGGGAAGGCATGGGGGAGCACAGGGGAGAAACCGCCTCGAAGGTAAGAACACAAGGCAGCCTGGGTAAATTGCTGAGAGGGACCCAGGACAGGAACAGAGGAGTCATTGGGAACGGTGAGGCAAGGACTACCGCCCTAGGGGCTGCTCCCACGGGGCAGCTGGGACTGACCGTGGACATGGAAGCTGAGTGCCTTCAGTCCAGAGCCCCTGCTGTCTCCCTTCTCTGGGGTGACCACAAGGTCTCCACCTAACAAAAGTCACTGAGCTGAGCCTGTTTTCGTGGTGTTTCCTGCTGTGTCATTATAACTTAAAAGCTAAAACAAAACCCACTGATTCTGATGCTACGCCCTGAGGCATCAGAGCAAACGTTCTCTCTGTGTAAGAGTGAGTGCGTCTATCAGCTTGGGACTGCAGAATTCTATTCCCTACATGCTCTTGTGTAAGACATACTGCTGTAAGGCTGTGCAGCAAGAAGGGCTCTCGTTCATTGCTGGTGGGCAGGTAAATGGCACGGCCACTTTGGAAGAGACTTTGTCACATCATCCAGCAATCGCACTCCTTGGGATTTACCCAAAGCAGTGAAAAACGTACATCCTCACAAAAGCCTGCAGTTGATGTCGACAGCAGCTCCATTCATAACTGCCTGAACCTGGAAGCACCCAAGATGCCTTCCGTAAGTGAATGGACTAACAGACTCTGGCACCGTGGGATGTTATTTGGATTAACAAGAAATGAGCTACAGACCCATGAAAAGACTCGGGGGCGAAATGCATGTTACTAATGAGACAACCTGGAAATGTTTGTGCTCCATGATCCCAACTCGGTGTTATTCAGGAAGAACAGAGCCATGGAGACCGTGAAAAGGTTGGTGATAGGGGAGGAACACAGGGCACTCAGAGCCAGAAACCCCTCTGTGTGCCACAATGGTAACACAATGGTAACAAGTCATTACTCACTTGTGCAGATCCACAGACGAGACACACCAAGACCCAGCCCTGACATTAACAATGGACTTGGGGTGATGCTAGTGCATCAGTGCTGGCCCCATCGGCTGTGACACAGACTGCTCTGGGGAGATGGTGATGGTGGGTGGGGCCATGCACCAGCAGGGAAACAGGTAAGACGGGAACTCTGTACTTTCAATTTGCTGTGAACCTAAAATGGCTCTGAAAATATAAAGTCTATTAAAGACAAAAAAAATTGTTGCTGATGCAGAATGGGTAGTTTCACAATGTCCTCCTCCTCCCAGGAGACCTAGCCCAATGCGGAGCTGTAGCTCAGGGTGAGGACAGCCTAGAACATCCTGCCCTGGACTGTGCGAGGAGGGGAGCAAGCATGCTGACTGGGTAAAAGAAACTAGTTCCTCTTCTGAGGAGTCAAATATAAAATGCTGTTAAAAACTCAAGTGATAGAGTGCTCGCCTGGCTTGCGTGAGGCCCTAAGTTCAAACACCAGCACTGCCAAAACTTAAAAAATTAAAAATTTAAATGGCACAGTTTATAAGGCAAGAAGACAAGTCCTAAAGACAGAAATACCTGGGACATTTTATCTTTGGGGTTTTGCTTGCTATTCTTGTTTGGTTCCTTAAGGAGTATCCCTT
The DNA here is from genome assembly GCF_047511655.1 of Castor canadensis. NCBI lineage: Eukaryota > Metazoa > Chordata > Mammalia > Rodentia > Castoridae > Castor > Castor canadensis. The sequence continues at coordinate 2,540,280 of NC_133395.1, read as the reverse complement.
AAAATTTATTTTAAATTTCTTTCCAGATACTTATTATTTCTTCTCCATAAAAATGATTTTTTTTTTTTAACTTGGAGCAGAATGCAGCTGGGGAACAGATTCAAGCATGCTAGGAATTTAAGGCATGGCAAAAGGCACTGAGGACTGGACAACAGCAGAAGCTACAGGGGAGAGCTACAGTACAACCCCATGTGCATGTGTGTTCCCATGCAGGGAACACCCAGAAGAGCAGCACTGTAGGGCTCCGGATGGAGCAGGCCACGGGGACGCAGGGAGAAGCTGCATTGCTGCTTGACTTCCACAATTCACAAGTTTTACGTACTCCAAGAAATGAATTACCTCTACAACATGGCTGTGATCAGCGCAGGGCCAAATGTCACCGTGTGTGCACAAGTGGGACCCAGTTCAGACCCCTCCAAGCCCGACCCATGGCAGGAGGGTCAGGGCCCGTGTCACCTACCTGGCTCTCCAGCTGCACCCAGTGACACGCTGACCAGCTTGCCATACTCGTCCCCTCTCGACCTCAGATCGAAGTAGACATTGCCTGTTCACAGAAGAGTCAGGAGTCCGTCATTTCCCTCTCAAGTACCCCACCCTGCCAGGCCCCACGGCTAGTAGTAGCTGGCACTGAACAGTGGCTGCACCTCCACTCGGCCCCTCTGCTGTGTGTTAAGCCAGAACTAAAAGCAACAGGACTCCATTAGAAAAGATGGTTTGGACACAACACAAACGTCCAGAGGCAAAAGTTACAACATGAATGTGAGTCCTTGGCAAACCGTTGAGCCAACTAACTGCTTTCACTCAGGAAAGAGGGGTGCTGTCACTGACTGTATTCCACCCTGCTCACGGGCTTTGCCACATACCAATTCACGAAGATACTGGGTTTTGGGGTTTTTTTTTTTTTTTTTTGGCAGTTCTGGGGTTTGAACTCAGGGCCTGGTGCTTGCTAGGCAGGTGCTCTTCCACTTAAGCCACACCCCCAGCCCTTTTGCTTTTAGCTAATTTTTGGATAGGGTTTGCCTGGTGCCTACTGCACCCGCTCATAATGAAGCTAGGTTCACACTTCCAGCTTCTTTGTTAAGATGAGATCTTGCTAACTTTTTGCCCAGGCTGGCCTCAAACCATGACCCTCCCATCTCCACCTCCCCAACAGCTGGGATTATAGGCATGTACCACCATGCCTCACAGAGCGGTTCTTTACCAGGTATCCTCTAAAACCACCTTTAGACCTAGATGAAAAGCAACATCTGGGCAGCAAGCGTCCACAGGCTCTTCTTTCACTGAGATGCCTGTGGCCACCCACTGTTTCAGAGCAGGGTTACATATAACAGCCAGTGACAGCCCAGGCTCTCTTTCCAACCATAAGGTGTGAGGGACATGCAGAGCAGAGGAGCTGGATCCAGGGGAAAAGCTAACCAGCTCCCCTGGGACCCCATGGCTCCCTCCCAGGAGCAGGCACTAACAAGGCTATGCAGTGATCTGTGTCCCCAAACCCACACCTGCCAGCCACCCTGAACAACATGTGACTATCATTAGGGCCCAGGCATGGGTGTCGTTTCTCACCTTCACTTAGAAATTTCTCACTCTGAACCTCACATTCCTTTTCCTAGCAGTTCCTAATTCATACCTGGGCTCTTCTGCCTGGGAACACCGATCCTAAAAACAGGTTATTTTAAGACCAAGGAAACTGTGGGTCTGGCAGATACAAGAAGTACCTGAGCACCCGCACTAGCCCACTCATGGATACAGGAGCAGGAGAGGAGGGTGAAGTGTCTTGGAAAACAAAGCCTGGCAGCAGAGCACCAGCCTGGCCCTGTCCCCTTGGTGTCCTTGTCATGTAGATTCAGCTGTTGAGCTATACTGGCTCCACAGGCAGCCCAGCGAAGTGGGAGGCAAGAGCCACACAGGCCCTGAGGGAGCTGTGTCCACGCAGACAGCATCTTTGTAACAGAGACCGACCCTCCACTGCCTTTCGTTGATGTTATCAATTTGCTGAACAAATTGTTTTCACAAATAGTTCAAAGACCGAATCACAGCCAAGCCTGGTGGAACTGTCACAAAGTCCAAGTGAATGTAAGGGTATTTTGAGTTGCTTGTATTTACACTGCTGTTCACATTTTACAGTAACACAAAGGAATGAGAGTGTAAGATAACCAGCACTCTCCCTTACCCACACAGGGATGAGCACAAGCCAAGCCCTGGGCATCCCTCTCTGTTTTCTGGAACTTATCCCATTGCATGCCACACGGCAGCAGAATGACCCTATGCTCTGTGGACCAAGCTTGGGTGGCACCTAAGTCCTTCAGAAAGGTGCTCTTGGAGATGACCTGAGTGCCAAATTAGACTGAGTAGGAGTTGCAGGGTTTCCCTCCGTGCAGGCTCCTAAGCAGGGTGCCTCCCATCTCTCCAGTGCTGCATGAGGCCAGAGGACAGGTGCACTGCCTGGTCAGTGTCCAGGACCAGGCTTTCTATTTTGCTATTTACCTGCACCAAGCATCTCCATGCAGCATCTCCGTGACCCTGGGCTGGGTGGCCTGACAGGTTATTAAGCAACAGCAAAAGGATTTTTATGGCTTGAAAATGTATGCTAGACAGGAACAAAACTGGTTACAATAAGCAGCAAATGGCCACAGCAGACATGGGTCCAAACTGTGTGGCAGACACCCAAGCTAGAAAGCAGTCCACGTGCAGCTGCACATGGAACTGGGGCGTCATGGAGAGTCTGTGGACTCAGAAAGACCAGCCAGGTTAGGTACAGCTGAGCTCAGTGCGTGACCAAAGGAGTAGTCGGACACACAAAACCAGCCTCATAGACAATGGGAAGCAGCTGTTGAGTGGAGGCTCTGCGAGCAGTGACAGTGAGTCTCCTGAAGAAGCCCCTAAGGAGGAAACGAGGGAGACTAAAAAGACAACCACATGCAGGGGCACCCTGATTACACGAGGGAAGCACAGAGCAGACAAGAGACATCCCCAGGGAAGGACTCACTGCAGATATGACAGCAGCTCTGGGCTCCTTTTATTCAGAGACATAGCTGTGGTGTCAAGGGGAGCTTTTGGGGACCACTAATAAACTAGATGGATAGCCCAGGACTAAGCCCTACCAGAAAGGGAGCAGGTCTATAAAATCCTGCCCTTGCCCCAACTTTTTATTATGAAAATTCCTGAACAACGTTGGAAGAGGACCATGATGAACACCTGTACACCTGCCACCTACATTTCACAGAGCATCAAAAGTAGCTCTCTAGGTGTTCCATCTCCTGGGACTGTGGGAAACAGCTTCAGAAAGAACAGATGTAACAGTTTTCAGACTCAACACTGCAAGAAACCCCAGGACATTTTCACTGCAGGAATCACGCTAACGCAGACATTTCACTTCAGTATGTTCCAGCAACTCAGGTGTGTCTGGCTTCTCAAAACCCGAACTACATTGCCAGGTAATCAGTTTTCACTGCACAAGCCCTACCTTTGGACGTTGGATAAGCATGTCCATGAGCAATTATTCCTTCAATGAAGGAAATTATCTGAGGGATATTTTCAGTGACTCTCAAGTACACCGTGGGCGGCAGAACCTGGAAGAGAGCAGAGACGTGACTGTGTTCCTTTGATCAAAGGTGCAGTATAGCTGGGTGCCGGTGGCTCACGTCTGAAATCCTAGCTACTCAGGAGGCACAGATCAGGAGGAATGCAGTTTGAAGCCACCCCAGAGCAAACAGTTCGTGAGACACTATCTCAAAAAAAAAAAAAAACCATCACAAAAAATGACTGGTGGAATGGTTCAAGGTATATGCCCTGAGTTCAAACCCCAGTATCACAAAAAAAAATAAATAAATAAAAGGTGCAGTATATGGGTTTGGCTTGACAAGACCACGGCCATCTTGGGTTGTCACCGCCATGACCCTGGTTGGTTTTTTTCTGTGCAATTTCCCAGCAAACTACAGCTGAACAAGACCATTGGAGTGATTTATGGAGTCAGACAAGCAGATGCTGTGCCTGACTCTGACACCAGCTTAAGATAAATCAGGTAGATTCTGGGCAGGACGAAGGCACCTTGTGCTGACTTATATGTACAGCCTCCTTCAGACCAAATCGCAGGGACCCGACTCATCTGGGTGCTGCCAGGACCGCGCTTCCGTCAGTGAGCCCCATACATGGGACTGTGCAATCACAGACCCGTCTGCCTCTTTCTTTGATCTGACAGCACTGGGAAGAGGGGATTGATTCCTCCGGACTCTAGGACCGGGCTGCTGCAGAACACCAGGCGCTGGTGCCCTTCCTGGCTCCAGCAGGTCTCCCTCCCCGTAGGAAAAGCCAACCATACATTACCTTCAGGGATACCATGTCTTGCTTGAAATCTTCTTCATACACGCTGGCGAGAGAAGCAGGAGACACGTTCATCTGCAGAGCGGACAGGTGAGCAGTTAGCTTGCCAAAGAACCCACAGGGGACCTGGGATAGGAGGGTGGCCATGCGCACCGCTGGGCTGAGCCTCGGTGTGGTGCTGGCCTCTCTAGCATGGGTGTCAGAATTTCTGTTATGTAATAAAAAAGTAAGCCAACCCTGCTCTCCACTTTTCTAAAAGAAGGGCAACATCAGTATAGTCTCCATAGTAACAAGAACAGAGTTCAAATCTTACCACTTAGTCCTCAGATGGGGAAAAAAAGGTCAAAAATACATTAAAGAAGAAATCTCTAAAGAAACATTTTGAAAGTAACTTAACACACTAATTGGGGATTGGACTGGGGTAGTGAAGCCCTTGGGTCATGTGACTGGACTCCTAAGAAGGGATGAGACCACCATGGCAGTAGGCCAACGCTGACTGCAGGTGCATTTGCAGACCTGAATCTGCAGCTCCTGTGGGGAGGAGGCTAGAATGCAAATGCAGGCCCAGCACACAACCCCATCTGAGCAGAAGCACGAGACACTGCAAAGTTCCGACTCAGACGAAGGCTCATGACTGCATCCTTGTACAAGTCATCCACCAGCCACCCAGGCTCTGCTGGCATTTACAAAGCACCTACTGTGTGCAGGTCGCTCCCCTGACCTGCTCCACACATGCTCCATGAAACAGGTCTTCCCATGTCATGAGTGAAAAAACGTCTGCTTTATAACATTAAGAATCTTTTCCAAGTTTCTCAGTGCTGTGGCTGGGGCCAGGTAGCTGACCATGTCACCTGGGGCCCGTGTTCCACCTGCCCAGGGCTCTAAACAGCATGCTCACCCCAGAAACCGTGACCAGTGAGTACTCACTGAAGAAAGACATCTGGTGGTCAGGAGTTGCTACCTAGTTCTTTAGCTCTGAGGACTTGGGCAGATCACTGAACTAAACCTCTCAGCCTTTGGTTTTTCTGCAACACAAAAATCATCCCACCCACGATCCCTTAGGCTGCTGGGAAGGTTAAATGTGCATGGACCAAGACAGTGCTGTACGAGAACACAGTACCACCAATATTTTTAACAAGATCGACTACCAGCATCGAGCACAATGTGCAGTTCCTTTCCTGGGGGTGGCTTTGCGGCAAAACAGACTTTTAGTAAAGAAATCAAATAACTTGTGTCTGCCCAGGGGACAAAAGACCAAACAAAAAAGCCCAAGAATATGGCATGTTCTTGCCACTCGGGAAGTTTCAAATACTGTGTGACTCTGGACCTAAAGATCTGCAGGTTGCTTTCACTTACCTGTCTAATCTTACTTTTTTCCCATAGACAATTTCATTCCTAGGGGACTTCAAATGACACAAGGGAGGTCCAGACTTGCTGGCTCTCCAGGAAACACTCATCAGTTATCCCAGGAGCATGGTCACGATGAAGTCCATGCCTCCGTCTGGGCTCACAGCATCGCAGGTCTGTGCTGTACACGGAGGCCTGCTCTTCCCAAAGGCTGCCAGATGCCGGCCTGCACATGTCAGGAGTGTATCCCATCTGTGCACATCCAGCATGTCACACCCGCCGAGGACAAGTCTGAGCCACACACTCAGTGGGGAATGGCTTGGTCAGAGGGGATCACCTGTGGACCGCCATGCTTCCTTCTGCAGGAGTCACCAACTGACACCAAGCAGCCACCCTGGTGTCCACTTCCCTCCACCCTCACCCAGCACATGTGCAGACTTGATGAGACATCTGAATGTCTTTTTGTCACAATGTTAATTTCTACCTCTCTTGTTCTGGAGTGAGCTGGCACATTTCACAGGTTTAGGACCAAACCCGTAATACAGATTAAACAATCTATAATTTTCCAGACCCACTTTTCTATTGAGTTGTAGGTCTGTCTCTTACTGATACATAGGAAGTATTTTTAATTTAAAGAAATTAGTCATTTATGTGCATAATTTTTTTTTTGAACCGGGGGTCTGTGTTGCCCAGGCTGACCCCAAACTCACGAGATCCTCCCAGGTGGCTGGGGTTATAAGCAGGTGCCACCATGTTTTTTAGCTCTGATACAAATTTCAATTTTTTTTCAGGTTTTCAACATTATGGTTATTTCACAGCACAGTGAAAATTTTATGTTTCTATTTTGCAATTTTTTCAATTTCTGAATCTTCTCCCATAGGTGGTTATTGGGCCTAGAAACAAGTAGAGAAAAGCCTTCCCTGACCTGGGGTTCCTTCTGATAACCTTGGGGAGCCATAGTGGTCGGGAAGGTCCGACTACTTCCCCTCAACATTGTCCGTTGACAGGGGCGTCAAGTTCTAAAAGGTGACCTGTGAACTCAGTCCCTGAGAGGCTGGTCACACCACACACTGGATAGAATGTCCTGTCACTGGCCAGAACCCAGATTACATGGGGCAGGTACCAGGCAAGTCCAGCCCTTGCTACTGCAGGTGATTTCCTGCCTGTCCCCTACCATGGTGAACAACTTCAAGTTAGCCACCCTACTTCTTCACAGCGAACCCCACTAGGCTGGGCTCCCCGCACCCTAGCCTTTCCAGAACATTCCACCTTCTTCCCAGGATGAAGGCTTAAATCACTGAGGTATTTAACATGATTTTTTCTTAAAGTGAAATCTTGCCATGCAAAGCCACCATACTTTAAAAATTCTTCCCCCAGACCTGTTTAAACCCTCGTCACTTTTATCCTTGACAAACTATACAACTGGGACAAAAATTAGAGCAATTCAGAAACGTGTGACACTGTCCTTTAAAATATTTAAAAAACAAAATCTTGGAGCAGATGGCGAGAAAGAGCAGCATCAGTAGCAAACCAGATGTCACTGAGAGAATGACTGAAGACGACACAAGAACACGGTCCACCACGCAAAGAAATACCACCCACCCTGGAGAGAAGGAATTCCCGGCCCATGCTGCAACATGGAGGAAGCCTGAGGTTCCCGTGTGCAGTGAAATGAGCCAGTGAAAAAGGAAAATGTCGTACGAGTCACTCACAGTCGAATTCAGAGACTGGAGGCAGTGTCCAGGGGAGGGGACGGGGAGTTACTGTGGGATGGGACAGAGTTCCCAATGTGGAAGACGAGAACGTTCTGGAGAACGACGGTGCTGGCAACTGCCCAGGACTGTGATGTCCTCAACGTCACTGGACTGTGCAAGTGTACAGAATTGTCCAGGTGAGGGGCATGGCTCATGTGGTACAGCACCTGCCACACGAGCTCAAAGGCCCTGAGTTTAAAACCCTAGTACCAAAAAAAATAAAATAAAATAAAAAGAGAAAAGAATTGTCAAGATGGTAAATTTTATGTTACTAAAAATGGCAAGAAAGCGGGCTGGAGGTGCACTCAAGTGCTAGAGGCCTGCAAGGCCCTGAGTTTCATCCCCAGCACTGCCAACAAAAAAATTAACAACAACAACAACAACAAAAAAACAAAGAGAGAGAAAAAGAAAAAAAAAATCTTAATAAATACAATCTGTGAGTAAAAGCCCAAGCTCTGCTTAGCACATGGAGTGTTCTGAAACTAAAAGGATGACATAAGCACACCTGCTAGGTCATCAAAAAACACAGAATGGACAGGCACCAGGGCAGCAGTACCAGTGTGCCCAAGTTAACGGCCTTGACAGAGAGAGAGAAAGGTTATTTCCCACACAGAATGGACTAGGCATCGGCCAGAGACTCAAGCCAGACCCTCAACCACAGTTCCAGACTTGATTTCCTTTACCGGCACAACAAAGATCACCTTGATAACTGCTGCTGTTTCCGTCATTAAGCCACTCTCATGGCCCCCTGTAGATTATAAAACATAGCCAGGCACCGGTGGCTCATGCCTATAATCCTAGCTACTTGAGAGAATTACAGTTTGAGGCCAACCCAGGGAAATAGCTCTCAAGACCCCATCTCCAAAATAACCAGAGCAAGCCGGAAGGCAGTGCCTCACACCTGTAATCCTAGCTACTCAGAAGTCAGACATCAGGAGGATCACAGTTCAAGGTCAAATACTTCAAGAGACCCTATCTTGAAAATAACCAACACAAAACAGGGCTGGTGGAGTGGCTCAAGTGGTAGAGCACCTGCCTAGCAAGCATGAGGCTCTGAGTTCAAACCCAGTACTGCTAAAAAAAAAATAAAATAACCAGAGCAAAGTAGACTAGAAGTGTGGCTCAAGTGGTAGAGCACCTCCTTTGTGAACTGAAGCTCTGAGTTCAAAGCCCAGTTCCACAAAAAAAAAAAAGATGACTAAATATGAGAACTACTTGTTAAAAAAAACAAACAGTTGGTCACCCATCAAGTCAGAGATAAGTGTGAAATCACCTCCCGTGCTCACCTCCTTGGCTCGAGTGATTATTTTGTCGTCCACATCTGTGATCCCCATCACCATGACGATGTTGCATCCAAAAAACTCAGTTAAGACCCTTCGAACGATATCAAATCTGACGTAGGAACTAAAGGGGAAAAAGCTGGGTTGTGATGTACGGAATTGTCACTGTAAAGCTTGAAAAAATTCATCACACTTGAGCATGCTACTACTTTACTCCAGCTGTGTAACATAACTGACAGTTCAAGGGCAGGAAGTAGAGGAAGAGCCTTTTTTTCCCTAACCATGCCGCAGCTTGTAGCTCACACAAATTTTGGGAAAAGCTGATCAAAGAACTGCATCAATTTCTGAACACGATATTTATATTTTTAGTTTTAGAGTTGTTTGATTGAGTTTATATCTGCTTAAATGCATAGAAATTCACTCCTTGTCAGGAACTGACAACTCACATCTGTAATTTGAGCTACTTGAGAGGCTGGGATCAGGAAGATCAATTGTGGTTTGAGGCCAGCATGGGCAAATAATTCATGAGCTCTCGTCTCCAAAATAACCAAAGCAAAATGTGCTGGAGGAATGGCTCAAGTTGTAGAGTGCCTGCTTTGCAAGTGCAAGACCCTGAGTTCAAACCCCAGTCCCACCAATAAATAAATAAATTCACTCATAACACAATCTCTCTAGGTTGTTAAACCCCTGTTCACTCAAGGCAGTCCCATGGTACTCCATCTCCATGAGACAAAACCCCAACTGCTGGGGCCAAATAACAGAATACCTGCCCAGTCTGGTCCTAGCCAGCCCTTCCCTCCCCACCACTGTGGAGAGTAGATTATGAGAAGCCAATGAGAACTGGACATAAGCAAGGTGCGATGCAGCTCAGCCGCTCTTCCTAAGATGTTTACCTGTACGCCCAGATTGGCACAGCCCTGGCCACAGAAGAGGGAAATGCAGAACAGCTGTTTCTCCAAAGTTGTTGACGTTCAGAGGAGCAGGGAGACAGGTTTCTCCTGTTCGGTCATACCCCTCCCTGAGAGTCACTGTTCCACCCTGTTTACCACTGGGTGTAAAAGACTCACTGAAGGAGAGGCTTTTGCTTTGGGCTTTTGGGTGGTTAGCTTTTTGGTGTGGGAGGCTTTTGGAAGGGAAAAGAATTGCTGAAGGGAAAAGGATTGTGGAAGGGAAAAGGACTGCGGAAGGGAAAATGAATTGCTGAAGGGAAAGTGTTGGAGGAAGATTGCAGAAGGAGGAAAACGAATTGAAGGGAGGACTGCTGAAGGGAAAAGAATTGCTGAAGGAGAATTGCTACCAAGTCTGAGGGTCGAGACTTTAAGAGAGCTAAAGAGAGAACATGAAACAGTAAAGTCTGCACCAAGAACTTTATACATAGGCTTTAGAAAAGCTAAGCTAAAGACAAGCTACAGAACATGGGACAGTGCGAGTCTAAGGACAGAGACTCTAAAAGTTATGCATATGCAGTTTTTAGGCACAGCTGTTGTTGTTTGCAAGTCTGAGCACCGAGGCTTTTAAAAACCTAAGAGAGAACATGGGACAGTGCAAGTCTGGAAGCAAAGTCTTTAAGAGAGATTATGCTAATGAAAAGCTAAGAGAAAACATGGGACAGAGCGAGTCTAAGGAAAGAGACTTTAAAGAATAGTGAAGCAAGATTTTATTTATTTTTTTACTGTTGTACAGTTCTTTTTTTTTTCTTTTATTCATATGTGCATACAATGTTTGGGTCATTTTGAAGCAAGGTTTTAAAGAACTGTAAAGGAGTAAGGCCTTACAGAATAGAGATAGAAATAAGAAGCAGAGTAAATGAAGAGAATAATAGAGAAAAAAAGCAATGAGGCAGTTGTGTGTCTCCACCCAAGTGCCCAGCACATCTGGCCCCAACTTTCTGTCTGTCTGTCTATCCTGTGTCCTTTCTGCATCTCCTGTCACAGCCTAGTTAGCCCCAGTTAGGTTCAGTAGTAACCAGGAATGACAGAAAGCTTGCTCCAACAAGGGAGTGAGAGAAAAAGTTCACTCCACTCCACCAAAACTGGCCAATCTGTTTTCCCCAAGCAGGATTCACACCCCTCTGCCAGCCTCTTCTGGACATCTTCTTATCTTGAACTGAGCCCTTTCCTGCTCCAAAACTACTCAGACTCTGCCTCCTGGAGCAGGCACTGTCCGGTCCCTGCCCTGCTGGAGCTGATGTTAGAGCATGCTAACGAAGTTCAAAGACTAAGCAAACAACCCCTGAAGCTGTTATGGTGAAGCATTAAGTGGGCAGTCTATGATGTTTTATTATAGGAACCCAAATGGACTGAGGCAGGTTGTACCATAAAACTCTGCAGAAGAGCGAAATTTCTGTCTGTGCAGTCCTTTTAAGCATGTATCATTCTGGTTAAACACTGTCCAACGACAAATTGTTCTTTCTCTCCTACCTTTGTGGAGAGGATTTCAGGGATGGGTTTTTGTTTTTAATATTTCCCCAATGTATTTTATACTTCAATAAAGATGTCAAAATAGAATTTTTATAATTAACAGTAAGTTAGCCCAAAATGAAGGGGGAAAAAGGTAAGTCCTAAATAATTTTTGTTTTCTTATAACAAAATACATGAAAAGTTAAGATCTTCCCAGATTATATGTCATTTGCTAAATTATACAAAGAATTAATAATAACATTTTTTGTTTTCTTTTTTTTTGGTGGTACTGGGGTTTGAACTCCAGGCCTCACGCTTGCTAGGCAGGCACTCTTACTGCTTGAGCCATTCCAACAGCCTTTTTTTTCTTTTTTAATTAGTCTAGGTTTGAACAAGACCCAGCTTAAAAGAAAAAAACAATAACAACTTAATAGGAAAAGTGGAAATTTTGGCAAATTGAGGAGGCAACGCATCTTAAGGTTAAGTCAGGCTGCCCAAGCTTCACCCCCACTCCAGTGTACACCCTGAGTAACTGCTGAGCCCTTGGGACAGGCACTCGCCCAGTGCTGTGGTAAGAAGTACTGTATGGGATTATGTCCTAAAACTGCCACGAAGATTCAAAACTGTGGACTATTATCTCCCCATCTTAAAGAGGAAGAAGCCAAAATTCCAGCAATAAAGTGACTTGTCCAAGTCTGGGAAGTAATAAATGGTGGGAACCACAATGACTTCCCACCAGCTGGATTTCAGGCCCCTGGATCCCTGGTGATCACACTAAACCCAACAACAAGCATCAAATTCCAAAATGGGTCACTTTCCTCTGCTCCACATGCCCTTCCTGAGTTTCCTGACCTGTGAAATGGACACCGGTGCTTAGAATTGCTACAAGAATCAAATGAAGTTCATGCAAGTGCTTCCTACAGTGCCTGGAACAGAGTTAATTATTCAATATATTTAAGTGGCCACTTGAGAGTTTTAAAGACAGTGAAAGGTTATTCTTTGCAAAAATAAATGATCCCTTGACACGTGAAAATTCAAATCCAGGAAACTCACCAAGCATGGCCAAGGTGTGCATGATCGTATACAGTTGGTCCACAGCTATACCTGGGAACAAAGTTAAGATCCATCACGTGACCATTTCCAAGCAAGGGTCCTAAATTCTCAGTTACAACAATCACGTTTTTTTAGGCCACCACCTCCGCGGAGCGCACGCCGGAGCCCAGGGCCGACCGGAGGTAACTCGGCACCTGTGAGCCCGGCACTAGACCCGCGCACCAGCTCCCAGGCTGCGGTTCGGAACCAGCCCGCCACGGACCCCTGACCGACCCCGAGCCCACGCACCAGGAGACGGCGTCCGCGCGGGCCACGATCAGCGGGTCCTTCCTGCCGGTGAGGCTATTGTACACCTGCACGCCGGTGTCATGGCCCTCCGGCCGCTGCCAGGCCTGTCCGCGCCGGGTGCACGCCGCCCGACTGGCCGACCCGCCCCGCCCGAGGCCCAGCGCTGCCCGGAGCGGCGAAGCGCCCAGGCGGGGCCCGCGCGTCCACAGCATATCAGAGGCCGCGAGCACCCAACGCGCCAGACGCTCAAGGCCAGGAAGGCGCCCGAAGCTCCGCCCATCAAGACCACGCCCACGCCCAGAGGGCCCGCCCCGGAGGAGGCCACGCCCACCAGCCGACCCTCCGCTCTGCCAGCCGGAGGGCCCGCCCCGACAGGCTAAGGCCACGCCCACGCCACGCCCAGCCCGCGCTGCGCCCCGGGAGAGCCCGCCTACTCCCGGAAGAGGCTCGCTGGAGGAGGTTCCTCCCCAGGGCCTGGCTCGCGTCCGCCGCCAGGAGGAAGGGGGACCTAGCCCCGGGGGGCGGAAGTGCGAGAGGCCCGCGGCGGGGTGCGGGGCGCGCGGCGCGAGGCGGGGCCGCAGCCCGGAAGCCGCCGGAAGAGGCGGGGCCTCTGCGCTCCCTTCTGCTTATTAGCGCGGGTCTCGGCCGGCGTCCTTGGGGACGAGCTGTGTGACGCGGCGCCCTCGGTGTTTATCTCCCGTGTCTTTAGTGCCCGCAGAGACGAGGAGCGTAACGCCCGCCACTGGGACCTCGCATGCTCGAGAGGTACATTCGCACCGCAACTCATGCACACAATCAGCGCATCTGCACCCCAGAGTGCACGCAGCATAGCTGCACGGGAATACGGTGTGCACCCCAACATGCAGCACAAGTGCGTCGTGACACGGCACTGAACCCCAGCACCCCGTGTCTACACACGGCACACGCAGCACGTCTGCCCCTGCGAACGCCGCGCCTGCTCTCCAGCACACACCCCTGCACCCTAACGCGCTCGGCACGCCCGCGTGCACCCCAGCACGCCATGTGTACATCCCCAGCGTGCACAGAGCCTGTCCACACCGCAGTCCAGTGTGGACCCCAACGCACGGCTGCACCCCATCACACACAGCATGGGTGCACCTCAATACACAGCTTGTACACCCCAGCGCTCTCCTGGGCTGAGCGCTGATGAAAACCCAGCGCTAGCACATAACCCCTGAGTGTGTGTAACAGAAAATGTCTGCTTGGGATTCATTTTGAAGGTTAAAAGCTCTATCATCCAGCTCTTGAGAATAAAAATATTTCAACTTATCTCGACAAATGTTCCCGTTGGTATCTTGCAAAACAGAATCCTAAAAAAAAAAAAAAAAAAAACTTCTGCTTTTTGCAGTCCTAAAAACAGCACAGCGGGTTCTCAGGCTTTTTTTAGTTTGGGTTCGTGTTCTCTTGCAAGGCAAATGATTAAGTAGAAACAAGCTCCCAGAGTTCTGCAGATCCTGGAGTCCAGCTCTGCAATCCTGTTTCAAGCTACGCTGTAGTCTAACGTAAACTACTCTAATGCACGAGGCTAAAATGCTGCGGCCTGTTGTTCCAAATTGGGAGCCCCTCGCATTGCGGTAACTACTCATCTGCTTTAAATCCTGGAACTTTATCCCGTTTCACTGACAGTGCAGTACTTGTCCTAATGTTATTTTGTAACTGTCACTGGTTTCTACTGCAATGTGCATATTTCTCTTCCCTTACTGAACTCCTAAGAATACCTTGCACAGAATTCAGAAAATGGCCTGTTAAGCATTGGTGAAATAGTTCCTCTCCAAGGCTCTCCCTGCCATGCAGGAGACAGTCTGGGCAGTAAGCATCTGATAGAGAAAGATCTGATTCCATTATTAGATGTATCAGTTAAGCTGAGCAGGTGACTCACACCTGTATTCCTAGCTACTTGGGAGGCTGAGATCAGGAGGATCAGAGTTTGAGGCCAGTGGGGACATACAGTTAGAAAGACCTCATCTTCACAGAAACCAGAGCAAAAGTTGACTGGGGGAATGGCTCAACTCTAAAGCACCTGCTTTGCAAGTAGAAGTAAGTAGTTCAAACTCCTGTCTCCCCACCTCCAAAAAAACCAGACAAATGTGTCAGTTAAAAAAAAAAAACAAAAACTGTTTTGCAGTCTGTGAGGGGACACTTGGAATTCGGGGAAGGCCCCAGAGCAGACAGGTGTTCTGCAGACAGATTTTGTAACATGAATCTGCATAGCTGATGTATTTAGGCAGGCCATAGAAAACCGTGACTTCAATTTTGCAATATGTTCAGCACTTGACTGGCAGCAAGGCTACTCTTTTCAGGGAATCAGCAAAACAATGATGAACCTAACCAATCATTTAATTATGATTTAAAATATGATCCTCTTGCATATTGAATTTTACACAATGAATAGTAAAGGAAGTAAAAGTGACTGGAAAGGTTTGTCAGTATATATTCCTAAAAAGAGAATTTGAAGTCACCTTCGTCTCTATTCTAAGTCAGAACAAAGAAGTGAATTAAAATTATTCCAAAATACCACAAATGCTATTTATTAGTCTTTAGTGACACTAAAATCTAGTTCTCAAGATCATGTTCTCTTTCAAGGGAAAATTTTGTAAATTGAGAGTAGAACAGCTAGGCTACAGGAAGTAGCATACTGCTTAGGGCATTTCAAGTTTTGAGATGAGTATTTTTTAAGCACTTCAAAACAAAGAATTGTATGTCCATCTTTTATCTTTGACTCCCATAGGTCTAAGCATCTTCAGGTAAACTAGAAACATTATTTTTACCTTTTTTTGTGTGTGGTGCCTGGGAGATAGAACGAAAGTGCTTGTGAAGTCCTCTACCACCTAGTTTGAAACATAACTTTAGAGTAAAAGTTTTAAATTTATTTTTGGCAATGCACCACAAACAGCAAACTCAAACAGCACATTTTCTTTAATTGTAGCATCAAAACTAATCACTTTTCAGCCTGGGGCAGTGGCTTATGCCTACAATCCTAGTTATTTGGGAGGCTGAGATCAAGAGTGTTGGTGTTGGAGGCCAGTCCAGGCAGTTAGATCAAGAGACCCCCATCTCTAAGATAACCAAGGTAAAATGAACTGGAGATGTGACTCCAGTGGTGGAGTGTCTGCTTTGCAATCCTGAAGCCCTGAGTTCAAATCCCAGTCCCCCCAAAAGGACGTACTTTTCCTTTTGACTATTCAAAATGCATGATGACAGTTGGGCTTTATCTGTCAGTCTCCTAAGCTTGTGCAGAAAACCACTTTGAAAAGCTAATAAAAATAAAACATTGACGTTAGCTCAAGGGGTGGATTAGATGTTTTATGGAGGCAAGCCTATTCACTACTGTATTCCCAGCACATACAACATTCAGGTGACACAGGTAAGAATGTCAGGTACTGTTGAGGTGCCTTTACTGGTTTATGTCTACGTACTCCATGAGCATGAGAGAACTGTAATGAATATTCAGGTAGCATTCTGACTTTGAAACACGCCCGAGGTAGACTCCAGCTTATGTTTGGAACAGGCAAATTATTCCTAACCTTTAATCTTGAGTTCAAACCCTGTTCAGTGAGTACCATGGATTCCCAGTGAATACTAGGAATCTTTCTTGTTATTTTACTTTCCACTTGTAGGCTCTGCAGAAAATGCATTCTTATTCCACATAATGTCTTCTGACTGCAGAAATGAAAACTTCCCTCATTTGCTCTTAACTGAGCCAAGACTGAAAGCAGTGTGAAGGTATTGTAAAACAACAGCCATCACCCCATCAAAGCGAGCATTCCCTCTGTGGGGTGAGATGAGGCTGAGAGAGAGAGAGAGAAAGCGAGAAAGCTCTCACCATGCACCTGAGTCAGTTGTGCTCCTCCTCCTTGAGCACCGCGGCCTTCCAACGTGGACCAAAAGATGTCAAAAACAGTTCATTAATTTTTTAAATTTTATTTTAAATAACATACATTTTCATGGTACTGATTCCAAATTGTGGGCCTACTGCTCTTTCTTCTTCTTCTCTTAGCGTTTTTACATTCACTTACATTGTATACAGTGTTTGGACCCCCTCCCTTCCCCTTTGCTGCACTGACTTCCATATCACAAAAATGCCTGCGGACCCTTGGAACAGAGCCTGCGTTATTACTCCGTCTTAGAAATACATACTGGACTAGTCCGAAGTGCTACTTTTAAGAATTCCAAGTGACTTCGGATGTCACGGTGCTCCGCGGGGCATTCCCCTCTTAACCCCAGAATGAGCGCCATTGGAACGGTCACTGTTCTAGGTCTGGAGTGGTGTGTCCTGTTCTTCGGCAGGGTGAGCCCGGGAGACAGAGGCTGAAATCCGACACTGCCCAACGACGAGGATAAGGACGATGGAGAGCCGCCCTGGCGCTGAGGCCACATAAAGGCATGGCGAGGCTGGGGGCTAAGCTCGATCATCAGCCCTCAATGTCGGGCTCTCCGAGGCAGTCCGCGGAGAAGGGCTACAGAACCTGACCGGGTACCGCTCCCCAGCGTGGCCGAGCAAAGACGACACGGAAACCCAGGAACTACAGCCCGGCGCCCGGCGCAGCTCGCTACCCGCCCGTGGGGACCCGCGCCGCACCGGGCGGGGCGGAGCTGGATCGCGGCCCGCCCAGGACAAAGGCTGGAGAGCCACCCAAGGAGAGGCCCGCCCAGGGGCGTGGCCTAGGCCGGAAGAGGGCGGACCATCCCAGTCCGTTGTCTAGGCAACGGTTCGCTCAGCACTGGCTTTTCAGAAAGCCCTAAATCTGGGAGTCGTGGGGGAGGGGCGGGTTGATAATTCGGGGGTGCACGTCCTCGGCCTGCCACCCGCCCAGTTGTTGGCGATCTCTACAGCTGGAGAGCAAACTCCAGGGCGCTGGATGGGGAAAGGCTATGGGGTCAGAGGAGGCGTCGCTCCCGCCGGCCCGCCCTCAGCAGAGGCTCTGCCCTTAACAGAGCTTCCCCCTCGGGCCCCTTTGTCTCCACGCCGTTCCAAACTCAGCTCGAGGAGGCGACACAAAGGGACGGCAGTAGCGAACGGCGCAGGCGCCGGAGCCGCCTTGGCTTCTGGGAGTGGTGGTCCCGCCGCGCGTCTCCAAAGCCCCCTCCCTCGCGGGGCCGCGGCCCCACTTCCGCCTCGCCTGGGCCCGCCCCCTCTGCCCTCCTCCCGGAGGACCCGCTCTCTAGTACTAGGAGTACGGGAGGAGTTACCCACGACCCCCACGCCTTCTCTCTGTTCTCATTGGTCACCGAGGTAAGGGCGACAAGTGGATTGGTCCCAGAGGTTGCCAGTTCACTTGCGGGCCGTACTTATACTGCGCTGCGAGGCGTGGCTGGGAAGAGTAATGCTGGTGATGCGAAGGTAGCAGAGGGTGTATGTTACCGTTTTCGAGGCGTTCGTGTCTTTCCCTTCCCCCCCACCCACCCCCTCCGCCCCGGTCCTTCTGAGCCCGGGAGGGTCTTCAGCGGAGCAAGCCACAACCTGCGTCTTCTGGCCGGGGTCCCGCGCTGCCCAGCAGCCTCGCCACCAAGTGCCAAACTCCTAGTAAAGTTTCGCCTCGTTTGGCACCCTTGTCCCGGCGTCCGGTTCACTGTCCCCTCCGCGACCCTCGCCCCCAGTGAAAGTGACAGACAAGGCCACGCCCCCGTGGGGGCGGCCTTGTTGCCCGCCGCCCCCCGACCCGGGACGGTGAGGGGCGTGAATGCGGCGGGGGCGGGGCCGCCGCCAGGATCGGGCGGGGGCCCCCCCCCGGGGGGGGGGGTGCGCATGCGCGGTGCGCGTGGGGCTGAATGTTTCCCAAGTGTTTGAAACTGGTATTTGGGTTTTCCACGTTGGACAAGTGCGGCGCGGCGGGCGGGCGGGCAAGCGCGCCCTTCCCGCTGCCTGTCCCGCTCCCTCCCCTCCCGATCCCGGCGGCGGGTGGGCGGCGGCGGTCGCGGCGCTCGGCCTCTCCGGGTGTGTGCGCGCTCGTACCCGCGGCCCCCCGCGCCGCCCGCCGCCTGGGAGGGGGCCTGCGCTGCCGGCGGGGCGTGCGCCAAAAGCCTCCGCCACCGCGGCCCGCGCCCGCAGGCGCCGGGGTCCCCGCGGCCCCGGAGGCGGCGCGGCGGGAGTCCGATGTAGCCGCCGGCCGGCCGGGCCGGAGCGGCGGGGGGGCGCGGAGGGCGAGCGCTTTGCATTTTGCAGTGCTGTTTTGAGGGGGGCGGGGGGTGGAGGAAGCGGAAAGCCGCGCCGAGTCGCCGGGGACCTCCGGGGTGAACCATGTTGAGTCCTGCCAACGGGGAGCAGATCCACCTGGTGAACTATGTGGAGGATTACCTAGACTCCATCGAGTCCCTGCCTTTCGACCTGCAGAGAAACGTCTCGCTGATGCGGGAGATCGACGCGAAATACCAAGGTACGGGGCGGTGATGGATGGGCGGGGGCGGCGGCGTCCATCCATCGGTCCGGGCGCCGGGGCCGGCTGGTCCTCCTGGACCCCAAGCGAGCGGCCGGCTGGCGGCGGCCTCGTCGGGGCAGGAACAAAAGGTCTGGAGCGCCTTTGATCCGCCGAGGTCCTTGTGTGCCGAGCCCGGGACACGGAGGAGGAAGGAGCGCGAGCGGCTCGCTGCAAGGCTGCGCGACCAAAGCGCTCTTTGTAGTGAAGTGATGAGGCGGGTGCTGCGGGGGAGGGGGCGCGGGGTCCGCCGCGTCCTCGGGGAGAGTCTCGGGCGGCAGCGAGAGGTGCGGGGCTCTGCCGGCGCCCCAGCTGCGGGGACGGCGGCGCGCCGGGGTTGTCGTGGACGTAGCGTCGGTCCAGAGCCTCACAGACCCCCACCCAGTCCCGAATCGAGTGTTACATAAAGTCCAGGGCAGTCCCCACTCGGGGTCGCCCGACCGTCCCTGCCCAGCCCCCCTCCGGCCCTCCCTTGGCGCTGGACACGGAGTGTGGCCGACCGCGAGGGGCGACGCCGCCAGCGTGGTTTGCGGAGGACCAGGGCGCTCTCGGTGTGCGGAGGGAAGGGAAGGGGAGCAGTGCAAGCGGGGAAGGCGCCCATCTGTGCTGCGATCGGGGGTGGGGGGCGCAGGCAGACTCCTTGTCTGCCTTGGAGAGGAACGTGGCAGGTGAGGGGACCTGTGGTCCTTCCCTGCAGACCCGGCCACCCGGAGTGGCGGAGAGCGGTGGAGCTTTCGTACCCGCCGGGAATTGTTGGCTGCTGGGGAAACTTTCCTCTGAGGTCAGGCAAGGCACTGGGGGCTCCTCTTTGACCTGGACTGTCGCTCGGAGTTTACTAATGTTTACAGGACTGCGCAGCAGGGAAACGGAAGAGTTGGAGGGAGAGTGCAAGACGAGTACCGGCCCTGGGAAGCATCACAAACCCTGCAGGCAAAGCGCCCCTACGCGCTCTGCCCGAGACGTAGCTTCGCAGCTACTTTTATAGGAAGTCATTAGCATATTGCGGAACGTTCCGCCTCAGCTTGCCTATGGTTGGTCGTAACCTTTTCGTGGAATGTCCTTATCAGTCCGCTGCGCCGCTATTGGTACCCGGGCCGGATGAGGGCGGGCCTTGCTTAGTGACTGGCACGGGTCTGTGTTTCCGCTGCCTTTTTTTTTTTTTCTCTTTCGAAGTGAGGCGGGGCAGGAGGAGGAGGTCGAGTTGATTTGAATGTCTTTGGGTCGCCTGGCCTCCGGCCTTGCATTGGCTTCTGGCGCTGCTGAGGCGGGTTCTGCTCTCAAGTCCTGCGCTTCGATTGGTGCCCTACCTGGCTTCCGCCCTCCGGTTCGTCGATCCCCATAGGCAGCGGCTCTAGGGGCGGGACGTGCCAGCCTTTTCTCATTGGCGGGAGTTCGGCCCCGTTGGTATCTCCACTGAGCCAGACCCCTTCCGGCTGTGGAGTTATGGCGGATGCTATGGTGCAGGTTTGAAGCTAGGGCCACTTACCCGCCCCCAGAAGCCCGCGGGAGGCCCGGGCCACATCTCTGATGTCCCGCGGGTGTGGCCGCGCGTGCCGGAAGACGTGAGTGACCGAGGCGGGGAGTCCCCACTGGTCCTGGCTCCGGAGTGGGGTGCCCGGGAAGCCAGCCCGGCCGGACGGGGGGGGTCTTGGGGCCCTTAGAGGAACAATGGAGCCGGGCTGCGGACTCCAGGGTGTGGAGTGGGCTCCCTGGCGACCTCCACGCCCCCTGGAAAGCTGCCCTTGGTCGCTGCCGGAGACCTGTCCCGCCGCGGGCACTCCGTGCCGTGAGCCTGCGTGGCATCAGCTGCGGTTACCCCGGGGCGTCTGCGTGCGCGTGTTGCAGAGGTCGGCTCCGTCGAGAACTTAGCTGAAGTTGAGGAGCGTTTGACGGTGCGGCGTCGCTCGGTCCTGCGTGCTGCTCTCTGCGGAGCGTCCGCAGGCCAGGCCAGGCCAGGCCAGGCCAGCGGCACTGGAGCGGCGCCCCGGGCCCTTCCTGGTGCCGCCCGCGATTCCGCCATGGCTGCGGTGCGCCCCTTGCTCTGCTGTGACGGGAAAGACCCCTTCGCAGCCTGGCACAGTCGTTCTCTTCTGCAAAATGCCAGTCTGGTCTTCAGAAACTCGGTTACTGGCTAAACCGAAGACACAGCCTTGCAATCCATTTCAAAATGAGTCGCACAAACTCACTTTTAACGTTAATCTGTGATGACAAGTTGGGTCGGGTGACTTGCAGAGTAGACTACACATAAGAGACAAGACGGTGGCATTCCTCCTTTCTGCAGTCTACGACAAGTGACTTCTGGGCCTGGAATGAAACCCTTATCGTTTGGGCGAGCCACTGTTGCCTGAGTTGGAGCTTAGTGTCCGGTTTATGATCACAGCTGTTTGTGGTGAGATGGACAGGGTGCTAGTGAACCGTGTAGACCGCCCGCTCACCACACCCCTCCTAGTTTGAGAACCTAGTGGAGTTGCTGTATTTTCAGAGGCTGCAAAGGGGTTTCAGGATAAATATCTGGTATTGTTTTCTGTTTGAGAAAAATCACTGGGAATTTTGCGTGTATATAAGTAGGTAAGACTATTTAGTTTTTATTTCATTAGATTATTTAACAACTTACATTGAGAGATTGTCTAGTTACATTTGCTAGAATACATTTTTAAATCATGCACTGTTTTCTAACCTAAGAAGGCTTAAATTTAATACTGAGGGTTTTTCAATGTTTTCAAATCTGTTGACTTCTAGTTCTAAAAATATGTTGACATAGTTTGTATGAACTACTAGATACAAGCATAAAATTACCACTTTTATTTTAAAGTAAGGCTAGGTTGCCTGGTTTATTGTGACTAAACTGTTCTTTTTGTTGTTTTTAGTTTTCGAGACAGGCTAGCCTAGATACAGAGATCCTGGTGCCTCAGCCTCCCAAATGCTGGGGGTACAGGCCATTCTCGTTCTCAGCAATGCAGAACAACATGCTAAAATGATCATGAAGGGACAGGTGAACTGAGGCCCTCACTCACTAAACCTGAAGCCTCTTAATCCCGATCATAAACTATTATCAAAATCTGTATGCAGCATCTCATAAGGTAGTCTAGATGCTGATGCATTGAAAAGAACAAGTGCCTTCAAATTATTTCAAAAACACTTGAATAAAAAGGATGGAAACGTAGGCCATAATTGTTAATATAATTTTTTAAAAAGGTTTGGGCCCAAGCACTTTACCTAAATTTGAACTCCCATCCATGCTTCTAAATTGTGCAGGGTCCCTAAAGACACTTTGCCAAATGGGAGGACAGCGTTTGTTTTTAGTTCCTGAGACATTTTGAACAGTAAAAAGTTTCTGCAGCCAGGCACAGGGCTCATACCTGTAATCCTAGCTTCTTGGTAGGCGGAGATCAGGAGGATCGAGGTTTGATGTCAGCCAGTGCAATTAGTTCATGAGACCCCATGTCAGAATAACCAGAGCAAGCTGGGTACTAGTGGCTCGTGCCTATAACCCTAGTACTCAGGAGGATCATGGTTCGAAGCCAGCCCGGGGCGAATAGTTGTTGAGACCCTATCTTGAAGATACTCAACTGAAAAAGGGCTGGTAGAGTGACGTAAATGGTAGAACGTCTGCCTAGCAAGCATGAGGTGCTGAGTTCAAAACCCAGAACCAGCAGAAAATAAATAACCAGAGCAAAAATGGACTCGAGGTGTGGTTCAAGTGGTAGAGTGCCTGCCTTCTGAGCACTGAAGCTCCGAGTTCAAACCCCAGTTCCACCCCACAAAAAAATTTGTTTAAAAGTCCTACAGATGGCAAGATTTTTCTACTGGGAAACTTTGTGGTGGTCATTTCTGTGTATTACCTTCTTACAGATTACAGAGTGAAAGGCTTATTTAATTGGCACGTTTAGAGCCTGGATGCATAATAAGTATCGTTTTCATTTGCAGAAATCCTGAAGGACCTGGATGACTATTATGAGAAGTTCAAGCGTGAGACTGACGGTGCTCAGAAGAGGCGAGTGTTACACTGCATCCAGAGAGCCCTCATTCGGAGCCAGGAGCTGGGCGATGAGAAGATCCAGATTGTGAGTCAGATGGTGGAGCTGGTGGAGAACCGGACCAGACAAGTGGACAGTCATGTGGAACTCTTTGAGGCACACCAAGAGATCGGCGACAGCACAGGGAACAGCGGCAAAGCTGGCCAAGATAAGTCCAGGAACGAGGTCGTCCTACAGGCGGACAAGCCCAACAACAAGCGCTCCCGGCGGCAGCGCAACAATGAGAACCGGGAGAACGCCTCCAACAACCACGACCACGACGACATCACCTCAGGAACGCCCAAGGAGAAGAGAGCGAAAACCTCCAAGAAGAAGAAGCGCTCCAAGGCCAAAGCAGAGCGGGAGGCCTCCCCCGCAGACCTCCCCATTGACCCCAATGAGCCCACGTACTGTCTGTGCAATCAGGTCTCCTATGGAGAGATGATAGGCTGTGACAACGACGAGTGCCCCATCGAGTGGTTCCACTTCTCCTGCGTGGGGCTCAACCATAAACCAAAGGGCAAGTGGTACTGTCCCAAGTGTCGGGGGGAGAATGAGAAAACAATGGACAAAGCCCTGGAGAAGTCCAAAAGAGAGAGAGCTTACAACAGGTAGTCTGCGGACCTTCCCTGCCGGGGAGGGGACGTTGGCCAGTGTGTTTATGACATCACGGCCTTTGCTGGTGTGAGTGTCGTCAAGGGAGTATTTTAAGGACGTTAGGAAGGAGTGCTGCTTTTATGGGGTGGCAGTGATTCTTAGCTCTGTCTTCACGGGAGCATGTGTAACAAGACTGGTCTGTGGATCAGCGGTTTAGAACCTCGAATAGAGGTTTGAATTAAACACTTACGTGAGTCTCAGACTGATTTTTTGGGGGGTGGGGAGTGACTTGGAAGCAACCTAACAAAGTGGAAAGAAAATATTTCATTTTGGTTGTTTTATTTTATAAAATAATGTTACACTTTATGAACAATTTTTTTTTAAATTACCAGGTTGCTAAAAGTTAGGATCTATAACAGATTTGTTTCTTGCTACCACAGTGTATATCCATGTAACAGTTCAGTAACAAAGGTTTAAAGCTCGAAGATTATTTTTTAAAAAGGCATCTGGACACATTTTACACGCAGGTATTTTATACCCTGGCCTGTTCCCCAAATGGCCATTTTTAAATGATTGGCTGCATTTTTATTAGTCAAGCATAAGTGGTCTAGTCGTGGGAATCAGACCATGCCTTTGCTGTTTCAGATCACAGTGTAGTCATCTTCGCTTATATGAAGTGTATAGCTATCCACTTCCCAGAGCCCTGCCGTATTGTAATCAGAAGCGCAGTCTGACTATTGTGAACCCCAGGTGTGCTTCCTGCTGTGCTGCGTGTGTGAGAGCTGTACAGATGTGACATCAAGAAATAAATGACACTTGGCCAGTTTGCTTCTCTAGCAGTATATTTAATTTTAACATAAGGAGTTTTAAAAGTTTTGTCTTAAAATTTTACACACCAGCAGTTTAGACAAAGCCTTAAAAGCACATTGTGTGTTATTGTTCTCAATGTCAAAATGCCAGCAAATAAATGTGTCATATATATATATATATATATATGGTCTATATATATGTGCGTATACATACAGACCAGAGGTTACTGCCCACCCATCAAATCTAGCCCACCGTCCGTTTCTGTATGGCCTGTGAGCTAAGAATGGTGTTTATGTTTTACATAGTTTAAAAAGTCATATTTCGTGACACATGAAAATCATATGAAATTCAAGTTTTAGTATTTATAAATAAAGCGTCATTGGAACACAGCCATGCTTATTGTCTGTGGCTGCCTTTGTAAAACTCTGGTAGAGTTGAGTAGCTGTGACCAAGTCTGAAGCCAGGAAAGCCCTTTACAGAAAGCCTCCTGGCCACTAATGTAGGCTTGTCTGCATTGATGACCCGTGTCCTTAACCTCCCACATGTGACATCTCTGTAGTCTGGTCCACGATGTCTGTGCAGACACTGCAGAGCCAACGTCACCGTTGTCACTGTGGCAGCTGTGGCTTGTATTTATTGTACTTTGTAAAACAGCTGTTTGTTGACAGCTTACTTTTGATAAATGATTATTGTGAACTTTACTTGTGCCAGACTCAAAGTCCCTGTTTCTGGTGAATTTCCATTGCAGAGGGCTACTTCATAGAGCAGTGCAAATTGTAGCCGGAAAGTAAAATTTCAACTCTGCTGTTAATATTTGAACCTTTTACATTCAAATTCTTAGGTGCCTACTTTGCAGCAGAATTCCAGAACCCTTACAACTCAAGTGTTTAAATTTGATGACATTTACCTAGACAGATGGTGAGCAAAAAGAATTTATTAGGCGAAAATCATTCAAATGCTTGATAAAAATCCAGTGGCAATAAAGATAGTGTCTCACTTCTATCTGGAGCCAGTAATGAGAACTAAGTCATGAAAGTGGAGCACAGTTGCCGGTGCTGGATTTCTTTCATGCTTCCTTGTCCACTAAAGAGTGGGTAGACACCACCAAGACTTACGAGCCTTGCTGTGTGAACCCCATCTTCATCCCTTCGGGGTTTGCTCTTAAAAAACTTTTGGTCTATACGTCTTCACTTTTTTTTTTTTTCAGAATTGGGGTTGGAACTCACCTTGAGCCACTCTACCAGCCCATTTTTGTGATAGGTTTTTTTTTTTCTTTTTTTCTCTTTCCTTTTGCGGTACTGGGGCTTGAACTCAGGGCCTTCACCTTGAGACACTCCACCAGCCCAGTTTTTTGTGATAGGGGTTTTCGAGATAGGGTCTTGCAAACTATTTACCCAGGCTGACTTCAAACCGTGATCTGCTTGATCTTTGCCTCCTGAGTAGCTAGGATTACAGGCGTAAGCCACCAGGGCCAGGCTGTGATGGGTTTTTTTTTTTTTCAAGATAGGGTTTCTGGAACTATTTGCCCCAGGCTAGCTTTGAACTACAATCCTCCTGATCTCTGCCTCCAGAGTAGCTAGGATTACAGACATGAGCCACTGGTGCCCAGCACATCTTCATGTAGAGTGGCTCTGAGAAACACAGGCAGTTGTGTAATAAGGGAGTGAGGTGAGAAGTGCAAAGTCTTCCCTAGCTTTATGAAGTTTCTGATAATGTTATGTTTGATTTCGTGAGCTTGAGGGGGGGGTCAGGGGGGCTGGTCCCCATGCGGCTGGGATGGGATGCTGCCTAGTTACAGGGACTAACCTGACTGGGTCACTGGCTTAAAGTCCTTGATATGTGAGATTGTCAGTGGTGACCAATTTGAAGTAGTACAGCACTTACCAAAGTAAAGGCCATTTTCATTTTGCTATAAACTGTTTTAGAGACATTTTGAAATGGCTATAGTCACATTCACTTGTGTTCAGGTAGAGTGTATTAAAATTTTACACCTTTTTATTAAGCAAAGTGACTGACTCCGTGCTTTTTTTTTTTTTTTTTTTTGCAGTACTGAGCAGTACTGACAGTACTGAACTCAGGGCTTGGAGCTTGCTAGGCAGACTTTCAGCCCTCTTGTTATTGGAAATAGGGTCTTGCTTCTTCCCCAGGCTGGCCTGGACCATGATCCTATTTTACGCTTTGTGCTCCAGCTAGGGTGACAGGTGCATGCCACCACACAGCCTTTTTTCTGTTGAGATGGCTTCTCACTAGTTTTTTGCTGGCTGGCTTGGGACTGCAATCCTCCCGATCTAGTAAGTAGCTGGGATTGCAGGCGTGAGTTACCAACGCCCTGCTTGTCTCTACACTTTTAAAGCCAGACCTTTCCCTTTCGCTCTGACGTAACTTGGGGCTTTTTGGAGTGGTCGCTTACCTGGAAGAAGGTTGTATGGATAATGCCTGCATCTCTGGCTTTGCTTGTGATCTGTTCCTCTTTCATCTCAGAGTCCAGGTGGCTTCAGGGAGTCTGGGAGTTGACTCGGATTTTAAAATCTGGAAACTGGCATGTACACCTGCTTTTCTGTGGCACTGGGTTTGTGCCTCACCCTCTGAACTTGGGCGGAGGCTTAGGAGGATGACAGCTAATGGAAGAGGAGAAGGAACAGTGTATAGTGCTGTGTTGCTAAGTCAAAATAGCCTCCTGAGACTCTCTATTAGGGACTTTGTTTCACAATGTTTATCTCACTTCAGTTTTTAACTTGCAACCAAACACAGTGGTGTGCTGTACCCCAACTCCCCTCAAGAGAACGACACGAAATACACAATCAGAACAGAGATGGTGTGAGTCTACATCCCTCTCCCCGCCTCACCAACCTAGTATCACCTGGTGTGTTCAGAAAGATGGGGCGGTATTTTCCCAAAGTGAGTCACAGGTTAAATACTGATTTATAACATTCCGTGCTTCGATGAAGTAGAATTTTTCTATGAAACAAGAAGGTGCTTGTTAAGCAAACCAACTTAAAGGTTCACCTTTAAGTAGAGGTGTTCAGCATTGCTGGCAGATACAATGACAGCCACCTGTTATTGTCACTGGCTCTTTTATACTTACTTCTTTGCAGTGCTGGGGATGGAACCCAGGGCCTCACATGCTAGACAAGTGCTCTACCACTGAAGTACATTCTTAAGCCTTGAACTCTTACCTACTTTATGTTAAAAAAAAAAAAAAAAAAACCCTTAAAATTGGGGTCTTATGTTTCCCAAACTGGCCTCCAGCTTGCTAGCCAACTGCTTCAGCTCGGGAGCAGCTAGGATGACACACAGGGGACCACATGTGCTTTTGTTTTGAGCATTAAATTTTATGACAGCCCTGACACCATGCTGCGGTAAATCTGTTGTTCTTATTGAGGGACCTGATTCCCACAAGGCCACAGCCCCTCCCCTCCACCCCCTCCCTACCCCAGGAGACGCCCCAGGTCAGAACTGGCACTGCTTGCTCAGTTAAGTAAACCCACAGAGTGCTGGGACCTGTGACCATGGGCCCTGCCCTTCTCCCACCGTGGGGGTCCATGACTGCAAAAATGGAGGAAGGTGGAGTGACACGAAAGTCCCACAGCAGTGGAGCTGCCTGAGGAGCCGGGACAGTTAAGAGATTGTGATCTTGTCCTGGCTGGCTGCCTTTGCCTGAATAAAAGGACCTTCAGGGGCTGTGTTGTGGCTCTGTGGGGAGCGCTTGCCCAGCAGGTGTGAGGCCCTGGGTTCCATCCCAGCACCACAGGAAAGAGATGTACAGGAGCCACGGATGCCTGCACTGTACCTGGTCCTCAGGAGCTCAGGACACCTGCAGCAGGTTCTCAACTGACCCTGTAGTGGATCTCAGGCCAGTTTCACCCAGTTTAAAGCACTTCCTGAAGCAGCGGATCTCCTGGAGGAGGCAACGAGTCCAGAGTAGAGTCTGGAGATGGGTGGAGACTGGCTCGGCTGTCCTCTGCCAGTGTCCCCATAAGCAAAGGGAGACAGGCACAGTGTGCATCCCGCAGCAAGGGACAGCTGGCTGAAGGTTCACTCAAGCAATGGTTGCAGCCATGTGTTTGGTTGCTTGCTGGTCATTCTAGTCTAACAAGTGCATTCTAGAAGATGAGCGGATCCCTTACTGCTGAAGACACTAGAGTCTGGTAGAGGCCCTGAGAGGTCACCTGCTGTCCCTGCCACAGGAGCAGGTCATTGGCTGCCACTGCTCTCCATAGCTGCTCTGTGGACCAAGCCGTCTCTCCAAACCAGAAGTCAGTAGGAAGGGAGAGTTTTCATCTCAGCAGCAACAAGAGCCCACTAAACCTCTTGCTTGAACTTGGGAGTGGGTGAGAAAACTGAGGCAGAGTGGTGAGGTCACCACTCACAGCCACTGGCCAGGAGCTGGGCTCCTACAGGACAGGCAGTGCTGGGTCTCCCCACACTGCCTTCCCTGGGCCTTGCTGTTCTGCTGGTGCACCTGGTCATGTTTATGCAGGCACTGGCTCTGTGGCTCTACACGCTAAGCCCTAGAGCACTAACAAATGCTGGTAGAGTCAGTAAGAAACCCAAGAATTGGCAGTTAAGAATGAGACATTTTCCTTCCTAACTTCTAAGCCAGTTCTAAGAACACTCTCAAAAAGGAACTTCAAATTGATCTGTGTGCCAGGCGTGGTAGCTCAATTCTGTAATCCCCACTACTCAGGAAGCAGAAATCCAGAGGATCAAGATTCGAAGCCAGCCTGAGCAAAAAGTTATGGAGACACCAACTCAACAAACAAGCCAGGCATGGGGGTTTACATCTGTAATCCCGCTACACAGGAAGTGTAGTTAAGAGGATTTTTGTCTGAGGCTGGTCCCGGGCAAAAAGTGAGACCCTATCTGAAAAGTAACTAGAACAAAAAAGGGACGGGGGCATGGCTCAAGTAGTAGAGTACTTGCTTAGTAAGCGTGAGGTCTTGAGTTCCCACCCCAAAACTGATTTGTGTGAAGAAAATATATTTTGGATAAATGGATAGGTCATCGGGAATGCAATATTTCTAAATGATTATTTGAGACAGTAATTAATTAGATTTTTTTTGTGTTGTTTTGAGAGGGTCTGGCTATGTAGCCCCAGCGGAACTTGAACTCACAATCCTCCTTCCTTAGCCTCCCAAGTACTGGGATTGCAAGAGTAACACCACACCTGGCTTTAATGTGTTTAGATTTCGATCACCCGATCACGCCTTTGCAGGATGCTTAGGGATGATTTGTGGCCTTCCACATTCGTTCATTTCACGTGGGAAATTGTTTGGTAAGTACTTCCACTTCCTTTTGTATTTAAGCAACTTTTGGTTGCAAGTAACGGTGAGAGCCTCTGACTCAGCCTGAAGCCCGGGCAGGAAAGCAAGAGGGGACCAGAGCAGCAGTGAGGACCCTTCCCTGCCACCGAGCTGGGTTGAGAAGTGGCTTGGCCAGGTAGGCACGGATCCACACGGCACCAGGTAGGGGAAGGTGGCGGGATGGACACTGAGCCCCTGCGATGGGTCCTGGACAGTCAGGTATCATGCCCGGAGTAATCTTTTCATCTTAAATCCTTGCCCTGATGAATGCTGCGTTTGAAATGACAGCCACGTTGCTCCCATGGCAACCAGACTGGATCTGCCTCCATTCCTTCCTCATTAATTGGGGTGTGCTCAGGAAATGGAAATTAATTTTTGTATTTTAGGGTAAAATTTTGGCGGGAGAGGGGAAATTGTAATTATTCCATGGTCAATGTTCATGGCTTTCAAAATATTTCTGATTCTTTGCGCTGTCACTCTGCTGCCTGAAAGTGAACAAGGAGGCGTTGACTGACAGTGAGGTTCTTCCATGACAAAAGTCTTCAGCAGAACTTCAGCTACTTGAAGGTGAAAGGCACAGCAGGAGCTTCCCGGCGTTCCTTGTGGTTCATCCTTCAATGTGGAGGCCCAGGAGGAGCATTTTGCTGCCAGTGCTGAACCTCACTTCTGCACATTACCAGGAAAGTCAGGTGTTCAGTCAGCACCAAGGTGAACGTTGAAAATAAAAAGGTGGGCAGGCCAGACCTCGTCCTACAGAAGTCAAACCTGGACTGAGCTGCAGAATGGAGGGATGAGAACAGAGTGGGAGGGTAATTATGAGGTGTTCGTGGGCTTTATCGTGTTACTCCAAATTTCAAAAGTGGCCTAGAATGTCCAAGTGATGTCAGCACGTGGTTATCATTTATTAAGGTCTGTCTGGATGCTGGTGAGATGCAAATCCTAGACGAGGTCCCATCGCTGCCCCTGAGTTTGCAATGGAACATGACTGAAAAATAGGACATGACTAAACAGACCGCAGACAAGCAAATTGAACACTGTCAGCAAAGCCCTAAGTGACAAGGTTGTCATGATGTCTTCAGAAAGCAAAAGATGCGGACAGACAGGTTTACCACTTTACTTCCTGTAATTCCTGTGAGGTTACTTTGTAGTGTGACTCTCATGATTTCATTTATATTTTTATAGTTTATTTATATTTTTGTACTCTGCCATAGGAAAGAAGCTCACGAACAGTGTTTCTTGCTTTGTCATGACACTGGACTATTCATGGGACAAAAGATTGTTCCGTTACCAGGCCACCATGTTCCCTCCTCAGCGTTGGGGCAACCTGGGATCTTAACAGTCAAGGGGCCAGGCCTGCACTTACTAAGTGCAGAGAGAGCGGGGATCAGCCTTGGAAATAAGGATGGAAGTAACATCAGCAGGTAGCATTAAGGCAGCGGAACACCCAGTCACACAGCAGCCACAAAGACCTTACCGCCCATGTGGGATGGAGCTGGCCTCCAGACACACAGAGATACAGGATGAAATACAGGAGGAGAGGAAGTTTTAAATGCACACTCACAAGCAAACACAAGAAAGAATTCCCACCAGGTGCCGGTGGCTCATGCCTATAATCTTAGCTACTCAGGAGGATCAAGGTTCAAAGCCAGCCTGGGCAAATAGTTCTTGAGACCCTATCTGGAAAAAACCCATCACAAAAAAGCACTGGTGGAGTGGCACAAGGTGTGTGGGTCCTGAGTTCAAGCCCCAGCATCACAAGAAAAAAACAAACAAACAAAAAAACCAACCAGAATCCTCATGTGCCACTGTAAGGGGAACAAATGTGAGGGGAATAAATGGTAGGAATATCTTTGGAAATAAAATGGCAGAAATGTCTCTAAGAAAAAACAATCATGACCCTGGGAACGGAAAGGGAACAGATGGCAGAAGTACCTTTGATTTAGGTAAAGGAGACAGGAAGACATCCTCAAAAGCAAAACATCTACGGAGACATGAGAAACAGGCTTCTCACCCAGGTGGTAAAGCGCAGTGGTCTTTTTTCCTAGATCAGGGAAACAAGCAATCCCAACAGCAGACATCTAAGGAGATGAAGTACAGACCCCTAAAGGAAAGTGACAGCAAACTTTCCCAAGACAAACAAAAAGGGGGGTCTCACCAGAATAATGAGTGGTAGTCATAAAATGTAGGTGACAAGCCTCAAGGACAGGGTGGACCCTCTTCAGCAAGAAAGTCAGAGCAAGTGTGACATGCTGAAGGGTGGGCAAGTCAAGGCCTGGTCCCTCAGAACACCACCCCCTTCTGCCACAGGGTGAGGGTGGAACGCGCAGGGGCTCCACGGCAGTCGCCATCTCTCTCCTGGGACTTTATTCTGGAGCTCCAGCAGAGCTGTTGTCTTTTGGTGGAGTTGTAAGCTGTGGGGACTCTGGCCTTGTCCACGTGAGGAGCATCTGCTCTGAGCAGACCTAATGGCACCCATGCCACCCCTGAAGCCACGTGAGCCCAGGAACCCCAGCTGGTTCAATGTGGGCTTGTATACTGACCCCTCAACCTCCACCTCACAGTCCTACAAACTTCCCCAAGGCAGCGGCTGGCAGCTGGGGTAATGGTTACACCACAATTGCTAACCAGAATAGTAACAAAGGATGGATGGGAACAGCTCCATGCATTGACCTTCAACTAGCTATTTCATTTTATTTATTTATTTTTGCAGTACTAAGGCTTGAACTCTGGGCTTTGTACTTGCTAGGCAAATGCTCTGCTACTTGAGCCATGCTCCCAGCCCTCAACTATGTCTTTTTTTTTTTCCCTACATGACTCTTCACCATGGAGATCTTCCCACATCAAAACAAGAAAATTAATTAGCATATTAAATACAGCAAAGACATAATTTATTCAAAACTCCCCCACTGGCTCACCGACAACTTAACATTGTTTCCGTTTTTTTTCTTTATAGCAAACCATTCTGAGTTGACTATCTCTGCATCCTCCTCCAGTGTGGGTGGAGCATTTCTCTGTGAGAGATGCATAGAAATGAAATTTTAGTAAAAAAGGGTTCACACTTTCTCATTCTGTCTCATTGCCAGAAAGGCTGTATCTCTCACACCTCTGCCAGCCTAAGTGAGGCTTGCTCATCTCCCTGGGTAGTCACCAAAGAGAACTTCATCCCATCCTAAGAATAAAAATACAGTTAGATAATACATGCTATTTAATACTTAAAATATTACATTATATGTAAAATGTATACATATTATTTATATTTAAATGTGGTGATTTGCACTTCCTTGTTTCTAGTGATTTTCTGCCACTTTACCACTGTAGTTATTCTAAAATTATTCCATTTTCTATTGCTTGGTTATGTGCATATATTTTCTCCAACTCTACTATGATAATTTTTGTGTTTATGGCACATCTTCATAAAGAAGCTTTAAAGTTTGGGATGGTCATCTCTGAACTTTTCTTCTTTCTAGAGTTTTTTTTGATCGTATTTTCTTAAGATGGTTTTCTCCCACCCTAAGATTATAAAATAACCTCCTATATTCTTTACATTTTGTTTTACTTTGCATGTAAAGATTTGTTTTTTGCATGTAGAGATTTGTTTTCAAATCTCTTCCATCTGGAGTTTATTTTGGTCTTTGTTTGGGGGGGAGTTGTGGCGCTCTGTCTGTGGCGGGAGACAGGGCACCGCGTGGGGAAGGGAGACAGTGACCTGTTTGCAGCCTGAGGTCCTGAGCTGTGTGGCCTGGGTGGCTTTCTGCTCTGCTTTCTCATTCATGAAGTAGGTCATAATGACTGTTTGTAAGGATGTTAATATGAAGTCCAAATGAGATAATGTGTGTATGTCTAGAACTTAAAATAACGCTGCATGTTAGCCAAGTATTTCCCCAAATGCATGGTCAGCTGTCTTAATCCAACACCAAACGGCCCCTCATTCCTCATCACAGAAATGTTGGCTCTGTTCCACTCTAAATTTCCACACCGCTTGGTGCCTTAAGTTGTTTCCACTGATTCATTTATCACTGTAAAAAGCCTTCAGTTGTCATTGCACTAACTTTAGAGTATCTCTTTATAGTTAACAGGGAAAGTTCTAGATCTATACACTTGCAGAGTCTTCTCGTGCAGGTGAATGGCGGGTTCCTGTTTATTCCTGAGGTCTCGTAAGGCTTTCAGCTTTGTCTTGTAGCTTTCTTTGGATTTTCGCCAGTACCACACACAGGGCCATTTCCCTGTGACCTCCTTCTACTGGCTTTTATTCGAGGGTAATAACATCTTGATTCTTGCATGCTGATCTCAGATCTGGCCCCTTGCCGAAGCTTCCTGTCAGTTCTAGAAGTTTTCCCGGCAGAGGGCATTGCAGGTGCTGGGCATCCCAGGGCCGCTGGTGGAGTCCATTCTGAAACGCCAGACCTCACTGGTAGCTATTGTCTGTCAGGTACAGAGAGTTCCTCCTGTGACACTTAGTATTTTCAGAGTATTTCCAGGAATTAGTGTTGAATTCTGTCAAATAATTTTTCTTTCTTTTTTTTCTTTTTTGGTGGGACTGGGGTTTGAACTCAGGGCTTTGCACTTGCAAAGCAGGCACTCTGCCACTTGAGCCACACCTCCAGTCCATGTTGCTCTGGTTATTTTTGAGATAGGGTCTCATGAACCATTTCCCCAGGCTGACTTCAAACCTCGATCCTCCCAATCTCAGCCTCCCAAGTAGCTGGGACTACAGGCAAGAGCCACAGCTGCCTGGTGTCAAATAATTTCTGAGTGGGGACAAGATAGCTAAGTGTGGATGGTCTAATTCATGTTCGAAGATCCATAGCATTGTTGGAATAAACTCTTCATAACCATAAAACGTTACTGTTCTAATGCGTGGTTGTACTTGATTATTTGATATTTTAGCTAGTATTTTCTGTGTCTGAGGTGGAGCTCTTAAAAAACTTGTTCTCAGGTCAGGTGGAGTAGCTCACATCTCTAATACCAACTACTCAGGAGGCAGAGATCAGGAGGATTGCAGTTTGAGGCTAGCCCACTCAAAAAATTAGTGAGACTCCCATCTCAACCAATCAATCTTGGCGTGGTGGTGTGTGCCTGCCATCCCAGCATTGCAGTCCAGGCTTTCCCAGGCAAAATGCGAGACCCTATTAGAAAAAAAGTAATTTGAAGACAGTATAATATAATGAAAACTACCAAACACTGTCTGAAAGATGATGGAGGAGGGATGAGAATATAATGGAGGGGTGAACTTGTTCAAAGCACACCGTATGCACATATGGAATCGTCACAATGGAATCCCTTCATACTATTAATGTATGCTAATTCAAAAATAAAATAAAATTTAAAAAAGAAAAACGAAGCAAAAAGGTTGGGGGAGGCATGTCTCAAGTGGTAGAGTACCCGCTTTGCAAGCTCAAGGCCCTGAGTTCAAACCCCAGTGCTGTTCTTGTCTTGTTTTGGTGTCAGGATTACATCCACCTCCTGGAGTGTATTGAGAAGGTTTACCTCCGTACAGGATTTTGGTACAGGAGTTACTTTGTCCTCAGATTTGTTAGAATTAACTGGGCAAGCAGTGATTTCAGCAATCGCTCTTCGGCTAGATTCAGTTGGTGAAAATTTCTGCTTGGCTACTTGAACCTATGATGAAGCTTCTTAGTGCACTTCTTATTTCTTTGTGATCTTTTCTGTGTATTCAATCCACTGTTTCCTTTGCCTTCATTCTAGGCATTTTCTTAGTTGTCTTCCAGGTCAATGATTCTCTCTTTAGTTGTGTTTGTTTACTTTTTATTTGTGGTTTTCTGAAACGGGGTCTCATTCTGTGGTCAAAATAACCTCAAAGTCATCCTGCTTTCGCTTCCTGAGTGCTGAGATTTTTTTCCATTGAGCAGGGGTCATCTGTGACCTTCCCCATTAAGCTGAGGTCATCTATGACCTTCCCCACTAAGTGGGGTCCCCCGTAGGTTTTGTGGGTGGTCTTTCTCAAGTTGAGGAGGTTCCCCTCTACTCCTATTTTGCCAATAGTTCACTTTTCCTGCATCTGTTGATGTGTTTTTAAGTCATCTTTTATTATTGTGTTCTGGTTAGAGAACGTTCACCTGTATGGCACTGGGGTTTGAACTCAGGGCCTCACGCTTGCTAGGCAGGTGCTCTACCACTTGAGCCACTCCACTAGCTGGAGAGCTTTTTAAGACTGACCTTTTTCCTAGCAAGTGTACAATTAAAAATGATTAATCTAGATATAATTTTAAAGAATGCCCTTTCCCAATCATCAAATGCTGTATCACTCAGGGTCCTAACGAGAAACCGAAAAGCACTTGATTGACGAGCATTTACCTAGTTAACAGAGGTACTGGGAGGCACTGAGGCTGTACAGCTATAAGAGCGTGGTCCCAAACTGTTCCTCCACGGTGGCTCCAGCTGAGAGCCCTGGCAGTGGAGGGTGAATAAGCCATCGGGCTCCTTCCAAGGACACCACCACTTCCCAAGGCCCACCTCTTCACACCCTCACCTGGGAGGGGAGGTTCACTTGTGGTTTTGATGGTGCAAACGGCAGTGCGACCCACTTGGAGGAGCCACCATTAGACGCAGCATGTCAGGACAATGTCACTGAAGCAGTGGGGCAGAGGGGCATGTGTTCTAACCTTTGCTTTCCTCACAGCCTGAGCATCTGTGGGCAGAGGCGGTTGGATGGAGAGTTCCAGGGCAGCCCGGGCTACACAGCAGGATCCTGTCTCAAACATGTTTGTGGATTTGTTCATTTATCTGTTTTATTTTTATTTACGCTTTTTGTATTTAAGACTACATTATTAGGTGGTTTGTATTTAAGACTACATAATTAGGTGGTACAAGTATAGAATTATTACATTTCCTCTTGAATTGGAATTGTCATTATGTAGTAATCTTATTTATGGCCAGCATTTTTTTTGTCTTAATCTATTTTGTCTGACGTTAATATGGATGGCTGCCTTTCCATTTTTACTATATGTTTTACCATCCTTTGCTAATTAATGTTTTTCTGTTTTCCTGATTTAGATGTCTTGCATAACAGCATACAGTGACATTTTCTTTCTTTTTGAAGTGCAGTCTAGCGTTCTTTGTCTTTTAAGGTGAGAAGTTAGTCCATTTACATGTGTTGTGGTTTCTGACTCACATTCACGTACACAGTCTCATTAGGTACTGTTACATTGCTTTGCTTTTTTCTCCTGAGCGTATTACTCGAATGTCAGGCCAGGAAAACAAAACTCCCTGTGCATTTCACATGGAGAGAAATTACTATAAAAGTGTTGGATGGACTCAAGGAACAAACGGGGAGGAGAAGCCTTCCCCAAAGTCACTAACTGAAGAACATCGTTGCTGCTCCTGAGGCTGGTGAAGCTGGAGAGAAGACGGGGTTGAAACGAAGCTGTTTGCCACACTTGATGTTGGTGTCTCCACTACAAGGTGGGACTGAGTCTCCCTGTCACTCTGCAGCCTGCACCGATGCCGTCTGCTGGCTCACAGCAAGAAGGGAGCCAAAATGCACGGGGTGTGACTTCCTATCCTTCCAGGAGAGAAGAACACTCTCCGCACTCCCGCTTCCTGTCAGATACTTCAAATGCCTATTATTTGAGTTTTTTTGTTTGGAAGTTGTAGACACTCTGTGTTTTTGTGTGTCTGCATACCTAGCAAGTGGTTACCCCTTGCATACCTAGCAAGAGCTGAAGTTAATTAATGAACTTACCCTCTCCTAACTACATAAAGACCAACTCATCTGCATTGCTATTTGGTATTTTGGTATTATATTTTCCCACAGATTAGACATAATTGTTATATAGAGTCAATATTTGTTTAGAATGTATTCGATTCATACTTCTTGACATCTTTGCTTATTGTGTCTTCTTGTACCTCAGAAGGTTTTTGTGGGTATTTTTTTGTTTTTTGTTTTGAGATAGGATCTTGCTACATAACCTAGACTGGCCCAGAATTCATGATCCCCCTGTTTCAGCCTCCAAATGCTGGAATTACAGGCCTGGCCACCACATCCAGCTTGTATATCAGAAGTTCTAGCTGAGTTTTGAATTTTTCTGACCTCAGCACTGACTTTTGGGCTTCCTTTAATGAAAATTTGTTGGTTTGCTCTTTAAGATTCAGCCTAAAAAAGGTACCTTTCATTTTTATAAGGCAGCAACTTAGGGCACAGGATTCTAGAGTGACAGATCTCTAGTTTTTTTTTTTTTTTTCTTTTGGAAAGTTCCTTTTACTTTTTAAAAACAATTTATTAACATAAAATAGTTGTACAGGAGGATGCATTGTGATCTTTACATATGTGTTTACAATGTCTCTTAGTTAAACTTACCTCCTCCATCATTCTCCCTCTTCCCCCTGCCTCCCTTCTTAGAGCAATTCACAAATTTCTCTTAACAGGAACAGAGACTTCCATCGACTTTTGCCTCCTGTTGTTATTGTGTAGAGTCAGCAGTCTATCAAATTGCCCTTTTCTTGAGATCTAATTTTTTTTCTGTTTGGCAGCTTTTATGGACTATTTTCCCTTTAAATTCTGTGATTTTTTTACTTTGGTCTAGTTTCACTTTGTTTTTTGGGGTTTTCTTAGGTTCCACTGAGCTTGATTGGTCTGAAGGTTCATAGCTTTCAATGGCATTAGGAAATGCTCACTGACTGTCCCTTTT
Source organism: Castor canadensis (assembly GCF_047511655.1). Classification (NCBI taxonomy): domain Eukaryota; kingdom Metazoa; phylum Chordata; class Mammalia; order Rodentia; family Castoridae; genus Castor; species Castor canadensis. The sequence continues at coordinate 2,502,031 of NC_133395.1, read as the reverse complement.
TTGTGTGTGTGGTGCTGGAGTTTGAACTCAGGGCCTTGCACTTGTGAGGCAGGTGCTCTGCCATCTGAGCCATGCCCTTCCCCCACCCATGTCCATTCTCTTTTCTAATTTACCTCCTGCCCGTTTGCTTCGGTATCACCATGCAGAGCTGCAGTTTCATAAACGTAACAATGCTCCTTCTATTCTTCTTTCTCTGAATCTCATTTTTAAATATATTTTCTTTCTTTGTCTCTGCACATGACATTCTAGATCTTTTCTTTGACTCAATCTTCCAGACTATAAATTGTCTTGTCAGTAACGTCTAATCTACTGTTTATTCAGCACTTTGCTTTGAAAATTTCAACTCTAATTTTCACTTCTGACTTGTTCATTTAAGATATCTATGTTCTTGTGGAGCTTCTCTTGTTTTAAAATCATATTAAGCACAGTTATTCAGCAATCTCTGGCACTCACACTTTCTGAGGTCTTGGAGGATTTCATTTTGCCATGTCTGGTTCTCAGTTGTGTGTAGTGCCCTGTTTGCTCAGTGTAGCTCAGTGGTTCCTGTTTTATCATATATGTCAGTACACCACATGTGCATAATTTATACAAGAGGTGCACACTCACACATTACTTGCTGACAGGGTGGACTGGTTTATTTCATCCTTTTTCTCAAGAAAAATGCCTCTGGCTTAGACTCAGAAAGACCATTTCCCTGGTCATCCCTTTCCCCTGAGGTTATTTTAAGCAGATACAATTTTTGTTTGTTCATTTGTTTTTGTCTTGGTTTTTGAGGGGTTTTTGTTTTGATTGTTCTTTTGTTTTTTGAGACCGGGTCTCACTATGTAGCCCAGGCTGACCTAGAACTTCCTCCTTCAGCCTCCTAAGGTCTAGGATTGCAGGCCTGTACCTGCAATTGTTTTCAACTTTTTATCTCTTTTCTGCTTTCCCCCCTCACACAGTTGTTAATCACCTATCAGGTGTCAGGTGCTGTATGAGGCCTCAAGGAGACAAAGGTCAGAGGTGCTGGTCAGAGGACAGACTATAGTGGACTTGGAAGTGTGGATGACATCCTGTGAAAGCCCATAGGATGGAGCATGAGCTCTGCCAGAGAAGCTTCCATTGGGAAGGTGTCCCCAAAGGAGAGGAGCTTGAAGTGGGTCTGGAAGGCTGCCTGGAAACTCACCAGTTTAGGACTGGGAATGTAATGGGAGTGGAGTGCTAGCCTCTCAAGACCCAGGTTCAGTCCCAGCACTGTGTGTGTGTGTGTGGGGAGGGGAATATACACACACATGCATACACACATATGTAATGTGTTATGTAATTATATATATAGATTCATGCACTCACCCTTTCGAGAGGGGCGAATACATTCTTGCCAGGAAAATTAAATAGATGGGGGTTAGCTTGGCCCTGTCTGTCCATAACGAAAGGACAGTAAGTACCCAGAGATTCGGCAGAGACTTCTGCTGCTATTGCCAGCCTACCATCTTCTCCAGGGCCTTTCTGAAGCAGTGGCGTTTGCTCAGCTATATGCTCATTCCTCCACAGCCCCCTAAATCTTTCTGCTCAGGCCTTCCCATTTCTACTCCCATGCAGCATGGGTGCAGAGCGTCAGTTCCCAGTTGACCAGCGTCTGTTACCACTGTTGCGCCTGCTGGGGTCCACGGGTAGTGACAGAGCCTCCCTTGCTTTTTTCATTGTTCTGATCTCAGAAGGATTTGTTTCTGATGAATTTTTTTTGAAATTTTATTATTTTACTAAGGTTTTTCGATATCTGTTTAAGATAAATGAGGAATATAGTTGAAAATGAGGACAGGTAAGTAGGATGTATAAGAGGAAATAGAAGATTGGACAGGACAGGAAAGAAGGAAATGGAGGAGGTGAACATTTCTTTGTGATTTGTACATAAAGATTTCACAGCATTAAAAACATGCTCCAGCCTGGTGAAGTTAGCAGTGACTGCTCTGCATCCCAGTCCTCTCATCTGCCTTGAGTGTGACTTACAGTGGGGATCTGAACAAAATTAGCAGTGTAAACTTGTGCACACATACAGGTGTGTGTACATACACACAGGTGTCCCAGTTTTGCACACTGAGAGTATAGAAACAGCAGCTGGCTGCTGGTTTCTAATACTGTTCCTCATTGAATGGAACCAGGGTTTCTTGACACATGGCTGGCTCTGGGCTGCACAGGGAGGGTACAAGCTGAGCCTGGAGCACCCTATGCCAACGAGCGAGGAAACACCAAGACGAGTGGGCATGTCTAATGATACAGGAGAACTGGTGGGATGGCTCAATGGTAGAGCACCCACCTAGCAAGCGTGAAGGCCTGAGTTCAAGCCCTGGTACTGCCAAAAAAAAGGCAAATGACACAGGAGCATCTTGAAGGAGCTTCTGCTAGCCAGATCAAAGCATCTTATTTATTTTAATAAGAACAGTAATAAATTGTAACCACTGAATTAAATACAATCTCCTCAATGTAATAAATAAATGAGTAATAAGTGCCATACAACACCAACCAGTAGAAGTAGAAAATCGCCATTTGGCACTCACGAGAGTCACAATTCAGGCAAAAATCATCAACACGGAGAAGGGAGGGAATGCATAGTCTCAGAGCATCCTCGCAGGACGGCTCTTGACCAAGTGATCAAAGTTGACACTGTGAACCTCCTGATAGGACCCACTGAGAGCACCGCAACGCCATCACGATCTTCTTACCAAAAATACTTCGTCTGAATGTAACCACGAGGAAATAGACAAACCCAGACCTAGAGGCACTGTGCAAAGTAACTGGGCTGTACTCTCCAAAAATGTCAAGGTCACTAAGGGCAAGTTAAGACAAGAAATAGCCTGACAGAAAGAGACCAGAGAGACACGACCGCCTAACACACAATGACCTGTGACCCGGGCTGGATCCCGCAGCTGTGCAGGGTGGGCCGGCAGTCGTGCAGTTCAGACGGAGACTCGGTCTGAGGGCAGCACTGAGTCCAAGTTAATGGCCAGGTGTGGTGGCCGGAGCTGTGGGCATTCAGAGAGGGACCTTGTTTTTAGGAAGCACTACTGAAATATAGTGCAAATAATAAATAGAGAGAGGAAGCGATGAGATGTATAGTGACACCAGCCATTGAGGACTCAAGGTGAAGAGTACAGGACTTCTGTTCTGATGCTGCAACCTGCCTGTTAGTTTGAAATCATTTCAAAATAAGAAGGTTCTTTGTTTTAAAGCATTAGATTTACAATCTAAAATTTTTAAGATATACAAGGAGAAACTGAAATACAACAGGAGTTTTTAATTCACCTGTTATCCATGAGAGATCAAGTGGGAAAAGTACACAAAAGGTGATAATCCTGGAATTAATAAAACATGTCTGATCATCATATATCAGACTGAATCTTGAGGCAGAATAGAGGTTACTTTCTAGTGTCCACTAAAGCACCAAAATTTGATGTATTATTTGCTAGTCTACAAAGAAACCCTGGGTGGAGTAGGTCTGGATGGCGCCTGTTCATCCCAGACGGAAGCATCTGTCAGAAGCATCGCACAGACAGAAGCATCTGTTCCACCAACCAGTCCTGGACAGACAATATTTTTGCCTTTAGACTGTTTTGTCTCTGACATAGTGTGGAAGTGGATAGTCACGTGGTTAGCCAAAAGGGATTTCATTTCAAGCTGCTCTTTAGACTTGAAGTGTCAGATTGTACTCAGAGAAAATTCCACATTCGGTACCGTGCCATCCAGCTGCAAGGACATGGTCATTTTCATTTGTGCTGATGGTTCTTACTGCAGCTGCTTTTCTGAATTTTGTAAAAATGTTATTTGCTTCTTAGATTTAAAAAATGTTAAAATGCAGTATCGACATATTCATATAAAAGTAATCTTCTTTGTCATTTTTTACTTTTAAGTTGCCTACTAAAATAAATGGATGTTACTTTTGTAACCAGAGAGAAACAATGCTTGTTTTATTTTGTTATTTTCCTAACCTTTTGTAAGTCTATCAGTTCGGAAGAAAATGTGAGGGACAGAGCTGAGACACCTGACACAGGAGGATTTCTGTGAGTAGAGAATGGAGGCTCTCAGGTACCATTCCTCCACACTGTGACTCCTTTCTGTCCTTGGGACTTCCCGAAGTGAGGTGCTTCCCCAGGATGGGGATCGAGAGCAGGTGGGAGGCCTCAGATGCCAAGCACCTCAGATCAAATTATTACTTTTCTCAACCTTTCAAAATGGGTTGAAAATCAATTTAAAGTACTCTTGTGGGAAAAGGTTAATAGAAATTGTAATGAAAAAGTTGACTTTGACAGGATTGGAACTCAGTGGCTTTGAATTTTGAAACCAAATTCTCATAAGGCCAGAGACTCTTAGGTTAGCAGCTGTCCAAACTCGGAGATGGACGAGGAGCCCAGAGGCTCACCATGTTGTTCCCTGGAGGCTGTCACCACATTGGGGACCACAGAGGGAGAATTAATGGTCACGTGTCCTCCGAACAAGAGCAGACACCACACACATATCTATACCCGGCCCCTCAAGGGCCAGCCCATCATGTCTGACGCAAGTGTGTCAGGTAAACGGGTATCAGTAACTCAGCTGATGTCCTTTCCCTCTGTCTTCCCCAGATGGTGGAAAGAAAGCCCTGGTGTGGAGCAGCCAGGGCCATTCCTGCCTTTGCTCAGCTGTGGTCACAGCTGTGTAAGGAGCTTGGTTTATCTCACCACCAGCCAGCTGGTTACCTCCCACAGACTGGAGGAAAAAACCCATGAAATATTAGTTCCTTTCTTGTTGCCCCAATATCAGTGTTCCCTTGTCTCTCCTAAATCACAACCCCTGGGTACATTTGGGAACAGGAGGACCCTCTTTCATCTCTGCCCAGGTCTCTTCCAGCTGCCTACCCTCCATCAGCAGCCACAGTACCCCTCCTGGCATCCATGGACCACTGCCCCCCCTGACATGTTGCTGCAGCCACCTCTTAGGCTTCAGAGAGGGGCAGATGGGGAGAGGGAGGCCCTGGCCCTTTCCTTCCCAGACCTTGGATCCCACCCAAAACCATCAGGGAGGGCGAGCCCTGGGTGTAGACCCTGGGAGCAGTGGCTTTGTGTAGAGTTAAACAGTCTGTAAGGCTGGCGGAAAAAACACAGAGGAGGAAACAGGGGTCACCAGGGAGATAAGTGTCCCTGTTTCCCCACATTTTTACCAGAACATACAGGTTTATAGAAAAGCCAATTGTGAGAGGTCTATGGTCCCCTTAGCACAAGTCGACAGGCGAGGGCTGATGTTGCAGAGAATCGTCCTCAGGGAGAAGGCGTCCAGGATTTTGGGTGTCACAGGTTGGTAAAAGAATTTACCATGCAAGCAGGGAGGAGAAACAAAAGTTTATCAGGACACAGGGAAGGACAGAGCTGCGCTGATATGAGGTTGGACGGGTTTGTTTATGCAAAGCAAAGTGAGAGCAAAGCCAAGGTGTGCCCTCGACAGAACACTGGGCAGACTCAAGAAGGGCGCTGAGCTGGAGGTCCGGGGTCCTCAAGATTTTATTGGGGTCTACAGAGATGGGGGTGGACTGTCCTGGAAAACTGGATTAATGAGTCATTAACTCTGAAACTGGGCTACATGTCACCAACTCCTCCCACAAGTTGGGGATGGCCTTGGATGGTCAGACTGGGGTTGTTATTTTCTGTGGGTCCCCAGGGCTGCAGGTCAGCAAGACCCTGCTGTGTGTCACAAGCCATTCTGTGAACATCAGTGGGTCCAGGATGTGATTCCTCATCAACATCTGATCCCTGGTTCTCAGCCATGAATTTCCCGACTCCCTGCCTTGTCCTCATCAGGGCTTGCTGGGATCCACAGAGGTGAATGGCGACAGACACTGGTCCCAAGGGGAAGGGGATGACTTATTCAGCAACACAAGACTGAGCGGTGGAAAGAGTTTGAGGATATGGATCCAGAGAGTCCTGTCCCTTGTTTGTATGGTGTTTGCAAAGGAGCGAGGACAGTGAGGGGCAGACCCATCTTAGAGTTGAGTATCAAGGGCTGGAGATGTGGCTCAGGTGGTTTGGTGCCTGCCTCACAAACTGCAGCACCACCAGCACTGCCAACAAGACAAAACCAAGCATGACAGAGTGGAAAAAGACGAGGATGGTGGGAGGGAGCAGGGAAGTCTTGTGGAGGCTGGCTTTGGTGTCTTGGGTGGAAACTGACACTTCATGATGTCATCTGATGTTATTTCCAGGAGCAGGTGACCACATGTGGCCGTCTGCTTCCAGGACTCTCAAAAGAACCTCAGCCAGGGTCTTCTGCTGTGGTGGATTTCTGTTTGGGGTGAGGCTTGTATTCTTTTGAAATTATTAGATCTTTTACTTTTGGTTTTTCTTTTTTTGGTGGTACTGGGGTTTGAATTCAGGGCCTCATACTTGTTATGTAGGTGTTCTACTACCTGAGCCACACAGCCACTTGAATTCTTTTGAATTGTGAAGCACAAGCCCAAGGTTGTACTTTTTTTTTTTTTTTAGTGGTACTGGGTTTTGAACTCAGAACCTTGCACTTGCTAGGCAGGCGCTCTACCACTTGAGCCACTCTACCAGCCAAGGTTCTTGGAGTTTTGCTATGGCGTTGCTGATTGGGAGGTCAGCAAACCCAAAGTCATCCACATTTAGTCCTCTTTCCCTCTGGCTTCCGGCCTCCAGCACTGAAGGGAAATGAACTTGCTGTGTTTGTGGGGACACGGCTCAGGCACAGCGCAGGGAAGGGGAACAGCGCTTGTGTTCAGAGAAGAGCCCCCATCCTGACAGTGCACAGACAAGGATCAGAATACATGGTGCCAGGCGATCTGAAAGGGACTGGGGGCTTGGCTGTCATCCATGCTCCCTCTGTGCACTTGACCACGGTTGTGCTTCTGGCAGAAGGGACCAAGTGAGGTTACCTGGTCCCCCGCTGTCTGTGGGGAGGCCTGGAAGGTTGCCTCTGCTGCCATGCACAATTGTGGCAAGAGGCACAACAGGCCAAGAACCATCTGGGTGGACAAAATTCTGGGTGTGTTTCCAGGGGGCCCTTCAGCCTCAGGCACCAGCAACTGTTAGCCTGAAGCCCCCCAGCAGTGACATCTCTGAGGGCGATGGCATAGCAGAGGTTGGGGTACAGGGGTGCAGGAAGATGGCCGTAGGAAGGAGACATGTCCCCTCTCGTTACTCAGGAAGTTCCATCAGCACTGGGGCTGCGTGAGCCTCCTTGTCAGGTGGCTGATTCTCCAGGAGCAGCCAGGCGCTCGTGAATCAGCAGCTTGGCTTCTACTGCTCAATTTCTTCCCAAAGCAGTAAAACACACACAACACAGACTTGGATGCGTGAGACACTTTTATACGCAGTGTTCAGCAACATTAAGCGTGTTCACACTGTCACGCAGCCATCTCCACCATCCTTCTTCCCAACCGAAGCTCTGTTCCCAAGAAACCTTAGTCCTGTTCCCTCCCCAGCCTCTGGCAGCCCACGTTGTCCTTTCTGGGTCTATTGACTCCCCTGGGGACCTCATGCCGGGTGGGGAGGGGGAGTTACACGGTTTTCATCCTTTGTGTCTGACCCATCTCACCTAATGCAAAGTCTTCTAGGTTCATCCAAGTTGTAGCGTGTGTCAGATTTTCTTCCTCTTTAAGGCTGAATACTATTCCATTGAGTGTGTTTGCTGCATTGTGTTTGTCCACTGCTCTGTTGATGGACACTTGAGCTGCCCTCCTTTTGGCTGCTGTGAATAGCACTGCTGTGAACATGGACACAAAAGTGTCTGTTTCAGCCCCTGCTTTCAGTTCTTGCAGTAGGGAGCAGAGGAAGAGGGTTTGCACGCAGCAAAGTGCTGGCTGTTCTCAGGCTGAGGTCAAGGGCACAACTCAGAACTGAGTCAAAGTGGCCTGGACAGTCACTGCACACAGCCAGGCAGCAAGGCTGGGATAGCCGGTGGGCCTGGGGGGGCTCTTGTGCTTTTGGCCAAGGATGACCAAAGCCCACCCATCCTCCGCGTGCAGAGAGAGAGGGAGAGGGAAAAAGCAGTTGGGTGGCTAAGCATGGGGGAAGGAAGAGGAGAGCTGAAACTGGAAACAGGCACAGAAGGACAGTCCCAGTTTAGGGACTTACTGACTGTCTCCTTAGGGGCAAAGAGAGGAGGTAGGGGGAGCAGCTCTGGCAGTACCAGTCTCAGAAACCCTCCGAGCTATCTTTTGGCCTCAGGGAGAGGGGAATTGGTGGTGGCGTTAATTTGTTTAGAGAATAAACTCTCCCTTTGGGGATGACATCACGTCCTCAGTAATGCATTGCAGGCTGCAGAATTGCATTTTTGTCTCTAGAGGGCTTGTGTTCTCTAAACACACAGGGCGAGAGCTTGGAGTAAATACTAAGTGTAGACTGCAGTCAAATCAAGAGAGCAGGGCTGGCAGCGTGTGACTCAGTGACAGAGCACTTGCTTAGCATGTGTGAGGCCCAGATTCCATCCCTAGCCCCGCACACGCACACCGCACACACGCCCACGCACACTCAGGAGAGCAGAGGAGATGGGTGTCTACACGCTGGATGAGGACAGGGTTTCCAGGAAAGGTTACGTCTCTTACGTTCACATTCAGGGTCCTGGAGAAATGAGAAGGTCTCTACAAACCCTTGTTCCGTGAAAGTGCAAAGACATTGTTGGCAAAACACGTGAGGTGGGGTGACGAGGGCTGTGGATGAGCTCAGAGCGTTAGTCAGTGACTGTGAAGGGTGACATCGGGTGGGAGAGAGGCCAGTGGGTGTTGGCGTTGGGCGCTTGACTGGCTTGGCTTTTGTTTCTTGCTCACAGGTCTGGGACTGGCTTGAACTAATGCAACACCTGTTGTTCTATGCTTAAAAAAAAAAAAAAAACTGTGTTTCTTACAGCAGTTTTAGGTTTAAAGAAAACTGAGCAGATGGTAGACTTCTCAGCTACCCTTGACCAAGCACAGAGTCCTTTGCTAGGAAGATGGTGTTAATACAGGGACTGAGACTGAGTCTGCTGTCAAAGAGGCCTTGAAGTAGAGTTTGACAGGAATTGTGACCATGCTGGGGGGCAAGAAAGGGTCCAGTTGTATTTTGAGAGGTTCAGTCTTGCAGACTTGGCCTGTGTCTAAGAACTAAGGTGCCCAAAGAGAATCAGGTATCTTGGTTGACTTAGTCTGTACCTCAGAGTTTAAAAGCAGTTTAGGGGTTTTGCACAGGAGCAGGAAAGGATAGGGAGTCAGTGGAAACCACTCAAGGACAAGGGCACATAGACATGGAGTCAGGGACGTCAAGGGTGGGCAGAGCAGAGAGCACTGGAAGTCCAGTTGGAAAGCAGCTCCCAGGGTAATAGAGCTCGGCCGAAGGTGGTGCTGGGTAATGAGAGTCTAGTGAGAAAGAGGTTTCGTCAGGTGGAAGATCACCGAGTATGGCTTGTTTGCTCCAAGGGTGGTGCAGAAGTGTGGGATGTTAGTGGTGGAACGTGTGGCCCTAGTGCAAGGGGAAGGTGGTAGGTGGCCATCAGTAGGGACGACCACATTGAGGTAGCTGTGGACACTGAGAAGAGTCCCATGGAGACAATTCGTAGATTTTTTTTTTCATTTTACTTTTATTATTCATATGTGCATACAAGGCTTGGTTCATTTCTCCCCCTGCCCCCACCCCCTCCCTTACCACCCACTCCGCCCCCTCCCTCTCCCCACCCAATACCCAGCAGAAACTATTTTGCCCTTATTTCTAATTTTGTTGTAGAGCGAGTATAAGCAATAACAGGAAGGAACAAGGGTTTTTGCTGGTTGAGATAAGGATAGCTATACAGGGCATTGACTCACATTGATTTCCTGTGCGTGGGTGTTACCTTCTAGGTTAATTCTTTTTGATCTTATCTTTTCTCTAGTACCTGTTCCCCTTTTCCTATTGGCCTCAGTTGCTTTTAAGGTATCTGCTTTAGTTTCTCTGCGTTAAGGGCAACAAATGCTAGCTAATTTTTTAGGTGTCTTACCTATCCTCACCCCTCCCTTGTGTGCTCTCGCTTTTATCATGTGCTCAAAGTCCAATCCCCTTGTTGTGTTTGCCCTTGATCTAATGTCCACATATGAGGGAGAACATACGATTTTTGGTCTTTTGGGCCAGGCTAACCTCACTCAGAATGATGTTCTCCAATTCCATCCATTTACCAGCGAATGATAACATTTCGTTCTTCTTCATGGCTGCATAAAATTCCATTGTGTATAGATACCACATTTTCTTAATCCATTCGTCAGTGCTGGGGCATCTTGGCTGTTTCCATAACTTGGCTATTGTGAATAGTGCCGCAATAAACATGGATGTGCAGGTGCCTCTGGAGTAACAGTCTTTTGGGTATATCCCCAAGAGTGGTATTGCTGGATCAAATGGTAGATCAATGTCTAGCTTTTTAAGTAGCCTCCAAATTTTTTTCCAGAGTGGTTGTACTAGTCTACATTCCCACCAACAGTGTAAGAGGGTTCCTTTTTCCCCGCATCCTCGCCAACACCTGTTGTTGGTGGTGTTGCTGATGATGGCTATTCTAACAGGGGTGAGGTGGAATCTTAGTGTGGTTTTAATTTGCATTTCCTTTATTGCTAGAGATGGTGAGCATTTTTTCATGTGTTTTCTGGCCATTTGAATTTCTTCTTTTGAGAAAGTTCTGTTTAGTTCATGTGCCCATTTCTTTATTGGTTCATTAGTTTTGGGAGAATTTAGTTTTTTAAGTTCCCTGTATATTCTGGTTATCAGTCCTTTGTCTGATGTATAGTTGGCAAATATTTTCTCCCACTCTGCGGGTGTTCTCTTCAGTTTAGAGACCATTTCTTTTGATGAACAGAAGCTTTTTAGTTTTATGAGGTCCCATTTATCTATGCTATCTCTTAGTTGCTGTGCTGCTGGGGTTTTGTTGAGAAAGTTCTTACCTATACCTACTAACTCCAGAGTATTTCCTACTCTTTCTGGTATCAACTTAAGAGTTTGGGGTCTGATATTAAGATCCTTGATCCATTTTGAGTTAATCTTGGTATAGGGTGATATACATGGATCTAGTTTCAGTTTTTTGCAGACTGCTAACCAGTTTTCCCAGCAGTTTTTGTTGAAGAGGCTGCTATTTCTCCATCGTATATTTTTAGCTCCTTTGTCAAAGACAAGTTGCTTATAGTTGTGTGGCTTCATATCTGGATCCTCTATTCTGTTCCACTGGTCTTCATGTCTGTTTTTGTGCCAGTACCATGCTGTTTTTATTGTTATTGCTTTGTAATATAGTTTGAAGTCAGGTATTGTGATACCTCCTGCATTGTAATTTGTAGATTTTTAGACTCTTGTTCCTTTTTCATTCTGCTATGCTTTGAGTGTGTCCCCCAAAGTGTACATGTGCGGGAAACTTGTTAGTCAGTATGGCAGTTTCAAGAGGTGGATACTTTTAGAAGTGGGACCTAGTGGAAGGTGTCCCTTTGAAGGCATTAGTGCTGATGTGGTGGAGTGAGTTCACTCTTTCTAGAGCCTGTTTTTGTAAAAGAGATAGCTCTAAGGGATGGCAATATGGCTCAAGAGGTAGAGTGCCTTCTTAATAAACTCAAGGCCCTGAGTTCAAACCTCACTACTTCCAAAAACCAAAAAATCCCCTTTTGTTGAAAGAGACAGCTTGGTCCAACCTTCTGCCATCCTCCGCCACGTGACCACTCCCTTTTAAAAGCATTGCAGTGAAGCCAAACCATGCTGTGATGTAGGCAGAAGGCCTCACTAGGGCCAGGCAGAAGAAGGTGCCCTGTTCTAGGACCTCCAAGGCTGTGAGCTAAATGAAACTGTTTTCTTTATTAAGTAACCAGACTCAAGTGTTTTGCTGCAGTAGTAGGCAATGGACCAATGCACACTTTAAGATCAGGCAATGTAGCAGGGAGGAGGATCAGAAGAAAACAGTCTAGGCCTGAGTCCTAAGAAAGCAGCAGGGAAGTAGGGATGGCATAGCAGAGATAAAACCTGAGAATCTGAACTTGAGGAAAGTCATGTAGCACTAGGATAAAGTAGCCAATAAAATTAAATATAACCATATATGGATTAGACCTTGCTTTTTGCTGCTGTAACCTGATTGCAAGGGTATATAAGGTGAGACCCCTTTGTTTTCGGGGCTCAGCCTTTGGACACGAGTCCGCTGAGTCTGTGCTGGCACAATAAACATTGCTTCCTGCTAATTGCCTCAGGAGTCCCGTATCTCAGCTAGCAACCTCCCACGACAGCAGGAGTCCAATGTCTCTCTCTTTTTTGGGAGGGAGGGGGTGCTGGAGATGAAACCCAAAGCCTCACACTTGCTAAGCACATGCTCTACAGCATGGGGGAACTCCATCTGCACCCCACGTTCCTTTTCTTTATAACACCTGCAGGATCCCCATCTGTGGGGTGTGAAGGGACAGATATGCTGGTGTTCTTCCTTTGGCTGTTGATGTTTCAAAGCAATCAATTTCCACTTATTTACTGGGATTTTCTGTAATGGAGTCCTCGCGGTGTTGACCTGGTGTAGGAGTTTGAGAGAGAGAGAGAGAATTTTCCAATTTACCTTGTGGTTTTGGATACTCTCTGTGACTGCAATAAATCATGAATGAAGTCAGACCACAGCTATGGCCACAGTTGGAGACAGTTCTCTTTGTGGCCTGTGATCTTGTATCTTTCACCAACAATGTTTTTTTTTTTTTTCCCTCTCTCTCTCTCTTTTTTTTTTTCCCTTGGTGGCACTGGGGTTTGAACTCAAGGCTTCACACTTGCTAGGCAGGCGCTCTTACTGCTTGAGCCACTCCACCAGCCCCATTTTTTGTGTTGGATATTTTTGAGCTGGGCTCTTACAAACTATTTGCCCAGGGCTAGCTTTGAACCATGATCCTCCTGATCTCTGCTTCCTGAGTAGCTAGGATTACAGGCGTGAGTCACTGGCGCCCAGATGACTGACAAGTTTTTGAGGGGAGAGAGGGAACAGGTCTGTCCCCTGTGGTGTTGTCCTGTCAGCCTCAGGGTTTTCTGATGTCTCAAAGGACCTCATGGAGAGTGTCCACTTGGCTTTTTCCAGGTGGCGTCTTGGACCCCAGCAGCTGGTGAACAAGTTTACATAAAGCAGGAAACACAGGAGAAGGTGGCCTGAGGGCCGGGTGAGGAAGAACTCAGCTCTCCCCTGTTGTCATGAGGTCCATTGATTGACAACTGCGTGTAGCTCTGGGTGGGATGAGGATGAGCACAGCGCTGTACCCCTGGATGCTCCGGTCACCGGTGGGGAAGGACTAACAGTGGACAGTATGCTGGTGTGCGAGGCAGGACAGCTTACTAGATGGATGGGGGAAGAGAAGAATCAGGAATTGAACCACCCTAAAAAGAAGCCCTGGCCCGACAGCACACTCAGAATCCTACCAAACATTCGAAGAAGAAAAACTCCAATTCTTTGCAAACTATCCCAAAAGCTGGGAGAGAGAGGCGCCCTCTCTCCTCCTTTTATGAGGTCAGTTCTGCCCTGATGCCCAAACCAGACAACTGGCCAGTGTCTTACCAATAGGGACACGGCAGTCCCCAAGTGCGGCAGCTGACGTCCAGCTTGTGTCTCCTGCCCCAGGCGCTGCCAGCCCGCCCTTGTTTTTCCTGATTCCGTTCTTTAGGTTAAGACAGTGTTCCTACAATGCCCTGAGGTACGTGACAGGTGACTTTCTTTTCCGTCAGATCTCACATGCCTTCCCCTGTGTCGCATAACTGCTTTCCAACTGCTTTCAGAAGGGCTCGTGTTGCAGTTAGGTGATTTCTTAGTGTGCTTCCCTTTTGCTTAGACTAACTTTTAACTTCATTTAATTTGACGCCTTTCCCTCCTCTCCTGCTGTGTTCTCGTGGTTTATAACTATCAGTCCAATTTGTGTTCAGGTGAGGAAGGACAGCCCTGGGAGGGGACGGAACTCAATGCCTCAGTCCACTTGAGTTGTGGAAGGCGCTGCAGCCGGGAACGCAGGAGAGACTGAGGTCCTAGGGGACCAGGTGGGGCAGAAGCCACTCTTGTCAAGTGCATGTGGCACACATGGGCACTGGGAGCGTGTGAGAAGCAGCTTCACTATGTCCCCCGAGCTGCCAGGAGCCAGGAGTGTCCGTGGGCCACAAGGTGCTCTCCCTCCCCCTCCCTGGTTCTTGTGTAACTGGAGAACCTTGACATTCTTCCCCCCAGAGTCACGGCTTGAGCTGTCACTAAGTGGTGTGGGGTTTGTGTCTTTTTTGCTTTTCCTTTCTCTGTTGTCTGTGATTTCTACCAGTGCTCTAGTTTACCAAGTGGGGCACATGGAGCCACAAAAGGAGGGGTTCAGTGTAATGGGGTGAGGCAGCCGGGTTAAGAGAGGACTGGGGATGGAAACCCCACATCGACTCTGAATACGATCCATAGCTCATTAGACACACTCTCCATTTTAAACTGTGCTTTTCTGTAATGTCACTGTTATGTCATTTGGTTTCAGCTCTCTGAAAGCTTAATGAGCCTTTTGACTTGGAGAAGGTAAGAGGAAGAATCTTTAAAAGAAGCCATCAGTCCTTCTTCACCCACTGGTCTTGTTTCAACCTGGGCTTGGTCACTTTGGGGACCACACTACCTGCCTACAAGTTCCCAGACTTTCTGGGCTCAGGGAACCCTTCCAGGGCATGGTCACTTTTCCCAGTGCCCCATGGCCAAAAGAAATACCTAACAGTGCTGCTTATTAAGTAGCAGTGTTCTGACGATGCTACTAGGTAGCTCATGAAAAAATGTTGCACACAGATGAAAATTTAAACAACTTCACCTCATCCCTAAGTAACAGGGCTGCTTGCTCCTGGGCTAGCATGGCACATTCACCACACAACGTCTCCATCTTCAGACTCCTGGGACACCCACCCTCACTTCCTGCCCCACCTGTTTTTGTTGTTCGTTTTGTTTTTCTCACACTACTGGGATTTGAAGTCAGGGCTTCCCACTTGCTAGGCAGGTGGTCTACCATTGGCACCATACTGCCAGCTCTTTTTGCTCTGGTTATTTTGGAAATAAAGTCTTGCTTTTTGCCCTGGCTAGAACAAACCACAATCCTTCTATTTCAGCTTTCTGCCCTAGCTGGGATGACAGGCACATCCCACCAAGCTCAGCTTTTTCTGTTGAGTTGGGGTCTCTCAAGCCCAGGCCAGCCTGGAACTTTGATCCTTCCAATCTCAGCCTCTTACATAGCTTGGGATGACAAGAGTTCACACTGTACCCAGCTATTGGTTGGGATGGGTCTTATGAACTTTTTTGCCCAGGCTGACCTCAAACTATAATCCTCCTGCCCTCTGCCTCCTGAGTAACTAGGAGTATAGACATGAGGCACCGGTTGCCTGACCTTGCCTGGATTGTTTTTTTTTTGCAATTGCTGAAGAAACCCTAGCTCCATGAGGACACAACATTGTCAAGGTAAGAAGCTGCCTGTGAACTCCTCAAGCAACTCATCCCCAGGAATGCAACTGTGTCTCCTCACAATTACGAAGTGCCCTAAACTAGGTACAGTGGCGATGGAGTCCCGGCCACCTGAGAGGCTGAACTTGGAAGTTCACATGCCCCACGAGTTCAAGACCTGCCTAGGAAACATAGTGAGATTCCACCTCAAAACTATCGATACAGTAAAACATCCTTGGCAGCACTTGGTCCTTATGGTGCCACGAAGCAACCCAAACACACAGTTCGGGATCCAGCGGAGAAAGCCCCATTTCACATTTGCAAGTGCTCTCTTAGGGACTGAATGGGCATTACCTGAGCCAAAAAGGCTCCTGTCCACTGCTCGGTGCCCACAAAAGATTCATGAATTTGTGAGCAACCCCAATAAAAGTCATCTTGGCGGTGACAGAAGCCAGGCACAGTTCTTCGCTTGTGCATTCCTGTGAGTGCACAGGTCATTGGGCAGGTCTTGCTTCCAGGCTTAAGTTCATAAAGAAGAGAACGATGAGCAAATGCATGATTCACAGACAGCACCTCCTAAGGGAAGCAGAAGACCTCAGAGGATGGAATCCCCCAGCCTCACCTCTGATGGCATGGTCACGGTGCCTACAAGTGAGGGTCATACAGGGTGACTGGCTTGCCCCACATGAAACTGTGAAATATGGGTCCCCTACTAATATGCAGACCACATGGACCCTGGTGGACACCAGGGTAGAATGCACCCTAACTCATGGCAATTCCCCCAAACACAGAGGGCAAGAAACACGGACATAGGACAGTGCAAATGAAGAAGGCCTGGCTTATCCCGGGGTGAACAATCCCAGAGATCACACTGTTTGTATCTCTCCCTGCAAGAAAACATAGCAGGGGCCGATGTGCTTTTGTGGCACACCCTGCACGCCACTGTTGGAGGATTCAGCTGTGTGTGAGGTGTGAGTGGAAAGGCAGTGACACTGGCTGAGTGAAACGGGAGGAGGTGAGGCTCCCTGCCCCATGCAAGGGAGTTAATATTAAGCAGAACAGACTGACAGAGGAGAGTAAAAAAATCACAGCCACTATCAAAGCATTGGCTACAGATACAGGAATCACACTTGTACTGAAAACAGCTGAAGAGTTTAGAGGCACTGTGCATGCGGGGGATGGATGTTCCAAAACCCATGAGGTGGTTGAATAAAAACACCAGTGCCAGAGTGGTTATGTCCCTATGAGTTGTCAGCCAGGAAGAACCCAAGGGCCCTCTCACCATTCAGGCCATTGTCACCTCAGGAGGCTGCACATCAGAACTGGACTGTAAGTCCCTACTGCTGAAGACACCACACTCAGGTTACAGAGCACAGAACTCAAGCTGGGGCTAAACTGGAAGCTTTCTCCCCATTGGCTGGCATTTGTAATGCTGGAGGGGACTGTGAAGGCTGCCAGGAAACAACTGCCACCAGTGGACCTGCTCAGCCATGGGCCCTGCAGGATGTGGTCACTGGTGCAATAGGGCATGACTAGTGTGGGTACAACCTACCATATTCCAATCAGATCTTATGGGAGAGAACCATATTTGGTACTAAAAGCCAGGGCAGAAACCCATGACGGGGAAAGTCACAGTCCCCAGCAGGAAGACACCGTCATTGTTTTGCTAAACAGATATGCTGAGCCAGTGAAACTGCTGTCGAAGCATTTGTATTGAAACACAGGTGACTGTTGCTGCCGGCCACAGTTGGGGGACCTCTTCTTGCAGTGGGCGGTGGCCACAGTGGTAACTCAGAACAATCCAACTTTTGGGCTTCAATCACTTCACCTGCAATGCTGGTGCACCAGGGCTTTCACCAGGCCACCACACTGTCCTATTCTATCCCCTCAGTCTCAGTTGTCACCCCTCGTGATAGCAAGGACAAAAAGGTGGACCCATAGGTAGGGATGATGGCCTGTTCAGCAGGAAGTAGTTGTGAAAGAAGAGGTCTCCAGCTCTCCTCCTTCTAAGCATATAAGGGTCTGCACAACTTGAGGGGGCTAATGGAGGGATTAGGCAAGGAAACTTGATGACTGGAAACAATGGTTTGGATACTGATTAAAGAAAATCACATCCTGACCTGCTGACATTAATAGAACAACTTCTGGCATTCAGCGAGGTCTTGCTGACCCTCCGTCTCTTGGAACCTGTGGAAAAGGAAAAGCCCCAGTCTGATCATCCAAGGCCCAAAACTCCCCACCTGACATGGGAGGAGCGAGCGAGGCACAACCCAGTTTCCAGGGAAATCTCTGCCATTTTCCAGAAATGAATTCCCATGCCCATAGGCCCCAGTAAAAGCTTGAGGTTGTGAGGCCCTCAGGGCAGCTGCTGCTTCTTCAGCCTGCCTACTCTCCCATCTCAAGAGCGTACTTTTTTTTTTTTTTTTTTTTTTTGTGGTTGGGCTAGGGTTTGAACTCAGGGCTTCACGCTTGCAAAGCAGGTGCTCTACCACTTAAGCCACTCCTCCAATCCATTTTGCTTTGGTTATTTTGGAAATGGGGTCTCACTAACTATTTGCCTGGGGTGGCTTCGAACTGTGATCCTCCTGATCTCTGCCTCCTGAGTAACTGGGATTACAGGTGTGCATCACTAGCGCCTGATGACTGAGGGATTTTTAACAACAGAAATTCATTTCTCACAGCTCTGGAGGCTGGAAGCCTAAGATCAGGGCCCTGATGGATTTGGGGTCTGTTGAGGACCTACTTTCTGGTTTGTAGATAGCCACCTTCTTGTTATGCCCTCACCTGGTGGGAGGCATGAGTTAGTTTTCTTTGGGGGTCTCTTTGATAAGTGAACTAATTCTGTCATGAGGTCCCAACTTCCATGACCTAATCACTGCCCAAAAGCCCTGCCTCATACACTAGCACACTGGGAAAGATATTTCAATATATGAGTTTTAGAGGGACACAAACTTTAGTCCACGGCAAAGACTAGTGCCAAAGTCATGTGGCCTCACAAATGATCTAGGATACAGTCCCTCCTTTTCATAAAGATCAGCTTTATTTTCCTTCAAATTACAATGCTGTAATTTGTTTCAACTGCTTTTTGTTTGAGTCAGGATCCTAATAACGCAGACATTTTGATTGGTTCTTGTCTTTTATCCATGAATCTTTACATTTTAGTCTACTTTTTTGGGGGTTAGGACTGGGGTTTGAACTCAGGGTTCAAACCTCTAAGTCCAATTTTTGCTCTGGTTGTTTTGGAGATGGGGCCTCTTGAGCTATTTGCCCAGGCTGGCCTCAAACTGTGATCCTTCCAATCTCTGCCTCCCCAGGTAGCTAGGATTACAAGCATAAGCCATAGATGCCCAGCTACATTTTACTTTGTAAGGAAATGAGGCTGTTTTTCCCCCACAGAGTTTTCCACAGTTTGGATTTTGCTTATGGCATCTCCATTTTCTTGTGTCCTGAATTTTCTGTGAACTCTAGCCATTCGTGACCTTTAGGACAGCGCAAAGGAGTATGTGCAGCAAGAGCCATTTGTTTTCCTTTGTAGTTTTATTAAAAACTTTAGCTCTAGGAAGGTACCTCACATGATACTGAATTCGCCTCCTGGGCTGCTGTAAGAAAGAGCCACAAAAAGGCGTCCTGAAGCAGAAGTCCGAGCAGGAAGTCTGAAACTGGTGACCATGACCCTGGGAAGACTCTTGGGCCTCCTCTACCTTCCAGTGGTGGCCGCAGCCTTGTAGACATCACTCCAGTCTCTGCCTCTGTCATCACATGGTGTCCTCCGTAGTCTGTCCATAGCAACCCTGTGCGCGCCTGCCTCTCCCCTCTGATGAGGACATCGGACATTTGGATTAGGACCCAACACTCCTCCAGGATGACCTTATTTTTAATTTAACCACTTGTGCCTCCAGTGGCCCTGTCCTGAGGTGCCAGGAGCAAGCGCCTCGCGATTCTTTTAGGGGGACACAATTTAACCTACAACAAACTCATAAGCATGCGTGAAAACTGTTGAACACTTAATCAGCACTTCAACTGTTGAAAACAGTTAACATTGATCATATTTACTCTAGATTTAAAACTGATAAATAGAACATTACTGGTTAGTACACAGAAGTCACCTTGCTAACTGTACTGTTTCATTCTCCTCTCCCCAGGCAATCACTATCATAAGGCCCACGTATGCATCGTGCCAGCCAAAGCCACTAGGATTTTAGTACGTCAACACGCACAGACACACAGAGCGTGCAAACGGTCCGGCTTCTGCTATGTTTGCAGAAACTTGCACCACGTGCATCTTACTGCACGCATCTCTCCACAAGCAGCTTTCTTGGCATCATATTTAAAATGGGCTGTGCAGCCTGGTACAGGTGGCTCATACCTATAATCCTAGCTACTCAGGAGGCAGAGATCAGGAGGATTGCAGTTCGAAGCCAGCCTGGGCAAATAGTTCATGAGACCCTAACTCGAAAAAACCCATCACAGAAAAAAGGATTGGTGGAGCGGCTCAAGGTGTAGGCCCTGAGTTCAAATCCCAGTATCCGATACGCACACACACACACACACACACACACACACAGTTGTTGTGTAAAAACCTCTGCCCTTTAATTCGTGTGTGTTTATCATTCATATTGAATACGGTTATCAATATAATTGGATTAAAATTCACCATCTTGCTAGCTCTTTTTTCTCTTCCATCTTTTATCTCTCTTCCCTCTTTGTATTCTCAAGTTAATTTAACATTTTTACCAGTTTTAATTTTTTAGTAGCATAAATTAATGTACAAAGAGGTCTCATTGTGATATTTACAGCAGCTGTATAGCGTGCTTTAATCGAAGACATCTGATCTAACAAAGATCTCTTTCTTAACCCCTTCCTGCCCCCGCTTAACAGTTTTTAGTGGGTTTCATTGTGCTGTTTTCGTACATAATCCAATGCACTTCTATCATTTCACCCCATCACCCTCTCCTTCCCTGCCCCCACCTGCTGGTCCCCCCACCAATCTCCCTTTTGCAATCGTGACTTGGTATTATGACTATTGGTCTAGATTCAATGACATTTTATCATTTTACTTTATCTGTACTGTTGACTTATCCGTAAACCCTATAGAGGTATTTTAGTGGTGGCTCTAAGGTTTATGACATTAATCTTTAATTAGTTGCAGGTCACTTTCAGGCACTACCCCTCAGCTTTGCATGCAGCTCTGGGGAGGCTCTGGGGAGGCCCTGGGGATGAGTCACTGCTAAGCCCATTCTGGTCGTTGGTGGGATGTAGGGCCCTGGGGGTTGTAAGGCTGTGGATTTTGCTGTGGGACAGGCCTGAACTTGGCTCCTGGGCACTGCCCACATTGCTCCCCGTGCTGTCCACATGCCCTTCTGGCGGTGGACGGTCAGGTCCTTGCATGCTGACTCTGACATCTTACACCACTCTGTTGGCCCTTGGCTAAGGAGAGTTCTTGACTTGTGGCTAGACTTGGCTGATCACCATTGATGCGGGATGACCTCCAAACTGCCCTTTGCCGCACAGCAGACCATATTCACAGGTTCCAGGAACCAAAGTCTGGGCGTCTTTTTAGGGAGCACATCTGTCAAGCACAGATGTTATCCATCTAGAGCCTCCTTTAACATTTCTTGTGGTGTACATCCACTGGCAGTGAATTCTCTTGATTTTTGTGTATTTCTTCTTCATTTTAAAAGATATTTTGCTGGGTATAGAATCCTAAGGTGAGACTGTTCTTTCCGTGTTTAAAAGCTGCCATTTTATCGCCCTCTGGCTTTACATGGGTTTTGGTGAGAAGTCTGCTGTACTTCTTACTTTGTTCCTCGGTGCTACTTTGTTTTTCTCTGATGCCTTTCAGAGAGTCTCTGTCTTTTGTTTTAAGCAGTTTGAATGTTGCATTCAGTTGTTGTATCAAGTCCTTCTTGGCATTTTCCAAGTTTTCTTGGCTGTATGATTTACTGCCAGCCATTAATTTTGAAAGATTCTCAGACATGATTGTTTAAATTTTCTCTTGCTCCATTTTTCTCTCTGGTATTCCAAGAGCACATTTCTAAGACATCTCCCCACAGCTCTGGGATTGTCTCCTGCGTTTTTCCTTTTATTCTGTTTTCTTGTACTTTGGTTGGGTCAGCTCATTGATTCTTACGTCTTTCTTTTTTTTTTGGTGGTGGTGATGGTGGTGGGACTGGAGTTTGAACTTAGCATCTTGTGCTTGCCAGGCAAGTGCTAGCAAGCCACGCTGATTCTTTAAGCTCATAGAATCTTTCCTTGCTTGAGTCAGCTCCACCACTGAGCTTCCAAAGCCTTTCTTCATCTCTGTCACTGTGCACCCTATGTCTGGCATCCATCGGGTTCTTTCTTGTAGTTTCTACAAGCTTGTTGTGAAGTGTAAGAATCCCACAATTCTTTTCTTTCATCCTCTGTGCTTTTGTCATACATTTTATTTACTTTTAATCACACAATGCATGACAGAAGCTTGCCTTGTTCACAGGTTTATTACATGTGGTTTTGATCAAGTGCTGTCCAAAATAAATAAGTAAATAAATAAATATCAAAAGAAATGTCAAGGGCTAGTGGAGCGGCTCAAGTAGTAGAGCTCCTGTCTAGCAAGCGCAAGGCCCTGAGTTCAACCCCTAAGGACGCAGGAAAAAAAAACTTCAAAAACAAAAATTTTAAATTCCCACATGCAGCTCAATTGATGTGGAGAAGCTCTCAGTCAGTCCCAGTCAGTCCCAATGATCTAAATCGTTGTGAGAGTTTCCAAGTGTTTCCCCACTCTGAATTTTGTGAAAACCTGCCTTTCCAAAAGCAAATGTTGTCCCCAAAGCATGGTAAGGGCAAGTTATGGTAATCTTCCCAAGCCAAAAAAGGCAATAATGTGCTTAATTCAAGTGGTAAAGAGAATAGTTAAATTTGTTGAAAGGAGGCACATCTTTAGTGGAAGTTAGGTGACATTATGGGAAAATGATTCAAGCATCCGTGGTACAGAACTGAACTCTGCATCCTGTGCACAGTCGCTCTCCATGGAAACATGGAGATACCCAGGGTCTACGTACTGATTTTGATTTAGATAATCAGTTATCTTTTGGACCATTTAAAAAATAATAAAAATTAATTTTATTGTACCATCATTTATTCAATTTGCAGTTCTCTTCATTTCCTCTGAGATTACTTGTCTTAGTCAGCTTGAGCTGCATAACAAAGTACCATAGACTGGTGGCTTAAACATCAGAAGTGTGTTCTTCATGGTTCTGGAGGCTGGAAGTCCAAGATCAATGTGACAGCCAATCCTGCCTAATTCTGGTTTTGGTGAGTGCTTTTTCTTAGCTTATAGATGGCTGGCCGCTTTTTCATTGTGTCCTCACAGAGCTTTTTCTTGGAGTATATACATGGAGTTAAAGAGAATGAGAGGGAGAGAGAGAGA
The DNA here is from genome assembly GCF_047511655.1 of Castor canadensis. NCBI lineage: Eukaryota > Metazoa > Chordata > Mammalia > Rodentia > Castoridae > Castor > Castor canadensis. The sequence goes on along the minus strand of NC_133395.1, from coordinate 2,479,245 downwards.
GAGAGAGAGAGAGAGAGAGACTTTGTCCTCTTCTTCAGTAGGACTGGAGTTTGAACTCAGGGAGTCACACTAGCAAAGCAGGCACCCTACCTCTTGAGCCTCTCCTCCATCCCCATCCTTATCATTTTCTTATAAGATGGGGCCTAAGGGCCCCATCTCAAAATACCATCACTTTGGGGGTTAGAGCTCCCACATAGGAGTTTGGGGGGACCATCATCTTATTCACTTAAGTCTATCAGCGAGGGGAGGGGCCTGTCACCTGGTGTCCTGGTCATGCTTCTGTGTGAGCACCCCAGGCTTTTCGGGAAGGAAGCTTGCTCAGGACTCCCTTGCCCTCCCCTACCAGGCAGATCTGCTGCAGGAAAAACTACCAGAAGGTGGGAACAGCCAGCATCTGTGGCCCTGGGGGGCTTCCTCCTCTCCCCCCAGCCTCTGCTGCTTTGTCAAGGTTCTACCCACTTCCTTCCAGTGGCTGGTGGGCTGTCCTGTGACAGGGTGTCCTGGTGGGTTCAGCAGAAATCGAGAATTTGTACATCTTGTTGGAAGGGATCTGGTGACTCTTCCCAGCTCCTGAGAGGAAACTGGAGCGGCATCAGGTTTTTGAAGTCTCTTCATGTTTTTGAGCACGGCCTGTAAATCAAAGAAGAAACCCATTCATATTTTAAAGACCCAGTAGATTGAGTCTTTAAAAAATGGCTGTCTGGCATTGTACCTCATGATGATGTGCAGTTGGTCCTCCTTTTCCTGTTGCAGCTATGTTTGCACACACTTCTGTGTGCAGACTGTTGGTTACAGTACACATCATGGCGAACTGATAGGCTTTAGGATTTATGATAGGCATTTATGTTTTTATTGCCGATTGCTTGCTCACTTTCCCAAATGGCTGTTCAAATTTATATTACCACCAGCCATGTATAAAAGTTCTTACTAACCATTAATTTTATCAGACTGTAATTTTTTTTTTGCTAAGCTGATAGAATTGCATCTTGAAGCTTTAATTTGCCATTCTCTGACTTCTGATGGAATTGAGCATCTCCTCAGATTTTTCTCGGCCATTTTGGATATTTTTTTTCTACCGACCCAGATACATGAAAAAAAGTACTTCTTGGCTGGGGTGTGGATAAGGTTCTAGAACACCTGCCCAGCCAGTGCAAGGCCCTGACCCAGTACTAGAAAAAAATAGTATTTCTTCTGTGCAGAATGCCTCTGGACAGATGTGCAAAACATTAGCATCAATAATGACCTTGGAGGATGAGGCCATGGACTGGGGTCAGATGGATGACATTTTAATGTATCACCTTTTGTGCAAAAGGAATCACATGACTATATTTTTCTTAGAAAAGCTAGAAAAAAGGATTGTGAATCTTTTAACCAAAAAGAAATAAAAGATGTCGGAGGACGTAGCTATGTTCACCATGATTCGAGCAGTACACAATGTATACAGAGTATAGAACATACATCCTGGTACCCTCAGTTGAAAAAAAGTCACGTACATATATTAACTATTTAAATTAATAAATTACTTTAAAAACAATTATGACAGAATCAGCCACCCCAGTCACTGTCATTGGTAGTCTGATGGAGGCCAGAGTAGTTATCATGGTGAGCCCATGAGCAGATGTCACCTGGAGTAGAAACCATGGCAAGAAGGAAGAACAGGACCCAGGGAGCAGTGTGACCCTTCTGTCCCTGGTCAGGCTTCCCAGAAGCTCCCATGGGGTCCAGTTTTTGTTCCCTTTTCTTTTTACTTCTTTTTTCTACTCTCCTTTTCTCTTCCTCCTCTCCTTCCTTCTTCTTTCTCTCTCTCTCTCCCTCTCCCCCTTCTCCTCTCTTTCTTCCTCTCCTTTCTCTCTTTCCTCAAAACAAATCCCTTTCTGATTTGATCTAGCTTGAATTGTCACTGCATTAACTGACAGCACAGAGACCACACACGCGTGGAGAGGCAGGACGTTTACTGGTTCACCTCTGAGCATCTTCATCTGGGCCCAGGAGCTCTCAGTTGGGGATGGTGAGCAGATCGGAAGCCCAGGTGGTACTGAGATGGAACAGCACTGCAGGTGAATCCAGAGACTCACAGCAGGAGCCCATGGCTGGGACCTGAGGCCTGTGTTATGGAGTCACCCAAGCGGGCTGGGGAAAGAGGAGGGGGCTGAGCAGTGCCTCAGGACCAGACAAGGTGTCTGTGAGCTCCTGGCTGAGGGCTGGGAAACATCGAGTGGAGGTACCCGCATGTAGCAGAGGATCTGAGAGGAAAAACAAGAATTTGTAACTGAGCAGTCCAGCCAAGCAGGCTCCCCCCCAACCCAGTGGCCCTTGGAATTGGCCTGGGGCATTTCCTCACAGCCTGGGGAGGTAACTCTAGCTCACATTGCCTGGGGACAAAGCCCTGATTTATAGCATTTGCTGATTTCAACATGCCAGCCTGCTGCCTCTGAACTCAGAGTTGGGGAGAGAGCAGACTGTCGGCCCTAGTCGTCCTGGGGACTGGTAGGTGGCTCCTGTGGGTCAGTCTCTTAGGCCTGTGGGCCACGCATAGTGTCCTCAAACATCTCTGAAGTCCAAGGGATGTGTGGACTCTGGTATAGGATAAAAGGTGGGAGTGGAGACCCCAGCTCAGTGGGGACAGAGAATGGAAGTCACAAACCTATGTTGGAACTGGAATTCCACTTACTAATGTGGCCTTGGCTGTCACTTCACTTTTCATATGTGAAATAAAAATAGCAAGCCTCCACCTGGTCAGGTGTTATAAAGATGAGCACCGCCAGCACTGCCCCTGGGGCACACAGGCAATAAGTGACAGCCCTGGCATTTTTCTGGGCCCAGCTCTGGCCCTCAAGTCACCCACGCATCAGGCTGGCTGCAAGGACCACAGGAGGTCATGTGTAAAACCCATGGCATGGACCGGGGCCATGGGAAGAATCAAGGTTTCTAGAAATCGTAGTGGTGGCGTCTGGGTGGCATTGGTCTGGTCTGGAAAGACGTGTGAGAGGAAATTCTTGATGGGGGGGATGTTCTAGATCTTGACTTTGGGTGCACACATGGAAAACCTCCTGGTGCTGTTGGTGGGTGCAGTCCCTTATCAGAAGATTTCCAAATTCTTTGTGTCCCACGTGGAAGCATCCAGGCAGGACATGTGGGTGTAGTAAGGGAGGTAATGGACCTTATTAGAGGTTACAAAAGGCCACAGTGGGAGCTGGAAACAGAGTCTTTCTCAACCCTTGCTAGTCTAGGGAAGCGAAGACCTGTGATCCCTAGCCACCAATAATGCATGACCGGGGACGAGCAGGGGTGGTCCCCGGGCTGAGGTGGGGGTGGTTTGAGTTGCTCTTAGGCCAGGGTGTGAAAAACCTACACACGTTTGCAATTGAATAGAAGGGTCAGAGAAAGAGAGGCAATACAATATTAAGTCATGTATGTTCTAAGAGTCCCAAACTTTCCCTAAGTCTAGCCTGCCTCAGTGGTACTGCACATTTGAGGTCAGAGTGCGTTGTGTACCATGCTCCACTGAAGACTGACTTGGCTCTGTCTCCTCCCCACTGGGTGGACACAGATCCCCCTCAGCTGGGCACAGTTCCAGGATCTTCTTCCCTGAGCGTGGAACTCCCATTCAATGCTCAGGAAACCCCAGGACCCTGCATGGGGGCAAGAACATAAGCCTTTCTGTGTTCTGATACATCAGCAGAAGGAACAAGTTAAGAAAAAGGTGTTCACTTCAAATTTCTAAAGCACCATACTGGGTTTGGCAGGAAAAGAAAACCCAATTGCTCAGCCAAACTTTGAAAAATATTATTTGGATGCTGAGTAAAAACAGATGCTGTTTCCTGTTACAGAAGTGAGCTATAGAGCTCCTGACAGACACCAGCAGCCCGCATACCTCATTTTCCCTCTAGGGTCAGATTCGCAAGGCAAAAGCAGACGAAAAGAATTTCCACCTCACCATCTTGTCCATTGCGTGCCGCCTTGTGAGATGGGCACAGGGAAGATTTTCTCCTGCTGAGCGATATTTCATGATCATCTCTCTTCCCTCTGCCATTACCATTGGAAACACCAGGGACAGGCTTTCCAAGTCTTCCTGCTGGGGTGCATTCAGAGCTGGGTCCCCACAGGACCGTCTTTCTCATTAGGTATGGAGCTCAGGTTGTAGCTCATGACCTCAGTGCCCACTGTGGCCAACTTTCCAGCTTTGGAGGGTGACGACTGCCTCCTTGTGCAGACAAACACTAGTTGATGCTGGAAGGGGAGACCCGCTCAAGCCCACCTAATGCTCTGATCACCAGGAAACCTCTCCAGGCTCGGCTCCATGCTGTAATGGACCGAACATCCAGCAGTGCCCAGTCTCCCCTATGCCTCCTGCTTCTGTGGAATGCAGTCCCCCACCCATTTTCAGAACCCCTGCCACTCCTTCCTCCACCCTCAGTCCCTGTGGGTGCATTCTCTCTCTCTTCCATCTGGGGGCTCAGCCACACCTTCTGAAGGGTTTCCACTCAAAACTGTGTTTCTCTGACATCTTAATAAGCACCACATAAACCATGGGACAAATAGTAACTCTGTCTGGCAGCTTGAGTGTGATTTATTGGGGAATTAGACCCAAGGCGACGGTGCTTCCTTACAGATGCTGTGAGCCTGCCATTCCAGATGGCTAAAGTGATCTCGATGCTATGTGAGGCTCCACCCCCCCGCAGGGCTGACAAGGACGTCATGGGGTGCCCCAGCTTCTCTGGCAGCTGGAAGAGAACAAAATCAAGAAGAAAACTCTCTAAAAGAAGGGGCAACTGAAAGAAAGCCATGCCTTCCCCACACAGCCTGTGCCCACGCAGCCTGGGAAAGGTGACAATTCCACTGTGACTACAAGCATTAGTTGGCCACTCTGCAGGTCAAAGCAGTGATGTGTAACTAAATGTGATAAGAAGCCTGCAAATTCAAAATGATCAAGGCCAGTCATTGTATGAGTACACCTGGGGTCTGTGTTGCATTTTGAAATATTCGTGCCTAGTTTGGCTCACATCTGTAATCCCAGCTACTCAGGAGGTGGCAATCAGGAGATCATAGTTCAAGAACAGCCCCAGCAGAAAGTTATCGAGTCCTTCATCTCAACAAACAGCCTACGGGTGATGATGCATGTCTATAATCTCAGCTTCTTGGGAGGCATAGGCAGGAGGATCTTGAGTTCAAAGCTGCCCAGGCAAAGTTAGAGAGACCCTATCTCAAAATCAGAATACAATAAACAAAAGAGCTGGGGAGTGGCTCAAGGGGTAGAATACTGGTCTTGCATGCTGGAGGACCTGGGTTCAATCCCCACTACTGAAAGGAAGGAAGGAAGAAAGAAAGAAAAAGAGAGAGAAAGAAAATGAAGACAAACTTTTACCATTTTTAGGATCCTAAATAACAGTCCATTACAAAAACTCACTAAATGTGTGATACATTTTCAGAAGTCTCTTTTGGGTTTTCTTACTTCGTAGCAATTTTAGTCAAATACCATAGAGGAAAAATGTCCAACTGTGGCTCAAATAGCTGAAATACAAAGAAAATAATAGGGTGGCAAACAGAAATGGCTTTCTTTGTCATAAAATACCGCTGCAGTGCACATGGGCCGTGTGGCTGGCAGGAGCAGCGGGTTAGAGCCCAGGGCCCGTGTGGGAGACTGCTGCACAGCTGGGAAAGTACACATCTTCCTTTCGAAGCGTCTCATTTTAAAAGAATCACAGATTTCCAGAAAACCAACAGAAGGTGCTGAGTTCCACTCATGCTCGGTCTGCAAGATTTAACCCTTAGCCACCGCACAGGTGTTGAAGCCAAGGTTCAGAGGGGATTTCTCCGTCTTCCAGCTCAGGTCCCTTTTCCCCCAGGGCCTGGGGTGGCAGTTGTGATGTCTTCTTTGGCTTCTTCCATCGGAGGTAGTCCCCAGCCTTTGTCTTTCATGACCTTGACTCATCGTGCAGTTATGTTGTAGGCTGGCTTTCTCTTGGGGACTGGGTAGTTTTTCTGCCCCAGGAATGGACTGGGGCTGTGCCTAATGGCAGCAGACCCACAGAGGGAATGTCGGGGCTTTTCCAGCATCTCACATCGGGGGCACGTGAGGCTGACCTTGATCTCTAGGAAAGGAGATCCTGTAAGTTGGCCGTTTCCTCGCTCCTGGAGATGGTGGAGCCCTTGCTTCTAGCCAGGGCACCTGGCATCTAGGGTATCCTGACTCAGGGCATTCGCCGCTTTCTGTTTCAAAATTAAATTCTAAAAAGATCTGTTTTCCCTGTGTAGCTAAAGAAAGATGTGCCAGAGAACATATGGTCTTAGAGCAAATGGCTTATTTACTGAAGTAAAAATGATGGAAGCTCTGTAACCCACCTCGTAGGATGTAACCCTGGGGCCAGGTTACAGTGACCTGGGGCCGGGTTACAGTGATTACAGCACACGGGACCACACCCCGTCGCCTGATAAGCACAACAACCACAGCCAGAGCCACCAGGTGTCACGGAGAACAACAGATTGATCACCAGCATGAATCTGGTGGCTTAATAAAAAAGCAGACATTAAAATATGGAAGGAACAAGGAAAGTACCCTGGACTGAGGGAAGTATCACAAGGAAACCCATTTGTACAACTATGTGTGCCACTAAAAAAATCTTTTGTACCACCAAGAATTGTCCTGGTTAAATTGTAGCAAGGTAGTGAAAAGAGCTTTGAACTGTATGACTTAACAGTTTTCTTTTACAGAAAGAAGACAGTTGTTCAAAATTTGTAGCCTGACATTGAGAAAACAAATGGCTGTCAGAGGCAGGCTTCCTAGCAGGTGTGGTAAAAATAACCAAAAATGCTATTAATTTGTGCCTTCAAGATACAGGTGATTTGTTGGTTTTAAACTAATGAGTAACAGATCAACATCCTTTAGAAAGAAACTTGAGAGAGCCTTTGGAAAACAGATGGTCTACAATTTTTACTGTTGCCCAAAATAGTGTATGTAACTAACAAACTAGTTCCCGAGCCATGCTTTTAAGAAAATGACATCATTTTCTCCTATTTAACAATATGCCCAACAATGGAGGGCCGTTTTTCCATTTGTTACAAAATATCACAGTGCCTTAGATGAATGTGAAGGAGCAAACACAGTGAGGATGCAAAGGTAACTGGGATGCAACCACAAATGTCTACACAACTGCGAGAGGAGATCCAAACACGGGTACCAAACAACTCACGCAGTTGTTAATCGTTATTATCTGGACCTGTGTTTCTTCGAGAAGCGCTTTTAAGTTCGACAGCCACGAGCCTAAATTAACACCTAGAATCAGACCCTTCAAACGCTGTGTCAGAAAATGCTAAGCTAAGACTCCATGTTATTCGCTGCTAAAATATTACGAGTAACTACTGTTTTAGGGAGACAAAAGGTTTTTGTAGGATCCAAAAAATAACACAGAATCGCTTTAGAGTATCATTTAATGTTTAGATTGTGCTTTAGGCACTTTATTCTTATTCTATAAGAATATATATGTCTATTGATTTATTTTGGCAGCACTGAGGTTTGAACTCAGGGCTTCGCGCTGGCTAGGCAGGCGCTGTACCACTTGAGCCACGCCTCCAGCAGTACGTTTTAATTCTAAAATTAAATGTGTGAGTATGGCAGCACATACAGAAGCTTACAAATACTTGTGGCTGTGATGGGAGCTTTGCTCATGGCATTGTCGCGATGGGGAGTGTGAGGTCAGGGCTGTTTGGACACCGCCATGCGGAAGGCGGTGAGCCATGGTGCAGAGTGAATTGCATGTGTGCTCTCTCTCTGAATTCTCACGACAGTGAGAGGTAGACTGTGCTTATGAGGCACTAGTTAGGTGTCGTTTTCAGCTCAGAACACCTAAGACTGTGAGAAGTAACAGAAAAGAGTTGTGGTTTACAAGCAGATAGTGATGTGCCAGGACTGAAAGCCAGACCTTACGTCACTTTCCACTGATCTAAGGTGGAAACTGGCCTCAGGACCTCGTAGGGTGCTCTGAAGTGGACTTTTCCCTCTGTACAGAGCCTGGAATGGTAAAGTCATCCTCAGTCCTTCCAGGAACATTTGCTTCTGCCTCGGTGTGCTCCATGCCCCCTGGATGGAGGCCGGATTGGGATTTGTGTGAGCAGAACTGGTAAAAATGCCCCAACATCTGGGCAGCATACAAACAAGCCTACCGCCGCCTTTCCCTCCAGAAGCAAACCTTTCTTATTTGCATGTGAGCTAGATAGTTCTTCCCACGGGATGACATTGATCTTAATTACTTCTTTCCTTTGTGGAGCACCTTCATACACATTGGCTTTCCTGTCACCACAGGAACCCCTTAATCTGGTGTTTGTTACCCTGTTTTTTGTTTTTAAATTTTTGGGGGTACTGAGGCTTGAACTCATGGCCTCACACTTGCTAGGCAGGTGCTCTTTAGCACTTGAGCCACTTGACCAGTCCTGTTTTTGTGTTGGGCTCAAATCCTAGATCTCATCTTCTGGACAAGTCACTAAACTTCTCTGGGCCTTGCTTTCTTATTTGTCACGTGGAATGGAACACCTGCTTCATTTGGACATCAGAAAAGTTAAGTGAGATAACGCATGTGTACAGCATGCGCCCTTTCCGTTCTGTTCCTCTCCACTCCCTTTCTTTCCTTTTGTCTTCTCCTTTCTTTCCGAAGAAGGCAGACTTTGTTTGCTTCCTGTCACCTACAGTTCAACAGGAAGACTGTGTTTGGCATTGAGGATATCTTCCTTTCTGCAGCTGTCCTAGTTTAAAATAAACAAAAATAACAGCACCTTTCATCCTCAGCACCCCTGGGAAGTGGGCTGCCCTGAGAGTCTAACAAGCACCCACCATGCATGTTGCATGCACTTTGGGCTCCAGAAAGACAGGGCATGTGTGGCCCCACAGTTCACATGAAGGCCATTCAACCCCAAGAGGGTTGTCCCCATGTGGTCAGGGCAGGAGCTGAAGGGGAACCCAGGACCCTGGCAGATGAAGCGGGTGGACTGGTCAAGAACTTATGGCTTTGTGGACCAGGCATGTGGAGACAGCTCTATCCACAAGCCCATCCATGGCCCTGTAATGACTGGTCCTCCTCCTCCCCAACCTCCTCTGCTTCCAAAGTCCCCTCTGAAGCTGCAAACGCCATCAAAGAGGATGACGGTGCAGGAAAGGGGAGCCTGTTTGGGTCAAGGATATGCCAGTAGCTTTTGCCTCCACTGGTAGTTTTGTTACAAAAAGCCCCCATTAGTGCAAACATTCAAGGGTGACCAAGGAGAATTATTAACTTTGGGGCTCTCCACTTTGGTCTGCATCAGATCATGGCCAAAGAAATTCATGCCATTGACAAGCCACATGTGGGAGCCTCCACCAGTGAAAACCCCCTCTCAGGCAGACGTCGTGAGATCCTTCCCAAGAACTGATTATGGGACAGCATCCAAGTTGCAGGGAGTTTGTCAAGTGGACTTTGAGGAGCAGTTGTGCCTGGTGGGTTGGAACTAGTTCAGACAGAGATAAAAGAAAAGGTGTCATGAGATAAGCAAAACTTATTCTGGGTATAGCCCAGAAAAAGTACCCGACTTTCCAATTGGAAGTCATCCAAAAGTGTGGTCAAGAGTCTGTATCAATTTCTCAAGACTTTCCAGGGAGAGAACTTTGAGGATGGGGTGAACTATTCAAAGTGGCTCGGCGTCCTCGCCAAACTCTTCTCAGACCGACTGTTCTTGCCACTGGTCTTCGCTGGTTGTTTGCAGCAGTGCCGAGCTAAGGACATCTGTGAGCAGGAGCAGGTGTCCATGGCCCCAGCACACAATGAGTCTGAGCACGCAGAGAAGAAAGACTTAGGACACAGGGGACAACTAAGAGGTGCCCTGCCCAGCCATGTCCAGTTCCCTAATACAAAACCAGCTCAGGGGAGACTGAGAGAGGTCTGAGATGAGCAGACATCTGCTTCAAGGCAAAAGCTCCTGACTCTCAGTCATTGTGGTGGAAACTGTAGGTCAACCAAAACCTGTCCTCTTCTGCCATGTTACCGAGTTCTGCCTGGCCATGTGACCTGGCTCCCCCAGCAGCCAGGTGCAGTTATGTGACTAAGCTCTTGATCTTGGGGTGTCAAGTGGAGTGAGGAGAGCCACTCCCAGGTGTGGGATTCCAGACACCTGGATCTGTCCTGCTGCTCTGTGCTCCCTCTCTCCCTTCTACTGGATGGAGCCAGCACTGACCTTTCAGGTGACAGTGTGGCCAGGGGAATGGCTGAGCCATGACTTGGAAGGAGCCTGGGCTTCTTCTTCTTCTTTTTTTTTTTTTTTGTAGTCATATATTATTATTTTATTTTATTTTATTTATATTTTTTGAGCCTAGGCTTCTTCATGGCAGTTAGGAAAGATGCTTTGGGGTCCTGGATTGCTCGCTGTGAGGCTGTTCACTAGAAAGTGGCACATATGCTCAGTCTTTAATTCTTTTTATTATAACAATGCAGTATTCCCCCTTTCCAATACAGCCATCCTATTCCCTTGTTACTCACATGGGATTTTAGATACAATAAGAAAGTCCTAATTAGTTACCAAGAGTGTAGAATCAACACGCTTGGATATTCACTATCCAAACAGAAATGAAGAATTTGCACAAAAGCACTGACACACTCGAGAAGTCATTTGGTGGGCAGCCATTGGCTGTTCAGTTTTCTCAGAAGCATGACCTGTCCATTATAACGGTGGGGACTTCAGCAGCAATACCATGTTGAGAGAGGGGATAGCATGGTCATGTGGAAGGGTGTTCTGGAGGAGACAGGTGTACAATGGGGTTCTCAGAGTGCACTCTTGGTGCTGTCTGGAATTGGATGTCATCTCCCGCCTTCTGAAGACTCTCCAGTGTCACCACCACCTGGTCCCTGCCTCCGCTGAAGGAGGAATGACCCAGGCAGTAAGTCAAGTCTTCCAACTCTAGTGAATGGGAAATGTCTCACTTCGAGATCCTGTAGGTTTAAAGACTGTAACAGGTTTGCTTCTGGGCAGAACTGAGCAAGCACGTAGCTGGGTTGATCTCTCACAAAACAAGTATTACTTCTGAAAAAATAGACTAAAAAAACCAACAATCCTATTACTTGAAGACACTGGAAAGGAACCAAAACCAGATAGGTTCTAGAGGGGAGCTGATATGGCAGGAGTCTTTTGTTTTTGTGGGTTTTGGCCTGAGGACTAGACCTAGGCAGCTAAAAACATCTGAAAGTAGTTTTGTAGAAAAAGCAGCCTCTCTAGCTTGAAGAACCAAGGGAAACCTTGGGATAACCACAGCCTCTGCAAAGTGAGGGGAAATTTTGGAAAAGATGGACACACTTGGGAAGCCTCAAATTCTATGTGCAAACTGCCCAAATTACCAGACAATCGTTGAGCCAGGCATTCTTGTTGCTGACTCCAGGCAACTCAGGTCAGAGTAAAAAAACTGAACTGAGATTCAATAGACACACCTGTGACACTTAGTTTACAGTTGATTTCAACCAGGTATAAAACAACAGCAAAAATTGACACTCTTCAGAGGAATCTCCCTGAATTCTGGTTCTCTACAACTGAATATTCACAATGTCCAGTGTACAATCTGAAATTACTCTATTTGAATGGTTCTTATTTGAGGGCAATTTTGCCTCCCAGAAGGATGTTTGGCTGCCTGGAGACATTTTTGATGGTCTCAACCATGGGGTGGCTAATGGCACATAGTAGGTAATGGGTAGCTATCGGCTGTTGAATCTCCTCAGAAGGAGATGCACAGGACAGCCCTCATCACAAAAAATCACCTCGTCTAAAATGTCAACAGGGAAGTACCTTTGAAGAAACAGGGAAGTATGGGCCGTTCTCAAGAGAAAATACAAGCAATGAGGACTCATCCCAAGATAATCCAGGAGCCGGGCTTACAGACAAGTGTTTTCAAGTAGTGAGTATAAATTTGTTCAGTGACATAAAGGAAATCTCCTGATTATCTGTTAAACTCTTAGCAGATAAGTATAAAATGTAAGAAAATAACCTACAGGAAATCTAGAAAACAAAGAGGATAAAAGATGTCTTCTGAGCTACTATATCGCCAGGAAGGGTTGACGGGATGGAGACGACAGGAGACACGGTGAGTGGGAAGCCAGAGTGCGAGAAGTGGCCCTTTGTGGAGAACAGAGAGGGAAAAGCTTCGACATCAACCAAGCTTCAAGGTCCCACAGGATGGGTTCTCGAGGTCTAACATCAGTCAGAATCCCAGCAGAAGAAACAGATGCAGAAAGGTAATTCAAGAGAGAATGGCTGACTTGTTCTCCAATCTGGTAACTCACTTACAGAGCTAAGAAACTCCACACACCCAAGCAAATCCAAAGAAAAACACAGCTGGAATCATCACAGCCCACTGCCATGAGCCGTGCTCAGGTAGAGTGGCAGGGGCCAGATGCCCTTGGCCTCTGTGGGGCTCTCGGGCTTTCTGTGGATTGGGTGGCACAGAGCTTCTAGATACAACAGTCAGTAAAGCACTGTCACGTCTAGCTGTGAGCATCCTTGTCCAGCCACCTTGCACAAGAAGCACTGGACCCCAGAAGGACTCCAGTTACTCTGTGCTTTAGTCAGATTTCATGCAGTGAAACAGTGAGGAAATGGGACCTCCTGATTAGAAGATCTGATGGAATAAAACACGCCATTAGTAATAACAAGAGTAACAACTGTAAAATGCACAGAAAGCTAGACAAATGAAAACCCACAGAATGCTCCTGGGCAGGAACTCACCTCATTGTAGAGATACCGATCCTCTAGCTTATTTACAAATTGAGTTTTATTTCATTTAAAATACCAAGAGACAAGAGAGGGTGATGGGGTGGATATGATCAAAATACATCGTGACTGTATGAAAATGTCACGATGAAGCCATCGTTTGCACAAGTAACATCTGCTAATAAAGAGAATAAATGTGACTTCAACCTTAAAAAATACCAACAGTATTGAAGACTTTTAAAAGTGAGACAAATAAGTGACTGATTAGTGGGACTCGTGTGTGTGGAATATGTGAGAACTGTGTCTGTGGAGAGCAGAGGACCTGGAGGGCTGGACGCTCCCTGGGAAGGGAAGAGGGCGATTTGGGGGACAGACTGGGCAGAGACTTATTTTATTAGCTCTCATTGTGAACTACATGAATATATAATTTTTGAAAAAACGAAATTATTTAAAATACTCGTTTGGATGGAGGATACTAAGCAATCAATAAAACCCAGGATAGTGCTGTCAGATAGACGTGATGCCCTTCCCGTCCCTGAAAGCATGATGCTATGCCTCCCTTGTGAAAGGTGGGAGGAAGGACGTGGAAAGTCCCTACAGCAGATGACATTGCTGCCTGATAAGCGCAGTGGGACAAGCATGTCATCGTCAGAAAGAGGAAAGTTGGATTCCAACATTTGCCAAAGCAAATTCCACAGGGATGAAAGACACAAGCATGAAAAATGAGAACACAAAAATAACAGGAGAAAGCCAGGAGAACAACCTGTGACTTGCAAAGACCTTTTGAACTCTGACAGAAAACGTGCAACCCGGCTGGGTGTGGTGATGCACGTCTGTAATCTCGGTACTTGGAGGCTGAGGCAGTAAGAGTTCAAGTTCAAGGCCAACCTGAGCTAAAAAAACCAAAAAAACCCTGTTAGCCAGAAAACAAAAATTGGGAAATTTGACCGACACCCTAACACCCCATCTTAGTAAGCAACAAACATCACCGTAAACAAAATCAAATTATAATGATAAATTAGTAAACTGTATACCTCAAGAGGAAAGTGGCAAATAAATTTAATGATAATTTCTAAAAATCAGTATTTCAGGAAGTGTGGCTCATGAAGCAGACTGCCTGTTTTGTAAGTGTGAAGCCCTGAGTTCAAACCCGAGTCCTATCAAAACAATTTTTAAAAATGGGTATTTTGAAAGGCCAGGACGTAATAAAAGATGGAGAAGAACAGGAAAAGTTTTCACAAGGAGGCACAAACCATCCCAAGAATGCAAAACGGAAACACTGAAATTCAATTTTTGCTGCTTATCAGATTGGAAGGATTGTTACAAATAAATTTGCCATGACACTGGAGTCATAAAAATGGAGAGGAAGGGATTTATCTGAGCTGGGAGCGTTGAGGGGCAGCCGCTCTGGAGGTCACCCGAGGACGCGGACACAATCTGCCACGCAGGAAGCTTTCAGTCCAGTGATGTGTTGCCAGACAGCTCAGCTCCCAGGGGTGCAGAGCGCCTCCCGCCGAGCCTGTGTGGTCTGTAATGGCAAAAAAGAGAGTCCGGTTAACAAATGTCTGTCCAAGCAGACAGTAAAGTAGCACAAGGTCATTTCAGAGAAGGAGGACGTGCTCAGATCAAACAATACCCAACACGTAGAGCGTTCAAATCAGAGTGCAGCGTGCAGTGCCATGCGAGCCCAGACCAACAGAAGATCGGTACCTGGACTTTTATCGTGAGGACACTGTACGCATGCTGCCCTTGGTGAAAGGACTGAGCCCCAGGAGCAGAGGTGGGCACCAGTGCACACATTATGTATTTCAAAATGGCAAAAAAAAAAAGCCAGCACCAAGTGTGGGAGCACAGCAAAGCACCTAACAGTGTCACCGGCTCTGATGGTCACAAAGGCACCTCAGAGCCCAGGACTCTCAGTGGCACCCTGGGTCCTGCAGGTGGCAAGGAAGCCAAGTGGGGCAGAAGAGGAGGTGGCAGTCACAGAGGACTCAGGGCTCAAGAGGAGTGAGGTCTCCCCCAGGAGGATGGAGGTGGCCCGGGGAGGCTGTTGCAGCAACAGAGACAGCAGGAGCCATGGATGGTGAGCAGGGCTGAGTGACAGGGAGCCCCAGAGAGGGACGGCATGAAAACTCACCTCCCCAAGTGCCTGCCTGCAACAGTGTCACCTGCTGCACTCAGGGTTTCCTCTTGCTTTTGTTTTTTCTTTTCTTCACTTCTCAACTCTAAAAGAAGTGAGTCATTGAACTAGAAAGGACTTTAGGGATCCACTGTTTCACAGGTGGGGAAACTGAGGCTCAGAGAAATCAAGTAGCTGCCTGAGGTCACACAGCTGGGCCCACCTGGGACTCAAACATGGCTCGTGAGCCTGTGAGTCCACCCACAGTGCCACTGTCTCCTCACTCCTGGAGAAGCACTCAGGAGCTCCCACGTTTCTCACCTCGGACCCTGTGGTCAGGAGTCAGGCCTTGGTCAGCAGGCCCCTCTGCTCTGCCTGGCCCACAGTGTCATCAGGACACTTGTTTGGGGGAAGAAGGCACTTCTTCCCAAGTCTCTGCAGTTGTTGACAGGGTTCCTTTCCTGAGCCTGTGGAGCTAGAGCCTAGCTTCTTGCTGGCTCTCAGGTCCCAGAAGGGCCATCGCTGCGAAAGACCACCTGCTGCCCCTCAGAACACGGACCTTCCCAGGTGGTCTCCTCTTTCATCGGCCAACAGTCTCCAGGGCGAGTGGGTCTGGGCAGAGATCTATGTGGTGTAACGGTCACAGGACACACCGCCCTCTCTGCCATGGCTAGAACAAGTCACCGGTCCCCATACTGAAGAGGTGGAGACCCAGGGTCACCTCGAGTGCCTATCCAGGGATGAAATTCTCAAATAGGCGCACAGCTGTCATTCCTCAAGTGAAGGAATAAGTCACTTAGGCAAATGGTTTTGCTTTATTTTATTAAATACAGCAGTGAGAGCGCAGAGGGGATTCCCCGCCCTGGGGGGGGGGTGACATACGGCGGCCGTGCTGCACCCTGAGCCAAGTGCCGGTGTGCACACGGCCTCTGCTGGCCCCGCAGTTTCAGCAGCACAGTGATGGTTTACTTTTGTGGGTCAACTCAGCTGGGACCCTAACGTATTTGCCTAGAGAGGGGATCAAACATTATTCAGGAAGAGGAGATCAGGAAGGTTGCTGTCAGAGGCCAGTGCTTGAAACGCGAGGACACCTGTCATCCCAGCCACATGGGGAAACACAAGTAGGGGTTCAAGCCAGCCTGGGTGTAAAGCGAGACCCTATCTCAAAAATAACCAACAGAGAGGGAGCGGCTCCATGGAGGAGCGTCTGCGTAGCAAGCACGAGGTCCTGAGTCACCTGGGTCTCCAGCTGGCCAGTCCCCCCGGGCTTCTTAATCACCTGAGCGATGCCTGGAGACGTCTTTCCACGATGCAGTGTTCACACACACGTGCACACACGGACACATGCACACCCACGCCCCACATCCCGTCGGCTCTGGTTTGATGCTCACGTCTTTGGAGACCCTGGTAATCCAGGGGTCTGGACTTGTCAGGTTCTATGACAGCTCATGTCATAGTCAGAGGCGATTTTTGTAGGTTTTTCCTCTATGCCCGCTGCTCTCACTTGGGTTCTCTGAGTAGTTGAGGCCAGGAAGGTTTCCAGAAGAAAATCCACAAGGAGCTTCACTGGGAGAGGGATTTGAGGAGGGGTTTAGTGCAGTGGAATTCGCCCTGAAGCTACTCCTCCAATGTCTTTCCTGGGTGAGTTCCGGGTTCTGATTCTTTGACCTGTTCTCTTCCTCTCTCCTCTCAGCCCTGAGGGACATGGTGCCAGGTGCTGAGGGTGCTGTGCTGCTCCCCGCCTGGCCTCAGCCCCCGGCTCCAGGGCAGGAAGCAGGCTGAGGGAGGAGTGGACCTCGGAGTGGTACCACAGAGGCTCTTTCTCAAGTCCGTACTTGGCAGCTGAGGGTCCAGTTCCTGCAAGAGACACACTGCACCTTGTGAGAAGCATTTAGAGCTGAAAGAGGGAAGGGCTGGAGCTTTGTGGCTTTGTGATCCCCTGTGTCCTTGCTGCAGGAGAGAGGGGGGCCCCTGCTTCTGAGTGTCCTGTGTCCTTTCCCTGCAGCCATGGACAAGTGAATGTGTCAGTGTTGGTTTGCCTAAGCCGCCATGCTGCTCTGGGAAGTTAGCAGCTCTGAGCACCATTCCAGAAATGACGGACCTTTGGGCAGAAGTGACGATGTCCCAAGTCTGGTTCTCCAGGTGGGAGGAAAACAGTACAAATACAAGAAGGTCCATCTACACTGCATCCAGACCATCACCGTGTGGTCAGCTCATGCCCCAAGTGACCACTTAGGGACAGCCCCAGCATCTGAGATCAGGGCGCCACCTCCCATGGACTGAGAAGTGGATTTTGAAATGACGCTGTGTTGCCCCTGTCGGCTCTGTGGCCTTGGTCCCTTTCTGTAGGCACTCTGCCAGGGAATGGTACAATGGGAATGGCAGGCCATTGGGAAGACAGGTCCCCACCATGTGGCATCGCTTTGTTGGGGGGGGGCACACCCAAGGTCTGGCCTTAGTCCTGCAGGCTCAGAAATTCAGCAGTTATTCTAGAGCCTAAGAGCTGACATTGCTCAAACTCACCAGAACCTCAGGTGAATTTATTAATTTATGGCAAAAAGTATGACCAAGGGGACAAGACATAATGATTGGGGGCCCCGCTTCCCTCCTTACAGGCTAGGCTGCACATGGGGCCAAATGACGACCAGGGTGGCTTTGGGTGTGTGAACTCTGGGTGAGGTAGACTGAGGGTGATGGTTTTGATTACGTAATGTCACAACCACTTGAGTCCCACCCAGGGGCACAGTACTTCCTGTAACGTCTCCGGCTGACCCTTGCCATGGTGAGGACCAAAGTGGGGACCCTCCTGAAGCCACCTCACCCCTGTCCTGAGAGCACAGGAGCCTGCACCTGGGAGTCCTGCTCAGAGCTGAGGTTTGGGATGGGCTGTGGTCTGAGGAAGCACACGCACACGAAATCAGAACTCTTGCTTTTTGCCTTATTTTCATAGTTAAGAATGCAAAGGTGGGATTTTGATAAAAGCCTCAATAAGTCAAAGCTAGCTCTTTCGACAAGCGTAAAGTGGACAGTCTACTGCTGAGAACACAATGTTTTCTGGTTTAATTGGGAGCATTTTTTTTCTCTCCTTGCTGAGTATCAAACAATGACACATCTTGACTCCGTGAACTAGGTGTAGATTGTCCGTGGCCTGGCTGGTGACATCCATTACCCACCATGCCCTGTTCGTGCGAATGTCGGCTCTTGCAGCAGAGGGAGAGGGACCATTCTGCAGAGTCACCTGCTTAGAGTCAGAGGGCAGGAAGAGGACCTGGCACCCGAATGGTCCCCAGGTGACCTGGAATTAGTTATGGCTTTGCTTTAATTCTGACGTGGTGTTAGTGGCTCCCTCTCACCGCCATTCCCAGGTGAATTGAGATTTCCTGTTGTGT
The DNA here is from genome assembly GCF_047511655.1 of Castor canadensis. Lineage (NCBI taxonomy): Eukaryota > Metazoa > Chordata > Mammalia > Rodentia > Castoridae > Castor > Castor canadensis. Next base: position 2,461,026 of record NC_133395.1, on the reverse strand, counting down.
TTTACGTGTCATCTGTATTTTCCTGCCAAAACTATATCCTAAAACTTCTCTGCCTCCACTGGCCTTTTGGGATGTGGACCACTGGGGAGTTAGTCAGTTGCCATCCGCTGTGGATGGTACTGCTGCCCCCTACTGGAGGAGGGTGGCATTGCAGCTGTCAGAACAAAGATGTGATTCACACCCTACAGGACCTGCCTCCCACAGGCCGTGCCACAGGCCAGGTGCAGACCCCGATTTCCCCACCACACCCGGGATTCGAGCGAAGACCACCCAGAGCGGTCATTCTATAGCCATGGTGGCATTGCTATGAGCGTCAAGTGACTGTCAGACAGAAGTTACTTTTCCCAGGTTTTAAATCATCAGTGAAATCTGCTTTCCCTGGACTCCTGCTATTACAGTGATTGGAATTGTACTCTCTTGTTCTGTGTCGTGTGTTCATTCTTACTGGACTATGCTTTTGTTTGCACGTATAAACATATTTCATTTTGTTTTGCATCATATTTTGTAGTAATTTTCTGTGGTACATTTGCTTTGTCTATGTGGGTTTTATATTCTAATTTATTTTACATTAAATGACCAGCATTTCTTAAAACACTCTTTGTGTGTTTGCTGTTGCTTTGTATGTGACGCATTCGTACTTCAGAAGCAGGTTTGCGTGTCTACTTTCAGCCAGTCAGCAGCATCTAAAAATTCAAGCTATTTCCGTTTATTTATGTGGCTTCCTGTTTTCCTACCACATAAAATTAAACCAAATTCCAATATATAGTGAAACTTTATTTATGCCCGTTTCTCCTATAGCGTCACTTGAAAATAGATTGCACTCCATAACTGCTCAGTGTCTTCTTCAAACACTGTCCTTGTTGCCTCATGTATCAGGGACACTGGATGTTGGTGGGCTCTGCATGGTTGTCATTTTGTGTAGCTGCGTGACTGAGTTGTCAACCAGCTGTGTGTGAGTGTGTGCACCTGAGGCAGGTGGCTGTGTAGTTAAATGTCCACACCAAAGGACTCTGCTTTCCGTGCACCTGCCCACCTCAGATCACCCTTGGAAATCAGAGACCGTTGTCTCCTCCGAGTTTCACTGTCTAGTTATGAATAGCCACGGAGTGGACAGGGAGCACAGAGGCAAGGTGACCTGGCAGTGGAAGGCTTTCTCAACAGGGCTGAGTTGACTCTCAGGTGTGGTGGATCCTGGGGGAACGGCTTCTGTAAATTTGTGAAGAGGGTTTCACCTTCTGCCTGTCACTGTGTGTGTGTGGTTGGAACCTCTTCCAACCAGAGACCAGGGAAGCAGTGAAAGCCAGGCTAGGGACAGAAAAAGAGAAGCAAGCAGAAATGCAGAGAGGCGGGTAGTAAACATGGAGAAGCAGACGCTGGGGTTTCCAGAGGCTCCAGGCCATGCGACACCCCTGTGATAAATGTCAGCTTCCTGGTCTCGCTTGGGCTAGCCTGAACTTGCTCCCACTCCCAACACAAGCGTGTGAACAAATACAGAAAGGATGCTGTGTGTTTTATGCTAAAAGAAACATGGCTCCTGCAGGAAATCGGGTAGTTCAGATATTTTCTTTTGTGGTACTGAGAATTGAACCCAGGGCCTGTGCACTACTATTTAAGCCACACCCCAGTCCTTTTGTTTTTTGGCCTCACCACTGTGTCAGCCTGTGTTTTGGATGTTCCATTTTGGGGCTCGTTTTGTCGTTGGTAAGTCGACAATGTGGTGTTTGGTGATTAACGCATGTCAAGAGGGGCAGCCCCAAATACTGAACTCAGTTTAGGATAACCTCCTCCAGCAGGTGCGCGAGATGTGCGGACAGAGCTAACGTGGTGACCAATTTAATCCTGCAATAGTCACGGTAGGCGGGCTAGCAATAAGGACCCCTGGCTCAGGCGCCATGAGACTGGTCTCCAGTATTTCGCGCTGAACTCCTTGGCTCAGCCCAGGGCCGTCCTTTGCAGTCGCAGACTCCTTTGGCATTGTTCTAAGTTGCAGTTGTGAGCTCTGAGACAGGAAGCCTTGAGGAAATTCTGCCTCCATTCCTTTCAGGTAGAAGCCTCTGTTTAAAACAAATCCTGATCACACCTCCCTCACGTAACTAAAACAGCTGAGTGTCAGCACAGGCGCACGCAGAGAGCCCACGTTGCACGGCAAGACCTGTCAATCAAGCCTGTCACTCACTCTAGCCCATCCTGCAAAGACCTCCAGACTTTTCAGCCTTTTCTTCAAAAGAGAGATGGGGGCCTCTTTCCCATCTGGCTGGAGCCACTGCCACTTTCTCTTGCAGTGCCTTCCCTTCGCCTTCGGTAACCTTTTCTACCGTGTTCACGACATCTTCGCATCTTGCCTGAATTCTTCTCTCAGGACACAAGTGCCGAGGAGTTTTCTGACCAGAGCCCTCAGAGAGCACCCATCTGGCAACAGTGGCACAGTGGCATGGTTCTGTCCACACCAGCACTATGACCCTGGGCCCTGGGCTGCTGAGAACCTTGGCCCACAGCCACTACAACGAAGGATGGAGCTCCCCGAATGCTGTCCTGTCTAGGCCAGAGCCCATGCTCTCTGACAACAACACTCACAGGGAGGGGACATCCAGACTTCTCCTACCTCAGGCCCAGGCTGGTCCACAGCCTCCCGGGCAGGAGCCCTGTTCCCACCAGCCTTGGGCTTGTTCTCTTCCTGTGGAGCCAGGCCCCTGTTACACACGCTTAGAGGGGAACTGACACCCAGGGTGGACCAGCATTCCTGCTCCGAGTGGCTATTTTCTTAAATGAGTTTTTGTGTCAGTCGCTTGCCTCCAGGAATCCCCTCTCCCCCCTCCCCCCACCTCCATCCCACAGCAAGTGGAGGGGTCAGATGCTGGAGGAATGGTAGCTTTTACAGTTGTCACTGGCTGAGCATTCAGCTGTGTGCATAAAGGGACTGTGTGCCTTCTCAGAGAGTGTCATCCAGAAGACTACCAGGGTTCACCTTGCCAGTAGTGAATTTGACATTGTGGGCTTACGGATTAGCCCATTTAAATGGGACTGATGGCCAAATGCAAGATTACTCAAGCGCCCTGCCACCCCCAAAAAGAGTCAAGCCCACAGAAGGGGTCAATAGTAAGTCTTGCCCTCACCTGCCTCCTAAGCCCCTCCTCTCTTCCCAAGGGGGCAATTAAAGTGCAGAACATTGGGACAAGCTGGAAATATTTTTTTAAAAGCACTGCATTGTATTAGCTTGCCTGGGCACTCTTCTCCCTCCGTCTTTTTCTTACCCCAGCAATGTTACTTGAAGAACTGAAAGCAGATGTGAATTAGCAAATGCACAGCTGGAAGAATGGCGTGGGGACAGTAGCGATGTCAGCTGTCCTCCACTTCCTGCTCACTGCCTGGCGAGTCGATATTAACGGCTGCTGTGGACATGTAGCTTCCAAGACCAACATGTAATGATGCAAGGGTCCCCGACAGGACAACCCTGACCACGCACCCCCGGCAGCTGGGCTGGACCGTATCCTTACCCTCTGAGAAATGCAAAGGCCATGGGCAACTCCTCAGTACTGCCCTCTAGGCAGGGGGACCAAGGGTGGCAGTCCCTCGCCTACGTGAGCTGCCTCCGCCAGGGTGCAGTGAGGAACATGGGACCCAGCACTTATGTTGCTCCCTCTAGAACATCTCTGGAAGTGAGCACTGGTGGCCCAGCCCTCCGTCAGGAAGGAGACCAGCACCAGCCCTCTGCTCTGACTCATCCACCCGGGGCTCCCATGGCTCCCCTCCCCACCCTTCTAAAGACTGTTAACCTAGAAAGGCAACGCCAGATCTTCCCCCCAAGAGAACCAGGAAACCCCAGTTCTCAGGGCATGCCATGAACTCAGAGGGGACTGCCTGCAAAGTCCTCAGGCTACAAACTCCAGGAGGGTGGGGTGAGGCCAGTTCCCTGCGTGCTCTGCTGCCCATCTGCTGCAGTTCTCAAGGAAGCAGGACGCACAAGAACGCTAAACAGACATGTGAGGGTTGTGACAAGTTTGGGGACGTTGCAGTCCCACGTGTGCCTTGGTTCCTTCTCATCTGACACCAGAGGTCCCCGCAAAACCTACCCTAGACCAGCATCATGGGGGCTTCACTGGAGGATGCCACAGAGGACTTCAGGGCCCCTAAATCCTTGGATTTCTCTCTGGTAATTTCCTGAAGGGAATTTTTCAGGTGTGAGAGAGAAGGATCAAATTTAATACCTTATTACTCATTGGAGAAATATTTCATATTTCAAATCAATTCCCTGATCACGCATGAATCTCATTCAACAGCTTATTAAACTTTAAAACCAAAGGAAAACTGGGTGCCGGTGGCTCACGCCTGTAATCCTAGCTACTCAGGAGACAGAGATGAGGAGGATTGAGGTTCAAAGCCAGCCTGGGCAAACAGTTGGTGAGACTTAATCTTGAATATACCCAACTCAAAAAAGGCTGGCGGAATGGCTCAAGTCATAGAGGGCCTGCATAGCAAGTCTGAGGCCTGGCGTTCAAATCCCAGTACCGTCAAAAATAAACAAATAAATAAATAAAACTCGAGGAAACATTCTGTCTGAGGATGATTTGTTAGACAGTGACAGCCACCATGTTGCCATTTTTCACTCTGTCCTCACCCTGTGGCTGGGAGCCTGATTAGCCCAGCAAAGTTTATCTCTGGTCACACTGGCCACTGCCCACCCTGAGGTTCCCCTCCCCTAGCACAGCTCCTGCTGACTCCCATGCCTGGCTTGCTGCCCAGACACCACAGAACATGGTCCTCTGGGTTTTCTCAAGACCTGAAGGACAGAAGCAGCATCCAGTGTTGTGGGTCTCCTGATGATGGAGCGTCGTGTCCAGTGTCCAGTGATGGTTATCAGGCACCATGTCCAGTGCTTCAGGGCTCCTGAGCTGGACAGGTGCTAGATGCAATGTCAATGATGGTAGACAGGCACCATGTCTGGGGTGTTAGTTCTGTAGAAGGTGAACAGTGCTGTGTCCAGCTTCTGATGGTGGCAGAGAATTTGTCCACAGGCCTGTGAAGAGCTGATGGGGCTGTCCATTGATCCCCCATCCTCCTTTCCACACTGGGCCAACCAGAGGGATTCCTTCTCAGCACCATAGTCCACGTGGGTTTGTGTTTTGGGCCCCTCTAATAACATGTCAGTTGCTTAGGGCCCTTAGAATCTTCTGGATTCTAAATCTTCTAGCACGGTGCCTAAGGAGGCTTGTCCACCCTTGACTGTATTGGTGGTGACTGGTGGCCAGAATGCATGAGTGATCCAACTTTTCCTCATGAATTTATCTCACAAGACAGGGAGGGTTACTGCCTCACTACTAAAATCCAAATTACTCACACCCCTTAGGCATGAAAGGCCTTCTAAGAAAAAAGATCCTGGAAAGGAGAGCACTGAAAGGAAGGCGCTGAGCAGGAAACTTCACCCTCATCGTCTCAAGTTCACCACCGCTGGGGCTGGGCTCATCCCAGGTCCACTGTGCACACCAGCAGCCCGGCCCCCAGCATGTGCTGTCAGCATCTGCTCTGATGGGGGAGCCCATCAGACAGGTTGGTGCCACCACTTTTCTATGGATTGTTCCACTTTGCCAGCCACACCTGGGAAGCCTCACAGGAGGAGTGATTAAGTTGCCAGGACCCTGGGCTCCTGAGTCCAAAACACTATCCGTCATCTTACACAGTGGGCCAAGTTCTTCTCTGTCTTGGAAATGACTGGAGCAATGGAAACCACTTTTGTCATTGATTGGTGAGTTAATTCAGCGATGCTGTAGAGCAAAAAGGAGTCATCTACGTCTCCATTTCCCAGAGGAGATGGGGCTCTGGGAGGCTCGGAGCCTCACCCGAGGCTGTGGCAGAGAGGGGGTTGAAGTTCACTGACTTTCCATGTCTATCCTGATATCTTCTGCACACTTGCCAATGAGTGTCCCGTAGACACCAGCCCTGTGTATGTCTTGCAGAGGTGGTGGCAGGGAATTAGGGCAGGCTTTTTCCTGGTTTTTGACATGTGCGATGATGAGTCCCCAGGATCTGCAGAAGAAGAATGCTCAGATCAGGAGTTGGCTGGATGCCTCCACCAAACTTGTCACACGATGAGTGACTTATTTGGGGGTGTTCACCCAGGGTCACAGAGACACAAAACACACAGATTTTTCTCTTTGTATTTCTTTATAGTTTTTGTTTCTCAAATTTGATGACATCATTCACTGTAATGGGTTTGAATAACGTTCCCTAAAGTCATGCCCAGCCATGTGACCGGAATGTGACCTTATTTGAAAATAGGGATCTTGCAGATGTATTTAAGATGAAGTCATCCTTGACTAAGGTGGACCCTAAATCCAATGACAGGACGATGAAGGCAGAGGTCAGAGGCAGTATTTCTGAGTCCATAGGTAGGAACTCTCCAGAGGCTGCAGAGGAAACATGGCCCCTGCAACACCTCGATCTCAGGCCACAGCTTCAGCTCCTCTGGTTGGAGCTCCACTCTGGGGCTTTGTCAGTACCTGACATCAGCCTACCCCAAAGAAGTGTGTGAGGAAGGCAGCCAGCTGAGGGCACTGCCCATCTGGTTGGGGCGGGGACAGAGGGAAAAGTGGGGCCTTTTCACCCCGTCCCTGGTAGATGTCATCTGGACACCCCTTTCACTTCATTTCTGAGCCCTGTCCTGACCCTTTCTGGGTATTTGTTCTCTCCTTCCCTTTCCAGGTGGCAACCTGGCTCTCTGCTTTCAGCAGCGTGAGGCTCTGGGCCTCCACGCTTTGCTGCGGGCACTGCAGCTCATTCCTGCCCTGCTCCTTGGCTGGCCGTCATCCTGCGGGGTTAGCAGCTAGTGGAGGCATTAGGCTTATAAATGTTTCTTGCTCCACTGTGACTGCATAGCTCAGTCATTTGTCAAACCCTGGTATGCCGGACAGTTTGATTTCTTTCAAATCAAGTTTTCACGGACCACAGCTGATCTACCAACAGCCACAAATTACTTAGGGAGAATTCATTTCACTATGGGAAAAATCAGTCCATCTAGGGTGTTATTCAGCTCCTCGTGCTGGAGAAAATGGCTCAGGAAGCCTGCAGGACACTAGCATGTCAAGCACGAGGCCTGTCAGGCTGTGAATGATGAGGACCAGGCCTGGGGGCCATGGAGGTGGAGCAGAGTGTGTTCATCCACCTTTGCAACCCAGCCTCTCACCCAGGCACTCAGGCCGGGTCTTGCACCAAATAAAGCATCTGGCAACTGCTAGCTGGTGGGATTGAAGCTCAGACGGTGTCTGCAGTGTGCACACACCTGTGAGGTGTCTCTGCTGCCCTCGTCCCAGTGGACCCCTGTGTGCTGGAGTCCCATTATGACCTGGGGCCAGTGCCCTGCCCACTGCTTCCTTCTTCTCCTCCTCCTTGTTCTTGATTGCTTCTCTGGAAGATATCTACGTATTTCCATCTTCCATCCAGGCTTGGGAAGCTGCTGCTCAGAACTGCAGCTTGAACATCCTGCCTTCAGTCCTCATGATGGGTAATTCATTCAAAAATATTTCTTCATTTTAGTACTGGAGTGGAGGCGGCACACAGAGCAAAGTTCCTGCCCTGGGAGGATTCAGAGTAGTACTCAGATTCTTAAGCTGGTACCTAAAACCTGGGGCAGGTCTGTAGGCCCTCTATGTGGTTGAAGACATCGATGTGGATGTATGCACATCCCCCAAGGAGAATCCATGATCCTGGCGGGGAGGGGCATGACTCTGCAAAGATGAAGAACCACTCATCTATGGGAGACAGGGTTAACAGAGGGGGCCAGCCATCAGGCCAGGAGTGAGGATGGGACAGAGCAGAGCACAGTCCTAAGGAGAGGGCCAGGGAGGCTGAGCCAAGTTTCTGCAGCTGAAGAGCCACTGGATTATTTTGGCTTCCCTGAGGTGCTGTTCTAGCCTCTTGGTTGGGTGGATTTGTCTCTGTGGCAAGTCAGTGCTGAAAGGCAGGCATCCAAGTGCCTCCGCCTCTTCTTCCCATGCAGGAGAATCTGCACCTCGTCAGCAGCAGCCCTGGAAAGAGGGAGGGTGGGGACTGAAGAGGCTGGAAGATGAGGGGAGTGCAGTGACACAGGTGGAGACATCTGGAGGGCAAGGTGAGGGCGGATGCTGGAGGACATGCAGGCTGAAGAAGATGATGTAGAAAAGGCAAGAGAGCCTCTGAAGGCAGGGAAGGAAGGAAGGGGCAGGGTATGTTGCATTCTCTGCAGAGACCCTCAGAAAGACCATGATCTCATCGGGCTGCTGGACTATGGTGCTGTGAATCTGAGCCTGTGGACCTGGACCCCAAGGCCACTGGGCTCCGTGAGTCTCACCTGTAACCTGGAAAAGCCCAGTTGCTGCCTGTGCTGACTTGTTTACCCAAAAAGATGTTTGAATCCTAAACCCTAGTATGTGTGGATGTGACCTTATTTGGAAGTGGTGTTTGTGATCTGATCAGATTATCACATGGGAATTTGGTGGCCGTTGTCTTTGTGAGAAGAGGACAACACGTGAAGACAGATGCAGGTCAAGGCGAGCAGTCATGCTGCCGAGGGTCAATGGCCCCCATCAGGAGCTGGAAGAGGCAGGAAGCACACTGCAAAGTTTCAGAGGGTGAGGTCCTAGCTGTCACTGTGATTTCAGACTTTCAGCCTCAGAACTGTGAGGTGACAAAATCCTGTTGTTTTGAGACCTGAGTCCACAGAACTTTTTTATGGTGGCCCTAGGAAACTAATTGACTATTAGAAGTTGTACTGCCTTCTGGAAGAGCCTTCTAGAGGCAGGAGGAGCTGGGCCTTCAGGCTGAGTGGAGGGCAGTGAACAGCTCCCTTCTGACAGTGGCATCCCCAGTGACTTCACTACTTTCCCTAAGGTTCTGCCCTTTAAAGATTCGCCATTCTCCTCAAAAGTTGCCACACTGAGGACCAAGCATACATAACATAAAGTTTTGGGCACAAATCATGCAGCCCTGTCACAGCTGACCAATGGTCCTGCTGGAAGTCTAACCAAACCGGATATGGTAGAGGCCCCATCCTGGACTACCAGGCATGGTGTGGCGTGACCTCGGCCACGGGGTACTGAGAGGCCAGAGGAAGGTCTTGCAGGAAGGCAATCGAACCAGCAGAGGGAGCCTGAGCCGCGCGCAGGCCGGGGTGGGAGGGAAGGGGCTGAGGTCGGTATGGTGGCATTGCCCCATGGCACCCCGGCGAAGCTGTGAGAAAATACCCCACAGAGCAACGCACACGCACGCACACACGACACTTCCACTGAGGACGGGGGTCAGTGCAGCACGAAGGGGGTCTTCTAGGCAAAAATGAGACAGAAAGAGGCAAAGATTGCTGTTTAGCAAATGCACACTTTTCTCCACTTTTGAATAAGTGTGGGGTTTTTTTGTTTTTGTTTTTGTTTGTTTGTTTTTCTTTTTGCTGCTGGGGATGGAACCAGGTATTGTGCCTGCTAGGCAAATATTCTCCCACTGGCTACATCCCCAGCCCTTGGATGGTTTCTGATGAAGCTCTTCAAAGCTGAAATGATGTGAAAATAAGATACAAGCATTTATTTAAACAGGAATTTTCATCTCAGGTCCAAGTACAAATAAAACAGCTCCAGCAACACACGGGTCGGATCCAACCACCATATGGAAAATGTGTCTCAAGGTGACCGTCTACTTCATGGCAGGTTTTAAAGCCTTTTGCTGGAAATATGTCGAACCTAAGGTAGAACACGACAGCTCACGTGTGCTGTTGGTCTCACGTGGAGAGCATGAAACACTGATGCGGAGGGCGGGATGGGTGCGCTTACCCAATCCCGAGCCGGAGCACTCCAGTGGTAGAGCCAAAGCTTGGTAGGACATTTTCCTTGAATTCAAGGCAATGCTGGTGCTATTTTGGCTCATCGTCGTCGGGCTCTGGGAAAGGTCCGGGCGGTGGAGATGCGATGCTGAACACGGCTGGAACACAAGCTGTGTGTCTTGCGTGTTGTGGGGCGTATGTCTGTGGATGTGTGCACAATCTCAATGCAGGAAGGTTATCCAGGGACAGAGGCACACAACCCAGTGTCCTTTCCACAAATCACGTCAAAATTTCCCCCCGCACACCGGCCCTTCCTCTGTATGGAGATGTTGCTTAATTGTTCGGTGCTGGGCAAAAAGGCAGACAGTTAAAGTTTTAACCATCATTTAAAAGGCGCAATTATGGCTAATGAGTCAGTAAACATATCCAAGAGCAATATGCCACAAAATGTGTCAGCAGGAACCCAATGTGTTCCTTTGTGAGAACTGGCGCTCTCCATTCTGAGAATTCCCTGGCACCCCCTTTGGTGGAAGGATGAGTCCCAGGGGGCAGAAGATGAGCAGAAATCGGGTGCACACAACATCCCTTCACCAAGGGCCAGTGTTGGATGGACAGTTACCCTTGACACAATAATTCCAGAAGTGAATAGAGGCAGAGAGCCACATCTCAGCTTTGATGATGGTTTCCAGAACTTGGTTCTTGTCTCAGCTGAGCTTGATCTCACCTGGGGAGCTGTTAAAAAGTTATGGTGTTCACCCATGGTACCATCCCAGCTGGTACCACCGAAAGCATTTCTGGGTGTGGGGCAGGCACACCTGTGTAAGGCCTCAGGTGTTTGCTGGTGCATCCACCTGACACCGGCTCTACTTGTGAATCAAATGTGACTCTCAGATCAGCAGCACCAGCAGCCCCTGGGAACTTGCTGAACACAGAATCCACGGTGCCCAGACTGCTAGATGTGAGCCTGCGTTTAGCAAGTTGTACAGGGGAGTGGTATGCACGTTCAAGTTTGAGAAGCTTGGGTTTAGGGTCTTTGCACTTGCATGGTGCTCAGAAGACCAAATATGTGCAGTTAGTTCCTCCTGACCAGGGTGGCCTGGAGTGTGTGCAGGAGAGCCCACCGTGTGGTCTGCCCGGCCCCAATCATGGGCCTTAGACCAGTGTCCGCCAGGTACCTCGGGAAACATGTTTTCCAGGGACTTAAGCACATAGGGAGCTTTAGGGACCTGAAGACATGAGTTCATTCTTCCTTGAAATGGGTCCACCTGAGATGCCTCTCCCCTGCCTCTTCTCTCCCCCCTTCACTTTTGAGGCATCCCACCATCCAGTAAACACCCCCAAACCCCTCTCCTAGTCTCTCTCTGGTGCTTCCCTCAAGTTTGAGACGCCTGCTATCTTTGCCAGAGGATAAGCCAGAGCTAAAGAAACCATTTGTGTGCAGAGGTAGGTGAGAATGGACTGAAACGGATGACAGGAGAATCTATCTTTTCTATAGTTTGTATTTTGGAATTGGATCAATGATTTATATACTCAAAAATAAGATCAAATAGTCAAGGTGGGAAAAACACTCCAAGTTGAAAACAGCCAGAACCAAATAAATGCTGAATTGTTAGTTCTGCCCTAACAATGAGTCAATCAGCACCACCACTGTCTTGGATTACTGTGTCTCGAAAGGAAAATGTACCAACAAACTGGCTCACCATTGGAGGATCCATAATTTGGAACAAGTAAACTCACCCATCTTCTCCTTTGGACCATTGCAGCAGCACATTACACAGACGCTTCACTTCTCTTAGCTCAGCTTCATTGCATCAAAACTCAGGGCTCTTAGTGATGACTAAGATTTATGTTTGGTTCTCTCAATTTTTTAAGGACTTCAGTTTCCCAGTTGGCCCTTCTGTCATCTGAGACTTAGAATTCTTTCTCCCTTGCTCATGTCCCTCCATCCTAAACACCAGCTCTGCCTCCCCCGCCCATCATGTGAACCTTTAGGTAATTCCCGTCAGAGGGAATTCTCACGTGAGCTGCCTAACTCCAAGCTGCTCCACCTGCTGGTGGATCATCCATCTTGCACCTGGCTTTCGTCTCTATCACTCTGCAAACTCCTCCACGGTCTCTTTGCTTCCCAATTTGAAGGACACATCCAGTTCTCATCCTACCTTCCTCTCAGCAGCAACATGATCTAAAGTGATGAAATCTGAAAGCATTAAAAGATGAGACTATTTAGAACTGCACAATTACTTAATGTTGCTTCAGACATTTCAAACAAGAAAGCCAGAAAACTGCCTTAGATTTAGATTTTAAAATTGCGCAACTAGGAAATTTAAATGCATCGATAAAAATATTATAGCAACAGAAGCCATCAGCAAGATGGTTGGGTACAAGAGGAACTTGGTGGATTTTGTTTTTCTTTTCTTCTGTTTTTTTGGCAGTACTGGAGTTTGAACTCAGACCTCATGCTTACCAGGCAGGCATTCTATCCCTTGAGCCACACATCCAGATACAAGATGAATTTAAACAACAACAACAAAAACGATTTTTATTGGCATTATTGTTAGAAAATGAAATAGAAAAAAATCCCATTCACAATGGTAGCACCGCTTGAGTATGGCACATAGATGCATTTATAGGATGCAACAGTGTTTCTATATATATGCATATCTCACATAGTTATAGGACAGCATTACTGAAGATCTGAACACAAGGGGAGTATCCAGGATGGGAAGACAGTGGTGTACAAACGCCACTTCATCTGAGATTAATACAGAGATGCAATGAGTTCCAATCAGCCTCTCCAATGAGAACCTTTGCTTATCAATATAACTTAATTCTAGTGTTCAGCAGGAGAAATAAATGTGCAAGATAGGAAAAATCATAGAAAAGAAACAGTGTAGAGCCGGCAGAGTGAAAAGCGGAACAACACACCCAGCGCCTTTCCAAATTCACACAGGAATTCCGTGTCTGAGGCAGGTGGCATTTCAAAAGGGTGTGAGAAAGAAACCATTGGACAACTATCTGTGGTCAGTGTGTATAAGTTTAGGAGAAAACAAAAGCTAATGCTTGCCTCATACTGCAGGTGAAAATAAATTCCAAGTGAGTGAATCAAGAACTAGATATAAAACAAGATCACAAGTGAATAAAAGAATATGTGGCAGAATATATTTGAAATCCTGTGGGTGAGAAAGAACTTTCATAGAAGAAATTAGATTGAGAAACCATCAAAGAGCAGCAGGGCAGACTCGACTACTTACAGACAAGAACATCTCAGTTAAAGATGGCAGAACAAGTTAAAAGGCAAGGGACCAGAGGCGAGGTGTACCACATGTCAGCAAGGGCTGACTGTGCCCAGGAGCCCACAGCGGGGAAGGAAGGTGCTTAGGTAGCAAGGCAGATGAGTGTACCAACAAGTCACAGAAAAATAGTCGAGATGACAGCCTGTGAAAAGATGGTGACTGGAGCTCCCAGGGCTGAGACTTATGACACATTCAAGATCTTGTGCAAATTTTGTGGGAAACATTTTGTTCCATGAACCTGATTGAAACCTGCAGAAGCTGATTCTGGAAAGTCCCATTTGAGGCCGCATGTGTGTGTGCGCTTCCCGGCAAGCCACTGGTCCCCACTTTGCATTACCCGAGCTGTTGATTTTGGTCGAGTCTGACAGGCGCAGATTTGTGAATCTTTCTTCCTTATCCCAAGTGATGGATGGAGCTGTCTTTTCCAGAGTCCAGGTGCTCTGTAATGTTGGTGATGTTCTGTGACACTTCGTAAACAGGGTAACTTTCACAGAAATGTCTCGTCCAATAAGCACAGGTGCTAGGAGCTGGGTGGTATCAGCAAACACTCGAAGTGCTAAGTGCCTCCCTTCCACTGCTGCCCCTCTCAGGAGAAACAGACACTCTGGTTCCAGCCTAATGACAGCTCTACATGCTGTACAAATCTACTCACGTGTCACAAGCCAACTTAATTAAAATTGCTTCCCAGAATTGATATCCGAAGTAATTAGAATAACAAGAGGAAATTAAAGGTGGACCAGGCCAGGGTTTTCAGAGGCCGACAGGTGGCGTTTGACACAAGACAACACCCCCATTGGTGGCCCATGACTATGGGCGCCTGAGCAAATGGCCCCAGCTTCCTTCTGGCCCCAGACTGCCTAGGAAATACTGATTCTCTGTCATCTTCTTACCCGTCTCTGTGCTCATTTTAACATATTTTAGAAAGAGTTCTCTGGTGACTTGGCTTTTATTAGACAGATAAGCCTGATGTGTTTGGGGAGGCATGGGGGACTCTCAATCTCTTTTTAGAACTTAAATATTTGCAATATGAACATTAGCTGTGTCGCTTAATTTTCAACACCACCAGCCAGGTACATGGTAGGATATGTGTGCCACAGCGACCTGAGAAGGGAAGGACTGGTTGTGACACCAGAAAGCACACAGCCAGCCTTCGCTTATCACAGCCTCCTACCCCCAAATTACACCAACCACAACTCATATTTAAAAAACGTGTACCACAATCTAAATGTCATTCCTACACCACATAAAAAGCCCTGGAACTACTCCTATGCTATGATCCAGTCATCTTACTTCTGTGATTCTCTTAAGGAGCTGATCCCAAATATGACAGAAACCACACACTCAACGACATGCATGGTTTCATTATTTATGCAGTAAGATGGGGTTATTCGCCCTCCTTCCCTTTCTGAAGCAGAGAGAAAACACACCTCCTTCCTAGGGGTCAGGGTCATGCTGAAGAAGTATAAGACAGGGTCTTTTATAAAAGAGAAAAAATGACAGACTGCTAGCAAAACACTCGTGACAAGGCAGTTCCTGGTTTCTGGGATTTCACCCTCAAGAACAAAGAAACTGAGACTCTCAGTCATGGACCAGAAAAGAGAAGACTGTCACAAAGGGCCTTGGGAAAGGAGGGAGGGAGACAGGCCAAGGGGATTGAGCCACAGGGCACAGAAAGCACGGGAGGGGCCGGATGCCCATGTGTTGATGGCTCAGGGAGACAAGCACAGCCTGTATCCCATGGTCCTCACCCTCTGCGTGTGTGGTGATCACTGGGTTTTGATGCTGGACATCTTAGTGTTTCCTAGAAAATGGGGGACATGGATCCAAGTGGTCATGCTGAATGTGGGAGGGGATCCCGGAAGCAAGTGAGCCAGGAGGTGACACTTTCCCAGCAGCTCTTCCTCCTGAGGGAGGTGTCCCGGGGAGACATCGCAGGTCCCACAGACGCATCTACTGCACAGAGGCTGCAAGGAGAGACAGATCTCAGAGCCAACCGTTGGATGCCAGAGAGGGGCAGGGAGCCGGCAGCCAGCCTCCATTAGATCGCTGTTGCATGTTGATCCCATGGTAATCACGTTCCATGCTGCCTTTCCTGGTTGCCTTTTTCCTCCTGTGGTTGGTTGGAGTACAGGTGCCACACCTGAAGGCTGATGTTCTGCCCCATCCCATAGCACCAAGCTGAGCGTGCTGGTCACAGGCCGTGTGCAGTGGCCAGGAGAGAGGGCCAGGATTCCAGGGCAAACAACCGGGGCTCCTGCTGGCAGAGGAACAGTCTAAGGGGTGGACAGCTCAGAAGCAAATGAGGTCTTAAGACTTGTGTCCAATATAGGCATTTTTCATATAGAACATATTAAAAATACAGAAAAAGAGGGTTGGGCGACATACAATGTAAGGCTATTCAGAACTGGAACAATGAATCCCCCTCTGTACAAAGAATACATCCCAATAAAAATGAAAAAAAATACAGAAAAAGTGTCACAGTTAGGAAAGCAAAAGGCCAAGACTGTCAGCATATCCAGGTGGAGGGGGTGGTTAAGTGAATAGTAAAAATCATGTGGGGACGTATGTATGAAAAACTTTTATGAATATTATATTAAATATGAAAAGTGTTCATGAAAAGTTGATTTAAAAAATCAACTTGCATTCAAAACTGCTAAGTCATAAAATAAAAACTTGGGAGGCTCACTTCCAAAATTACAAAGTAAGGCCAAGAAATCCTTTCCCCCAAAAAGCAACTACCAGCCTGGACAAAACTGCTGAAGTCATTTTAGTGCCCTGGAAACCATCAAAGTCGCCCAGCAGAGCATATAAAATGAAGATGCGGGAAGGCAAGCTTGCGGGAAGTCCTGGTGCTGGGGACAATCCACTAAGTGGACACGTTCAAAAGAGGACACACCTGACGTTAATAATCTTAACGTGAACCCCGAGAGCCTAGGAAAGAAGAGTAAATGAAACTGAAAATCCATGAAACTGAAGTCAGGAAAGCAGCTCATACGACTGGTGAACCAAAGAGCTGGTCCTTTGTAAAGGTCAGTGTCATTGACAATTTCTGGCACGACTCACACAGGAAGAGAGACACGATACAAACTGCCAATACCAGAATCAAGCGGCTATTACCACAGACCACGTGGACATGGAAAGGACTTAGAGGAATGGTAGCAGCCTGCTCCGTCCACACCTATGACCCCCGAGAAGACGCAAGCCAACCTCCCCAAAACACAGAGCACCACAACTCACACCAGTGAAAGTTCAGATGGGAGAAATCAAACTTGTAATTTAACCTCCCCTGCTCCAGCCTCAAGGTCAAGACAGTTTCTAAGACAATTCTACCGAACATTATCAGAAATTCTATACAGCCTCCCCAAGAAAAACAGGAGAGCGAATACTTCCCAACTCCTACAGTATTATCCCGACACCAAACCCGACATCAGTGTACAGAAAGGTCTACACCATGATCACTGATTAAAAGAAAATCTCGACAAAATGTCAAACTAAATCCAGAAAACACAAAAAGAAATCTAAAGTGATTTATTCCAGGAATACAGGTCAAATTAACATCTGAAATCAATTCTCCCTGTAGACCATATTACAGAATAAAAGAAAAAACCAACAACTCACGTTATCATCTAACAGGTTAGGACAACATGAAACAAGTAGTCCCGATTTGGGGCTGAGCGCGAAGTCCTGTGGCAAACTGCTTGCCTGGAATGTTTAAGGGCCTGGGGACAATTCTCAACACCACAAAGAAAAAGAAACCTATTTGTGATTAACCCCAAACCCAACAAAAATCCTCTAACAAACTAGAGAGGGGGCATCCTCCAGCCGACGCACAGTAACAGAAACCCATGGGGCCTGTGACCGACTTCACCCGCACCCTTGAAGATTGACACCTGTTCTGATCGACTTTACCGTACTGGAGGTCTAGTCAGTGCGAGGAGATGAAATAAAGAAATAAATGGGGTCTGAACTGCGAGGGAAGAAGTGAAATTGTCTGTTTTCAGATGACATGATACGTAGAAAATCCTGACATCTACAGAAGGCTACTGGAACTCAAGGGGATTGGGCAAGACAGCAGGACACAAGGCCGTTTTTCAGTTCTCTGTGTCCCTGGTGGTCCTGTCACCTGGCTGCAGCTGCTCTGTTTGCATCTGCGTTTTTCTTCTCCAGGATGTTAGAGAAGGAAGAACCTTTTGAGTTGGCTTCTTTCACCAGCACAACCTCTGCAAATTTTCAGTATGACTGTCCGTCCACCACTCCACAGAGTCAGAAGGATTTGGGGGACCTCTAAATCACCTTCACTTTGACTCTGCCCCATCTCACAGGGCAGCAGGAAATGCAGCCTCAGCCATTCCTGAGGTTCCTCCTGCCCCACCCTCACCCCTGGGGCTGGAGGGGTCACTGTGTCTGGTGTTCATACCCACATCCAGCACTGCTGAGATCCCCACAGTGCACTGGCCTGGGGTCCCTTAGGTCTCCCCCGTCTTCTGAAAACTCACCCAGGGTCCCGTCTCTGGGTTATCACCCAGGAGGCCCTGCCCACCTTGGTGGGTGCCAGCCTCGGGGGTCATCCCTCCCTTGCAGCATCCAGACTCACTCCATGCCCAGTCTCCTCCGTCCAACAAAGGTATGTGCCAAGGTCTGCAGCACCCCTCAGCTGCCTTTGTGCAGACAGCTTGCATTTTTATCTTGATGTCCACCACCATCCGAAAATCTCAGCAGGTGTGGGCACCCTCAGAAAGACAAGAGGGCTGCAGGAAAAGCGCCTTCACCCCACTTCCCAGCCAGTTTCTCCCTCCTAGCTCTCACGACTGCTCTGCTTAGCTGCAGAGTTAATGGGGAGGTCACAGTTTTGGGAGGCTTCACCTGGAACAGACCTCTAGGCTATGCTGCGCTCATTGTAGAAATGACATTGACTTGGAGCCCCATCATCGAGGCTGGTGGTGCTGAGGAAGCGCAGGCAGAGAGCCTGCGCCATTCACCTAAGCCTCATGCTGCCGCAAGTGGTGCTACCGGGTGCACCTGTGGCCTTAGAGAGGGCCGGAGTGGATTTTCAGGGTCAGGAAATATTCTGGCAGCAGCAATGGATTGGAACCAGGGACCTGCAGTTTTAAAGGACTGCAGTGCCCCCCCGGCCCCCATGCCTGTGGTGCAGGATGGGGGCCCTGTGGCCAGGCATCAGCCGCTGGTGTTGACATTGGTTTTGGGTTGATGGGGAACTTGGCTGGAGACAACAAAGACAGTAAGTCAGACCCCAAACCACCACTCAAAGGCTCGGTGTGTGGACCAAGGCACGTCCCCCTCAGCTCTTTTGGCCAGACCAAAAGCTCACTCCAAGAGGTTTCTCTCTTCAGCGCGTGCCACGCTGCAGATGAGCTCTGGTGGAGAGGTTTAAATTACGCATTTGGTTGCAAATTAAGATTCCAGTCCCAACTCCAGACAATTCCATTTCTTTGTTGTGTATATTTTAGAAATTTGTAGTTTTGCTAAGAACATATGCATTTTTTTCTGAAGTTTCAAATGTACTGGTTAAAAAACTATTTATCTTCTTATTTTAAGACCCGTCAAACCCTTTTGTATCCATGACATTTTTTGGATCTTTTTTTCTTTTCTTTTTTAGTTTTCCTGAGGGTTTATTACAAAGCTACAACGCTACTTTATTTTTTCTTCTCAACGTCCTGTTCTGCAGCTTCCTTGGTTCTTTTTGCTCGGATGCTGGAGTCGGGCATTGGCACCGGCCATGCGAAAGCTAGCAAAGGCTTTGAAGTTCTCCTCTGTGATGGCCCTGGCTTTCTCCTTTTTGAAGACGTCCTGCCAGCTGGGTGGCCAGTTTGAGTTCTTCAGCAGAGCTAGCTCCCTTCTCGGGGCCGAGGGCTTCCTCACTGTGGGCCGGATGGGTCCAGACGCGGGCCGGGGCGATGCGGCCGCGGGGCGGGGCGGTGAGGTCGCGGGGCGGGGCGATGAGGACGCGGGGCGGGGCGATGCGGCCGCGGGGCGGGGCTATGAGGACGCGGGGCGGGGCGATGCGGCCGCGGGGCGGGGCGATGAGGACGCGGGGCGGGGCGATGCGGCCGCGGGGCGGGGCTATGAGGACGCGGGGCGGGGCTATGCGGCCGCGGGGCGGGGCGATGCGGCCGCAGGGCGGGGCTATGAGGACGCGGGGCGGGGCTATGAGGACGCGGGGCGGGGCGATGCGGCCGCGGGGCGGGGCGATGCGGCCGCGGGGCGGGGCGGTGCGGACGCTTTTGCTTGCCGGGCTGGCTGGTTGAACCGAGTGGCCCCTCGTCGCTGCCAGTCCCTGTGGAAGTGGGGCCGCAGGATCGTGCCAGTCCAGCTGGGCGCCCGGCTGCCTCCTGCGCCGGAGAACTGCCGAGCGGAAAAAAGGGATCTTCCTTTTCTTGATCAGATTTTTATTTTTTAGTTATTACAGAAAACCAACTAGCGGTTTTGATTGTCTCTCTTATAAACTTGTTTTCTTTTTCACCGATTTCTACATTTTCTTAATTGTTTTGATACTTTTTGGGGGTTCCTAACTTGTTGAAATGCACACTCGGGTTATTTTAGCTTTTTTCCCTAACGTGTGAGGAGTCTTAATTCACATTTTGCGTAAAGCTTTAGCCGTAGCCTGAAGCTACTGAGAGGTGGCGTTTTCCGTAAGCGCAGCTCAGAGTTTTTAAACCTCTGCCATGCTTTCCTCTTGGCTCATTGGTTACTTAGATGTGTATTTCTTACTTTCTCTAGGTTAATTCTTTTCTTTTTTTGTATTTAAATGGTTTAGTGAGTTCGCTGGAGCTCCATCTGGGTATTTATGGGACTGGGTTAATTTTCTGCATATATTCCAAGGGAAGGCACCAAGGCAGAAAGAAGCCTTGACGCAGAAAGCTGGCTTTACTAGTGCATTTAGGAGCCTGGCCTCAGGTGCGTGCGGAGGATGGAGGATGGGGGCGCGGGGGAGTGAGCGGGTCTGCGTTTCTCATCAGGACAGATGACCACTGTAAGATGCGTGGGCGTTTACTCACTGTTGACCTGTCCTCTGGAGACCGGAAAGAGCCCCGTGTCCTCTGGAGACCGGAAAGAGCCCCGTGTCAGGACAGCAGAGCAAACGTCGTCTCTTCTCACGGCGTCCGCGTGCACGTTGGCCTGAGGGGTCAGGCGGCCGAGGGTCATGGTTCTGAACTTGGCACGAGAAGCTGAGGGGCTGTGGTGCTGCCCTGCTCGCTGCCTTTCTGACAGTGATGGAGGGGTGGGCGCGAAGAGCCTGGGATGAAGTGAGGAAGACATTGGTTGTGCTGCACCTAAGTTAATGCATCGTGGTGACAGGAAATGCTCACCGTGGCTCTACCTTGCAATTGTCCTCTCAGGGCTGGTGGAGCAGTACAGCACCTGCCTAGAAAGTGTGAGGCCCCGTGTTCAACCCCCAGTACCACCAAAAATACCCAACTGGGATTTGAACTTGTACGCTCAAATTTTTTCAAACTGCCATACTGTTTTCATACTAGGTACACCATTTTACATCCCCACAGACACAACACGTCCAATTAAAAACTGCAGCAAAGGAACAGCCAAGAGAGTGAAAGGCAACCCAGGGGATGGGAGAAACGCCCAGGGATCAACGTCCAGAAAATCTGCAGAACCCCTACAACTGAGCAGCAGTAACAAAACGTGGAAAAACGGGGAAGGGCAAGAATAGACCCTTCTGGAAAGAAGGTGCACAGCCAGCCCACAGGCACTGTGCTGTGATTCACAGGGAAATGCAAATCACAGCAATGGTGAGGTGCTACCTATGTCACTACGAGGCCACCATGAAAAGACAGGTCCCCCAAAATGACAAGTATGGCAAGTCTGTCTGTTGGTCTGTTTGTCTGTCTTTACACCAGAACCTCACCGCTCCGCTTACTGTGGCTTTCTGATGGGTTTTGAAGTTGAGGAAGTTCTATGGCTCTGATCTCCTCCAAGATCAGTTTTCCCACTGAAGGTCCCTTGAAATAGGGTAGGAATTTTAGGATGGATTTTTCTCTTTCTGCAAAAGTGAGACTGGGATTTTTTTTTTTTTTTTTTTTGGTGGTTCTGGGGTTTGAACTCGGCCTCACACTTGCTAGGCAGACATTCTACGCTCAGAGAGTCACTCTACCACCCCTTTTCTGTGATGGGGTTTTTTCAAGGTAGAGTCTCCCAAACTATTTGCCCAGACTGGCTTCAAACTGCAATCCTCCTGATCTCTGCCTGAGTAGTTGGGATTACAGGAGGGAGCCACTGGTGGCTGGCGAGATTGGGATTTTCACAGCGCGGAAGGGTGTTGTCCTTTGCTAGCCTGTGGCTTTTTTCACTCTTTGTGGGGTGGATGGTGACAAGCTGTTGGAAGCAGTACCACTTTCCAGTCCCATTGGCCCCAGGGCGTCAGTTTCCACACCTTGCCTGTCATGTGTTGCCAGATTAATGAGCATTTAGAGTTTTCAACAAATTTATTTATATAATTGGAAGCCAGGACAGAGCCTGGAAGAGACGCCACCCTCCATCCCACTTGTCAGCAAAGTCTCACCACCGTCCCTACTGTGTGGTTTGCTGGGAGCCAGTGGCTCACACCTGTAATCCTAGCGACTCAGGAGGCAGAGATCAGGAGGATCACAGTTCAAAGCCAGCCCAGACAAATAGATCATGAGACCCTATCTCAAAAAAGCCCATCATAAAAAAAGGGCTGGTGGAGTGGCTCAAGGTGTAGGCCCCGAGTTCAAATTCCAGTACCACAAAAAAAAAATGTGTGGTGTACATTCATCTCTCTTACCAACTTCAGACGTGTGCTCTTGGCTCCCAAGAATGAAGAACAAGAACTCTGTTCGCTCACACTGCTCTGTGGCTCCCTCTTGCCTGGCAGCTCAGTCACCTCAGCTCGTTCTATTCCGTTAGTCTTTCATGGCAGAATGCTGTGAGTTCCTCCACCTCCCTTCTCCACTTCCCGAGAAGAACCCAGTGGCCAGCTGGGCACCTGCCTGGAACTCTGGAAGTCTTCAGACGAGGACAATGACATATGTGTGTCAGAGCTGTGAGGCAGGGATTTGGAGACCTAGGTCTGATGACTGACACCAGAAGGGAAAAACAAATGTCTGTGTAAATCACGGCGGTCAGGGGTTCTGTTCTGTGTGTGAAATCGAGTCCTAAATGTAACATCATGATAACTGCTGTGAACTGACATCCCTTCAAAGGGACCTTTGACCTTCCAGGTGGTTCGAGTCCCACTGATGGGGAATGCTGTGACCCTGTGGAGAGGGGCAGTGTTGTAAGTGCAGAGCCCACGTCGTACTGGACGGTTTGCGTCCCATTGTCAGCAGCCTGTGCCCAGCTCGGTGTCTGGTGACTATTGGATCGGATCTCGTGAGGCTGGGAAGATGGCCCAGAATTTTGCCAAGGCTTTTTGTGATTTGCCGGCCTGATGGCTGTGCCTACTTCTTGGGGCTATGAAGGCTTGTGTGACCTCCCAGAGGGACCATGGCCTTGGACACTACGTCCTTCCAGAGCTCCTACTGTTAACCTGAGTTCCTTGTTCCTGGAGCTACAGGTTCTTCGTTGGCTTAGAATGAACCATTTTCATTTCAGAGTTATTAATTTTCTTTTTTTCTGTCAACACTGTGTGGGGACCCAGCTTGATGTGACAATAGCCATCTTGGTCATAACTACCATGCTGCCAGCCAGGTGATGTGGCACCAGCCCCAACGCCACAGGACAAAGTCACTAAGATGCCAGCTGATGTGGCTGCTCTCAACTGGCGTGTGACACGTGAATAGTTCTTGAAAAAGGCCAGGTGCCTTCTGTTTGGCCCCACATACCTGTCCTGAGTAGCATATAAACCCCTTCCTGTAGCCGGGCACTGGTGACTCACGCCTGTAATCCTAGCTATTTGGGAGGCTGAGATCAAGAGGCAAATATATTGTTCATGAGACTCCATTTCCAAACTAACCAGAGCAAAACGGACTGGAGGTGTGGCTCAAGTGGTAGAGCACCTGCTTCGCAAGCATGAAGCCCTGAGTTCTGAATTTGAACACCAGTTCCACCAAAAAGAAAAAAATAAACCTCTTCCTCCCATCTTAGGTGCTATCTCTTGTCCCACTACCCCCTTCCCCCTTCCCCCAGGACACACTTCTGTCCATGAGTCCCTAGTCAATTGCACTCTGCCAGTCCAGGACCTGTCTCCCTTTTCCTCCTCCCACCTTGGGCAGCTGGTTCTCATACACTGGGATCAGATTTTTCTAGAACAAACTGAAAATAATATGCAGTGATTTCTGTCATTGTTGTGTTCACGCCTCACCTTCACCAGGACGCCATCATTGCCAACACCTCCTCTCATTTCTTCCCTGGCCCCACACCCCTCCTGCCAGCTCAAGTCCCCCTCACCTGTGGCCATTAGCATTCTTTCACAGCTTATTCTCAGCTTGGTCCATAAGCCGACTCCCAAATATCCCACAAACTCAAGTGCACCATTGCAGCCATAGGGGCCTATCCACGGCTCCTCCAGGGGGTTGAAGACTGGCGGGCCTTCCCCTGTGGGGTTTTGGTCACACGCACTCACACTAGCGCACCACACACTCACACGCAGATATGTGGACCAGTGTGTTAACTTGTTTCTTTGCTTAGGCTGTTGCTCTGATGAGTTAGAGGGTCAGAGGTGTCTCAGCTAACCATGACCCAGCTTAGCTGGCACTTCCCCAGTTTCCGAGCCTTGTCCAGGGCTCCTTGGTGGGACGTTGGTCCCTGTGTGATGCATGCTGCAGGAATTCTTTCAGAAACTGTGAGTGGGCAGTACACCTTCCAGGTCTTTCCTTGTCAGAATCAACTTCGTCTTATCCCTTCATCTTGGTGCTATGGTAGCTTGGCTGGAAAGAGGACTGAAGGTCGGCCTCCTTTCATTCCTTGGGGATAACCCTTCACTTGCAGGGACCCCCCCCAACCCAAACACTGTGTTCCTGACTCCCACACAGCTGTCCATGATGGATCTCCACCCCTAGCTCTAATGTTCCATGTTGGGCGAGTCCAACAACTGTTGGCAATTTTTATAGTGCTCGCTTTTAAAACAGCTTTAACAGAAAATTGGGAAGTGATATAGAGAGCTCCTACTGACACCAACGTCCCTGACGGTCTACATCACCAAATGCATTTGCCGCAGTCAGTGAGCCCACGCTGATAGAGTCACTAAAACCGAAGTCCAGACTTTATTCAACTTCCTGGCTGTGTTCCAGTCCAGGACTCCACATCACTCATGCCTCCTCCTGCTGCTCTTGGCCTGGACTTTCTGACTCTCCTTGCTTTTGTGACCTGGGCCTGGCCAGAAGCGTGGTAACCTGGCAGTGCTCCCTGCTAGCCCAGTGACGTCTGGACTCCTCTGTGCCCTATTTGAGTGAAAGCACAACAGTCATGTAATAGAATAGCTGTTCAGAGGTCAATCTTATGAAGAACCGTTTTCCTGGGCCAGGACAAAACTCAACTCCCTCTGCTGTCACCCTTGTGGGCCCTGGTCACCCCATCTCCACACAAATCCCTCCATATTTCCATCCCCAGAATGAACAGAACACAGGGGAGGACAAACAGTGAGCCACCAAGGCCTATAATCATCTTTTGCCCCTGAGAACCACGATGCGTTGCTGCCTCTCAGCTGGATCCTCCTGTCGTTTCCCCTCCTTCCCTTGACACCTCTTGCTGGAGGCCTCACCGGCATGGTGGCAGCACCGCCCTGCCCAGAGGGTCCCAAAGGGATCCAGAGGGGCCTGTTGTACTTGAAACTGGTGGGCCTCCTGAGCCAGCAGAGGGGCTTTCACATCACACTGTGTTCGGTGGATGTCGCCTGAACCAATGTGTGCCATGGTATAGAACTCTGCTGTGAACACATAAGTCCTATCTGGCCACACACAGCCCCCTGGACCTTGACAGGCCATGAGGCTGGGACCCCACACAGGAGAGCCGCCCATTTGTCTACACAGTGTCCACCCTGCTCACCAGACCCTCCAGGTCACAGGCAGCACTCATTCCTCATAGCTACAAAGGTGAAAACAATGGGTGGCACCCCCAGGCCTCCGAATCAGCTCTGCCTTTCTCTTCGGGTGACTTGCCTCTGACCTCAGATTTAGTGCCTCCTAGACTGACCTCAGGGCCAGCTCTTCTGTGGAGGGAAAATGCAGGTCAACTCCCTTTGCTGCAGGATCCCCTGGTTATCCGGGTGCCCACTGAGGCAGGGGTTGTGACATTTTCTTCTTTTCATGCAGTCCACGGAGTGACATCAGTAGCTATAATTTTAATCCCATTTTCCCCAGCCTCTGACCCAGGTTCCCACCTGGCTGGAATGACAGTCACCTTGCTCTGTGGGTTGTGTGTCACATTGCTTTCTCTTCTGCAGAGAATTTCCAAGCCATTGGAATAAAGGAACAAAGTTACTGTGTTGGGAACTTAATGTGCTATTTGATGTAGTGGTTCATGTTTTGCTTGCAAAGCTGGCTTCAGTTATCTTGAATTCTGTGAACTGTCAGGAAAGCCGAAAGCAGCAGGTGGTAATAAAAGGTATCTTTTAGTGGAAAGCGAATGGGGACAGCTCACAGATGCATCTGAGCTGCAACTTCTGTAGCTGTTTCTGCAGACATTATGACTGCAGGCAAGGATGGTGATACAGCACTGCCCAGGTGGCTCTGGACAGGAAGGGAACCTCAGGGCCAAGGGTGGCGCCTGCAGAGGCGGGAGGCAAGGAGACTGGGAGGCTGGGAAACCAAGCAGAGCTGTTCCAATTTGATCTTATTTTGTTCTTAGGTTTTTAAAGAATGTATTTGGCTTCAGATCTTCCTTTCAAGAAGGCAATAAAATGAAAAACAAGATGTCTTTTCCATCCTGTTCCTGCTCCCCACCCTTCCTGCCCCAGTGAGCACCGTCTGCAGGTCATAGGCATCACCCTGATTGTATCCACACGTGAAGGTAAAGAGTGGGGTGGTATCTTTAAGTTTTGCTCTGCTGGGACAGTTCACTCAGCCTCATGTTTTACATGGCTATCCTAGATCATACGCGAACACCCAGCGGGGTTTAACTGCTGTGGAGGGTTACATCTCACAGTTGTACAGTTATTTACGATCCGTGCTCCACTTGTGGGAAATTGTGTTGCTACAGTGAATGTCTGTCTGTCCTGGCAGACAGACTCTGATATGACACTGTGGTTCTCACTCCTAGCCTGTTATCCTGGGAACCCCCTCTGTCTTGGGGTGGGCTCCATTTAGTGACTTGGCTGCAGTGGCCAGAGGCAACAGAGGTGGTGAGATGCCACTTGTACAGTCACTGCCCTTTCCCCTCTCTTGCTTGCTCCCTCTGAGGAAAAGCCAGCTGCCATGATGGGATCTGCCCTATGGAAAGGTCTGTGAGGTAGGGAACTGGGTGGCCTCAGAACAACAGCCAGCTAAGAGTGGGGCCCTCAGCCCTGAGGACAAATCTGCCACCAACCTGGCAGGGAGCTGGAAGGAGACCCCCCCTGAGCTTCTGTAGGTGAGCCCCCAGCCTGGCTTCATCACAGGCTTGTGAGAAACCCTGATCTGGAGGCACCCAGTGGAGACACATACCTGAGCAGGTGTCTCCAGATGTTTGTGACGTATAGTTTTGAGCAGTGTGTTACACACAATGCACAGCTGACACAGTGCTGCCATGACACCTGCAAGCACTTTCTTAGTGTCCTAGAATGGGATCACTGGGCCCTGGGGGTGCATGTTCTCAGCTGTACACAACTGTCGGGAAGTCTCCCGCCAAGACCTTGGGTTAGAAACAGGACAAGGAGACTCGATTTTACATATTGTGCCAGTGGAGTACGTTTTGTTGAGTGTGGCCTAGGCTACTGTGTTTCAGGTTCAGTCCAGCGTTCTTCCAGACCCGACTGCTCACTCATTTCACGTGGCTGCCCATCTCAAGCCCCACTCTGGAAATCCACCACCAATGTTCTACATTGCTTTAACACCGACTTAGTGATCCCTGCAACATGGCTCTGGGTTCGAGCCTCTGTCACATTCAGTGATTGACTGATCACCAGCCACGCGCTTGGGGTGTGTTTTTGTGTAAAGACACCTTTGGAGCATATGTCATTGATTCGTGAACATTGAACTCGGGGCCAGCTGTGCTGTCACTCAGCCCAGGGGCTCACCTGACTTGGATTTTTGCTGTGAGGAGCACAGCCTTCTCATGTTTAGCACACTGGACAGAACTTCACCACATCTATGGCCATTGGAAACAGGGGACACTCCAGCAAGAAGCAGGTATGTGAAAATGTGTTCAAAATATACAAGAAAAACGCAGCATAAAAGCAGAAACACGCAGGGAGTGTGTCCAAGTCCCCGTCAACCAAGAACAGCTGTGATGGCAACAAAGGCATCAGGGTGCACATCTGCACACTGTAGTGAGGGGGTAAACCCACAAAATGCAGTTTACACACGAAAAGGACCGACCATGTCTACATCTGTATGACTGAGTTCTGAAACTGAGTCCTCTTCCAACTTCCTTTAATTCTCTTCTTCCAGGACGGCTGCTGGGCCAGTTATCAGTTCTCTGCTTCTCAAATCCCAATGTACCCATACCTGCTTTGCAACAAGGCATGGATACAAAGTCTCTGCCTCTGTGATCCCATAATGACTGGTCAGCTGAGAACAGGGACAATGGGGACAAAACACCTCCATCCCAGTGACCTGATGCTGAGGGGTCAGCAGAGGGCAGGGGCACTGAGGACACCAGTGTCTCCCTTGCAGTGACCTGATGCTGAGGGATCAGCACAGGGCAGGGGCACTGAACACCAGCATCTGCCTCATAGTGACCTGAAGCAGTGGGGTCAACCAAGGGCAGGGGACACTGTGCCTATCAGCACGTCCCTCCAAGAGACCCTATGGTGAGGGGTCTGCTGGGGGCAGAGGCACTGCAGCAGGAGGGCTCCTTCCCATTGGATATGCCATTGGGCACTATTCACTCCTGCTGCAGTGATGGGGGTGTGTGTCTGTGTGTGTGTGTGTGCTCTGACCCATTGACATCAGTCTTGGTCAGGGCCTGGTGACTCTTGGTGTCCCTCTGGACATAGGTATAGGGCACTGCAGGCCTCATGCTAGCACTGAGTCTGAGTCCCTCTGGGTGTCCATGCACCGGATTTGCTTGCCTTCATCCCAGAAGCATGTCCCTTCTCAGCTGGTCTGTGGCATCCAGGGGGCTGAGACACCTCCCCGTGAAGCCTCACCTCTGGCCTCGTGTCCCCTGACTCCTGCGTTATTCCTATCACAGCCTTGTGTTTTTGCTTCTGGCATCTCTTCATTGTCGTGGATTCTGTCTGTATGACACAGAGGCTACCCTGCTTCCCTCCCCTGCCTGAGCCTGGCTCCTCCAAGCCTTCTCGTCTCTTCACACATTCAGTAGCTGCAGTATTTTTTTTTTTTTTGGTACTGGAGTTTGAACTCAGGACCTGGAGCTTGCTAGGCAGGTGCTCTACCACTTGAGCCATGGCGCTGGCCTGCAGTATTTTTTCATCCTAGTCTTACCCCTGAACTCATCCAAATGCTGGATCCCTAATATCAGATTAAGGACAATCTGATCTCCCCACTCTAAAAATATTTAAACCCAGGGAAGCATCTGTGTTACCTATAACAAGATACTGGGATGTACTGGGCGAGGCTCAAGTGGTAGAGACTGACTAGCAAGCACAGGCCCCGCCCAAGTTCAAACCTAGTATCGAAAACAAAAATGTACCCCATGTCCCACCTACTGGGACAAACTCACTGAGCTGTTTCTTCATATACTGGTACTTTCACTGCATCAAAACCAAGAATCCAACAAAGCAGTTATCTGTATCCACCTAAACCTGTCCCAGTTCTTCCTTCTGATCACCTGCCCAACTCCAGTCCTGAGCCTTTGCCTCAGCCCTTTCCAATGTCACCTCTCCTGGCACCATCTTCTCGTGAAAGCCACTCACAGGGCTATCTGAAGCCTCGACCAGCTTTAGCAGAACGCCATGCTCACATTTTCTTCCTGGCAATATGAGAGCTGAGTCGCTCCCCCAGCCATCCCCACTGGACCTGGAGGCAGCCATGCTCACTGCCTCTTCCTGCTTCCAGACTGCTTGCTGTCTCTCCACACCCACACTCACAAGGTCTCCTCCTCGGTACAGCTGTGCCCCAGCCCGTCTTGGGCCTGGCTCCGTTACTCTCCAACCTACTCGAGTCATGACTTGGGGTTGCTTCAATGTCCACCAACATGATTCTCAGCCATCTTCCCTTTTTTTAGTTTTCCCATGTTTTCAAATGTAGTATTTTACCCATCTCAAAACTTTGAGGGGTGACACATCCCCTCTTCTATCATCCATTTCTTGGCTCCTCCTTTTAGGAAAATTCTTCACGTTTTCTATTTTCTATCTTTTCCCCTTCTCTGCTGTTCCTCCCCCCCCCCCTTTTTTTTATTAATCTGCGGGAGAGTACCTTAGCGAACACTCTTTCCACATTTTCTAGAATTTATCACTGTTTGGATTTGTTCAATTCACAGTCTAGTGATTCCAGCAGTTCTCAAATTGCTGGGGGAAGGGGTACCGTCTGGGATGGTTTTGGGGAGCCACAAGGCCAAAGCTGTATTGCCAAGATGTGTGATACACCTTCTTCATCATGTTGACATTTGCACCGATGATTCAAGAGAAATGGCAAGTAGGCCAGGCGCCAGTGGCTCACATCTGTAATCTTAGCTACTTAGGAGGATCATGGATTGAAGCCAGCCTGGGCAAATAGTTTCAAGACCCTGTCTTGAAAATATTCAACACAAAAAGGGCTGGTGGAATGGCTCAAGTGGTAGAGTGCCTGCCTAAAATACATGAGGACATGAGTTCAAACCCCAGTAACACTAAAAATAAAAAGGGCAAAATTTCGAGTGCATTAGCAAGAATCCTTTAGCAACAAAAATCACCCTGGTTATTCTTTATTTCTAAACTCAGCTAGAGAGAAAAGCCAATTACAGTTAAGCATGTATTTGATGCAAATAAAAATGAGTAACCCTGTTAAATTTCAACCTGAGTATACACTGATGAAATGAAGCACTGGCATGGATTCTGATTCCATATTGCAAACACGCGTTAAGAAATCACCGAACGTCCAATATGTGCAAACACTTAGAATATTACTGCCTTTTCCCAGTAAGTATCGTATGAGGCCAACTTTCCTTTACACTCAGTAAATGGTTCACTCTTCTTTCTCTTAGCAAAGTTCTGTCGTTTTCAGTGTGGAGGTCTTGATCATTTTTTGTTAAGGTATACTTGTTAAGGTAGTTCATGGTTTTGGTGCTACTCAATGGATTTTGTTTTCCAATTGTTTGCTGTAAGTGCACAAGAATAAGATGCAAGTGTGGAAATGGGTCTTCAGGCCAAGAAGACGGAGAACCAGTGGGCATCCTAGTAATCAGCATAAACTTAGTTTTGATGAGTTAAATAAAACAAAAGCTAAGATTTATTGGCCACTGTCCAAATGATATGCACAATTTCTTAAACCATTCTTTTTCTCCTTGAAGTCATAATTAAAAACAAACATTAAAAAAAATTCACGAAGTAGAGACTTGTGTGTTTGCCACCCACCTTAGGCGCTGGCTAACACTCACTCACTTCACCCTCCCCTATTTTGAAGCAAAGTCCAGGAATGGAAGAACTCCATCACCAAGTTTCCTGATGTGTCTGTACTAAAGGACAACTGAGAACTTAAGACCAGCCGATGACGACCTTTGCATCAGCCACCCATGGAGGTGCAGAAGTTTTGCTCCCAAGCAGCCGCATTCTGCTCAATTTCGGAGACTGACCAAATGACTAAGAGATCTGCTTGATAATCTTTCGGCAAACATTTAACTCAGTACAAAGTCTGAAATATCCTAAGGACGATCCTCACGGGGGCATCAAGCTTCATCTCCTTAAGAATCTGAGAAAGGTGGCAGCTTCTGGAGGGGGCTGGGCTCGGAGCTGACTGCTGTTGACGTGGTGGCAGCACTCCGAGCTAAGCGATCTTCGTGCTGCTCTAGTTTCACAAGTGCGTGTGGCTGTGGTGAACAGCACACTAGGCGAGCCGGAACGGCTTTGTTACCATTCTCAACTTCATCTCAGGACCATCATTTTAGCATCTGATGAAATCTAAGAAGCACAGAGAGTTATGGTTGCTGTCTTTTATGAAAATAAATGCCCAGCAGCAATGCCGGCTGGGACACAACCTACACTTCTGCTGCAACAGCAATTCAGTAAGAAGGGGCCATACAATTGACCGTATTAACAAAGCAAGAGTGGAGAAAGACTACACAGAGAGACTGACCATGCAAACTGAAATGCAGTCCAGCTTTCTCCTCCCTCCCATCCCTGCCACTGGTGCTCCACTCCCCACCCCAAGAGAGACACCGAGTCCCAGGAACAAATTGGCTGTCAAAGTTTATTCAATTTGTAAACAACAGCTTTAAAACAAAATGTTAGTACACTCTTAGAACATTGGTTTGTTCATTTGACATTTTCTCTATTTGCACCAATTGTTATTACAAAAACTCAGAAAAGTGAAAATCCATTACAGTATTTGCACAGTGTAGCCACTAGTAGCCTAGACAAAAGCTTGTTTCTCTGAGCCACAAACAGTGCAGCTCCACTGAGAGACTCAAAAGTCCTCTCGGCAACTGGATACGTATGTCTATGTGTGTATATATGTATAGTGGTGTGTATCTTAAAGCAAAACAGCCCCCCCTCAAAAAAAATAAGGAAAAAAATGTCAAGATGGTTAAATATTTTGAAGTACAGGTCCTACAAATAGTAACTTCCACTATGTATAAAGGAAACCATTTCTGTGGTAAAAATTCTAGCGCCCAAGTAGGAAACATGGTGTAAAAACAACAAATCTCAGTCCATCCCAGGCAGAGCCTGCTCTTAAAGAAACCCAAGGAGTGGTCTGCACGTTCAACAGAGAGACCTCGTCACCCTCACGCACCAAGTGCTTGGACAGCTGAGAGCTTCACCATGCGACAAGCTGCAATGCTTCCACGAAATGGACGAATTTCTTCTCTTTACACAAACCACCACAGCCATCGTTCTAAGGCTGTACCTTGCATAGGGAAATATGTGCTGTAATGAACTCTACATGAAAGAGTAAAGCTTTCTATAACGGTGCCCAAGTACAAACGGGTAGGTTACCAAGCACCTCATGTACTACCCCAATTCATCTTGGTCAGATATAATTTCTGGAGACAGTATTTAAAAAACAAACAAACAAACAAACAAAACCAACTAGACTGGCGGTGTCAGAAAAATGATACTCCAAAAGTGCATCATATAAAAGGCCCAATGCCCCGTTAGGAACGTCTGTGCACTGGGGAGCCCTGCACACACACCGAAGTGGGACTGCTCCAAGGAGAGAGCTAAGTACCACAGCACAGACCACAACAGTCCTTCAGGCTGGTGCTGCAGTGATGCTCTGAGCAGCCACCAGAGAGGAGGCAGGCCTCTTGGCCTCAGGAGCCATGGTGCAGGTGCATGGCGCCCAGGACAGCACTGTTGTACCGCTGTTCCACCTGCACGCAGCTGGAGTGCTCCAGCACACTGCTTAGCTCAGGGATGCTCTCAGCAGTGTCCCCAAACCCATGGTAGTGTCCATAGTGCAAGTTCTCCCCCATGTCCTCCACCCAGGAAGGCCTGCTGGCTACGCAGCTACTGGGGCTCCCGTTCAGGTGCAGAGAGCCACACATCTCAGGGCTAACGCTCATACAGGTCTTCTCTGGCTCCTCAGCCCCATTAACATGGGCAGAACCCTGGCCACTTGGAAATGGTGGTCCTGGAACTAATCCATTGCTAACTGCATTAGGTCCTGTTAAGCACGGGTCATTCCTGCTTTCCATCCCATTGAGCTGGGTCGTGCAGGGGAAGTCCAAATGTCCACTGATGACACATCCATTTGTCAATGTATTCGACACGGAGCTACTGTTTTTCATATCTGCATTAAGAAATACACCTGTCACCAAAGTTCAGAACCATTGGGGAGAAACTATAAAATGCTTCACGGCTGCCACAATTTTAAAGATTTATTTAGTTTCTTTTCTGTTGCTTTTTTTTCTTCTAACAGTTCCTTTTCCAAGTTAAAAATGTGCATAGATTAGATTTATAAATAATACACAATAGTATTTTCTAGGTAAAATTGAAAAAAGGTACGCATTTCAGTAGCATTGGGTAGTAAAATTTAAAAATATAAGCTGAAAGATATGCTGCATAAAAATACAAATACAAAAAAGCTGTCAAGTTAAACTTGTCATTTTCAGACTCTTCTTATTTTAAGATTACTTTCAAAGAGCACCCTTGAACAGGTCCAGAGTTAAAATCAGACACAAAGCTTCTCTAGTTTTCAAAAGGGAGAAGAAAAGAAACGGATGAAAGAACCAAGGAAGTTCCAACTACCTACACTAGCATCCTGGAGCTTCTTTGCCCACAATTCAGGGCAGCACATACAGGAATATTAAAAGGACCTTGTTTCTCCTTTTCCTTAGTGACACTCCAATCCACAGAGGACCTCCAAAAACTCCCACGTTAAGATCACTAGCAAAACGTGGGAAACTGGCGGCCACGGCAAGGACTGTGAGTGCGAGGGATTCACAGTCTTGGACCAAGAACATAGTTCTGAGAAGTTTCTTCTGAGTCTAGGAATTAAGTTGATAGTGACAGCCAGGGTCTCATGTTTCACCTTACTTTCAGAAACCACTTATACTGGAAGAAATGTGGACGGTTTAATCTGCACATAGGCCCACTAGGAGGGAGATGTCCTACAGAAAAATGTCCTTCACAAAAAGCCTGGGCATGCTCAGACAGAAAGCTGCAAGTTTTGTACAGTGGAATGGAGAACACCTGTTCCCCAGGAATTCAGGGAACAGTGCAGACAGCTCTAATGTTACCTCTTGCTTGGTAATGTTAGATTTTTACCTCAGTGCTCTGGGCTACCAAAGTAAGCACGATGATAAATAGAGAGAACTCGGTTCTCATAGCTTGTAGAACGAGCACACATTTTAACACCAATCGCCCTAATGTGACTCTTCCCATACACCACCTGACAGAGGTCTGTGTGTCCTGCCAATCTTTCTGCCGACAAAGGATCATGGCTGAACAAGACATCTTCCAATTATTCCCTGATCATCAATTTTTTGGCAATTTAAGCAACAATCACAGCTTAACAATTGCTACCCCTCTATTACAAGATAATGGATTTTTCAAATTAAATGAGTGCTTTTCTATTTAGTTAAAACTCAAGACTAGGAAACAACTATATCAAGAACTAAATACAAAATTTATTCCCAGGGGAAAACAATTTTTTTTTAAATATGAATATTTTTTATCTTTAAAAAGGTATCATGTAGGAAACTACCTGTCTTACGTGATAAAACTAGTAAGTAAGATGGCAACTTTGATAAGTTACTAATGTCCACTCTGTGGAAACAACAGTCCACAGTGAAACAAAATAAGCAGGATTTTCCTTTAGCGGCCAACTAAAGTCAGTTATGTCACTGCTCAATCTTGAATTCAAGGCGCCTCGGAGGCCTCACCATGTCCTGGGCAATGTGGGACCACTGCATACCACAAGAGCAGACTCCCTAATGTCACCACGGTAGGCACAGACCTCGCTGGCTCCTTCCTGCTCTCCTCTACATGGAGCTGCCTGGCAAGGCCCTTCCGTACTTCCCTTCCAGCCACTTGCAGCCACCCCATGGAGGCCACCCTTATCCAAAGCACATGGTACAGACAGCTAGATCACCTGAGGACTTAACCTTAGACACACAGCAGAGGAGCACTGGGCAGTGTCCTCCCTTGAGTCCTTTCAAAATGTGAAAGTGCTGAATAGTTTCAAAATACACTGTCCTTAAAAAAATTCCAACAGAACAAAGAAAAACTCAAAGGCAGACAGACAAACTTAAGGGCAGACAGCCTTCTCTGCTTACCTCCAGGGACAGAATTTGCAGTTCCTGCAAACTTTCGGGGTGCAAGAGATGCTGCAGCCCACGTGGAAACTGCAGGTGATCTCTGGGGACTTAATAGGTTTGTTTAGTCAGAGTCACAAAGGTGTGATGGAAAGCCCGGGGAGGGCCTGTTT
The DNA here is from genome assembly GCF_047511655.1 of Castor canadensis. Lineage (NCBI taxonomy): Eukaryota > Metazoa > Chordata > Mammalia > Rodentia > Castoridae > Castor > Castor canadensis. The sequence goes on along the minus strand of NC_133395.1, from coordinate 2,425,855 downwards.
GGCTCCTGACACCTGGGATGAGCGGCTGAAGGAGAACCTGCCAGCACGCTCAGCACCAGCACCAGCATGCCCTGGCTGGTAGTGTGTGACAAAGACAGCTAGAATAAAACAGGCTTTGAGTCCTGGTAGCACCTAACTACAGAACACATATTATTTTCAATGTACTATCTGATCAAAACTGTCCATCTAACTACTGGGCAAAAAGAGGGCACTTTTTTTGTCCATCTAACTACTGGGCAAAAAGAGGGCACTGAACTCCTCTGTGGCTTGTAGAAGGATGCACACATCCCTACTCATGTTAGTGAACAGAAATGGTGTTTTCACGTGGGTTTGGGAAAAAAAAAGTAACACTTTTTTTTAATTCCCAGTGAAGAATCTGGGTATCTCTATACAGATTAACACATAGACAATGGCCAAAATGCTTTTAGGCTACCTAAATGAAAGAATGGTAGAAAAAAAGCATTAGCTAAATAGACAAACCTTTTTAAGCATTCTAAATGCTAGGAAAAACTAAGCTTTTGCCCTGTCAAAATTGAAGATATATTAACTGTTTAATATGCTGAACATTTTCACATACAAAATGTTTTGTGGAACAACATTCAGCATTTTAACAGCCTCAGTGGGAACACCAGGCATCAACACAACCAGAGTGTGGGCAGGGACTCCCGTCCTGGCAGGATGGGGTACAGTCAGGGCTGTAGTATTGACCAGTTCTCAGTGCTTACATCAAGCTGCCATTGATGTATACTGCCTTAGAAATACTAGATACCATATTCAGTGCATTTGCCCAAAGGCCACATCAGAAAATTAAAACTGCAAACCTCATTAAAAATAAGCAAGGCACATTAAGCAAAAACTTCAAATCAAAACAGGGAGATTGCACTTCATTTCCCATATCCACAGGACGCACCATAACACTTATCCTTGCATCTACAAACTGCCCAAGACACGCAAAGTGTAGTAAAACAGTTTTCAAGGGCACTGGACAACAAAGTGCAGAGGAGCTTGAAAAAAACTGTTAGAGATAACATGCATACTGATTCTTGCAACGACAAGGGGTCTGCATTGCTGAAACAGTATATATTTCTATTTCTTTGGGTCCAACAGAACCACTCTCCTGCTGTTTGATGTCTTCGACCACTGGGTTGCTGTTGCAGCTAACAGGAAACTGTCCACTCCCACCTGTTACAGCAGCGAGCTCTCTATCAATGTGCATTTTGTCAGCATCGTCTTCTGTCTCGCCATTTGCTAGTGGCATGGCGTAATCCAGGCTTGGCACTGCACAGGAAACAAAGACTTTTCAGATTCTTTTGTACATACAAGAAAACAAAGACAAAACTTTCACTTTTTTTTTCTGTCAGCACTGAATGCTTTAAAAATGTCAATTCAAAAAGCAAAGATTACCAATGAGCCTTGTACACTAAGAAATTACTTTTCCACAATAAAGCATTTCTTGAAATGCACAGTTTCAAATGAAAGTGCTACGTTCCGGATACCTGTTTAGATTTACGTGAGGGGAAACTTCTGAGACGGCTCTCTGGAGAATATAAAGAGGCTGTATAACCGAGAGATAATGCTAAACCCCCCCCCCCCACCGAAATTCAACACTTTTTGGGAAGAAATACTGAAGACAATTCTCAACATGAAACCATTAAAACAAATCTTGAGATTTTAAGAAAAATTTACTAATTTCAGTAACAAAAAATAATGGAAAGGCTGGGGCTCAGGGGCAGCCTGTCCACACCACCCTGGCAGCATTCGGTCTGAGCCTCAAACTCAGAAAACTGAAAACTGGTCTGAGTTCCAAGAAAGGTGGAGCTGAAGCTGCACACATGGCTGGCTCTCTGTATCCACGGGTGGAAACTGTCTTCTCTCCTTCCCTCCCCTCCCCGCAAGACCCCCTTCCCTGTGGGATGACCTCACTACTGTGCAGCCAGGGGCAGGCAGTCCCTCTGACAGGCAGCTTCTAATTTTAGTAAGAATGGTCTTCTTTTGAATCCAAAAAATCTTTTAAAATCCCCATTCTACCTTCCTCTATTCATTTACCAAGGCATGAATTCCATATCAACTGACTTCAAAAGTATCTTTAATCCACCCTATGGCTATGTATGTCATACCTCATCTAACTCAACTCCCAGCAGCTGCCTGGGCTTCTTCCTTTTTCTTTTCTATCATGAATACTGTAATTAAAATCCTCATAAACACATCTCTGTCAGCATTTTTGATTCTTAATGCTCACAATATTTCTGGCCCAAAAAACGCAAATAACTCCTGGTGCAAATTTTTTTTTCAGTTAAACATTTAAAAATAGGGACAACTGGACTCTGTAGCTTTCACTAGTGCTAATCTCAGAGGAACCAAGTCATTTTCAACCATATACACCAGCCCTACATTACACCCAGAAATGCCAATGTACAGAATGGAAATTCAATTTCCAAACAGTAAGTACATGGAAGAGATGGACCGGTGTGACTTGTACAGTGGGGAAAGCAGAAGTCTGCACAGGAACAAGGCCAAAAGCTCTTTCAGATACAGGTGCTTTGAAACCAGAGGAACTAGTCCGTCTTTTCCAACCAAGGCTTTCCTAACCCTACACAGGCCCCAAAGCAGCTGTAAGCAGGGCTCTATCTTCACTACCACACTGGTATTCACTTTCCAAAAATTAGTGGCAAACATCTCAGCTTTAAAAATATGGAGAAGGGGGGAGATGGAGGAGCCAATTCCTTAAGTGAGCCTTTGATGCAGGCTCACCACCTGAGCGTCCTCTGCAGACATTCACACAAGGTCTTGCAGCTGGCAATGGGGCGGGGCTCAGAGGTAGCTTCTCCTCTCAGCAGCACAGCTGGACTCACCGGGGACACATGCAGCTGGCAGCACTTACTACCCACACACTTAATGTCTCAATGTCCTTTGCATAAAGTGGCCACTAGAGGCCATTTTTGCAGTCACCCCTCTGAAAGGTGTTAAAAAAAACACCTGACAGGTAAGATGAGAGGAACCCCTCCCCCACCACTACCACCAAAAAACCCAAAAGCCTCATGAAAGCAGGAGTGTTGCCTATTTTTTTTTTTTAACTCACTTTAAGTGTAGTACTGAAGAGTTCCCAGGTCAAGCAATAAGGGCCACTTACTAGCAAGCGCGCGCAGACACACACACACACACACACACACACACACACACACACACACACCCCTCCCCGAACCAAAAACCCAAACACCCCAAATGATTAGGAATAATTGAAGTACATATAAAACCTTAAGAATCCCAGTCTCAGGCTGGGGCATAGTTCAAGTGCCAGAGTACTAGAGTACTACAAAAGGAGAGTTCCAATGGCCTCAAGCTGCACAGTGACATGTGAGGGCGGTTATGCCACCAGGAGGCAGGGGATGCTTGGGTACATTCAAACTAAGAGTGGGGTAGCAGCCCAGCTAAGCTGGGGACAGGGCCTCTGTTGGTAGACGCTTTCTCACAATAAACCAGAGTAAGAAAGAATGGAAGGCTTCCCTATTTTAGCAGGGAAGAAACTAACGTGAGACAGGGTCCCACTGACATGCTGAGGTCTAATCTTTCTCCCAGAAGCCTTTGCCATGCTTCCCCACCGTCTATGACCACAAGCTTCGGCAACAACCCCAATGTCCTCTTCATCAACTTATTCCAGGCACTTCAAACAGGTGCTCAACGGGTTGCACGCAGGCATCATGGTTAACTATTTACTTTAAACTTGTGTAAGCCAAGAAACTAAACTGGACTCTCAAGATCCTGGGCCTAATGGATTTGGATTCCATCTGCTTTCTTTCAGAAGTTTAAAAAAAAAAAGAGCCCCTGTGGTACCTTGCCCCTGCCCCGAATGCTACTGCTGGAGGAGCCACCTAACTCTCACAAGCTGTCTCTAAGATGGTGGTCTGTGCAGACGTCTCAGAAAAAAAATCACCTTCGGTCACCCATTTCTTTCTGTACTTGTGTTTAGAAAAGGGGCACCTTTTGTTCCCATCTTCCTACTGACTTGGGGTTAAAGGAAAACTGGCAAAACATTCACTTTAGCTAAAATAGCCCTGTACTGCTGAACTGAAAAGGCGCATGTGTCTGCTGGAAGAACAGCATCTAACATATAAGCTGCAGTGCGTCCTGCACATGTCTCTCTTTGAGAACTGAGTTTGCATGTCAAAGGAATAAACCTATCTCACAGCGTTTCCAAGCGGGAGACACATTCACTCTAGGAAAAATAGGCCTATACTGCTGAATTGAAGAGACACACGTAACTGTTGAAGAATACAATGTAATTCAGAAGCTTAAGTGTCCTCCACCCTGTTCCCCTTACAGAAGAAGTGTGACTCTGGAAGGAGTACTTCCTACCTGTTTTCAAGTGGGAAAAACATTCACTTTAGCTAAAATCGTCCTGTACTGCTGAACTGAAGAGGCGCATGTGTCTGCTGGTTTCTGAAAACGGTACTTAGTATGCCTTCTGCAAAGTGTCTCCACTGACAACTGGGAAGACAGACTTCTGGTACGCATGAGACACTGAACATGCAGGACAAAAAACTCCCTGGGATGGACTCAGAACCACCCTGCCTCCCTCCACCAAAGAAATCTCATTCTTGACTTTGGGGCCAGGAGATGCTCCACTAAGGCTGGTGCTTAGAGCAACTCAGTAGCCTGAACTTGGAGCTTTCAACCAAAACTTAAAAGACTAGACAAAAAAATCAATTCTCACACCCCATGGCCTTCAGTGCCTACATGCATCCATTACTGGGGACGCTAACTATGGAGAAGTCTCGACTTCCACCAAAAGAGGAAGCACAGAAGTACCCCCTTTCTGTTTCCACCACCCATTGTGAATTACAACAGTATGTACAAGCAGGTTTTTTTTTTTGTTTCATTTTGCTTTGTGTTTTTTTGAGACAGAGGTCTTGGTATATATACCCCTGCTGCCTCCACCTCCCGAGTGCCGGGGTTACTTATAGGCCTGTACCACACCTGGTTCAATGTCTACTTTTTCTTAGAAAGATCCTGTTGAAAAGTAGCACAGGCGGCCCAAATGAAGGCTCTTCTACTACAAGGCAGACCTTCTGTGGGGCTTAGGGGAGCTGAGAATGGTTCAAATAGCACAGAGGTAAGCATGAGATAGACTGTTCACAAAGTGTCCATGAGCAGTGAGGACATGAGGCCACTGTGAGATACACACAGAATGCTAAGTGTGTGAGAACTGAGGTCTGTAGGGATCAAGAAGCCTATTCTGCCACTCTGGCTAAATTTTTAAAAACAAATACAAACAGATGTTCACTGCAAATTTAAGACCATGAAGGAAATCAGAAGTAAAAGTGTTACATATGCAACTGAATTTTAAGAAACTAAATTAGAAATTCATGCTGGGAGGCATTTTATTTTTCAAATCTCAAGTTGAGTCAATTAGTGGACATCTATTATTTACCAAGCCTGTTGGTCACCATCTCCCCCTTCTACCCCCCCATCTCTGTGGTACTGGGGATTGAACTCAGGGCCTCAAACTTGCTGAGCAAGTGCTCTTACCACCTGAACCGTGCCCCCAAGTCCTTTAGCTTGTTTTTCTCAGATAGGATCTCAAGCTAATTTTGCACAGGCTGGCCTCGAACTGAGACCTGCCTACCTCTGCCTACAGAGCTGGGACCACAGATGTTTGCCACCACACCCAGTTTGCTTCATCAGATAGGGTCTTGCACTAACATTCCCTAGATTGGTCTCAAACCATGATCCTACCTTTGTCTCTGGAGTAACTGGGATTGCAGACACAGACCACCATAACCAGCCACTACTCCTCATTTTTATGTGTACTCAACAAGGGCAATTAAGAACCTCAAAATGGAAATCCTTTACCCAAGGAAAGAGTGCATGAATTTTAAGTTCAAAGCATGGTAATGTTTTTCCTAGAGGATGTTGGCATATAAAACACTGACACAGTATGCCTGAGACTGAAGCCAAAATACACTGATTAGAGCTCAATTGCACTTGTCTGAGGTGACTTGTACTTGTCACCATAGTGCACTTCTCCCGGCAGCGGTTCTCCCAGTCATGGCATGAAAAGCTCCTGGTAAGATTATGTAGACAGCATGCTGAGTTGTTCCTGAAGATTAACCAGAACAGGAACAAAGCCACACGGCTCTGATGGAGCAGGTGCAGCTCTTGTTCTCAAGTTCATCATCATACTATCTTGAGCAAATGGCTGATGAACAGAACACATACAAACACAAAAACACATGCAAGCTTACTTGCAGGGCCTCACATGAACAAACCCCATCGTGGGGAAATCACCCCAAAATGCCACGAAAACCAACTGCTCAAGGAACTTCAGACTTTCTCTCACTCCTTAGTTCTATGTTCATATCTATTATGTCTGTTTTCTGATCAAGCTACATTTTGATACTGACTTGAACTGTCATTATGAAAGTCATTTTAAAGTATAAATTTTGTAGTATAACTTGCTTCCAGAGATCAGTTTATATTCAATGCAGAGACCTAGTCATTGCTATGAAGATATTTTATGTCAATGTCCTTTCCAAGGAAAAACTGCTCGAACTGACACTACTTGAAAGTACTTTATGAAAGCAGAGATGCTACCTTCTGAGTGGGTAACTTTCAGATTCATGATCCCAAGTTAAAAAAACAGGAGAGAAAGAATACATTTTTAAGAATACTCCTTTAAGAGCTGGCTTACCCAGAAGTTTCTGAAATGCTGCTTTAATGAGTACAAGCTGTACACTAAAAACATCGTCTAATTAATGAGGTCCAAGCTATGTATCCTCATACAGCCAAGATACCACACGGGCTTGTAAAAAAAAAAAAAAAGTTTCTCCAACAAAGTGAAAAAAGGGGCAGCCTCAACTTTTCTAAATATTTGTATATGTGAATTTATTTTTAAAAGTATTTTATGTGCATGGCTCAATGAGTATTACCTTTATTTTTACTGTCATTAGAATTAAAAAATTGTAACAAAGTGAGTAATTCAGATATAGCAAAAAAAAAAGTAAATCAAAACAAAATGCCAGAAAATGCAAACAAGTCAAAGAATGGAAATAATTATGTATCTATTCAAACAAGAGCCACTCCACTTAGAATACCCATGTTTGTCCCAATGCGCCACATTTCACACGCAGACTGTGACAGTGGCAAAGGTGCAAGGGCTGGACATGCCTATCTGTGCTTAAATGCATGAGTGACATGCAGATTACATCCAGGGACTCTCAGCTACACAAAGCACTGAACATGAAGCAGCTTTATGTTTGTAATGACATCACAGTGAACAGACAAAGAAGAGACACTAAACGTTTTGAAGTCATGTGCACTGTGGCTCAAACAGACCCTGTCGTGATGAAAGGTAATGTAAGCAAACACACTGGGCTCCAGTCACACTTGTTTCAGTCAGCACACTTTTTTTAGGCTGAGCACCACGATGTGCAGTTTGGGAAAGATGCAAACCGAGCTACCCTCTGAAGACCAGCTTGACTCCAGCAGAATCTGTGCAGCAGCAGGTTTAGGAAATATAAAGAAACACTTTCAGGAAAGTCAAGCAGTAAGAAATTGGCAACTTGATAACATTAAAAACACTGAGACTAGTTTTAAAAACTACCTTGGTCTGTATTTCTGAGTCTAATTAGAATATTGACATCTTTTTCAAAACACAAAATAGAATTTAAGGGTAACAAGGGAAAACAAAGCACAAAGCACTTTTAAAGGGCTCTTAAACTACAAGCTAATACAAGGGCTACACAACTGACCCATGAGTGTATAATCACACCAGTACTTACTACCATCTCACTGTTAGCCAGGCATTAAACAAAGCCGCAGAGATTTTAAACTGTAAATGGTTTCAAGAGGCTTTAAAATATGTCTAAAAACTACAGTGGAACATGGTACAAGTAGCAATGCTGAACACTTCACCGTTAAGAATCACCACTTAGAGGGCCAGGCATGGTGGTGCACACATGTAGTCCTGACGGCGGAAGCAGGAGGGTTCTACAGCATTAGACTCTGTTCTCAGAGGACAAAGAATCGCCATTTTGAAACGACCTCACTTCATGTAATGCTCATGATTTTCACAGCACCCTTCTAGAAATTATTAGGCCTATGGACTTACAAAACTCTTGATTTTGCTGAACTACTGTTCTGTTGGATACACTCCAGTTATGGTAAACGAGGCACAGCACAGCAAAGAGGAGATGCTGCCTCCACCCAGACGGACATTAGTTCAGTGTCCTCCTGCATCGCTACAGTTGATTTTTTGAACACCAAAGCACTGGACCTGTGATCAACCTCAGCAAGTCTCACCTGGGTTCTGAGTTCATCATTTCAATGGATTACCTCACACTCACTTCTCTCCTGCCATGGCCAGACATCTACCTCTGGTTAAGGCATTTTAATATGTGGACACAGGCAGTTCTCTCCCGTGAAAGGCAGACTTTCCCAAATAACAGAATGGCCAGTGACTGTGGCTAAGCAAAATTCTAAAGCTGCCTTTAACAAAGGGAAAATTAAAAAAAAAAAAACAAAAACCCATAGGTCACCCTGAAATAGAGGAGCCTATTAGGGAAGAAGAAGGGATCAAGATGAGAGGAGAGGAGGAACAGGGGAGGGCAGCTGGGAGATGAATATGATGAGTGTGTGTAAATGCTCATGTCACAGTGCAAACCCATTATTTTGGACAACTAATATATACTAAAAAGTAAAAATAAAGTTTTTTTTTTTTTAAAGGGGAGAATAATACTTTAAGTATGTAACCAAAGTAACTTACCTGAACTCCTCCACTTCAAATTAATAAACTTGCATCACCACAGAAGGCACAGAGGCCAGATGAGGTCACATCCTCATGCCAGTGGTGACGGTACCAGGAACAGCTGCCCTCCCCAATATGAAAAGATGTTTTACTGCCTGGTCACTGACAATTTTTATAAGCTCAAGAACATTTGGAAGAAATTAACAAAAAAAAAAAAATTAGGCTTGATGGCAGATTTCTTTTAATAGTTACATTCTAAACAAACACAGCAAACTTACTAATTCATGGAGGAATGTGAGTGTGAGCACTCACAAGCTGTAGGTACACTTGTATTTGAGCACTCCACAATGTCACAAGGACACCCCTTCATGAGCTGCTCATGCCATCTTCAGTGGCAATACAGGACACTTGCCACCATCCGACACAAGGTGCATCCTGATATGAAGGTGCGCCCGGCCATGAAAAGAGATTGTTAAGGGAAGAGCCCTGCTCGTTGCCACCCCCCAAGGTCTCACCTCCAGTCCTAGCTTTCTTCACTCCCAAGGATTCCGAGTCTTCCAAACATCGCTTTCGATTTGTTCCCACACTAATTCGACTGGGAAATAGGTTCTCTTGACACCCACTCAAGGCGCCATTATGATAGAAACCACTCAGGTGATGACTCTGGATGCTCAAGAGAAACTGGGTACACTCTTGGAAACCCTGGGTTTGTGCAATGTCTGCTGCTGTCAGGCCACTGGCATTTCTTAGGCTGCACAACACAAAAACACTGAATTACATCCCATTGGCATTTGAACCTGGTCTCTGCTCCTGCTGAACTAACTATCTATCTGAAGGTGGTACGAGAAATTCAACAAATTTACATCAAGTCTTCATTAAGGAGGTAGTAAACTACTCTAGCTCTGCTAATAACTTTTCTTATACATATGTGATTTCTAAGCAAGACTTGGGAGATATTAATTTTAAAAAATCAATACACTATTACTTTCAAAAGGCATCTTCCAACTTAACTTCTCAAAATCATGTTTTATGTTAGTCTGAAGAATATAAACTTATGTTAACTTCAGACTAAAAGTGAATGCACTTAACTTTAAGATCCCTCCTTTAGCTTGAGTAGAATCGTAACACACAGAATGTACTACATTGTCCATGGCATTGGTAAGAAGCGGCTTCCTAGAGACAAACGTCAGGCTTTATGCTGACATGTGGCGCTGTAAGTGGAAGTTCAGAAGGATCCTCTGATGTTAATATGAGTTCCACCAGACTCAACATCCGAAAAAGCTCAACTTTATCTTGGTACTTCAGGGCTTGCTTAGGAGAACTTACAGGATTACTCCATGTTGGCATTCCGCTGCATGTGAGTGGATGTTTCCTTTGAAAAGCCTATAACATTGCTTTAAGAACTCATCCACCAGGCTGAGTCCTTCACTCAAAAGAAACTTAGCTGATAACTACAAACTGAAGGTTTTATGTCTTCTGGTGGAATTGAAAGTTCTGAATAAAATGGAACTTGTAAACACGAGGCAACTCAATTAAAATCAAGGCAACAAAGCAACTCTGCATTAAAGTCCCTTTGAAGACAAGAGTACACCTGCTTTGTGTACTAAACCTGCAGAAAAGCAAACACTAGTAACTGCAGGCAAGGGACAGCTTCCACACCTACTCAGCCAGCCATGCTACAGGCCCAACCAAGATGTGATAAAGTGAACGCCTCACTTTGTACAACACAGAAAACCAATCTAAACCCTGATGCTTGTGGCTTCTTAGGGTTACTGTTAAGGGGGGGGGGAAAGGCAATTTGAGAGTAAAAACTATAGGTGTAGGGTCAAAGAATGGTTCTTAACTTACAAGGATAACCACAGCTTGTACTCATATTTGCAGTGACCACAAGCTAAAGCTCTAGCCTCAGAAATGAAAAAAACTGAGTTTCTGGAACCTCACTAAGTGTGTATACTTTTAAAACACAAGATAAAGAAAGGTAACATTTGGAAGAAAGGTCTGAGTCCAATTTAATGAGCTAGAGATAGGACTCAAGAATTTCAAAAATTGATAAAATTTTCTTGTAAATAAAAAAGTAACTATGTCAGGACTAATAGAAACTAAAACATTTTTACTTGCTAAGCATTCCAGTAACATTCATTCCAGCATTTTAATTTTGATATATGAAGTAAAATCTAACTGTACATATCCAAAACAAAGTCCACTGCTTAATATCAGAGCAGGATGACTTTCATTTCACAGGATACCAGAGTGAAGATGGTCTAGACAGGTCTACTCAGCCAAGAAACAAGCTGCTGTATGAAAATTTAAAATCTCTTTAAAATTCGAAAAGATATGGACTGAGAATATAAACAAAGTTCTTTTCTGTAGAAGTGGGTATTGCTCTCCAAAGTCAAAGAACACAGAAACAAGAAGTGACCATTTACTATAAGGACAGTACAGAGTATTCATGAGGGGATCAAAGAATGGCACGTACAATAAGACATGTGAAGAGCATGGCGGTATGGGACCACCAAGGAGTATAGGGCCTGGAGCAGGTCTGCTGCACCCAGACAACACTGGTTGGGCCCTGCCACACCTGACTGCCCAACAAAAGCAGTCAACACTGGAACATCACTGAACTTACGCCAGACTCCTGAGTCTGAGGCATTATCTTCTAAACTTAGAAGAGTCAAAAGAAGGATGACAACCAACTTCTGCTGTGTGTCCTCACATACAGAGCAAGGGAGCAGTCACAGCAACTAGAAATAAAACTGAGCTTCTCCTGGCAGTTTCTGCTTAATTTTAGGGGACCAGAAGTTAAACATGAAAGGGAGATTAAAAAAAAAATTCTAGACATCAGAATCTGGGCTATACACTGACTGTGAAAGAACTAGTGATGACAGTAATTCTGCTCAATGTGTAAGTGATACTACCTGCATGGTATTATCAGAAATAGAAACACACAATACCCTTTCTCTGCTCCTAGTAACAGGAGATTGCAACTATATGGCGTTTCATGTTTCTAAGGACTGAGGGCACAAAGTAATGGTTTAACTTTCCTGTCCCCAGATGTCCTCCTACCACTTCCTCTCCTGCCCACCTCCTCTCACAGCCTGCACACTCTATTCCTGCTGGCCACCCTTACTCTCCTATGCTCAAGTTAAAAACCTCCACACGCAGCTTTCTACATGTGGTGCACATCGCAGGAACTGGCCCAAATCCATCCTCAGGACACCTGATCTAGAGCCAGCAATTCTTCTGTAAGGGGCCACAAAGGAAATACATCAGGAACCAAGCTGATGACCCACTTTTTGTTTCAATGACTTTTTGTATTGTTTGTTTAGTCTCCTTTTCATTAATTTCTCCCCTTATCTTTATTATTCTTTCCATCTGCTTTTGTGTTTGTTTGATTTGTTCTTAGTTTTCTTACCTGGGGAGCCTCATGAGGTTATTTATCATGAGATAAATATTCATGCCAGCATTTTATCATGAGATAAATAACCTCTGAGTGTGGCTATGTTCTGTAAGACTTTGTGGACACTGAAATCTGAGTATCATATAATTTTATGTGTTACACAATACTGCCACTCTTCTGATTTCTGTTCAACCATCATCTAAACAGTAAAAACCATTCTTAGCTTATAGGCCACAAAAAAGTCAGGAAGTGGCCTAAATGTGTCAACTAACACTTAACCAAACTGATACCCCCACTTTTTGTTTCAATGATTCTTTATATTGTTTAGTTTCCTTTTTGTTAATTTCTGCCCTGATCTTTTTATTCTTTCCATCTGCATTTGTGTTTGATTTGTTCTTATTTTTCTAAGAGTGTGGGGTGCCTCATGGAAGTGTTAAATGAAGGCACCCACAGGCATTGACCTTTTCTCTCAGCACTTCCCTTCCTGTGTCCCAAGGTTCTGTAAGTTGTGCCTTCATTTTTGTTTGATTCTAGGAATTTTTTGATTTCTCCACTTACTTCTTCAGTGACCCACTAATCATTCAAGAGTGACTGCTCAGTCTCCATATGTTTGGATATTTTCTGGTTTCTCTCAGTACTGATTTCTAGTTTTACTCTATTGCAGTCTGATAAAATATGGGAAATCATTTCCCCTTTCTTGTATTTGTTAAGACTGCTTTATGTCTGAAGAGATCATCTACTTTGGAGAAAGTTCCATGAACTGCTGATGAGAACATGGAGTATTCTGTAGCTGTTAAGTCTACTTGATCTACTTCTCTCTACTCTTAACGATGGACTTACTGTAAGGAGCCTTCCTAGTAATTCCATGCACTATTCAATTCACAATTCAAACAACAAAACCTTTTTGACAGCAGCCAAATCTGTCACAAAATGTTAAAAATCAAGAAAATTATCAGGGGTTGAGCAGAGCACTGCAGCCCCACGCCTACTTGCTCTAGAGCCTCAGTGTCACGCAGGCAAGGGTCAGTATACAAGTGAGGACTACAGCAGATTCTGAGCGCCTCAGACTATTTCATTTCAAATGTATCAGAGTGGCTGAAAATTATGTGGGCTTCCAAATTAAAATCAGAATCACTAAAATAAATAGTTCTCAAAATACTTTTCTTTTTTTTTTACAGTGCTAGGGATAGAGCCCTGGTCATGGCTTATGCACCATTAGCTCTCAAAACACTGATTTTCAGTAAAAGAGACTTAAGTCTCTAAACTGTTTTCATATTTGCTAAACTAAACTTTTTTTGTAGCACCAGGGTTTGAACTCTGGGCCTCACGCTTGCTAGGCAGGTGCTCTACCTGCCTCTAAGTGAACCACTCCTTCAGCCCTCTTTTGGTTGGGTATTTTTTGAGATAGGGTCTGACAAACTATTTGCCCAGACTGGCTTCGAACCACCATCCTCCTGATCTCGACCCCTTGAGTAGCTAGAATTACGAGTGACTGTGGAGTCGCTGTGGCCAGGTTGAATTTTGGTGTTTTAATAGGTGAAAAAGTTACCCTGGTTAAAATGCATCAAATTTATTAAGACTTCACTCTCTAAGAAGGTGTTAAATCTAAAGTTGCATGGGAAAGAGGCACCTGACTGAGACGGCTGACTTACAGGCTCCATGCTGTTCTACTCAGGTCCAGCACTTGTTAACAGTCTACCTTTGGCCTGCGTTCCGTGAACACTCACCGATGTGCTATGTGACTACATTCCTATTAACCTCCAGTGAGCTACTGGTAAGGACAAAGCTGTTGTGGACTGTGGGGAATTTAAACTATAGGGAGAAATTGTTAAAAGTGTCCTCATAAGCTATAATTTGAATGGAAACTACGATAGAGATGAAACTGTGGATACTGTACTTTTTAGACTGCATCCTTAGAACATGTACACTTCAGTGTAACACACTTGGGCGCAGACTTGTGAGTGATCTACAGTTTCTCTCCGTCCGTATCTGACAACCAAGGAGTGTACTGGGAAATCACATGAAAGCCCTTGTCAGTCCACCCTAACATTCATTTAAATTTTTGAAAACGGACAGAGATTTCAAGAAATGAGAGAACAGCCAACTTGGTGTTCAAATTGGTTCTAATTTCATTTAAGTTTTAAAAATTGATTTTGTTTAGAAGGCAGTTGGCAGACTCAGACTTTTACACTGGTAATAAATTTGCTGCAATTTCTTATGGAAATCATGTCAGTTGTTCCTATCTGTCAATCCCAGCTCCTGGAACCGTCAACAAGACTAAAAAGTAGTCCCGGGAAGGACACCCAATTTCCCCCCACCACTTCCTAGCAGTGTCTTTGCCTGTGCCAGAATCAGAATACTAGTACACGGGAAGAACAAACAACCTTCGCTACAATCTATTCTGTCAAGCGACTGGCAAAAATGAACCAAGCTGGTGTCAACTGTACTCAAGTTAAAACACAAACACTGGTACGTTCTGTAAGGATATTCTGAATCCAGTATTTAAATTTTATTACAACTAGGAATTCCTCCCAAGGAACCTTAGAATAAACTCCATACCGAGAGTAACTAAGATTTTCCACTTACATTGCCACACACCAGAATAGAAAGAAGCCATTTAATTTAAGAAAATCACAGATCGGGAAATATCTGGAATACAATTTTTAGAATCTGAGGTGTCCTATCACCTTCAGAATTGTTTTATTAATGCCATGTGACAATAGAATAAGCACAGTTTTTATATAAATAATATTTCTGTTAAAACTCTGATCTCGATTTAGCTATTGTTAGTTTACAAATAAAGGTAGGTATCATAAATTAGGGTAAGCAAAGCATGCAAATCTAGACTCTATTTCTGAACTCCTAGATTAGCATTAAAACCAATCACCGCAACAAATACCTCAACAGTAAGCCTTGTGTGCAGAAAGGAAGCCATACTGAGCATTCAATGCCACAACCGTAAGGTTTCGGAGAGGCACCTGTGGCAGTGTCAGCAGTTTCTATACGAATGCTCCCCTTTCTAGGATTACTTGAAAAAATCAAGTCAATTCGAATTACGTAGCTGTAAAACATTGACATGTGTAGATTTTACAGGTTCAGAATCTTCTGTGTGACTTAAAACGGGCAATGGTTTATACACAGGAAACTTAAGTAATAAGGGATCACATTTGCAGGCAACAATTGGATTAAAAATACATATAAACACATGAGGTGCAGAAGCAGTCACGGAGCTAAGCTGCTGACAGGTGACCACCCTGACCACGAGCGAATGCTCTACAGCACGCCTTTAAGTTACCTCTTGTAACTTTAGCATGAAGCCAATTTAAAGATGTCAATCATTTCAACAAAAGATTAACAGTATGGACTAAAAACCATCAACTCACGATTCTGGTTACTTTAAAATTTGGTATGCTGTATCGCAAATACATTAGTAACTATTCCTAGATGGAAATAAGCAAATAAATGGAATCATTAAAGATAGATTAAAGCATTACTAAATGTCCATTTGTACAGACAAAACATTAGCAAACATCTGAAATTACTTGAGCAAAACAAATACATGTGTACTTTTAACCCTTTGGTATCCAAATATACTCCAGTTAACAACAGAAAAAACAATTTTTTAAAAAAGTTTCGACCTCATAAATTTGGTGCCAAGTTTTCATTTCAAGTTCAGCATTTACTGAGAACAGTTTTAGGTTATAATTGAACCATAATTATGTTTGCATACATTAAAGTATAAGAACATCATCCAAGGAATTTGATGAAATAGTTGGCTTGCTTGCACTGTAATTTAGCAAAGGAGAAATACAGGGATCTAAAGATTTTACCTAAAGATTTGCACTATCTTTATATAAAAGCAGTACTTAAGGAAGTGTTGAAATCTATGTATGATTCAAGCTGTTACAAAAAATGATCAAAATTCGAAGCTAAGTTTGTCAGCAGCTCCAGAGCAAACTGTCAGATGACGTCTGCTCCGCCTAGTGGGCAGAACTGAAAGCAGCTGTCTCAGGAGGCCTTCCTGTAGCCCCCGTAAGAAGACAGAAGGAGCAGAAGTAGCAAGACCAGACAAGTCTGCAGGAGTGACAATCAGACAAGGGAACAAGTACCAGGATGTGAGGATGACCAGAATTCAGAGCACTTGTAACATCAGAATACTAACTCTGAGTGGTAATCCTAATAAATCCTGTAACTGAAGAGTAAATAAGTAAACAATGTACAAAAGCCACAGATTCCAAAAATGCGTGGCTACGACAGTAAACCGGGGTTACATTTCTGCCCATAACCAAAGCTGCAAGTCAATTTCTGACACTAATGATACTAAGTACACTCATCATGTGTTATTTGCCCTGGTGAAAATTTTGTTTCCAGGCAGGGCTCTGTGACAAGCAAATAAGCTGCTCATAAAAGGCCATCAAAACCAAACCATTCCATTTTAACTAAGAATTTGTAAAAGCTCAGTGGCTTGGTTGTTATCACATTTTGGAGTTCCATTATTACAGACAACTGTGCCTGTTTTCTTAAGCAAGAAAGCTTGTTCTAGAGTGAGTCACTGACTCAGCTTATCTCAGACTACATCTCCTTCTCCAGCTGTCCAGTGGTCACAGTGAAGCTCTTCTGGTTTAAGAAACTATGTCAATGAAAGGTAGCCCACCTGATCTGGAACCACAGAACAAGAACTTCGAAAGAAGCCTTCTCCACAGAGGGAGGAGACTAGCATCCACACCATATGCAATTAGACAGGAGCCAATGTGCCTATAGTGCAAGTGATTCTGGTTTCACACACATCTAGGAAATCCCTTTATTTCTATCCAAAGGAATAAAGCAAAGCTACTTAACATTTGGTTGATATGGGAAATTCTACACTTTCTCAAGAAAATAAAAACAAATTAAGTAGTCAAGTGCTAAAAGTAAAGCTAATTCAAGGCCCTAAATCTATGTTAACAATTAAATGTCTGTAGTGAAATCTAAATTATCAGCAGATAATCAGCAAATACTTTAATCTTTCTCCAAACTCACATTAACTTAACCTCATGCTGTTACTTATTCTATCATCCAAAAGAAAAACAAGGCAACACTGTCCATTGTTGGGACATGTCCTTCTAATCAAAAGCTCAGAGTGAAGCAAGCACAAACATGGGCTACAATGGAACCCTCTCAGGTAAGGACTAAGAATCACCACAATTTCAAATCTTAGACACAGGTCTAGGTGCTTTAAGGTATACAAACAAGCAGTCTGGTCACAGAACTAAGATTTGATCCCGTGTATTTTAAATTTTTGATGTAAATAATGGCAAGTATTAATGACCATCCATCCACAAGCCAGACACACAAGCTTACATGGAAAAGATAACTTGGCACCAAAACTCAAGATTTAAATTAAGAGAAGAAAACAAAAGTCCATTAACATACTCACGTGTGATGCTAGAATATTTACTACGATGCACAGCAGCTGAAATGCGTTATCTTACAGTTGCAACCTACATTAACAAGTAAGTGATGTAACAATCCGTTCTAGCCATGGACACTTAGTGCACTTGCCCTCATTCCCTACTTGATGACCAAAGGAAGCACAATTCCAGACTTTGGCCACTTTCTTATAAAAAGTAAGATTAGGAATTAAGAGCAAAATCAATAATTTAAAATAGTAGTATGAGGCACCTTTTAAATCTACTCACAGAAGGAAAATTTTATATTATCTCCTGAATGTTATAAAATATAAAATGAAGAATTAACAATTTGGCCCATCCTGAACTAGGGAAAAAAATAATTTAAGTAAATTAATTCTATGCCTTTGATCTTTACCAAAAATGTAAATAAATAAAAATAAGGTCTATTATTTGCTAGGACTACACTTGACCATATGAGCAGCAGTACAGGAAATAAAACAGACCTAAGTACCATGGGGGGTGGGGGGCAGGGGGAGGATTCAAACGGTTACTGTTGGCAGACTACATGGGGTAAAGTATGTGCAGAACAGATCCCACAAAGCAATTTTCAACTTAGCTCACTGGCAAAAACTGACATGTCACCTAGATGTTAAGACTAAGTAACCACATACACAACAGCAATAAATCAGATTACTTGTGTTCTATCCCAGGCCAAAGATTTAAAATTTTAAGAATTGCTTTTGGCTAGGTAGCTTAGAGGCTGAATGATTCTTCTAAAGAAAAAAACAGTGAAAGCTCAGTCCAGGGCAGTCACCATAATGCAGGGTCTCGAGGGGGTGGCTCCTGTACTGAGATGGGGAACAGACTGGCACGCGAGGCCATGCTCAGCCACACCTGGTGGAAAAGAGACACTTGAGGGTCCTGTAACCAAGGACAGAATTGTAAATAAAAGATGCTCATATTTTAAAAGACACCTACTTTAAAAAAAGGACATAGTGATATTTATTGGCTTAAAGGATTAAGCTACCCATTAAAATGAATAAAACTAACACCTATGCAATAAAATGTTTAGACCAATTAGAATATTGTTCAGAAAGTAAGTTGTTAAAAAGGTCAAATTTTAATTATTATTTCCATAAATGGTAATTAGGCAGTTTAATAAATTATGTTATATATGACTCTGTATTTTATAATCAAAGCTTGTTAAAGAACAGAGTTTTTAATCTAAGCACAACTAATAAAATTCCATCTACAATTTTACTTTAAAGCACGTTTTAAAATTGTATAATACATAGTCACATTATCAACTTCTTACATTCCCTATGTCATAACTACACATGAAGTCCTGCAATCACTAATTAATTCAGGCCATATTTATAACACTAACTCACTATGTAAGTAAAGGATCCAAGTCCAAACTAACTGTAAACCTTGCCCATAATGATGAAATCAAAGAGACTAATCACAGCCTCTGGTACACAGACATGCCTATATGATTTAACCTATGTGGTTTTGCTGTGTAGAATCTAGTTCAAAACTGACTGCAATACAGAGTCAAACAACGAAATGGAAACCAAAGGGTTAAACTGAATTAGTTTGTGGGTCTTACTTCTCCCCGAGTCTAAATTTGTACATTTCCAATTAGAATAATGTGATTTCTAATTACTTTCTATAAATTAATTTGTAACACTTAAGGTAAAATTTAAAAAGCTGATATCAGTTATTTTGGTTATTAAGCTCTTTAGCTTACACTCAACATTTAATGATGAAAAACCGCATCCATTTTGTTAATGCTGTGAACTGCAGAAGAAAAATTTTTATAATATAAATCTTTGAGAAAGTTACAACAAATGAATTTAACACTGAAATAAATGTACAATGTCGTAACTAGCTAATGATTTACATATAAGATCACATTTCTAACTTCATTTAAAACATAAGATTTATCTAGCTGATGCACACAGGACTAAAACAAGGATACTCTAAAATTCCATCAGCATCAAAAACTGATGTTGAAATCATCAAGTACAGGTGTTCAGTCTTTAACGCACACCGTCCCATTCTATAAGGAGCTCAAGGTATAACACCCTCACACTTTCTAATATGGGGATATCAGGACTTAGAGGTGCTTACTGTCCTCAAGACTGTTTTGAGCAAGACAGGCCTGCAGAGATTTTATTCCAATCCATGTCCCTTGTTTTCAAACTAAAACATAGCAAAGAAAAGTGTGAAGACCTGCCACAATGACACAACTAACTAGTGGCAAAGTCACTGATGTCAAGTTCCAAATCTAATCAGCTGACTGTTCTTTCCATACTAATAATACTCTCTCATAACAAGAATTCTGAGGCTATTGTGAAATTAAGCCTCATTCTGCTAGTGGTCAACTTAAACCACATAATTTTCCTTACTAACACCAACTGATCCACAAGGCAAAATTGTACCACTAACTTTAAAAACAAATGTGTTTGCTCTAAATGTTTCCTTTCAATACAACGCCTTGACTACATCTCTAGTTGGGAGGAATAATTGAAGATACTTACTCAGCGTGAGCCCCGTTGGCCACCAGGGCAGTGATGCACTCGAGGCTCCCTGAGCGGGCTGCCTTGTGAATGGGAGTTTCCCCCTCACAGTCCTAAAACACAACAGACACTCATTTCTAACAAGACCTTTCCCATTGTAAAGCAGAATAATTATCACAGACCAGAAGGTCTTCTCATTCATCTCTGAAATAAAACAATGTGATGAGCAACAAAAATTGAAGCAGAACACAGATAAATATATCCAGAAGGGAAGATAAAAGTCAGGAGCACATGGTGGTAGGGAGATACTACAAAATATTTAGCTATAGGTCAATAACCAAAAACCTTGGGGCCTCTCCTGTAGTGACTGCATGAATGCCATAAATGGTGATTTACAAATTGTTTATCCTGAATCACAGCACAAATGTGTTACATATAAACCCAAAATAATTATCCCATGACAAGTTAAAAAATTCA
The DNA here is from genome assembly GCF_047511655.1 of Castor canadensis. NCBI lineage: Eukaryota > Metazoa > Chordata > Mammalia > Rodentia > Castoridae > Castor > Castor canadensis. The sequence goes on along the minus strand of NC_133395.1, from coordinate 2,405,326 downwards.
CATTAAAACAGCAATCTAGGCTGATAAACAGCACATAAAAGCTAACTTCTAATCTGCCTATATTCCTCCACAGCTGCTACAATGCTAACCCCAAGCCACCTGCGTCTTTCTGAATTGAAAACATATTTTAAGCAAGATAGTTTGAGGAAGAAGCAAGAGCATAACACAAGGTTCAGACAGGGCAAGACCTTTGCTTTAGCAGACAGTGGAGGAAGTATGGAGGGGCAAAAGAGACAAGTGAGCAGACTCAGGCAAACACTTTGGAGTGTAATGCAAGTCATTCAAATAAAGATGGATTTGTTTATACTGTATGAATAAAGGAAAAAAAAAAAACCCAAACCAAAATACCCTCTGAAATACAAAGTTCCTAGGCTGTAAGGTCAGTAAGAGATAAACAGTAAATGTAATCAAAGATATGAGCTGGCAAGGATGGGTCATTTCTGTCAGAAACATTAACTTTAGACTTTGTCTAAGACACCCTGAGGACAGAACTGGGACAATAGTGGCGGTTCAGTTGGCAGTACACACTTATTACATGGGAAGGGATAAAGAGCAAAAGCAGGAATCAGGCAATTTTGCACAGGTGCACAACACTGAGAAAACAGTTCATTCATAAATTCAATAACTATCTACGCTCCTCCCCAGCGCACATTAACTCACAAAGGAAAAAAAAAAAACCCATTTCTGAAGAAAGAGAAACAGCTAACCATGTGGCTATTCAAGAACTATCTAGTTACTAATGAACTTGCATGTTTAAAAACATCCAACTATCTTCCCACAGAGGAGGGAGGAAAGAGAAGTGGTCCACAGTAAGGAAAAATAAAATCTCTCAGAAACACTGCCAGGAAAACTGCAACTGAGATGGAGACAAGGTTTTGCAACGTATTACCAAGGAGAAAAAAATTCTAAAAGCCAACCTTAGGACAAAAAAGAAAAGCTCAGCATTCAATACACTACTTCAGAAAGATGGTGGAAATATTAATGGAGAAAAAGCAGACCTGCTTTGTATTATATAAGGACAGCAAGCTTTGAGGGCAGAGCAAACACTGCTGGAAGGAATCTTCAGGCTGGAGAAGATCCTAAGAGGAAAATCACCATGTGAAGAGTGCACAAGTTTCCATTTAGACCTACCACATCTCCAAGGTAGCCGACAGTTTGCAGTAAGATTCTAGCACCGTGCAAACTCAGAGAAAGCAAGCAAGGAGAGGTATTAGCAGATAGGCAGAGTGCCTTGTTTTTTTTCCTTCTTCTTCTTCTGTACTGGGGTTTTGAACTCAGGGCCTTCAGCTAGCTGGGCAGGCACTCTACCACTTTAGTCAATCCTAGCCACACTGACATCTAAATAAGAAAGAGCTGATTTCTAGTTCAGATAGTGGAAACTACAGGTGGCCTACAAATATTTGGCAAGTCTGGTGCATATGGGCATTAAAAATGAAAGCTAGCTTCATTTTCTCTTGAGGGAAGCCTGCAACAAGGAGTCTGCAAACAGCACAGAACTTCTGTCATCTCACAGTTCACCTGACAGATGGCCAAGGAGTCTCTACAAACCTCAAGGAAAATGAACGTCAAACCATCAGCAGTTAACATGCCAAAGGTTAACAGAAAAAACGTTATGGCAGATTCTAAAACTAAACACACACAAACAGCAAAGAATGAGACAAACATGGACCTGACAATACTGAGCTGCCTTAAGGTAGGAAATGAGAAAAATTTTTACTTCATGATGAGCAGTGTGCTGGACACTGCCAGAGGGCTACCGTGACCTCAAGGGCCACCAAGTGCCCGTCAGAAAAGATGAAGATCTATATACAATTAAAAAGAAAGCTAGTACCTGAGATCCAGAACTTAGCTCCAAATATTGGAGACCATGGCAACCTAAGGCCCTTTTGGAATAAATTCCAGGATGGTTAATAAGGGCACCCCAAAACCTTGGGTACACACGTGAGGACCCAGGTCTGTTTAACGGGTGAGTATCTGAGTACATGGAAGGCAGCAGAGAAAGACTTGGGGATCTGCCCTGGGGAGCAGAGTGCAGAAACTGGTGCTACTCAGAGGCAGCCACTGGACAACACATGGTATACTGTAGCCCACATTCTAACCAACTGTTGACAACACCGAGCTGCTCTAAGATGTTGGTTTCTACGTTTAACAAAGCGTGAAAAACAGTTTTAGACCTCTCTAAATTAGATGCTATGTAACAATTTACAGAAAGTTAACATACAGAACATTTTAATACTGCATTTTAATACTTACTAACACTCATGGAATTATCCATATTTTATTGATAGAGATGAAACCACAGTTAAGTGATTTGTTCAAGGCTGGAGCAACAAGTCAGCAGAATCACCAGAACCTGGACTCAAACCCACAGAGCTCAACACGGTGGATAGCAAGGACATGATTCATACGAATCAAAGTTCAAAATAGAGAAACACAAACACCTACAGGTGTGTGTGAGTGTGGTAAGCATAAAAGCTGCCCCTAGTCAGGCACCGGTGGCTCATGCCTGTAATGCTAGCTACTCAAGAGGATCTCAGTTTGAAGCCAGCCTGGGAAAATAGTTTGTGAGACCCTATTTCAAATACACCCAACACGGAAATAGGGCTGGTGGAGTGGCTCAAGTGGTAGACCACCTAACAAGTGTGAGGTCCTGAGTTCAAACCCCACTACCCCCACACCCAAAAAAGAAAACCCAGCAAGTTGCTGTCCCTTCTTCAGAGACATCAGCCTAAAACCCCAGACCTCCCCTCAGTATTTCTTCCCACATGTCTCTCAAGGAGAGGTTCTGCACCCCTTTCCCACTTCCCTTGTTTCAAACCATAGCAAAACACCTTTCCTCAACCACTTTTCTTTCAGGTAGGTAGCTGAGCCATCTTCAGGAGAGGGACTATGGGTTGTCCCTTAGGAAAGAGACAAAAGCAAGAGCCTGGGGGTGTGGCTGAAGTGGTAGAGCACCTGCCTAGCAAGCACAAGGCCAAGTTCAAACCCCAGGACCAACAAAAAACAGCAAAAGGGAGGAAGTAGAGTTCCTTTGCACACAACAGGATCTTGATAACTATTAGTAGAAAAATATGTAAAAACAGGAAAAGAAAAACAAAGGCATAAAGAATAGCTACCAGAGTTGTGGCGTAAGTCCAAGGGCGGATCCACTCTTCAGGCAGAAGGCTGAGTATGGGCTGCTCCAATTCAGACCATATTCTGCATGCTTCTCTACCCAGTGGCCAGTAATATAAACATTCGTGTGTGGGTTTCACTTAGGTGGAAAGATATTTAAAACACACCATGAAAAACCCAGCACACTTACACTCGTCTGTGTACTTTGTCTTAAGTAAGAAGTCCTCAGGTCATTTACTGTTCCCACTCAGTAAATGACATGAAGGGACTTTTCTGTATGCAGTCATCATCTTCAACTTGTGTCTGAAGCAACGTGAGCTCACCCTGCAGCACATGACTCTGGCCATCCCTTTGCTAGCCCAGATGTGTTTTTACAGTATCTGTTAAGTGAAGTTAAGGCAGCTGCAGAAACCCAGCCAAGAAGCCTGGGCTCGAGGCCAGTCACCTTCAATTACCAGCTGTGACCTTGGGCAAGTCACCAGATCTCAGCAGCAGATCTCAGTGAGTCACATAACAGGTGAAAGCGCTCTATAGACAAAACACATGCCTCTGGAAAGAGCCTATTATCCAAATTAACTGAAGGAACAAATCCCAGTTAGCCTCAGGTAAATATATCAAACTCTAATTAAGGGCTCAATTTAAAACAATCCTATGAGTAATAACAGCTGGGAAAAACAAAACAAAAGCAAAGCCAAGGCATAGTACCCTTACCGGTTTGTTAATGTTGGCCCCAGCTTGAATCAGCCAGACCAGGCACTGAGGGTGTCCTCCAAAAGCAGCAATGTGGGCGGGGGTCTGGGCATAGCGGGTAGTGGAGATGTTCAGCGCGGCTCCCGCTCTCACCAACTGGATTAAGCACTCCAACTTTGAACACAGGAGGGGGACGAAACGTGCACATGTCAGCATACTACTGAATACCCCCCAACAACCTCAACTCCGTAATGGTGACAAGGAGCAGTACCAATTTTTTAAGAGAATAAGTACTTCCTTCCCAATATCATGCAAACTTTAAAAGGCATTTGAACATTTCCCGTCACTAGTCTTAAAAAAGGTAGAGAAACAGAAGTGACTAAATGACAACTGCCGTGCTATGGCCAGACCTCAATACTAAGCAAGTTTCTGAGAGTCCATTGCATTCAACCTTTAACAAGCGCCTACCTGTGTCCCGGAATTTTTAGACCCACTTAGGTGTTCTCAGATCCTGGACTGCCCCTTTCACCAACCAGAATGCAGTCAGTGAAGACAATGCTTGGCTGCAAGCACTTCTCTTGTTCAAAAGGACAGACAGACCTCACTAGAAGAACAAACAGCATTCCAAGTTTCCTTTACTTCTCCTCTCTGAGCAACTGAGGTCTAAACTTGCAAAAGACAGATCACTTCAATAAATACTCTTCTGTTGGCTGAAGTACGACAGTTAGGACACACAGATTTAAGACATGGTCTGTCTTCAACAAACTTGAAACGGAGTGAAAGCTGATGAGGCGTGCCGTTATTACTGAGCATCAACACGAACAGGTGTCAAACCCAGTAAAAATGAGCAAAGATGGAAACCCTGAGAAACAGGAATTGAGAGTCTTCTGGACTGAAGCCTGCTATGTATGGGGTCAATTTAAGGAACTGGGCTTGGAATTCAGGTGTTTTAACATCTGTCACCTTGCAAATGCAAGGTGTAACTGGGGATTTAAACAAAGGCTGGTCCCCCAGGAGATAAGCCTCCTAACGTTAGCTAACGGGTACCCCTGGCAGTCTGAGAACGCGAGCCTGAAACCTACCCCAAGGAGGGCAACGGTGGGGCGCCCCGGGTCCTCACGGGTGGGAACCGGCTTCCGAAGGCCCCTCTGCGTCCAAGTTTATACCGGTTACCGTCAAACCAGCTGCAAACAACGGAGTCCCCGCAGTGGGCTCGGAGCAGACTTTTTAAAAAGCGTTTTCTGTTCTGTTAACAGTACTGGGGCTTGAACTGGGGACCGGCGCTCTACACCGACGCCGGTTTTGAAATCGCGGTGACGTGCCCGTGGAAACGCCTCCCCGCGGGGCGCCCGCCAGGCACCGGGCCGGGGCAGAACCAACGGCGCCGCCTTAGAAGAGGCGGCGGCCCCGCGGATGCAAAGCCGTCTTCCTAAAACGCCATCGGGTGGACGGTAAAGGGCCCGATGAGTCCCGAGCGGGAGGCGCCGTCCCCCTGACCGCAGGGGCCCGCGGCCCCGACGCTCCGAGGTCACCGGGAAGCGCGGGGCCACGCCTGCGAGGACGGCGCAGACCGCGCGCCTTCCCCGGCCATAAACAAAAGAGCGCGCGGACCCCGCGCGTCACAGCGAAGTCACCCGGCGCCGGCCCCGCCACGGCGCTCGCCAGGGGCCGGCGAGCCGCGTCCCGCCGCCTTTGAAACGGGAGCCGCCCGGCGCGCGCCGCACATGCGCCCTGGGCCCCTCGGGGCGCCGGCGCCGCAGACCCCGCTTCCGCCTCGCTCTCCCGGCGCGCCCCGCGCCCCAGCCCTCTGGGAGCCCCCACGGGAGAGCTGCGGAAGATGGCGCCTTAAAGCGCCCGCGCCCACCTTGCCGAAGTGTGCGGCCCAGTGCACGGGCGTCCAGCCGTAGAAGGAGTCCTCAGCGGCCAGGTGGGCGGGCGGCGTCTGCGGCAGCAGCGAGCAGAGCGCGGCCAGGTCCCCGTCGCGGCAGGCGCGGTGCAGCGGGAAGCGGAGCGACAGCAGCTCTTCGCTGGAGAAGCCCGCCTCCACGCCCGCGCCTGCCGCGGCCGCCGCCGCCGCCATGATCCGTCACTGGAGGGCGCGGGGGCTGGCGGGGCGAGAGGGCCGGCGAGGGTTCGCGAGGCCGCCGCCCGAGCACAAAGGAAAGGGAGCAGCGCCGCGGCTGTCGCGTCCCATCCGCTGCCCAGCGGAGCGCGCACCGGGGGCGGGGCCTGGGCGGGGAGGGGCGGGGCCTGACTGGAGTTGGAGCCCGAGGCGGCCGGGACGGTGACTGACGCCTGGGGCGGCCGGGCTGGGGGCGGGGCTTATGCTCGGGGGCGGGGCCTAGCAGCGGACGCCTGAGGCGGCTGTGATTGGAGAAGGATGCGAGCAACTGCCGAGGGCTGGGATTGGGACCTGCGCTTGGGTGGGGCGTGGTCTGTGGCTGTGGGGCGGGACTTGGCTGCTCCTGTCGTCTGAGATGTCGATGCTGGGGGCGGGGCCTGCAGCTTCCCGGCATGGGTCACAGCCCCAGGCTGCCATGGCCTCTTGAGCCCTTGCAGCGCGGCCGAGCACACGGAGCCCTTCCCACGGCAACGCAGGGGTCTGGTCGCAGGTGTCCGCGTGGTCCCGGGCCCTGGGGCCAGCATCTGCGGCCGCACTGAGTTCCTCCAATTAATGTTTATTGGGCGCCTGCGGGGCCCGGCTCCTCATTAAAATCCCGAAACCGTCAAGGGCGGGGCCGGTTACTGGGTTGCGTGTTTTAATTGGGATCGCTGCCTGGAAACCCAGCAGCGGGCGAGGAACGTCAGGTCCGCGCTTCTGCAACTTTAAAACATGAGTCACAAGGCCAGATAGGTGCACAGTAAAAGGCCTTTTTGGTTGGTTGAGGGTTTTTTTTTCTTCTTTTGAGATGCTGGGGCTCAAACCCAGGCCCTCATGTAAGCGCAACTAAGTAACTTTTCCTGATTATGAAAGTCATAATCTCACTACGTAGGAATAACCACTGATGTCATGTACACTTCTTACAGTATTTCTAGGCATACATTTTCATTTGCGTGTAGATTTTCTTGTGCACATCGCTTTCACTTTTCCTTTTATGAGATCTGCATGAAGAAACTCACCTTCAAGTCGGTAACCAGCTTGTCTGCATGAGAAAGCATGTTGAAGCATTAGTCAATAAAGCAAGAAACCTGGCGTGTTAACAAAGGGAAATTGTTAACTTGTGGTGTACACGTAGATCACAGTTGATGGTGAAACACATTTAGAAGTGCTCTAGGCATAGGGAGTAGGAAAAGGGCACATTTTCAATTTAGTGAGCGGTGACGAATGAACGGGAAATATGAAGGAGACAGCCTTCTCTCAAGTTCACAATCCATTAGGTGAGGCAAAAAAAAAAAGAATACTTTTGTGGTTCAATCATACGTTTTTGTTCTGGTAAAAAAAGACAGAAATAAGCTAAGTTCATTTCAAGCTTGGTTTCTGGTAGAATAACACATTTTTCTCTGCAGATGCCATGTTTTCATCTCTTTTTAAGATCTATCCTCTGATAATGACTTCCTTCTTAGGAAAAAGGAATCCCATTTTGCAAAAAGACATTAAATATGCCTCCCATTCCCTTCCAACAAGATAGAGGGCTTGCTCTTCTCTTCCCTGCTTCTGGGAATTGTGAGCCTGAGGCAGATGGTCTAAGGACTTGCTGGGCTTAGAACCGTATCCACACCTACTTTCCAGTCCATGTTACACTTTGCTTTTTTTGATAAGCGTATTCGGGGACTGGCAGAGTGGCTCAAGTGGTAGAGCGCCTACCTAGCAAGCATGAGGCACTGAGTTCAAACCCCAGTACCACCAAAAAAATAAAAAAGAGTATTCAGGCCTAGCAAATATGATATCCACAACAATGGGATGCTTAGAGTATGTCCTCAGTTAGATTACTTCCTTGTTTCTTATGACTCTTTGGACTATGTACCTATTTCTATAGATGTGCAGAGATAGATGGGTCCCCAAGACGTGCCTCATGGAGACTGGGGAGAGGATGTAATGCGTCTTTCAAATGCCAGCGTACCAACTGGTTGGTCACCCAGGTTTTGCCCAACTCTTATAAAAAGAAAAACAAACAAAAGGCCCAGTCTTTAAAATTGGAATTGCATTCTTCCAGCAAAGCACCCCAGCACCCCCCCCCAAAAAAAATCTTGCCTGGTGAGGCATTCCTGACTGATTGTGTGAAGAGTCACTTGGTGGGGCAGGCCTCAGTCACTGCAAAGTCCAGGTGTGAGACCCCCACTGCTGGGCTATCTCTGAGTGCTGCTCTATCCCAAGTGTGTGTCCCAAGGTGGATGGGGCTGGAGAAGAAGGCAGACCTCAGATTATATTCCAGACCAAGTGTACAAAGGGACTGTTTGTAAATTTCAAGAAGTGGTGGTAACCAGTGAAGGGTTTTGTTGTTGCGCCAATAAAAGGGAGAGAGTAATGACTCTTGGCAGTGGGGAGCACCCAATGGGACTTGTGGCTTGGCCCTGGGGGTAGGGTGTCCACTTCAGCCAGACCAAATGGAAAAGATGGTGGTCTGACCACAGATGCCAAGGGAGGTGCCTGAAACACCACATGGCAAAAATGTTTCTGTTTCCAAGATGGTCAGGGTGTGATTTTGTCACAGAATGCCCCTCCTGGCCTGGTACCCACCTGTTTAGCTCAGGGCTAGGGAACTCCCACTGTCCCTTGTCCCTCAAGCATTTTCCTTGTGACAGCAGAAGCTTCCTTCTTTTTCAGGCAGCACATGCTTTGTTTCCTGTTACCCTCAAATGAAACAGTGTAAAAACTGGACAAAAAATATTACTTTCAATCACGAAAAAAATCATTCAAAAAAAAAAAAATAAAAAGATCTTGGCTGGGTGCTGTGGGTCACACCTGTAATCCTAGCTATTCAGGAAGCACAGATCAGGAGGATTGCAGTTCAAAATCAGCCCAGGCAAAGAGTTTTAGAGATCCTATCTCAAAAATACCCAACACGCAACACACACAAAAAGACATTGGCAGAGTGGCTCAAGTGGCAGTGCCTGCCTAGCAAGCACAAGGCCCTCAGTTCAAACTCCAGTACCGAAAAAAAAAAAATCTTGCTTGCTTTGGAGGTGTAGCTCAGTGGTAGAGCACACCTTGCCTGATGAGGAGTGCGAGACTCCTCAGCACCACTCCCCAAGACCTTGCCTGATGAGGAGTGCGAGACTCCTCAGCACCACTCCCCAAGACCTTGCCTGATGAGGAGTGCGAGACTCCGAGTCTGTATCTGCAGACCTTTGCTACTTAGAAGCCTGCCAGCTTGCTGTTCTGCTGCCTCTAAGTATGGAGGGAGACTTGGCCTTGCTGGCCACCCCTCTCTGCTCTGGAGGGGAACTCTGTAACCCTTGGGCCTGTCTACTTCTTTCTCTTCACCATTACTGTATCCCTAGAAGCCATGGAATTCAAATCAGCTGAAAGGGGACCGGGCTATAAGCCAGAGAGCTCCATTATAAAGAACATAAAGATTCTAGAATTTTGGGTCCGAGGTGGTGATGTATGCTTGTGGCCCCAGCTACTTGGGAGGCAGAGGTAGGAGGACCACAGTTTGAGGCCAGGAAAGTTAGCCCAAGACTCTATCTGAAAAAATTAAAAACAAAAGGACTCAGCAAGTGCTCTAGGGCCTTAGTTCAATCCTTAGTGCTGCCAAAAAAAAAAAAAAAATTAGCACAAATATCCTTCAGAGAGAGAGAGAGAAAGCAAGGAAGAATGCAAGAAAAGAAAAGGACCTGTGTTCTGTCAGAGGAAAAGTCAGAGACCTGTTTGTCAGACTGATGGGGATAGAGAGAGTGAAGGGTGTCGCATTAGCTTCACCTTACTGTAGTGAACTACAATTAACCTCTAAGAGAAAGGTGTTTTAGTTCATAGCTCTGGAGGTTCCAGCCCAAGCTCAGGTATCCTCACAGCTCTGGGCCTCCGGCAAGGGTAGCAGGAGTGTTTCAGAGCAAACTCTTCAAATCATGATCATAGAAGCAGAGGGAGACCGAGAGGCAGGGTTCCACGGTCCCCTTCAAGGGCACACCCCCAGTGACCTAAGGACCTTCTACTAGCCCTCTCCCCTGCAATAGTGCCACTCTGGGGGGTCAGGCTTTTTAACACATGGACCTTTGAGAGACGCTCATCCAAACCAGGGCAGGTACTCAGGAAGACAGGAAAGAGAGCAGGCTAGCACAGCACATGCCTGCCTGCTAAGGAAAGAGCCTGCTGGGAGTGGCTCTCCTGATGCCATGGCACACAGGTGGCTTCCTGAACCTGACTTTTAATTTGGCAGTCCTTTAAAATGTTTCCAATCAATTCCTTACTCCTCCCCGCCCTGCACCCATGTCATGACCTTAGAGAAAATTTCCCAGCAAGTCATTCTGTTATTAGAAGATTCTTCATCGGATTTGCCTGGGAAGGGTGTCAGACTCGCCCTTCCCCTAATACACCTACACCCACAGAGGAGGCCAGGAAGTCCCCAGGTACCACCAGAGGCTCAGACACATGTGCCCAGCTTTCAGACAGAGGCTGTTGACTGTCCACTAGTCTAGAGCCATGGAAGGGCTTTGCACCTCCCTCGCCCTTCCTGGAAGTGGCACGGTGTATTCACTCCTTAAGAAGATTGCAGAAACATCTATGCGAAAGGACCTATTACCTAGGATAAGGTAACAAGGTTACAGTGACTTCCCTGTCACTCACAGCTCACGGAGCCCGTGAGTACTCCTGCCACAGTGCAGTCCCCACCAGGAAGACAAGTGGTCCATTGTCTTCTAGAACCTTCTACCACTCTTCCTGGTGCTTTAAAAACTCCACAAGTGACCGTTGAGCGTCTAGGGAAGCAGCTAGAAGTGGGACAGAAGCCAAAGAAAACAGCACAGCTTCAGCAATGGCAGGAGGCCCAGGGGCTTGCTGCTGGGGCTGTGTCAACCTTTTCCTTTCTCTGTTTCAGAGGGCTGGATTGGTTTATTTGTAAAGAGTACTGTTTGATCCCTTTGCTGGAGAGAGAGAGAGAGAGGAGAGAGAGAGAGTGAGTTCCTTAGCCTCTCTGTTCATTAAAGGAAAATGTTAATTATCCTATCAAGATTAAAAAGGAGCCGGGCAGCTGGGCACTGGTGACTCACGCCTGCAATCCTAGCTATTCAGGAGGCAGAAATCAGGAGGATCCCGGTTCAAAGCCAGCCCAGGCAAATAGTTCCAAGAGACCCTACTCGAAAAAACCCATCACAAAAAAGGGCTGGTGGAGTGGCTCAAGGTGGAGGCCCTGAGTTCAACCCCCACTACTCCAATAAATAAATAAAAAAAATAAATAAAAGGAACCAGGCACTGGTGGCTCATGCCTGTAATCCTAGCTACTCAGGAGGCAGAGATCAGGAGAATCGAAGTTCGAGGCCAGCTGGGGCAAATAGTTCCGTGAGGCCCTATCTCAAAAAAACCCATTACAAAAAAGGGCTGTTGGACTAGCTCAAGATAGAGGCCCTGAGTTCAAGCCCCAGTGCCACAAAAACAAAGAACAGCTGCTGGATGTTGGACTCACCAGACCAGGTACACAGACACGATTAAGGAGAGGTACTTCAGGGTGCAGCACAGCATACCAACCTGTCAGTTTGCCAAGAACCACTCTGTGTACTCATCACAGCCTCTGTCCAGAACATCACTGGTGAGGAACAACCAAAGTGTCCCCAAACTCAGCTCAGAATGATCCTCTATGCTGCCAGTTTCAATACTGTGTGGACCCCTTGCCTCAACATTTCTGTGATTGGTTAACCCAATACCTGGCCACCTGCAGTGACACTTTACACTGTTTTTACATCGCTCCCTTTTACTATAGTTTCTTTACTCTATTTAAGGTTTCCATATTGTGTGTGTGTGTGTGTGTGTGTGATTGTGTGGAGCGTGATGTGTAATTTGAGTGTTACTAGACGTTAAGATTGGAATGGAGCAAAGGACCATGTGACCATGGTAATGACTTCAAGTGAAAACAGGAGTGCTCTGAAATAATGCTGATGAAACCCATGTAGCTGTGAATCTGTTGACATTCAATAAATTCTGTCATTCTAGATGACACAAATTTGATGACTTACGTTAATTGCTCAGCTCACTCATGACAATGTGAGCATTACCTTGGAAAAGGTGGAGAAGAAAATAGCAGAACATAGTTATGACATGATGTAGGATCTCCTAACTAGACACGTAAAGCACAACCATTAAAGGAAAAAAGAGATATTTGGACTATATTATAATTAAAAAGTTCATTTTGACAAAGTATCAGTACAAAGTAAAATTCTTTGCAAATCATTGAACAAAATTCTTTGCAAATCATTGAACAAATGAAAGATTTGTATTCAGCATATAAAAAGAAATTCTACAATCAATACACAGTTGGTCCCCAAAAGATAATGTGCAAGGAACCCTGATAGGCAATTCAGTGGGAGGAAACCTAAGTGTCCAGCTACTGGTCATTGCTCCTGCCCTACTGAATGGATGAATCTGGTCAGCAGGGATACTCACGTTCAGTGGTGCCATGCCTGAAAACAACACATGCCTTCTCATCACTCCTACCATTCCCCTTTTGCTCATCTCTGCTTCCCTTCAGTCCAACCCCAGAGAATCGGTTATGGTCCTTGCCTCCCCTTCCTGTGACCCCTTCACACTGGATACTGGTCCCCAGTACTCACAGGGAGTATCTCTGGTGAAATTCACCATAGACCCAATGATCAGTTCTCTCTCTGAATTGTATTCTACCGCTCAGTAGCTTGCATGTGGAGGTCAGGCTGAACACTGCTGTAGGTTACTCCATTCTTTACAGAATAGCAGCTTTCAGGCTATTCCCTGCCCCGAGTGACTCCACTTTATAAAGCACCAGTCTGCTCCATTTTGAGCGCAGATGCTGAGGCAAAATGACTCTATGTGTTGTATGAGTACCAAGTGAAACTGAAAGTACTTGGTGAAGCAAAGCCAACAAAATTAATGTAGCTTGTGAATTTATTGTTCTGCAATAAATTCAGACATTTGTGGAAAGACAAACATGTCTGTCTCTGATGTAGCTTCCACAAACAATGCAACAGGTTGACCACTTGCACCTGTTCACAACACCCTGGCCCTCTGTGACAGGCCAACTTTCCTTTTGACCTTTAAATGTTCAAGGACCCCAGATCTAGCCCCTCTATCCTTGGTTGGCCTCTGCATTTTCTTCCTAGGCATTTAACCCCACACCTTCAGACTCTATTTATATGTTGATGAGTCCTCAAGTGATGTCTCTAGCCTGACCTCTTCCCGACTCCAGCAGCCGCAGACTCAAATCTGAAGGCTGAGCTATGATCTCTAGTATCTCTGTTTGGATCTGTCAGAGGCAGCTCTACTTATGCCCCAAAGAAATCCTTGAGTCATCCCGCCACACCTGTCACCCATCCCACTCATACATAGCGTTCTCCAGCTTTGTAAATGACACTGGTGTCTATCTGGTAGCTCCAGCCCAGCCCCTATAGTTCAACACCCTGTCCTCCCACGCGCAATCCAACTGCAAGCCCTTGTGGCTCCACTTCAAGCACATCTCAAGTCCATCCACCTCCCTTTCTGCTCCTCTCTGCTGGTTTGTAATCTCTTGCTGAAGCCAATGTAATACCTCCCAGTGTTTCTGGCAACAGCGGGGGGGGGGGGGCACCCGGCAGTTTTTCAAAAGGAAGAGCTAATTATAGCAACAGTGTAAAACATTCCAACTCCTGTTTTGCTGAACTTAGAACAAAATCTGAATGATACAGAGGTTTGCCATGCCCTGCCTGGGCACCTGCCAGCTTCCCCAGACCTACTGTCCCTAACTCTGGGATTCTGGTCACGTCGGCTTCTCTCTCTGTGCTTGGACAAGTCCATGCTGCTGGGCACACTCTTACCCGAGACCCACATGGATGCTGTGTCTCTCAGGGTTCAGCTCAGCTGTCATCTTTTGCAGACAAGGATTCCCTGAGCACCCATTCTGAGATCCCCCACTGTGGGCATTTCCCTGCTCTTTGGCCTCTTCCTAGTGATCTTCCTATCACTAAGATCTTGTTTCCCGTTTACTGTCTGGCCCCCTGGAGAGTAGATCCCCCATGCCAGAGACAGGGCCTTACTCTCCACAGATGCTCAAAAGTTATTAACTGATTTAATGAATACATTTTAAAACTAAATTGCTAGTAGAATTTCATCTTTAGGGATTGGGTTACAAATTTTAAGTTTGATGTTTTTTCTCCCAGTCAAAACTACCTTTAAAGAGGGTTTTTGTTCCCTTGAACGTGGTGGCTGGTGAGACTGAAAAACTGGATTTTATACTTTTTTTTTTGCAGTACTGGGGCTTGAACTCAGGACCTTCACCTTGAACCACTCCACCAGCCCAATTTGTGATAGGGTTTTTCGAGATACCAGCTCCTGAACTATTTGCCTGGGCTGGCTTTGAACTGTAATCCTTTTGATCTCTTCCTCCTGAGTAGCCAGGATTACAGGTGTGAGCCACCGGCGCCCAGCTGGATTTTACACTTCTGAGGGTTCTGTCTGTGGTGCAGGGAGGCTCTGCAGGGCATCCACCCAGAGAGTGCAGTCCGGGAGTCCCTTGTAGCCCAGCCCAGGACCACCTGCCCAGGATTCACAGACTGTGTGACCAGGCCTTGCATACTGGCCTATCACCTGTGCCCTGGTGGGTATTCCTGCTGCCCCAGCTGGGACCACCTCTGCCCGGACAACTTCACTGCCAATGGCTGCAGCACCCACATGTTGTCATTGAATCTACATTCTGCTCTTGGGGACAGGGCCCTTCCATGTGTGTCTTTCCTGGCCCTCTCCCACAGCCCCAGGGCCCCTGTTAGAGTGCACTTTTGGAATTCCATTCACATAGTCCTATTCCTTATTAGAAGTCTACACACACACACACACACACACACACACACACACTACTGATTTCTATGGCGAACCGTAACTAAGGCGCTGAGGCTATGTGTCTTCAATGCTGGGGTTTGAACTCAGACCCTTGCATTTATCTGGGCAGGAATTCTACCTCTTGAGCCATTTCTCCAACCCTTTCGGCTTCAGCTGTTTTTCAGATGGGGTCTCTTGCTTTTGCCCAGGGCTGCCCTTGGACCTCGATACTCCTTCCTCTACCTCCTGAGTAGCCGGAATTACAGGTGTGTCCCACCACATCAAGCTTTGATTAGATTTTCATTTCCTTTGTTTGTGTAAGGGGGAAAAACCCACATCACTGTTAATTTAATATTTAAATATATTAGTTTTATTTGGCTCTCTTTAAATACAGTTTTTCTTCATACAGGGTGATTAGCAACCCACTTCATTCTTACTCTAAGGCGGTACTGGGGTGCACAGTAGGCTCAACTTCTCCTGGAGTATCGGATTCCCGACATGCTTTTGTGTAGCCTCCGTGATTTCTTGAAGTGATTTCTTGAAGTGATTTCCTGTTTGGAAAGAGATTTTGTAGGTGTAGGTGTTCCCCGATTGCTGCTTCAGCCTGAATGTCAGACCTGCCTGGTTCCCTCACACCAGTGGACTGACTTGAGCAATGGCCTGTTGGAATGTGGCAAGGGATGACCCTTGAATGTTTGTGATCCTTCCTCATGCCCTCCCCTGAGCTGCATCAAGTGTGGGCCTCCACAATGCTCTGACCCTGCTCCCAGTCATGGAGTTAGCCCTTCTGGATCCCTTTGGGGACAAAGAGCCCAGTGAGGGAGAATCTCATGGTCAGTTTCCCAGGAGGACACTGGGTAGCAGGAGGAGAGAGCAGGAAGAGAAAAGTGTCAGGGGAACAGGTCCAGAGGGAGTAGTCTGAGTGAGGAGCTGGACTTCACCCTTTGTATGCTCAGAGTCCTTAAACCCCAGAGAGGAGACTGACCAGGTAAGAGGAATTGGAGGGCAGGACACTAGCAGTAAGCGAGAGGGGACAGGTAGGATCCTGGTAACCCAAGTGTGTAAGACAGGTGGGACTCCTAGAGGTGGCGGAGGAACCAGCAGAGAGGCAGGAGGAGAGGCTCAGCCACCTGCTTCTCCAGCTGACCTTTCTGTTTGATGCCTCCTTTCCTCTGCTTCCTCTCTCAGATTTGGAGAAGGGGCAGTGTCTGGAAAGTTCCACAGAGAAGTGTGGGCCAGGGCAGAGCCACAGGGGAAGGAGGTGACCACCTTCTCAGCATTGAGACCCCATGGAACCATGTGTAAAAGGCGAGGGTGGAGATGGGGAAGACTCAGCCCAGGGGAGGCCTCCTGCCTCTCTCAGTGGGTAGCTTGGCCACAAAGGGGCAAGCAACCATGCACCTGGTTGGCATGGGCAATGGCAGCCTCACAGGTCCTAATGGCTCCTGGAAGAAGGGGAACCATCCCACTCAGTTTGACAGGAAGGGAGTGAGCCCCGTGGTGACATGGGCTACGACCCAATGAATTTGACTTATTAGCTTAGGTGTCCCATGGAAAACTCCTAGACAGTTTAGAGGTTTAGAGACTGAGACACCTGCTCCTCCTAGTGCTTCTTAGAAGAGACCCCAAGCTGTGAGAGGCACTTTTAGCCCTCCTCAGCCCAGGAGAGGGACTTCTGGGCAGGAGCCGTCTTTGCACTTAACCATCATCAGTTTCACTTACCTATGGCTACTCGAAGACTGCTAATCACTTTCTCCATAGCTGCGAGGCTTTTAATCTGAAAGAGTATTTCTTTCTCCTCTTCTGTGGGAATAAATCAAGAACAATAAGCAAGAGTTGACAAACAATTATGGTCTAATTTCAAACTCTTGTTTCTCTTTTCAACCATTCTGTCTGGCCCTAGACCCCAGGCTCACAGCCCATACCCTGCACTGCCTCCCACATCCCCGCACCCCTTCATAGCCATCTCTTATCACTCCCCATCTGCTGAGAAAGATGCTGGTAGGGCTGGCTGGGTCTCAGAATATAAGCAAATGCTCTGTGTCTTCACCAATGAGCCTATAGTGGTTCGTTAGTGTCTGTCTCTTTCCTGTTTTTTTCTTTTGGGGCTTGAGCCCAGGGCTTACACCTTGAGCCACTCCACCACTCCTTTTTTTGTGATGGGTTTTTTTTGAGATAGGGTCTTGTGAACTATTTGCCCAGGCTGGCTTCAAACCACGATCTTCCTGATCTCTACCTCATGAGTAGCTAGGACTATAGGCGTGAGCCACGGGTGCCCAGCCCCTTTTATCTTTTGGTATATGGAATAACCATTAGAATAGGACAGATACCATATTAAGATCCAAATATAAAAGATGATTTTAATAAAGATCAGATATCAGGAAAAGAGGTAACCACATAGAAAGTTCTCTCACCCCTTTGCCATGCAGAACCGTCCTAGCTCAGCAGAGTAAGCTTCCATTGCTTTCCCTGCTCTGATGGCTTAACTTTCTCCTTAGAGATTCGTTCCTTTGTGCCCCACTTTTAAAATGTCTTTGCCTCATAATTGCACAGAGTGGATCACAAGGACAACATTGCAGAGTCCTCACTTTGATATAATAGAAGTCAGTCTCAGCGAGCCCTGAACAAGGAGGACTAAGAATCTTGGGGCTGCTGTATTTGTAGAGTGAAAGAATACAAATCTGACAGGCAGGAGCAGGGTTTTGTACAGGCATGTACCGAATCCCTTGAAAAGAGGATTGGAGTTGTGAGGTAGGCAGTCCAACAAATCAGACATCCTGCCTACAAGGATGGGAGGATAAGGATTTGCATCAGCTGCCAGTGGGGCCAGGGTTTCCACAAGCACCCTGGGTGAAGAGCAGAGAGCAGACACCTTCTGTAGGGCAACCCCTCAGGAGGCCTGGCGGGAGGGGCGGGGAAGCAGCTCCTACAGGTTTGGGGACTGGGCTACTCTGACCTCCACCAACAGAAGTTTCTTGTGGTCCCACCTGCTTCTGAGGCTTCAAGTACAGTGTTCTAGCTGGTCACCTGTGATAGGGGCTGAGAGGGCCCTCTATGCAAATGTTTGCAGCCTGCTGCTCTGGGGCCGCCAAAAAGGCAAAGGCGTTCATTCAGTCCAGTTATGTGAAGAAACAAAAACCCAAATAGCCACAGAGCTGTCTAAAATTTTAATTGGTTATCAGAAAAATAAAGCTGGAGGACCACATGGTTTCACTGGTGAATTCTACTTAACACCCAAGGAAGAAGTGATGCCCATCTTACTTGAGCTTTTGAGAAAAAAAGGAGGTGCCACCACCCAACTTGTTACAGCCACTGCCAAAATATGATCTCACTAAAGAGAAAGTTTCAGATCAATGTCTTTCATAAGCACAGATGAAAACTCCTTAGGAAATATTCACAAGTTAAATAAAACAAACAAGAAGAGATAATAGATCCTAAGAAAGTAGTGCCTGGCACAGATCACCATTTTCACATACCAAGGAACTGTGCAGTCATTTCATCTGCAGAAGAAGCACGTGACTGAGTTCATTATGAAAACTCTCAACAAAAAAAGTATAGTAGAAAGGTGGGTGCCAGTGGTGCACACCTGTAATCCTAGCTACTCAGGATGCAGAAATCAGGAGGATGGCAGTTCAAAGCCAGCCTGGGCAGATAGATTGTAAACCCTATCTTGAAAATACCCAACCCAAAAAGGGCTGGTGGAGTGGAGTGGCTCAAGTGGTGGAGCACATGCCTATCGAGCAGGAGGTCCTGAGTGTTAACCCCAGTGCCACCAAAAAAAAAAAAAAAAGATAGTAGGAATGTTCTCAAACTGATAGAGCGTGATACAGAAAACTTCCAACCAACACTGTACTTAAGGACAAAAGACAGAATCAGCTTCTCACTGAAATGGAAGGAACCAGGGATGCTAACCTGCAGCCCCTTTACTCAAGACCCTGCTGGAGGTCCTGGTCCCATGCAATAGGGCAAGAAGTAGAAGTAAACTCCAGAGAAGTCAGGAAGGAAGATGCAGAACTGTGTCGCTCGTAGACGTGGTTGTTCACACAGAAAAGTGCCAGGGAATCTGGGAAATAGCTTCCATCGTGTTAGTGTAACATCCTGGGCCCAAGAAAAGAGCTAACTCTCCACAGACAGCGTTTTGCTTCTCTCCTCCATCAGAGGGGGTCTTTGCCTGTGCACTGGGAGAGTGAGCACTTGCTACTGATTCCCTGGGGACAGGACTCTGCTTCTTCCTCTTTTCCAGAAGCAGTGAGTGTTTGCTGGTGTCCTGAAATATTCTTCTCCTTCAGGACAGAAGAATCTGGGTGGCAGGCCAGGTTGCCTGCTTGGCCTCCAGTGCAGCCAGTCACCTCCTGTGTGCTCAAACCCCCAGCACAGGGCTTTCTCTGGTCTCCTGCCCCACCTAGTCTCCTTTCCCAGGGAGGCCTGTCAGTATCCAAGGTAGTCACAGCTTACAGGCAAACCTGTACTCAGAATTGGCCAAAACCTTGCTGACTTCTACCCAAGGTAGGGTAGCTACTTCTCTTCTGTGCTGTGCCAAAGGCAAGCCAGTCTCTCCTTAGAGATCTCTGTCCCTGGTGGGGACAGTCCACCTGGTGGCCTTTTGACCTTGCCTGCCGGGTTTTACAAGCCATGGTATTGTATTTTATCTGTCCTGTTCTCAGCTAGGATGGGGACTTGCAGCTTTTCTGTGTCCTAAATGGAAGCACAAGTACCATGAACACTGACTGGTTCCTATATCCCTGAAATCATCCCGTTTCTGAGGCTCTGCTGTTTTCATGTCCCTTGACCCGTTCTCACTCAAGGTACACATTGCCCAAAGCTGTCCTTGGCAGGGCTTTTTTGAGGCTTCCACGTGTGTCTCAGCAGCATCCATTCTAGTATTCCAGGTGACATTTCCATGCTTGACCAGAACATTCAGACAGGAACAGCCCAGACTCCGGACCCCAGATCCTGGGTTTATAAATTCCCAAGCAATATCAAACGACAAGTGGCTAATTAGGAGAAAATGTTTCCAGCATATCTCACAGACAAAAGATTAAACCTCCCCCATATTTAAAAAAGTTTTGAAAAGTAGGATTTGGGAAAATGAGAAAAAGATGTCAACAGACAATTCACAAAAAAATATATGCCGGTCACTTATACAAAGAGAAATGTAAGTTAAACATGACATGCCATTTCTCGACCTGCAGTGTGACAAAACTGAAAATGTGTTGAAGATGTACTCTGTAGCCAGGCCTGGGTTGGGGGCAGGCACTGCTGGTAGAAATGCCAACCCCATAGCCTCCCACAGGGGAAGGCAGTGGTCTGAACACACTGTGTATACACTTACCTTTGAACTCAGCAGCCCATTGTGGAAATACACTGCCACAAAATGAAAATCTGTAAGAGTAATTGTCAAGTTGAATAGACTATAGGGGTCCTCTCAGTGTGAAGCTAAGCAACCACAGGAACGAACAGTGAGGAAGGTTTCTCTAATGAGGCATGGGGTGATTTACAACATATAAGGGTAGGTTAAAAAAAAAAAAGAATGTGCAAAAGAGTTTCTACATAAGACATCAGAAAATGCATGTGGACCTTCTGAACTGAGCTCAAGAAACACGGACAGGGTAAATCAAAAAGTAATAGACTGGCCATCTGCAGCTCATGGGTGCAATGAGGGGAAAGAGTCGGGGATGGGAAGGTTAGAAGAACTGGAGATAATTCTGAGAACACTGCTTTTCGTGTTAGAACCATGTTTCTCACACTCTGAAATAAACCAATCGAATCAAGCAGGATGGAGGGAGGACCCAAGATGGAATATTAAATGTAAGTAGCATAACCACACAGAAGAGGACAAGAAAGAACAAAGATGAACTTTGGAAAGCAGTATTTGACTACCTAGGTAAGTCAGGAAACGAAAACAAAAGGTGTATGCAAATCTCGTCCTCTAGTTTTGCAGAAGTACACATTAGCAATTCTGAAACCACTCCCGTGTCATCTAGGACTGAGCAAACTGATAAAATATTGTGGACAATGAGAGCCAGGCTTTTCACAGTTTAAACAAGAAGGCTGTAATGAGCCTGGGGTGCAGGATTGGAATCAGAGATCAATTTGAACTTACAGTGCCCAACACCTGCCAGGCAATGCAGCAGTAGACAGCTCTGTACACAGGTGCGTTGCTCCTCTGTCTGCTGGGAGGGCCTGGAGGCAGTGACACCCCAGTACAAGAAGCACACCCAGAGCACAGATGTCGGTTTCTTACACCACCCTTAGTAAACAAATCAGAGAGTCTGGAGTTTTTTGCAGCGGCAATAAGGAAGGACCAAAGAGGAGGAAGGGTGCTAAAAGTACATAGGTGCTCCCAACAGCAAGACCAGACAATCTGAGTAACAGAAGAAGGGTTTCCAGACCACTGGGAAAAGTGAACCTCTGTAAGGTTACACTGATATCAATACATACTTTAATAAACAAATTAATAGAGAGAGGAGAAAAGTCTTACAGAATTTTAACTAATAAATGCCAAAGGAAGGGATGATGGAAAAAGAAAATCCCCCTTTGTCAAAAGGGGGATTACCACTACAGTCAGAATTTTGTAGACATGAATGCATGAGTGGGCGTTAAATTAGTGGGTGAAAACAAGATGACAAAAAGGACAGTCTTACAGTGTCTCCTCACAAGATACTTAGTTAAAAAAAGAAAAACTAACTTGACTCTGGAGCAACCTTGTGGCTACCACGTTGGTAAGTGATCAGTGCTCGCAGTGTCACTTCTGCAACATGCCTGCCAAAAATGCATCTGGCATGGGGACAGTTCAGACAAACTCAAGTGGAAAGAGATTCCACAGAGTCACAGGCCAGGACTCTTCAAGGTTATGAAAGCCAAAGGTGAAATAGGAAGGTCCCAAGTTGGGGAGCTAAGGTGACAGGACAAGCAGACACAGCAGGGTAATGGACAATGGTCTGTGAGTAAAAAAGCTTGCATCCATGGGTGTCATTGCCATGCCTGACTCCTGGGTTGACCTTGGAAGGTGCTGAGGGGGAAAGAATTTAGAAGTTCTTTGTAATACTTTCGTGGCTTTTTAGCTAAAATAATTCCACAGTGGATACTATTTTAAGTACTACTTTTGTCATACTTTTTTTAAACCTGTCCTGTGGTTTTTCTGCAACGCTTCCCAGACAGGCTGACATATACACCCTGAGTCTCAGACTGCACACGTGTGACAACTGCAGCTGCCTACTTCCAGGAAAATGAACTCCTACCTCAGGTGGGCCATTCTATCCTTTGCTCCACTCAGCTTGGCAGGGTTCCTCCTGCTCCCACTGCAGCTGGGAAGCCTTACTTCTTCAATGAGCTCCGGAGAGCTTTGGTCCCTCCCCAGGATATGCGACAGCACCCCTCCATGGTGCTGGGCCTGGGAGACACCAACCGACAGGTCAGAGCCTCCATGGGCCACCTGTCCCATGCTGGAGCTCTTCCTTCAGGTTGGAGGACCTGTTGTGACCAAACTGAGATGTGGTGACTTCGTGTCCTCTCACTGAGTCTGCTGACTTTCTCCCTCAGTGGCAGCCCTGCCTGGGGCTACATCCCTGACTTCTTCTGTCTGCTCCTCCTTATGGGGACTGTGTCCTGAGCAGTGGTGCGGTGTCTCCATCAGAAAAGTGCTGAAGTTTGACTCAAAGAATTGATTTCTCTAGCCACACTAAGTTGTGGTCCAGGCGCAGCTCCTTGCTTGTGGAATTCTACTCAGAGTGGTCCAGGTGATGAAGACGAAGGTGACACCTGAACACTGCTCTGGAGCTGAAGCCCACCTCAGGGTGCCAGGGCCTGCCTGTCACTTCCTGCCATGACAGTCTCACTGTCCTCAGCTTTGTGAGGGCGGCACAGCATTACTTGCAAAGATGTGGAAATTTTGGGGGAAGAGACGGTTCTGTTGTATGCTGGAGCCCTGCAAGTGTGACCAGCTTCTAACACTTGTCACTCATTGGCCACTGTTACTCATTGCAGCACACTGCACCCAGGACAGCCGTGTGCCAGAGTGGCAATTGAAGGACACAGCCTGAGCCCTCCCAGTTACCAAGGGGCTCTCTGTCTGAGCAAAGGTGACTCTGTTTAGCCAGTGGGGGACTTGGCTCGCTGCCCTTACCGAGGACATTTCAGAAACTGTAACAAGGAACGTAGCACTAGTGGAGGCTGGGCCAGACCAGCCAAAAGATGCAGACAGATGGTCACAGCCTTGGTGTTGCTTCTTGGTGTCACACAGTACCCACCCCTGGACACTGCCTCAGTTGTAAATTCCTTTCCAATTGTTAATTCCTCCACAGTTGCAAGTTCCCCAAAAGACAAGGGAGTCTCTTGGCTGGTTCAGACTGGAAAATGCTGCATTTACCCAAGAGGTCTTCCATTTGACCTCTTAGGTAAAGCCCTCTACTTAAGACCTTATGAATATTGGTCGCATACAATTAAAAACCTGGAAACCAGCATAAACGCATGCACAGAAAGTCTCCTGTGTTATATAACAATATAACAGATGCTCAAACCGTGTTAGCTAAAAAGCGTGGACTCCTTACTCAGGCCCAGAAATTAACTAAAAGCAGGAGAAAAAGCTTGTTATCTTTCCTCCATTTTGTATCTGTCTTTGCTCTGAGCCATTCTCTTTGCAGTCACCTTGCAACCACCTTGGAGTCTAAGAAAGATGATGACAAGGGACAGAAACTACCCTCAACAGTAAACCTTCCTCAGGGTGGACCACCTGCCTGGACCCTCTTCC
The DNA here is from genome assembly GCF_047511655.1 of Castor canadensis. NCBI lineage: Eukaryota > Metazoa > Chordata > Mammalia > Rodentia > Castoridae > Castor > Castor canadensis. Next base: position 2,381,861 of record NC_133395.1, on the reverse strand, counting down.
AGAGCAGACTGAAATAATGACCAACCAGACCACACCTGTGACTGAACTGTTTAACTGTGCATCCCTTTTGTCTCCTGCCCTCAGTTCTTTGTCTATTTAAACCTTTAGCTCATGTCTGTACCCTGAGATGGCTGAAGATGAACTGAGTGCTTACTCTATCTTTTCCCACGACATGACCCTAGTCGTGTAATAAACCTCCTTTCTCTGCCTTCACCACACCTCTTTGTTTGACGTTTAGGGGTGGGTAGTTGGACCTGGCATATGAAATCTCAGAATTTTGGCCTTGTATCCAAAACTCCAGTTTCAACAAGACCTTGTCAATCCAACTGTCAATCCCGCCTCCACCCTCTCCCCACTTGCCCTTACAACTGTGAGAGGAACAAATGGCACAAGTAACTTTGTTTCAGATAAAAGAAACAAGGTATCCTTAAAAACAAACATCTAAGGAGACCTGAGGAAAGGGCTTCTCACCCAGATAATAAAATACAGCCATCTTTCTTCTAGATAAAGGGGGACAGGAAAGCTCTTTGAAAACAAACATCCAAAGGGATAAGAAACAGGCTCCTCTAGGAAAATAAGGCAGCAACCTTCCACAGTGTACCAAGAGGCAGTCATAAAACGTAAGTGGCAGACCTCGAGGCCAGGATGAGCTAGCAAGACCTCTCCTGGAATGTCCACTTTGATAAGGATGGGGTCAGCCAAATGGTCAGGTTCGGTGAGAAGTTAATTAGATAGCACCCAATCACAAATGTAAAAGAGAGGAGCCTGAGTCAGACAACGCCTTAGATTATCCCCTAGACTTCAGCTACTCTTTGGCTTAGCTCTTTCACTGAGTCCCACCCACCAGGTCACTTTGCTGTCCTTTACAATAAACTTTGTGCTTGCTTTACTCTTACCTCCTGGTCCGGTATTTTCAATCATCGGCCAGGTCACGAACTCAGGATTGACCATCTAGTTCCACAACAACCGGTGCTCTGTGCCAGCTGGCCAGAGCCCGCCACTGCTTCTTTTGTGATGCCTATACTTTTCCCTTCAGGAAAACTTTCCTACTGCTTTGCAATTTGTGCCTTTGTCCAATGCATTGTTTGAAGACACAAGAACCTGAGAGCTTCTCCACCAGGTCTTCTGAGACCACCCTTCAGTAACATTTGCACTCTTGAGCTCAGCAGAGGATCGGGCGCAAGAGGAAGTTGAGGCTGCTCTAGCTTTCACTTGTCCTGCACTTCTGTCTCAATGTCTTCTCACCTCTGCTCACTGGTGGCCTGGGCCCCATGTGCAGCCCCTGACTTATAGACCACAGATGTGGGTGAAGAAGCTGCAGGGCCATTGGGAACCCGCTGCCAGGCAACTGGATGGTGGTGGTGTCTGGTGTCTGTCCCAGCGAGGCACCCAGGCAGCTCAGCCCAGGCTGCTGCTGTAGGCCTTGGCTTTCCGGGACTTTTTTTTTTTTTCCTTAAGTATGGATTCATTACTGCAGACTCCAGGCAGAGTTCTACGCCACATGGACCCTCCTCTCCACTCTCTTTTCTGGGTACCTTGTCTCCAAACTACCAGGGTCTCCTATTAGCCTCTGGTTGCCCTTGACCTTCCTGACCCAAAGTCATAACTCACCTTAAGGGATTCATTTATGTTAAAGGGTGGTCCAGTGCCTTGGGGCCTGAATGAATCAGGCCCCAGCAACTTGATAACACTAGAGAGGGCAAGCTCCACGTGGAGGCCACAGATCAGTCCCTGGGACTGGGCAGGGGATATGTGAACAGCACACTGGGGGTCCACAGTCCTATCTGCACATAGGATGAGGTTTGGGGAGTCTGCTGTCCTCCAATGCACTGTTCCCTGAGGGTGGAGCCGTCTTCAGGGTGCAGCTTGCCTCAGGATCCTCTGTTAGGTCTCAGATCCCCTTCCTTTCAGTGCTGTTCTCAGTCCCTGGACTCAGGGCTTTGGTCTGCTTTTATCTGCTGCTGTCCCCTCCCTGAGGACCGTGCACTTGCTGGGTGCCTTCAGTTTGGACACCCCTGCAGTCTTGTTGACTTTGGGCAGCTACTGGCTACATTTAATCTAGAACCACCAGACAATTCATTCAGTTCAAAAAATGAATAGGACAAGTTCAGAAGTGATAGAAACACTAAATAGAACCAAGTTCTTGTTTAAGCCCTGAAACAATCCCTCCACCCCTCCCGCACTGGCTGTGGTCCCTAGAGAAAGGACAACGGGTTGAAATGCAGAGTCCTGGGCCCATCCAGGACTCCCCTCCCTATGCCTGAGGCCACCAAGATTGGAGTCCAGGCCTGGGCCTGTGTGTGGGGCATGCCACAGATTCTGCTTGTATGTCCTGTGAGCTACACAGGCACTCTTCCTTGATCTTAATACTTAGAGATCTGTCACCCTCTGGCTGTCAGACTTCCTCTCTGAGTTTTTGCACACGGCTCGTTCTCAGCAAGCTCACTGAGAGGATGGCTTTTCCTGATTCCTGGGACACCTGGGGCCGCACTGGCTCTCTCTGTACCTCCCTGGGAGAGGCGACTCAGCTACAAGTCTAGGACATGGACTCTCATGACTTCTCTCTCCTGGGGTTTGTGGGCCCATGAGAAAACATTTCTGTTGGGATCCTCTGGGCTGTGTGATCCAGGACTGGCCCCAGGGCAGAGCTGGGGCTCCTGGGGGTTCCTCAGCCCCCCAAGGCTTGGGAAATCTGCCCAACTTGGAGGAAATAACCATGACCTCTAGCCAACCATTCCACCCATCACCAAGAGGAAGTTTGCACCCGTATCTGTCTGACTCGGTCTCCCCAGTTACGTTCAGAACCTAGCAGGGGATTGGCAGGCCATATTTACCATCAAAAGCAACTTTCTCTGTATTTTCAGAAGAGGGCTTGTTCTCAAAATGTTTCTTAGGAAGATTGCTGTAATTCTCTTTCAGATGGACAACTTTGATGATGAATATGCAAAAAATGGGAGAAAATTTTCTTGATTACAAACCTGAGAACATTTTTGGCCCAGGCTTTGCTTTGAAATGTTAGGTTGGAATGATAGCAAAGTTTCTGAGTTCTATTTGGAAATGTGTCTGTAAACGTCAAGCGCCATTCGACTGCCTTGAGCCCTGAGGTTTGAGCCTGGGCGGGTGTCGGGTAAACAAAGCCCAGGAAGCGGAAATTTATTCACATCAGAAGCAAAACCTCGAGGAAACACCACCCTTCCTGCTGCTGGCACATCTCAAATGCTTGTGATTTCTGACGCCCAGATCCCGCCTTAGCAGCTGTCCATCACTCCTGTCTGACCTTCTGTGCTATTTTATTTGGTTTTGACAGCTCTGATGATATTTTATTTTATTTTAATCTGATGATTAGGAGCAGCATTTTGGAAAAGCACATGCTTGTTTTGTTCACTACTCTTTGTGGCCGTGGACAAGTCACGGGCTGGACCTTGGTTTTACCTCCTGCCAAATGGAGTCATAGAACTGCCCTGCTGGCTCAGAAGCTGTCAGTGAGCACAGAGGAGCAGCACAGGTCGGGCTGGCACATGTGGGCTCGAAGTCCTTATTTCTGAGCGCCTTGTGTTCTTGCAGCAGCTAAATCCCATCTGCATCCCGAGCGCAAGAACATGCGTGAATGTGCACCCAGAGATCATCCCAGAATAAAGGTAAGTCTCCCCTGCCACCGAGGCTTGACAGCCCAAGTCCCAGGAAGGCTATGACAGTGGCTTGGACAACTGCTTCTTCCACATGTCCACCTGCCTCTGCCCAGGTGCAGCTGCTCCTAAAGAATGCTTTAAAATGAAGGTTCTGTATTCACAGATTTGGGAACATGTGCAATTATAGGGTTAAAAAGAGGGATATACTTGCTTTTTTCCTTTGTTGTTGTTGGTGTTAGTGGTTTTTCACTTTTGAAAAATACTGATTTGTTCGGATCCAAAATCTCTTGGACTAGAATTTCATCTTGAAAAAACACACAAGAACATGTTAGATGCATTGGCCCAGGGCTGATGCCCTGTGTGCAGTCTGAACCTCAGGGAGCCGTGAGCACAGAGGCGGGAAAACAGGAACCCCAGGAGCTCGGTGGATGGGGACCTGACTCTCTGGAGAACCTTGACTGTGGCAGGAAGGCCACTGCCTCCCTAAATAATTTCAGAAAAACGAGACTGTCTGGGTAACTTCTAAACATTTTCTCCTGCTAGAGTGTAGATGTTGAAGGTCCCCAAAGGTCTGTGTATCAAAGGTCCCAGGGTGGTGCTCTAGGGAGGTGTTGGACCTTTAAGAGGTGGGGCCTATGGGGGGGCGGTCCTGTAGGTCATTGGGGGCATGCCCTTGAGGGGGACTGTGGGACCCTGGCTCCTTCCTCGGTTGTGTCCCCTGGCCATGAGGTAAGTGGGTTTTTCCCACCTCAGTTCCTACCACGATGTGCTGAATTACCACAGGCCCAAAGCAACGGGGCCAACTAACCATGGGTTTTGGAGGTGGAAACTCCAAAGCTGTGAGTCAAAATAAGGCTCTTACCTCAGGTGTTTTGTCACAGTGATGGAAAACTGACTAATCCTCCCCCCCATCCCAAAACATGATACTGGAAGCCTAGGCCCCAGACAAGGTCATCATTCTCCATCCTGCCCTCTTGTCATTCCGTCCTGTCTCTGTCCTTCAGTTTGAATGAATGTCCTTCCTGATTTCTACTCAAATGCAGCTGTATTTTCTTCCTTTTTATCCTTCGGACCTCTCCCACGAACCTTCTAACATAACAGACCTGGGTGGGCCTTCGTGCTGGTTCTTTCCTCACTTGACTAAAATCATGGGTGGATTTCTTCACATCTCTCACCTTTGTTTTCCTTCTGTAAAGGGGGTGCATGTTTCTGAGGCTCACATAAAGCAGAAGTACCCAGTGTGGTGTGGGGACCATGGTGGAGCTAAATTAGTGGCAGCTGGGAATTGCCACATCTCAGCAGCATGGCAGTCATCCCGTCTAGGGACAGTGCTGGGTAAGCTTCCTGGGGACAGCTTGCTGCCAGCCTATCCTGATGTCAGAGATGAGGTCACCTGCAGGATGGAGACTGAGTCTCCTGTGTCTGAGACATGAATGACTTAGAGGGTGGATGGCAGTAGCACAGGTGAACTGGTACTGTTGACTCAGCCATCCACTCAGTCATTCATGCAATCAGCCAATCAATCAATCAATCAATTAGGCAATCCAAGAAGGTCTCCCACCCCTAGACTTGGAAGTGGAGAAGAGCCCACTTCCTGGCGGAGGTCCTTCCTGATCCATGTCACCTGGCAGCATCTGTGTTACTATTAGAACCCTCCTGATGAGGCTCAGCTTTCCAGCTGGAGGTGACCTCCATCTACTCCTGGCCCCACCTGACAGGTGACCTGACCCCTTCACAAGCACAAAGCGTTGCTCACACAGTGAGCACTGCCACAGGGTAGCTCTGGCCATGTGGACACGGGAATGTGGCTGGATCTAAATGGAATGGGCTCTGAGCTAAAGTGTGACTGGGTTTTGAAGACTCCGTGTGCTCTGAGGACTGGAAACGTCTCATTGCTAACTGCACAGTGGGGAGAGAAGGCTGGAGGAGCCCATGCTCAGCCTCGGGTGCATGGTTGGCATCTGGTTTAATGCAGAAGCTACACAGGGAGGCTTGGGTGGACTTGATCCTGGGCGTTTCTCACAATCTCCTGGGTGACACAGATGCTTCTGGACCTCACTTTGAGAAGGCTCCAGGTGTGTGTGCGTGTGTGTGAGTTTCAGTTCTGACAGTCTGAAATTCAATATCTTTCTTAATTTTTAGGGAGTTTGGCTCTCAGATGTAGGCACCCTCAGGGAATGGGAAGGTTATTCTGCCCTATAATCAAATCATTTCCTCCAATGTTTGCAACTGGTGACAGGTCATTTGGAAACACCCATTGACAACACCCTGCCCCACCCACAAACCAGGTATTTGCTATGGGAACTACTTACCAAATACTGTAGCCACATCATCGTCCAAATTTTTGAACTTTGATGGTACTTCGGATTGTGAGTCTGGCAGAAAAATAAAAATCTTATAGTTTAACAATGTTCGTTGATTTACGTTTACCCCTCTGTAAATGGATATGGTTTTGTGGAATATCCAGTAGCCTGCTGTATGGGAAGGGTCCCCACTTGGAGTCTCAGTCTCTCCCATGAGCACCGAGAGTAGTTTCTTGTGTGGAAAGTGTTAGGAAGGCACCCACCAATGGGGCAGCTATGAGGATGAGCACCCGATTTGCTCAGGTGCCCCAAGAGGAACGTGCCCTTCTGGTCACTGGAATCACTCTCGTGGATGGTAACAAAAATCACAAGGTCCCAGGGCTACCTCAACTACTTTGGGCACACAAAACAAGAGGGCACCCACTTCCTTTGGTTAAAAAGCAACTCTTTTTCCTCCTTTGTGAGCTGTGAAGATTATTATCTGGGAGGCTACCACACCTCGGATTCCTACCTGAGCACCCCACAGCCCAGCTCACCGGAAACAGGAAGAGGAAACCTGTGCTCAGCCTCTAACTATGGCTTTCTACAGTCACCAATCCATATTTGCTTTGCTCTGAGAATCCCTCACAAATATTTTCCCCATGTGCCCCGTGTGTCCAAGCTGCTTGTGGGCTGGTGCTGCCTGATTTACTCTGTGGTTCTGTATTTGGGGGACTCAGTAATCATTGCTCTTTCATGAGCAAAGCATTTCAGAGTGGGCCCAACTGCATGTAGGAAGTGGAGTCTTGTGTGTGAACTGAAGGGTTCAGGAAGTCAGTTGTTCCCAAGGTCCAGGGCCGTCTGGTCTGTGGCCTCCACTCCCTGGTGGACAGGAAGTGGTGCCCTGAATGGTCAGGACACTATGGCAATTCCCAGTGTGGCTCCCTCCTCAGCACCCACCAAGTGGTTCCTCCCTTCTACATTTACAGCTTTTCTCCATCAGAGGTTGAGGTGTCTCTGGGTCCTTCCTGGTGCACTTCCTTGGCTTGAGATCAAGGTGGGCCTCTTCCTCCAGTGCCAGGTCGTGGGCAGCCCGAAGGATGGCAGGCTGGCCCACCGCACCTCTCCTCTCTGGGCCCGAGCTCTGTCTGCAGAACTGAAGTTCCAAGGGAAACCAATGACACAGCTGATTCTCAAGTGGTTTTAATGAAGGCCCATCTGCATAGCAATAGCTCATCTGCAGGCCGACAATGCGGGGAGTGTGCAAAAAGGTCTGCAATGGTGATGACAATCTTCCCAGCATGCCGACCTTCGGCAAAGCAACAAACAGAAGTACAGTCCTCTGTGGATGAGGCATTAATGGATCATTAAGAATGGGCACAGCTGTGCCGTGCCAGCGCTTTGTTAAAAATATTCATTTTGTGTCTGTCCCGTAATTACAATGGAGCATTGTGCAAGTCAGCCGCGAGCACTGGCGTAAAGTAGTTCTGTTCATAGAATCCACGCTGGTTATGTCCATTGTCAAGTGTAGCTGCTTCACCACGGTTTTCCTGTTGTCACCTCCTCCTGAGAGTCCCAGTTTCCAGACGGTACTTGCCAGTGTGGTCAGGACAGGACACTGCTCCCCTCACTGCACACTCTGGCTCCATGAAGTTCACCGCTGCGTCCCGAGTTTGCTCTGGTTAGTTTGGGGACTGCACTACCTTGCCCTTCTCCATCACCAAGGCCCTGTCCTTCCTCTCAGTGCTCAGCACCTCCGTGTGAGGGATGTACACACTGTGGTCGGCACAGCTCACTTGGAAAATGGCAAGACCCCAGAGTTGGGTGAGGAGACCTGTGTCACTCTCAGAGCAGTGTGGTAACTGCCCCTTCACTGGACTCATGAGCTGGGGAAGACCTTGAGGGTTACCCAAAGTTTTGGCTGGGTCTTGGGAGGTAATGACTGGCTGGTGGCAGGAGTGAGCTGCTTAACAAACACCTTCTGAGAAATCCTGGGTACAGGCAAGAGCTAGGTGCTGGTGGCTGTCCACAGGAATGGATAGGTAGAGTGGAGGTGGAAGAATTTTAGTAAGGACATACATCCCGTGACTGTTTTGGAGACTTCCTTCCCCCAACACCTAACCACAGTTTCCTATGTAAGCACCTCAGAACTAATTTCTTTTAAGAAAAAGGGAGGCAGTCCAATCCTGCTTGTATCTTGGTTGACACTTTAAAGAATAGAGGAGACAAAAGTTCAAGTAGATTACCTGCTTTGTAAGTATAAACTCAGTGTCACCAAAAAAATATCTATAGGATAACATTAAAAGACCCAAAGGATGTATGATTGAAACAGAGGAGGGAGAAGAGGTACAGGCCAAAGTATAGAAAACTTATTCAGTGAAATAACAGCAGAAAACCTCCCCAGTCTGGGGAAGAGATCAACATGCATTTAGAACCCCAAATAGACATGACCAGAACAGAACCGCTCCACAACACATCCTTGATGTATTTCAAGCCCTGAAAGAAAATAACTGTCAACCTAAATTACTGTATCCAGCAAAATCATCCTTCAGAATCTAAGGAGAAATAAAGACCTTTCAAGATGAGCATAAGTTAAAGGAATTCATAACCACTAAACCAGCATTACAGAAAATACTTAGAGGAATCACATGCCCAGAAGAAGAATCAAGATATACACATTTATGGAGCATGGGAGTGAATAAATCTCACTAGAAGAGTAGATAAACAAATGAGAATTAGGAAATAATTAAACATTATTAATTTAGTAAACCAGCAAGCCTCTAAGATAATAAAGGAGAAATAAATGAACATAGATTATTTTAAACAACCAGAAGAAAAACAGCAAAATGACAGGAACTAGTACATACCTTTCAATAATAACCCTGAATTTAATTGTTCTTAATTATTCAATTAAAAGTTGCAAACTGGTTGACTGGATTGACAGTCATAGTTTGCTGCCGGCACAAAATTCACTCCATCGTCAAGAACACAGACAGAAAGTGAAAGGATGGAAAGACAATATCCCAAGAAATGGGAGCCCAAAGCAGCAGGAATAGGTATAGTCAGGTCTGACAAAACCGACTCTGAGCTAAAACTGGTCAAAAGAGCAAAGACGGTCACTGCATTTGGATAGTGGGAACAACCCACTAAGCAGATATGACAGTAAATACACATGCACTTAGTGTTGGAGCATCCAGCCTTGTAAAATAAACACTGCTGGACACAAAGGGAGAGATAGATCCCACCATCATCATCAGACCATCCAGACAAAAAAAACCACAAAGAAATATTAGTTAGATTACAATAGCGATCAAATGGACTTAATAGGCACTGCCGAATACTCCATTCAATAGTGACAGATTACTCATGACTTTCATCAGTGCATGGAACTTTTTCTAAAATAGGCTATATTAGGTTATAAAGCAAATCTTTAAAAATTAAAAAAAAATAGAATCTGTTACTTGCATCTTCTCAGATCATAATGGAATGAAACTAGAATTCAACAAGACTAATTCCAAAAATCATACAAATGTGGATGTTGCGTAACACACTTGAACAAAAAGTGGGCAATTGAAGAATTCAGAGTGAAATTAAGAACCCTACAACAAAATAAAAATCGAAACACAACATACCAGAACCTGTGAGGTACAGTGACACAATACTACGAGGGAAGCTTATAGCTACGCGTGCCTACATTAAAAAACAGAGCTGGAGGCATTGCTCAAGCAGTAGGGTGCCTGCCCAGCAAGCACAAAGCCCTGAGTTCAAACTCTGGTACTGCTAAAAAAACCAAAAAACCAAAACACAACCCAAAACAGTAATAACAAAAAACCCAAGCCAAAACAGTACCAATAAAAACCAGAGAGATTTCAATTAAATAACTTAATGATGTATCTCAGAGTCTTAGAAAACCATGAATGAACCAGATGCAAAGTCAGCAGAAGGAAAAAAATAATAAAGAAAATAATAGAGATCAGGCAGAGATTGATGAAATGGAAATGAATACAATGAAACAAAAAGATGATTCTTTGGAAAGATAAATATGATTGACAAGTCTTTACACAAACTAAAAGAAAAAGAGAAGACACAAATAAAGTTTAAGATGAAAAGGGGGATATTAAAAAAGTTACCACTGAAATTCATAGGACTCTTAAGGGATTTTTTGAAAAATTATATGCCAATAAATTTGAAATCTGGAAGAAATAGACAAATTTCTGCACACACGTGACCTGCCAAAATTGGTCCAAAAGATTATTAAAAAAACCTACAAGGAATGAGATTGAAGCAGTAATAAAAAGTCTCCCAACTAAGAAACGCCTAGGACCAGACTGATTGATTGCTGAACTTTACCTTAGTTTTAAAGATGAACTAACATTACCAATGCTTCTCCGAGTGTTTCATAAAATGGCAAGGGAAGCGAACACTTACAAATTCATTCTACAATAGTAGCATTACTAGGATACCAAAATATGATGACCAAAAGGAAAAATGAAAAAAAGAAAAAAATCATAAAGTCATACATGACAAGCCCATAGCCAACATCACACTGGGGGGAAATTGAAAGCATGTCCTCTAAAATCAGAAATGAGACAGGGATGTCTCATTCACTCTTACTCAGCACAGTGGAAATTTTAGCAGAGTAATCAGGCAAAAGAAAGAAATAAAAGGGATGCAAGAAGAAGAGGAGGAAGTTAAACTATCCCTGTTTGCAAATGATGGTTCTACACTTACAGAACCCCAAAAATGCCATCGAAAAGACTCTTAGAACTGATAAACAAATTCAGTAAAGTAGTTGTGTATAAAACACAACTACTATTTTTATTGTATAAAAATTCAGTAGTTTTTCTATACACCAATAGTGAACTTGCTGAGAAAGAAATGGGAAAAGCAATCCTATTCCCAATAGCCTCAAAAAACAATATCCAAAATATAAACCTAATTCCATTCCCAAGAGCTTAAAAAGACCCTAGATATAAACCTAACCAAAGACCTCTATAATGAATTATAAACCACTGAAAAAAGAGACTGAAGAAGACACTAAAAAGATGGAAAGCCATTCCATATTCTTGGGTCAGAAGAATTAATGTTGTTAACTCGGCTATACTACCAAAAGTGAGCTAGAGATCAATGTAATCCCCATCACAAAACCAAGGACATTTTTCAAGAGCTAGGAGGGCAATCCTAAAAGTCACATGGAAGCACAGCAGCCAAAGCAATTCTGAGCAGAAAGAGCAATACTGGAGGTACCACAAGACCTGACTTCAAGTTATACTACTTCAGCATAGGAACAAAAACAGCACAGTGCTGGCAAAAAACAAAAACAAAAAACAGATAAACAGACATGCACACCAATGGGATAGAATAAACCCATGCAGAGACGGGAATGGCATAGGATAAGTCCAGAGATAAATCCATGCAGCCACAACCATTTCTCCACAAAGGTGCCAACAACATACATCGGAGAAAGGATGGCCTCTTTACCTGATGGTGCTGGGAAAACTGGGTATCCTCATGGAGAAGACTGAAACTAGAGTCCTACCTCTCACCCTGCACAAAACAAACTCCAAATGGATCAAAGACATTGAAACTTCTAGGAGCAACTGCAGAGAAAACGCTTAAAGGTGTCACACAACCAGTGACTTCCCAACTAGGACTCTGACAGCTCAGGAAGTAATAGCAAGAATTGACAAATGGGATGATGTAGAATTAAACTTTTAGGGGTGAGTGGAGTGGCTCAAGTGGTACAGTGGCTACCTAGAAAATGCGAGGCCCTGAGTAAAGGAAAAACTTACCAGCCTGAAGAGTCAGCCTATGAAATGCGATAAAACCTTTGCCAGCTACTCACCTAACTGAAGATTAATAGCTAGAATTTATAAAGAATTGACAAACCGTAACATGAGAAGAACAAGCAATTCAATAAAAAAAAATGGGCAAGTGATCTGAACAGACACTTCTCAAAAGAAGAAATACAAATGGCCAATAAACATGAAAAAATGCTCAGTGACCTTGACCATCAGGGAGGTGCAAGTCCAAACGGCACCGAGATTCCTTCTCAGTCCAGCCAGCATGTCTGTCCTCCACAATGTAAGAAATGACAGCTGCTGATGAGGATGTGGAGAGAAAGGAGCCCTCATGCATTGTTGCTGGGATTTTAAACTTGTTCAACCACTATGGAAGACAGTATGGAGGTTCCTCAAAGAACTGAAAGTAGACCAGGCATAGGGACGATGTGTGTATCCCAGCACTAGGACCATGAGTTTCAGACCAGCCTGAGCTACACAGTGATAACCTATCTCAAAAGAAAAATATGTCACTTGCAGGAAATGGATGGAACTGGAGGACATGTTTAGTGAAATGAGCCAGATACAAAAAGATAAGTATGTGATTTCTCACATATTTGGAAACAAAAAAAGAAAGAGGGGAAAGGAGGGAGGGAGAGAGAAAAGAACAAGAAGGAGGAGGAGGGAGGGAGAGAGAAAAGAAGAAGGAGGAGGAGGAGGGAGGGAAGGAAGGAAGCAAGGAAGGAAGGAAGGAAGGAAGGAAGGAAAAGATGACCTGAAAGTAGAGGAGGGGTATAGGGAAAGGAAGGAGATGGGCGTGTGGGTGGAGAGAGAGGCAAGAAAAGGCAGAAGAAAGAGTGGCTATGACAAAAATACAATATATGCATATGTATTAACATCACAGTAAAGTTCATTCATTTGTGCAATTAACATGCGTTAATAATCTCTACAGAAAATACAAAGGAAAAGGGAGGAGGAATGGTGGCATCCTTCACGCTGTTGTTGGGCCCTGGTGACCACCTGCCCTCTCCACAGACACAGGACCAGGCTGACCTGTCCTGCCCAGGTCAACTCTGGCTGTGGCTGTGGCGCTCAGTCCTCCTCTCAAGAGCGTCCTGTAAGCCTTGCAGGCGTAGGACCGACTTGTCCACTCTGGGGCTGGACTGGGAGCCCTAGTCAGGCCTCTTTTCTTGAGCCTTGGTCCTGGTTTACTTCTAAGGATGGCTGAAGTGGAGCCAGGCATGACTTGTACCGAGAGCCAGGGCCAGGGAGGCCCCACCTGCTTCCGAGGCTTCTGCTCAAAAGGTGCCAACATCCCTTTCCCTACACAGACGTGTCAAAACAAAAGGGGACAGATGGAGCCAAGCATGAGGGACCCTGCTTGCGACCTGGTTCCAACCAACCAACCAATTGCAAAAGGACATCCTCAGGTAATGAAGTGACTTGGACATGAACCGGAATTAGCTGATCTGAAGCGTTTCATTAATTTTGTTAGTGCGACTGTAACATTTTGGATATATAAAAACAATGCCTTTATCCATTAGCAAGAAAACATTTAATGTGACATGACGGAACACTGACAACAGTGCTGGAAAACACACCCAAATGAATAATGTGTGAGTGCGTGCATGTGTGTGTACAAAGACCAGGAAGGCAAAACGTGCACAATTATTGAAACAGGGACGCACACTCGGAGGTCCATGACATTTTTCCTTACTGTTGGGTAAGTCAGAAAATTTCCACGTATTAATAAAAAGTTAAAATTTATAATGTATGCAACTCTGCCATGGAGTTCTGGAGTTAAAAAGGGCTTGAAAAGCCCAAAAAAACAAACACAAACTTCCTCAATTCCATAAAGAGTAAGTATCCCTTGGTGAATTTGGGTAAGTGAGGAAGCAGAATGTCTCAGTCCATTTTTGCTGCTATAAAAAAATACCTGAGACTGGGTAAAAACGAGTGGAAATTTGTTTCTCATAGTTTTGGAGGCTGGCAAGTCCAAAAGCCAGGTTCTGGCAGGTTTTGTGTGTGTCGAGGACCATTTCCTGCTCCCCAAACCCTACTTCATTCCTGTGCCCTCATGGGGCAGGAGGTGGCCAGATGAGCTATGAGAACCCTGTATGAGGTCTCTGTTACAACGATTTTAATCCTACTCACTGGGGAGAGCCCTCACAGCCCAGTCACCATAAAGACCCCACCTCTTAATATTGTAACTACTATTTCAACACCTGAATTTTGGAGGGCACACCTTCAAACCATTGCAGAAAAGGACGTCACCTGCCTGATTCAGGCCCGGGGCTCTTTATCTGCCAGTCTCCTTCAGACTCTTCGGAATACATCCTAGTTGGCCAGGGCCGCGCTTCTTCCCAGCAGCACAGCAGGAGGACAAAGGAGAGGGTCCCTGCCCCTGTATACACTGCCATGTTCCCTCCAGTTGAAGGAGGAGGACCTTCCTGGAAGTCTTCAGCTTCTCCAGCCTTGGTCTCCTGGATACATGGAATGCCATGGGCCTGTGACATCACGACCAGGAGGTGAGCTGGGGGTCTGTCCTGTGGGGGTGGGGGCCATGCCCAGGGTTTGCTCCTAGAAAGAGGAGGGGCTGGTGGGGTCCTGTAGTAACCGAGATCCTCTCTGCTCCCTTCCATGGCCTGTTCTGTGTCCTCAGTCCTCAGAACCCCCAGGATCCAAGAGTAGGTTGCAAATCAGGACCCTAAGTACAAATGGCCAACCCAGCAGAATCTCCTTGAACCCAGCAGGATCTCCTTCCATGAACAGAGACGTGCCAGGATTCAGGGCACTTGATGAGTTACAGGGCACGTTTCTGGACCGGCAGATCCAGTGGCCTTGAAGGACACAGGCCCAGATCTCAGGTCCCCAAACTCTCTCCCAGCTCTGAAATCCCAAGGTCATGAGGCACAGGAATAAAGGCCCAGACATCCTGTGTGAAACACAGGGGTGAGGGCCCCAGTGTCCTGTGTGAAAGACAAGGGCTGAGCCCCCACAGTGTCCTGCATGAAACGTAGGACCGAGGGCCCAGGTTCCAGCCATTCCTCCCCCGTCTTCTCTTTCTTGGCCTCAGCTCCAATCTCTCCGTGGCAGTTGGACTTCCATCACAAGACAGAAAACATGAACACATTATCTTCCATTATGCTCTCTTTCTACTACAGCTTTCAGAGTTCTCCCTTAGCACTAGGTAGATGCTACTAAGGAGTCACTCTGGTTTGGTTCACCTGGAATTCATCCCATCCCCGGGCCACTTCCTATGTACAGGGCTCAGAAAGGGCTGGCTGCTTCAGCCTGTGTCAGGTTTGGAGTTCCAGCGCTTGGCAGGCTAGGAAGTTATCCTAGACACTCCAGGGCAGCAGTGCACCTTGCAATGCAGGTGCTCTACCACTTGAGCCACAC
Source organism: Castor canadensis (assembly GCF_047511655.1). Lineage (NCBI taxonomy): Eukaryota > Metazoa > Chordata > Mammalia > Rodentia > Castoridae > Castor > Castor canadensis. The sequence continues at coordinate 2,366,768 of NC_133395.1, read as the reverse complement.
CTCCAGTCCATTTTGCCCTGGTTATTTTGGAGATGGGGTCTCAAGAGCTATTTTCCCAAGATGATCTTGAATTGTGATCCTCCCAATCTTAGCCTCCCAAGGAGCTACGATTACAGACCTGAGCCACTGGCTTTGTTTAATTCTTGATCAGAGACATCTCTGTTCCTTGTGTTGAGCTTTCTTTGTCTTCAGTATTTGGCTTTTCTCTGTCTGGTGTAACTCCTTTGTCTTTTTCACCTCTATTCATTGTGGTTTTTTTTACACACAAGTCAATCTCTACAAGAACCTGTCTTGTTCCTTATTACTTCTATCACCTCTGTAATGATATTGTTAGGTTCTCAGTGTGTTTAATCATTATATTAGTCCATTTTTGTTACTATAATAAAATCTTGAGGTGAGCCAACTTTATGAAGAAAACAGGTCCAAGCCAGGTGCTGGTGGCTCACACCTGTAATCCTAGCTACTCAGGAAGCAGAGATCAGGAGGATCAAGGTTTGAAACCAGCCCTGAGCAAATAGTTATCAAGACCCTATCTTGAAAAAGCCATCACAGAAAAGGGCTGGCAGAGTGATTCAAGTGGTACGAGCACCTGCCTAGCAAGCATGAGGACCTGAGTTCAAACCCCTGTGCCACCAAAAGAAAAAGAAGGGGAAAGCGAAGGAGAAGAAGAAGGAGGAGGAGGAGGAGGAGGAGGAGAAGGAAGAGGAGAAGGAGAAGGAGAAGAAAAAGAAGTCCAAACAGCAATGTGCAGGCTCTGGTGAGGCCCCATGGTAGATGAGTCTCCAAACGGGAAGCCAGAGAGGCTGGGGGTCCAGGCCCAGGCTTTTATAACTCCATCTCAGGAGGACTAACCAGGATCTTCCAGGAAACACCCTCGTCCCTTCTGAGGGCACCCCCCCAATGATCTAAGGAACTCCCAGCAGATCCCACTACTGGAAGGATCCACACATCTCCCAGCAGCTCTGCCCTGTGGCCCAAGCTTCCAACACGCCAACCTTGAAAGACAATTCACATCCGGTCCACACGGTCCCTCTCTCTGTGCCTCATTCTGTGATGTATTTCTCATCTATGAGTTTTCCACGTGTGAAGAATGCAGTCTGTCCTTTCTTCTGCATGGCGTTTCTTCTGTGATTAGTCTTGTGTCTAGCATTTATTCCTTTTGTTATGTTTTAGTGTGTGTACAGCTCCACGTGTTTCTGTTCAACTTGTTCTCGCCTGGTCAGATCTCCTGGAAGGTGAGGAACCACTGAGTGCTCGGATTTCCTTTAAATCTGACTCGAGACCTCCTCACTTCCCCACACCTGTTCTTGTAGAGCCTGCAGCTTTCTCTATGGCTAAGGGAAGGGTGTTGGAAGAAGGTGACACAGAAGGCAGCTACACCTGGCTCACATTTCCCACTCCTCCAAGTCCGTTAAACAAACCCCTGCTCCCAAAACACCAGGGAAGAGACAATGGGCTGTTCCACCCCACTGGGGGCACCGGAACAGCGGGAAGCGGTGGCCATCAGACCACATGTGCTCGGGTCACCGGAGTCCCAGTTACAGATCCGTCCCCAGCACGTTTACAGTTGTTTTGCTCATGAAAACACCCCGCAGACCCACAATTTGGAATGTGCGTATAACCAATTGTTTAAAAACAGAAGCAGCGCGGGCTATTATAATGTAAACCGGTTTCTAAATGAAAGAATTAAAGGAACGTAATTGGAGGGGTCTACAAACAGTGGTTAACACGCTGCTCCGAGCGAGGACGCGTTACAACTTATAATCTTCCTTTGTGGGCTGTGCTGGCTTTAGTCGGGCGTGTGAGTGGCTCAGGTGTGGGGCTCCGTTAGCCGGGATCACACTGTTGTTTGCAGAGCCGTTTATGGCGCGTTGTTGTTGGCGCTTGAGTTTCTCCTTTTCTTCACGCTCTCGCTCTGGTCTCTGCAATCTGCATCATTGTCTTCCACACTTTTGTCTTTAGAAAGCTGTAAATAGATCCTGGGACGGTTAACTGTGTCAGAATCACGAAGTTCTGGAGCTTTCTGGATTAATCCTAGAGATGTGATGTGGATGCTTTGACAGGCAGAGGGACCCAGGTCTGTCCCGGAGGGCACTGGGGGTTGTGGCCAAGGTTCTGTCCCATGCAGGGAGGGTCCACAGGAGGGATGTCCGTGCAGACCAGCCCTGCTGCTGACCATCCAAGGCCACTGATGGGCATGGGTGCGTCTTTGGGGACACCAGCCTTGACCTCAATGGGCCACAACAGCTCTGTGTTCTAAAGATCCCTCTAGTGGGAACTCCAAGGGTTGGTGACAACAGAGGAACAAGGACAACGACACCTCTTCTGGGGAAGCAACAGTGAAAGGTTTGCTGAGTAAGGAAATCCTGTATCTTGCTTCTGCATTCACTCCCTTGCTCGCTCACTTAGTCAGTCACTCACAGGATGGAGCTGATGAATGTCATAAGAAAAACAGCACCGATAATTACCTGTGTTCTGCATCTGGCAGAATTCAAGCAAGATGGAAAAGAAATAGTAAAAGGGACAGTAAAGTTTATTAGGAGAGGAACACACTGTCACCAGACTGAAAGGGGGTTGTCTGTAGAGTGAGAGCAATGGATTGAGTTTTAAGGTTGGAATATTTATTGAGAAACTCTTAGCTTTGGGTCCTTTTGGTCCCTGGGGCAATTTCATGAGTTTGGTTCTTGTTAACAGAGACATTAAGTAACATATTAGTTTCTGCTCTAATTGATGGAGAATTTCTGTTTGAAATTCAGCCTAAGAACGTCTGGCTTCACCATGGACTCATTTTGCATTGCCAGGACTCCACGGTGACCTGTGATTTCAAGGCGTGGCCATAGGTCAAGGAATCAGAGGTGGCTGTCAGACAGTGAGTGCTGGGACTCCCCCTGGCTCCATGCTGAGAGTCGCACCAGGACTAACTTCTCGGTGTCCCAGCTGAGAGATGGACGTTTCACCCAGATGCTGGCACGCCCCTGCAGTCCTGCCTTTTTATGGCTGAGCCGTGCCTGTGTACCTCGGCTTCACTGGTTGTTCAGGGAAGGACATCTGGGTTCCTTCCAGGTTTTGGCTCTGATGAACCAAGTTCTAAGCTGTACAGGTCTTTGTGTGGACACCAGTCTTCGTTCCTCTGTGATGAACGTCCAGAAGTTCCACCGCTGGGTCAGGTCAGGTAGCAGTTGCATGTTTTTTTTTTTAAGAAACTGCCACACTGTCTGCCAGGGTGTCTCCCTCTCTTGGAATATGATTCATGTATCATAAGCTCACCGCTTTAAAGCGTAAGATTCAGTGCACTTTAGCACGTTTGTGACGTTTGCAGCCATCATGGAGGGAGGCTAACAACAGGGAAAGAAAAAAAAACCGGTCATGGGATGCAGCCCTCCTCAGCAAAAGGTCACTCCATGCTGGACTCCTCCTTGTCCCACCCGGTGCCACCCTCGGACATCCCCTCTTATGTCATTTATGGTCAGGATTACAGTTGTAAATTCCTCTGCAGTTAAAATTCACGCAAAGACAGGGGAAGCTCTTGGCCGGTTCAGACCAGAAAATGGCACACGCACAGTAAAGGCGAACCTGCCCTAGGTCTGACCTCTCAGGGAAAGCCCTCCAGTTAGGACCTTATGGACACTGGTCACGTCTCATGGACAGTTAGTTAAAAAGACCTGGGAATCCACGTAAGCACATGCGCAAAACGCCCCGTGTGCTATAGCAAGACCTTGTCAATCACACCAGTCCCTCCTGCAAAGCCCGCCCAGATTTGCCTCACCACAGTCCCTTAATCTCAAAAACCGCCTTTGGACGCCGATGGGCACGTGTGTGTCACCTGGCCCGGTCCCGCGCTCCCCTTGCAGTGCCCATGCTTTCCCTTTCCTTTCAGTTCGACTTTGCGATCCGTGTCCAGTGCTTTGTTCTGAGACCTTCCCCACCAGGGTCTTCTGAGACCACCCTCCGTTTTCAGAGGACTTTTATCACCGCCGAAAGAACCCCCCAAAGCACCGATGTGTTTTAGGCTTCTTGCTTTTCACTGAAGTCTGATCCGGCCCACATTACTTTCTGTATAAGACTTGGGCCTCGGGTTTAGGGTTTTTTCTCTCTCCCCTCCCTGTAGAAGTCTGTCTGTCCTGGCACCATTCTTGGACACCCGGCTGCACGTCACTTTCCACTTGGTCAGGATGAGTTGGGGCTCTTTGGGGATTTATTTGTGGGGTCTCTGTTCTCGGTTGACCTGTACATCTGTCCATCTGCTAGTCTGGCACAACCTTAACCCTATTCCTACTGGAGAGGTTTTTGTTTTGTTTTTTTTTTTTTTGTATTCACAGAATATTTATTTTTAAAGTAGCCACCAAAAGAAAAACGAGTAAATTTCCCATTGTAGAAATGGAACAGGTTGCATTGCTTGATGACAAAACTTGAAATTAATCATCAAACAGAAAATAACCACCAAGAAAAACCTACCACAGAGAGTATCTCTTTACTCTTGTCAAGGATGTCAAAGCGGAAATAGTGCAGTTTTTGGAAAATAATGAAGAAGTATATCAGAACCTGTTACGTTGGCTAACACAACGCTCTCAGAAATTCTTAGCCTTATACTCTTAAATTACCCAACAAAAGCAAATGAATGAAACATTCATCCCAAGTAATGAGAAAATAACAGCAAAATAAACCAAAAGGAAAAAGGAGTTGAAATTAAAGCTAGCCTGTAGTCCCTGCTAGGAGTTTGCTTTTGTCACACAGACCCATAGGTAAAATAAACTCAAAATATACATAGGAATTTGATGTATGATAAAAGTAGACTGCTAGTTCTTGGGGAAAACAATAGATTTTTCACTAATGCAGTTTAGTAAATCATGAAACTGTATCTCTGTTTTTGACCAAAAGTAATTGCAGATGTACCAGTGATTTAAACAAAACTGGAATAATGTGGTTATTTTAGACTCTAGGTTGGGAATTCACAACCCACAAACCATTAAGAAAAGTTATGGTGAATTTGATGTTACAATAAAATTTCTCTTGCAGAAAAAGAGTAGCTAAAAAGAGATGGGAAATGTTAGGAGCCACTACGACTTCCCTGGTGGCTTTCAGGACTAAGTTATATATATAGCCTGTTACTCCTAAAATAGCGGCTCTCAGACTGGAGCTTGAATCAGAATCACCTGTGGGCCTTATTAAAATACAGATGGCACATGAGAAAAGCGAGAGCACACAAGGGTGGGGTGAGGATAGCTAAGACACCTAAAAAACTAGCTAGCATTTGTTGCCCTTAACGCAGAGAAACTAAAGCAGATACCTTAAAAGCAACTGAGGCCAATAGGAGAAGGGGACCAGGAACTACAGAAAAGGTTAGATCAAAAAGAATTAACCTAGAAGGTAACACCCACGCACAGGAAATCAATGTGAGTCAATGCCCTGTATAGCTATCCTTATCTCAACCAGCAAAACCCCTTGTTCCTTCCTATTATTGCTTATACTCTCTCTACAACAAAATTAGAGATAAGGGCAAAATAGTTTCTGCTGGGTATTGAGGGGGTGGGGGGAGAGGGAGGGGGCGGAGTGGGTGGTAAGGGAGGGGGTGGGGGCAGGGGGGAGAAATGACCCAAGCCTTGTATGCACATATGAATAATAAAACAATAAATAAAATAAAATAAAATAAAATAAAATAAAATACAGATGGCTGAATCCTTCACAACAGAGTTCCTGCCTTCCTCCCTCCTTCCCTCCCTCCCTTCCTTCCTTCTCTCCTCCCTTTCTCCTTTCTCTCTCTTTTTTTTTTTTTTGGTTGTTGTTATTTTGTGTATGTGTGTGTGGTACTGGGTCTTGAACTCAGGGCCTTCACCTTGAGCCACTCCACCAGTTTTTTTTTATGATGGGTTTTTTTGGGAGGGTCTCTTGAACTATTTGCCTGGGCTGGCTTTGAACCATAATCCTCCTGATCTCTGCCTCCTGAGTAGCTAGGATCACAAGTGTGAGCCACTGGCGCCTGGCTGGTTGTTATTATTTTTGTTATCATTTTGTGGTCAAGCCTGGACTCTTCTGCCTCCACCTCCTGAGGGCTAGGATTACAGTTGTGTGACACCACTCCCAGCTTCAGACTTTATTTCCATACTGGAGAAGTCTTGGCGTTGGGGAGCTGGTATGTCCTATGTTGTCTTTCTTTTGCAAACTCCTTTATTATGTCAGTTCCTCCTCTTTCCATGTAGGTGTGAGGACATCACAGAATCTTGCTGGGAAAGTAACTTATTGTAGAGATGACTCCATGAGTTCTCTGGTTGTTTGGGTTTTTATCATAAGGGACCTCCTCCCAGGGAACAACCCTGCCCAGTGTTCCTCATATCCCCAGGGTGTAGCTCTACACACCATTTCCTAAATCTGTAGCCAGTTAGCTGTCTGTCCCTCTGACTAAAATGGAAACCCCTTTTAAGGCAACCCCAAGCAAACACCTGGTATCCTGTGGGCAATGACAGTAATGACTTCATGAATGAGTTGAGAGAGAATTAGTCAGGATGACAAGAGAGTCCTTTAAATAGAGCCAGGAGAAGGAATTGAGTCTTGCTTGCCTCTGATGAATTGAGGCTTTTTGTTAAACAGAAAATCCACAACTAAATATAACTTTTAGGCCATTAGCTGGGAATAATAAACAGGGTAGAAATTCCAAAGGGAGCCATTAGGGAGAGGATTATATAACATTTAAATTATAATTGCTTTTTAAAAACTCCACTCTGAGGCTTTAAACATCCTACAAAGCTATTACCATAGGTTTCCTTTCTTCTTTTTTTAAAGCTGTGCTTTGAAGCAAGAAGAATGGATATATTTAAAATGTATATTTTTACTCACCTGTGTTTTGGATGATAAATTTATAATTCCTACTTTTGTGTGCTCTGTCTAATCTGTTCTGCACCTATTATTCATGTCAAACATCCAGTAATATTTGGGAGGAAAAATATTGCCCTATAATTCCACCCTCCAGGTGTTTGGAGGAGAGCAGGCTGTGTCCAGATTATCCTGGGTGCCCCCTTAGGAAAGTGGGCAGACACTGTGCAGTCTGTCCTCTGCTGGGCCCCCATACAGGTCCTTCTAAGGTCGTGTTCTCTCAGCTGGAGTCATAGCAAGAACATCTGGGGGTGGGGTGGGGGTGGGGCTCCCCGTCCCTCACTCTTTCACCCCTCTCCCCTAGTCTGAGTACAGACCCACCATCGCTGTGACGTTTCACACCCCTGGGGACAAGAGAAGTCACTTCCCCCACCCCTTTCTTTGCCCTCTGCTTTCCTGGCAGTGGGTTGGAGGAATTCAGGGTGTCCAGCAGTGGCCACTGTCCAGCAAGTGTGACTGTCCTGTCTGGAATGGGATCTGGGAGGGATGTAGCTGCCAGTGTGGGAAAGGTGGCCAGAGTGTAGGGGGGGAGGTACCCACAGCCACACAGGCTGGCTCTTGACATAGCCAGCTGGGCATCTTTCCTGGCTCCTCTCTACACCACCAGAACAGATTGCTTAACTGTCCTCAGCCTCAATGTTCCTGTCTGTACAATGGTGAGAATTCTTGCTGCTATGGACCAAATGTGTGTCTATTCCTCAAACTCATGTCAAAACCTTCACACGTCCCCCCACCCCCACAGTGTGATATACTTAGAAATAGGGTTTCCGGGGACTAGAGTTAAGTGAGGTCATGAAGGTGCAGTCCTAATCCAGTAGCATTGGTTTTACAGGAAGAGGACGTGACCTCTCTTGTCCCCTGCATGAAGAAAAGGGTCTGTGGACATAGCAAGAGGGTGGCCACCTTCAAGCTGGGAAAAGCCCACACCAGGGACTGAACTCTGCTGACCTTAGGCATGGTCTTGCAGCCTCCAGACTGGGGAAATCAGTGTCTATTGCTGAAGCCCAGGCTGTGGTTCTTTCTCTTGTCTCTCTCTGTCTCTGTCTCTGTCTCTCTGCTGAGAAAGACTGGATGGGACTCAGGCCTGGTGCACACTCTATGCCACTGAGCCACATCCCGACCTGGCATTTTCCACAGTCTGAGTTAAGATGCCTGCCTCAAAGAGCAGTGGGGAGAGACTGAGATGATGTCTGTCAGGTGCTAGTGCAGAGCGACCTTTGCAGGCCACTCGTTACCTGGCTTCTGAGTCAGCACTCCCTGGGTCACAATCCTCATCTGTCCCTTCAGACACAGGTGTGGAGGTCAGAGAAGACACCATGAAGACAAAAGCTGGGTGGGTGCGGTGGCTCACGCCTGTAACCCCAGTAAACTTGGGAGGCAGAGATCAACAGGATCATGGTTTGAGGCCAGCCGATGCAAAAAGTAAGAGTAAACCCATTTCAGCAAAGAAGCTGGGCATAGTGGTGCGTGTCTGTCATCCCGACTATGCAGGGGGATGACGTATGAAGCTAGCACTGAGCCATGAGACCCTATCTGAGAAATAACAAAACAAAAAAAAAGGACTGGAGGTGTGGCTCAAGTGGTAGAGCACATTCCCATGCCTTCCAAGCACGAGACCGTGAGTTCAAATCCCAGTGCTGCTATAGAAAGGAAAAGACTGAAAAGCCACATGCACATGCAATGGGAACTGGGATCACCCCCACTGGGGGACACGGAGGTGGGCATTGGACCTGCCTTCCCAGGAATACCTCAGGGGTTCTGGAAGAAATATTAGGATGGGGGTCAGCCCTGGGGCTGTTTTCAGGAGGCAGGACAAAGGAAGCTTGCTTGTCTCCAGTCGGTACAAGCGGTGGTTGCAGGAGCCTCAGTCACAACCATCCATCCTTCAGGGCTTGGAGGAGTCCAGCCTTCAGAACGCCGTGTGCTTCCCTGTTTCCCTCTCTGTCTTCTAGTATCAATACAATGACTATTTGTGAGCATCACTGTGAAGCAGACACACACTGGAGGCCCCAGGTGGAGTGCCTAATGATATCCACCCTGGGGGAGGCATGGATTTTACACAAGGCCCCAAACAAAAATATGACCACGAAGTATGATAAGAGGCAGGGAGGGGGCAAAACCACCAAGAGAGGGAACTTCAAGTGATGCTGTGCTAGGCTGGCTCTTCTGAATGTGAGGATGTGACATTGAAGCTCAGATCTACAGGACTTGTGAGGACGGCAGCACATCTGAGACTGCTGAGGTTACAGGGACAGTCCTCACAGATTTAAAAGGCAAAGCAAAATAAGACAAACAGGAACACCACTCCACCCGTGAGTACTACCAACCAATATGAATGAAATTGCTCTTAGCATAGTGACACACGTTGTGCCCACAGGAATGCAGTTTTTTTGCCCTGTGAATAGTGACCAGTTTTGCATCTATTATAAATTCATCCTGGCAATCTTTTAATGACTAAAATATGATACCCAATTACACCTGCAAGTGACTAGAGCCATTCTTCATGTGACTACAAAGTTGTGAGTTGCTCTTTGGAGTATCCACAGTCCGGTCCCCGGTCACAGGTTTGGGTCTGTGAAGGCTGCTCCCTGCTCCCACCGTGGCACCTTCCTGCTGACCCCAGAGGGGATAAGCCTATGTCCTCAGATAACCGAGGCAGAGGGGCTGAAGAAACACCTTGTGACACCTGTCCTACAAGGGTCTCATTTCTACTCACGAGGGAGAAGCTCCCAGCACCTATTAAAGGCCACACCTTTTAATTACCATTGCATCAGAAAACCTACACTTTGGAGGACACCTTCAAACCATGGCGCAGGCTTTGACCTTTCTTGAGCATGTGAAATCCTTTTCTAGGCTGGAGGATACTGAATTAAATGTTAATACCTCTTAGGTTAAAGAGGCCATGTCTGATTGGCTCACAGAGATACACAGGCATGTATATAAACTGAAAATTCCTAAAATTCTAAGAAAAAAAAGAAAATTGAACTTAACACGAAGTATTCTTGAAATGTGATATTTTTACAAATTAGATAAACTCTGGGTAAACGAGAGTCGTTTAGTAACAGGCAAGTGTAGTTTTGGAATAGGTTTATAACTTAGAAACTGTTTTTGCTGAAAAGCACTGACTCCTGACTTGGGCCGTGAATGAATGAAAAGCAGGAGAAAGCCTGGCATCCCTGCCTCCATTTTGCATCTGTCTTTGTCCAAGCTGTTCTCGCAGACCTCTTGCAGCCGCCTTGGAATCCAGGAAGGACGGGGCTGATGATAACATCTTTACAAGGGGGATGGAGGAAGCCGCCCCAAGGAACAGCAGAGCCTCCGCAGGACAGGCCACTGCCAGGCAACGATGACTTGCTTACCCCGGCCAGACTCTGTCCTCCAGTGATGACAGCGATGACAATATCTCCAGATCCCTTCCCGAAACCGGGACTGAGATTCTGGCCAACCAGGCCACACTCTGACCAGGACTGTTTAATAACCACGCATATCTTCCGCCCTCCCCAGATTCTTCCTCTACGTAGACCTAAGGCTCACGCCTGCACGTTGGAAGGCTCCCTGCGGGTGTCCGCGCTGAGTGACAAACCTCCTGGCTCTGTCCGAAACCTGTGCTGAGCTCCACCTGCTGTGTTGTAAGGAGTGGCCGAACCCGACGCGTGGAACCCCTGGAGTTAGGCCTGGGGCCTAGAACTGCGGTTTCAGTTTCATCTAGTCTAAAATGTAGTTTTAGGAACAGCCGTCCCTGGTCTCTCCATGGTCAGTAAAATAATAATTTGGGTTTGGTCTCCTGAAATCCCAACAGGTTCACGGTCAAGTGAACTCGTGTTACTCCTTGGTAATGTTTAGAACTATGAGAAATGTAAGCTTGAGTTTAAGTAAGTTAAGTAATTTTTCTGAGGAATGCTGTATTCCAACAGTACTTATGTCTTCTGCTGGAAACTTGAAGATATTTTCCAAGATCATCAGGCAATGTAAGACCTTGGAATGATTTCACGTTGACTTCTCGTCCAATATGTGCACACCTGGGTAATTTTTAAGTGACTTGGAATATTGGAACATTGATTACTAAGCATAGCCTTCAGTTAATACAATGTTGCATATTTTTATCCGCTGTCGATGAAGACTCTGTCTTTGGGTCTTGCTAGCGTTTCTGCTGGGTTCTGCCCCATTCAAAGGGGAGATGTGTGGCTCACATGTGGCTGCTGGCGTGCTATGTGAGACTGACAGCTTTAATCTGTTCTCCGAAGACGTGGACCAGAAGGATGCGTACATACACCCGAGGAGACGCAGGCTAAGAAACTGGCTCCCAGGGAGACGAGGGCTGACAAGATTTGCAGTCAGCTAGCTGAGGACCCAGGAGAGCCCGTGGGGATAGTTCTGGTCCAAAGCAGGCGGGCTTGAGATCCTGCAAGAGCTGATGTTTAGTTCAAGTCCAAAGGCAGAAGAGACCCATCTCACTCTGCCGGTCAGGCAGGAGAGGTCTCTCTCCCTCAGGAAGGCCAACCTTCTGGTCTACTCAGGTTGAGCTGGTCTGGATGAGGTCACTTAGCCTGGGGAGGGTCATGGGCTTTACTCAGTCTGACGATAAATGTGTGTCCTCTCCAGCAACACCACGGAGGAAACACTTGAGCAGATGGCGGGGTGCCCTGTGGCCCAGTCAAACTGACACCTAACATTGACCGTCACTCCACTTCTCAGCTTTCTTTATGAACTATGTGACAGTACCCTGCAGCAAGAGTGATGGCACAAGATGAGGGACTTCTGTCCTCAAGCTGTGACTTCAAACACGTTTTGGTCTCTGGACTCTTTTTAACACTCTGAGGATTTAACTTTTGTTAAGTTAGGACCTCGACTTTAGATTCTGTAGGTTATAAATATTTATGTTCTTACTAAAAATTGAAGTTGAGGCAGGGCTCTGGTGGCTCACACCTGTAATCCTAGCTACCTGGGAGACTGACTTGGGGAGGATTGCAGTTCAAAGTCCATCTGGGCAAATAGTTCGAGACCCCATTTCCAAAATAACCAGAGCAAAATGTGTGGCTCAAGCTGTTTTTTGCCTGCTTTGAAAGTACAAAGCTCTGAGATCAAACCCCAGTTCTAACAAACAACAAAAAAAAGTTTATTTATTGTTTCACTTGAAAACAGTAATGATAGACACATTGCAAATTACTATAAGATCCTAGTCTTACTGTGAAGTTTGTTTTGGCCTCAAGGACCTTCTGAGATCCATTGGGAAAGTGAATCTTATTTGCCTGGATTTATAATCTCTGAATCTGAATAAAAAGCGATGAGAGGCATAAAATCTCAGCAGGGTTTGCTAGGTAGGTCGGGCTTGTCTCCTCGGTGAACCCTTCACCACCTTCACCCACAGTAAAGGGCCATTCTTCACTGTCTGTGTGATTTTCTGGAGGGCAGAGACTCTGTGTCTACCCAGAGTCATTTGGGGTTATGTGTTGACCTAAGGAACAAAATATTTCCTGACTAATGTCTTAATGAACTGGACTTTTGAAGTAATCACGTTGCTTTCCATGTTTATTCTTAAACATTTTATTGTCCTTTTGATTACATACTAACAAAGTTACCTCAGACACATGATTCCATCTCTCTCTTTTGTTGTTGTGGTACTGGGGTTTGAACTCAGGGCCTTGAGCTTGCTAGGCAGGTACACTATCCCTTGAGCCACTCCTCCAGTCCATTTTGCTCTGGTTATTTTGGAGATGGAGTCTCAAGAACTATTTGCTGGGGCTGGCTTCAAACCTGAATCCTCCTAATCTCAGCCTCATAAGTAGCCAGGATTATAGACGTGAGCCACAGCACTTGACTACATGATCCTTTTTTTTTTGCTTACTGGGTCTTTAGAGTTGCTTTTTTGCCCAGGGCAGGCCTTGAACTGAAATCCTCCTGATCACTGCCTCTGTAGTAGCTAGGATCACAGGCATGTGCCACCTGGTCTGGTCTGATTTTTCTTCTTTGGTGCACTGATGAGGGATTACATAAATTGACTTTTGAATGGTGAAGCAGCCTTGCAAGCCTGGAATAAACGCCACCCGGAGACAAGCATCTCCTTTTTATGCGTTGCTGGATTGCCTTGGCTGAGTTTTTTGTGGTGGGTTTTTGCTTCTGGATTCGTGACAATGTTCAGTCTGTAGTTTTCCTTTCTTGTAATATCTTGTCGGGTTTTGGCATTGGGCTAATGCTGCCCTAAGGATTGGGTTGGGAAGTGTTCCCTCTGCTTCTGTTTTCTGGAAGACATGAGTAGAAATGGTGTCATTTCTTCCTTACACGTTCCAGAGTGCACCCGGAAATCCCTCCTGGCTGGCCCTCTCTCCTGTGGGAGGTCATCGTTCCTGATTCCAGCTTCACCAGGCCAGCGCAGTAAATCAGCACCGCTGCACCTGTGTAAATCACTCAGCAAGGTGGCCTTGTGGCAACCAAGAATGTCGTATTATGACCACAGGGGCATGGCAGGGAAAGAGCCTGAACGGGGGAAATAAAAACAGGATTAGTGGGTGTCCTGTCCTGCATAGTCACCCAGTCATAGTGACCTTTGATTGACCCAGAGCACTGTCACTGGTGGAAGGCTGACAGCAGTGAAGATAAACGTTCCCCATAGAAACGCGAGCTGGAATGGCCTCTGGTTACTGGCCTCTGGACATTGGCCAGTTCTGCTGATTGTGAATCCGTTTCTGGACCTCTGTGACTATGAATGCAAATTAAATTCTTCTTTAAATCAGCTGTAGCATCCTGATTTCCTCATTAATCAATGAATTAAGGAGAATCTTTGACATGCTTTCTTTTTGTACTTCATATGAATAGTGGTTTTACTTTTTTAAAAATTGTCTTTTAACAAAAATTGTGATACCTCTCCCCTAGAAGAAAGTGCATTACATCAATACCACCTATGGTTTAGGGGTCTCCAGCCCCCAAGGCCAGTGAAACCCTTCGTGTCCCTGGACTTGGCTGGCTGGGAAGGTTGCCTCGACGTGCGGTAATTATTAGCAGTATTTTCTCACCTGAGAAATAGGATTTAATGGCAGGAAGAAAGGTGGATACATCTAAGCATCCCTGGCACAGTGACCAGCAAGTTCCACTGAAGGAAGGCTTCCTTTGGGGAAGGGCTTCATGAGCTTTGGCTCGTGGCTGGATGACAGAGATCGATGGCCACATTGAATATCCAAGCAGGTGGCAGTCATGAGGCAGCAGAATGTGAGAACAACCTGGTGGCCCTCAGGCCAGGTCCTCACCAGAAGGTCTCACTCAGGAACATCCTTCTCTGCATTTCTGTGTCCTTAACTAACATCAGCCCATTGCGGGGAGGCATGGGGGAGACTGGGTAATTCCGCCAATGTGGTGTCAGGAAACAGTTTTTGGAGGAGCTTGGTTGGGTTGTCTTTAAGAATCTCGACTTTCAGTGCCACCTCAGGGTCCACAGTCACAATAATAAGTGATAAAGCAATGCAAGGAATGCCCTGCAAATGACCCCAGAAGAGCATCAGTGCCCTACTCTGGTGTTGCAGGGACATGGAACGTGACGGGATCCTCTTCTCCACCCAGCGACCCTCAGGCTGCTTGGAGCTCTTACACCAGGACCTCAATTCTGGACTTTCTTGTTCATCTCTGCGTTGTCTAATTTCAGCTGGAATCCTACCGGGCTGGTTTAGTTAGAATTCCCTCCTCCATAGCTGATGTATCTCACCAGGTGCCTCGTTCTCCACCCTCCTCCAGGTGATGCCTGATCACCCCGGCCTGCCTTCAGCAAGAGCCCTGTTAGATCAATTTAGCCAGAGTCCCCTGTGCCCTGAAGTTTCCTCTCAGTGATTTTTTTAGCCACTGACCCTACCTGCTCCTTGGCTCCAAAGCCCTACTCAACTGTGCTGTATTCAGAGTTGGGCCCCATCTCTCTCTCTCACAGTGAGACCTGTGATGACGCACCACTCAGGCAGTAGTCTCTCTTGAACAAAGTCTGTCACTGTTTTCAACAAGTGTCACTGGATAGCATTGCTTTGACAGTAGCTTCAGGGAAGTCACTTGCCGTTTTGTGTCTTTAGAGCTCAAAGGGGCTGTCCGCTCTACCTTCCTTGAAGGACTGTGCTAGATCAATTTGTTTTAGACTATTGTGGACATAAAGGTGACCGACCAAGTGAGACAGAGGGTCGGTCTCTCCAGGAGCAAGAGAGAAACTCTAGCACCTGAGTTTAGCAGAGGCCCAAAGGCAGGCAGAGGAGTGGGGCGGCTGCAGAGGAGAGGAGGGCCGCTCCGGCCGCCTAGCAGCTGTTGGAGGCTCCGTGGAAGCCCACGGCCTAGGCAAGTGGTCAGGGGGAACATCTGGCTTTCGCTGGTTGGTACTCCGTTGGAAGCAGAAACAAAAACCAGGGAATCTGTCGGTTATTAATTGAGTCCTGGCCATTTTGGGTCGATTGACGTTATGGCTCCCTGGGCTGGATTGGGGTAGGTTTCCTACACACATCACTGCAGATCTGGGACAAAGTCCTATTTGAATATCTGTCCTGGCCCTTGTTTGTCTATTTAGTTTCTTCCTATGTGTAGAAGACATGAGATTCTGAACACGTGACTCAAGTGGTTTTTGAGATTACTGTTTGATGCTTCTTAGTATTTTTAAACAAAACCCCAGAAATGCATGAACACATTTCCAGCAACCGCCTCAAGAAGGCAACAGCTGCTGCTATTTAAAGACTTCTCTTGAACCAGCTGCCCGGAAGGCCAGGAAGGATTTGCTGTGGTGTCCTCCCAGCTGGTGGCTCCAGCTGGTGGCCAGAATTAACTTCAGGCGCTCTGTTCAGTGTCCATTTTTATATCCAGAGTTACAGAATTGGGAAGGAGCTCAAGAGTGACTGTGCAGCCCTTGTCCTCAAAGAGGATTTGTAAATTGTTCTTTCAAAGGTTTGACAGAGACCAAGACACAACAATCTTTCACGGCAGCTGATTCTGGGCTTGAGACCTCGAGAAAATCCAAATAACAAGAGCCATTGGCAGCTGTGGAGATGAGAGACTGTACCTGCTGCCTGGGGGCTTCAAAGGAGGACTCTGGGATGACCACAGGGGCGGCTGTTTGAGGGCCTCAGCAGCCTGCAGTCCAAGCACTCAGTAGACCATGTTAAGTCACTGCAGACCTGCGTCAGGAGCCAGGGCCCTTTTCTGGAGGACATGAGTTCAAATCGTGCTTGTTCCTGTCTCCCTGAGGCTCACTCCCTCTGCTGCAGGCGCCAGGGAACACTATTATAAATAAATTACAAAAAACCCACAGTCATCATCTTCCACAAAAATCCCCACTAATACTGTATTTTCCCCTGGAACAATTTTAAGTTGGGGTCATGAAGACCTCTCACCCCAAACACTTCAGTGTGTGTTTTTATTCATAAGGACATTCTTCTGTGCAAGTGAAGGACAGCTATCAAACCCAGGAAAGGCCTTGACCTTTCACACACTGTGATCGTAAATCCAGAATGTGACTGCCAGCTAATCCCTAGACCCTGTCTAATACTAATCTACAATCCCCAGTGACTATAGGATTAATGGAACCAAAAAGCACTTCCACATGCTGGTAGTAACCCACTGTAAGAGGTTATGTAAAGCCAGCCCGGGCAAACAGTTCAAGAGAAGCAATCTCGAAAAAACCCATTACAGAAGAGGGCTGATGGAGTAGCTCAAGGTGGAGGACCTGAGTGTAAACACTAGTATTGCAAAAAGAAAAAGATGTCATTTAGAATATTATTTACAAAATAGCAAAAACTGTATGGTACCAGGGATATAACCTAAGCACACCCAACAGAAAATACACAAAATATAGCCAGGTATGGTGGTGCATGCCCTTAATCTCAGCTACTTAAGAGGCAAAGGCAGGAGGATAATGAGTTCAAGGCCAGCCCAGGCAAAGGGAGCAACACCCTATCTCAGAAACAAAGTGAGAACAAAGGGTTGGGGGTGTGACTCACGTGACAGAGTACTTGAGGCCCTGGGTTTGAGTCCAAGTACTGAAAAAGAAAGAAGAAAGAAAGGAAGGGAGGGGGGTGGGGAGGAGGAAGAAAAGGAAAGAGAAAGAGAGGAGGGAGGGAGGAAGGAAGGGAGAAGGAAAGGAGAGAGGAAAAAGGAAGCAAGGAGAGAAGAAAGAAGGGAAGAAAGACAGGACATCTAGTTTTAGGGGACTAAACAAGTGGGTATTTCTTCTCAGCCACCTGGAATCGGCCCCGATTGAAAGCAGGACAAGGAACAGAAGTGTCGATGCCGCAATGGAGGCCTTGCACACGCAGCGCAGGGAGAGGCCCAGGGAGGGGACAGTGGTCAGTTTTTAAAATAAGGTGGAAAAGCACCAAGCAGCACGATTTCCACAGTGTTGTTGAGTTTGTGTGTTAGAAACAGCACACGAGGTAACACTGAGCTTGACTGCGCAGTGTCCTTTCCAGAAGAGTCATATGTGAACTGTGGACCAACGGACAGGCCCCGTGGCCCAGGGACCAGGTGCCACATCAGGGCGGTTCAGGGCCGGGGAAGAACTCCGCTTCATCCAGCCCAGTTTAGCTGTGTGAAATGACTTTAAACCACACGTACACTGCCAACGTAATTAAAATAAATGCAATTATTTTAATTTAATCTAATCAATTAGTATTTAATATACTTATCAATCCAATTAATAGTTTATTTTAACTATTAATATTTTATTTAATTACATCGATTAAATGATTAATTATTTAATTGATGTAACTAAAATTGGTTAAAAGGCTAAGAAAACCAGTTACACTCTCCTCTGTCACATAGCAGGGACCAGAGAGATTGGGCTGGAGGGAGGAGCGGACGGCAGAGGGGCATGTGCCTTTGACATCGGCTGAAACGGTCTGCTTCCCGTGACAGACAGTGGTTCATGACTCATTCATCCCTCCAACTCATTGCACCACAGACTGTGTGTTTTGTTCTGGTGCTGGGGAAGGACCAGGACTTCGTCACATTCAGGCAAACACGTCACATGGCCCTGGCACCACTGATTTTAAATGGATGAAGTTCATCATACATGAATGAGACCACAATGCAACTAAGTTGATTGAATAAAGCAACCGTTTAATTAGTGCATGGCTTGGACTTGAGTCCTAGAATTTGATGTGTTCTTTCGCTCTAAAGAATTGCTTTGTTACTCATTCACGCCGACTCCTCGCATCTCTTCCTTGACTACTACTGACTGCTAGCTATCTACCTCAAGGACACCAATTGTACTTGTGTTGGGTCATTGTTTTTTATCTTTAGTCCTGTGTGTGTGTGTAGCGCCTCCCCTGGCCCCTGGGGTTTTCATCGTCTGTGTTCACTACAGTTGTAGTTGTGTGAACACAACTGTGTAATAAATAGTTGTGTTCATTACAATCACAATAAACTCTCCTCTCTCTATCAACAATCCATGTTCAGCTGTGTCTATTTTGTACCCTTACTTTCCTAATTTATTAATTAAACAATTCATCTCTCTGGCTCCATGCTTTTCACTGTCATGACAGAGCCATAGGAGATTACAATGTCTGCAGCTGGGAATATGAATGGCTGACTTCTTTGCTGTCAGAAGACAACTCAGCCAAAAACCTTGGTTCTTTTGGGCCTCAGTCAGCCTGCCCAGCAGCACAAGTGGGCTATCTACAGCCTGAAACCCGCCCTGTGCATTTCTTTGGATTGCAATATTCCTTCTCATCTAATTTGGTTTGTTTTTAAACACCCCTTCTTTTAATTATTTGGTTTTATTGAATTTGGGTTGCTCAATGGTTTTTTTATATATCAAAGCGCTGTCAGTAATTTGCTTTTGGAGGAGACTGTTTTGAAGCACTGCTGAGTGCTTCACGTTTCACAGCGATATCTCTGTTTGGCTGGAGCTGTAGTTCCAGTGTTTGGCCGCACAGACTCAGTGATTCCTGCTACTCACCTGTCCCACTGGCTCCTCTCCAGGGAGCCTTCTTTTTGCAGTCCCCACTGATCTGTGACCAAGCACTTCCCAACTCTGGTCTGCTGGCTCCTACCCTCCCAGACCTGGAAAAAGATCATTTTCCCAAGCCTGGCTGGGCATGCTGATTTTTAAAAAATTTTTAAATTTTTTTTATATTCATTTATTCATATGTGTATACATTGTTTGGGCCATTTCTCCCCCCATCCCCCACCCCCTTTCTTCCCCCCATGTTGATTTTTTAAAAAATTAAAAAAATTTTAAATTCATTTATTCATATGTGCATACATTATTTGGGCCATTTCTCCCTCTTGCCCTCACCCCTTCCGTTCCCCTCCCCCCATGTTGATTTTCAAAAATGAAATTCTGGCCAGTTCCCAGGCTCCGCCACACTTGCTGTTAGGCCTGTCATACTGGGTGTCCACTCTCTCTCCTGAGGATCCGTGCTGTCCCCACACCTCCTGCCACTATGACAGGGGAGACCTGCACCATCTTTTCCACTGAGACCTCTGAGGATTCACCCACCTGTGAGATCAGGTGGTCCAGGGCAGAAGGAACCACAGCCAGTGAAGCAGGTGTCAAGACAGGTCTCTCTCTTGCTAGCCTGGTGCCAGGCCATGACTCTGTCAAGACTTCTGTGACACTTTCCAATCTTGATGGATGCTCACCCTCCAAAACAGCCAAAAGGACATCGGAAACATTTCATTCTTGGCTTTTTTTTTTTTTTTTTGGTGGAGGGGAAGGATGGATAGTACTGGGCTTTGAACTCAGATCCTTACACTTGCTACAAGGCGCTCTATCATTTCAGCCACGCCCCCAGCCCATTGTTTTCATTCTCTAATCTTACTGTGGGTTAAAATGCTTTTATGTAGGAGAACCTAAGAACAGGTTCCCTCAGGTTTTCACCCTCCCACTGTAGCGGGGAGGAGGATCAGAAGAAAACAGTCTAGGCCTGAGTCCTGAGAAAGCAGCAGGGAAGTAGGGATGGCATAGCAGAGATAAAACCTGAGAATCTGAACTTGAGGAAAGTCATGTAGCACTAGGATAAAGTAGCCAATAAAATTAAATATAACCATATATGGATTAGACCTTGCTTTTTGCTGCTGTAACCTGATTGCAAGGGTATATAAGGTGAGACCCCTTTGTTCTCGGGGCTCAGCCTTTGGACACGAGTCCGCTGAGTCTGTGCTGGCACAATAAACATTGCTTCCTGCTAATTGCCTCAGGAGTCCCGTATCTCAGCTAGCAACCTCCCAAAACACCACTTCAACAATGTTCTTTTCCCAAATCCCATCCCCTCTTCAAACCCTGGGTTTTAGGTTCCATTTCCTGCCATCCATGAGCAGCTCAAATTCCCATCGCCTGCTTTCCAGATCCCCCTAAACGTTGAGAAGCACAGCCTTGCAGTGAAAATGTGTGGCAGCTTGGCTGATGAGCTTGAAGGGTTTGGGACAGACAATGTTGCTAGACAGAGTTACGAAGGCCATTTTAACTTCTTTTTCATTCTTGTCATGGGGTAGAAAAATGAGCTGATCCTTCACCCTTGTACTAAGTTAGACTTTAACCCTGGCCTCAAAACGGTTTCTAAAGTGCCCTCTGGTGTGGACGCTGTAAAACCCGGGACCCTGTTGGACACTGCTTCTCATTCTGACCCCTTTCTCTCCTGTACGTGAGCGACAGCTGTGGACCTAAGGGGACAGTCCAGCTCACTTGAGTAGAGTAACTGATTTTGACATCTGATTAACTGACAGAAATTAGAAATTTGAGGATGAATCGCTGACTAGGAATTAAATTAACCATATTAGACGATAGGTGAATTTTTAAAGCAGGGTTAATTTTATCTCTCGTTATCTCTTCATTATTCGATTTTTAAGTTCCACACATCAAAAATTTAACCACAGGAACAAAATAACGATCCAGTGTCTCCCGCTCAGGACCGATGTGTGCATGGGGTTGCTGGCTGACTTTCAACGTGACCCACGTGAAATCATCTGAGCGTGTCGTAGCTGTCACCGGGCTGGTGTGTCATTTCCCACCCCTCCATCCTGTGGGGCCAAGATGGTGAGAGCTCGGGTGGGCTGCTCTCCCGTCCTCACATGGCTCTCCCCAGATGGGCCATGGCCTGGCGAGGTCTCACGTCTCAGGCACAGGCTCCTTTAAGGGAACAGTCTAGATGCTTTGTCACCCATGCTTATTCTTGCCTCTTTGTGTAGCTTTATGCGACATGAGCAGCTGTCCACTGACAAGTGTCCATTCGCTGCGGGACCAGTCCTGCATTCCTGCAACTCCAAGTTGGAGGCCAGGCACAGCCTGGTTGAGAGAGTGACATGGCTCCCTGTTTAGGCCCAGCCTAGTTCTGACCTTTTTGTTGGGACCAATGCCTCATGATGGAGACAGCTGTCACAGGAAGCCATCAGAAGTCCCTGTTCACGGATGTGACCTCAGGTCCCCTGGCAGGCACCATGGGCCTGATCTGAACCAGCAACCTGGAATGCAATGGCTTTTTCCCAATGAGCACCTGTTGTTTTATTTTAAAACTCTGGCTCGCCTCGGTGCCCAAAGACACCCTTGCCCTGTCTGATCAGTGGAAGAACACTAGACATCCCAAGGACCTGGTCCATTTTCCTGCAACTCACACGTCACCAAACCAAGGAGCCAGGCACCTACTTCAGGGGAGGGTTAGCTATCGGCAGGCCTGGCCGGGGGACTGGCCACATCCCAGGGCATCTCCCGGTGGGGGGAGGGAGGAAAGGGTCCTGCCATGTGAGGGCCCAGGGTGGCTGTATCGCCAGCTCTTCCCCAACTACTCCACCCAAACTTCCACCTCCTTCCCCAGGACTCAGAAAGAACCAGATGGGAGCATTGTCACACACGTTGCACTTTGGTCACTGGCGTGGGAATGGGGTGTCAGGGAGAGAGGAAGGCCATCCCCAGAGAGCAAGTGTGGTGGATCAGCTGACTTCTCAGAAGGTCCAGAGCATTACTTCCGGGCGAGAAGGAACCACAGCTGAGCCCTCCAGGTAGGGTCTGTCCTCGGAGGCTTGATGCCTCAGCAGTGTTGATGGGTAGCGAGTCCCAAGGACCAATCAGGTCGCCAGTACCTCCAGTGGCAGCATCCCTGAGAGACTTGGAGTCAAGGGAGCCCCAGCCTAGGGCTAGGCACACAGGGCACAGTCCATCAGCAGCATGTGTCGTTTGCTGTACCCCCAGTACCTTCCTAATAAAGAAAGGCTATGTTGAACTCAGTTGCTGTTCACAGGACCTTTTCCCTTGATGGAAGGAGGGTAAGGTACCTCAGGCCTGATAGTGAAACCTCATCCCTTACGGAGGAGATGACCCCAAGACGGCAGACACACAGTGACATCTGTGAAGTATGTGATTGAGCTCAATGTCCAAGATAACAAAATGCCTTTGTAAAATAGTTATGTCTAGCATCTAGAATTTTCTAGTAAAACATAAATGCAGAAGATGGTGATCGCAGCTATGGTGGCCTGACTGCTGGTGCCCACGGGAACTTGTCAGCTCATGGACCGGAAACTGCCATGTGTTTGTAAATTACATGTCAGTATGATTGACTCCAGATAGGGAGATAGATGGATAGACAGAGAGATAGATAGACAGATAATTGATAGATAGATGATAGACATACAGATGGATAGATAGATAAATAGATAGGTAGACAGATAGATGATAGATAGATAATTGATAGAATCCTCCTATCACACTTGGAAACTAAAGAGAAGTAAATGTTATAAAACTTTTAATTAATAAAAATGGTGCCTGATGGTGCAAGTCTGTAAGCACGGGGGAAACTGAGGCAGCAGGGTCCCAAGTATGAGGCAACTCTGAACTACACAGTAAAACACTGTCTCAAAAAAGCAAACCAAGGTGAGATGCTGGTGGCTCAGACCTATAATCTTAGCTACTTGGGTGGCTGGGATTGGGAGGATGGCGGTTCAATTCCAGCCTGCACAAAAAAGTTTTCAAGACCACATCTCAGAGGAAAAAAAAAAAAAAAAAAGCCAGGCATGGTGTGGCGCCCGCCTGTCATTCTAGTGACAACAGGAAGCATAAAATAAGTGGATCACAGTCCAGGCCAGCCTGGACAAAAAGCAAGACCCTATCTCCAAAACAACCAGAGCAAAAAGGGTTGGAGATTGGCTCAAGCGGTAGAGGACTTGCCTTGCAAGCACAGATCCCTGAATTTAAATTTCAGTTCCACCAAAAAAAACTGCCAAGACAAGCAAACGAACAAAAGTGGAAATCTTAATGGTTGTAAAAGTAAGCCTGAGTTATTCAAACACATAAATACATAAGCCAGACTGTAAATCTTCAGTCTGTGTCTCCAGGGCAGCACCTTCCCACACAGCACCCTCACTCTCCACGGGGCTGCTGCCTCAGTCCTTTATGACGCCACAGAACCACAAGGGGATCCACACTTCAACTCCCTGTCCTTTGGTCCCAGCTGAGCCCTGACAGTGTGCTGCTTCCCTGGTGGGAGGGGTCCCTCCTGCCTTCCAAGGTCCCAGCCTTGACCCTCTGCCTCCCTTGCTCTCAGGGGGCACAGGCCCATGGTCTTTGGGACCGCCTGGAATGAGTGTGGGATGGATGTTAGGAGTCCAGGATGATGCGGGAAGGAATGACATTGGATCAAGCTGAGTTATTGAGATGGCTGAGAGATGACGGGTTCAGTGTTTCAGTGTGAGAAGACAAAAGGCCCTGTGGTGTGACTGGCTTAAACTCAGAGCTAAAGGGGGGGGGGTGCTAAATGAGGCAGAACCACCAGCCCTCCTTGGTCGCTGTGGTGATGCTACCCGAAGGTTCAGCGTGCAGAGGATTTCATGTGAGACCTGCTGGCCCTGGGAGGGCCAGGAAACTCCTCTTTTACCACCACTGCAGGAAATCCATGTGTGAGGGGAGCTTTGTCTCCTTGGATTGCTCTGTGACTGTGTTTGTCTGTAGGTCAGGCCACACAGTAGACGTGGCCACTCACTGCAACCCTAGATATACTGGGGGTCACTGCCACCTGCCTGGCCTGGACCAAGAGACAACACTCAGACGCTGAGGCAGGTGGGTGTGGTTCCCACAACAGACTGCACAGGCCTGACCCACAGAGACCCATGGCCTTGACGACTGGTCACTGTGTCCTAGACGTGAAATACACGGGTCTATTGCTTAACTCCTGTGTGGTTTGTACATGTGAAAGAGCTCTGTATCACGTGAACAATGGCGTGACTGACCCATAAAAACAGAACTGCAGCCTCTCGGTCATTCAGCGTGAGCCAACTTACAGAGCCAGAACCCTGCGTGGGCTGGAGGCCCATGTCCTGGAGGCAGGACCCCAGGAGTCACACTGTGGATCTTTCTCCCAGCCCTCCCCAGAAGACTTTCAACCTTTTAGCAGAGCGCTGTGCCTGGGGGAAAGGAAGTCGCCAGACCTTCAGGGACCATGGGACAACTGGGCTCTGGACAGACTGATTCCAGAAGACGGGAATGTCCTGGTAGCCCTCCAGCTAGCATAGGAGTTTATGGGGATGAGGTGGCCCATGGAACCAGAGTCCAGGCTCTTCTCGGAGTGGGTCCCTGAGCCCTGCCTCTGCTCGCTCCCGTGGGCCATGTCAGCCGTGTACAAGTTAGTTCTCAAAAAAATGATAGAGTGGGAGAATGAAGAGTCAGCATGGCTTTGCAAAGGTGAATAGTCAGGGGCTGCTATGGCTGGCACCGTCACCCTACTGTCCCATTGTCACAGCACTGGTCGGCTCCTTGTCCTGTCTGGCCTTAGTGTCTAGCTTCACAGCCACAGGAGGTAGGAGCGCCTGCTGGCCCGCCCAGCTCCGAGGTGAGGCAGTCTTCCTTTTGTAGGCTGCAGTCTTGCAGCTGCTCCTAGACCCGCAGCCCAGCTGTCACCTTCCACTCACGTGTCAGGATTCCTCCCCAAGCCCCCAGGTCACCCTGGGTACCTGAGAACAATTCAGGACCTTCATTGCTCTTTACCCCCTCAGTGTCTGCCGAGAAAGGACTCAGAACATGGCCTGGCTGTGGCTCCTGGGCTTTCTGAAGTCGGGCTGTCACCCATGTTTTCAGGATGCAGTCAGCATGGCCATGATTCACCCGGCTTGGAGCGCCTCTCGGAGGGGGTGGGGCCGGACCACGGCCTTCATCTTACTGCCTTGCCAAGAAAGAAAGCTTGAACTACAAAAATGGCAAGTGTAATAGTTGACTCACTGTTTCTGCCCTGGCTCAGAAAATAGGAACGACCACATTTCATAGCTTTACGTACTACAGACTCACTTGTCTCATCACCTATAAATAACTATGCTTCATCATATGTTGAATACGAAATAGCATTTAGGGAGAACATCTCCAAATGCTCTTGATTCTACAGAATATTGAAAACCAGGGAAGCAGTGACTTGTCTAAGATCACGAATTTCTAAAAAGACTTTAGCGTTGCTTCTAACAAGTTGGGAACAGAATTTATGCAAAACGTGTTCAGTAGGGGAAACTCAGGCAACGACAGTGACGTGGAAATGACAGTGGCCCTCAGAAGTGTGTGCACTGTCTTTGTCGGAGAAAAAGGAGAGTGTATTTATTTAAAAAAATAAGTTCCCAGTGAAATGGAGAAAATTCTATTTCTTCTTCCCCTTAGATAAGATCAAGTTTAAGGTTCTCTCTGGAGACACAAGGTCACGGTCAAGGGCACAGATTGCTCCAGCATTAGCAAGCAGCACAGTGCCAGTGCCCTGCTGGGAGGTCAGGGAATAGCGGGCCACTCGCCGGGATCTGGGCAGAGGGTGACAGTGACACCAGAGACAGCTCCCTGGAACTCATCCAGCTCCGTCCACACTTGTGAACTGCAGAAGGTGCCACTAGCCTGGCTGGGAGAGATGGAGGACAAGCAGAGGGTGTGCGTTCATCCACGAGCACAGCCCTGTCAAGACATTTTCACCAGAGCAGAGAGTAGTGTGAGGTGCACGATCTCCTCGCGGGTGTCAGCTCAGAGGAGTATTCAGTTCTGTAGGTCAGTCATTGAATATGAGCTATAGAACTGAAGTTGCAGCAGACAGGCCAGCTCCTGATAAGCTGGATCCCACATCTGCCAGGGAGGCCTGTTGCAGATCCCCGGAAGGAAGGCAGCTCTCCTCCCCGTCCTTACCCTTGCCTCTCCCTGGGAACACGCCACTTCAACAGTAAAAACCAAAGTGGCCCAGCTGCTTGTGGTTCTGTCCTCTTCTCTGCTGTCCACGAGTGGCTCCATCCGTGTGTGTTCTCAACAAACGTCACTGCAGCAGACTCCCACACCCACGTCCCGCCTGAGGGAGCTCTGCAGAATTCGGGTGCTTGTAATTCAACTATCGTGGCTGCAGAATCCTGCAGTGTGACCCAGCCCAGCACAGGCAGCCCAGCGCAGCAGGTCAGGTACGACTGGCCTTAGCTATCACTCTTGGCAATGAGTTGTTTACTTTTCCTCCGTCCACAAAAAGTTCAGCATCATTCTATCAAGTTAAAATCAAACGTGTAATTGGGCTGGAATTGCATTAAGGCCACTGGTGAGTTTGGGAAATATTTTTTGTTCATATCCGGCTCTTTCTCTGTGACTGAGGGTATGTCCTTCTATGCAAAATCTCCTCTAAATCTATGTGGTGATTTTTCTTGATTGGATGGAGAAGCACCTGGAGATTAGGGCAGCACACTCCCGGGTGTGTCCGTGAGGGGTTTCCAGAAAGAATTAACTAAGGGGGAGACCTGCCCTGCCCTGCCCTAAAGGAGGGTGTGGGTGGCACCATCTGTGGTTGGGTGCCGGGATGGAATGAAAGGGGACAGCCATCCAGTGCAGATGTCCTCTCTCTCTCTCTCTCTCTCTCTCTCTCTCTCTGCTTCCTGCCACCCTGATGTGTGCTGCCGGGGTCTACTACGCTCGTCCTTCCATAACGGGCCAAAACTTCTGAACCCATGAGCAGAAATAAATAACGCCTCCCTTCGTTCACTTCACTGGGGGGCTTTGCCACAGCAACCAAAGCCTGGCTGCTACAATCTCTGCGAATTTGGAAGCTTTGCTCACATAGACCACACGCGTTTCTCCCAAGACCCTCATTCCTCGGCCTTGGTGACACCCCATCTCTACCCTCCGTCTAACCGCACTCCGTCTTTCCCTGTCTCCTCTGACCCCTCCCCCCGCCCCAGATAATTGAATCCCCGACTGATTCAGACCTTGTGCTGTCCTCACACCATGCTCCCCTCCTTTGATGAGCCGAGCGCGGACACCGTTCCACAGCCTCCCTGAGGCCATGGGTGCTGTGTCACTAGTCCGGCGGGGAGGCTGTGAGTGGGAACCACACGGGCGGTGTCTAGGTCCCATCAGTGGACACAGCGCTTCCTCACTCTGTCTCTCCTACTGGCAGTCTGGGTAAAAGCGGCGCAGCCACTGGGGCAGTCAGAGCTCTGGGTAGGGAAGGATGGTACCTACCCAGGAGGGAAGGACGAGCCTTCGTCATGGGAGGCCATTGTATTTTGGGGTCTCTGCCAAAGCACCTTGAATGCACCTTATTCATTGGAGGTCTTTGCGCTCTTTTTTGCTTTTCTTGCACCTTTTAACCCTGTCTTGTGTGACAGTTATGTGCTGACTATCTGTCAATGTGGAGCTCTGACCTGCATCATCTTTCTGGCTTTTATGCACAATTCCAGGGTGTCTGCTGGAAGGCCTGAAACTCGTGATAAACCAAGCTGGCCTGTCCTTGTCCGTTCTCCGTCCTGATTTGTAATAGAATGATGTCACAATGCAGAGCACACCCCCCGAAGCCCACCTCTGTGTTAGGGCTTAGTTCTTCCCTTTGCATTCGAATGAGCTTGGAAAGGCACTGTGTTAGTTAGCCCTCTCCTTGTTGTGACAAAAATATCTGAAAAAAACAACTTAAGGGAGGAATTATTGCTTTTGGCTAATGGCTTCAGAGGTTTCAGTCCATCATCCTTAGCTCTGTTGCTCCTGAGCCCACGGTGAGGCAGAACATCATGGTGACTGCGGGAGCAAGTGGCAGAGGCCAGTCCCTCATGGTGGACAGGAAGCAGAGAGAAAGGAAGGGACTGGAGACCAGGTACAAGTTTCAAAGGCTGTCCCAGTGTCCTACTTCCTCCAGCTAGGCCTCCCCTCCAAAAATAGCACCACCAGCTGGGGACCAAGCATTCAACACATGGGTCTGTGAAGGACTTTCATGTCTGTACAGGAGGATTGACAGTTGGGCTGTTGAGGACTGAGCAGCTCGTGTATGACAAGTCTGGGACATCGCCTGTCACGTCCGTCCCCTGTGTCAAGTGTGTTGGGATTGCTAGAACCCCCCAGTCATAAAGACTCTTTCTTCACCAGCATTCTTGTCACCAGGCTTACCAGTGCATGTCCTTCAGAGCCACCAGAGTCACCTTTCAGAAACACAGAGTTGAATTCTCATCACATGTTTTTGTTGCTGACAGCCATTTTTCAGCTTTGTGTTGTCTGAGGCCAGGTCCAGACAGATTGGGCATGGCCCAACGCTCCTTTTCACCTTCTTGCCAGTCCCTTGCACAAGCCCTGGAGTTCAGGACATCTGGACCCTGACCTTTCAGACTGACATGACTAAATCCTTATGCTACATTCCAAAATGAGCCCATTAAATGACAGGCCTAAATTCAGAATTAAAGTAGTAAAACAACCTAATAAAAACATATCCACCATGATGATGGAGTATAATGTCAGGTGACAAAGAGCTATAAAAGTAGCTCTAAAATAACTTCTCGATTTTTCTTTTATGACGTCAAGGAGTGAAGACTGGATGACCGTTTGCCAAAGAGATACGGGCCATGGATGATTTTAATTTTTCTCATTATTTTCTGTGTCATACTAATTTTTACAAAGGACATGTGAGTAGGGCAGGAGAAATGTCCCACTAAGAAGTGTTAACAGTGGCACAGCTGGCCCTGTGGTCAGAGGAGAGCAGCATCCACGCTTTGCCTGGCCAGCCCAGGTGAGGCTCAAGCAGGGTCAAGTAAGAACCACTGGATTCCAGCCTGGGCAGAAAGGACCCAGTGCTAGAGCCAGAGCCTTACGCATTTGTCCCACAGGTCAGAGCCAGGGCTATGTCAGCTCTGATTAAAAACTCTGCAGAACACATAGAATTGTGGTTTGCCCTCATTTTGCACCTGATTTCAGGTTTGTGGGTGTTGCATCGCTGTGGACACAGCTGCCTTCTGCTCCCCTGTGTGTGGGGCGGGGGGACAGGCATCCTACAGTCCTTCCCCTAAGACATCAGGACGCCCAGAGGCATTGGCTGGGTGTCCGGGCTGCGCTGGACCTCTGCTCCCGAGAACACTGGTGCGTTAGGGCGTCAGGATGAACAGAGCTGCTCTCCACGCACACCCAGAGATGGAGGTGAAGGGCAGGACTGCAGCCTTGTGTGCATCTGCGCGTGCACATGTGCACGTGTCCCTGCGTGTCTGAGTGTGCACAGGTGTATATGTGTGCACGCGTGCACGTGGGTGTGCGTGTTCCTGCACTACCAGTACACACCTGAGCATGCATGCCCGCGTGCACGTGGGTGTGTCTGCCAGCGTGTGAGGTGGGACCGGCGGCGGCGTGGACAGGGACAGCTGCGGGGAGGATGAAGGGCTCTTGGGGAATGAGTGTCCGGAGCCGGATGGCTGGGGAGAGGGCTGGAAATGGGATCCTGGCTGGCTTCGCTCCTCCGCGGGCTTGTCCACAGCTTGTCCACAGCTTGTCCACAGTGGGCAGCGGCGATGGCTGTGTGCGGGCGCCCTCTGCCGGCCGGCGCGCTCTCTCCGGCCGGGACTCAAACTCACCCGGGCCGCACCTGCCGGTGCTCGAGGACTCCGCGTCTAAGGTCGCCTCTTGCAATGGCCGAAGGCCAGGCTGGCTCTGTCCCCTCAGCATGAGTGCATTACCCCGGTCCCCCGCCCCCGCCCCCCCACAGGACAATAGCTAGGTGGGCACACAGGCCTCCATGCTCAGGCCTCCACTGTCCATGCACTGCCTGGTCCTCCACATGGGTGGGGGTCCCTGCCCAGTGACACACACGTGTAGAACTGTGTTATTGTCATGAAGCTCTTTTCATTTTTTAATGTGTCACCAATGTGCCGCCCACCCCAAGTTCCCATAACCTTGGTGGGTTTTAACACGTGGCCTTACACAGCGTGGAGATTTTTAGGATGCATGTGGTGTACACACAAATTAAGGACAGAGAATCCAAATCGAGATAGCTCTGGAAATTCACGCTTGGGGTCAACTCCTCTCTCAAGCACATAGCAATAGAGCTAGAACCTAAGCCAGGTGCTGGAGGCTCCCACCTGTATCCTAGCTGCTGGGGAGGC
Organism: Castor canadensis; assembly: GCF_047511655.1. Taxonomy (NCBI): domain Eukaryota; kingdom Metazoa; phylum Chordata; class Mammalia; order Rodentia; family Castoridae; genus Castor; species Castor canadensis. The sequence continues at coordinate 2,336,621 of NC_133395.1, read as the reverse complement.
TGACATGGGGAGGATTGCAGTTGAAGGCGACTCTGGACAAATAATTCCAGAGACCCCCCCATCTCCAAAATAATCAGAGCAAAGATGGACTGGAGGTGTGGCTCAAGAGATAGAGCTCCTGCTTTGCCAGTGTGAAGCCCTGAGTTCAAATCCCAGGAAGAAGAGATGGAGGAGGAGGAGATGAGAGAGAGAGAGAGAGAGAGAGAGAGAGAAGAGAATATAAAAAAGACATGGCATACTTAAAGTCATGACCAGGAAAAAAGAGCACAGAAACACAAAGTCAGCGAACCTGAAGTTCAGGTTCCACCACGGGAATATAAGCAGGAAGAGCAAAAACTTTAAAACTAATAATAACAAATGAAAAGCATCTGGGAAACTAAAGGCACGTTGGGGATCCTAACGGAGATACCTGAGAGTAATCTAGATTCCCTCAGTAAGAGAATGGAAAAAGAAGCTGCTGATCTCTGTAACACCTTCTATAGGCATGAATAAGTCCCCAAACTGCTGCACTGAGAGTGTGTGGGGGTGGGGTGGGGTGACAGAAACAGTGTGGCATTGTATATTTAAATTTTAAAAAATAGTACATGTCCGTGGTCGGAAGTTACTGCCTGAGGATCAAGTTCAACCTGCCGCCTATTTTTGTAAATAAAGTTTTATTGGGACACAGCCACGGACACCCACTCATTTACGTGTTGTCTGTGGCTGTTCCCACTGGGCAGCAGAGCCCATGTGCTCACAAAGCCTGAGGTGTTTATGATCTGGTTTGTAGAAAAAGTTGGAGGACTGCTGCTATGTTATTTATGGCCACACACAGCTGCCACATGTGCTTGTGCTGTACAGGATAAAAATAAAAACATGGTTTGGATTAATACTCCCAAACTGTGGGCGAGAGGAAGGGAACAGGGCCAGGGAAGGCTTACATGGCTTCCACTATGATATTTCTTCATTGAAAGACATTTCTTAAGCACACGTGGTAAAATCCTGATTTGTGTAAGACAAGTGATGAGTACACAGTTATTGATTATGTTCTTTGTACTTTCCAGTATTTAATTTTTTTTTTCATAATAAGGAGGAAAAAGAATTCAGTCAACTTTTCTGCTTGAACCTGAATGGTCTGTGCTGTGCTATGTGACAATGTCAAGGTACAACACTGTGGGTCTCCTGTGCCAGTGTTTGTACAGAGAACGAACGGTCTCTATTAACGCAAGAATAACTTTTAAAATACATGTCTTAAAATTTGGATTTTTTACCATGTGAATGCACTGAGACAGAAATATTGAAAAGAATGACTAGGAAAGTGGCACTTACTGCCATGTTATTTTCAGACAGTTACACTGTCTCCAGATCTTTTGCCCTTCCCGACTACAAACAAAAGTGACTGTTTCAATCAGTCAGTCAACAGGCACTTGTTCAGTGCCTACATATTCCAGGAAATCAGGCTACGGAGCCCGTTATTTATGGAAAAGCACGTCACGATCCTGATCTCTGGGAACAGTCATGAAGCAGGAATGTGTAATGTGCACTTGGCAGTCATGCTCCCATTCGCCTGGGTTCTAGACGTGAGGGGATGTGTTTACCATCCTGCCTGCCTGTCTCTGGATCCTGTGGCTGGTCCCCTGTCTCAGGGATGCACTCCATGGAGAGATCACCGTGGAGACAGCACACACCAGGGAGGCCGGAGGGGTCTTAACTTAGAGAGGGGGCATGGCTCTTCCTTGTCTTGGAGCTAAATGAAAGTAGCAGCCTGAACGCACTGTCCCCACCCCAGGCAGTAGCTGCCCTGGTGTACTGGCATGCATTGGCACAGAGCCAGCCCTGTAGGCACTCCTAGAAATGGCAATGGCACTGACCCCACAGGCAAACAATGTGGACACATGGGATGGGTGTAATTAGTCAGTACCCCAAGGTTGAAAGGAGAACCTGATTGTTGTTCTGTTTCTCCTCCTTGCCAGGACTTTGCAGGGCTGCTCGCTGGTGTTGAAGAGTTCAGGGGTAGCCCATGGGTTTGGCGGCGGTAAGCATCCATACTGAGGGCAAACAATGCTGGCACCGTCTTTTGTCCTAAAGGTCAAGTGGCCTTACTTTTCTCTCTAGTTCAGTCAATTAAAAAGACAACTGATATTTCCAGCGTTGAGAATGCATAAGAAACTGGTCCATAGGTGCTGTCACACGAAGCTGTCTTGTGGAGGTCGTCTTCAGAATGACCCTTCATCCCTCTGGACAGTGACTCACCATCACTCTCTGCTGTAAAGACCCCCATCCTGACAAAGCAGGAGAGTGCTGGACCACAGTCCTGGCTCCCACCGGCTCAGGGGATTGCCCAGGGGTGCCCGATGCAGCAGCAGATCCTTCCTTACAGGTCTGAATCTTCCCCTGGAACCTCACATCCTCCAAGCTGGGGGACAGCTACCGAGGCAGGAAAACCCAGAGGCTGACAGGGGAGGACAACAGCAGGCTTTGCCACAGACACACTCACAAAGTGTGAGGCAGAAGCCTGGTTATCACTTCCCAGAAACCTTGATCCCTCAAACGATGCCATTCGCTGTGAGTGACTGAGTTTCCGGGGATCATCGTTCTGAGATGAACCTTACAGATGCAGAAGCAGATGCTGGAGCTCTGTGACTGCGTCCCCTGCGAGGACTTGTGCCTTGTGCTGGGGGAGGGCAGCAGGAGGAACAAGACCCTGTGGGATCCCCGGTTATTCAAGGCCACATGAGATCTAAAGGATGTTCTGAAATACAGCCGTGGTTGTTATGACTCCCATGTGTCACTTGCCAGACAAAATGGTGACAATGTCAGGCCGCTGTTTGCTCTTTCTCTTGACTTCAGTGCCAGTTGACTCCTGTGAGCAAAGGTGAGCCACAGCTGGAGATGGTCACCAATTCGCGTAGGGACCTACCCTGCACTGCTGCCCAAGACCAAGAGGGGGCGCTAACCAGCAGTGCCTCTGGTGGAAAACATGGTTAGGATCTCATTGTTGACTGAATGCTTAAGAATCTTTACAGGACTTTTATCACTTTTTCACTTGTGTATATTTTTAGTTTCAAAACGACTTCACCTTAATATGCACGGTAAACTTCAAATGATACAGATGTATTTTAAGCCCACTTTTAAAGTACTGTATGTGTGTGTATAAAGGCTCATGAATCACAAATGCACACCTGGATATATTTTTACGCAGGTAACACCTCCCTGAGAGCACCCCCACCTGGGCGAAGACAGGAAACCTACAGGAAACTCCGCCCTGCCTCCCCTCCTGGCCATCACCAATCCTGATTCATACGCAACACCTTATATAAGTTGAATCAGGAAATGCGTCTGGATTCCCCTGCTCTTGAGCTCGCCCTGGTCTAAGGGCCGTGGTTTTGCCAGGGTGGAGCGCACAGCCTGCTTTAGTGCTGTCTAGCACTTCGCTGCAACTCTCCGCCACCGTGCAGCTACCCAGCCGCTGCCTCAGCTTGGGCTGTTCCAAACACAGTTGTGCAAACACACTGGCACTTCTTTTGGTGCGCAGATTATGCATTTCTACACTTGATCTTAGGCAAAAGACCGAGAAGCCCTATGTGCATCGCTGATGGATTTAGGAGGAGGCTAGCTGGGTCACAGGTGTGCATGTTAAACTTGGGGAGATCCAGCCACGTGAGAGTGCCACCGCTCCGTGTTCACACCAACATTTGGTATTGAAAATGCATGTTTACTGCATGAAATCATTATGATATGTGGTGTATAGCTTTTCTATGGGTTTCCAACCAGAGTAACTGTAGTCAGATGCCAGGAAAAGCGTAATTAAAATATGAGAACTGTGTAAATCACCAGGACTCAGGATGCTTATTTTCCACCGTGTTCTAATAATTAGGTCTATTCTTTTTAAAAAATTAATTAGCATATTATAGTTGTACCAGGGGCAATTGTGACATTTACAAAAGTGCTTACAATATATCTTAGTTACATTCACCCCTCGATCATTGTCCTTTATCTCCCCTCTCCCTTCTTAGAACAGTTCAACAGGTCTCATTGTTCCCTTTTCATACAGGAGTACATAATATTCCACCATTTTTGCCCTCCTCACCCTTTCCTTATGTCCTCCCTGGTCCCTCTGGTACCAACCCCCAGACAGGACCTATTTTACCTTCCTGTCATTCATTCTTTAAAAAAGATGTTTTTGGGTTTTTTTATGGTAATACAGGGAGTTTTATTGTGATTATATACATATATATATATGTAATATTCCCCGAATTGACTCATCCTCCATCATTCTTTCTGCCTTAGTCCATTTGAATGTCCCATATGCGTCACTGTGTAGAAAGTACATCAGCCGTATTCACCTTCTTTACTTCCTTCTTTTTCCTCTCCCGTTAGTGCCCTTCCCTTAAGCATGACCTGTTTACATTTTTTCTTTTTTTGAGGCACTGGTGTTGAAATTTAGGAGGTACACCTTCAGCCAGTCCACCAGCCCTTTTTTGTGAAGGGTTTTTTCGAGATAGGGTCTCGTGAACTATTTCCCTGGGCTGGTTTCGAACTGTGATTCTCCTGATCTCTGCCCCCTGAATAGCTGGGATTACAGTTGTGAGCCACCAGCACCTGGCTCTGTTTTACATTCTTGTCCTCCATTATTTAGGTGTCTGTTTGTTGTTCAGTGGGATTGTCTGCCTGGTATTTTACCTGGAAATGAATTGTAAGTCGATGTAACCCCCACTGTTGAAGGAGGCCTATTCTTGATGAACAGGTTTTGTGCACTAAATTTCCGTGCTTATTCTCACACGTATGAAGCCCGGATTAAGTTCAAATTGCTGCAGCAATTAGTCCCCAGGTCCTAACTGAGCAGGAGCATTGGGACGACAGTCTAACACCCCATGTCAGAACCAACTCTCCACTGTCCTGGATGGGCAGAGCACAAGAGATGGCCACCGGCCCATCGCAACTCAGCGCTTCGGAGGTGGCAGGTGGAGTAGCAACCGACATTTTCCAGTGACATTTAAAGACAAAACTGGACAGAGTTGCAGGCATGGGAAGGAGTGTGCAGAGGTCAGCAGAGTCAGAGGGGGTCTGACCTGCAGGTGTCAACAGAGCACCTGCGTCTTCTGCTCCGCCCAGGAGACTCCTGGAGGGGTTGGAATAGTTTAAGCCACTCTTCTTTAATGTGAACAAACCTTTTCTGGACTGCAGGAGGCAAGTTTCTCTTACAAATACCTTTCTTCTAGAATTTCAGACATTCTGTGAGCTCAGGCACACACACCTGCCTCCTCTTGACCAGCAGCCCCATCACATCCCTCTTCCCTTCAGACAGGGGACAGACAACATGACAAATAAGCCAAAACTAGTGTGTGAGTGACTCCTGGGGGTCACAGGCTGGTTTTGCCAGGATAAGTGTCATGATGCAGGCATTCTCCATCCATCTTGTCGCCAGAGCCGTGTTTACAGAATTTCCTGCCGTGCAGGGTGCCCTGTGGCTGTGTTTGCAGGATTTCTGGGTCAGACACAGAGTGACCCTTGGCTGCATCTGCGGGATCCCAGGTTCAGATGCCTGGTGATGTGTGGCCTTTTTGTAGGATTTCTGGGTGAGATGCAGGATGATCTCAGGCTGCGTCTGCAGGATTTTGGGCTCAGGTGCAGGGTAACCTATGGCTGTGTTTGCAGGGTTTTCAGTTCAGACTCAGGGTGACTATGGGGACATAGATAGCAGCCCCACTGAGAGTGACCCATTATGACCAGCTTCTGCCCAAATGAACCAATTACAGCATACTCTTTAGAGCCAAAATGGTTCCAAATTTCCTATTTTTTAAAAAAAAGTTAGCTATAACAAAGTGCTCTTTTTATTTCTTGTGGTAAAAGATGCACACCTAAGTTACCGTCTCACCAATTGTGAGCGCACAGTTCAGTGGCCTTACGTATATTTGCACTGGTGAGCAACCTTCACCACCACCCACCTCCAGAACTTTCTCTTCTTCCCCTCCTGGAACTCTGCTCCCCTTCAGCGTTGGCTCCATTCCTTCCCCAGGTCCCACACTCAGCCTTCCTTCTGTCTTTGTGAGCCTAGCTACTCAGGCCCGCAGGTGGTATGTGACTGCTTATCTCATGTCCTCAAGGTTCATCCCTGTTGTAGTACGCATCAGAATTTCCTTCCTTTTGTGGCTGAATAATAACTTGGGGTGCTTCCTGCCTTGGCTGTTGGGGACAGTGCTACTGAGCAGGTGGGTGCACTAACAGGTTTCAATCCTTGGCTTGTTTTCTTGGGAGTGGGATTGCTGGCTCATAGGGTGACTCCATGTTTATTTTTTACTCATTTACTTTTATTTATTTTTTTTAGTGGTACTGGGATTTGAATTCAGGGCCTTACATTTGCTAGGAAGATGAACTATTCCATGAGAAAAGAAAACACCAAACAAAATCTCTGAAACACCTTCAAGATGGCATCAGGCAATGGAGTGCTGTGATCCCCAGAACAGCTTCGGTGTGAAGCTGAACCCCACTTTTTTTTTTTTGTGGTACTAGGGCTTGAACTCAGGGCCTTCACCTTGAGCCACTTCACTAGCCCTTTTTTTGTGAAGGATTTTTCAAGATAGGGTCTTAAGAACTATTTGCCCGGGCTGGCTTTGAACCTAGATCCTCCTGATCTCTGCTTCCTGAGTAGCTGGGATTACAGACGTGAGCCACCAGACCTGGCTGAAGCTCACGTCTTCAGATGGACTGTGATTGCTCCCTACAAGGCTGCAGAGCAGTCCTGGGTGCTCATGCCTAAGTGGAAACCTCACACTTCACCAGGCATTGAGAGGACACATGATCACGGGTGTCACCTCAGTGTTGGGACCATGAGCCCTGGTCTCGCTGACCCAGACTGAAAGCAAGATGTAGAAGAATGCAATGTTTCTGTCACTCAGCTGCATGGCAGAACAAAGCCCACAAATGACCCATGAGGGCCCAGAGACATTAAAAACATCCACCACCTGTAAGGGTGACACTCACCCTTTTTGTGAAGACACAGCAAGGTGAGCCATACAGGAAAGAAAGATCAATGATCAAAACCGATGCCTAAATGACAGATGACAGATTTAACACGTAAGGACATTAAAATAGAACTCTGAGGAGTTGGGGATTTAGCTCAGTGGAAGAACACTTGCCTGTCAAGTGCAAGGCCCTGAGTTCAGTCCCCAGCACTGAAAAAAAAAAAAAAAAAAAGGAAAAATAAAATAGAACACTGCCTTCCATGTGTTCAAAGAGCAAAAGGACAAAGCAGACAAGTTAAGTGGAGACGTAACAATGACCAAAGTCAAATGTCCAGAAGGGAAAATCTCAGCGATCAATGACAGACCAGACACTGCAGAAAAACATCGTATGAATGTGATCGAAACTTTCCAAATGAAGTAAGCAGAGAAGAAAGCCAGAAGGAAGTGAAAGTCACATCCGAGGAGCTGCAAGACGTCAGTCGGCTGCACGGGTGAGTGGTTGGAGTCCCTCATAAAATGAGCCCCAAATTTACACGATGAGAGTTGATGGAAATCCAGGGAAATTTTACAAATTAGCCATTACAGTAGATTTTGGCACATCTGTCTCGGTGTTACAGATAAAGCAGGAGAAATACTCAATATACAGATATTCCACAAAGGTTAAAAAGCTTGTGCTGCACCTAATAATTCCAAAATCTACATCCTTCCCAAGCACAGGTGGAGCATTTTTAGAAAACCTTTCTTCAGTCGGATACAGTGGCTCAAGCCTATAATCCTAGCTACTCTGGAGGCAAAGATCAGAAGGATTGTGGTTCGAGGCCAGCACAGGCAAAAGTTCACAAGACCACATCTCAATCAATGGTTGGGTGTAGTGGTGTAGTAGTGAATGCCTGTCATCCCTGCAAGGGGGAAGCATCAATAGGAGGATCTGCCCGGGAAGAGCAAGGTCCTGAGTTCAACCCCTGGTACCACCTAAACAAAACAAAACAAAACAAAGTTCTTCACTGGGTCATAAAGTCAATTTCAACAGCCTTCAGTGACTCATCCAGACCAGGATCTCCGCCCGCATGTCAATTACACTAGCATTCCCATGCACGTGTTCACAGACACGCTCACACAGACACCCAGGACTCATGAGAGCAGCAATGATGGCCAGAAAAATGTGAATACTCTTACAATCCTCTCCGCTCGCATTCCTAAACAATACAGCTTAATTTCACCTGGAGAAGATGGTTCAGTTTTACGTGCATGTCTTCACGCGTCTGTCTGTCTTTTGTGCATCACTTATTTCTCCACGTTACGTTTACACAGGTCTGTCCATCTGTCATTGCAAGTCATGGCCCGGTCACTGCGGGGAGGATGGAATTCGGATTGCGGGACTTGGGGATAACAGGGCTGTTTTCCGGCGTGATGGTGTTGGAGCGTGTCCGGCTGGTTTTAGGTGTGCCGATCACACCTTATTGAAATCTTTTTGGTGTCTGTAACCACGGAAAGGCCGCCGTTGACAGACCCTCCTGTGTAAATTTTGCAGGAAGTGATGGCTCTGGCTAAACAAATGGTTACTGATAGAACAATAATGTCGCCATTTATAAATCAGCCGTCATTTTATCCTCAGATCTCACTTGAGAAACTTCCAAGGACAGCCCCGCCCTTAAACAAATTCCTTTGTTCTAAGACAGCCCCATCCCGGCCAGGGACTCCCGCGCATGCGCTGACTTCCTTCCCCTCCCCCTTCTATAAAAGCCACTCCTGGCCCAGAGTCTGTGCTGCGCCATCTTTCCCTGGCCACTAGCCTGAGCTGCCATTAAACTTTGCTCTTGGATGCGAGACTTTTCTCCTGAGCTTTCTTTGTGCGCAGCGTTTTTCCTAACAGTTACCTCCTCACTTTGTCAACCTGAGCTGAGGGTCCAGCGTCCACTTGTTTTGCTCTATTTGTGGAAACAGCCACCGACAGAATGATGGAACCACCGAGCGAATTTCTGTTTGTCCCTTAAGTTACATTAACTCTGGCTCTCTTTTAAAAATATTCGACTTATTTTTTAAACAGCTTCACTGCGGTCTGATTGATCTACAAAACCTGTACCTGTTCCATGTGAGCAATTTATGACCTTGGGCCAGGGTCAACACCCATGCAACTCACTGCAACCAAGGTTAACGGGAGGACTGTCAGCTCCAAGTGTCCTGTGTCCCCCTGTGGGCATGTGATAAGAATCCTTCACGTGAAATCTACCTTCCTGTGTCCCTGAGAGCTGATGCAGCATAGCTGACTGCAGGCGCTGGAACAAATCCACCTGGAGAACTGGAGCTTCATATCCAATCGACTACCGTCTTTTTTGTTAGTGATGGCTCAGAGCACATGGCATTGAAGGAAAATAGGACGATTAATACCCAGCCAGTGGGCTGATTAGCGCCCATCCGCAGCCCACTGACGAACAGAGCCAGTGGTTCTCGGTGGGAGGGCTCACAGAACCCCATGGTCTATGGTCACACCACCGTGCACACTTGGATCTTGTCTGGTCTTGAAAGTACACTTGGTTGGGCCCGGTCAGTACTCCGATGGGAAAAAGTGGGTCCATGGACACTGAAGACCCTGTGGAGATCAAGTCTGCAAGTGGCAGTGGGGCCTTCTTCTGACATGTTGTGAGAAGCGGGGGTTTGCTCAGAGCACAGGTGTCTCAGAGAGCTTGAGGTGAGGGAGTGCAATTAGGTGGGGACAGACTGACCCTCTAGGGTCAAGGTGGCCACTTGAGGAAGCCAGGTTTTATCTCTCCTCCACCATGCTCCAGATGCTTCCAATATGCCCTATCAATCCTTTCTTCAACGCTCAGGGAATCATGTTCTACACACACACACACACACATGCACACACGTGTCCACCTGGCCAGGCTCTTTGCATGGGCAGCGTGGGGCTTTGCAGGGCTAGACGTGCTTCTGGGGACAGAACTCAGCCTGGAACTCCTGCAAGTCAGGCAAATGCTCTGCCAGTGAACCCCACCCCAGCCTGAGGCTTTGCAGTTTTAAGCAATGACCTCTTCCCTCCTTACAGGCCCCTTTGTTACCGGAAGGTTACTGCTCCTATCAGGCAAGATGCAAACCATTGTGAAAGAGATAGCCACGTTTATTAAGAAGAATAGCAACTTTTATCAGACTAGAAAGGCACTGGCATGTTTAGACCTGAAAGTGGGTCATGTCAAAAGGAGGTGGAGAAGGATAATCTCTTCTACACCAGGATTTTTTTGAAGCAGAGGGGTTGGAGCATCGAGTCCCTCCCAGGACTGCCCTACGGGAGTGAATGTGAAAGTGCTATGACACGACCCAAGAGTCCTTCTGCACTGCCATTACCCAGGACCATGTAAGAAAATCAGGGAGAAAATCAAAACGCACAATGAGATTACAATGACATGGTAATGGGCAGAAGGTGACTGTTGGTTGGTCAAAGCGGCCACCTTTAACGGGTCTAGACCAGAACTGTTTCTCGTTTGGGACCAGGTGTAGGGAGACATATCCAGTGTGTATACATTCCAGAGCAAGACCGATCTTGGGGAGGGTCTGATCACATCTGCCTTCTCCATAGTAGTTTGCACCCGGACTCCTCCCTGTCGGTAGGATTGGGCTCTCTTATGTGTTGCAGATGTTTTACAAGGATGTGCCTCCCAAAGCTTAGATTAAGAAAAGTTTAACTTGCAGTATGTGAGCAAGAAGGCCATGAGAGAGATTGAGAGAGAGAGGGAGAGAGGGAAAAGATGCACTGAACAAAGGATTCTCCATTCTAGGTTCGCTTTGCATACCTCCATCACTCATGTCTAATGTTCACCTTGTTTTATTTTTACTTTTTGTGCTACTGTCTCCCCTGTGGAAGCCACATCTGGGTGCCCATGTATCTTGAGACAACATGACGCTGAATTCTTGAGTTCCAAGATGGACTTACAAAACCAGAGACACATGTGGGAGCAGAAACGGGTCTGAGCCTTAAAAGTTAGGCTGATGACCACCACAGCAGAGCCCCAGGGGATCCCTTCTACCCAGCAGAGACTCCTCTGTCTGGGCCTCTGCTCGTTCCACTCACACAAGACTCTAGGCCCCAAGGCTTTCTGAAACCAGCTCCTGGCTGCAGCAGGCCTGAGCTCTGTCACTGCGCCGTGACTTAGAACGTTCCTCTGACAGGGAAGAAGTGAGAGCAGACAGCCACAGACTGCTCTGCTCCCCAGCCATCATGTTCCCTGCCAAACCCCCAGCAAACCTTCAGGGTGATTTCAGAGGCAGCAAGGGTGAGCATGACCGTGAGAGTCTGAATCTCTGGCTCCCGTGTCCACCTCTGCTGGGCAGGTGCACAGTTGCTGTGGCTGTGCTGGTGGCAGCCTGAGAACTGTGGTTTCTGCATTTGAGGTTTTGCTTTTGCATATTTTTAGTCTGGTAGATTTGACTGTCACCTCTGGCCATGGGTGGGACAGGAAACTGTGAGTTGTGTCCTTGCTCTGCCTTCAACTGAGCAAATGACCCAGAGTCACACCCAGGACCCCTCCGTCACCCAGGGACAACCCCTACCCTAAATTTTGCGTTTATTATTTTCTTGATTTTCATTTGAGTTTTACAAATATATTTGAAACTTTAACCTTGACCTACATATGTTGCCTTTTTTCAGTTACTAGGACTTTTTGTCCAATGTCTTACATTGGGATTTCCCAGCCTCCAGGTAGAACGATCTGTATTAGTCACAATGCCTTAATTCACAGGACTCCACTGTGCGAGGAGGTAATAACCATTTTATTAGCACCACACTCTAACCAACTGAGCTAACTGGCCTGATGGGTAACAATTATTTTAAAATGATTTTAACTTTCATACTTTTGTTTCGAAAATTTTTAAAGCTAGGGAAAAGTTAAGTTTTACACAATGAACACCATGTAGCCCCCGACCACCCAGACCCACAAACCAACAATGTCACTTCATTTGCTTTCGCTCTTTCTGGTAATTTTTTTTTTCAACTACTTGAGAGCATTTGTGGACATTGTGACATATTTCAAGGAGTATTTCCTATATAACCCTAATATTACTATAATGAAGAAAATTAACTAATTCGTTAATATTATCTAATATACAGCTCATAGTCAAATCTCCAGAATTATCCCCCAAATATTTTTTTGGTACTGAGGTTTGAACTCAGGACTTACACTTTGATCTACTCCACCAGCCTCTTTTGAGACAGGTTTTTCAAGATAGGGTTGATCTCGTGAACTATTTGCCCCTGTTGGCTTCGAACTGCGATCCTCCTGATCTCTGTCTCCCGAGTAGCTAAGATTACAGGCGTGAGCCACCAGTGCCTGGCTATCCCCCAAATATTTTGTATGGCTGTCTGATTTCCAGTTTGGGAGCCAGTCCCAAAGTGGGTCTCCTTTCTCAAGCATTCTCTCATGTATAAGGAATGAAGTACCAGGGTGATTTCATGTCTGTCCACATGGACAGCTGATCACCCATGACCATCTGCTGAGCCAGCCATGGAGGGATGGAGGTCTGTAGGGTTGAGAGGTCTGGGCCTTGCAAGCCAGAGCCAAGGACAGAGGGCTGGGCTTGGAGCTGAGAGAGAACCACAGAACAGGTATAATTTCATTCCCTATAACTTTAGGGAGTTGCATAGTTTGGAACATTGCATTCATGTTACAGTTAGCAGCACAGTACGGAAACCCTTGCCTCATTCCAGATGCCCCATGCAGCATCAAGAAATAAAATCCCAGCCAGACCTGGTGATGCTTGTGTGCCTCCAATCCCAATGCTTGGGAGGCGGAGGCAGGAGGCGCAGAATGGGATGCTAGCCCAGGCAAACAGTGAGACTCTGTCACAAAAACAAGCCTGTGTGATGGCTCATGCCTGTAATGACAGCTACTCGGGAGGCAGAGATTAGGAGGGTCATGTTTTGAGACCAACACAGGCAAAAACCCCATCTCAATGAATAAACTGGGCATGGTGGTGTGCCTGAGGTCCCTGTTATCAGAGAGGCCATGGTAAGTGGATCACAGTCGGCCCACCTGGACAAAAACACAGGACCTTATCTGAAAAATAACTAAAAAAAAAAGGGCTGGGAGTGAGGTTGAAGTGGCAGAGCATTTGCCCGGTAGGCACAAGGCCCTGAGCTCAAACCCCGGTACTTGCAATGATAGTGGTGACAACAGCGATGATTTTGGTCTTGTTTTGCACACTTACTTCTTACTGTTCATGTTTCTTGTCTCACTGATTTCACACTGACCCATAAAACTTCTGCGCTCATTTGCCAAGCTCATTCTCAACGGTGTGAACGTGTTTCAGTTTCCGAGTTAAGAAATGACGCTGGGCTGTAGCTCAAATGCAAGGCCATGGTTTCGATCCCTAGCACAGCAAAAAAAACCAGAAAATAAAAACAAAACAAATAATGGTGCTATGAAAACACATATGCGTGTTATTTTTCTCCACCTGTTGTATTTCCTTGTCCCAATGCCTTACTTCTGTCCTCACCCTCTCTTTCTTTCTTTTTTCTTTTCTTCTTTATGGCACTACTGGGGTTTGAACTCTAGACTTCATGCTTACTATACAGGCGGGCTTCTACCATTTGAGCCACTCCACCAGCTCTTGAGGAGTGTTTTTAAAGAAAAATGAAAGCACCACCCACTTTTAAAGCAATGTTTATTTTGGGCTTTTTTTTTTTTAAATACAACAGATGGGCAATTGTGTTACCTGGCCCTTCATTCCTGTCCTTGCTATTTTATACCCAGGGGAGGCACAGCCCCTGGGTGATCTCTCTCTCTCTCTCTCTCTCACACACACACACAGAATAACCAGATCTTCACAAAGTCTTAATCTCTAGCCAGGAGAAGAAAATCTTACAAGTTTCTAGATCCAAAGCACAGTCAGAGAATGAATGAGTCCAGCCAGGACAGGACCCCTTCCTCCACTCCACTGGGGGCTGTCAGACCGCAGAGCCACAGCGCCGTCTCTGAGAAGGAAAAATGCACCCTGACCTCAGCAGCATCCCCTGGCTGGGTGATACAATAGTTTTATAGAAGTGGACGAAATCAAGTCGTCTACCACCCCTGTGCCCCACCAGAGGCAAATCTGCGATTCGAAACGCCATCAGCGCACACGCCTGCACACGGACCGCAGGATGCATGAAGGGCTGAAGAGACACCGGTGAGGGAGGAGTAAGATACCACTCATATCATTTATAGATACCCATTCATTTATAGAGATGTGGAGGGGGAGAGAGAGAGAGAGAGAGAGAGAGAGAGAGAGAGAGAGAGAGAGAGAGAGAGAGTTACAATCTCCAGAGCTAGAGTCCTGGAAAAGAAGGCAGATTCTACAAGTGAAATTCTAATCACAGTTTGAAACTAAACTCTGGAGAAATATAGGAGTTTGGGGTGAAGAAAGGGGGTACATAGAGGCCTCTGCTGTGAGTTGGGGCTGGGACAAGTGACAGCATCCTGGAAGTCCCATCTTCGGGGAAGGCAGGAAGCTGAGAGCTTGGGCTGTGGGTGGAAAGAGTGCCCTGGCGTCTCTGAGTAAGTAGGGAAACGGGTCTGGCTTAAGCCGAGAATGGTGGTCACTTGTTCAATGGGGATTAGGATGTGGTTTTAACAAAGAACAAAAAATGCGATCAAGGGAAATTGGAACAAATCAACAAGAACGTAAATAAAACAGATAACAACAATGTGAAATACATAATAATTTATACAAAAGACAAAGAACAAAATGAAGTGGAAGAGGCAAGACAGTGAAAGTTAATAGACTTATTTCCCTTTTAAAAAAACAGATACTGGCTGAGTGGCTCAAATGGTAGATTGCCTGCCTAGAAAGCATGAGGCTCTGAGTTCAAACCTCAGTACTGTCAAAAACAAAACAAAACCCCCCAAATGACAACTATAAAAAGATACTGTCAAGTAGGCACAAGGAAGCCCCAATTTATGCTGTTTATACAGTCTTACAAAGTAATGAGGAAGGGTTGACTATTAAGATTTTTATCAGATAAACAGAAGCAAAGAAAAAAGGGAGAAAGATATTAGGTATGCAGAACTTAAGGCAGAGGAATCAAACTGAGCAACATGAATTGCCTTAAAGCATAACGTCTGCAAAAGAAGCAAAAGTTTTCAATCCACTCATGCCGCAAACATCAGATATAAAATTATAAAATGATTTGGAATTCAGGGAAAACTTGATATAAATTTAAATCAATTCTTTGAGAACTGACATATCTAACAAGAAGAAAGGATTCAGAAACTCTGGCAGAGCAGGACTCTGAAGCATAGGTCCTGGAAGCTTCTGTGGCTACAGAACAGAGCTGCAGCCTGTGTGGTGACAGAGCTAGGAATCGATGCCCGTGTGGAGCTCCTGGGACCACACGCACACACAGAAGTACACGCACACGCACACTCACACTGCCTGCAACCACGGGTGAAATCCAAATCACGTGTTTGTTTAGTACCCAGTATTAAACCAACTTCAGTGTCTGTTTTGAAAATGTGCTCTGGCTCAGTGGATCATCATCACTGAGGGTGCTGGGTGAGGGTCAGGTGGAAACTCTGTCCTCCTTCAAACATATTGTGAGGGAAAATTGTTCCAGAATGCAATTTTTTTATGGTACAGGGGATTGAATCCAGGGTCTCATGCTTGCTTGGAAAGTGGCAAGCCTGTCACTGCTTTGAGCTAAGTCCCCAGCCCTCTCGTTTTTTTTCAATGTTGTTTTTGAGATAGGGTCTTGCTATAGGGTCTTGCTAACTTTGCCCAGGCCACCCTTGAACTTGTGATTCTCTTGCTTCTGATTCCCGAGTATCTGAGATTACAGTCATGCACAACCATGCCTGGCAAGAGTAGTTTTGTTTTTTTTTTAAAGCACAAAACCTTACATAATATAAAATATATTCTCTTGAACAGGTATATGAATTCTTTTATTTAAAATCTTAGCCAAGTTTGTGAAGTAGGAATTTATAGGCTGAACTGCCTAATCACAATCAATGGCCACCAAGGCCCCAATTTCTTGGTAATTAAGAAACGTGTTCTTATGCAAAGGTGTCCTTATGGAGGAAACCAAAAGGGAAGTTTCAACTCTCTTTGGAAGCAGTGAAAAGGAAGTGCTTTTGTGTAGACCTCCTGGGTGCAGTGAAAGCTGTAGTCAGGGAGAAAGGGCTGAGGACTCATCTTGTGATGTGTCAGGCGCTGTGAGGAGCTGCGGTGGACCTGAGCTCTTCTTCTTCATGTGACCTACACAGCTGGCAAGCTCCGCGGTGGCTGGTAGGAGCTGGGAAACTCCTGAGTCTGAGACAGGACACCTCATTGCTCCCAGCAGCGCAGGTGGCAGGCGCTTCAGGCTGGCATCAGGCCCCATGCCCCTGGGACCGCAAAGGCAGTGTGGGGGCACAGGTGGAGGATGCACGCAGTGGGTTTGTGTCACAGCAGAGGGACCCTGAGCTCATGAAAGTCAGTCTTTAAAGGGACAGTAGGTCAATCTGCCCAAACTGTTCCACGGGGAGACGTTACTTTTAATATAATGACCTGCAAGAAAATTTGCTCAGGGAGTGGAAGATGTCTTTATTTTTCAAGGCCATCTGCTATAAAACATTTTTGAAAGGATGGTCTGTTATATCCCTGCTCGGACGCTCAGAAATGCCAGGGACTGGTGAAAGGTCCCCTGAGCACAAAGAGAGAGGCAGGAAGAGAAGAATGAGAGACTGAAATGCATCACGGGTGTCTTTCAAGCTCCATGAGTTAATTTGTGAGGATTCTTTCAAACCTTGCTGGTCCCCTAGGAGATGCCGGAGCTCCAGCGCAGGGTGATAAGAACTGGTGAACAATGGGAATCAGGTGCGCTCTTACCTGCGTTTCTGTAGGAGCTGCGTCTCAGACAGGGGTGGCGGATTCCCTGCAGTGGATAAGAAAACGAAGCCTCTTCCAGACTTCCAATCAAGGGACATACAATCAAGAGATGTGTCTAGAGAAATACTGACGCCTACACGGGTGACTAGTGAGTACTGAAACAAACAGGTGATGGATCTGGACCCGTGACAGCTGCAGAGCTCACAGAGGGCGCCACATCCCGAAGACAGGCCTCAAGACAGCGTGGGCCTCCTGAGGGGTGAGATGGATGCCCCCTCCTCTCCCTCCAGTGGGATAGGTCTGAGGCAGGGTCCTGATGGCTCCCCAAAGGGTCCTATTGTGGGTTGAATTGTGTGTTCCCAAAGATATATTCAGGTCCTAACTCCCAGTTCCTGTGGATGGGCTTCATTTGGAACATAGTCACGGATCTACTCCAGTTACAAGGAGGTCATCCTGGATTAGGTAGGGTAGACCCTAATCCAGTGGCTGGTGGCCTGGTAGGAAGAGGGAAATTTGGACACAGGCAAAGAAAGGAAGCAAATGCCATGACAAGAGAGAGGTGGAGAATGGAGACTCATTGACAAGCCAAAGAAAGAGCCCCAAGGATTGCTGGCGGGCAGGAGCTGAGTGAGAGGCCTGGGATGGGTTCTCCAGGAAAACCAGTCTGCAGACACTGGATTTTAGATTCCCCACCTTCTGAACTATGTGGGAACACATTTCTGTTGTTTGGAACCACGATGATTGGGAGACTTTGGTATCGCAGTCACAGGAAAGGAATCCAGGGCTTAGTGGGGTTTCTCTCAGGTGCCCACAATGGACACCTCTCATCGAGCTTTGCCTCCCCTCCCCCCGCCCCGTCCTCATGACTGACGATTACCTCCGGAGTAAGCAGGCTCTGCTGTCAGGGTGTGTGTAGCAAGAGGGACCCTGGGAAGCAGCCACACAGGAAGAGAACCTAAATCCATGTGTCTTGCCAGCCAGATGGTGAGGCCACAGGATGTCTGCCAGGGTTCTCCAGAGAAATGGACCCAACAGGATATCCGATGACATCCAGGAATAGGATAGGGTATTTACCCATCTGTATGTCCCTAGATATCCGTCTCTTTCTCCATCATCCATAGCTATAGGTCTGTCTGTCAGTCTGTTGGCTGGTTTAGTATGAGGCACCAGCTCAGAAGAGGAGGGAGGCTGGCTAGTTCATTCTGCGAGATGGCCTCAGGCTGGAGACCAGGGAAAATTGCTGTTTTTCCATCCACAATAGGAAGGGATCTGTTTTACTCAGTCAGCCAGTTAAAATGTTCGCCTTACCTGGAAAGACCCTCTGAGACACACCCAGAGTGTCTGACCAAATATCTGGGCACCCTAGGGGCCAGTCAAGATGAAATCAGCCTCTGTAGATTCCATTGCTGGTGCCACACAGGACAGTACCCCTCTCTGTGGCATCATGATGACAACTCTCATCTGTGTGGAACTGGGATGAGGAGCAGGTGCAAGGAAAGCACTGGGTCATGAAATGACCCTAATATTGCAGCAGAGGTCAGTGCTGGGGAGGCCCTTGGTCCCAGGCAATGTCCTCTGGTTGCAGAGTTGTTCTACCTGCTTCCTCAAGCTCCCAGGGGAGTGGGGTGCCAGTTGCCCATTAATACATCACTTACCACTTTATCTGCTTTCCCTCCTTCTTTGCTGTCCTTGCTGGTATCTTCTTGTCAACTACTTGCACTCAAGTTGTTGGCCCAAGACCTGCTTCCGGGGACACCAAACTCAGGTGAAGATCCCACCAGCGTTAACGTTTATGATGTACTAGATTGCTAAAATGCTTTTTGATCCTGTGCGATTTTTCGCAACGTGTTTATAGACAGTTTATGGACAGTTCTCTGCCTTGCATTTGTAATGCACTGAGCTCTGTAGAACAGCTTCTTTCTGAAGTCTTCCATCGAGATGATGGTTCAACTCAAGAAAGCAAGTCTACAGGCAGTGGTTACTATACGCTCAAGGTCAATGTCCACCTGCCTGTCCAGCTTAAGGCTGGGTAGACTTCAGGTACGTAACATTTTCATGAGACTGTGTTCATGTGCAAGTGACTCTGTACAAGCTGAGGGGTGCAGTGCAGAGGGCCTGGGGGAGGTACCGGTGACAATGATGTGGCATGTGGGTCTTGGGTATTAGCAGAAACCATGAAGTAGCGTCCTCATGTGAGCAAGGCAGGAAATGAAAGTGGCTTGCCCTGAGAGCCATTGCACAGGTCCTTGAGGATGGTGACAGACACAGCCACACACAGGGCTGAAAATCTTAGACCACACTCTGAATGGGCTCAAAGAAATAGGCCAGCGAGTGAGGTGCTCCAGCAGCCCTTCTGTAGCAAGTCTCTGTTTTAGGAACTCAGAAAACGTTAAGCAAAACCTAATGCAGAGTCTCCCTTGGAAACTGAAGCGGCTCAGTTGGCACCTGAAGACTCCTAGCTGAGAGCAGTGTTACTTTCTAGAATGTCTTCCAAATAAACTTTAAAAAAAAGTAACGCACACTCAAAAGAACACAACTAGTAGACACAAGCATTTAACATGTCAGGGACTTCTCCCGAAGACTAGTTACAACCTGTCCTCTGAGAGTCTCCATTCTTAGTGGTCCCAAGGTTCACTGGTCTCCTGAGGCTGTTGTTGCCTGGGGCTGGCTTCTATAGGGCCATTTGGCAGGACTAGATTATAGGCCCAGATCTGGTTTGATAGAGTTTGAAATTGTAACCAATATATTCTCCATTATTTTTCAAATTCATCAGTAAGGAGAGTAAATAGAAATCCCCGTGGTGACCACCCTTGAGTTGAGAGCCTTCTACTGATAAAGACTCTGGGTGCAGGAACCTTGATGCAATCGTGGATGGCGCTCCTGTTTCCTACACAGCCAACACGGAAGCAGGATGGAAAGCGTTTCCTATGTGCATCCTGGAGGAGCGGAGCCCATCTCGGCCACGTGTATGTGACCAGGAAAATGGACACAATGAGCCACTTCTCCAGGTGGAACCGCAGGCACAGAGCACTTCTCAGACACAGCCAGCGCTCCATCGGTGGCAGGTGCTATCACGAATCCGAGTTCATCCGGCTATTTTAATTTTATGTTTGTATTTGCAAAGGACATTTAAGCACCTAACTAGAAGCTGAGATCAATGGCTGCAATCAAAGTACTCTGGGAGAAGGCAGAAGGCCCGGCCCATGGAAAGGTCCCAGAGGTGACTGATTACAAACGCTGTTTGGAACTGCCGTGGAGTGAGCTTAGCAAACAGGGAAAGCCCAGGGTCAGGGGTTGAGCGAACGGAAATCCACGTCTTCGGCGGAGGAAGTTCCATTCCTCCTATAGCGTCGGTGTGGGTGCTGCCATTCGTGTTGAAGAAGCTTGCGCGTCACGCGACCGTTGCACGCCCGAATTCTCCGGGTCCTGCGCGTTGACAGCGCGCTCTCCAGGGGAGGATCTGCTCCTGCGCGCCGCCGCCCGGCGCTGGCCGCCTTCCTCACCCTCCGCACCCACTTTAGCCTGTGCGGTGTGGTCTTGACCTTCCTCCGACAGAGTTCGGGACGTCACCATCCATTTAACGCGGAGTCACGCAAGGCTTCTGGCCGGTGCCACCAGCTGGCAGAGCCACCCCCTTCCGCCAGCTGAGGTCACCGTTCGCCGCGTCCCCCGCCTCCCGACAGGGGGCCCTCGAGACGCCAGCCGCACCGCGCTCGGGCGCCCACGTCCCCCAGGGCCTGAGCCGCCGCAGCAGGAAAATCAATTCCTGCACGAATGAGACCGATCTGGGTTACAGATTTAATTAGCATTTGTGTTCCGTCATTACTGACTTGCAAGGTAGCGAAGAGACACAGGCGTCTCGTTTGCAGCCTCCCCGTCCCCCTGGCCCCCCAAAATAAGACTGGCAGAAATAAACCGAGCATTCTGGGAAGTACTTCATAATTCAAGCCTTGCACTGGCAACATAAACAAAGGGCGCGGGGCGACCCGGCCCGGCTGCGCAGGTGAGCGCGGGGCGCGCCCAGCTGCGTCCGTGCGCCCGGGGCTGGCGCGGAGCTGCGCGGGGCGCGGGGCGCGCGCGGGCGGGCGGGCGCCGCGTCTTTCTTCTCCCGGCGGTGATGTCATCGGGCGACGGCGGCCGCGGCCGGGGGGCGGCGGCGGCGGGGGCGGCGCCGGGCGCCCGCAGGTTCCTGTGCATCTAATGAAAAGGCACTTGACAGCGGGCCAGGGCGCGCGCGAGGGAGCGGAGCCGAGCCGGACCTGCTGGGCCGGCCGAGCCAATCGCCGGCGCCCGGCTCCCCATGGGCGCGGAGGCGGCGGGGGCGGGGGCGGCCGCGGACCGGGCCGCCGCTCCGAGGTGAACGGCGCGCGCGGCGCCCCCTCCCTGCGCCCGGCCCGAGCCGCCGCAGCGATGAATTCCGCCGAGCAGACCGTTACGTGGCTTATCACCCTGGGGGTGCTGGAGTCGCCCAAGAAAACCATCTCGGACCCGGAGGTCTTCTTGCAGGCGTCGCTGAAGGATGGGGTGGTCCTCTGCAGGCTGCTGGAGCGCCTGCTCCCCGGGACCATCGAGAAAGTAAGTGCCCACCCCCAAGCCCAGCCCGCGCCCCCGGCCCGGCCCGGCCCGGCCCGGCCCGGCCCGGTCCGCGGTGCGCGCAGGAGCACCTGGCGCGCGCAGGCTCGGGCCCCGCGCGCTCGCCTTTGTGCGCGGACCGGGCGGCGCGGCGGGCGCGGGGACCAGTGGCGGGAGCTCCGGGGGCGCCATTGTGTGCGGGGCGGCCGGGGCCGGAGAGGGGACCGGGCCGCTCTGGAGGGCACCGTCCTGGGAAGGGGGCCGCGGCGACCTGCCGGGTCGGGGTTGGGGCAAGGAGAGTTGTCCGCATGGTCGGAGACGGGGTTTCTGCTCCGCCCTGACGTTAAGTTGGGAGGTCGGCTCGGCTCCTCGCCTTGACCTGATGGGGAACCTTGCTCCAGAGCCTCGCAGCTTCCCGCGATGGCTTTGTCTGAGCGGCTCTCGCCCGTGGCATTGCAGGAGGCTCACCCTTCGGTGCAGTGGACCCGGTGCGCTGCGTGTTTAAAAGACGCATCCATCAGCAGCCGGGGGCTGGGCTGTGAAATGACTTACTACTGTGCCCACGAAGGAATTCCTCACGCATCCTCGCCGGCAGGATGGCACGCACAGGGTTTGAAAGCCCTGGCCTCTTCTCAGGGCTGGTTTAGGTGTCCACATTTCCTCTTCTCTTCATGTCTGACTCCAAACAGACTGCACCCTCCTGGCTGGTGTGAACCTTGACCCCGTCTGTGGGCCACAAAGTTTGCTTTCATCCCCTGGGAGCTCACAGAGCAAGGCGAGGGGACAGGACCACTTCTGAGGACGGTGCCCATATACGTGCTCAAGTCCTACCTCCAGTGGCTTTGGGCAACATATAATTTACAAAATAATTCACAACAATTACTTAAAAGGTGTTAAATTGAAATTGAGAAAGAACTATTTTACTTTTAATGGGTGTATCGTCCCTCTGGCAGGACAGCAATTTGTTCACATGTTAATTAAGTGACGTTCAGAAAGTACAATGCTTAATTTTATCCGTAAGTTTGCATGTTATGGCGCGGCATTTAAAATTAGGTCAGAAAAACGTTTTATTTAACAGGAATTCTGCCTACATACCAGTTTTAGGTATTTGTCTGACTTGGAACTTATAAAAACAGTATCTGCATTTTAGAATGAATAGCTAGCTGCCTGCCTGTCAGCCAGCTGGAATGAAAGTGTGGCTTGTCCATGAAACTATCAATAGAATTATGATGTAAGGAGCAGAACTAACTTTCAAGGCATCCAGAATGTTCTGTTGTCATCTGGATACCGGTAATAAAAGGCAGATGTTGAAAAGCATTGAAATGCATGCTAAGTTTACCAAGTAGGCTTGAGGAAATGCAGTTTCATTTCTAAAAGCTAAGCTTTAGGAAACTTTATATGTCCTGTTGATAAAAATGTCACCATCCAACTATATGTGATTTGACATGTCAGCTGTATGAATATTGACTGGCAGCCTTCAAGGATCATTTTAAAATTCTATAAAAGATTTGGTTAGAAAGCCGTGGCCCTCCTTTCCTTTCTCAAACAACAAAGAGAGGAACGAATAAAATGTTTAGCTTGTCACAGCCACATTGGCGGGGACCAGACTTTGGAACTACAGCCATATGGAAATTTCTGCCCATCCCCTGGATCTACTGATTTGTTTTAAATTGACTCCACAACAGTGAGAGTTCAGCATCGAAGCTGAATTACAGACGAGAGTTCCTGGGTTGAAAGGTAGGCTCAGGGAGTAAAATATTAGCCATCTTCTGCCTCTAAAATCCTGGGTTTCGCAAGCCTCCATTTGCTAAAAAGTCATTTATTTGTGCTTATTGGTGTCTGCATGTAGTCATATGTGCCAGAAAGCACATGTGTGGGATAGCTCTTTTTTAAATGGAAGGTGTGAGTCTGAGGTTGTTTTTCCTTAGAAAGGAACATTTGGGAACTGAACTTACTGTGTAGAATCGACCCGATTGCCACGTGGGCACCCTGGCACCCGGTGAACTGTGTGCAGCGGGTGACTTCACTTTTGGGAGTTTGTAGCTTAAAATCCAGCAGAAGGCTGGGGACAGGCACAGAATGAAGAGGTTTGCCATGTGTCTTATATTACGAAAACGACCTGTGTGCTTCTTCCATCATGGTCGCCTGTTCTGTTTCAGAGTGGGTGGAAGGGAGGGGGCGTGCACTGAGCTCCAGCTCACGTAGAGTTGTTGGCCGAGGGTCCTCTTCTCTGAAGTCCCTCTGCCTTTCTCTTAGGGTGGGAGGTTTGACAGAGGACAGGGACTAACAAACGTCCCTTGAACGGTTCAGAGAGGCGCTTTTCATTGTGGCCGACGATGAGTGTGGCTGCAGGAAAGAGCAGCGTGGGAATTCGAGGGGTCTCCAGGCGTGGGTGTGAAGATCTCACCCTGTGCTTTCTGTAGAAGGCAGGCCGGGTGCTGGCTGTCCACCCCGTGCCCGGCCTTTCTCATGAGAAGCACGCTGAGGACATAATGTCCCCAAACCCTCACTTACGACATTATTATTGAAATGTTAAATTAGACTTTAGCCTAAGGAGGTAAATTCTAGGTGCAGAAGTTTGAGAGGATGGAAAAGTTCTGTGAGGTTAATACAACACGTGTTCAAATGCTGTTTTCATTTTACTTGTGGATTCAGCAGATGTAAGTCGCTCAATTCGCCGTGAAACACCCTAGGAACTTGGCTCTCTCTGTGTGTCCCAAGAGAAGAGGACAGAGAGGCCCTGCATAATCCACCTGGCACGCTCCATGGGCGACCTGCATCCCCTAGCATTTGTGGGATGTAATTGGAAGTCAGAGGCTCCTGCTGGTCTTGCCGGATGTTCTGGGGATGTGCGTTTGTTTCATTCTGGAGGCCAGAGGTCCAAGGCCCAGGCATGAGTGAGCTGCGTATCCCTCCAGTGCCAGGAAGACTCTGCAGGTTCCCCTCAGGCATCGGCAGGTCCCTGGGCTTGTGGCAGCTCAATGCCAACCCTCACAGGATGTTCTCCCTCTTGTCTGCACTCTGTCCAACCCCCCCCTTTCATAAGGACACCAGTCTTTCTGTGTCGTGGACCACCCTGTCCTGTATGACCTCATCTCAAGCCTCAACTCAAGTAATCACACCTGTGGTGAGCTCAGGTCCAAGCCAGGCCACATTCTGGTGCTGGAGTTGGGACCTCAGCAGATGAATTTTGGGGAACACAGTTCAATCAAAATGAGTTGCATAATACATTTGAACCAAATCAACTTACTACATACGAACCTGCCCACTGATGCCTCACGCTGAATAACGGGTCCTTAGGGGACTAGAACAGGAGAAAACACAACTCCAAAGACAAGACCAATGTTAGGCAGAAGGAGAGCACAGGCTGTGATGCCAGGGGTTGAAGGAAGGGAGCCAGAGCGGGTTTGGGTGGCTTTCCTGACATGTGGACTAGAGCAGAGTTCATTTCCCTACCTGGAAACTTCCACAGGCTTACAGAGAGCCAGCGAAACAGAAAACACTTACTGCTTTGGCTCAAGACTCACTTTCTGCTCAGAGCTGGGAATCTGGGGCTGGTGAGGAGTGGCGGGAAACAAAGGACATCTTCCTGAAGTGTGGCCAGGAGGTAGACATACTCAGAGAATGTGCCTTCTCCTGGACCTCGGCCCCCTGCATGGCATGTGGCTCATGATGGCAGCATGGCGACCGCCTGAAGAGGGTTCTTGCTCAGAATGAGTCAGGTGGAAAGGCTGAGCCTTGTAGCAGTGCATGCAGATGTGTTGATTGGCTGATAGATCACACATGGAGAAGTTATAGAATAGGCCTCCTTTAGGCCATCTTTAAGGAGGAGTCTTTAAGACTCTGCCACTGGAATTCTTGGTTCTGTCGACTTCTAATGAGCCTGCCCAGGAAGGTCTCAGAAGGGCTAACCTTGCAATAATAAACACTTCCTTTGGAAGCACGTGACTGCAGTCCTCTCTCAGCCCTGAGACGGACTGTGATTCTGGTTTTGGGTTTCAGGCCTGGAGAAGTGCAGAGCTGGGACTGTGCCTGCTGGCTCATTCAAAATAAAGCAAACAGACTTAAGCTCTCTTTAAATCAGGAACATCTGAGAGGTTTCCAGAGAGCCAGACTGGAAATGCTACAGCGTGCATGCTGGCCTTGCCCACGTGTGTGTGCACACACACAGGCGCACACACAAGCTTGCCTGCACACACGCAAGCATGTTTGCATACACAGGCGCACACACAAGCATGCCTGCACACACAGGCGCACACACAAGCATGCCTGCATACACACAGGTACACACACAAGCATGTCTGTCCCCCCCACATGCCTGCACACACGGGTGCACACACAAGCATGCCTGCGCACACATACAGGCGCACACCCAAGCATGCCTGCACATGCACAGGTGCTGACATAAGCATGTCTGCACGCACACAGGTGCACATGTAAGCATGTCTGCACACACACAAGTGCACACATAGCATGTCTGCACACACAGATGCACACACGTCCAACTTGGGTTGCAGGTTGGGCTGCCACTGGCATGTCCTGGAGGTAGGGAGGGGGTGCTCTGTGAGCTCTTGGAGCTGGGGTTCAGCACACTGTCAGGCTGGGCTCCCATTCTGCTCACTGAGGCCTGGAGGTGCCTTCCCCAGGTCACCCGTGCAGCGGAGGTGGAAGAGTCTAAGCTAATCCAGGTCATCTGGGGAGACTGACAGTTACCATCTAAGGAGTTTATAACCCAGATGGAGAAACCAGGTGAGGCAACCCGAGCACCCCAGGCAGAGAGACTGGAGGATTAGGTCGTGTGCTAAGGTGTGGTCCCTGTTCAGAACGGGGTCTTGAGGAGGAAGGGACATTGTGAGAGGTTCTCTGGAGGTGCATGGAGGTGGCTTCTGGCATCCTGGCTTGCCTGGCAGTAGACTTGACCCAGAGCCACCTAGAAGGACGTGTGGGGCCCTCTGGGAACCTTACATCATCCCATGCAGCCCCCCCTGCCGTCGTGACGCAGGATGCCTATCCTGTGAGCCCCAGGAGGACAGACACCCCACCAGGACAGGAGGCAAACTCCTTCTGGCATCTGACACTGGTGGTGGGTCCTGGGGCTTCTCTGCTCTGGTAGTGTTTACTGGGTTTCTATGTCAAGATGTACAACACGTGTACAACACGACACACACATGTATGAACAGCAAACTAAAAGCTGAAACGCTGTCTAGACATTTGAGGAGAGTCCCTCCCTCAGAGGCAGAGACCACTGTAAAATAAAACACACGGAGCAGGCAGGCTGCAGGGTGGGGGCGGGCAGGCTGTTTGCTTGTGTGTCTTGGGGTGTTTTCGGCATTTTGAGTTGGAGTCTCTTGCGAGCTGGGGATTGTCCAGTGTCCAGCAATGCAGGTGGAGGATGGGCAGGGCTTATTGCTCCTCTGGGTGTACAACCACCTGCAGTGCTAGGGGCTAGTGGTCCTGAAACCACTGTCTCCTACCTCCTTACCTGGAGACCTGTGAGACATGGTCCTTGTACATCTTCCAGGGTTGGACAGGCATGGCTGTATGCCACAGACATTGCTGTGTGACTCTGAGTTACCTCCCTTCCTTCTCTGAGTCTCAGTGTTCTCTTCCTAAGGGTGAGATGAGGGGATGGATGTGGTGGTACACATGTATAATCCCAGCTCCTGGAGTGTGTGTGTGTGTGTGTGTCGGGGGGGCAGAGATTTGGAGGATCATGGTTTGAGGCCAGCCCAAGCAAAAAGTTGATGAGACCATAGCTGAACAAACAAGCAAGGTGTGGTGGTATGCATCTGTAATCATAGAAGGCATAGGTGGGAGGACTGTGGTCTGAGGCTGGCCCCAGGCAAAAAGCCAGACCCTACCTGAAAAATATCTAAAGCCAAAAAGGGCTGGGGTGTGGCTTAAGCAGTAGAGTGCCTGCCTAGCAAGGGCAAGGCCCTGAGTTTAAACTCCAGTGCTACCCAAAAATATATAAATATATTAAAAAAAGGGAAAGTGAGATGCATGGTAACTGCTGGAAGGAGCACCTTGTGGGCAGCTGTACCCTTCCCAGGTGCAGGAAGTCGCCGGGCCCCGAGTAGTTCCTCATACCTGCTACCGCAGTCGTTTCATTGACTGACATTGATATTTCCCACTGTGTGTTTGAACTCAGAGCCACCCCATTCCAGAAATGCCGCTTGTTCTCACGGCAGGGCAGACTTGCAACCTTGGAGTGTGCAGCTCCTCCCTCCCCATCCTGGACAGACCACCATTGTCTGAGCTCCCAGGGCTGTGCAGGGGCCAGGTCCACGCAGCTGCTGGGGCCAGCTGCAGGCCAGGCTGAGGGCCGAGCTGGTAGGGGCTCAGATTTCATTTGGAGAGTTTCATGTAGGCGAAAGGCCAGGGTTCACAGATGGGAAGGGAGGACGGGGTGCCTGGGCCCCAGAGATGGGGCTTGGGCTTCCCATGTCTGACTTGTGACCCTCCCCCACCTTTCATCAGATCCAGGAGGTTAGCTGTATTTGCAGCTTTTGCTCGGAGCATTTGCAGTGTATGCTGCTGGTGAGCCTCACCACTTGCGCAGGGTAGAGTTGTCTGCCGTTGTCTGAGGAGCTGGGGTGGGGGCATTCACGTGGACGTGTGTCAATGCACTTAACCGGGTTCAAACCCACTCGTGTCAATGCACTTAACCGGGTTCCGGTTGCAAGCACAGTCGTGGTCCATATCGTGTGCACAGAAGCATGCACACACGTGTGCATTCTGGACGAGCTCTTGGTAGAGGGCACAGTGAGTCCTCAGAAAGGTGGCCGAGGCAGTTGCACATGGTTGGGTAAGTTGTGTGCCACACTGTGGCGTAAGTAAGTAAATGGTGCTCCCAGAACTGTGCTGCGAGGGGCCCTGGATCGCAGAGGAGTATGTGGTAGACTGTAGGAGCACCCTGATTCTCCACCCCCCAAAGTGGCCTTCGAGCACCTACTCCCTCAAGAGGTGGAGCTGTCTCCTTACTACTTGAGTCAGAGCTCACCTAGATTTGTCATGGCCAGTGGAGTGTGACAGAAGTGACCCATGTCACTAGGAGGTCTTGTGCATTTCCACTCTTTCTCAGACTCTGCTCCAAGGGACAAACCAGGACTGGATGCTGGGGCTGAGGGTCACACGGAGGAGACCCCGGTGGCCCTCACCTATGCCATTCTGGACCCAGCTACAGCCAGTCAACCTCAGAAGCTTCAGTGAGTGCAGCCAGCTGGAGCCACCACCACCACTGGGGGCAAGGTTAACTAAGCCAGGTATGGTAGCATGGCTGTAATGCCAGCACTCAGGAGGCTGAGGCAGAGGGATCAGGAGTTCAAGTCCAGCCTGGGTTACACAGCAAAACACAAACAACCACCACAACAAAGAAAGAACAAAAAGAAAAGTAACTGCAGTCTGTCACTGAAGTGTCTTGGGTGGTTCCATAGCAGCCAGCATTCCTGACTGCAGATGACAGTCTATACATGTACCGTTCTTAACTCGGGAACACTGTCACTACAGACGAATTCAATCTCAAACACTGTATACACTTCTACTTAAAATACCCTTTGTAGCCTTCATTCCTGGAAAAATTGTGTTTTTTTTTTTTTTGAGAATTTCCTCCCTGGTATTTTGTCTGTTTTCCTTTGTAGAAATATATTGATATTAAGCAGAGACGGTGTCCTGTCAAGTGCATGTGCTACGCCAGGCATTGTTGTGAGCACTTTACCTGTAGAAACTGGTTCAACCTCAGATCAATGCCGTCGGGGCCCCGGACATCACTCCATCTTCAGAAGGGATGCAGAGCGGTTAAGCAGCTGCCTCCATGTTAGTGCGATTGCCTTCGCTGGCTGCTCGGCCTCCTGGCTGAGCCTCACTCTGCTCGTCCAGGTTGCTGGCCCGTCCTACTGTGTCTTTGCTTTTTTCTTGACTCCTAAATGACCTACTGATGATTTTTTTGGTTTTGTCTTTATTTAAAATTTCTAAAGTGTTCTTTTTTGTTTCTTGCTACCTTCCTCCATTCCTCTCTTTCTCTGTTTTTCTCTGTCCTTCCCCCCTACCTCCCAGCCCCTTCTCATCTGAGGCAGGTTCCTTCTCTTGTCTTGAAGGGTCTCTCCTCCATCCTCATTGTCTCTGTCTCTCTGGAGTTCCCTTTTGGAATTGCGTCCTCTCTTGGAGACTGCTCAAATTGCTGGCGATGTGGTGGGAGCATGATGTGCCTGCTGGGCCAGGGGTGGGTGGCCCTCTCATGGGGCAGTAGCATCTATGGGCCCCTCACACAGGCCACAGTCTCTCCAGAGAGAGGCTCACATGGCCACTGTTTTCTCTGTCCACAAGCCTGGGCCTCTGTGGCTCGCTATTCCCCACAGAGTGAGTCTCAGACTCCCACCAATATGGCAGTGGGGTGGCCAGGTGAGGCAGCTGGATGCTGTGATCAGGTCTGAGGCCATCCCTGCTGTGTCCCAGCCTTACTCGGTGGCCTGGGTACAGTGGTGCTGGTGTTACTGATGATAAGGCTGTGTTTCCTGTATTCCTGCTTGCTTGGGAGGGGTCTTTCAAGAGAAGTAAGGAGAAATAATTTTATTGTAGTTTGGAAATTGGAATCCATTCTGAGAGAGAGAGATGGGGAGGGAGGGAGAGAGAGAGAGAAGAAGAAGAAGGAGGAGGAGGAGGAGGAGAGGAAGAGGAGGAAGAGGAAGGGAGGGAGGGAGGAATGTATCGATGCTGGCATGTCCTCTCTTCTGTCTGAACACTTTAATGTTTCAGTGGCCTTTTTCCTGTCACTTGGTATTTTGTGTGTAACTTTATCTGTGTACACAGAACAGGTTTAAGGGACTGATAACATGCTGACCTTTTCTCTAAAGAAAGATGTGTAATTCAGATCCTGAAAAAAGGCATATATAAGAGCAGCTGAGCCTCTCAGTTTGTACGGAATTGCTCTGGGAATCCACACTTCTAAGTTTGTTTTGCTTTTGCATAGTTTTGTCATGAAGTCTGGTTCTGACAGTATTTATTTATCTATTTTTTTTTTTTAGCAGCACCTTCTTTAGAATGGTGTGGTTTGGGTTTACTCGTAAATCCCACGGCCTGAGATAGCCTCTCTTTCGCAGTTCTGAGGTCACACCACTAAGGTCCCACGCCAAGGCTCATTCCCGCTGACCCCTCAATTCCTTTAG
Organism: Castor canadensis; assembly: GCF_047511655.1. Lineage (NCBI taxonomy): Eukaryota > Metazoa > Chordata > Mammalia > Rodentia > Castoridae > Castor > Castor canadensis. Next base: position 2,306,107 of record NC_133395.1, on the reverse strand, counting down.
GCTCAAGAGAGACTGTCTGCTCCCATCTGCAGCTAGCAAACCTTCAGAACTCTGGCCAGGAACAGAGTTTCTGAAGGAGCTGATTGCTTTTGAACACATGACAAAGATGGTGACATTGACACTCTCTTTAAGGAAGAATGGTATGTGACTGACAAAACTGGGAGTTTCACAAGGATATTTCAGGTTCTCAGAGCCTCTGCTGCAGGCTCCCTTGGGGAGCAAATGACCACTGAACCATCGGAGCCCTGATCCAGGCCTGCCTTGATTTTACCTGAGCAAGCTCCCTGTGGTGCCGACGAAACCCCAACTTAAGATCTGGGATTGGGTCATTCATCTCATGAAACCTGGGTGCTGATGCCACATTTCTGCTCACGGAGCAAACTTTGTGCTTAGAGTCATTCCTATTTGTAAACACGTTTGTGCTCGTTATGAAAACAGCCTCCATTAATAGCACATGGGCGGATTCTTGATGGATTTGTGTCAAAGGTTAAACTTCCAGAAAGTATCATGGAAGGCCACATTTTTCAGTGACAGAAAAGGAGCCCCGAGAGTCTTCCAGACTTTGTTGATCATTTGTTGGCAAATGTGGGGAAGGAGGCTCCATTCCTGAGCCTCTGATGAGCAGCTGCTTCTGGGCCTCCAAGCCACACTGAGTCTGCTGCTCCGAAAGGCAGCAGCCTGGCTGCAGCACCACTCAGGAGCTGTGAGCTGGGCACGGGTGGAGCTCAGCCAGCAAGCGCCATGTCTTCTAGTTGTCTGGTGGATGGGGGGAGAGGTCTTCTGCCTGAAGAAGCTGGAAAAGCAAGGGCAGGCCCAACCCAAAGGGAGAGCAAGGATAATAAAGAACAGAGTGGAAATCAGAAATAGAAGATTCCTGCAGAAAGTCAAGAAAACCAGAAGCAGAATCTGTGAGAAGTCAGGGAAGACCAGCCCAAAGGGGAGGAGGAGGGAAGACCCGAATGGCCAGTGTGAGGGATTGCCCACATGCCACAGCAATGGAAGAGGAAGACAACTGGTGTTATGGTGTTATAATTGGATGGAGGGGTGGGTTCCTTGGAAAACACAAACTTCCAAAGCTCACCCAGGAAGAAATGGATAGGCTTAACAGCCCTGTATTTACTTTAGAAACTGCATTTGGAGGTACAAAGTTTCTTCTTCTTCTTTTTTGTGATTCTGGGGTTTGAACCTAGGGCCTCGTACTTGCTAGGCAGGGGCTATGCCCCCAGCTCTTTTGTGTTTCAGTCATTTTTCAGATAGGGCCTCTGTCCGTGCTTATGTCTTGCTTATTGGTTGAGAAAGGTCTCACTAACTTTTTACCCAGACTGTCCTCAGACCACGACCCTCCTGATCTCTACCACCTGAGAAGCTGAGATTACAGAAGTGAGCCACCATGTCTGGCCTGGTAAAAAGCTTCTCATAAAGAAAGTTCCAGGCCAACTAGCTTCCATGGTGAATTCTATCAAACATTTAGGGGAAAAGATGCCGACTCTTCACAGAGTCCTCTAAAAAACTGGAAGTGAAGGGACATTTCCCAACTTCTTCTATGAGGTCAGCCTCGTCCTGGTCACCAAATCTGACAAAGACATTACAAGCCAATAACCCTCATGGACATAGGTGTAAAGCTTCAGCACAATTAGCATTAGATGGGAAGGTGATATACCCTCACCAAGAGGGAGCCGTCTCTGGACATCAGGGTTGGTTTTTCATTTGAAAATCAGCTGATATAATTCATGACTCTAACAAACTGAGAAAAAAAACAAGAACAACAAGGGATCATTTTGAAAGATGCAGAATGAGCATTGGATAAAATTAAATAAAACAGCCCCCTGCAAAAAGAGCCCCAAACCTCCCAGCAATGTAGGGCAGGAGGACGCTCCCTGACCTGGCCAAGGACCATGTAACGTCTATGGCCACCATCTAGTCAGTGATGAGGCTGGAGCTTCCCCAAGAGCAAGAGCAAGAGCAAGCTACTGCCACTCTCGCCTCTTCTGCCAACCTTGCAGTGCATGACAGAAAGAAAGGAAAGAAAGCCAAGGCAGGAGGATGGATGGGAAGAAGAAGACATAAAAGCATCTTTGTGGGTACACCACAGCACTGCTGATGTACAAAATCAGATGGAGTCTGTAAAATAGCCTCTGGGACTAATAAGTGAATTAGCAAGGTCGATGCATATAAAATTAATATGCAAAATCAATTGTATTTCTATACAATAGCAAAATGATCAGAAGTTGAAGTTGAAAATACCACTTACAGTAGCATAAGGAAAAGAAAAGCAAGAGAAGAGAAAGTCCTGTGGACAAAAGTAAGACACGCCCACGTCCTCTGAAACACCAAGAGCTGCCAAGCAGCGGAGCAGACACGGAGAGGTGTGCAGTGTCGTCTCTTTGTGCCTAGATGTGACTCTCCAATACAGATCTCAGGGTCAACAGAATCACCTCTGGAGTCCCAGAGGCAGTTTCTATGAAGGAACTTGACAAATAATTCTAAATCTATAGGAAGACACAAAGGACCCAGAACAACCACAATTGGGAAGAAGGTTGGAAGATGTGAGCTCCAGACTTTTCACAAAACCCCAGTCAGTGAGGCAGCATGGGGTCAAGATGGGGAAGATCGACAGGACAGAATAGAGCATCCAGAAGGGAACCTGTCGACCCACAGGCACCCGGCTTTGCAGTGGTGCAGAGGCAGCTCTCTGCCTGACACATGCTCTCTTGATACATGATACCACAACGGTTTCAGAAATCCACTTAAAGAAATGAACCATACCTTGTACAGTATACAAAATTTCATCCAAAATGAGCCATAAATCTACATGTAAGGCCTAAAATTAAATTTCTAGGAAAAAAAATTTGTACCATTGAACTAGGCAATATTTCTTAGATATGACAAAAACGTGTTCCATAAGAGAAAGAATTGATAAATGAGACTTAATCAAAATGAAACACTTCTGTTATTTTTAAGATGCTGTTAAGAGAATGAAGACAATGCACAGATGGGGGAGGATATTTGCAAATCTCATGTATTTAAGGGTTTGTGTCCAGAATACATAAAGAATCCCCAGCCCGCATTAATAAGTGAACAAGCAGCTCAATTAAGAAATATGGACAAGTGGTTCAAACAGACACTTCGCCAAAGAAGTTATACAGAAGGCAAGGGAGCACATGCAAGGCTCAATGCCATTAGTCATTCAGGAAATGTAAGTTAAGACCACAAGATCCAGTGCACGCCTGAAATGGCACTGCAGTGTCAAGAGTGGCCAGGCCAAGTGACGGCCACTCTGCAGGAAGGAGCTGCACTTTCCCACTCTGATGGTGGGAATGTGAAATTATTCGATTGCTTCAGAAAACAAATAGCTTGTTCAATAGCCAACACGTAACTGCTAAAGGTTTTAGCCGCTCCACTTGTAGGCATCTGTGCCCCCAGAATGGAATTGGTATGTTCGTCCCAAGTCTTGCTCACAAGTGTGCATGGCAGCTCTATTTTTAATGGCCTCAAAATGGAAGTGCCTGGTTTTCTGGTGGCAGATGGATGAACAGACTGGAGAACTTCCACATAGTGGGATCCTACTTGACTTTGCAGAGAATGCACTAGAACATGGGTGAGTCTCAACACGCTAAATAACGCCATTAAGTATGAGTGACTCCATGGATGTGGAATTCTAGAGGTGCAGTGTGATCCTCGTGACAGGAGGTCAGTGCTTGCTTGCGGTCTGGGGACGGGAAGAAGTGACTGGGAAGCTACTCAAAGAGCCGCTAGGGTGGCAGGCACGGTCTTGTCTGATCCCATGAGGGACCTATGATGGTGGCCGTGTAGACACTTGTGAGACCACAGCCTGTGGAGGTAAGCAGTTCATTGCAGGTGGATGGCACCTCGGTGCTTGGTGAATGACAGTCTTTGCCCTGTCATGCATTTTTCTTGGTGTAATAGAGCTTTAATTCATTGTACTGGCTATGAATTTTGAACCTAAGAATGAGTCTAGAAAGTGTGTAGAGTTTTAACGTACAAGGGGAAATGTGGTGCTTACAGTTTATGGGGACTATTGGCATCTTATTTGTTTGTTTATTTTCTGACCAAATCTTTATTGGGTGTCTTCTGCGTTCTGAGAGCTGTGCTAGGCCCTGGAGATTTAAAGATCGCAGGAATAGTCTAGCGTACTACTGGTGGAGGTGGTATTAATCATGAAAGGAATGGCACGGGTGGTTGTATTCCGAATGACACACGCACTCTGAAAGCGACAAACAGATTTGTTGACGTGTGCTGAGAAGGGACCCGGCTGAGTCTTGGCAGGTGGCTGGGATCATTTGGGGAAGACTCTTGTGCAGTGGCATTTGAGTTGAACCCTGTCAGAGAGCAGCTGCACACAGGAGGGGTGCACATGCTAGATGGGACCCCTGCCTGGCCTGGGGTGGGGGTGGGGGGCCAGGATGGTTCACAGCTGAAGCTGAGGGTGCCGGGAGGGATGGCAGGCCAGGCAGCACAGGGCCTGGTGGACCAGTGGTTCTCAAGGCTTCCTTGTCCTCCAAGGGTTTTAAGGGAAGAGCAGTGCAACCAGTTGCATGTTGGGAAAACGGTGCTTAGTCACGGGATGGTGAACACATTAGAACAAATGCCATGGAGGGCTGTTGAGACAGGGGGTCAAGCAGGAGCAGGGCTGCCAAAGAGATGAGGATGGGTTGGAGAGGGGCTCAAGAAAGCAAGGTCCCAGGTGAGCTGGGAGAAGGCCTTTGGAGTGGCTCCAGGTCTCTGGCTGCAGAGCAGGAGTGAAGGAGTGTCATCTCTGCATGTGGCCTGGGCTGGTGCGTGGAGAACATGAACGGTGTTGAATGCGTTGTTGGAGGTGTCTGTGTGGAGCTGTGGGAGTCTGGAGGACACTGGACTGGAGTATGAGTTTGGGAGTCATGGTTTGGAGATGTGATTTGCAGCTGAAGGAGTTGGGAGATTTCGCAGGGGGTGTTATAGTGCACATGCAAGAAGACCAGGAACCAAGCCTGTGGAGTATGGAAAAGAGTAGCCGGGCCACGCTCAAGAGTCCCAGGAGACTAAGGAAGGTGGTCAGGGGCACTGAGCAGATGTGCAGTGATGGGAAGGTGGGGGAGGCTGGCTACTGGGCTGCTGAGATGTCCAGGGGGGCCACCCTGAGACCTGTAGCATTGGCTGATGCGGGGAGAGAGGGATACTCACTAATGACTGGTCTGGGCCAACCTGGATACGGGGCCACCCTCACCTGGTGATCTCAGCCAGGACTCTGTGCGAGGGCACAGAAGAGAGGGACTGGAGGGCAGTAGTGGGGACGTGCAGGTACACAGGGACTGGAAGAGGTGGGAAAGAGGGCTGTGGAGTGTGAAAGAATGGGTCAGCCTGCTCCGTTGAGTGGGTGCCCAGCCGTGTGGACAGTATTCCATGTGGACTGCATGAATTTAGGGAGATTTGCAGGTGGAAAATGGTGTCAGAAACTTTCTTAAAAATTGTGTTAAGAGAACGTGGACCTTCAGCCATGTTTTCCTCAACAAGAGAGACTCTAGAAACAGTGTGCCCCCTCAGAGATTCAGGGAAATATGTCTAGGATATTTTTTCTTTCATTTTCCTTGTTTTAAAGCATGTTCTTTCCTTCATGACGGACGAGTCTGTTGGTTTAAGTCCAGTGAGTGGTATTCCTGCAAGCAGTTAACACTTGGCGTCGCATAAATGTATTAATCCTTCATCTTTCCTCTTTGATTCATTTGATAATGAACAGCTTTTAAGGTAAGGATGGTGTCGTTGCCAAAAATTCACTGCTCTCTGCGGTGTTTCTGTCTTGCAGTTGATATCTGAAAGTCCAGATTTGGTGGAGATGTCGGTGGCTAGTTCTTACAAAGTAGAGGTTCAAGTGGAAGACTTCTTTTGTATTATAATTTTGTGACCCTCCTGGGATTTGTTTCTCTTTCCACTTAGAAAAGACTGTGTTACCTATCATGACAAATGGAGGGGGATTAAAGTAAACCAAGTGGCGTTTATCAGGAACAGCGTTGCTGTGACTGCAATACGCGGCAGTGGTATTTTGTACCAATTTGAAGCACTGAGGCACGCACAATTCCGCTGTCTCTGTGAGCGGGGGAGCTAGCACGCTGCTGCTTTTCCTCCTTGCTCCTTTTCCTGGGAGAGGAAGGTGGGAGGGCTTTCCTGGAGGAGGCATGGGAGAGGCAGCCCATTAAGGAGCTCGGGGCTGGAAGTGTCTGCACTGCTTGGTTCTCCTCATCTTGATGGGTGTCATTGCATATTGAGATGTTAGTGACATTGCAGTGTCAGGAGCAGGAGTGCAGGGTTTCAGGTTGGAGTCACTCAGGTCCTTCCCTCTTGCGTACCTTTGGTTAAGTGGTTTGGCGAGGTGTGTGAGAACCACCAGGAGGGCTGTACGAATTCTGACTCTGGATTCCTGGTCTCTGCCATGTGGTACGTCAGAGCCAGGGCTGAGGACCTGCATCCCTCCCAAGATCAGAGGGACACTGATGCTGTGTCCAGACACCCCAGTTGAGAGCTATGACTTACATGCTGGGCAAATCACCCAGTCCCATGCCTGGGGCCCTGGTGTCCCCTGGGCTCTTCAGCAGGTGGCCAGGCTGCCTGCTCACCCTGCTGTGTCCCCTCACTCCTGGTGTGTTTCCTCATGGGTCCCTTCTCAGTTGTCACAGCGCTGCCTGCCTGCTGCTTCCTCAGGGTTCTGCAGAGCTGAAACACACAGGGAGGCAGGAAGATGGAGAAGAAACCCTGCCTGTGTTGGAAGGGCTTGGAATTTACCTGAAAAGTGCAAGTCCCCACTTGTTTCTGCATGTCACACAGTTTTTTCTAGAATAGAAGAAGCACGTCTCTGTTAGGAGACCAGCTCTGTCCAAAGGTTTGCCAAGGAACCAGCCACTCACCCAGAGGAGCCTGTAGATGTCCTTGGAAGACTCGACCAGACCTGGGAGGAGCTGAGCCTGAATGAGATGGGGGTCACAAGAAGTCTCCCCCAAAATGTGACCCTGTTCTAGGAAAAGCTGTTCTTCAACCCTAAGGCTCTGGGGGAAAAGCAAACCAAGCCCAGGTCTGACTGAGGGTGCTCAGCCCGCTGCCCTCGGGGGGCTGGGGTCTGTCGCTGAGGTATGTGGGTTGGTCATCCTGGTGCTCCACCACCTCAGTTTTCTGAAGATGAAGCAGCAGCACTCAGGCCGGCCTCCAGCCAACCCCAAGACCTTCTGGGGTTCACTCCAGCCTGCAATTCAGCTGCCAGGGGAGAATCCATGCATTGACTGAATGTGGAGTGCGTGTGACGCTTGACGACACCCTGTCTGTCCCCAGTCGGGTCACAGGAGCAATGGGTGCAGTGGAGACCCAGCTCTGGCTGGCTTTGCTGAGGCCCCTCAGTGGCATTCCTCCTGCAGGATGCTATAGCACCCCAGGGAGTCCCACGAGGCTGTCAGGAGGCGGCTCCAAGAAGCAATGGCAGATGAGAAACTCAGAACGTCTCAGCAAAGAAATTCTGAGCTTACAGACCTGTAGGGTAGAGTCGCCAAGGCACAACTCCCTGGAAGGGCTCAAAAGTAGTTGACATGACATAAGGCAGGATCAGCAAATTTAAGGGCACATCCATGGATGTGCTCAGTATGGATGACAGAGAGACACAGACCAGAGAAGCAGGGGCTGCCAGGACACTAGGCGGGCACTGGTGAGAAACCACATAAATCAGCAGGGACAGCTGTCCTGCACATTCCCGTCCCTCCCCTCTGTCTCTGTCCACATCTCTTTCTGTGTCTGTCTGTCTCAGTCTCTGCGTCGCTCTGTGTCTCTTGATCTCTGATCTCTGAGATGTCAGAATCACATGAGCCCCCTTGTGAAAGTTAGGAAACTCACGTAACACAGCCCAATTAACCATGCAGGCTTTAGGGATGGCTGCATAAAAACACCAGCGCCAGGAGACGGACAGGGCCTAAGGCAGCAGGCCAGCTGTTGGGGGACCCAGCATGGAGCCAGTGATTTTCCTTCATGATAGGGAGATGAGAGCTGTAAACAGAGCCTCTCTAGGCCGCCCTGCTGCATGGATGCCCTGGTGCACGAGAAAGCTGAGCCCTGGGCCCGAGTGTGGGCAGTCCTGTGAGCGCGCTGGACAGCCAGCCTCAGGCAGAGGGGGTGCTCACACGTGTCTCTCCATCAGGACAAGAAGGGACAAAGGCCTGCACGCAAAACCAGGGGCAATCTTTCTTTTGTCATTTGGTCCGCTGTGATGACATCTCCAAGGATATAGCTTCCGGGTCCTTTTCCTGTCTTAAACATCCAGTTCTGCTATGAGAGCAACTGATCACGGGCTGCATTTTGGTGAACTGGATGGAGATCCGGCAGTGGTCCCATAAGCTGAAATCCCATACTGGCACCGTACAGGTAGGTTGTGATGTCCCTGCAATGACAGAGCCACCAATGACACATTTCTGGCATTGTCCCCTGTGACTGTAGATCACTTTTTTTTTATTGTTTTATTATTCCTATGTGCATTCAAGGCTTGGGTCATTTCTCCCCGCTGCCCCCACCCCCTCCCTTACCACCCGCTCCGCCCCCTCCCTCTCCCTCCCACCCCCTCAATACCCAGCAGAAACTATTTTGCCCTTATCTCTAATTTTGTTGTAGAGAGAGTATAAGCAATAATAGGAAGGAACAAGGGTTTTTGCTGGTTGAGATAAGGATAGCTATACAGGGAGTTGACTCACATTGATTTCCTGTGCGTGGGTGTTACCTTCTAGGTTAATTCTTTTTGATCTAACCTTTTCTCTAGTACCTGTTCCCCTTTTCCTATTGGCCTCAGTTGCTTTAAGGTATCTGCTTTAGTTTCTCTGTGTTAAGGGCAACAAATGCTAGCTAGTTTTTTAGGTGTCTTACCTATCCTCACCCCTCCCTTGGGTGCTCTCGTGTTTATCATGTGCTCAAAGTCCAATCCCATTGTTGTGTTTGCCCTTGATCTAATGTCCGCATATGAGGGAGAACATACGATTTTTGGTCTTTTGGGCCAGGCTAACCTCACTCAGAATGATGTTCTCCAATTCCATCCATTTACCAGCGAATGATAACATTTCTTTCTTCTTCATGGCTGCATAGAATTACATTTGTAGATGACTTTTTGATTCTAGGTGCTACCGCTTCACTTTCAGCAGCTGTGATCAAGTGATCTGGGGTACCTGATTGGAGTTTACGGGCACAGGTCCTTGATTTATGAGTTCATTGAGCAAATAATATATTGAGTGCCTATCGATGTCATGCTCAGATACATTTGTCCTGCAGCCCAATTCTCTGCCTATGGAGCACACACTGTTCAGGAGCAGCCAGTGACAAGTGTCATGGAGTGCCACAGAGCCAGGTGAGGGAGGGGAGTACTGGAAATTAAGGCAACGTTGCAATTTTATATAGGGGTTACTGAGCTGTGTCATTTGAACAGAGACTCGATGCTGAATACGAGCAAAGGAAGGAGAGATGGGAATATCTAGGAGGGGAGTGTAATAGCCAGTGCAAAGGTCCTGAGGTAGGAGCTGCCTGGTGAGCCCCAGGAACAGCAGAGCTGGTATGAGTGAGAGAGAGGTGGCTGAAGAGAGAGGCAGGAGCAAGGAATGAGACTGTGCAGAGCCCGTGGGGCCCCTGTAAATATTTGCACTAGTTATTAGACCTTGTTTTTCAGTGCTGTTGTAGGAACATTGAGCAGGAAGTACAGAGAGTTCTTGCGTCCTCTCTCTTCACCCGCACAGCCTCCCTCTTTATTAACGTCTTGTGTGGGTGTGACACACCTGTTAAAACTGATGACAAATACAGATGTATTGTTTCGTCTTGGTTTTCATCTGCTACTGCAGAGCACCGTGGTCTGGAAATGAAAAGCAATGCCAGTTTATTTCGAATGGGGTTCGGAGGCTGGGAAGGCCAAGATGGAGGGGCCGCACCTGGTGAGACCTCGTGCTGTGTCACAACATGGTGGGTGGAGACGCGGAGAGAGGAAGTCAGGCTGGGCTTTCTTTTTATTAGGAGCCCAGTCCTGTGGTCCAGGCACCAGGTCAGAGCCCCTATGACTTGTCCTTGGCTAAGGTCCCTCCTCTCAGCAGTTACAGTGACAATTACATTGCAACACGAGCTGTGGGACATTCACACCACAGCGATTACTAACTAAAGTCCGCAGTTTAGATCAGGACTCACTCTGCTTTGTACAGTCTCTGGGTTTTGATAAATGCGTGTGACCTGTGTCCGTTCATGGTATCATGGCACAGTTTCACTGCCCCCGAATCCTCTGCCCTCTGCCTCATCCTCCCTGCTTCCTCTTAACCACAGGCAACTACCAGTATTTTTACCGTCTCTGTTGTTTTGCCAGAATGTCACTTGCCTGGAATCACTCAGCACAAGGACTTTCCACCTGGCTTCTTTCACTGCGTACTTGTGGTTCTTCCACTTCTGTTCGTGGCTTTATGGTGCACTTTTTTTGATCACTGAGCAGCTCATTGTAGGGGGTCCCATTGTTTGTTTTCCCACTGCCCTACCGAAGCACATCTCGGTTGCTTCCAGTGTTGGTAACCAGGAATAAAGCCGTTACAGACATGGCTTGCAGGTTCTAACTCATCGGGTAAACACCAAGGTGTACCATAGCTGCACTGTGCAGTGAGACTGTGCTCATCTCATAAGAAACCCCGGACCGCCTTCCGAAGTGACTGTGCCATTTTGATTCCCACCAGTGTCCACATTCTTGCAGCGATTGGTATGGTCATTGTTCTGGATTTGGATCTGGAACTTAATTGTTTAATTTGCATTTCCCTGATGACATAACGAGGAATATCTTTCTATATGTTTACACAGTGCTGTGGTTTAGATGAATGTCCCCAAGGCCCATGTGTTAGGCCTGTGGCACTAGTGGGAGGAGGTGGACCCCTTATGAGGTGGAGCCTAGTGGAAGGTCTTAGGTCACTGGGGTCTTAGGGTCCTTGGCCCCTTTCACTCTCTTTTCTCTTCCTGGCCACCATGATGTGGGCAGCTTCCTCTGCCAGGAGAGTCCATCATCATACACTGCATTGACTCAGGCCCAGAGACAATGGGACCAGTGACCATGGACTGAAAACCTCTGAAGCTATGAGCCCAAATAAACCTTTCCTCTTCATAAAAGTTGGTTTATCTCAAGTATTTGTTGTGATAATGGCATCAGGCTCACATACTTGGCACTGAGGGATCTTCCTTAGTGAGTCGTCTGGTCAGACCTTTTGCCCATCTTTTAAATTGAGTTGTTTGTTTTCTTTCTTTTATTTCAGGCAGCCCTGGGGTTTTAACTTAGGGCATTCTTAGTGGTTGAGCCACTTCACCAGCCCTTTCTTGTGATGGATTTCTTTGAGATGGGATCTCTTGAGCTATTTGCCTGGAGCTGGCTTTGACCCCTGAACCTCCTGATCTCTGCCTCCTGAGTAGCTGGGATTATAGGTGTAGGCCATGGGTGCCCAGCTTACTGTTGAGTTTTAAGAGTTCTTTGGATATTTAGGGTACAAGTCTTTGATTAGATGTATGTTTTTAAATACCCTCTCCTGGTCTGTGGCTTGTCTTCCTTTCTGAAGCACTTCTGCTTTTTCTCTGAGTGAAGTAGGGAGCTTTTAATGGGTTTAGGCAAAGAAGTGATGTGACAGGCAGATCATAAGTAAGCAATGAGGTGTCTGTTACAGAAACATGAACAAAATGATTTCCTGTGTATACACTGGCAGCCTCATCTTTAACTGATGAAGGTCAGATTGTCTAAGTGGTGTCTTATAAACTTATTTCCCAAGTATAGGTTACCGCACATCTGATTCACAGCTATGCCCATATTTATTTCAGGCCACGCCACACTGATATTTAAGCATTTCAGGCAACAATGGCCCTTTTCAGTACACTTTTGTCATCCCAGTTACTGTGAAAACCCCACTAGCTCTGAGTGCTTTCCTCTAGGGGGCTTTTACTGCCCACAGGTGTCCAGGGCCAGTGTTGCTTCTGACCTGTCCTTGCCCTGGCCTGCGTGGGGCAGGGCTCACCTGCTATTTATAGCCCCTCACGTCATGTCCTCAGCTGTTGACAACCTCCTCCTGAGTGGCTCCTCTTAGCTTCGCTGTCTTCTGTTTACAATGAGACTGTGCTGTCTGCCTGCCTTGCTCTCAAGGCTCCCTCGAGCAAGCACGCCCTAGAATAAAATTCTTCCTACGTGCTCATGTCCGGTCTCCCCTACTGTGGCTGTATGGCTTCTGCATCCACAAATGCAGCTTCTTGAGCAATTTAAAAAGCAATGACAGGTTCTTCAGCTGGGAGGGAAGCCTGGGAACACCACTACCTCCCTTAGCGTTACTGAGTGGAGGGGACAGCAGGAGGGCCCTCAGAAGAGAATCTGAAGAGCTAAGGAAAACCTAGCAGGAAGCATGAGAGCAGCCATGGACAACCTGAGACTTCTGCATACAAATTTGAATGCGGAATGCCATCGGGACACTCCGAGTGCCTGATCAGGAGGATGCTGGGTGGTTGGTGAGCAATGGCAGATGTGTGAGACATGCCTGGTCAGAGCGGCTGTGCACGGCACACCCACAGCGTGGGCCTCCCTCCAGCAGCCCTCACACCCTTACTGTTACACCAGCCACTCAGCTAGCACCCACTCTGAGGATTGGCACCCTTTCTTCAGAGGCCCCAGGCCTTCTCCATAGGCTCCTTAACAATGCACAGAAGAAATGGGGTCACGGCCCACTGAGATGCCGTCAGTAGGTGAGGAAACAGACGCCAAAGGATGGGAACCATATGGAAATGCCAGTCACAGAATACTGGGCCATGATCTATGGGCAGACTCATTAGGTCACAGATATGAGATGAACATGCTCTCCCATGTGAACAGGTAAAGCTTTAAAGAAAACCCCTGGCCACAGACTCAGAGCTGCCTTAGGAATCTGGACTCTTCAGTTTTCCCATATCAAGATCCCCCAGAGGTATGTGAACGGCCCCCGAAGAGGGAAAGGAACCAGCCTTTGACAGTGGCTTACCGTGGCCATGCTGGGGCCAGCTGTTAACATCATCACAGCGGCTAACCTCGGGCCATGGTAGGACACCTACTCTTTTCAGATTGTCCTTTCTTTATTATTGGTGGCCCTAGGGTTTGAACTCAGAGCTTCAAGCTTGCTAGGCTTGCTCTGCCACTTGAACCATGTTTCCAGCCCTTTATGCTCTTGTTATTTTGGAGATGAGGGTCTCACTTTTTGCCTGGGATGTGCTGGACTGTGTTTTTCCTATTTTATGCTTCCCATCATGGCTGGGATGACAGGTGTGCACCACCACACCAGCTTCTTCTGTTGAGATGGTGTCTCATGGGCTGCCTTGGAACCGTGTTCATCTCAATCTCAGCTTGTTGTGGGGATGACATGTACGTCGGCTGTATGTACAGTGGTATGTGCCACTGTGCCCAGTTATTGATTGAGATGGAATCTCATGAACTTTCTGCCTCAGTTGGCCTCTAACCACAACCCTACTGATTTTAGCCTTCCAAGTAGCTAGGATTAAAGGTGTGAGCCATCGTGACTGGCTTCAGGTCCTCTTTTCCTGACAGTTAGTGCACAACTGCCTGTGTTTATCTAACACTATCAGAATGAAACACAGCTCATGGAGAAATTTATTCTAGGTTATGTGATGTTTTATCCTTAAATATTCTCTTACCCATTTTTGGCATTGACACGATGTTGGGATGGTTGCCACCAGCTCTGAAGGACTTAACGTGCTTTTAGAATTTGTGGGAACCAAGCCTCAGGGGACATGTGAGTTAATTTAAGCAATGCAGTCTCCATCCTGTCCTGGATGTGTCACGTCTCTGCCATGTCTGAATTTATGTTGGGAACTGGAGACTTTGTACATTTCTATTTACTGTTACCCTTTTTAATACGGCCAGTTTCATACCAATGGAAAACATTTTGTTTTGTAGCATTCCATGTAGTGCTGGAATTTGGGAGATATTGGAGAAGCCAAAGAAAAAAATACAGGTTATTAAAGGCTTAGTTACTTTCAGTTGATGACTTATTTACCGGGCTACCCATCTGGCATCTGTCAGGCATATCTTTGAGGTTTCTGCTTGTATCTCCATTTGTTTTCAGCGGACTGCATGTGAGCACTACTGACCTATGAGCTTCCTGTGCTCCTGTGGGGTGCCTGTAGAGTAGGTATGGGGTCTTGGGAAGAGAGAACACTGTTGCAGCCCCACTAGAACAAATTGGGGGCTACTGTGTGATTAATCAGTAGATGAGCTATTAAGTGCTAAGTCAACTTTCATGGTGGACTTAGCATTTCAGATCCAGAAGTACTTCTTAGCTGGAGTGATAGAGTCCTGCCCTGCAGGGACCCCAACCCATTGGTGGCAGGGCCCTGGGAGGAAAGCCACGTTGATCTAGGGGAAGAATGCCAAAAAGTTGCCAGCGCTATTTTCTTTCCTAGTGCATTCCTTTAATAACACTTGCATGTGCATGTGCACAGAATTCAAAGGGTGGAGTAAGTGGAGAATGAAGACGCCTGCCTGTCCCTGTCCTGCAGGATTCCCTCTGTCTCCTGGGGCAGTCCCGATTGACAGTGTCTGGTATATGCCTGCAGATAGTCCATGTCTGTCTGAACACACACATGCATCATTACTCTCCGCGCTACTCTGTCTTCCTGTCCCCCACTAGTGTAGCTTGGAGACCAGAGCACTCTTTAAGGGCTGTGTGCTGGTGGCCTGTCTGTGGAAGCACTGCAATTCAATCTGTTCTTTAAGTTGTTTCTAATCTTTCAGTATCTATGGTGTTCTGTTTTCAGTGGAGACCAGGAAGCTCTTCGGGTTCTGGTCTCGGCAGACACAGATGGCACCTTAAACAGAGTCGCTGGAGACAGTTTAATGAGGAGACCGTTTATGAAGGGAGGGCAGGGACAAGGACAACCAGTGAGATGCTACAAAACCCTGGGAGTCCACTACTCCCTACAGGGTACAGTGGGGGAAGCAGGGCCACAGGAGCCAGTGAGAGCTGTGGCTGCAGGAGGGGTTCCCCGAAGGGAGCTAGGATTCGTGGTGGAATACAGCCTGTGCTGTGAGGTGGGGTCCTGCTTTGTGGTGTTTACTGATTTCTAGCTACCACTGTGACATCACTGAGTGCAGAGCTGGGCTGAGCTGCTGGCAGCCAGCTCTGTGATGAGTGCCACCAGCTACCCAGCAGTAGGTGCCCCTGCCATTTCCTGGCAGGGTCTCCTACTGTCTGAACCTCCCAGGGCCAGAGGGCAGGAGAGCCTGGGAGATGCAGCCCTCCAAGGTCAGGGTGAGTTGGTGAAGTAGGCACATATAACTTGGGGCAGATCACCTCCCCCTTCTGAGCAGAACCTCAGGTGTTCCTATGACCAGTCCACATGAAGGTTCTTGTACTTAGTGACATGTGAACTCAGTGACCCAAATGGGTTAGGTCATTTGGTGCACTTGTGCTGACTTTTTAAAAATCATTATACTTTATTAGTTGTACAGGGCAGATTCATTGTGACATTTCTTTATATGCTTGCATTGTACCTTGGTTAGGTTCACCTCCACCATCTCCTATAATGTGACAGCTTTCAGTGGATTTCGTTACATCATCTACCTGCAGGATGCAATGCGCTTCGATACTGTTGACTCGTTCCCTTTTCCTCTCCCTCCTCCCCTGAGTTCCTTGGAATAGTCCCTGGTACAAACAGGTTCTCTATATAAATGTGTGTGATCGTGTTTGTTTTTGCGTATACATTTACCTTTTGGATCTATCTTCCATATGTGAGAGAAAACAAGCAGCCTGTCTTTCTGAACCTGGCTTTGTTTAATGAGGTGCCTGTGGGCTGCCGTTAGGGACGGATGTCTAACTGGAGGCGAAGGTGTGGTCAAGTAGGTTCCGCCACACGGTGAGTGTGCAGACAGGCACAGGTGTTTGAGCTGGCAGAGGTCCTTTCACCTGGGTGATAGGGCTGATGATGGTGACTGGGCCCTATGTCCTGTGGCCAGGAGCTTTGGTTATTCTCCCAGGGGGAGAAAACCAGACATTCCTGTACTGAGAGTTCAGTCTGCATAACTACTAGTTCTCTAAGCCTGGCCCTGGTTCCATCAGCGTCTCCCTGGACCTCAGCAGAAAGGCAGTTTTGACACTGGTGTTAGACCCATCGACTGCTAGTCCAGATCATCCTGGTGTTTATACTGCACAATGGCATAACCCTGGCTGACAGGCAGAACCAGATGGGCATCTCCAACACACACTCGTGGCTCTGTGCAGTCAGAGCCTCGGATTGGGCTGTGGGGACCGAGTTTCTCTGACAGCACAAGCTGTGATGGGCTCCTCCACAGTCTTGTTTGCCCAGGTGGCATGGGGCCTGCTACTGACCTGGGGTTGACAACTGCCTGTCCTTCCTTCTCATGCAGGTTGTCAACTTTTTTTTTTTTTTTTTTTTGTGGCATTGGGGTTTGAACTTAGGGCCCTGAGTACCACTTGGCTCACACCTTCTGTCCTTTTTGTTTTCAGACAGGGTCTCACTAACTTTGCTGCGCCTGGCCTCAGACCCTGATCTTCCAACCTCAGCTTCCTGTGTAGCTGGGATTACAGATTGTGTACCCCTTAAACCTAGCTTGTTTGTTGAGATGGAGTTTCACTAACTTTACTAGGCAGGCCTTGAACTGTGATTCTCCTGATGCCCACCTCCCTGTCCTCAAACTCTTTGAACACTGTCCAAGTCCGACTGGGTGGAGGCAGCTGCCTCTATTGGCACTTTGCTCACCGTACCTGGCCTGGAGCAGCTGGTGAAGAGTGGAGGAGGTGCTAGACAGCTGTGGGGGTTTATAGAGTCTGACCTTAGCACTGCTCTGGAATTGCTTTGTGGTCAATTTTCGTATCAGACACACCCTTCATGAAGTACTGGGCCGAAGAGCTGTATTCCTGTAGCAAATCATAATGGCTTTTATGCTTTCTATGCCTCGGCCTGATGAGTGTTTGATGGAAAAGCGTGGAGGCTTTTACTGGGGAGAATTTGGGTCAAATTTCTGGGATGTGAACTTGCTCACTGAATCTTTCTGGAGGATGCATGGAGACCCCTTTCTTCCGGTTGTTAAGGCCTTGCTGATTGTAAATAAAGCTCTTGTGACTATTCTTATCTGTGGCTTCTTGTGGCCTTGTTCTCATCTCTTGGGTTAACAATTGCTGGGTCCTAGGGTAGGAATATGTTTAACTGCAAGAAGCTGCCAGTATTGCAGGTGTACCAGTCACACTGTCTCAAGTCATGCTGTTAACGGCCTGGTGCAGTCTGATCAGAAGACTTCCAAATTCTTTGTGGCCAGCGGGGAAGAATCCATCACAGGACACATGGGTGTAAATGGGGTTTATTAAAAGTTAGGGAAGGAAAATAAAAGGGGAGCATGGTGGGTCCCAGATGGAGTCTGCCAGCCGAGAGAGCATGTCTCTGCTCTTCAGGTGCTCTTAAAACCTACGCTAATCTATGGGAAGGGGGAACCAGGAGATTCCCATCCAATAATCAATGAGTGGGGAGGGGCGTGCTGGTTCTCCATCAAAGCATGGTTAATCTAAAAAGTTTTTTTTCTATGAATTCCAAACTTTCCCTAATTTAGCCTGCTTCAATGTTGTGAGTTCCAAATGCTTCCCAGCCCAGCCCACACTTGGTGTCATCTCCATTTTCTGTGTGCCCCGCTCAGGCGAGTGTGCAGTGTGGCTGTGGTTTTCATTTGTTCTTCTGTAATGGCTAATGATGACTAACACTTTGACATGTGCCCACCAACCACCCAGATAGTTTCTTCAGTGAAGTATGAAGGGGACTTTTATCTGTTTTGTAAATATCATATATTCCAAATGTTTTGTTTTGCACAAAAGTTTTGCCCATGATCAGCTATATTGGTCCCAAGCCTCTGGTCCCACCCTGTGTCTGTAGAATTTGCATCCTCCTTGCTGTGTGTCCATGGTCCTGAGTGTACCTGTGTGAGGCTGTGCCTACCATGTGCAGTGCAAGCCTTCTGGCCTCACTGAGGGCAGGTGGCTTTGCAGTCAGTGTTTACAACATGAACTGCTGTGGAGTCTATGCCAGTAAAGATTGCTGAATTGACTTATTGTCCAAATGATCTCCCCCACCTGGCCTGTTAGATGTACAGAGGAGTGAAGTGACTTGTCCTAGGTGATGTAACTTGTCTGCTACAGAGACAGGCACTACTTAGAAATTCATGTTCTGTTTTGAGGTGGGTTCTCATTATGTAGCTGAGCTGGCCTCAAACTCCTGATCCTCTTCTGCAGCCTCTCAAGTGCTGGGGTCACACGGGTGCCCATCACACCCAGCACTTGATATTTTGACTCTTCGATATTACAGTTCTTCAGACAGGTATGCTCTTTGAAGTAGCTAGCCACATGCACCAATGCACAAGACTTTTCAAGGGATATGCAGACGGCAGTTTTAAGGGACTCCATCTCCAGACCCTCAAGTTGCATATGTGCTTATCTAAAATTGGGTAGCTGAGAAGGTGCTGTGACTCAGGAAGGCATGAAGCCAGTTTGGTTGTTCCACCTTCTCTTTATAATGGACCTTCTACCACTTCAGACCTTTCACTCACTTGTCCTCCCCAGGTACACTGCTGAAAGATGGAAAACCTTGACCATGTAACAAAGGGACAGTTAGAAATATCCAGGGTGTTGAGACATCAATGACCCTAATGACAGGAACGTGCAACTCCAGGGTTTCTATTTCTTAGTTTTCACAGAAATTGAAGAAAATGTATTAAGTTTGTTAACTGAGGACTTAATGTTTTGTTTTGTAACTCAGAAGGATTCAGACAACTAAATTACATCACAAACCCTTTCATTTCCATGGTTCTCTTTATGAAGGTTTCTCAGAGTGTGCATAAAATACCCAGGTAGGAAAAGAGCTGATGGGGGCCCACATCTCTTATAGCAAACGGTGATGATCACCCATGGGGAAAGGAGTTTAAAACCACGCCTCTAATTAAGATATACACTTCCAAATATTGTTCGACTTTTTACATCTAACAATTATCAAAACTGCAGTATATTATTCCCAATATTTATGTACTCACTATAGTTAAGTCAAAAGAGAAAAATCATAATTAGATCCTCATAGCTTAATAATCAAGTGTAGAGATGATTCTTGTTTGTGGTAATGATGTTCTATAAAGTTACTCAAATATTGAATTAGCTATGACTGTACATTGCTGCTATGGGAAATAATAGAATTAGGTTCTTGCAAGACAGTGGTCACAATATTTTGTCAACCAATTAATACATGACCTTTTCTTACATGTATTTTTGTTTGAAGACAACTAACTTAATATGTATGTCACAAATAATCATATAAAGTATTTCTTTACAATAAAACACTAATTACAGCATTATGTAATTTATATCAACATATGACTACTAGCTTAACTCAGTAGTTCACATACATAGATGTTCACAAGCAGACCACAAACACATACAGTACCATAAATGTGTACTGTAGAGAAATGCAAAAAAAAGTCCTGAAATAAGCATTAAACAAATATTATGCAGTTAGTTTTATGAAAACACTAGCTAAAATCTTACTGTGGATGTAGCTGCAGGATGTGTGGTTTAACCTCTTGACCTTGGCTTGCCCCATAAACACCACAGGAGGCACTGGTGGAACTTGGTCTGCAGAAGAGGAAGATGTCAATGAAGATGGGATGTTGTGATCAGGCAGTGCTACCTTCAGAGTTTGGCTTTCGCAAATTTCCCTCTCAAACTGGCTAGAAAAACTCATTCAGCTTTGTCTGACTTTTCTTCTCAAGTCTAAGTCAAATGCAGTGGAGGTGAGATGCTTAAATGTGAGGCTGCATTCAAGCATGGGGTTACGTTTTCCATGTCATTGAAAATTTTTTCCAAGGCATAATTCCATTCTGATATTTTGGCCGCTGTGAGAGGGACGGTTGTTGGAGTCTTAAGCTGACTGTCATCACCATCCTGACTTTCATCACTAACTCTGAAGCCATGTTTTGCAATCTCATTCAGGTCTTTGTCGGTGGGTTCTACTGCCTTGGCCGAATCTTCCTGCACATCTCGTTCTTTCATGTTCTTGAAGCTTCTCTACTTATTTGCTGTGCAATATGCATTATGCTTTTGGTAGTATTCTTTATATTTTCTGTAACACCTTCAAAATTTTTTGTACAGTCAGGCCAAATGTTTTCTCAACAGTTATTGATGATAGCCTGCTTGATGCTGTACCAACATAATCAATAGTGTTGCGTACAGTGACTGATTTCCAATAGTCAATCATGGTGGTTTCTTCACTGGTGTCAAGTGTTTCACAAGCTTTAGTATACAGCTCTCTCATGAAGTATGCCTTGAAAGTTTTTATTATGCCCTGACTGAGGCACTGGATGAGAGGTGAGGTATTTGAGGGCATGAAAAGAACATCTACACTGGGGTGGGCATTTCAAGTTTGTCATGGCAATGAACTGGGGCATTATCCAAAATTAATAAAATCCTGAAGCCAAGGTTTTGGCCCTAGAGATAGCATTCAACTTCTGGGATGAAGCAGTTGTGGAACCAATCCCAGAATATTTCAGAGGACATCCATGTTTTTTTGTTCCACCTCCAGTGAACTGGCATACACTTCAGGTTTTTCCCTTTAAGTGCTTCTGGGTTTTGAGCTCTGTATACCATTAGTGGCTTGCACTTAAAAGTAACCCTTGGCATTGGCACACAACAGCAAGGTTGCATGGTCTTTGAACGCTTTAAAGTTTGGGGCCTTGGAAACCATTTGCACAACACAGGTTTGTTTTCCAACACTGTTGTAAAACCCAGTCTCATCAGCATTGAAAACCTGCTCTTCCACATAACCCTTTCCATGTATAACACTTAGCAGGCATTTTTAAAATTCTTCTGCAGCCTCCTGGTTTACAGAACCAGGAGAAAATTTTAAGTTTAAAATTTTTCATGCTGTGTCATCTTT
This sequence comes from Castor canadensis, assembly GCF_047511655.1. NCBI lineage: Eukaryota > Metazoa > Chordata > Mammalia > Rodentia > Castoridae > Castor > Castor canadensis. The sequence goes on along the minus strand of NC_133395.1, from coordinate 2,285,143 downwards.
TGAAATGTGTAAGCCAGCCTGCACAAGCTGAGAAGGGTTTAACATGTTTCTGACACTGGGTGACATGGCTGTATACTTCTTTGGCTTTTAGTTTCACCACAATGCTGTCCACTACTTTTTTTTTTTTTTTGGTCATCATCTCATGAATCCACAAATTTAGCTGCTTTTCCATCTTTGCCATAGCTTTGTCACACACTATGTATGTTACGTTAGCACTTTCTGGAGCAGCCTCACAAACAGACCTGCCATCTCCTCTTCCTTTTTCTGAATATACTGTATTATTGACTCATTGACATTGAACTCATGGCCCACAGCACTATAACTCATGCCTGAATGTAGGTTATTTAACACACGAATTTTTTTTTCATAAAGTCTTTTAATAAAGTCTGTTATATATTCTGAAATACATAAGATCCAAAAATAAAATCAGTTTTACGAATCAAAGTTAATTATAAACAGCAAGAGAATACAAGGGGAAATGTAAGACAAAGAATAAGAGACAGGCGCCATTGGAAATCTCTAAAGTACCTCAAGCCCACATATCCAAAGTTGAACACATCATTTTTTCCTAAACCCAATCTTTTGGTTCTATTTCAGTGAGTGATGTTGTCTGATTGTTCAAAGCAGAATCTTCGGGTGATTTTTTTTCATTTTTCTTTTATTATTCATATGTGCATACAAGGCTTGGTTCATTTCTCCCCCCTACCCCACCCCCTCCCTTACCACCCACTCCCCCCCTCCCTCTCCCCCCCCAATACCCAGCAGAAACTATTTTGCCCTTATTTCTAATTTTGTTGTAGAGAGAGTATAAGCAATAATAGGAAGGAACAAGGGTTTTTGCTGGTTGAGATAAGGATAGCTATACAGAGCATTGACTCACATTGATTTCCTGTGCGTGGGTGTTACCTTCTAGGTTAATTCTTTTTGATCTAACCTTTTCTCTAGTTCCTGGTCCCCTTTTCCTATTGGCCTCAGTTGCTTTAAGGTATCTGCTTTAGTTTCTCTGCGTTAAGGGCAACAAATGCTAGCTAGTTTTTTAGGTGTCTTACCTATCCTCACCCCTTCCTTGTGTGCTCTCGCTTTTATCATGTGCTCATAGTCCAATCCCCTTGTTGTAACACACGAATTTTTTTCATGAGACACATCACAACCTTTTTGTGGTTAGGAACATTAGGCAGCACTTTACGCATGGAAGCCAGGTGAAACAGTGAAATCACCAAGTACAAGTACAAAAACTGAAAAACATGGCACTAAATCCACTGAGAAAAGGGCATCTGCTTAGTTTGAGAACTGAAACAAGAAAGCAGAGCATGGCCTCGTTCAAGCCCACGTGGGGATGTGCACATAAAGTGAGTCACAGTTTCCATGCTCTGCACTTCTCAATAAATGAGAATGTTTATTTGGGGCCACATATAAATTTTAGCACGTGGGCAAGTTCACAAATAGAGAACCTGTGAATAACCACGAGTAACTATTTGTATGGGTTGCTTGCAAAAAAAGATACCATGATCACCAAGGCTTTCCAGCATAAAAACAGATAACATTAGGATACAATTCTGTGTGGAATGGAATAAGCTAAAGGAGAAAAGAATATCTGATGTTCAAAGAATTTGTTCATAAACTTTTTTAGATGTAAAATGGGTATATTGCTAGTGTATTTAGATCCCATTGGACAGCTGGTTAAAAAAGAATGAAAGTTTTACTTTAAAATGCCATTATTGGAATGCCAGAAACTACAACCTTTGCAACTATTTAAAATTATGGCAAGAAAATTTAGATGTTAATTATATTCGTGGTGCACAATCTTTCAAAATTCTGCTAGGGAAAGGAGGAGCAAATGGAGTAGGAAGCAGCCTTGACCGACTTTGCTGTTTCACTCTTAAGTTTCAGTGAAACAATACAAAACAAAACCCCAATCTGTTCAATTTGGAGGGAAGCATGTCAGCACTTTCTCCTGTTTCTCAACTGTAGGGGAATAAAGGCTTCAGCCCATCTTTTCTGGCATCTCCGAACATCGTGGTTTTATTTGTAATCTTAAAAGACCCAAGCACTTTGCAATGAAGCCACAGCATTCCTGAGAGCGGCCTGATGGAATGGGGTGACTTCTCCCTACAGGACGGGACAAGGATACCTTGAATGGCCTTAGTACTTGAATGCTGGATGCTGCTTTAGCGTAAATGCCAACACCCGAATTCTTACGCAGTTCAGAGCGAATTTTTTTCTTTACTAGGTAAATAACACTTGGATTGAAAAACAAAAATCAGGCTTCGCCTTAGATGTTCCAGCCCTTGCTTCTGTTCCTGGGCTTCCTTAGCTTTGGGCACGGGTCAGGGGGCACGCGTGGCCGGTGGCCCCCCCCAGTACCCCGGGCTCAAACGCCGAGCAGCCCAAGCGCGCCACCTCTCGGCCGGCCGCGGCAGTGCAGGCTCCACGCGCATCTCTGCCGGATCGCGGTAACCGGCTCTCGGGGTTAATCATTCATGAAGCACGTGGCCTGCATTAGGGAAAAGAAAACACTGCACTCTACTCCCACCCTGCGTAATTTGTGCTGCTAGTCATTTATAGCGTTACAGGAAAAACTGCTTTCTACATGAGCCGAGGTGACAAAGTATGGAGTCCTCTCCAGCCCCTCGGGGATACTCGAACCGCCCAGGCAGGGTTCTCCGGGGTCCTTCGGCGTCCCGTTGGGAGAGGGCACCGGAAGAAGGGGGCGGGCCGGGTGGGCACCATCTGTGGAGTCCCGGACCCAACCCAGGGCGGTGAGGGTGAGCAACACCTTCAAGCGAAAACCCGGCACCGGCCGGAAGCGGCCGCGCGCGGCCCGGGAAGGTGGGCGCGCGGTCTGACGACGTCACTTCCGGTGGCAAGCCCACTTCCGGATGCGGGAAGGGGCCGAGATTGGTGCAACGCGAAGGAAGCAGAGGGTGAGGATAAGCTGCGGCCGGGCGCCTGGGGCGGCGGGGTCGCCTCGGGCCGGTTCGGTCCGTTCCGGCTCACAGGCCGCGCTCAGCACCACGCTCTGTGTTGCAGGTTTACCCGGAGCCGCGGAACGAGAGCGAGTGCCTGAGCAACATCCGCGAGTTCCTGCGCGCCTGCGGGGCCTCTCTGCGCCTGGAGGTGGGTGAGCGCCGCGCCTCGGGGCCGGGGGTGGGGCCGGGGTGTCCGGGGCTACGAGCGGGGGACGGGCAGGCAGGTCGGGGTCTGGGCACCCGTTCCGCGCCGCCCGCCGCCTCCGCACGCCGACGCGGCCGCTCGGCCCGCCATGCAGCGGGGCGTCGCGGGCCAGGGAGTGACCCTTGGGCGGTGTTACGCCTGCTCCGGTCGCCACCAGGGCCAGGGTCCGGCGTGGGCAAGCCCACGCTATGTCCTCGCTTCCACGAGGATCGGGGGTGCGGATGGCCCGTGCAGGTGACATGTTCGTAACCAACCGTTGGTCCTGTTTCTGGGCACCTGTCCAGTCCTGGAATCCGTTCTTAGGGATTGTCCAGGATCCCCCATCCAGGTCTGGCTCAGTCCGCAGCAGGTGATTAGGCTGGGCCGGGCTGAAAATAAGACGGCCCGAAACCCTTCCTGGCCTGTTTCCCACATCTGCTCTTTTTTCCCCCAGGCCAGGAATTCGGTGATTTTACTGAACCTCCCGCACTTAACGCTTAGGCTCGAGGACTTACATGAGCCCATGTCTGGGGTTTGTAAAAACATGCATTTGGGGATGTCTTTTCCATGTTGTCTGATGTGGTTCTCGGAGGCCGCTCTTTGGGGATTTCTTTCTTTCATTTTGTTTTACCGTTGGTAATTTTTGTTATCCCTGGGGCAGTGCTTTAGATTCAGACATCCAGCTTTTATTTTCTGGAGGAGAACATGTCGATGTGGTTTGCAGTCAGTTCTGTGTATAAATCTTGTCTTCTGCATTTGCTGCTTTTCAATGCTTAGCCTTAGAGAACTGAAAGGAGTTGTACCAAGCTGCTGGGTAAACAGGACATATATGAACGCTCCCATGACCCAGCAGAGGCTTCCCTTCCTGAAGCACAGTGTCTTACTGTAGGCTCCCTGGGGGGAAATGTGGAAGGCATCATCTGTGAGGGAAGATTATTTGGAAAGCTTATTTAATTGAAGTTAGGCATGTAGGAATTTATGGAGACTTAAGTATTAGTACTGTTTTTGTTAATAGCTTATTTTTGACGTCCATGAGGAAATCACTGCAGGTAAGTGCAAAGTGCTTAGAGGAGATTCCAAAAACACTACACCCCTTTGAAAGGGAGAAGACACCTTTTTAGTGAGGTCTTCCTTTCTGGCCTCAGCCTTGCCGTCTTACCGGGCTGGACAGCAATTACTATTTTCTCTTGCCCTTTGCTGTAGGATTTTATTCTCTTCATACTACTGAGCTTTGCTTATGGTACTGTATTTTCCAAATTCACCTTGCACATTAAGATTGTCTGACAACTTCAGGGTCAGATGTTTTAATAAAGTATTATTTTAAAGGAAGTTAAATGTTAAATCCTCATTTTTAGTTTCCCAAAGGTTGCTGTTGATATTTCATAGAGCAACGATTTTTTTGTAGTTTGCGTTTATGCAAAGACTCTCTAAAGAGAGTCCCTTCACCACAGTGTCCCAGGCACCTAGCTCAGCAATTCTCACAGTAGGCTTTCCATAACTGTTAGTGGCAGATTAAATGAGTTTGGCACAGATTAGGCCTTTGTAAGTATTTGTTGCTGATTAAATGAGCTTGAAATTGTAATTTATAGCAAGTAGGTGTCCTCTTTTAAAAACAAAATCAATTGTGACTTATTTTGTGCTATATTTAAAGAGCAAATATCTCTTCCAGTCAGTGTAAAATACAGTAGAGACAAATATACTAGCATTCTTTCAAGCTCAGTTTCACATTTGAAACTCCCAATTACCTAGGAGATAATAAAAGCAAAATAATAAGAAAACAGCACATGAAGAAAATCTCAATTTGTTCAGTCACTGTGATTTTTAGGAAGTACCTTGAGAAAGGAATTGTGGATGTTACAGCTCCAGCTCAGGCTTCCAGCCTGTGATCCATGGTTTGAGGGGACAGGCCTGTGCCAGGAAACCTTGTCTTCCATGGAGAGAAACACTTCAGGAGCAAGGAGGGAAGGCCTTGTGCTATTGACATATGTTTCAGGATTTACTTTTTTTTTTTTTTTCACCAAATTTTGAAAAGTGCAAGACTGACAGCGTTTTGAAATTACAAACAGGAAACGTAACAATAACTTAAATTCCAGATAAGCTTTTGTAATTATTAACGTCAAGGTTCTTTTTCTAGTTTGTTGTCATTTTAAGCTCACCTGGTGATTCTTAAAGTGAGAGAGGAGTGAGCATCATTGTTGCTGTACTTCTTAATTAGCTGGAGAAAATCAGATGTTATCTTCCAAGGAGTTCAAGTTATAAAAGAAACTTCAGAAATAAAACCAGTATTGTGCAGTTTGCATTTATTGTTAAACTTTGAGAAGCACTGTAGTTTTTAACTTTTACATTTGGAAATTAAAAAGAGAATTGGGTAATTTTGTGCTGGAAAGCGGTGCATACAACTTAGGTGACCTATTCATTTGCTTATAATTTTCTTTTTTTGAAAACATTTTTATTTTTTGTTAGGACAGAGCAGACTGAGCACAGTAATGCCAGTTTCCTTCCATTTGTGTCTCAAAAAAATTACCCAAATCATCATCGTCTTTATTTGCATTTTATTTAAGGAGACGTTACTTAGATAAGCCAGGTGAATCAGGACATTTCTTTGTACTTCTCAGGTAAAATAGCCATAGAGAAATTTAGAATAATTCTTGTTTTCTAATTTTTTTGCTGAATTATTTCTTGAATTCTGGTCCAAGTGTTGCAGCTGCTGGGTGTGTGTGTGCCCTTTTGTTCATACATGTACATGGTCACACTACATGAGTTGCCAAGGTTTTCTTACCTCATCACGTTATCTAAATTCTTCCTAGGAAGAAGCTATGTTTGTTAATGCCATCACACCTGTGATATGTTTACCAACTCTGTATTTCAAGACATAAGGTTAAGGGCATAAGATTCCACTTGTTCAAATGGGGTGTTATTAAATTCAACCCCTATTAATAACACAGCTCCCAGGGTATTATCACGAGATTACTGTGTAACATGCAGTGAGTTTTGACTTCGTTGTTTACAAGTGTCTGCTGTTTTCATATCTAGCTATATGGGCACATATTTGATAACGTGCACATAGTTTTTAGTCAGGTTTATTTATGTACTTTCTGCAATAATGGGGTTAAAATCAGGGCCTCATGTTTCCTAGGCAGGCACACAGGGATTCTACTACTTGAGTCATGCCCCCAAATTGACAGAAAAAATGCACTTGAGCATTATTAAAATAAAGGCAAGTATTTATCTATGAATTTTCAATCTAAAGTCCAAATGGTAGTGATGAAGCGAGAGCTGTGGTTGGTTTGTGATTTTCTTTTCCTGGCATACGCTTCTGCCTAGATGGGACCAGTCTTTGCAAAGGTAAGAGGAAATTAGATGACTAAACCAGGGGAATCTTGTGCATAGTTTAGTATTACCCAGGCTTTTCTGCCTAAGAGTTGATTGGGAACTGCCATGCAAGGTTGCCATCATTGCTGGAGAAAGGAAAATGAGATACTTCAGATGAAACTCTTCGCCTGGCTCCAAGAAGCAATAAAGGGACCTGTCAGATGAAGCCAGCCACAGCCTTTCGTTCTCTCTGCCATCTCTGGTGAAGGTAGCCTGAATATCATTGGTCTTCCCACCTGTTTGGCACTCCAGGTAATACAAAGATTACCTGCTGGCTTTATAATTTTTTTCTTGTTGTTTATGTAGCTGTTCTGGAAAAATGGAGGTCATCCAAAGGCCTGGGCATTCCAGAACAGAAATCTGCTCTTTTCTTGGAAATTTTTGGTTTTTTTGGTCTCTCAGATCAGTAGAGAATGAAATGTAGATCAAATGTTTACATAAAGTTTGCTTCACAATCTAGGTTCTTCTGGTTTTTTTTTTTTGGCGGGGGGTGGTGCTGGGGATTGAGCCCAGGGCCTCATGAATGCTAGGCAAGCATTCTACCACTTAGTTTTTTTTTTTTTTTTTTAAAGTGCATATATTTTATTTTGTAAGTTTACAAATGTGTATGTTTATGGGGTACAGTGTAACGTTATAAATAGATATATTGTGGAGTGATTAAATCAAGCTAACCATCATATACATCAGGTACTTCTTTGTGGTGAGAACAATTCAAATTCCTTTTAGCAGTTTTGACATACAATACATTACTATCAGCTGTGACCACCATACTGGGCAGTAGCTCAGTAAAAGTTACTCTTCCCATCTAACTGAAACTTTGTACCCTTTGATCACCATCATCCCTTTCCTTGTCCAGCCTCCCAGCCCTGGTAACTACCAGCTGCTCCACTTTCATTAGTTTGACTGCTTCAGACTCTGTATGTATGTGAAAGCATGCATTGTTTTGTCTGCCTGGCTTAATTCATGTAGTACGATGTTCTCCAGCTTCATCCATGTTGTCACTAACGACAGGTTTCCTTCTTTTTTAGGCCAAATAATGTTTCAAATAATGTGTATATATACCCTGTTTTCTTTCTCCGTTCACTTGCTCATGAATTTGTAGGTCATTTCCACTTTGTGGCTGTTATGAGCAGTGCCATAGTGTACATAAGTACAGGTGTTTTCTTCACCGAACTGTCTTCTGTTCCTTTGGGTACTTACCCAGTTGTGGGATTGCTGAGTCAAGGCAACTGTTAGTTTGAGAATCTCAACGTTGACTTCTGAGGTGGCTGAACTAGTTTATATTCCCAACAATAGTGTGCAAGGATTCCCTTTTCTCTATGCTCTCACCAGCAGTTATCTTTTGTCTTTTTGACAGACATTCTAACAGATGTGAAGTGATACTTCATTGAGATTTCATTTTTCATTTCCTTAATGGTTAGTGATGTTGAGTCATTTGTATGTTTTTTGGGAAATACATATTTGAAATAGAAAAATTCAGGCTTTCTAATTATTGTATTGTTTTAGTTCTTCATATTTTTTGGATATGTGGTTTACACACTTCTACTTTGTTGGTTGGGAGATAGTTATAATGATACTTGCCTTTGTAAGGATCAGATGAGTTAATAAAAGCATCTTACAGGTTTGAGATGCTAAATAAGTATTAACTGTTACTATCATAACTGCCGTCCTTCCTTTTTTTGTTGGTTGAATCACATTGTGTTTTTTGTTTTAAAAATCCATATTTGTTATATAAAATTCAGGAACTAGAGAAATGTAAGTAAAAATTAGTGCTACCATTTAGAGATAATTAGCATTAAAATTTATAGTTATTTTTTAGTCTTTCTCATTGCACATATGTAAGTGTACTTTAAAAATATTGGTGATATCATTGTTTATGTTTTGTAATGTGCTTTTAAGGTGATACAGTGTGACTTTCCAAAAGTTGGATATTTGCCTGCTAATTTTAATGACTGCCCTTTAGTTGGTTAATAATACCCATTTTTGGATTTAGAGGTGTTTTTTAAGTTTTTTTTTTTTTTTTTGGGGGGGTGCCTACTGAGGTTTGAGCTCAGGGTTTCATGCTTGCTAGGCAGTTGTTTACCTCTTGAGTCATACCTCCAACCCTTTTTGCTCTGGTTAGTTTGGAGGTAGGGTCTTAACTTTTTGCCCAGGCCAGCCTGGACCACAGTCAGCCTTTTGCCTTTCCCCCTATGGCTGGTATGACAGACAAGCCACCAGGCCCAGCTTTTTTTCCATTGAGATGGGGTCTCCAAAAAGTTTTTGCCTGGACTGGCCTGGTTACCGGGAGCTTCTGATCTCGGTCTTCCAAGTAGCTAGGCTTACAGGCATGAAACACTAGTGCTTGGCTGGTTTTAAGTTTTAACTATTGTGAGACGTGAACTGTGTGAAGGGCATTTCTATGCCAAAGCTGTTATGCTTGATTATTTTTGTAGGATAGACTCCCTGACGGCACAGCAAGGTCAAAGGTGGAGCTTCTATAGGCTTTGAACATCTACCATCCTGGAGAATTTCAGCTATCATTTTGCTTTGCATTCTTTCCCTCAGGAAGATGCAAACTTCCAGGATAAACAGTGTAGTTCTTCTTTCTGTGTCTTGTTTGATGCCCTGCATTTCTGGCTGTGTGGTAGACTAAAGTTGAGTGTAAGGCACTCGTAGCTCCCTGCATTGGAATTGTGAAGGAGGATGTGAAAGACAAGCTGTCAGAATAATAAATAAAAAATTGAAAACCTCAGAAATTTTTCGTGCTTCCTTCCAGCTTGGCACCAGTAACTGGGCGTGGGGCCAGCAGGGGCCTTCTGGGCTGCTTTGCCCAAGCGGGAGCTCTGGTTGAAATGGGGTGCAAGGCTGTTTGCACAGGTGAGCCGGCTGTTTTCCTTTGCTTGAGCAATGAGCTTTTCATTTTCTGCCTGTACTGCAGAGAGCTAAAAGGAGTTCAGGTGGCTCTCCAATGTTATAATGAGCTTCATTGGCTCAGTGTTGTACAGTGAGGTTTTTAAAAGGAAATTAACACACTTCTAAAACGCATCTTTTTCCTTAGGTCTCAACTTCTTGATAGTCTATACAACCAAAGGGGCTTCACACAGGAACTTGACGCCTTAGTGGGCTTCTCTCAGCATTTTGTTAGTGATAGGGGTTAAGTCCGCTCTTCATCTGTCTTATCTGAGAAATGGACAGGGCTAGGATGCTGGGCAAAACGGGAAATCACCTAATGAATTACTAATGTCACTTGATGCCTACAAACTTGTTTTGGAAATTAAGTTGTCATAGGTAAGTGTTTTGTCACAAAGTAAATACTGCACACACTTTCTTGGGTGCTGGGGGTCAAACTCATACTAAGCAAATGCTCTACCACAGGCTTCGTCTTCAGCCCAGTGCTGCACAGTTTTGACCTAGAAACTGAATGCATCCATATGAGTCAACTTACAACACTTGCCTCCACCTCAGTGGGCATGTGAGTGGAGAGAAAGAAAACGATGAAATACATTGGTTGCAGTTCCGGGGAAGGCAGCCTCTGAAGAAGCAACGTGTCTGCTGGGTGTGAGGGTGGGAGGCCACCGACAGGAGCTGGGTTGGTTTTGCCTAGTATGTGCGTCCGCAGGTGTCTGGTGGGCTATGTCAGGTTGTGTGTGTGTGTGTGTGTGTGTGTTTCTAGGGATTGCACTGTCATCTTAGCCAGCCTCTTGGGCATGCACCTCAAAGTGTGAGTTTTGACTCTTCTGCTTTAAATTTAATCAGGTTGGGACTGTTTACAAGGTGAGTGTCTTCTGTGGTGTGTTGCTTACCCTTGGCTCCCATGGTTTCTGGGTTGCTTCTTTTAAGAGTTCGGTGGACAGCCACTGCAGAATTGAGTTAGCAATTCAGCGGTCTCCTGTTGAGTGCTGACTGCATGCCAGGCATCGTCTTAGCGGCTTTGCAGACAAGGCCCACACTTGGGACGTGCAGGGACTGAACAAATGAGCCGATCAAGAGTCTAGACGATGACAAGAGTTATAACGAAGAATACAGCAAGCGTAAGGGGTGGTGAGGAGGAGGCAGAGGAATCCAGGAGTCTGTAGATACTGTGTAAGACCTGAGGCCTGGAGCACCCTGTGGTGACCTTTCAGCTCAGAAAGTTCCATGGTAAAATAGGGCTGCCTCCAGGTGACCAGCTAGGGCAGAGAACCCCAGGGTGGAACTGAGCCTGCGTGTCAAAGGCCAGCCTTTGGGTTCAAGTATTTCAGGTCACAGTGAGTGTATGAGTTTGGGGAAGGGTAAAGGAGGCGTGTCCTGCTACTCTATCTGGTGCTGCCACAGACACCTTTTCTGGTGTCTCCTCTGTCCAGGCCTTGCCAGGTGTTTGACCCAATTATCTCACAAACACCTCACCACAGGGGCACTGTCCCCCCTCTTTGCAGGTGAGGACACAGAAGCCAAGCACAGCCTGGTCCCAGAGCCTTGCTCCTCCTCAGGGCTCTGTTCCCCCTTGCTGAGGGCAGAAGTGTGGTTCTTATTCTCTTGTGTGAAACATCTGGTGGGGGAGGGTTGTTGGGATTCTTTGTTTTTATGTGGTGCTAGGACTCAAATCCAGGACCTTTTAGCACTCTGAGCACACATGCTAATCACACTAGGCCCCCATTCCCTGATGGCGGATTGCAAATTCCTGATTTCGTGTGCCTGTTGTGGCCAAGTAAAGAATGAGCTGCACACAGCAGAAACATTTTTACTTGTGGGGTCTGCAGAGCCATTTCTGTCCCTGAAGAGCTCTGTGTGATCTGTCTGACATAACCGTCACTGCCTCCTGGTTCTGGTCACACAGGCATCCTCGGATTCATGCCCAACTCCTCTCCCAGTTTGTCCCAAGCCTCCTCCTCCTTGCTGTTCTCCATACCTTGTTCTAGTGCCTTGTGGAATGGCTCACGTGGCCTCCAGTCCAATGTCCTGCCAGCCTGCCACCTGTCACCAGTGTGCCACATCCTGCCTAATCAGGACCTTGGGAGGATTACCATCAGGTGAGGATATATCCAGGAGCTGACCATGGTGGGCGGGACCTTTGTTGGTTGTCTCTTATCCCTTTCCTTTGTTTTTAGGCTTTCAGTTCTAGTCATGTGAGACTATTGGAGATGTCTCTTAGTAGTGTTTGTTAGTTGACTTATTTTCCAATATGTGAACTACAGTCTATGCTAGGAGTTGTGGTCATAGCTTCATGGACATCACCTCATTTACGCTTGCAACAGCTCTTGGGAGGGAGGCGTCATTTAGCTAGAGACTGAGACACTGAGGTTGGGAACAGAGCATAGTCACACAGTGAGTGTGTGACCAAGCTGCAATTCGATGCCCTTCCTGACTCTGGCTAGAGCAGCCTTCTTTCTGTTTGTCTGCAGAGTTCTCATCTAAGCCAGCTTAGCCCCATCTCTGCTGCTGCTTTTTCTGTTCCTTTTGGATGCTTTTTCTTTTTGCCTGTGTCTCTTCATGGCACTTTGAACACAGTATCATTGTCTACCTGTGTCTCTCTTACCTGATTGTAAGCTCCTGGAGGTTGGTTTGGTGTTTTTTGCTTAACAGACAGTAAATAGATGTCTACTGATCTGGTATACAAAAACCAACTCTACAGTGGGCCCAACCTAGGGGCTTAGGATACCCATTATGGAACCATAAGATACCCACTAAGGATAATGGGATGCCCATCCAAGAGCCTCAGAGGGCCATTCTGGGTCCATGGGGTGCTGGTCAGGACAAATGGTAAGGGAACTGAGGACGATGCTGTTTGTTTCTCTTGCAATTTCCCCTTTTCTCCCCTCCTTTCTCTACCCCATCCATACCAATATTCTCAGCACTACATTTTTACCTTTTATTTAGGGTCTTGCTTCATAAACTTGTTGAAGTATAACTAAATAAGCAGTCTTCTTGTTTCCCTGTCAAATAGCTTATAAGAACTCTTACATTGTATCAAGTGGGTGCTGCCTTGCCAGTCCTGACACAGGAGAGTCAGTTTGAGGGGACAGACAGCTGGTAAGTGGCTTACCGCCACTTGTCGGCTGGTGCTGGCTTACCTGTGGTGGAACTCAGTGCAAGGCGCCTAGGTCCTGGAGTCGGAGAGGACCTTGAGCCTGGTTAGAAACCGCGTTTGGCAAACTTCTCTTGCCCGGGAATAAGAGAAACTGAGAAGGCGCCATTCTTCTTGCCTGTGTGGTTCTGCGCTGGTGGCGATGTGTCAGGAAAATGTACAGGGACACTCTCTCATTTCCCACTGGGGAGACCTTGGAGATTCCTGGAAGGGTGGTGTGTGCAGTGAGGAAGCCCATGTGCAATTCTACGTCATCATCCTTGTCTCTCCCTGGAAGGAGTCCATCTGGGCTCAGGTGGTGTGGCCAGAAGAGGCACGCATTCTGCTGTTGACTGGGGGTGGGAGAGCAGACCTGTGCTTGCTGAGGGGGAGGGGAGGGTCACATCCCCTGGAGTGTCTGGAACTGGGTCTTCCAGAACTGTGTAGTAAGAGTGTAGGTTCTTTGCCATGCTGCGTGGCTATCATTTCAGGTAATGCTGCTGCCACACTGGGTGGCCTGCCTGGACTGGCCCAGCTGACCACACAGATCTGGGACCATGACCCAGAGAGCTTCTAGCATTAGATAGCCTCACTGGTCCAGAATGGGCAAAAGAGCAGGTATTCTGTGTATAAAGCATGTATTATCCTGAATACATTAGATAACATGGGTGACTTTCAATTTGCTGTTAAATAAGGATGTCTAGTGTTGGCCAAAATGGTGGGGAAACGGCTGCATTGAGGATGTGTATTTTTATTTCCAGCAAGTTTCTTGTGGGAAATGAAACAATGACAGTCACAACCAGCGGGTAGGAGTGGCATGAAGCTTGAACTTCTACAGGTGTGGCCGGAGAGTCTTGAAATAGCGTGACTGCTGTTCTTGTCTGTGAAAAATCGTGCAGTCCCCTGGTTTACTTCCTATTTCTTCTCCCCTCTCCTTTTTTTTTTTTTTTTTTTGGTGGCGCTGGGGGTGGAACCCAGGACCTCCTGCAGGCTAGGCAAATATTCTGCCATTGAGCTACATCACCAGCCCCTCCCATCTAGTAAAACAGGTTTCTTTGGTTATCTTGTCATCATCTATTTTTATTTGAAAACAAATCAAGAAAAGCCAGGTCCTTGGTAGGAAGGGACAGTCCCTCCCTTTTCTCGATAGGTACTTGCCCTAAAGCACTTGTGCTCTGAGCATCCTCTGTCCTGAGAACCAGCCAGAGCAGCGGTTCCCAGTGAGTAAGTAAAACAAAACCCAGGTTCTTCCCAGACCATAATTAGATGTGAAAACTGAGCCTTTTGTGTTTCAAAAAATAACTCTCATATCCAGGGTATGCATTTGTCTCTGAATTTATATTAGTACTGTCGGGTGTCTTCTCTCACAGTTTAGAGAAACTAACCGTCCTCTAGTTCAGAGGTGGCATGGTAGTGATTCCTGTGGCCCCATAGTACTTCTCACTCCTCCTCCCATGGGAATAGAATGCTTGCCTTTCCCTGTCGGGAACATTGGCAGGTACCCATTTGGGTTCAGGGTCCCTGCAGAGGTGCTGACCAAGAGACCAGGCCCTTTAACCTTGATTTGCTGAGGGACGTGAAGGTCTGCCTGGGAAGGAGCCAGCTGATTTTCCCAGGCCTACAGAGTGAAGCCAGCCCAGTGCAGGGCCTGGTGGGGCGATTGAGGCCTGGGAAGTGCTGTTGGGCTCAGTAGGGCTGTTCCTCAGGGTGCTTGTTTTTAGGAAAGGCCTGTGGCTGGTGAGTGAATGCTTTATTTTTATTTTTCTCTTTAAGGAGAGGCTAGGGATGGCGAGTGGATGCTAGAGATAGCCTCGTAATCTGTTCTCCCTGTATTTTTTTTCTGCTGTAAACACCACCATCGTAGTAAATGTGCTTTTGTAGCTTGCTGTTGCTTACACTCTGCCCTTTGTTTCATATCTGCGAGGTCATACACACCCGTTGTAATTTTATCTTGCTAACCATTTCAACCACATTACAGACCTTGCGTACATACTTCAGTATGTATCTTAGAATAAGAATGTTCTCTTTCATAATCTCCCAAGACATTTAACGTTGTTGGAATAATATTATTTTATATGCAATCTGTGCTCACATTTCTACAGTGGTCTCAAGTGACTCGTGTAGCGTTTCTTCTTCTGAAATGTAGGATCTGAGCAAGGATCATGTGCCACATTTGATTTGTCATGTCTCTTCAGTTTTTCTTAATGTAGAACATTTCCTGTCTTACCACTTAGGACTTTGATTTTTTTTTTTTTTAAGAAATGGTCTTGCACTGTAGACCAGGTTGGCCTCAGACTTGAAATCCTCCTGCCTCAGCCTCTTGAGTGCTGGGATTATAGGTATTCACCTCCATACCTGGCTCTGCATTAAAATTTTTTTTTAATTTTTAATTTTTGGCAGTATTGGGGTTTGAACTCGGGGCCTCATGGTTGCTAGGCAGGTTCTCTACCACTTGAGCCATGCCCCCAGCCCTTTCTTGCTTTAGTTATTTTTCAGGTAGGGTTCTGTGTTTTTTTTCCTGGAGTCTTCTCAAGACCCTGATCCTCCTACCTATGTCTCCCACATAGTTTGAGATTTCAGGCAAGCACTACCATGCTCAGCTTATTGATTGAAATAGGTTTTGCACATGCTGGCCTCGAATCATGATCCTCCTGATCTCTGTCTCCTGAGTAGTCGGGAATACAGGAGTGAGCCACCATGTATCATTAAACCATACCACAAAGCTGCAAGGGAATTTAGTTTATGAATAACTGCAAAAGTGTTAGTTTTCTGTATATCCCAGTCATTTTGAGTATGGTGCATACATAACTCAGAGCCAGTTAATAAAATGCAGGATATTCCTGGAAAATAAGGAACAGGAGGGAGCAAGTGAGTACTTGGCAGCTTCAGGTGTGAATCAGCCTTGCCCTTGATTTGCTCACTGTTTTCTCATGTCTGATGTGAGCGTATTAACTATGCAGACTGTATCCACTATGGACTGTGTATGTGCAGGCTGTAGTGTAAAGTGGATTTTGTTTTGGACTCTGGTCAGATGGAGATACTAGAAGAACCAGACAAGGCAGTTTTGGATGGGAATCTGGGTAGTAAGAGTTTCGAGTTGTCTTAGTTTCAAAATTTATATCCCTTTGTGAAGTGAAGACCTGGGCATTTACCTTTCTCCTGTTAGCCTTTTTTTTTGGAATCTGACATTGGCACCAGCCTTGGGATCAGGACTTGAGCATTCCTAGGAAGAGGCAGCAGATGACCATGAGATCATTGACCCGAGCATTTCTTGGCTGGGTTGTGCTCTGAAAAGCTGAGGAGTAGTTGGGTTTTCTGGTGAATGGGGAGCTCACTTGTGTTTCTCTAAGCCAGGATAGTCAGTTTGCATACAAAGCTTCCTTATTAGGAAGCTTGGGGGGGCAGTAGTGGAGTTTGAATTAAGGGCTTCATGTTTGCTAGGCAGCACTCTTACTGCTTGAGCCATGCCTTCAGCCCATGAGGGTGCCTCTTGAGCCAGGTCCTTTAGCCTGGGAGAGTGAGCAGGTGAATGTTCAAAAGGGCCTCTCTATTGCAAGAGAGGGATACCTGGTATGGTTTGGGATTAAAACCCCACTTGCAGGTGGGAAAATGCAAGGAAACTTCTGGTGACAGTGGTCTTTGGCCACTTTGAGCAGGTGGAAGAGACACACCTGTGTAGGACAGCCTGATCCTGTTGCTTGGCTGGCTGATGGGTGGCTCAAGTCAATTTGTTGATTTGCACCAACAAAACATCCTAGGTTTGATGAGCTGTTGTAAGTAGGAATTAGGGGAGTCTGAATACCTCAGCATTTTGGGTCCTTGCCTGGGGCTGTGATCACTGGGACCTTGGGTTTTCAGAGGGGACACTTTGGTGGAAGAAGCCTGGTAGCAGCAGTTGTTGAGGAGGTAAAGTGAGACTGTTGGAAGTGGAGGCATGGAGCGGCTGAAAGCAGAGAGGCACAGAGAGGCTACCATGTGACTGGAGAGTTTACAGGCGACCCACTGCCACAGCCATCAGATACTTCCTAGTCCAGATGCTGAGGCTGGAGCCAAGAGCCACGGTAGAGATAGAGGAGCCCTGGCCGACTCTACAGTTCCTAAGATGTGGCAGTGATGCTGTCCTGTTAAAAGCTGAGTGAATTGTTACTCTCTTACCTTTGTGACTTTCATCTTAAAGATGTAGAAAAGAACTAGGAAGGGTTGTTAGTACAGGCTGTCAGTGACGTGGGTAGCAGCAGGAAGAACAGGAACTCTGGGGGTAGTTTTAGTGCTAACTTGGGCATGGAAGGGAAAATCATCCTGGCTGGATGTGTGCCCAAACATTTTGGAAGGCAGTTTTTTTTTTTTAAAGAGAAGCTGGGCCGAGTACTAAGACTCAAGTGGAATGAAGGCCAGTGACTAGTTAGAGGCCAGTTGTGGTTGCCCGCAGCTGTCCTCGAATCCTGTCATGTGTTCATGCTGGAAGGCTGTTAAGTGATCCTTCTCTGAGAGTCACTCACAGTGTGCATGAACTGGGATTAGAAACCAGAGAAGGGTGACAGTGATGGATGGAGGACCTACAGCCTTTAGACAGAAGTATTGGCACCTAAATTTTCTAGAACAAAAATGTTCTCAGTGAAAACATTTGGTCATGAGTTTATTTTTTCCTGGTTGCCTGGTTTGGTTCTTTCTGGATGTTTTGATGGCATTACCTCAAGTCCCATTGCAAGTGCCACCTGTTCTGTCCTTTCTCATCTCGTGTTGTTACTGGAATCGATGTTCCATGGAGGAGGTCTTTACCTAGCCCTTGGTTACCAAGTTTGTGATGTAAAAAAACAACAACAAAAAAACGAATTTTAGGACACATCAAGGTAGAGACCAAGAAAGTTTTTTAGTAAAGCGAAGCTAGAAAGACAGTCCCAGACATTAGTGTGGGCACATCTGATAACAGGTGCAGTGAGTGCTCTAACATCCAAGGGTATTTATGGTGAAAAAGCAGGTTGGGGGTTTGACTCTAATTTACCCTTTATTCTGGACACCTGGTATATTCCATCATTCTTGTTGTCTCACTGCCTTATCAGTGGGGCTTGGAGGTTTTCACGGTTGGCCCATTTACTAAATTTTGAACAAAATGACATGGGTACCCAAGCACAAAGGGTGGGTGTTGTCAGATGCTCCTTTTAGGACAAGTGTCCATCCTTGAGATACATATTTTTGTTTGCAGACACTTTTGTGATCAAATGAGTCATCTTCCCAAGAGTTTATTATACTTACTGTTTTTCTAGGTTAAGTGTCATTCTCTAGGATATGCTTATTCAGTCCCAGAGCAACCATTTGGGCACAATGGCAAGAGGGCGAGAGCTGCTCTCCCTCTCTTTTTTTCTTCTTTTTATTAAATGTTGCAGCTTACTGAGGGAGGTGTAAAGTTTATAGTAAAGAAAATATGCCTGTGTGCTTTTAATTGAGCCGTTCTCTTTCTTTCTCTCTTTCTCCCCTTCCTCCCTCCCTCCCTTCCTTTCTTTTGTGTACTACTGGGGTTTGAACTCAGGGCCTCACACTTGGTAGACAGGCACTCTGTTCCTTGAGCCTCTCCCCTAGCTCTTTTTGCATTGGTTAGTTTTGAGATAGGGTCTTGCTTTATCCAATCTGGACCACAGTCCTCCTATTTGTGCTTTTCCACATAGTTGGGAGGACAAGTGCCCACCACTGTGCACAGCCACTGATTGAGATGGGATCTCATGAACTTTTTGCCTGGGCTGTGCTATAACCACAGTCTCCATTCTCTGCCTCCCAAGTAGCTAGGATTGCAAGCTGGAGCCCCCGTGTCTGGTTCCCCTGGCTCTGAGTTTCAGCGTTAATGCAGTACTCTGCATTAGTTAGTGCAAAAGTTAGTGCATTTGTAGCTCTAACTGCTATCACTTCCTGCAGGTATTGGACCTCTGCCCAGGTCCTGCTGTCATCTGTGTTCAGGTGCAGTCAAGGGACAGTGCTGGCTATTTGGGATGCTCATGTGACCTGTGTGAGACCACACTGTCCCCTGGTGCCTGTAGCTTCATACTTCCTCCCCTGGCTGGTTGTGTGGTGTCATGAGCAAAGCCAGACTGATCTGGATCAGGTCTTGGTTCTGCCCTCGTCACTTTTGTCACACTGTTTTTGGAGACTTGATCTCCCTGTCTGTAAGGTAAAACTTGTGTGCATTCTGAACTACATGAGGGCAAGCCCGTGCTCATGCCCACATGGCATGCAGTGGTCCTCAGCAGGTGGGTTATCTTCCTTTCTTCCTGCCCTGTGCTACCGCTTCCCTCGCTGTGTGTCTTGAAGGTTGAGCCTAGGCTGGGGAAGGATGAGTTGCACTGGTCAGAAGAAGGTGTCTCACTTCTCTTCATTATTGTGCTCCTGGCTCCCTTCTGTGCTTGCCCCAGCCTTTACTGGACACTAACAAAATTTTTGATTATTTTTTTATGAATCTGTGTTCCCTGTTATAGCAGTTGGGTGTTGGTGCAGTGGAGTCTACAGATTGGAATAAGATTCGATTCTTGTTTTAAGTTGAAATAAGTTGTTGGGGGAATGTGGGGTGAAAGTGCTATAATTGATGGAACCTGTCATCAGACATTCAGTTTTATTCCTGGGGAGTCAGAGTAGGTGGAATTAAGTACACGATTTCCAGAAGCCAAGATGATAAAACTTCAGTGTTGGATTTCTGCTTTTCACATCCCCAATGATATGGACCATTTGCATTAAACTTAAATAGCACCACTTAATCAACATTCATTTTTAGTTATTCTTGTTCTAAAATCACAAAATCCATTTGGCAGTGTAATAGGGCAAAATTATATTTTTAAACTTTGTAGGCCACACTCCAGAACTCTGCCAAAAATAGTGATTTGTGTGTGTGTGTGTGTGTTTGTGTGTGTCTAAAATAGCTTCCTCAAAGACTCATTCGAGGGGCTGGGCTAATGTTAAAGCTCCGGGGGGCTGAGCAAGTCTTGGCTTGGACCCCCCTTGTGGGTGTCTCGTTGGTGTTGAGGTGCTGACAAGTGAGGAGGAGAAGGGAGGCTCTCCTCTCCACATGCCTGCTGCATGCTTGCTGATGTGCTCACTGGGAACTTCATTGACGTGTGAATTCCTGCTTTTGCTTTTAGGTCACCATTGTGAGGTGGGTCACGTCAGTTGTGCTGATGGTGATATGTGAGTCTGTGTGGCCAGGCTGCTGTGACCGTTGGTGAGAACACTGGGCAGGTGTGTTGATGCACTTGTGATGAACACAGATCATGGCAGGTGTGTGTCCTGTATTGGATCCCATTAGTGTGTACTCGTTTAGTACTAGTGCTGAATTCACATCCAGATCTTGAACTCTAGTGTGGGTATTGTGTCTGGCTTTACCACAGACCATGTATTTCATTGTTGGCTTCTTGCACAGCTGTTCTTGCTCTGTCTCACTAGCTGCAAGCTTGCTTACCTCCTGGTGGTCTTAAGGTGTTGTCCTCACATTTTGATCCTCTTCCCATCTGCAAGTGGAACTGTGATCTCCTTCCCGGGAGTGTGGGCTGCACTGGTAGAATATGGTGCTTGTGACTTCTGGGGTGCTGGGTTGTTTCATTTCTAAAATTTTAGGCCCTGGCTTCCTTCTTGACAGCACTTGAAGGCATTGACACAAGGAACTAAGGCCTCCTGCCAACAGTTGAGTGATGGGATTGTTTCAGCAGCCTGCCAAGCCTACCAAATGCCTACAGCTCCAGCTGACACCTTGATGGCCTCCCCTCAAGACCATGTGCCATATCCATGCAGCCAAGCTGCTCCTGAGAGACTCTGACACAGATGTTGTGAAGCCACTGAGGCTTAGACTGAGTTTTCGTCCAGAGGTTAAACTGGGTAGATCTAAGCATGTATCAGAGTGGGTGAGTTCTCCTGGTTGCTCTGTCCTTCTGCCTGCATGTTATATCATGTCTCCCTTTCTCCTGCCCTTGCCATGAAGACTGTTTATCAACCAAGAGGAAGCAAGGGTCTTCTGTAAAGGACTGTGTTCCTTCAGGGCTCACGTGCAGATATCCCTATGTCCCTTGGAGATTCTATGAAACAGTAATCTTCAATATTTATGTAATTGGCACATTTTTGATTTGGGAAGTGTGGGGAGTGGAGTATGAGAACCCTATGAGGACATAAACACAGTTGTACTCAATATTCTGCAGGCTGAGTTCAGCACAGCCCCAGCCACAGAAGAGGGCGAGAGTAAGATGCAGAGCAGCTGCTTTTCCTAAGATGTTTGTGTCAAATAATCTGTAGGCTGAGATTTGGCACAGTCCCAGCTGCAGAAGAGCTCTACCAGGCCAGATGCAGCTCAGCTGCTTTTCCAAAGTTGTTTATGTTCAGAGAAGCAAGAACAGCAGGTTTCTTTTGTTGCAGTGTCATGCCCCTCCCTGAGAACTGTTGCTCCACCTCCTTGTTTACCACTGGATATAAAAGACTTGCTGAAGGAGATGAAGGGTTTTTTGGCTGAAGGGAAATTGCTGGAGGGAGATTGCTGAAGGGAGGATTGCTGAAGGAAAAATAATTGTTAAAGGAGAATTGCTGAAGAGAGGTTATAGAATTGGTTGGCTGCTTGTGAGAGGACTGCCACTGAATGACGCGGTCACTGTTGTTTGTCTGCAAGTCTGAGGGCCAAGACTTTAAGAAAGCAAAGAGAGAACATGGGACAGTGCAGGTCTGCACTGAGAACTTTATACCATAGGCTTTAGAAAAGCTAAGCTAAAGAAAAGCTAAAGAGAACATGGGACAGTGCAAGTCTTAAAGAGTTACGCTAATGTAGTTTAGACAAAGACTTTGAGAGATTATGTTAAAGAAAAGCTAAGAGTAGACATGGGGCAGAGCGAGTCTAAGGAAAGAGACTTTAAAGAACAGAAGACTTTAGGGGCAAGGCTTTAAAAAATTATAAAGCAATAAGGCCTTAAAGAATAGAGAAGAGAATAATGGAGAGAAGCGAAGCAAAAGAAGAGTTAGGAGAGAAAGGAAGCAACGAGGCTGCTGTGCGTCTCCATCTGAGAGCCCAGCGCACCTGGCCCCAACTTTCTGTCTGTCAGTCTATCCTTTGTCCTTTCTGCATCTCCTGTTGCCCCTTAGTTAGCCCCAGTTAGGTCAGGAGAACAAGGGAGCAAGAAAAAGCTCTCTCCAGGGAAGGAAGGGTAAACCTTGTTTGCTAGGAAGTGGCAATTGCTTGCTAAGAACAGTCTTTCTTTGAATGACAGAGCATTTTGTATCTGTGTTAGTTAAGAGGTTAACTTTGACGATCTCATGTTAAAGTGGTCTTACTTTGAATGACTGAATTGCTTCACCTGATGTGTCTTGGTTTTTTTTTTTTTTTTTTTTTCTGTTTTTGGAGATGTACTCCCTCCTCCTTCAACATTCTTGAAACTGATCGCCTTGCTAGTGACTCTGTTAATAAATTGCTCCTGCATTCCTGTGCCTCACAATGCCAGAGTCATTAACACTACTGTGTTAAGTACAGATAGGGGTCACTCTGCTCCAGGCATCCCTTTACTCTCTAGAATCTAGGCTGATGGAGCAGCTCCATTCTCTTCTAAAGGAAAAGGATAGGGAGACTTGTTGAAGTACTTCTGGTTAGAACTAGCATGTATCTTGTGTTGTTTATGTTCACAGTGGCTGTCTGTCCTTGCTGCTCACACGATTGGTCACAGCTAGTCAGGTGGCTATGCCTGTGTACCTGTGTACCTGCTGGCTGCAGACTTCTGCAGGAAGGGTAGCTAGTCACAGCTACCATCCAGCTGCTGTTGTAGTTAGCCAGGG
Source organism: Castor canadensis (assembly GCF_047511655.1). Taxonomy (NCBI): domain Eukaryota; kingdom Metazoa; phylum Chordata; class Mammalia; order Rodentia; family Castoridae; genus Castor; species Castor canadensis. Next base: position 2,262,813 of record NC_133395.1, on the reverse strand, counting down.
GTGGAAGAACAAAGAGAGTTGGAAGATAGCCTGCTAAGTGTGAAAGTTCTTGTGGGACCAGCATCAGCTCCTAGGACCCATACTGTGGAGGTGTCTTTACTTGCAATAGTGTTCTTTTGGTTGAGGCATTTCTGTTAAGACTTAGTCATTCTTTGTCTGGCCAGAGGTTTTCACATCTGGGAGCCTAGGTGATGTAAGCTTGTGGGTGCACACAGGGTTACCCTAATAGCAGCCTGCCAGGAGGGCACTGTAGACCAGTTAAGCCCCATCTTACATCAGGCATTTGTTCAAGAACTAAGCTTGATACTACATTCAGCTATTACAAATAACCATAAAATAAGGAATATGCCAGAATAGAAACTTACAGAGAAATGGCAGCAGTTAAGGCTGGGGGTTGAGTCTTGGCCAGATTGCAAAGTCTTTGAAGATCAGAGCTTGGGGGGTGGGGGGGTCTGAGTGCTGGGCACTGAGGAGTGGGTCCCTCAGCCTGGAGGCTGGATGGCAGGGGAAGAGACAGGGAAGGAGAGTGGAGCTGTTCTTGTAGGCCAGATACCAACTTGCTGATGCAGATGAGTACCTTCTGTCCACATGGCGTGACTGCATTCCCCTTCTGTCTGCTCTGACGGCTGGCCTTCCTGTGAGCACACAGGTGTCATCTTCTCTATGAAGCCCTCTGCCATTCAAGTTGTGGGTGCTTTGCTTTGCTCTTTAGCCTGGGAGCTCCTCCAAGCCAAGAATCTGACCTCCTGCCTCTGAGCGTGGAACATAAGTCACATCTGGAGGGCATTGAGTGGCCGTGACCTCAGTAGACCTGGCCTGCTTCACTTCATTTTGGCTTCTGCCTTGGGTGGGAAAGGATCTGAGGCATTGGGTCTTGCAGACACTTCTGGTGCTCTGCTGGCCGTGGCATGTTCAACGGCAGTGCCCATCATCTGCCTGGTGGCCCAGAGTGCCCTTTTCTGGTTGCAAGTGCAGAGCCTCCCCTTCCCCCCTGCTGGTTGCCATGTTTTCTCCATGTGCCTGTTGCAGCTTCCAAACTCCCCCACTTCCATCCCCTCTCACGTTCTCTTCTGACAGCTCTCTTGGCCCTGGTCTCCCTTGCTTGAAGCGGGCTGTCATTTCACTGTGTCAGAGGAATCCTTGAGTTGTGCAGCTGGAGTTAGGTTGTTGTGAAATCAGCCTCTCTCCCCTCCCAGGTGAGCAGCAGGATGCATACTGCTGTGTCCCTGGCTACCAGCTTTGTGAGCTCCCTGTGCATGTGTCTTCCTCCAGCTGCTTTTCCCAACTGTGGTTGTAAACATAGACTTGGAGTGGCCTTGCTTATCTGGGTTGGCCCTGCTTTTTACCTTTCTGTCTCAGCTGACTTTCAGTAGTACCCCTTTCTCCCTTAGTAGTGATCTGGGTAGTCACTTCTGAGGGTGTCCTGCATGACTGTTGTGTTAAGTTGGCTCTAGGCTTAGCCGTCATCTGCCCATCTTCTTCAATTTTCTGTTAGATTTGTCCTCAAGTTATGTCTTGTGTAAGATGATACCCTAGATTAGCCAAGAGACAAACAACCTTCCAGCCAAGGCAGACAGCCTAGACTTCTCATTCCTAACCCTGGTTTTGGTGGAATTAATGGTGTGCATGCTTTTCTTGTTGGCGATGATAATTTTAGCTTTCTACTGGGATTAAATGATTCCAGGTCCCCACAGAGGAAGAGCATCTCTATGCTTTCGAGAGAAACTGAAGGAAGAGTGGGAATCAGCGCCTGGTCAGTGGAGGTTTGTGTTGTCACTTGTAGCAGCCGCTGTTTAGATTGATTCGAAAAAGTGACATACTCTCAGCTCAAATCTTTTTGGTATTTGGAAATTCTCCCTAATAAAGGAGTTGTTACTTATAGGGTGATTCTGTCTTGTCTGTGTTTGCATCTTAGTTTTAGAACATCTTTCTCTGTCAATGTCCCTGTTGGAGATACTTTCATTAGTCTTTTTTTCTGTTAAAATAATTTACTGTATTTCTTTGGGTGAATGGTGGGAGAGAGAAAGGTATGCCTTTTGGTGCACACATGGGTAGTTGTTGGTAGATGTGTGGCCCTGTTGGAGTTTGCACCAACATAGGCATGGGGCCTTGGTTTGGTTTCCAGTTCTGTGGCGGGCAGGTGCCCAAGACTTGTAGAGAGCTGCATGGGTGGCCTGGATGCTGCTGTCCACTGACTCAGTGAGAGTCATAGTGCAGACACACTCCTTCAGTGTGTGTGTGTTTTGGGGGCTTCCTTTTTTCTCCCCATGCAGAGGGGCAGTTTTCCTGCAGAGGTGTGCTTTCTGTCTGCCAAGTGATCCACGTGGCTCATGCACTTCTTGACGCTCGTCTTCTGGGCATGGGTGTTTGATTTTGTGAGGGTGTGTCCTTCACACTGGTAAAAGTGGGTGGAGGTGAAGCTATCAGGCAGAGAGCACTGGACTGTGAACTGGAAGACTGGGGTTGGGGAGAAGTGCCAGGGTGCTTCTGTGGCCTTGGCTTATCTGACTAACAGTGGAAGCTGTGCAGTGTTGGAGGTGGAAGAAAGGACTCTGCAGTTCCCATGCCTTCTCTCCTTCCTGCCCTTTGTTTGGAGTGCTTTACCCTCACCTGGCCATTACCCACTTGCTGGCTTTTCAGGAATCTGCCCTGTGCCCCTTCCAGGCATCCTTACCCTGAGCCCCAGTGTACTCTTTCCCATGGTGCCAAACACCATGGCCTTGTTACATTTGTCTTTATATTCCAAAGCCTAACTTCTTTTTAAACTCATTTTTGAGCATGCTGACATATTTTAACCCAAGTGGTATTAAACATGATGTTCATCCCTAAATACTTCAAAATATATCTTTGCAAAACAGTCCATATTCTGATGTAGCAGAGTAGTAAGGCATACCTGACAATTTTAGGAATGATTCCTTGACTCCTTCTAACACTTGGACTGTGTCCCGATTTCCCTGTTGTCCCTAATTGTCCTTTGCAGATGCTTTCTCCAAAACAGGGTTCAGCCCAAGATCACTCATTGGTCTGGTGGTTGTGTTCCTTAGGTCCCTCTCAGTCTGGAACAATCTTGCTGTCCATGGCACAGGTTTGTGGACAAGGCTCAGGGCCTGGCTGTCCACAGGTGCCCAGTCCTCATGTGTTCAGAAGACATGTGAGGAGGACATGGTGAGGCACTACAGTTGTTTCTTTCTGTGTTGGGTTGGGAAAGGGATTTCTCTTAGTGTCAGATGTTAGTGATGCTTGAAGACCAGTGTACTGTGCTGCTCCCGGCCACTGTGGGTACCATGCTCTTCTGGATCCAGACATCTGTGTTTGCCAGTGGCAGCTGCTGCTCCTGCCCACTCTTGGAGGAGTGTCTTTCTGAGTCTCCATCTGTGGTCGGGTCTCATCTCATGTCCTGACAGTGCAGGGACTTGTTCGTGGTAGCTTCTCTACTGCACACTCCTTTCTTCTACAGTCTGTGAACCGGCACTTTCTAGCCTTTCTCTGTTTAATTTAGGCCCCTTGCTTCATATGTGTATATTTCAAGATAGTTTCCTAAATAATACCAGCTGCATTCAGGATCCCACCAAGCAGTTTCTGCAAAGCAGTCAGAAGACAAGGAGTCCACCTGTCATCATTTTTTCTTTGATTGATGGGCTTAGCAGTTAGGAGTGCCATTGATCTTAGTGATTTGGAGTAGTTAGAAAAGCTCTCTTTCTCTTAGGCTTCATTTCCTTCTTTAAAATGACCAGATTGAACTGTGTGGAAGAGGTGATTTTTCTTTATGTCTGTTCAGCGAGATGGAGGGCTTTTTTGTTTCTTTTCTTGGTGGTGATTTTCTGTGTCTTCAGAAAAATCAGTCGTCCTTGGCAGGACATAGTTTTAGCAGGTCAGCTTTGGAAGGAGTCCTCGGGGCTTAGCACAGGATTCAGAAGTCCTTTTCTTTTTGAGGTGTGAGGGTCACACGTGTCCCCTCGTCCTCGTCCTCACCTGCATCCTGTTGATGCCTCATTCGTGCTGTGAGGTGAGAAGCCCAGGCTCAGACATTCAGTATGGTCGTCAGATGGCACAGGCATCCGGCAGCCCTGCTCTTCAAGGGGCTCTAGCCTTACAGCCTTCCCTTCTGGCAGAACTGTGCCATCTCCTTTCCACAGCCTGTCACCTGTGTTGCTTAACTTTACCTGCTCTTTGAGGAGACAACAGCAGCTTTTTAGAAAGTGCTTCTGTGTCTACTTTGTGCACTTGGGGGCTTTTCTACCCTTGTTTCTGTATGCTTTGGTATTAAATGTATTTCATTATGCAGTATTGTTTCTATTGAAGGTAGAATATTAACTATAAGCCACATAATATTTTCCATATTATGAACTTTTTAGTGTAGGATGGTTTTATTTTGGAAATATTGGATGATTCTGTGGCACATGTAAATTCACGTAGATGTAAACTAAGGGCGAGTTTGTATAGTACATTTTTCCAAATGGGCAGATTCTAAATGTACCAAGGGCTTAGCTTTCCCTTCTGTTCATCTCTGTGGTCCTGTTGTCCCCTGGGTGAGGAGGGGGTGGCTCTGTGAGCTCACTGCCTGGTGGGACTCAGAATGACCTTTCTGATCTCTTGTGGGAGGCACCTATCACCTTTGACTGCACATCAGAGTCCCTCCATCAGGTTCTCATCTGATTGTCTGGGAGGATCTTTCTCTTCTGAGTCTCCCTGCAGGCTGTGCACAGCTCATAGTGACAGCTGCTTCTCCAGATGCCATCGAAGAAGGGCTGAGGACAGTGGAACTGGGCTTTCAGACCCTTCCCTGTTTGCCCTCTGCTCTTAGGAGCAGAGCCTAGCCTGCTGTCAGGGCAGGTGTTAGGGAGAGTTGAGGGTTAAGGCCCTACATTTGTCTGTCTTACTCACTGAATGCCCAGAACCCTTGCTGGTCTCCTGTGGTGGTAATTCTCAGGTTCAGTACTGGTGATTTCCTTGCAGAGGCATTTCTGTGACCTTCGAAATGTAGGCTTCTGTGCTAAGACGTTTCTGCTTTTGCTTTTTGTTGACTACATTCCTATTTCAGGAGATAATCTGTTACCTTGCTTTAGAGGAGTCTTGTAGTCAAAACATTTATCGGCCTAGACTGTGCCCCTGTCTCATCTCATTGTTCACTCTCCTCCTGAGGAAGGTGCTATGTGGTGCTCTGTTGACAACGTGCCAGAGCCCGTTGGTGGGCGGCTTCAGCCAGTCAGATGCTTCCTGGTATCCCAGTAAGAAAGATATATAGTCCCGGGATAACAGGAAACTTCCCATTTTCACATCCTGTTGTTCGGGTTTTGTGACTCGCTGCCTCACCACAATGAAGGTTAGTGGACATTTATGTATGTGTTTCTTGTTAGCACCACAGCTTGAATTGTCTAGGCTCTAGAATTAGACCACAGAGCTGGAGGACAGGATCACCTCCTTGAGCATTTTATAGCGAAGAGGCCTTCTGCCCATTAAGGTTAATCCTTTCAGTTGTTTGAAAAGCTGTGTCTCAGCCCATATTTGCCCCTTTGAAACGCAGATGGAGCAGTCTGCCTGGATGCAGCTGGCTTTCCTCTTAAGTCTAGGTGTCACAGCACAAGTTAAACTCTGTACCAGAAGGTGGTTCTATGGACTTGTTCTAAGGAGTGTTTCACAGGAAGAGTGCCTTCATGAGATCGGGGGGTCAGAAATGGGATGCTTGGGTGCATTCATAGCTTTGCTTTTTGAGTTTCATGATTCCATCTAAGTCTTTCTTGTGAGCTTTAAACAGTGCCCTGTTTTTGGCTCTTTCTGCTGACTGGGGACCTTTTTCTTGAGGTCGTCCTGCTGCGTGATACTGTTTTTTTTATTCTTGTTTTAATAAATGTACCTTTTGACTTTTTAGTCATCATTTAAAAAATTGTTGGTAGAAGACCAGTAATTGGATGTAATTTTTGAGAAGATAGAAGTGCGTAGTCAGATTTGGAACCTTATTTCTCTGATCTCTTGTGCAAACCTCTCCCATGAGGATGACTGGTTGGGTGTGACCGTATTCACTCCACACACATTTGTGAGGCCTTGGGAGCTGTGGTCTGCCTCTGTAGATTGTACGCTCCTGGCAGCATATGGACAGCAACATGGACAGTCACCGCAGAGTTGTCCTTGTGACAAATGTGCCGAGGGGCTGTCTAGGGGGTCAGTGTGCTGTTCAGGCAGGGCTCCTTCAGGAAGTAAGATGAGTAAGACTGAGCCAGGAAGGAGGTGGGGTGGGAGGCAGGAAGAGGAGGAGAAGGGAGTTCCTGGCAGAGTCTGCAAGAAGCTTTGAGAGGGAGAGGCTGGCCTAGGAGGAGGGGGAGGTGCCATTCTTTTGTCTCTCAAGGAGAGAAAGTGTGTTATGTATTTTGGTATCTGGATATATTTTTCTGTTACTTGTACTTCTGAGATTTTTTTTCCCAATTTTTCTAGACTAGAGTGGTAGGTGATTGGATTACTAAAATTATTTACTGATCAAAAATGACATCTTTAAACAGTATTTGTAAAGAGCTGGGTGTACTTCAGCATGTCTGTGTACGTGCACACACATCCTGTCAGAACCTCTTCTGCACTCTGACATGCTCCCTGCAGACTCCACTTGTTCATGTCCAGGAGATCTGCTCTGTCTCCCTGCCACCGTCACACAGGTTGTCATCCATACAACACATGCAACACTCCAGCTGTCTGCAATCCAGGCGAGCTTGCACGCCATCTCTCCCAGCCCCAGGAGGTAGTGGAAATACCTGTCCCTGCAGTGTGACTGACCTGCTCAGGGTCCCAGGTTGCTAGACAGCTCTGGATTGGAGGGTTCGCAGACAGTCCTGGATCTCCAGAGTCATACCCCACCTTGTCCCTCCTCTGGGATTGTCTCTGTATTCCCTGCTGTACTCTTACCACTCACTGTGTTCTCACGTCTGTGTGTTCCTTTTGCTGCTGTTGGCTTTGTAATCAGCTGCATTTTTCCTTCTTTTCTGTAGCAGGAAAGAACATCTCTAGCATGTCTTGCCCTGTGGCCTGTGTGTAATGTAAGGAGAGAAGATTGTAAACCACCACTGAGCCTTTACTGAGCCCTGGCAGCCAAGCAGCCCCTGCCTTGTGGATATGCTCACACCCTGGGTGGAGGAGGGAGGAGGGTTGGGGACTGGTGGGTAGGCAGCTGGTCCTCATCCAAGAGCTTAGACTGGCCTCACAGGGTTGCCTTGTGAGGGACCCAACTGCACTCCTTTGCCAAGGTCCTGTTCTCGTATGTCATTCTTCCTCTTGGGGCTTTCAAACCAAGCATCCTGATCACAGGCACCCTGTTGTTGCTGGGAGAAACTTCGTTTATCCTGTGCCCAATGTGTGACTCAGTACTAATTTTCCTTGTTTAATTTTTGCCTTTCAGACGTTTGATGCAAATGATTTGTATCAGGGACAGAATTTTAACAAGGTCCTCAGTTCCTTAGTGACCCTAAATAAAGTAACAGCAGGTAAGACTCTTTTTATTAAATTTGAGAGGGTGGGAGGACTAAGGGCCTAAAACCTTTGGTTTTTGTTAGCAAGGGAGAATGACCATTATTAAACTTATGAAATAATCTTCACTGACATTGCATGCTCAGTTGTTCCTTTTGCTGCTGTCATTGTGGGGTCATGAGCACTTGGAATGCAGTTCCTGGTGCTCGGAGGCCGCTCTGTGCCCATGGACTGGCCTCCTGATCACTTTCTAGACCACACTTGCTCTGGTTGCTGCCTGGAAGTTTCCCTTTGTCTGGGCCCAGGTTCTATAGGAGAGCTGAGGCCTGCTAGGATTCTCCCAGAGTAGGGTGTCACCTGAAATATGGCTGCATCCTTCATAGCCTTACTTAGGGTTAGAGTTGCACATCTCTTAGGACTTTTTAGGAGAAAGCATCTAGGACACGAATTGCAAAGGATAGAAATGCAGAGATGGATGTGAATTGTTCAAGCTACCATGCTGTTCAGCGATGTTTTGCAGGTGAGCGTTGAGGGCATTTTTGTGTGAGTGATTAGACAGCTGTTACCTTCACTGTTTCTTTGTTGTGGAATGGTAGCTTTAATGTGAGCCAACAGGCAGTAAGGAAGACAGTCAAGTACCTCAAGCTGTGGATGATATGGAAAGGGAAGTTCTTTGGGATGGCTTAGTGGGACTGAATACAAGAAAGACTGTGTGAGATGTGCTCAGAGTGTGGCACGTGTCTGTTCCTCGGCTCCTTCCTTAGATACAGTCTCAGTATTGGACTGCGTGTGCACTGCAGCGTATAGGTGTTCCCAAGGTCGTACCACGTAGGTCTGTGTCAGTGTATCCTGATGTGTGCCCCTGACAAAGGCTCCTTCCTGAAGGTGCAGTCTTCAGAGCATAGCCCCATCGTGAAGTGACACATGACTGTTCGTTGTTGCCTTGAAGTTTTAAATGATCACCTCAGAATTAGTGTAGATCTGTGGCAGGCAGGGATAGGCATAGCCTAGATAAATAACATCTATAAGAGTCCTTAATCTGAGTCACCGTGGAGACCGTCTCTGCCTGCATGCTGCAGAGGGTCCAGGCTCATTCAGTCCTGTGCCCGTTGTCAGTCCAGGTTTGAGGCACTGTCATTTTCAGGTAAATGAGGGAGATAGCAAGAAACTGGGACCAATGGCTCTTGGGCACCTGCCACCTTCGTTTTCTCCCCATCACATGCAAAATATTTCTTGTGTATTCCTTTTTTTTCTATCCTGTTTTACTTTTTTATTGCTAGTTTTTAGATAAGGTTTTGCTATGTTGCCCAGATTGGCCTTAATCAAATGATCCTTCTACCTCCAAATAGTGAGTGCAGGGATTACAGAAGTGTACTGCCACACCCAGCTTGTCATGTATTCCTATGTCATTGGCTACCCACTAGATGGATGTAGTGTTTTCCTTACAAAGTCATATTTGGAAACTAAGAGATAGACTTAATTTTTCCGCTTTTAAATAGTATTAGTGACCCCTCCTAGATGGAAAGTGTTTTTCTTGTGCTTTTCCCTTTGTTGGCTCCTTTCTGGTAGTTTCTGGTTTTGAAGTCATTGTGGTGGAAGTGACTGTATCCTCTTAGTTCTCAACTCAAAGTCATTGCCTGCACAGTAGGACAGTAGCAGCTGCTGTATTTTTGGGAAAATTCTGGCATTATTTTACCTCTGCTCCTGTCACTTAAAGAAAATCATGAGTAGCCAGGTGTTGTGACACACACTTGTAATCTGTCACTCAGGAGGCAGAGGCAGAAGGATTGCTTGTTCAGGGCCAGCCTGGGCTGCATATTGAGACCCTGTCTCAAACAAACCAACCAACCATGTGTGTTTTCAAGACATTTAGATGAACATTTGCCTTTTAGCTGGACAAAAGAGCTGATTTGGAGAGGCAGGGGTCTCAAGAGGCCTTGCTTATACTGAGAATTCCCTCAAAGGGCAGGGCTAGACAGGCAGCTTCTTGGGCAGGTCTGCAGGAAATGCTGACGTCTGTGGCTGATGTTGTCCTTGGGGTGGCTCATGGCATCTTCGAAGTGGAAGATGCTCTGTGGAGACAGCCCCACCCCTATGCAGGGTGTTAGAAGTATAGGGCACCTCTGAGAGGTGGCTCCTGGGATGGCCAGAGTGTTTCAGGACAGGGTTCTGCACTCCCCTGGCTGTGGAGCCTGCAGCAGTGTCAAGGAAGGACTGGATGGAAGGGGCACCCTGGGCTCCTGGGTGGTCTGGCCCAGCCTAGGCAGGCTGCATGTTGCCTAGGTGCATCAAGAGTCTAGGTGCATCAAGAGCATCTGCAACTCTGGATTTCTCGGCTTTGTCCAGACTTTTAGAAATCGACATCTAACTTAGGGTCTCATTGGCGAGCATGTGAATGGATCCAGATGGGTCCGCCAGAGGAGCAGGATCTAGAGATGCTGGTCTGGGGTGCTTTTGTGGATGGCCTCCACATAGCTTTGGGACATTGGCAAGGCACTTGGAATCTCAAACACTGGTTGCCCTGGAAAGCTTTCACACCCTCATTTTTCTTTTTCTTTCTTTTCCTCTTTTCATTTTTGTTTTGCTTTTTTTTTTTTTCCCTTTTTTTGGTGCTGGGGACTGAACTCAGGGCCTTGCACTTGCCAGGCAAGCGCTCTTCCACTCTGCTAAATCCCCAACCCCTCTTTTCCTCTTTTTTAAGACCACTCTTAAGACATGGGCTGGTAATATTTACTCGTTGTTTGGCCTGTGGTGAGGGAATCCAGGGAATAGAGCTAAGCCCTTACTGCCTGCTTGCTTTGTTCCTTAGCTGTGCGCAGCTTCCCCTGGAGGAAATAATACTCAGAAGGGTCTCTGGGTGAAATTACACAAGGGTTTTCTGTTGGTCTTGAACAAGAGTCTTTTCCTTTTGTTCCAGTAGTTGTGGAGAAGTGGGCAGTATGGTGCCACAATGGAGAGTGAGCACATGCTGTTCTGCTGGGTTGAATTTGAGAGGGTTCCTTTTTCAGGTGAAGGGGAGGTATGAAAACGTAATAAAACATTTTACCAACTTTTGAAAAATTATACTAGAGAAGAACGATAAGTAGTCATTGCAGACAGTTTCTGGAGAGGTAATTGGGGAATTAATGCAAGTCTTTTATGAGGAAAGAATCTGCTCTTTGTTTACTGTGTAAATGGCCTGCTTTGTTGTGGTCTTTTGGTGTGGCCCTCCATGCTGGCCCAGTTTTAGCGTCAGTGTGTGTGAGGGTGTGTGGTGTCAGGCATTTTCAGCACTTTCTCTTTCTGTGTGCATGACCTTTTCAGACATCGGACTAGGAAGTGATTCCGTGTGTGCTCGGCCCTCCTCGCATCGAATAAAGTCTTTTGATTCCCTGGGATCCCAGTCTTCTCACAGTCGGACTTCAAAATTGTTCCAGGGCCAGTACCGAAGTTTGGTAAGTATGAGGGGCTTTGTGGGATATGAGAGTCTACAGTTGTGTCTAGAGGGATGATTGTAATCTACTGACAGCGTTAAATAGCCAGAAGTGGCCTGATCTTCTCTGAGGCTGCTGTGTTTGGCATTTGCCCATCAGATCCTCCAGATACTGTTCTGAATCGGTGCTTTTGAAAAACTTGTTTATTTGAGATTATATTAAAAACTTATAATTATGGTTGTCTAGAGAGATGCATGCTTGGACATCATTCCCTGCTGTAATGCTTTCTTACCTGACATATGCAGTGTACAGAAGTATAGGATGCACAGTATATATGTGGAACACTGAGCCATACAGAGAAGAGACGGGAGAGTTGAAGATTCTGAAGGTGGCCTTTTCCTCTAGTTAAAGCATCCTTTGGAGCCTTCCTGACTTGGGAGGAAGTTCACCAGGAGGAGCTTGCCACCAGTGCTTAGGACATGAGGATTGGCACTTAGGTGACTAGTCATCCAGCTTCTAAATGCCCAGGATGCAGGCTATGAGTAAGGAGCCCAGGTGGACGGTGACGTTGGCACTCACATTAGGGAGAGGTTAAGTGTGGGGTCTGATGCGTCTGGGGAGCCACATCTCTGCAGTGTGGGAGCCACCCTCTTTGAGCGGATGGTGGTGACAGTCTTGACTAGGTTAGAGGCTTGACTTCTTGTGCACCCCCTTGAAACATAAAACACTGACTGGGCTCTAATGAGAACCTACTTCTTTGAGAGATTAAAGAGGACCATGGCTTTCCTTCTGCTCTAACTCAGGAAGGAAATTGGAAGGCCTGTTAATGGAGATCCTCAAGAAACAAAAGTGAATTTTGATTGAGTGGTAGTTTGTAGAGGGAGATACTTGAGTGCACTTAGTGGAACAGTAATAAAAATGGTGAAATATGGAAGGGGTCCAGGCTTTTCGTGTTCTTGAGAATTTCGAGTGAAGCTAATTCTCGGTGCAGTGTTTGCTTTCAGAAGCTCCACTCCCTCGGTCTGACCGTGTATCGTGACACCTGTGTTCCGTGGTTCCCCTGCGCCAGCCCCACCCTCCTACCAGAGCTCTGGGTATTTTCAAGCCCTGTTGATAGGATTTAGTGCTGCAGGACTAATTAAGAACTACTCAAACCGCTTCAGATTAGCTTTAGAAAGTGTGTGAGGAGAATGTAAGAAATCAGCACACTTTGAATAGAAAACACCTGCTGTCTTGCCTTTGTTCCAGAGCAATTTTCATTGAGTTTTTATGCTTTCCTTACTGAGTAAATGAGGACTGGATTGCAAATGTATAATTTTAAGTAAAATAAAGTTAAATGTCAGATTGGTAGTGAATGCTACTGAGATCATAATTGGTACAGGGTTAATTTTTCATGAGTTAAAAGAATTGGGAGGTATTGGGAATGAAAAGTCTTCAGCTCTCTGTCCCATGTGGTCTTTCATGGCTGACGGGTTCCTGGAGAGGCAACTTTTCTTTCATGGGACATGGCACTTCTCTTACATGCTAGGTGAGGACGACTGTTTGCCCTGAGGTTTTTCTGAATGTAGTTTATTAATAGCACTGTGAAATAATTTTCTTGAAAATAATCTGCAGTGAAACAAGAATGGTCAAATATCTGTTCAAAGGTGGTTTATGGGTGGTTTCCTGTGCTGGAAGTTTTCCATAACAGAACATGAGCTAAACAGGCAGGCGAATTTGTGGTTCTTGAGCGTCAGTTTATGGATCTCATGAAAATAAACCTCAGTGTTGAGCCAGTCACAGTGGGTGGGTTCTGTTTCAGGCTTCTGTCCCTGTGGGCAGGTAGAGGGCCAAGAGACACCAGTGTGCCACATAGGTATGCCTGCTGCTATCTGTGGACACAGTACGTTCTGTCCAGTCCCTGTTGACATGGTGGTACAAGTGGGTTAGGCTCACCTGCTGCAGTGGGCAGGCACAGGGGTGGGACTGTGGTCATTGCTGGTTGGAGTGGGTATAGTGGGCCTGCGGGTGGCTCCCCTGAGACTGCTTTCCTGGGTGGGCAGGCTTCTCTGGGAGAGAGAGAGAGAGAGTGAGAGAGAGAGAGAGTGTGTGTGTGTGTGTGTGTGTGTGTGTGTGTGTGTGTGTGTTTGGGTCCACCCTTTTTGGATGAGGTTTCTCCAGAACCTAGTCCCGGCTGGATGGAGGCCTGTGAAACTATGCAGTGTCTGAGAAGAATGCCACTTAAAATGTATGTACCTTTCGTCTTATTAGTGTGGCAAAAATGAGTATGTTTGGCATTATTCAGGGTTTGTGAAAGTTTGACAAAGTAAGGGCTCTGAGATTCTGTGGGTGGCCATGTTGCTTGGTGTTAAGTGTGTGGAGTCTTTGAGGACAGCTTAGAAACCTGTTGAGTTTTAAACGTTACTGTGCCCCTGATGGGGTTTTGACATATGGCCTTATTAATAGATGCCTTCACAGATGGAAGTGCAGATTTTTAACGCAGCCTTGTTTTGCAAGACAAGAAGAAAACCATTTACCATGTAGAAAAATACTAGAAATAACCTAAAAATGCATAATAGAGGGTTGATTAAATAATGATACAGTCATATAGTGTATTATACAGTTAACTGTTGTCTACTGCTGGTTGGAAAATGTCCACAGTATGCTGTGGACACTGTGACTCTGTGTATGTGCAGGTGTGGCAGTGGCAGAATGAGGCCATTAAAACATGGAGATGTCTCCCCTGGAGGCTGGTGGCTGGTGGTGGGCAAGGGGGGGGCGGCTTGGGAGATGGGAAGGTCATGGTTCTTAGACATTTTCCTGTTGTTTGACTGTTCTGGGCATTCTAGTCATGTTTTGGCTGCCTTTACAATAGTAAGATGTAACTTAGTCGCTTTATAATGAAGTGGACTGCGCTTGATGTAATTGTCCCTCCACCTGTCTTTCAGGACATGACCGATAACAGCAACAGTCAGCTGGTGGTACGAGCAAAGTTTAATTTCCAGCAGACCAACGAAGATGAGCTCTCCTTCACGAAAGGCGATGTCATCCATGTCACACGGGTAGAAGAAGGAGGCTGGTGGGAGGGCACACACAACGGCAGGACTGGCTGGTTCCCCAGCAACTATGTGCGGGAGATCAAGCCCAGTGGTAAGTGGCTAAGCCAAGACTCATGGCCCACCCCCTTTCTTCTGGATGAGGAGGAACCAAAGGACACAGATGTCCTTAGCATCCTGAGGGTTTACTCTTCAGACCAACTTAGGGAGATGGCCTGCTCTTGGGTGATGTTTTCTTTTTACTTTTCCTCTGCACGGGGGTCTAGGATAAAGGACTTCATAGTTACAAACAAGCTTTGCATTCTACCATGACAGTTTCCACATACAAAGAGAAGAATTTCTTTTATTTTAATTTTTACTTTATTTTATTTTGCTACGGTCTTGCTGTGATGCCCAGGCTGTGATGCTGAGCCAAGTGATCCTCTTGTCTCCACCTCCCGAGGAGCTGGGACTGCAGGGGTGCTGCTGTGCCCAGCCAGCGGTTTTTATTGCTGCAGTTAGGCTTTTCTGTTAAGATACAGTTTATCCTCTTGTTAGGCCAGTGTCAGGCTTGGGATTTGCGGTATGCAGGCAGTGTTTGTTTTTCATTACTAACGGGTACTGTTGCCCATGATGTAAGGTGGTTAATTTCTGCTGTTTTCTGTATTGTAATGCATCACTTTCCTTGTGTTTTCTGTGACTCTTTGACATATTCAAGGCTGATCTATCAGAGGCTAGTATTCTTTTGAAAGGGAACAGTGGTCTTTAAAGGGTTCATTACTACTTAGCTGTGATTCACGTCTTGAAGTTGAAAGTTCCCTGAGGCTTGTGGTTTGATCCCTGTCACCAGGGTGTGGCTGTTCACGTCTGCTAGGCCAGTGCCGAGCAGGTGTGCTCGGTGTTCATGAGACACAGACACAGGTGTGCACATGGATGGATCCATATTGAGTGTTGACAGGTGGCTTTGCAAAGTCTGCTGTGATTGAACCTATGCATGCCTTGCTTTTGAATTGTGCTCTTTTGTGATGTAAGAGAAGTCAAAGACAGGGTCATAAAGGGGAAGAGTGACTGGGTAGGAGCGAGGGGGAGGGGTAGGTTTGTTCATCAATCCTGTAACTTTCTTTTCATCTTGCTCCAGTGTTTGAAAAGAAGTTGTATGACATCATCCCTCTGATTCTGCCTAGGGAGAGATGATTATGGAGCAAAGTGGTAAACAGAGAGCCTTGTAAAATAGAAAAACTGTAAGCCAAACCTTCATAGCGTCAGCAGCCATCCACCTGTACCCAGAGTAGAACTGGTGGATCAGATGGTGATTCTAGGGTTGCTTTCACTGGAGCCCCATGCTGCTTTCCAGTTTTTTTTTTTTTAATTGTTTCTTTTAGGTGCTGGGATTGAACCCAGGGCCTTGCACATGGTAGGCAAATGGTCTACCACTGAAGCTACATCCCAGCCCTGCTTTCCAGTTTTGTACCATTTCACATCCCCACCAGCAGTGCTATTGGTCTGTCCACGTCCTTGTCTTACTGTTCCTTTTGGTGCTGCTGTTCTGTTGAGTGTGGTGTGGTGTGTAATTGTTGCTATGTGTTACAGTTATTAATCACATTAAAAACAGTACTTCTCATTTTTATCCTAGCATCAGCTTGGCCATGATTGCTTGGTTGCTTATTATGCTCTGGCTACTGTATAAGGAACGTCGTTTTTTACCTGTGACTGCGGAGCTCACCAAGCTGCAGAAGACAAATATTACTGAGATATTAAGGAGGTTAGGAACAAATAAATGAAAACCTTTGGGAAGATGCCTGTCCATGGGTAGAACCAGCCGAGAGAGTGACGCTCTACCAGCTAACGGATGGAGCTGTGGTTTAGTCTCTGGCTTAGCCAGGCATCCTGCCCAGTTGGGGACCCCCTTGTCCTGGCCCTTTGAATGCAGCACGCCTGGTGAAGGAGCTGCTGGGCCAGGGAGGGGAAGCCTGACTTCACTGCCACCTTTGTAGATGGGGGTGTCACAGAGCTAGTGTGTATATCACTGGAATGGAGCCCTGTCTGGCGGGAGGCAGAGGTTGGTTCAGTCTGGTCCTTCTAAGTCCCAGGACTTTCCTTAGTTCTTATATGGACTAACTACTAGTTTGAAGGGAAATTCTTTCTCATTTTGAATTGCCATAGTAGGAATACAGATGAAGGAGTTTTTTCTTTACAGGTATTTTTCCTTGTGGATTTTTCAGTTAACCCAGGGTAAGAAATGACACTGAGGATAGTTCGGGGGTCTCAGAGTCCTCTGCAGGTGACTTCCAGTGTGATTTTCAAATAGGTTTGAACATTCTTCATGTTGTCTGTTGGTAGTGATTCATTCTGCAGCATGCACACATACGAGTGTGCCTTACACATGGTACTCTTGAGGCCCTACTTTTGGCATAGGGCGTGGGGCCTGAGGCTGGCACCTGCAGAGTAACGAGGAAGGACCAGTATTACGTGTGCAGAAGTGTTGCCCTTCCTCAGGAACAACCATGTCAGCTGTTCTACCTGAAATTCTTGTGTTTGTATTTTATTTCTGTGTGTGTTTATGTGACCAGTTCCAATGGTGTTCATGATACCTTGTTAGCAAAGATGAATTGTTGGTGCTTGGGATGAAACTCACTGGTAGAGCACTTGCCTCATGTGTGTAGAACCAGGGGTTTGACTTCCAGTACCAAAAAAAATTATTTGCAAGGAGCCATGTTGAATTCATAATTTTTGAGCTAAACTGAGAACTAAGTTGGTTTACTTGGTTTCTTTCTTTGACAGTGAACCAAGGGAATAACCTTTTGAGAGTAACTTTCTACCCTCACTGTTCTCTACTTACCTGAATATATTGTCAGAAAAGTTAAGCCAATCTGATTTTAAATTCTGGCAGTTGAGGTAAAACTGCACATTTTTTATTCTGCCACTTCATAGCAATTTAGGATAAAATTCTAGGACAGTTAGATTTTGGCATAACATTTTTCACTAGCTTATGCGACTTTCTGACTTTGGAATAGACTTGTTTTTCTAAATTAACTTAAAGTAAACATTGTAATTTGTTGCATTCTTTAGGCTGTTCATTTGCAGATAAAGTTTGTCCCATTCATCTCTTCCCTGGGGAGTCTAAATGGCCACCGATTGTGCCCTCTTGTGGTGAGCCTTGGAAGTGCTCTTTCCGGCTTCACGGTTGTGTATTTGTGCTTTTGACCTGTGTATGGCTTCTTGTTTTACATAGCTCCTCTTTGAAGACAGACACCTTCTAGTATTCGGAATAAGAATCTTTAATTGACCAGGTGTGGTTGTTCATGCCTGTAATCCTAGCACTCAGAAGCCTGAGGAAGGAAGGTCGCAAGTTCAAGGCCACTACACAGTGAGACCATCTCAAAAAAACAAAAAACAAAACAAAAAACCAAAACCAAAACAGCTAGGTGCTGTTGGCTCATGCCTGTAATCCCAGCTACTCAGGAGGCAGAGATCAGGAGGATTGTAATTCAAAGTCAGCCTGTGCAAATAGTTTTCGAGACTATCTTGAAAATAACCCAACACAAAAAGGGGTGGCAGAGTGGCTCAGTTGGTAGTTTGCCTGCCTAGCAAGCATGAAGCCCTGAGTTCAAACCCAGTACTGCAAAAACAAAAACTTTTATTGATTTCTGGTGGCATATTATTCCTAAATAAGCCCTGTACATCACCACTGATGAGCAGTTTTCTGAAAGATGCATAGGTGTTAGCATTTGCTTTCTGTGCATCTTCATAGACTGTAAAGCTCCCACATTTCTACTTTCTTGTATGTACAGGTAATGAATGTATGTCTTCCATACATAAAAGCACATAATACAAAACTTGCACAGGCAAGGAGGGAGAGGCAGCAGGCCTGTCCTGGGAGTTAGTGATGCTGCTTGTCGCTATTAAATTAAAGGCACGAGAGTAGTGTGGTCAGCGTGATGGGTCCCAGTGATTCCAGATGGGCATCACTGGGCTGAACAGTGGCAGCTTCGTCTACTTCCAAGTCCCGCTTCATGTGTGCGTGCGTGTGTCTCCACCAGCTTCTTCCAGATGATTATTTCAGGTGTTTGGACTTTGGTGCTCTCATTTCTGGACAACTCATCATCTGTGGTACAGGAAAGGCATTTTTAAAATGTTAATTCAGGAGCTGGTTGGCTCTTGAGCTGATAATTCATAACCCATGCTGGGCAATGCATGTACAAACTTAAAATTGAGGTCCACAGATCCTCCTTAGTTTGTCACTTTTTAATATTTCCTGCTTACTTTTCCCAGAAAGTGACAAAATGCAGCTGAATTTTGGACGCAGTTATTAATGTAGTTGTGAAAGAACTTTTTGTCTGCTGTGTCACTAGCATATGCCTGTGCTGTATCCCTTCTCTGCTGTAGTGTGGGCTGGGTTTGGGTAGGTGCCTGTTTGCAGGTGGTGCTTATTTTCTGAAAGCACTCAGGATACAGAGGATTATTTCAGATCGATTTTTAAAAAATTTTATTTTAGTTAGAGCATAGATAGGAAGCTGTGAACCTCTGAGGCACATGCAAGAAACAGCTTTCTGTCGAAAGGGATGAGGGGTCAGAGGATTTGGCATCTTTCTTGGCACTAGGTGTGAACATTCATGCAGGCTCACAGTGTGCAGTGGTTTGTGTGACTGGACACTGGGTCTGCAGTGACAGTGACAGTGAGGGCACAGCACAAAGACTGAGTATGTGTAGCAGTGTGGGGTGAAGTTGTTAGCACTCCAGAATTAAATGTGTTCTTTTTATAAAGTGTTGTTTTTATTTATGCTGAAGGCATACAAATGTGTCCTCTAGCAAGTAGGAGGGAAGAGCTTATGTGATGCAAAGCACGTCCCCGCAAGTCCAGGCCCTGCCTGGGACAGTGTCCATTCTCTTCTCTCTTCCTGTGGGACAGCCCCAGCCCCTCGTGTGCCCACACTTCTGCTTTGGTTCATGACCTTTGGCTTACACTCCTGACTCCTTGGCTTCTCCCCTCCTTTCCTCTTTCCAAGCCTGTTTCCATGCTCCTGTTTTGCTGCTTCTCTTTACTGGGAGTGCTGAGTAATACTTCAGTCTTAATGTATATCTCATCAGCCTTTGGCTGCTGTGTCTTTTTTTTATTCATATTTGCATACAATGTTTGGGTCATTTCTCCCCCCTTCCCACCGCCCCCCCCCCCTTACCCCCCCTGTCTGCTGTGTCTTGACACGCCCCTCTGTGTGACATGAGGACATACCTGGATCCTGTTCTCTGTCTGTCCTCACTCAGCACTGGTCAGCTGCATGATCCACATTGCTTTGTTATGATTGTTAGCAGCTGGGTCTGGTTCTGAAACCAAACTAGCATCCATTCACAAGTATTTTCTTGAGCAACCACTTGTGAGGATGAAGAGAAACATCAGTGGGAAGCCAAGCTGAGGAAGCTCAGCTGAGGCGGCCTGAGTGGTACTGATGTGAGGAAGGAGGCAGTTGTGCGCTGTCTGCTCTGTGGGCACTTGTACAGAATGAAAGAGACTAGAGATACAATAGTCAGTGCTCTGAATAAGCTAAATAAGCTGACTAAAAAAGTCACTGTTGTGACAAACAAGGAAACTTGACTAGTCTAGCGATTAGATAAGATGAAAAAGTTGTTGATTTTGTCATCTGCGATAATGACCTGATGTTAGCAGTTTGATTTCAAAAAAGAAAAGGTCCCTCTGACAGCGTGGACACTGAAGTAGCGATGGGTGACGTTCCTGGGATCTGCTGTGTAATGCTTCCAGAAAAGAAAATAGGATATATGACAGGGTCAGCTCAGTGCTGATGACCTTGGAGCTAAACGAGAACATATGTAGTTGTTCGCTGTACTTTTACGTATACCGAAGTAGGGAAAGGCCACGGTGGCACAACTGTGACAGTTTCAGAAGCAGATCAGGAAGGGTTACTCTCTGCAAATGCTCCCTTAAAGAATTGGAAAGACATGGAAGAAGACAGCTGAAATGCAGTTGGAAGGAGCCTGGGATGCAAAGGTAGGCAGAGGGTACACCATAGCAGAGAGCCTTCCCTGTAGACAGGCAAGCCAGGGCAGTCCTGGTGCAGGAGGGCGCTGGAGACAGCACCTGTGCTCATGCCATGGCCTTGGGGAGTGGCATGGCTGTGAGTACTCATCAAGGTGAAGGTAGCCTCCTACCAACAGGACGGGGCAGAGGAGGACATGGATCAGCAGAAATTCTTTATCATTGATAGAGAAGGCTGGAAGCGGAAAGCCCTGAGTTTGGCTTCCTTTGAGCCTGACAGGGAAGCATGGCACTGGTTATTGCTTGCTGGGTAGACTCTGATCCTTCCTATTGGGTGATGTCCTCAGCCTGAGGACACAGCGTTTCTTAGTTCTGGAAAGGTCTGCCCAACTTGTTTTCTCCTGAAACTCATCTCTTGTCCTGTTGTGCCCTCTGTGGTCTCTTGTCCTGTTGTGCCCTCTGTGGCTTTAATTGTTTTTCATGTTTTTCATATTTTTAAAAGGTTTTTGTTGTTGTTTTGCTGGACTCCAATAGTTCTGAATCCATTCCTCAAATTTGAAATTTCACTCATGAATTTGTTCTTCACCTATGATGGCAACCTGTCCACTGAGATTTTTATTTTAGTGACCATGTTACTTATTTTTAGAAGTTTTGCCTCGTTCGTTCCCACATGTTCTTAATGTTCATGGAGCTTCTCCATTCACTGTTGGCCGCCTTCCTTGTGTCCTGTCACTTGACTCGACTCTTTCTACCTTTGGGCACTGGCCCCCTGTCACACTCACGTACGCGCTGGGTACGGTTTTCATGGGCGTACACCTCATGGGTTCACTCTTGGTGGGGATGTTGTTTGGTGCTGTCCTTCTGTACTCTGCCCTGTGGAAGTGTTCCCACAGCCAGGATGAATGTTGGTGTCCTTGGACTCCCAGAGTTTCCTGTTCTCTGTAAATCTGGGTGGGTCTTGCACTAGGCATGTGTGGGCCACATGACTGTAAACTGTGCCTTGCCCTGTGCACCCACACCTTGCCTTGCAGTTTCCAGGCCGCTGTGGTGGGCAGAAGCATCTTGGCTGCTTTGTATCATTGTGCCAGTCACAGGAGGTCCTGTTTTGCCTGCCCTGCTGGAACCAGGGCTATGCCGCCCTGTGTTGGCTGCAGCCCTGCTGGGGCCGTGATAAATTCACCTCCCACATCACAGGGAGTGTTGTGAGTTCCCAAAACTTTGATGTTTTGGAGCTTCCCCTGCTTTCTCTTTTACATTCTGTTGTTTTTTGCCTGAATTTTTGAGTTTCTTGCAGGAAAGGGAAGAGCAACTATAACATGCAGCCCTAGGAGGGGGACTATTCCTTTTTCTCGCCGTCCTAACCAGAGCAGCTGCAAGTGGCAATGAGCTGTAGCTATCACAGGGGCCAAAAATGGTTCTTAGGACACTAAGGAGGTTGGAAATTTTTTCATCTATTTCCTGGCTACATGTATTTTTCCGGCCTCGAATGGCCAAAGCTTCCTCTCCTTTTTATTACGTTTCCATGCTGTTTTTTGGTAGAAGCTACCAGAAGCCCCTGCAGTTGCCCAGGGCTGCCTGCCCTGCTTTGTTGATGATGTGTTCCCTCCACATCCCTGGAGCTCAGACACTGGTGGTCTAAGCCAGTTGACATGTGACTTCTGCATCTGGAGTGAGGAGCGGCCTGTTGGGTTCCCACAGTAGACAGGGGCTTGCCCATGTTAGGCCTGCCTAAGCTGTTCGTGGAGTCTCTTCCTCTAGGGAGGAGTGGTTGAGGCTGGGTGGTTCCATGTAGGAGCAGACCCTCTGTGGGTGCTTGGTAGAAGGATTTGTGGCCTTCCAGCCCTTGTTGAGAAGTAGCAGCAAAGTATGTTGGGGATGTGCTCACAGAGGCACTGCAAAGCATGAAGCACTAAAATTTCTTTTGAAAACTTGTTTTTCTTCTAGTTCTCATTGTAAATTGATTGAATTTTATTAAGTAGGAGCTGATTTGTGAGTTATATCTTAGGTTTTTAAGTAAAGGACCACATCTGCTAATTAGTTGCTTTTAAAATGCAGCAGATTCAGGCCACTGTTTCCATGCTCACTGCTGGCACACATGTTGATGCATGTGTTTCCATGTGTGGTTTAGGGTCTGGTGACTGAGCTAGGTCACCATCTCCTCTCTACCATTGTTTTGTATTCTACCCCTGAATTGCAGACTTTAAAGGTGGAAAGCATTGTTTTTCTTCCAGTGTAAAATAGTTCATAGTTTTCTCTTCACAGTTGAATTCTTAGTTAGCAAGAACACATTGGGTTTCCTGCTTGAGTTACTTAAATGGTCTGGAAGTGATTGGTTTTCTGTCCTGAATAGACAGAATTCTTTCAACTAGAACTGACACCTTCTGTTTTGTACTTTATTTTCCACCATTTGGGAAAACGTGATGGTGAGGCATTGCTGAAGATTTAGGCAGGTGACATCACAGGAACCTTCTGTGATGGAGGCAGAGTGGTGAGTTCTGTGGGCTGGTCTCAGGCATGAGGAGGCACTGAAGTGCCCAGTAGCCATTGGCCTTAGGACCTGCAGCCTGGGAGCATTGGGTGTGAGAAATACTCAGAGCCCTGTGCTGAGAGATGGTAGACGGGAGTCGTGGACAGAGAAGAGAGGAGATCTAAAAGAAAACTGGAACAGGTGCTACTCACACACCAGAAGGATGGCTAGGACCCCATCCAGCAACCACGATTCACACAACAGAATTCTTACAGGGAGCTAAGGGATGAGGGGGATGGTGTGAAAACCAACTCCCCTAGGAAATGCTTATAAAAGTTCCTTAGGAAAGAATGTGAAAAAGCATCTTCTTTCCCTTCATCCACATTAACTCTGATTTGCAGCTTTGCCCGGTAGCCCTGGAGAACCAGTGCTGGACAGATGGACAGACCCACAGAACCAGTGTTAGGCTTGTATTCCTCACCTCCTCCAGAACTAGTGATAAATGGACAGATGCCCACATAACCATTGAAATATGCCACACACACTCAGCAGTCTCCTAGAACCAGTGATATCCACATTCCCATCTACCCC
Organism: Castor canadensis; assembly: GCF_047511655.1. Classification (NCBI taxonomy): domain Eukaryota; kingdom Metazoa; phylum Chordata; class Mammalia; order Rodentia; family Castoridae; genus Castor; species Castor canadensis. The sequence continues at coordinate 2,239,890 of NC_133395.1, read as the reverse complement.
GTAAACCAGCGATAGACACATACCCACTCAGCCCGCACCCCGCCACTGATAGACAGACAGATACCCATAGGACTGTTGATGGATACAGATAGAGCTCATAGAACCATTGGTAGACTCATACGCCCACTCCTCTCCTAAAACCAATGATGCACAACACACCCACTTCCCCATAGAGTGAGGGGCAGACGTGCACAAGCTGGGTTTTGTTTAGCAGCCACTTCTTTGTACATCATGCTGCATGAGTATCTGTTGAATGGATATGTGATAGAGCAGTGCCTTTCTGACCACTTGAGTCCTTGCAGTAATCCTGCCTCTGTAAGTGTGAGGCCTCGGTAGGAGGGTTTGCCTTTCTTTTCCTTCCATCTCTGTGTATGATGGTTACTGCAAGCCTTGAGTCATATCCTGAGTGTCATGAGTCTCTAAAATACAGTCCAGAACTGTGGATCTCAGTGTTTTCTCCAAGTCTGTTTGCATAATATTTTATGTTCATGGCACTGTGAAACTATATGTGTGGCTGAACTGACACTTGTGGACCATATCTATTAAGCTTTTCCAACCCCAAGCTGGGAGAGCAGGGTGGGTCAAGGATGTGCTGACTCTTAGGAGGGATGCTGGCTCTCTTGCACGCAGCTGGTGTGCAAGGCCCTTTTCTCACCTTCCTGTCTGACTTGGTTATTTTAGCTGAGGCTGGTAGGTGAGTAGCCGTGGTATGCAGGCCATGCATTTTGTCATCTCTGCCATTGATTTAGTAAAACTTCCTTGTGTTCTTATTACAGAGAAGCCTGTGTCCCCCAAGTCAGGAGCCTTGAAGAGTCCACCTAAAGGGTTTGACACGACTGCCATCAACAAGAGCTATTATAATGTGGTGAGTGACTGCAGGGCATTTCATAAGTGGCTCTTGCTTCTTGAATGTCTCTGAAACTGGGCAACGTGGATTGTAAGTGAGCCGCCTAGAGTATGAAGGAGGAGTGAGAACCATCTACGAGTTCCACGGAGACACAGACAGCATTGCTGTTCCAAGTGTCTCCTGGCCTCCATGAACTTTTATAACCGTGGTTTTGTTTGAACTGGGTTTCTTTTTTGAGGGGGGTGGTACTGGGGTTTGAACTCAGGGCCTCACACGTGCTAAGCAAGTGCTCTACCACTTGAGCCACTCTGCCAGCCCTTTTTTGTGTTAAGTATTTTTGAGATAGGGTCTCATGAACTATTTGCCCGGGCTGGCTTTGAACTGTGATCCTACTGATCTCAGCTTCTCGAGTAGCTGGGGTTACAGTGAGAGCCACTGGTGTCCAGCCTGCCGTGCTCTTGTCACATAGCATAGTACTATGATCGATCGTGTCCTTTAGCATTACGAATCTTTAACAATGAGATTTTGCAAGGTGCAGAGTGGGATTTAACAGTCTTCTGTGCATTGAGTGCTGTTAACATTAGTATTGAGAGTGGATTGAAACACGCCAGGCTGTATGATTTGTAGCTCATTCTGTATCTGTCTTGAGTCTTTCTTGAGACTGCTGTGTGGTATGGAGTTTCATACTGCTGTGTGGTATCAAGTGGTATGGAGTTTGAGGAGCATTAGAATTTATGCATGGTTAAGACAGGTGTTTATGGGTCCTAAAATTTGTTGCATTTTGAAACATAACATGATGAGTTTTGTGAGGTTAAAAAATATCTCTGGTAATAATGTGTATAATCTAAACCTTTGTACCTAGACAATTGCATATACTATAGAAACAAAAAGATACTCTTCATTTAGGTAAATTCAAGTTGCTGGTATGACCTCAGCAAAGTAAACTTTCTAAACATGTGTGTTTATTTTTACATCTGTAGAAAATGTGCATTTATTTTGTTATTTTCCTCCACTTTTTTTTTAATATGAAAAAAAAAATGAACCCTTGCAGATCTTTGCATTTTCTGATGTAATAGTGACTGTCTGGTGTTTCAGAGTCATGGTCCTGTTATCATGAGTGTTTCACTGTCTGTATCTGTATTAAGAAATGATGAAAAATGGTGACAGATTTGAACACGAATGAGTTCTACCACAGTCTTGGGCTGTGGGTCTGTGTTTTCAGACCTGAGCATATAACCTTCTCGCTGCTTCCACATCTTGTTACAGAGCAAGTTTGCCATGTGGAAAGTTTACTCATTTAACACGTTAGGAGCCTGCACCGAGCCCAGCACTGCCCAAGTCTCTGGGAACTTGACAGTGAACAAAAATGACAGGAGTCTCCACATGTCAAGCTCATGTGTTGATGTGGGGACACAGTGGGTTTTCTCTTCCTCTGCCTCCATTGTTAGGCCTTTGCCTTCTCTTACCAGTCTTCATCTGACTGATTTGGACCCTGACTTGCACCTCAGTATTGTCAACTTGCAGAAAATAGACTGCTCAGAACAGTCTGGCTGAAAGCTCTGGGCTTCCACTGGGTGGTGCTCTCAGCTGACCACTAGGTACCTTTGAGAGCATCTCAGCTGAGACCAGGGTGCTGTGCATCTTTGAGAGTATCTGAGCTCAGACCAGGGTGCTGTGCACCTTTGAGAGCATCTCAGCTCAGACCAGGGTGTTTGGTGTGTAGCTGAAGAGATGCAGGTTCTGGGTTTATTTGTCCTTGGGGCTTATCAGTGGAGTGGCTGGGAGGTGGGCCTCTCGCTGCCTGAGCAGAGACTTTACTTGCTAATGCTGGCCTTGGCCTTGTAGTGTAAATAGGATTTTCCATTAACCTTCAGGTGCCTAGCAAAGTGCTGGGCTCTTGGAGGTTTCCATGGTGCCAGGAAGAGCACTTAGAAGCTTTGGGAGAAAAAGGCGTGACTGAGGCTACCACACCTTCCACTCACTTTTGAGGGCAGCCTGTGAGATGTGTGGCCACACTGGCCTGATCTTGCAGTCACAGGAGACAGGTTTTTGTCCTGACTCGACCTGCCTGAGTTCGATGGACACACTTGCAGTATGGTGACAGGCATCTTCCCCATCTGGATCCCGGAAGGGTTTGGGTATCCCACCCTGGGGAGAGTGACCATCTTGTGTCCTCATTTTTCACTAGAGGACAAGGTTGCTTAGGTTTGTGGGCCTGGGAAGACACGGCCTATGGCCTTCCATGCTCAATGGTCAGTGTGTCGCTTAGCATCCTCCTGCGTCAGCACAGGGAGTGACTATCCTTATCCTCATGCCTAATGCCGAGGGAAGGCATGGTGGTTTTTGCCTAGATGGACTGCAGGTAGGAGAGGCAAGTAGTGGTCACTAGGTTTTTATCTTTTTTTTTTTTTGGTGGGACCGGGCCTTGAACTTAGGACTTTTTACCACTTGAGCCACACCTCCGTTTTGGTCTGGTTATTTTGGAGAAGGGATCCCTTGAAAATTTTTTCTAGGCTGGTGTTGAACCAAGGTTCTCCAGATCACAGCCTCACAAGTAGCTAGGATTATAGGCATGAGCCAGCACCTGGCTACTAGTTTTAATCTACAAATGTGCAAAGCAAAATCTGTCTTTGGTCAGAACCCGTTGGATTCCTCCTTACCTCTCCTGTGCTCTAGAGAGAAGCACCAGGCCTGTCTTTTCTTTTGTGCAGTTCTGCATGCTGGCCAAGTCGGAGATGCTAAGACTGGGGTCTGGAAATTTCTGGCTCATGTGCATCATCACCAATCCTAAGCCCTGGATTTGTTTCATCTTTTTAGCCTTGACTTTTCACTTTGCTTTCCTGCAATTTGGCCAAGATTCCTTTTAAATCCTGTGGCCTCAGAAGTCTGCCAGGGCTGTAGGTGGTTCAAGTTAATTATCAAACCAAGTTAATTCTTGGCAGAGCTCCAGAGGCTTGCATTTAATTCCCTGAGGCTCTGGAAAGCTCTCTGGAGCGGTCTCATGTCCTAACCATGTTTTCTGTGCACAGTAGGGTGCTGCCGGCTTCCCAGCTCTTGCTCCTTACTTACTTACGAAACTTCTTTGTTTCACATAGTTCAGGATGGAGCAGGTTGAGGGTTTAGGTTAGCAGCAGGATTCTGACACAGGTAGAAGCTGAGTGTTTGGAGAATGAAGTGTTGAGTTGCTCAATTGTGGGAAACGCTGCCCTGTGAAGCAGTGACCTCCTGGTTCCAAATGGGAATCCGACCTGGGGTGGGAGGTGTGCGAGGTGGCTGGTAGAACTCCTTCCTACCTTAACTCAGGGATCGCACTCCTGCGCACTTGTCCTGACCCAGGAAAACTCTTTGCTCTTTTGTCAAAGAAGGAAGCAGCATCTACCTTTAAACAGAATGGACTGAAAGGAAGACATGAATGTTTTTCTTCATGCTGATGGCAGGCAGGGCTGCTTTGGTAGAGAGAAAGAAAGTTCAGGGTAGTTGTGCCAGTTTTTAATTTTCTGCTTGTGTTTATAAAGTAGGATTATGTTACAGATATTTGGTGTTAGTTTATGATGATGTTTATCTGGATGAAATCTAAAGAAAGTTTTATTTCTTACATATGAATCAGTTATTTTAAAAATTTCTTAGTTGGTTTTTTTTTTGTTGTTGTGATACTGGGGATGGAACTCAGGGCCTTGCACATGCTATGAAAGTGGTCTACCACCGAGCTGCACCTCTGGCTCTGTGAATCAGTTACATATTTTAAAAGGATGTATAGAATACGTAACACCTGCTGGAATTTGCAGTGACAGTTGTGACCCACTTGTACAGTCAGATGTGAGTATTCTTCTTAATGACGCTGCTCATAAAGTAAGCTTCCATGTCTGCGTTGGGGTAAGGCCCTCCAGCTTTGCCTTGAGGTTGACAGTGTAGGATGTCTGTGTGACTGCTGAGGCTGCCCGCCTTCCTGTGTGGCACCATTGTGTGACTGGACAGCTCTTTGTCTCGTGATTCAGGGACAGCCTGTGCTGGCTGAGCCCTGCTCTCTTGGCCTTTTCAGCATTGTGGGTTGTAAAGGCTGCTTTCTCCCTAAAAACTGTGCTGCTTTCTCAGTTCCCAGCTGTGGTGTGATGGAGCAGTGCTGGCCAGTGAGGAACTGTGAAGTTGCATGGGATCCTGCAGCAGCCAGGGTGTGCCCGAGGCACGGAGGGAAGGAGAGGTGACTGACATGCTTGGGTCAGGAAGGGTGAGGCTGTGAGGGCAAGAAGGGCATAGGCCTGGAGGGAGGGTGTGTGTGTGTGTGTGTGTGTGTGTGTGTGTGTGTGTGTGTGTGTGTGTGTGTGTGTGTGGCGTGTGTGTGTGTGTGTGTGTGTGTGGCATATGTGTGGGTGTGTTACAGAAACGGTCTTTAGCAAACACGAGTAGTTACAGTTAAGCAGTTTAGCGCGTTTGGCTTTGGGACAGGGGTCTTTGGTACCTCCTGGAGGCTTTCACCCCTGTGTTCTGTGCTTAGTGCCAAGGTTGAGGAAACATCTCACCTTCTGCTCACCCCCTCCAGCAGATCTCTTCCTCTTGTCACATGAGGTGCTTCCTGTCTGGAGAAACGGGCGCAAGTTTTCCAGTACGGGCTAAGCAGTTTTGCCAGGTGGGCCTGGCAGTATTTTTAACTATGAAACCTAATTGTCCTTCTTACCTTCCTTATAACATTTTCTTAACTGTCTGTGATATATCTTATTTTTTCTTTTTGAAGGCTGGTTTTGGTTGTTTGCTTCTCCCAGTTTTGGAGGATTGGGTCTGACGGTTTAAAGTACAGTCTCTGAGGACACAGTGTGTCCTCTGTCTGCCAGGCCTCTGACGCTTGAGTTCAGTGCCTGTTTCTTAGAAGGACATTGTCATCGTGGGCTCAGATTCCACGTTTCTCCACAAGGAAGTGAACTCCCTTCACAGTCTTTCCCTGCTCTGGCTGACCCCTCCCTCTTCTGCTCTGGCCGCCATGAATAGACCCATTCAGGGGCGAGGCTAGCTTCAGCAGTGGAAAGGGCCTCTGCCGTTTCATCTTGGGCAGTTGAGTGGGCCGCTGTTTATGAGGTCTTGCTTCCTGGTGAGTGAGTGCCCTCTACTTGGCTCACAGGGACAGCAGTGGACAGGAGTCATCAGGTCCTGTCTGTTAAAGCTGGAGTTTAGATTTAGCAGTGGCTTTCCTTTCATTGCTTAAATCTGTATTAAGATAGTCAAAAGTCACAGGCAGAAGATTGAGCACGTTTGATGTGTTCATCTCTCCTGAACATTCTGTTTGTGTGATCAGTTGGAATGGTTTGTTGGTTTTGTAGTGCATCCTAGTGCATGGAGGTAGGTATGACTTTCTGGTTAAACAACACTGGCCCTCTAGCAGAGCAGGGTGGAAAGGATGGGGAGGGGACCTCCATTCCCATGTGGGATCCTGTGGGTCTCTGACTTCTGCTCCTCTGTTGTACCCATGGCTGCCCTGTGGTGGTGGCAGAAAATCCAGGGTTACTTTATGGCTCTGCTGCTCACCAGCTGTCTGAAAGGAAACATTTTTGCAAGGATTGGAGCTCAGTGCCAGGAAAGATGGCAGGTGTGTGGTATCAGTGCTTGGATTGTGCCCGGAGCTGCACATGGCTCGGGGGCCTTGTTGGAAATCTGGCATCTTCCCATCCTGCCCTGCAAGGTGTCTACTGCCAGCAATTGCTAATGGGAAGCGTTCATTTTGGCTCAGCTAATTTGTACTTTATATTTATCTGTCAGGAGTTATCCAATTTTGGCTAAATTTGCTGCACTAATATAGGTTATCAACATTTTAATTATAAGATTAGTTTATAACTATTCTGACTTTAAAAAAAGTAGTGTCCATTTAAAGGTTGTTTGCTTTGATAGACCTTTAATTTTTAGTAGATGTATCGTGTAGATTGATCTAAATATCATATTCTCTAATGAAAGTGTCATTCTCAGAAATTAATCTTAGTTTTCGTAGTGAGATGTATTTTACATAGTAATTATCATCTCTATCCAAAATGCTTAGGACTGGAACTGTATCAGATTTTGGAGGTTTTTGTTTTTTTTTTTTAATTCTGGAATATTTGCATAGACTGTACTGTCTGAACATTTGTAGTCCAAAAATCTGAAGTTTGAAATGGTCTAAAATCTGAAACTTGTTGAGCATTGTGTCAGGGCACAAGTAGTGTCAGATTTTGCTGCACTTTGGGTTTTGGGGTTTGGGATTAGGGATGTTTAACTTGCATATTGACATGCATAGATTTTAAAGGTACAGTTCCATGACCTTGGCTAAATGTATTCCCTCTGTCTACCATCCATATCAAATACACAGCCTATTACCTGGAAACGTGTCTCCTGCCTACTTTCCATCTCTTTTCTGATTTCTGTCATGGTAGGTTTGTTTTGTCTGCTCTTGGACTTAATAGCGGGTATGTAGACTGTACTTTGTGATGGCTACATTCGCACAACATAGTGTTGCAGAGACTCACCAGTGCATCCGTGCTGTTGGGGCTATCAGTGGTTCCTCTTTTTTATCTAAAGAGACTTGGCCTTGCTTGTCTGAGGATGGAATTTGCTCTAATTCATTCTACACATACATGTGCCATGTGAGGCTGGCAGTAAGTGAGGTATCTGGCCTTAGTGACAATTCATCCCATGGGGTTACCAAGTAACCACAAAGAATCATGACATTAAACACACTCTTATTACTTAGAAGCAAAAAGATATGAGTTGAACGATGGTGACGATCTTGTCAAAGTTTGAATCTTGGTGTCAAATAACACTTGAAATGTCAAGTAACACTTACTCATCATTTATTGTAGGTGCTACAGAATATCTTAGAAACAGAAAGTGAATATTCTAAAGAGCTGCAGACTGTGCTTTCAACCTACCTGCGGCCATTGCAGACCAGCGAGAAGTAAGTTGGAGTTGGGTGCTAGTCCTCACCTTAGGGTGTCTCTTAGATTTTCAGACAATTAGAGGCTGAAGTAATGGATGGAACTCAGCATACCACTCCGCCTTAGACATAGCAATGTGTTTGTTAGGTTAAGACTTTAATAGGGTTTGGGGTGGGAAATGAGAATATGAGTCGTCAGACCATTTACACTTTTTTACTGTTATTTTTCTTGGCTCTAGGTTAAGTTCAGCAAACACTTCATATTTAATGGGAAATCTAGAGGAAATCTGTTCTTTCCAGCAAATGCTTGTACAGTCTTTAGAAGAATGCACCAAGTAAGTAAGATGCTAAAAGTTTGTGAAATCCAAATCGGTCAAGTTCAACACAATCCCAGAATTCACATTTCCAAGGATGTAAACTAGGTTATTTTAAATCCTCTGGGAGGTAAACTTTTATAGTAAAAGGTACAGTTTCAACTGTCCAGTTTTTATACTAGAGATCCTTACAGCATGGGGAAAGGCTTCACAAAAGTAGTGCTTTGAAGGTGTTCTGTGGAGATGACAGGTGGCTCAGCTCCCTGTGCCCGTGAGCACAGGGAGTCTGTTTTCCCCAGGGTCATACTGCAGTTGTGTGTTCTGGCTACAAGAAGCTGAAGTATAATGCACCTTATGCATGCGATGCACTGTGGGGGTTCAGAGTTTAATTCACTTCTGCAAGTCTTACCATTTACTGAGTTTTAATGTGATCCAGGTGCTGTTCTTTGTTCTTTAAATGAGGGAGGTTTTTAAAGATAAAGCCAGGGCACTATGAAGTGGAGTGATTTGCCCAAAGCCAAGGCCACAGAAGCTGGCAGACTCCTGAGTTAGAGCTAGGTGGTCTCCCCTCCATGCAGTAGGAAGGGCTGGTTGATTCTGAGAACGCTGCTCTCCACTGAGTGTCTCGGACTGACACTTTTACATGGCAGTGTCCTGCCAGTAGGCTCCTCTAGGGCCTGGCTGCTCTTCTCTCTACCTTCCACTCCCCTTTTGTGGCCTCATGTGGAGCCACCAGCTAGTCAGGTGTCCTGCTCAAGTTGGGAATAGGCCTGGCTGCACTGTTAGTGGTGGGATGGTTTGTAGGCCAAGATGAGGCAGCACGTGCTCACTCAGGACTGAATTGACATGCAGCTGTTACTTAAAAACATCAGTTACTTGACAGAGAATCCCTTAGACCTGATTTACTGTAGACCTACTACATTGCAATTTTAAAGACTTTTTCTGTAAAAAGACTTCTTTCAAGACCAGTAGTACTGGCCTGTGAATGCCGAAGTGTGGTTTATAAAACTGCTTGTGTAGGAAGGTGAATTCTCTGAATCTAACAGTATTTTACAAACACGTTTTCAAATAAAACCCCTTTACAAGCTGGGCATTTGTTTATATTTTATTTTGATGAAAAGCAAGTTACATTTACTTTGAAAGTAGAACCTCAGAGGTTGTTCTCTTCTGGGATGTTTTTATTCTTGCACTAGATCTACTGTCACTGATTTTGGTGTGGTTTTCTAATTCGAGAATCCAAAGCACACTAAGTCTCTAGCTCCTCGTGAAGGACAGATGCCAAAGTCGAGGCTGGCGGCTAGTGGAGATGCCAGAGCTTGGAGAATCTCTGTGCAGCTCCAGACAGAGCTGGGGCACCAGCATCTCTGTTCTCCAGAGTCCAGCACTGTGCCAGGGGCTCTACAGTAAAGCTGTTACATACATGATGTTGCTTGGGGTAGCTGTGACTCTCCACTAGTCCTTGTTGAGTGTTCTGGCCTGGCCTGCTGGGTGCTTTTGTGCATATGTTCATGTTTCTCTCTCATTTGGTTACTCCCTCATTTTCTGCTTCCTTGTTCCATACATTGACGCTTTTTCATTGTGAAGTTTCAGAGGCTTATGAATAGTCTTGTCAGATGCAGAGCGTATTTTCTGGCTATCAGTTTACAGAATGCTGCCATCCGTGGAAGACTGTAGGGGAGGTACACACCTATCTTACAGCAAAAGTTGCACCATTGTGGTGCTAGTGCACAAGGCTGTGAGATTGGAGGCAAGATGGTGTCTTAGTCTTTATACCTTCAGTCATTTACTAATAGAATTCTAATGTGTTGTAATTTTTATATAAATGGATGATGAAAATGGACAGTAGAGCACAAGAAGGAATTTATTTCTCTAGAGACTTAATTTCTCAGCATGTTTGAGAAATGTTGACATATGTATTTTTTACTAGCTGAAGCTGAAGTAGTCATGGTTTTCAGCTTCTGTTTGGTGACAGGTTTAAAAAATGTGATTTTTGAGTCAAGTTGATTGAGAAGGATGTTAGTAGCACTGTTGTAGGAAGGCAGGCAAAGGATTTGGGATAAAGTCCTGAGGCATTTTGAGGTGTTTATATCTTGCTCTGGGGACAGCGGTGTGCAGTTGGATGGCCCTGGAGTGTGGTTTGAAGTGGAAATGGAAGGAGACCTGGGTGGGGCATGGCAGGGTCCTGAGGGAGTTTATAACTGCCCTCCCCAGCCTTCCATTCCTTTGCTGGCTTTGCGTACACTCGCAGGTCCTCGGGAGGGGCAGCACACAGTGTCTGGCCCTCTTGAGCCTGGGCAGGTGCTTGTGACCCGGAGTCCTGTTCTGGGCTTCTCTGGCCTCCCAGCCCTTGTGCCCCTCCTCCAGCCATTGTAACATGTCAACACTGAGCCAGCTGGCTTTGAAGGCCTGGGCTGGCCTTGCTGACCTTCTCTAAAGGAAGGTCTTTTCTCCCTGCCCTCTCAGGCCTTGGGCATAGTCTTCTCGAGGTTTCACTCTCAGACTGTAGGACATTTCATTAGTGCCTATATCTCTGGGAAGTTGGGATGGGAGGGTGACATGTGTCCTCTGCTCCGTGCATCTCTTCTCTTTGCCTTGCTCTTGGTAGAGATCTTGGCAGGTAGTTGACTGGCCGGGGAGTCAGTCTGAAGGCCAAGCATGAGCTAAAGGACTTCATGAGTGACTTGATGAATTTGCTTATTATTCTGGACTTTAATTTTGATACAGCAGGATGGGAGACAGCTTATTTTTAACCACCAGCTAGTTCAGACCATCATGGCTTGTATTTGGAATGGTAGAGAGCAGCAGCATGTATTTTTAATCTTGCTCGTCAGTGCCTTGGAAGGGGCGATGCTGGATCATGCACCAAAACCTCCTCGGTCTGACAGAGAAACTGGCCATGTGTTCAGGGAGGAATTGTTTGGGATAAGGAAGCTGAAACATGATGGCTTTTTTAGGGGGAGGGGAGGGGTGATTGGAACTGCAGTGCTTTGGCCTGTTTTTAGCTATAGTGCTTCTTTTTCTTTGTTGGCCTCCTGCTGCAGGCTGGGGTCTGCCATGTAGGTACTGTGTCGTAATCTCTACCATTTCAGGTCCAAGTGTCATGGCCCATTGGTGACTCTTGCCTCTGAAATAGCCTTTCTGAAAAGAGGCTGACCTTACCCCAACTCTTGACTTAGTTTCTAGCACTGCCGGATATTTTTGTGGAGTTCTCGGTGGACTTCAGTGGACATGAGAGGAGTCCATGCCACCCCTCTCTCCCCTTGTTGGTGCTTACCTTTACTCTCTGTCAGTCCCTTCCAGAACTCCTGGCCTGTCCTTACTCCTTCTTCTCTTCCTACCTTGAATTACGGCCGAGACTCCTGGTTCTATGTTGGCCCTGCCAGGTGTTCTTGCCACAGCCTGGCCCTGATTCACATCTCCTGGGTTCTCACTATGACTTTGTTCCACTGTCCTAATGGGATGGGCTTCCAGGTGGTTCTGCGAGGTCTGGGGGAGGATTTGGAATTCATTGTGCAGACTTATAAGATGAGTGGCACTCAACCAGGGGATTCAAGGTGATAGAGTCAGTTGAATGCATGGTATAGGGTCTTCCCTCCAGCCCTGCTGTGTGCATCTCTGAAGTTCTCTGCAGGAGTCAATGCTATGCTCCAAAGCTGACATTGAAATGACACCCTTTTTCCCATGTACTTGTCCCCAGTGCTGTTTTCACCAGCCGCTCCTTGAGATGTTTGAATACGACCTGTAAAAATCATGGGAATTTTTACTCCTGAGAACAGCAAACTTAGATGTTCAGTTCCAAAGCTTGACTGGTCAGCTGGAGTCCTTCCACAGTGTGCTCGCCTCCCTTCAGCCTTCTTGGCTCATAGAATGTGGTTTTCTTCCCTGCTCTCCTGCTGCTGAATCCTACTTAACCAACAAGCTGAGTTCCTCTGGTTACCTTACACTGTGATACAACTTCATTTTATTGAGGAAACTATTTAAAGTCGCATATTTAATGTAATTGTTAAACAAGTTAAGCGAGCACTGTGTATTTTGTTGAGAAATTAATTTAAAGCTTATCTTAAGATTTGCATAAGTGCACTTTTGTGAACACTGTTTGGACCAGGCACAATCCAGACTGGAGGATGTAATCTATTTGGTGTGAAAGCCGTCTGTTTGGAACATCCAAGTAGCCCATGCCCGGGTGACTTTGGACAGGGTCAGTGGGTTGTGGTTCCAGCATCCCATGCCTTTGCACAAACCATCCTTGATAAGTAGCCAGGACAGGCCAGGCTGCCATTGGGGAAGGACTTGGGGAGTCTCGTGCGCACTTTAGAAGGTGATTCAAGGTGGTGGGCTCAGGAGTCACGGCCACATGGTCTGGACTGTAAATGTGGCTTCAGAACTGAACCTTGGCAGCCCTGGACTGCTACATACCTCACCTGAGTGAGGTCCTTTAATAGCCGTTGCCCATAATGTCCTCACTTGAGCATCTGCTGACTTCACAGAAACATGGTTTCAGAGCCATGTTGAGAGCCACAACGTCTCTGGATCTGAAAACAAGAGTGCAGGTGGTGATGTGATGGCAGCACATGCCACACACAGACCAGCACGGCAGAGTGTCCTAAGGGTTGGGGACTGAACCTGAGTACAGGGGTCAGGGGTCCTAGTATGGAGTACCCCAGGGTACAACCCAAGCTCTGCTGCCTTCTGGGTGTGCTGGATGCTTGAAAGAGCTGATTGTGGTTCTTGTTTTGGGTGCAGCATGAGCAGACTTGCCAGGAGACTGACAGGCAAGGAGCCAGGCACCATAGCAGCTATGTCCCCACCATGAGCACGGACATGCAGTTGCTTGTGAAGTGTCATCTCCAAAAGCTGCCTGTTGGTTGCCTGTATGGTCATAAATGACCAGTGAGGCCCACTCAGCATATAGTTAGGTCTTTGTGTTGATTTCAGTCTCTTGTTGACCCTGGTTGTGCTGGCTGGGAGCTTTCCTCAGCCTCCTGGACAGAACTAGTAGGAAAGAGTGTCTTAAATACTTCTCAAGGACCCGGTCCTAGCAAGGACCATGGATCATTCTTGACCTTTTTTTTAAAAATAGACATCTTTAATATATTAGTTATACAGGAGGTTTCATGGTGACATTCCCATACGTGCTTACAGTGTACCTTGGTTACGTTCATCCCCATCATCATTCTCCCCATCTTCCTCCCTGCTACTTAAAGTGATTTTAACAGGTTTCCGTGTTCTGTTTTCACACAAGTATATCATGAAGTCCATCGACTATATTCACTCTCCTTTACCTTCTCCATGTATCCTGCCCGTCCCACTGTGCCCTTCCGCTAACAGGACCTGTTTTACATTCCTTTATTTTATTATGTGAGCGCGAACTCATTGTTCAAAGCGTCTTCACCATGGCATTCTACCTCTTAATATATTGCATTTTAATCAGATTAGCCTTTTATTACTCTTCCGTACTTCCCCTCCCTCCTTGGCTATTCAGCAGCTTTCGTGCATTTCTTTATGTCTTCCTGCACAGATGCAGTGCATTTCAGTATCATTCACCGTGTCTCATTCGCTGACACGGTGCTGTGTAGGCATGAGGGGTAGACTGCTGCAGCCCTCAGACCACTTGGTGACAGCACCACAACCACTGTCAGATTGCAGTGCTGACTCGGCCTGGAGATAGCGGCCCAAGCATTTGTCTCCAGCAGTACTCCTTTGCGTCAGGACGTGCCAGAGCTTTCTCCTGCGCAGGCTGCAGCCCTCACAGAATGCAGAGGTCACATTCTGTCTCATGTTCACTTTACTTTTATGTATATTCTGTCTTCTCCAAAGTGATTACACTCACTTTTAAGGTAAAAACTATTCTTAGCTGTTATTAATCTCTTCCTAGTGCCTTAAAATGGTGCAGAATAAAGTTAATTTGTTGAGTTAGTGACTGTCCTGCAGGGAGGCAGAACTACCTACCTGGCAGATCCCAAAGACTGTTAGGCCCCACCACGTGCTTGATGCTGGATGTCAGCCTGCTGGCAGTGCCATGTGAGCTTACTTTTACTTCAGTTACTCATCTGTCTACTACTCAGTGAGACCTGCATCAACAAGTATGTGGCCTGTCCAGGGACGTGCAATAGCAGTGTTCGCACTGGTGGACATGTCCTGACTTGTGCCACCCCAGTGCTGCAGCCACCAGCTATGTGGGGCTGCTTAGCCTTTGATCTGAGGTTGCTCTAGGTGAGGAATGGCAGTTTTCATTTTAGTTAACTTTACATAGCTCCTGTCTAGTGGATGGTAAATTGGGAGGCAGAGAAGCCTGGCAGAGACAGCAGGCAGGGCGGATGTCCTGGTTCTGCTCAACATGGCCTTGCCCTGTCTCCTGTACTGTGCCTCTTTGAGCTTCCTTTCCTGCTCTGCAGCTGTGTGACCTGTTCAGACAATCATCAAAGGAAGGTTGTGAGGAGTAAACCATGAGAGTTTTCAGTGCTGTGTAGAATAGAGCGGGGAAGGGAGCATTCCTGTCACTCAGGTGCACTGGCAGGTCGTTTTACAGGGATCAGTCATCTATATAAAGCTTCTCCCATCCCCTTTCTGCATTGTTTACGTTTTCTGTCTACATATTGTCTGCTTTTAGAAGCAAGAGATGATTTTTTGCATCCAGTGTGTGTCAGTCAAATGTCTAGCACTAGCAGCACTTTTCTGAAGCCTGGTGGGGTTTTTTTTTTTTTTGTTTTTGTTTTTGTTTTTTTGAGCCAGCATGTTATATGCAGTTGGAGTGGGAAGACCAGCTTTGACAGGAGCCATTGGGAGTTAGGAGAGAGGAACCCAAGGGCTCAGAACCACTACCATGGTGTTTCTTCCTTGTCTCCCAGTCATCTCGGAGCAGTCTGGGACTGACTAATCAGTACTTGTTCTCAAATTGATCAGGAACAGCCTTGGCACTTAGTAAGCAATAAGGAATGAATGAATAAAGATTATTGAGTAACAGGGAGATGACCAAGTTACCATAATTTTGAGTGTTCCATGTTTTGAACGTGAGATTTTTCAGGACAGCCCCCTCAGGGCAATTCTGCGCAACAACTAGGTGACTTCCTCCAGCCAGCACCTGGCAGCCTCAGGGTAGAAATGACCCTAATTGAGAGGCAGAAATTCACAGTGTGGGACTCTCATCCACCCTTGGGGTGCAGGATCTGGAGGGGACTTGCTGGGGGTGGAACCCGGGGGTTACTGATCTGAGGTCCTAACCGCAGGTGGGTAGCACAGTTAGCAATTGCAGTGCACTGCAACTATAGGTGTTCCCCAGATTCATAGGTTGAGACTTAATTGCCAATCAGATGGTAGGAGATAGGGCCAGCAGGAGAGGAGAGAACCTCATGATGGCATCATTATAAATGTTCCTTCCCCCTTCCACTGTTTGGGAACACAGATGTGGGTCACCATCTTGAAGTAGAGACAGGCCCTCCCCAGACACCATGATCGTAGTCTCCAGAGCCATGAATGGTGGATCTCTAAATCACCGAGCTCAGGCATTTTGTTACAGCAGCAGGTAAAAACTGACACAGAGTGCTTATTGAAGGAACAGCAGAGAAGAATAGATGCTGCCTGCCAGTGGCAGATCTGGACCATCATGCCAAGGTCCTCAACACCTCCTCTGGCTTGGACCTTGCTCTATCCTTCTGTTTGCCTGGCTCCCTGGTTTTGGTTGCATGCATCCTCTGGGCAGGTGATTGGTCAGGCTTGTGCCTAACTGGACTGCAGTGGAGGCAGAACTGTGCCCACTGTGCTGTCACTTTGTCGAATCTGGGCTCTGGTGTTGGGGAACATTCCAGCTTCTCAGGCTCTGTTTTTTTGTGTGAAGCTGTGTTTCTCCCACAGAACATGTAGTGCTGTTGCAAAGGTCTTGATTTAGGGATGCCATGTCGAGCTTTGGTCCGTTTTCATTCCTGTGCAGCACTTGGACACTCTTTGTGTTTGGATGCTCGTTTTTCTTGGTCTTTCTGCTCCAATCACCTTTGTGGTGGTTCCTTTGATTTGTTTGTGCTTATCTGTCTCTGGTTTCCGTATATGGAAACTTTATCCTTGTATGGGATGGCTTTTTCTGGTCATTTACTTTTCTCTGTCTTTCCTCATTTTCTAAACTCATTACTCACAGTTCTGCTGTCATTATTTTAATTATCAAAAGTTTTAAAATTTTTATTGTGAATGTCCTTATGGAATCATTTTCTTTCTCAGATGCAGTATTTTTTGTCATTTTTCTCAGGAATAATTGTAAGGCTTTCAGATATTTTCATACTTTCTGGATAGTAACTCATTTATTTTTGCCTCCTTTTCCGATTCTGTTATCTTTGTTAGTTTCTGATTGTTTGGTTTTTGCAAAAGTCTTTGTCAGTCCTTCCTTCCATGTCTTACAATTGGGAAGTGCTGGCCATGAGTGGAAATTGTTGATTCTGGTTTTGTTGAGGAGTCCCTGGTGCTAATATTTTTTTGAGTCCTATTTCTTGGAGCAGGAACTCATCCTTCCATCAGTGTGCTGGGAATCTGAAGACCCACTGGGTGAGGGGAGGTGGGTGGCATCCTCCCAGGAGCCCTATTGGTAGTACAGGTGCCCCACCCCAGATACCCCAAGGTATAGAGAGATGGGCAGAGTGCTCTAGGTTTCCCACCTCTTAGGGTGGCCCACAGTGTGTGTGTGTGGGGGGGGTCCCCAGCTGGTTGAGTCACCAAGGTATTGTCATTCTTCTGCTTTTCAGCCTCTTCAGTGGGCTCCAGTTGGTTCTTTGTTCCTTTTGTTCTCATGAGATTATGCCTTTAGGATCCTCTGAACGAGTGCTACTGCATGGAGTTGATAAGGAGAGGTTCCGTGTCTAGTCTCTGTTGCCTAGAGTGAAAGGTGGTCTTTGTACTTGTGCCAGCCTTGATGCTACTTGGGTGGGAAAAACTTGCCATCCAAGTGACCATGATTAGTAATGCTCCTTATTTTATTCAGAAATTAAGGCATTGTGACATCTGTTTTTCTCACTGCCCAAAAGAACTTGGATTTTTGTTTGTTGGTCACTGTGTCATGTGTCCTTCCTAGCAGTCTGGATGCTGTAGAAGGTGCCTGAAACAGAGCTGCTCTCTGGCATGTCCTCTACCTGCTGGATGGGGGCAATAGTAGAAGGGCCTAGGGTCTGTGCAGATGGAGGTCTGGAGTGTTTTCCACTCAGCACCTTCCTGTGCCTGTAGCTGATGTTGTCTCCCTCTGTGCCTTGTCTCCAGGTCTCCTGAGGCCCAGCAGAGAGTTGGGGGCTGCTTCTTGAGCCTGATGCCGCAGATGAGGACCCTGTACCTCGCGTACTGTGCCAACCACCCATCTGCTGTCAGCGTCCTCACCGAGCACAGGTTTGTTCCCTGAGACATTGGAGTGGGAGGGAAGGTGAACAATTCTGCCTCCAGATTTTGCATGAAGTACTCTTGGTACTGACTGAACATTTGGTTTTGATTGACCTCAGAGTGAATGCTGGTTAGTGTGTTTGCAAAAGGAAGGGTCCTTCTGATGTCTCCCTTTTGCCTAGACTTTTGGTGGAAGGGTTGTAGGAGTAGGGAAGTATCCACAAGCTCATTTGAGGTGGTGGGAATCAGATTTCTCCTGCGGTGCAAAGCTGGAGGACAGCCTGAGTTAGGGAGGCTGCAGGCAGTGCCCTGTTCTCAGTGCCCTGAGAACTTGGTTTGTAGGCCAATTATTGAATTGGAGACCAGTTGAAATTCTAGAGCTTTTCAACCCAAGACAAAAGTAAAACATAACACAGAATGTCATTTGTTGAGAATTTGATGAGGACTGTGTTGTTTTCTGCAAGTTGAAAGAAGAAATTGTTTGGCTGTCAGGTCCTTACCATCACTGGTGACTGCTGAGAATTGAGAGTTGCCTTTGTGCTAGGTGACAGGGAGACACTTCAGGACCTCAGAGGCTCGGTTTCTGCTTCTAAAAGGGGCACAATATTTTTCATTAATGTATTAGAAGAAATTTCATGGTTTATTTCAAAAACCTGTTCAAAATTTTTCAAACCCATAAATGGGAAAGGTATTCATTAGCACAAAGACAAATACCATCGTGTTTCTACTTTCACTGTTTAACCTCAGCTTCTCTAAACGTTTCAACTTAAAACTATAAAATGCAACAACCAACCAACTTTGGTGAGCTGGCCTGGCCCACCAGGCCCTAGGACCTAGCGGGCTTCTGTACACCAGCTCCTTTCCTTCAAGTCCCTGCTCATAGGCTTATGGTAAGCATTGAACCTAGCCTGTACGCACGAATGGATCACTTCAGGCTGACAACGATTAGGGCTCATTGTTCTGTTGTCTTGTTTTCTTAAGAAAAGTGAAATTGCTGTTTTCTCAGTGTGCTCAAGTATGAAAGAATCAGTTTTTCCAACACCCTTTTGTGTTGAGCCATCCATCTGCAGTCTTGAAATGAAAGTAGCAGCCTTGGATAGTGATTAAGGGAAGGGGTTGGGGTGCTGAGCAGTCAGTCCTAGAGAAGGGGATTCCATATGGGGAATCTGCCCTCATGCCCACTGGCCTGGCCCTTCTTCCTGGGATGGGATGCCCTTGTTAGCCACATACTGTGTTTTAACATGTGACGCTTATACTCAGTTATGTGCTCTACCATTGATCCCAGAACTTACAAGTTAGGTAAAATTTCCACAAAAGAAAAATAAGTATGTATCTCTAAAAATATGTCTTCAGGCATTATTGATAGAGTGGTGGAGGAGAAATGCAAAAAGCAAGTAAAATGTAAAAAAAAAAATTGTAAAATCTTTGTTGTGTTTTTCTGCCCCTGCCTTCTATTGTGGGGAAGGGGACTGACCTCCTAGGGTAGGGTTGAAACTATAGAAAGAGAGCAGGGTGGACGGACTTGGGCAAAGCATCTAAATATTTTAACTATGAAAAAAAAATTGAGGACATTTAAAGCCACTGAGGCTGTCAGAGTGGCCTAAAGCATTAAACCCTGAGGAGAATGTGTGTGGGCTGGTGCCGTTTATCACCTTGTCTGCTATTCCCCAATGGCTGTTTGGGCCCTGTCTGCAAGGCAAGCACAGCATTTTCTCAGAATAACCAGAGGAAGAACACAGATTTGGCTTTGAATGAGGAGTGTCTGGGCACCAGCTCAACATGGCTTGTGGAGGGTGCGGTGGGAGCCTGAGGTTGTGCTCTGGACAGCAGCTTGGAGCAGGGGGCTCTGGAAACTGAGCCTCAAAGCAGAGTCCCTTGACTGAGGCATGGTGGCGGCGGGATGCGGTGCTTGTGTGCTCTCTTGAGGCCGCTGAGCCGTGTCCCACAGGTCACTACCCTTCCTGAGGTGTAAGTTGGTGCTTTGAGGCAACAGGTTCTAATGCCTGCTAGTGTCTTTCAGCACTCTCTTCATATTGAGCGTTGGGACTGTACCTGCAGCTGTGATGTCGCCAAGCTGCCACACCTACTGGATGACCCATCTCTTTTCATGTTTGAGCCTTGTTTTTGAGGATTGATGTAAATATGGTGTGTTGAAGCTTAAGTCTCGCTCACAGGACTGGGATGAGCTCAGTGGCAGAGGGCTTGCTTACACATATGCACACACATGCATGCACACGCGTGCACACAGCTCCTGGCTTTATTGTTTAGTTTGAATTCTGAGTGAATCTCCTCTTCTCTTCCCCAGAGCTGGGATGTCCAGGGCCTTGCCCATGCCAGGAAGGTGCACTGCCGCCGAGGCGTCCCAGCTTTGGAGTGTGAGTCTTGCCAGCATTTGAGCAGAGTCACCAGCTCTGTAGGATTGTAACTCCTGGGCTCTTTTCCAACCGTCGTACTATAGGAGACACCCTGTGTTCATGGTGGGCTTCTGTTCTGAATGAGCAGTGGGTTTCATAAATTAATCTGTAAGAAAAGGATTGTTTCCCCGCAGTTTCTTTTTGCTTGGTGACACGATGGTTCTTTTTAATGTGTCCTTTGTTGTGTCTCGTAGTGCGTAGTGTCATTACAGCAAACATAGAGGACATATCAATAGCTGCTAGCATCAGTAGAAATTATGCTGAAGGAGCCATTGTTTGTCACAGTAGCTGTAACTTTTATAGAACTAAAAAACTACAAAGTACAACTGTGCTCTATGGAGATTTATGCAGTTCTGTTTCCTTTCTTAGCTGTGACATTTTTTAGCATTGTCATTATGTTGTGTGGGCACTATAGAAGCTACTTTTCCTTGTAGAGATTTTACTTTGGTTTTTAGTTTTAGGATTATTTTGGGGGGAGAGGTAGTGATGGACTTAACTTGTTTAATTTTGTTAATTTTTCTCTGCCACTAAATCCTCAAATATCAATAAAAATGTGAACAGATTTTTTTCCTTGGTTTTTATCTTGGTGGAAAAGGCTCTGCACAGATCATATTAAAAGGAGTTGGAATGTATTTTTAATATTATAAAGGCTGACTTTTATGGTGCTGTGCCTGATAAATTGTTCATTTCAGAGGAAAGTTGGTAAAATGGAAATTTCTCCTGTGTGTTCTGCTCGTTCTTTAGAGACTAGCAGAGCACATGATAGAAGGAGATGAGCAGTTACGAGCAGTGGTTACTAATGTCAGGGTTCATAGTACTGCACTCCACAGAGGGTCCTGCAGGTCTCGCTGTGCCACTTCAGGAAGCTTAAGGCTGTGATTTCTTGAGAACACAGTTTGCAGAAAGCACAGAATTAGGGACAAATATGTTGAGTTGCGTTGCCTACGAGGACACAGCACGCACAAGTGTGCACGTGCACTTCTGGATGTCATTGGGCGATCTTTATGCTATAACCTTGAATTGCATTGTCATGATGGGTGCTTCTGCAGGAATAAAGTAATTATGGAGCCTCTACTTTATATAGAATTGAGAAAGGTTCGTTGTATCTGTTAACTTTTTATCAGTAGAATTACATGAGACTTCCTTTTAAAATAATTTGCCTTAATTTTGGCGTCAAATGTGTACATACATGTGGATAGGCAGCCCAAAGGTACTGTGAGTCACACTGTCACCAGGTGCAATGCAGTACAAGGATGCCCTCACCACCTCCTTTTTCAGTGAGGTCCCCCAGCTTCTGGTAGGAGGTGCTTGGGTAGAAGTGGTCTTGAAAGAGGTGTCCACGCTTCTGAAATGTGAGGCTTGCTCCCAGTGGTTCACCATCCTCTGTTCCACCCAGTCCGGGTTTGGTTGAGTAAAGCGGCCTTCCCTTTGATGCCCTAGCCAGGGGGATGTGAGAGGGCTGAGCATGCAGTAGGGAGGGCGGGCCCCCACCAACTCTTGTTATCACACCGCCCATACTAACTTGTTTCAGGTTGAACCTGAAACTCACTACCTGCCATTCTTGAACTGTCAGCTTCCTGTGGTTCTCACCTGCAACCTCTAGTGAGCCGGCGTTCTAGGGCTCTGGCAGAGCACCTGAGCAGCTTGGGCAGGACTGGCAACTGAAGGTTGCCAGTGGTTCCTGGTGAGATGTGGTCAGGGAATGACCTTCCTCTCCACTCCCTTGTTAGGGCTTTTGGGTTATCTTCAGTAGTCACGAGTGTAACATTGGGGGGCATCGCTTCCTTCTAGGGAAAAACTTCGACTTGGGATGGAAAGTTCTTTTGGGTTATCTTCAGTAGTCACGAGTGTAACATTGGGGGACATCGCTTCCTTCTAGGGAAAAACTTCGACTTGGGATGGAAAGTTCTTTGGGATCCCAGGCACAGGTGTCACTTGAGTTGAGACCTCTGGTCTCCACGATGTGACGTGCTGACTGAGGACGGGACACTTGCTGCCCGAGCTGTTGCCTCCTCTTTCCCAGCCCTGGGCAGCAGAGTTCTTAATGTTTGGATTGATCGTCCAGCCTGGGGGACAACCAACTTGGGCCCAGCAGTCCCCTTACTGCTACCTGTTCTGCATTAGCAGCCACACATGTGTTGGTGACAGACCTTGGTCCCCATGGCGCCTGCTTGTGTTATTCCTGTTTAATTCTGAGGGCGGGGACAATGTGCATGTACATGGAGGACTCAGACATCACATGAGTGCAGTGAGGATGACTGTGGGAGAGGACTAGAAGTTTAAAACTGATTTTTAACTTTCTATCATTTCTGGTCTTGCCCTCAGTTTCCCTGTTTCCTCTCTTCATTTACTGCATAACAGGATGGCAGAAATGCGTATTCTATGTAAGAGCAGCCATGGGTACATTTGGTGCATTTGGACTTGATGCTCGTTATTTGGATGTGAGGGCCTAGGTTTGGTTATAGAAGTGCAGCCTTCACAGTGTGACTGAAACATGTTTTCATGAGCCCTGGCTCTAGCTGGCGAAGCAGAATCATGCTCTTCATCCTTAACCTTGCACTTCTCTTTCCTGCCCTGTCCCTGCTGCCCAGTGAGGACCTGGGGGAGTTCATGGAGACAAAAGGTGCCAGCAGCCCTGGGATCCTCGTGCTGACCACTGGCCTCAGCAAGCCCTTCATGCGCCTGGACAAGTACCCCACACTGCTGAAGGAGCTGGAGCGACACATGGAGGTGCTGCGCTCCCGCTGAGTCCCTGGCCGCTATCCACAGCATGGTGACAGTGTTGTCAGACCTCCTGATGGAGAGATTGACAGAAGTGGTTTATTTTAGAAGCCAGAACCAGCACAGTTTACTCAGAGTTTGAAAATGACTGTGTTGACTCTGAAGTTTTTCTCCTTACCCAGCTCTAAAGATAGAATGCATTTGCCTCTCTGCCTTCTTGCTCTCATCCACTGGTGCCAGTCAGTTCCCAAAAGCTAGAGAATGAAAACGGATTTTCCTATAGTGTTGGGTATCACACCAGGAACATTGAGCTGCAAATAAGTGTCAAAGTTAACAGTCAGAGTAGTAACAGAGTCACTTTGAGTAATGATTACGTTTATCATCGTTTTGAAGGCCTGGCAGAAATTTGTATTTCACTTATTCTCTGGGTTTGGGTGGGCCATCAGGCTTTCTTCACAGCTGCTTAGCTCAGCTCTGCCAATTTAGGGCAGAGCAGTCAGAGACAGCCTATAAATGGAGCTGCAGCCATGTTCTGATGAAGCTTTGTTTACAGAACAGGCATTGTTTGCTGACCTCTGCTCTTGCCTATTTTGCCCCAAATTATTTTTTCTCCAAGTCCGTTGGCTTCATGATTCCCTTAAAAAAAGGAGAGAGAGAGAGAGAGAGAGGAGAGAGAGAAGAGAGAAACCAGCACTTTAATGTTGTAAAGAAAGGTCATGTTAAGAGCTGAAAAATATTGGGAAGGTTTCAGGGTGGCCTATAGAGAGTGCCTTTTTAAGAACTTTTCTTATGAAAGCTAATCGTGTGTTTGTTTTATCCAAAGGAGTATCATCCCGATAGACAGGATATTCAAAAATCTATGACTGCCTTCAAAAACCTTTCAGTAAGTGGTTAAGCATATTATCATTTTATTTCCTTAGATGTTATCATGGCAAATGTATTTAGAATTATCAGCTGAAAAAGTTAGGTGATAAAGTTGACACTTGAGTTCAGTGTTTGCCCAGACGAAATAAAAAGCATTCGATGAGGCCCGGAGTTCAAACCCCAGAACCACCAAAAAAAAAAAAAAAGATGCTATTGTAGCCTTTCCTTGAAATAATTCCAGTCCTATCAATGGTAGTAAAGTGGATAGATAAATTTTTATAATTATATTATGGGATATTAAACAGCAATGAAAATAAAAAAAAAAAGCATTCTGTGGCTAGTACATTCCCCATGGTGTCCTATGGACACCAGACAGATGATGTGATGATTATTTGAAATTGAAAGAGAGACAGCCTGATCCATACTGTAGTTCCTTTAAAATTGTTGAAAGGATTTCAATAATTTCCTAACCTCCATCCACAGAATTCTCCGTGATACCTTGGGGAATATGGTATTATGTTGTCTTGCCAGCTGTGTCTTATTTATAGCACAATTTCTACTTACTCTTTTACCTCTTCTCAGTCTTCTCTGTTGGCAGACTAATAAACCAGAATGAAAATATTTTTCTTGTTGCCATACACCTTTTCCAAAGAGTGGCAGAGTTTTTCTAGAGTATTACTTCTGGAGAAGTTGTACATTTTGCCTCTTTGGCTTGATTCCATACTTTGAAGCAAGCCCTGTAATTCCACTGTTAAGCAGATCATCGATAGATCACCTGTCTGAAGTAAGATACAAAGGAATCATTGTCTTAAGAAAAAGCAATGTGGTGAAAATTTAAGACTCTGGAAACCTGTCTCTCTGAACAATATTGTCCTGTCTTGCAGGCCCAGTGTCAAGAAGTACGGAAAAGGAAAGAGCTTGAGTTGCAGATCCTGACAGAGGCCATCCGGAGCTGGGAGGGCGATGACATTAAGACCCTGGGCAATGTTATTTACATGTCCCAGGTCATGGTTCAGTGTGCAGGAAGCGAGGTACTGCAGCCCACCTGTGCCATGATGGCCTGTGCTCTTCTTTAAGGTCTTGTGATATGTGATCCAAAGGGAATGTCATGTGCCCGCAGAGGTGATGAGTCCTGGATTAGATTGTAGTTCTGGTCTGCTTTTCATCCTTGACAGGCACAGAGAGGCTTAGAGTGACCAGTTCAGATGCAGCCAGGAGCAGCTTGGTCCAGAGCCCATGTGAACTGGAGGGTGGTGTCCAGACAGGACTCCAGCACGTGCAGATAGATGTCTGCCACAGAATCATATGTGCCAGCCTAGCCAGGGTTTCCCATCGAGGTTCACTTTGTGAAGCTGCTGTGTTCAGTGCCTGTGCTTTTCTCTTTAATGTGTACCATGTGCATTTACTTAGGGAGTCACAGCATGTTTATGAGTTCAGTTAAGTGAAAGATCAAGCTAGACCCTTGGTGCTATCCCCCACACAGTGATAACTGACTATGTATTTCACATTTGTGGGAGCTGGATCACTCAGTGGGTATCCCTTACTGAGTTTCATTCTCCCTTTGCAAAAAGTAATCATCAGCCTGGTGGAAGTGTGCGAGTGATGCATTCTCACGCACGCAGCTCTGAGGACAATAAGACAACCACACAAACTCACAGTGGGATGAAGTTTTAAAACGTCACCCTTCTGTGTCCTAAGGCCTTACAATATAGGGAATCACAGAAATGATGACTTTCCTCATTTTCCACATTGACCTAAAGCATCGTTTGAAGCATGTGATTTTTAAGCTTCATTGAGGATGAAGTATGTTTGCTGTGGTGCTAGATCTCCATGACACTGATGGGTGTCACTCCAAAAGCAGTTGTTCCCACCACTCCTGGGCAGGTGGCTTTCTGCCATCATTGGAGCTATGCTCCCCAGGCCCTTTTGTTTGCATTTTGTTTTTGAGATAGGGTCTTGCTAACTTTCCCCAGCTGGCCTCAAACCTCAGTCCTACTGCCTCCACCTCCTGAGTGGTTGTGATTGTAGGCATGCACCACCATGCTTCGTACAGGTCTAGTGTTGTGAAGAGTGTGCTTGGGGGACTGGCTTCCTACTATTGAGCCCACATCTTTTGACAGCCTGTGGGATAAGACTCTGGGATCTCTGTCCCCGTGTCATCTTCTAGACGCTCAGGAATTCTCGTCTGTAGGTGTGGTCTCTTTGGATTATGTTACATTAGTGAAGTGAATGACTTTTAATACACAAGTAAAGCTTTTAAGCCTTCTATGTAAACCAGGAGAAGTTTATGGGATGTATGAAAACAACATCTAATTAGCACTTTTATCTTTCCCTTAACTTGAAGGATCCATCTGTCCCCTTGTTCCTTAGGAAAACTTTCTAAGTTATTTTTCTCTGAACCATGAAAAGGAAATCTTAGAATTAAAGCAGTTAATAATGGAGCTAGGCTTGTTAGTGTTCAAGGCTGTTCCTCGGGTATTTGTGAGTCTAGAAGCCTCTAACCCTTCAGCTTCTTTCTTACGCTTTTATTTTGAAAAATTTAGCAGTTCTTGGTCCTCCCCTGTTGATTAAAGCTCTCTTGACAGAATTAATCATAATTTTGTTTCTGTTTAGTTAAACTAATATAATTTGGTAGAAATAGGAAAACAGGAAATGCCATTTAATGATTTATAAGTAGATGTGGTTTTAAAAATGATCTCGATTTGTTTTTTATGTTAGGAAAAGAACGAACGATACCTTCTTCTCTTCCCCAACCTTTTGCTAATGCTGTCTGCCAGTCCCAGGATGAGTGGTTTCATCTATCAGGTAAAGCACATTGAATTTATGCGTTATGGTTCTTGGTGGTATGAGAACCATTTTGAGGCTGGTTTTGAACTTTTGAATTAATACTACAGACATTGGTGTTTGGTCAGTGAGACTTTGGCATTTTTGCACTTCATAATCAGTGCCATTCAAATGGGGAAGAACCTACCATTTGGGCAGTCCTGCTGTTTAAAACCTGGCCTGCATCTCTTCGCTGTGACTAAATAATCATTTGGTTACTGAGATGCATTTGTATATCAGGAAATAGTCTGATGATACTACACGTATAGTACTGTGTATTCAGATACAGACACATGGCTCCTGTTGGGTATTTCCATGTGACTGTGTAAAAATACTCTGGTGTAATTTTGAACAGAAAATAGGAAAAGAAGTATAAATTTGTGGAGCCACCTTGAAAGGGCAGACTGCTGTGGTGTATCAGAATGTGTCACAGACCATGTTGTCTTCTGCAAAGCATGGTGCTTCTCTGGGGTTTTGTTTTATTGTTCTGCCAGAACAGCTCTGGCAAGGTCCTGTGGGTCAGCGGGATGGCAGAGACTAGGATCTGTCATGACCGTTAATGGCAGGCACCTTCAGTGCATTGGCACCTGTAACGTGACCATTTAACGTTATGGATTTTAGTCCTTACACTGTTTCTTTGAGAAAGCATGCAGGGGCTCTCTTGCGTTGCTATCCTGACCCTGCCTCTCTGGGGGTGTGGGGCAGCTCATTTCTTCTGTGTTCCGGTAGGTGCTCCTGACAGGTCTCGTCTTTTTTTTTTTCTCTGTGAAGTGACATTTCTTGAGGATAGGGCACTCTCCAGATACCAGTATGGTGGAATGGCCACTTTGTTTTTTCTGACTGGCATTTCTCTGGTGCGTGTGGTGTTTTGTATTGTCCCAGCAAGGAGTAGAGAATCCAAGTGGAAAGCAAATGTGGCTGTTCCCCTCCACAAAAAGGTTGTCTCCCCATCCCCCCACCACCAGGACGACTTGTTGCCACTTACCTTAAGAAGAGCATTGTAAAATTGGTAAAGGAGATATATGTGGACAGACTCAGAAATACAAGGTCTTTGCTTGTGAGGCTGCCCAAGGAGAGGATGGGGTAGCTTTGATGGGCAGACTGGCAGCTCCTGAGTCACTGGCCCTGATGAGGCCAGGTCAGAGGCCTCTCCTACCAGCTCTCTGTCTTCTTCTTTGGTGCCCAGAGCCTTGTGTCATTAGCTGCAGACAGACCCTTGCCCAGCCTTCGGGGACGAGGTCCCCCTATGAAGTGGTACTCACATGTTGTGATGGCATGCCACTGGTGTCCTCACCCCCACAGAGGTGATGTAGTTTCCAGAAAGACTCTGAGTCCAGTGAGCCCTGGTTTGTGTGTCATCAGTATTCATTTCTACAGTTAGAACTCTTGACTTCACAACCAGGCACGTTATGCATGCCTATCACCTCAGCACTCGGGAGGTGAGGTGGGAGGATCATGGCTTTGAGGGCAGCTCAGTTCTCAGTGACTTTGAGAGTGTCAGACCCAGCAGCCGATACGGTTCTGTTTTGTACACTGGTGGGAAGATGCACCAGGTGAAGCAAGCATAGTTGCACACTTTGGCCAAGTGTATCTGCAAAATGCTATAACCACACTCCCTTCCGTGACCTTACTGCCCATAGGTATTTTAACACTTGGCCACAGAAGTGTTAGGCAGGCTGCCGCCTTCTGTCATGCTTCCACCATGAGAGGCCAGGGCTTCTCAGTCTTGTCGTGTTGGCGTTTGGGACAGGATGATTCTTTGCCTGAGCTTCAGGTGGGGAGAGGGCATCTGGCCTATGCACTGTTAGTGTGTTGGTAGCTTCTCTGATCCCTGCCTTCCAGATGTCAGGAGCAGCTGCTAGGTGTGACACTGTTGCATGTCCCGTAGGGGCAGATCCCTCGTACCTTGTTGGGAAGCACTGTTGTTAAGGTGCTGATGGGGTCCTCCCTGAGGCTGGCAGCTGTTCCTGTGATTTATGTGAACTGGGGCAGGCTGGTTTGTGTTGGGTTCTGCATCTCCCTTCTGGTATCTCTCAGCAGACATTTTCTGCCCCGTTACAGGGCCTCCCATATGCAGAGAGGATGGATTACCAGCGACCTGTGCACTGTGTGACATCAGCCCAGAGATCCACTTTTTTTCCTGTTTGGTGGACGACTCTTGTGTCACTCTTACACAATTCCTGGTGCCTCAACTTACCAGTGGTTTTGTTCTCAAACTTGGAGCTCCCTCTGTCTTTTTGACACATTCTATGAATGTGTCTGTCCTTTGAAGCAGCTATTATACACTCTAGTTTTGTCATAACGTGTGACATTTGTGTCCTGTCGTTTATGTTCAGAGTACCTAATCAGATGGAAGGCTTGCTCGGTTTTGTTCCTTTTTGGCAGTTCAGTTTGGTATTACGATTTTTTATTTAAGGTGTATTTTTTGTGTTATAAATACCTTTTTGGTGCACACAGTTTCCTCTGCCCTTTCTAAAGTCAGTTAAAATTTACTTTAATAGCAGCACCTTTATTAGAAAAGTACTCATTGTGCTTTTTGCGGGGGGCGGTGTCTTTTTTTAGGGAAAGCTGCCAACGACAGGAATGACAATCACAAAGCTGGAGGACAGTGAAAACCACAGAAATGCATTTGAAATATCAGGTGATGGGTGCAAGCTGGTGTGAGTCTGGCACCACGGGGAGGGGAGGCTTGTCTTGTGTGCAGATCTTGCTTGTGTGTTTCCAGGGTGATGTTTAAGTGTGTCTTTTTTCCAGGTGTGTGTGTGTTCACCTGTATTTCCACTTAACTGGTTCTTGCTCATCCTAGGGAGCATGATTGAACGGATACTGGTGTCTTGCAACAACCAGCAGGATCTGCATGAATGGGTGGACCACCTACAGAGGCAGACGAAGGTCACGTCCACGGGCAACCCCACCATCAAGCCCCACTCTGTGCCATCCCATACAGTAAGAGTCTCATGCTTCTCCTCCTGGGCTCCTCCGTAGACTGTCGGGATGGGGGAGTGATGTCTGTTGGTGTGCGTGGTCTTGAGACCTGAGTCCAATCTGGTAGTGAGCCACTCAGTGTGTGCATGTGGGGTAAGTGATGCGTGGGTGCATGCTGCCTCTGCTCAGAGCTACTCCAGAAGATTAATTGGGGGGAGGGGGTGGTTTCTTCCCACTACATCCAGGAGCCACTGGTTCATAGGTAGTTTTTCTGAGAATTGTAACTGCATTGATGATGTTTCATTAAAAAAGAAAAGATTATAACATCATTATAACAATGATGAAAATGACCAGATTCATGTTGAAGGCATTAAAATTGAATTTTTAACTCATTTTAAGAAATTATCTTTCTCTTAATAAAAAAGCTCAGTAGGTCTTTGGATTTTAGAGCTAGAACATCTCAAATAGATAACATCAAAGAGTAGCCCTCTCTATGCTGCTGTTTATAACTGAGAACCAATGCTGAGTTATTTTAACATTTGTCATCTCTAGTGAGACACCGGGCAGAACTTTAAAAATAAGTTACCATTACACAGGCACTTCATTAGTAAGTTTTTCTCACAGCTCTGTTAGACTGCTAGGATAGTTTCTGCTGTGTTGTTGACTTTCCCCTTCATCAGTCTTCATGTAAGGGTCATTGTTTTTCTTAGGGGATCCTGCCACCTCGTGCATTTTCCATTTGCTACCCTTCCCCCTGAAGTTTTAGCTCCAGAAGGCTGTTACCTGTTTCCTGGTCTAGTGATTTCTCTTAGCAGTTGGAGATCAAAACTCCTGGCTTGCTTTAGCCAGTATTTCAGTCTGAATGAAAAATTCCTGAAGGTGCTCAGCTTTCACAAAACTGAGTTTGTCCAGTGACATCGATGTGTGCGTGAGTATTTATACAGAACAGCAAGCGGTCTTTCACTCAGATTGCCAGTAACAGCCCGAAACTAGACTTTATAAAGTTCACTCAGGCAGACTTTGTCGTGTGGTTGGGCCTGGCACCTCGTTGTTTTCTCTCAAGTCATGTGAAGGTGACGCCGTTCAGCAGGGCGTGTGGGGTCGCTGCGGGGTTAAGGTGCTGTGTCTCGAGTACCGGCGTTTACAGAGCTCCACATCTCTGGGATTCTGTATGCATTCACCCTGGGATCCAGTTTTGTTTGGTTTGAATTATATTATTTTAGTATAGAGCGCCACTCTGCCGACTTTTTCAAGTGAGGGCAAATGAGTCAAACATTAATTACCAGAAAGGGTGTTTCATACACCCTGTTCCATTTGTAAGTGACTTAGCTCGAGAAAGCTCACTTTATAGTGTTTAACAGCATACTGTGGGTCTCCCACCCCCACCAACCCCCCTCCCCCATACCCAGGGACCAGAACGTCATGGTTGGAGAGCCTTTGGCTTCTGTTCCAGGACAGTGTAGAGTTGGTCACCAGTGGGCCTCCCTTTTGGCCTTTGTTTCAGGTGTCACAGGCACCTTTAGGATGATCACCTTATCCAGGTTTCGGCACCCAGAACCACTCAGCCTTCCCCATTAGATATGCCTTACTGTTGTCTGCCAACTGGAGGCCAGAAGTTCATTTTGAGTGTTAGGTTTTTTTTTTTTTTTTCATTTTCCATTTCAGTATCAGTGTGATGGAATGTTGGGGGTTTCTAGGAATATAAACCTTGTTAATAACACACACCTCTGAGAAAATCAGATTTGTAATAATTTGTTTTCATTAGAGCTGAGTTTTTCAAGAAAATACCTTGTTTACTCCAGACGAGCAATTTTCTGTGAAGGGTCAGATAGTTCCTATTCTTGGCTTCATAGGTCTCTATTGGAACTGGACTTTGCCCTGTGACCATGAAAGTGCCAAAGCAAGAATGATCCTGGCTGATTTTTGCTGGGAAAGCTTTTCCCTCCTCTCCCCTTCTCTCTCAGTACAAAACTGACCCAGGTGGTAAATCTTATGTGTAGGGAGAACTGCTGTCTGCCTAATCACCATGTTCTTTTAGTCAGGGAATGCCTGTTCTTTTATGAAATGCTGATGTTTATACTATATGATGAGCCTTTTCCTAAATGTTCCTGCTTGACCTGTGGGGAATTGGTCTCTGGCTCTCAGCCTGAACAGGCTGTGACCTAAAATGGAGGGTGTGGCAGCTCACACCCAGCCCACCTGCTACTGGGCTTTCTTCCCTGGGTCTGTATCCTACCATGGGGCAAAGCACATGCGATTGGGTCCTTCTGTAGCCACTGTGCCAGTCTCATGACCTGTCTGTGCTCTTCTTGCTCTCTGCCTGGCAGCTCCCTTCCCATCCTGTCACCCCATCCAGCAAGCACGCGGACAGCAAACCTGTGGCACTGGCGCCCACATACCACACGCTCCCCCACCCCTCCCACCATGGCACCCCACATACCACCATCAGTTGGGGACCCCTGGAGCCTCCGAAGACCCCCAAGCCTTGGAGCCTGAGCTGCCTGCGGCCTGCACCTCCCCTCCGGCCCTCAGCTGCTCTCTGCTACAAAGAGGTGAGGTCCTTCAGCCTCACGGTCGGACCGCTACCGACAGTGAGCATGCCTTGAAACCTGGGCGCGTGAGATTGGTCGTTCTGTTTTTTATTTCAGTGAATTTAGAAATGAAAAATCCCTTGTTTCTGTGTGGCATAAAGAAATACTGATTACCTTCAGAACTGCGGACAGGGTCTGCCTCAGTCTTGTCATTTCCTTCTGGTTGCTGCGAGGGCCTAAAGGCCCCAACCCTGTTGTCAGGCGTATATGCCTACAGACCAGTCTGTCCTCCAGGTAGGACTGCCTTGATGTTTGCCTGGGAGGCCATGTACCAGGTAGAGCTGGGGAGGTGCTGAGCCTGAGGTGGTCATGAACTTGAAGGCCAAGAGGCTTCCCTTAACAGTGCAGCCATGCCTGCACAGGATCTGTCCAGGAGCCTTGAAGCTGTTTACCAGTAAAATGAGGACAGCGGTTTGAGACAATGAGAAGGCACAGTGCACCTTCCTCCTCTCCATCCTAATCCTGACTTGTCCTGCATGCTGAGCGCCCTTGCAGTATGCCTTCTCTCCCTAAGCGGTGTTAGAGTCTCCTGTGCTTTAATCTAGCCCTGCTTGCCCCTGAAGAAACTGAGCATTGTAGTGAGCGTGAGTAGTGAGATTACGAATATGAGATTGACATGGCGATGAGTGTCTGTGTGTGAGATTGAGAGTGAGCACGGGTGTGGGATGAGTGTGAGCGTGTGAGTACGAGCGTGAGTGGAGCTGTGAGCTGAGGGATGTGCTGTCGCCTGGCTCCAGTTCCTGGTCTAGCTGAGGGCTGCCTTACCAGGGCTGTCAACACCCCTTCCCTCCTTTCCTACAGCACAGGAAAGCCTGACATTGTTCTGCTCTTAGTGGGTTTTGTTTTTCTCCTGGATAGTTTGCTGTAACGCATGTGCCAGGTTAGACATTGCTTTAGTCACATTAATGTTCTTTGTCTTCCAGTTTAATGTTTATGTCACAGACAAGCACTAGTGGAGATTTAATTTCGGAGGATGGAAATTGGGGTAAAACTGTTAGGCAAAAATAGAAAAGCCTGGAGGAGGTACTGAAGTACATGTGAACAGGCCAGCCATGGGAGCACAGCTTCTGTACTGGTCACTGCCCGTTGTCACAAAGCAGCAGAAGAAGCACCTGGGGGGCTGTTTTCAGCCTGTGGGCCTGGGCCCAGGTTGATGTGTGGGCAGCTGGATCGTGGTGCCTGAGTGTGTGCGCAGGGACCCTCTGGGCAGGGGGCACTGCTGTATCAGGAGTCTTCATGTCTGTTCTCTCTGAATTGGGAGGCCATATGTTTCTGTGTGTTCTTTGTGGAGCTCATTTCTACTGCATTTCTGAATTTTTTTAAATGTCTGTTTTTGCAGAGAAGTTTTTAAGAAGTAACTAAAAGTCAAGCTTTGTTTCTTCTATGCTTTCAGTCTGGTGCACCTCACTTTCTCAGTGTGTAACTGAAATGGGGCAGAAGTCAGTCTCTTTCTGTATCCTTGTCTAATGCTCCTCAGTGGACCCTCACCCGCCCTGCTTTGCTTTCAGTCACTTATAGATGTGCTAAGAAGGTGGGCTGTACCACTCCCTCTTCCCCATGCATACTCTGATCTGGGGGTGTAGGCCAGCTGCAGAGCAGATTCCAAGCTCTTGTCGCCAGGTTCAGCTCAGAGCCTGAGGCTTCTCACTTGCTTCACTTAGGATTGCACATACTTCCCTAAAGGAACTTTACTCCTGTTTCTTTTAAAAATAGTGTGTTTTCCTTATCTCTCCTGAGTCAGCTGTACCGGGTGTGTGTGGGGGT
Source organism: Castor canadensis (assembly GCF_047511655.1). NCBI lineage: Eukaryota > Metazoa > Chordata > Mammalia > Rodentia > Castoridae > Castor > Castor canadensis. The sequence goes on along the minus strand of NC_133395.1, from coordinate 2,206,390 downwards.
GGTTCTGTTCCAGATGATGGCCTGCACACCTTCTGTGTTGGCAGTGTATAAATGGGCCACCTGCCCTTTCTCTCTCACCAGCTGAGGCACATCTGCTGGGAGCCTTCACAAAGTGGTGCATCCGATGGAGTTAACATGGCACCTTTCATCAGAGCCTGAGAATATTAGTCGGTGACTAATGACACAAATGCCCTGCTGGTTTTTGGTTAATATCTAGTGGGTGCAGAAGAAAACTGAAGTGTGAGTGAATTGAGGGACCTAATGGAAGCTGCAGCAGTTGGATGCAGTGAAGTTTGTCAGCAGACTCTGTCCTTTGTGTTTCCTTAGGATCTTAGTAAGAGTCCCAAGACCATGAAGAAGCTGCTGCCAAAGCGCAAACCTGAACGGAAGCCCTCGGATGAGGAGTTTGCTTTGCGGAAAAGTGAGTCTCCTGGTACAGGTGGGGAATGTGGTTTCCTTGTCACACGCAGTGCTTGGGGGATGGAGGGATGGTCGGCAGCCTTCCAGTGGCTTCAGGCAGAAGCAGAAGTAGTGGCCAGGCAAGCAGGAAGTGTCTGCGTGGCAGTGGGGAGCCCTTGCATGTTCTTCTCCTTTGTGAAACTATGCAGGTCATATCCCACCTGGTTCTGCCCCCGCCTCATCTGGGAGACAGGACCAAGACTGTGCTATAGACTGGGGGAGGTCTCACCTGCTCTTCCGTTCCCTGCTTGGCCATGAAATAGTCATCCCATGCTTTCTGAGATGCTGGGGTTTCCTGCAGCCTTCTCCTCCCCAGTAGGCCTGTCTTCACGTGCTAGAGCCATGTCCTTACTCTGGTTCTCTTTCCTAGGAGACTTAGATATTACAGGCTTGGAGGAGCCAGAGGTGGTATTTGGCCTCAGCCCAAGGATCCCACCTGGCTTTCAGCACTTTCTCCTTTCACTCTAAATAAGGATCATGGGAGAGACTTTTTAGTCAGAACTTGAGTGTAACTAGGATCGCATAGAGGGTGGAGGAAGATTGGCAGAGCAGCTTTGATGTGTGGCACCTGACCAGCCTGCGCTGAATGGTCACTGTGAACCTCACAGAGTGCCTCCCTCTCATCCTTAGTGTGTAAAGGCCAGCAAGGCAGTGTCCTCCCCAACAGCTCCGTAGCATGTGCTGTTCCTCACCACTCCACCTGGCATTCATGCAGCGGGCCTGTGCCATGGGTTGCCATCCCAGCCACTCCTGCTGCACATGTGAAGGTCTCTGACCACCTTCTTGAAGTAGACCAGTCCCTGCCCCCACACTGCCCCCCCCACATCCCCGGGACCCCCGTACTCCACTAGCTGCCATTGCCTATCCACAGATGGGGGATGAGGGATGGACTAGGACATGGCTGGTGGCCCTGCTTCAGCAAATATCTGCCACTGCCAAGTGCCTATGTGAAGCACACTGCTAGGTGCTGGGCTGGGTGAAGTGAGCGCATCAGTCATCATCAGACACCTACGCAGTCCCTTCTAGAAGATGACACAGTTAGGAACTTGACAGTGAGCTCTCGGTGTGCTGTCCAGACAGTGCTGCAGGCTGGGAGAGGGAGGTAGGAGTAAGGATGGCCTTGGAGTGAAGGCATCTAGGCCCTGGCTATAGACTGCAGGTGGGGTCTGAAGTATATTCAGGGAGCTGCAGGAACCTCTGCTTGCCCAAGTGGCCTTGGGAGTATGGGTGGGTGGTCAGATGCCTGTGGACGCCTTGAGTGGCTTTTATGCCTCTCCAGCTTGTGCAGAGGCCTTGCCTGTTTGCTGAGAGCAAACGCCAGAGGTGTAGCCAAGAAGCAGGAGGGGGAGGTGCTGGGGACATGGGGCCACAGTGGGAACGACAGGGTGGAATATAAATAGATTGCAGAGGCACCATGAAGACAGGACCTACAGCAGTGGTTCTCTGGGTGAGATTTGCCCTAGAGGACATGTAGAAGCATCGGAAGACATTGCGGTTGTCACAGCCAGGTGCCATTGTCCAGGGATGCTGTGGACAGACATCCTAGCATGGGTGGATACACTCAGACTTTCTTATCTGGAACAGTTAGCAGTGCCGGTGTTGTGACTTGCAGGCTGTCTGCTGTGTGACCCAGGGGTGCTGCAAGAGCAGCACAGGTAGGGCTGGCCTGGTGTAGAGACACAGGAGCTGCTGGGGTGGGGCCTCACAGTTGACCTCCAGGCAGTGGATGGACACATGGTTCTGATGCCCTGGTGAAAATCTGGGCTGGGCAAAAGTTGCACACTCTCAGAACTTAGAGGAGAAGCAGTAGAGTGCTTGCGTCTTCAGCCATGCAGTCCCAGGGGGTTAGAGACAGAAGGGCCTGCCAGGCTATTACTTAAGTGCTTCCCATGTCAGCAGTGCCTTCTGCCTGATGAGTGCTTAACAGACCTTGATCACTAACGGTTCAATAACGTGGTTATGTTGTTGTAACTCACTGCATTAGAACCCTGGGATTTCTACTCTGCAGTAGTCCACACTGCACGACAGCTGTGCTGTCTACCCTCAGAGTGAAGGCGGAGAAGCTGGCATGTGCTTCTGGCTGTGTGGCTTTCTCTTCCTTTGTGTCTGTGCTCACCCCACGTCTGAAATGAGCGGTTAGAGCAGCCAGAGGCCTCCCCCCACCCCCACCCCCCAACCCCCATCTCTGCTGCTCGGAGAGAGCTCTTGCAGGGTCTGCCTGCTCCCTTCTGAAGGAGTGTTGAAGGCTTTCTCAAAACAGCTTTTTAACTTTGGGTGCTGTAATTTATTGTTTAGTAGTGCATATCTGGCTTATATGTTTTACTTACTCTCTTAAAAAGACATTGAGTCTTAATTGTTATACAGCTATAAACATTTTATCCCTCTGTTCTTCTCACAGTTTTTATTAAAGTAGGTGAACCTTTTGTTTTTATTTTTTACGTTTTTTTTTTTTTTTGCAGGAGAGTTTATTGAGATAGAAAAGTGTGAAGTGAGAGAGTAGGGCCCCCCTGAGTTTGTGGGGAGTGTGTCCCTAGAGAGGGTGCCCCTAGGTGAGCCTTTTAAAATCTATGTCCAAATAATTTCTTAGGAAAGAAAGAAACAGAAAAAGAGAAACTATAGAAAATAAGCAGGTTGCCTGTACGGGTCATCTTTACTGGGCACCAGTGGCTGTGAGGTGCTGACATGAAGCCAGAGTCCAGATAACCCATGGTCTGAGGGAGAGCTCCGTGGGCATCTTCAGCCTGACTGGAGCTTCCTGAATGTCTTAGATGAAGTTCGATAGAGCCAGGATTTGTGGGTCAGAGGCAGCATTCCCTCTGTGTCTGTGATCATCACCTTTCCACAATGTTCCTATCTTTGCTCTGTGCAGCGGGTGAGCTTCACTTCCGCTCTGTGTATGCTGCTGTGAGGGTGTCAGTCTTCTTCCATATTCATTGGGCTGGTCTGTGAAAATGGATTCTGGCTCTGATTCTTTTTTTTCCTAGGAGATTGAACATGTTTTCTCACTGCCTGTCTTGTTCTGTGAATTACTTATTCGCATCTCATCCCTGTTTTCATTTTGTGGGTGGCAGATACTCTTTTTATTATGGATTAATAGGATAACCTTTCTAGAGCTAGAATGTTAGCCCTTTGCCAGATTGGTTGCAGATAAAAAATATTTTTAAAAAGCTAAAAGTCCTTTTGAATATACCTACTCATAAATATTTAGAGAATAGTTATCTGATAAGAAAATAAAGAGGATCATGTCTGTTGCTGAGTTGGCTGAGTCAGTGCCACTTCACTCCCCTGGGCAGTTTCTGGCAAGCTGACCAGGTGTTAGATAGTGATGGTTTGTGTCTCTCGACAGGCACAGCTGCTCTGGAAGAAGATGCTCAGATTCTGAAAGTCATCGAAGCTTACTGCACAAGCGCAAAAACACGGCAGACGCTCAACTCCAGTAAGTGTCATGGTAACATGCTAGGGTGATGGGGATTGTCTTGTCTTGTTTGCAACAAGGCCCAGTCTGAAGGCAGCAGGCTCATGGCTTAAGCTGCTGTCAGTGAAGATGGTCTTGAGCAGAGGCAGTTCAGGGCAACGGTCCAGGCCCCCTCCCTTGAAGAGGTGTGACTTTCCAGATAGCAACTGGCGTTCCAGTAGCTCCAGTTGCTGAAAGAGGCACAGAGGACAGTGGGAGGCAGTGTAATCATGGCAGCTGCTCTGTTGGGTTTTTTTTTTGTTGTTGTTATTTTTTTAAACTCCTTAGGATTGTCCAAAAGATAGAGATCTCATCATTTAATTGATTCATTTGGTAGATTTCAGGTGGCTTTTAAAGAAAATGTCACCATAGGTTGGGAAGGGAGCACAGCATGATGATAGCAGTTAGGAATAGTGCTCAACTCAGAAAGCATACCCCGCCACCTGTGCAGCTAGGTGAGACCGAATCCCACAGTGGTCTTCTTGTCCTGCTCTGTCTCTGTGTTTGGTTTTGAGAGCTGGATGATTTACCTGTTGCTCTGGCATAAAACCTGTTGCCTGTGGCTTCACATCCTGCCTCCCCTCCACCCTGACTATGGCGGGCTCCTTGTCCCTCCTCTGTGTTTTCATCACCTGCACGATAGCAGTTCAAGTCAGTGTCAACACCCAGCCTTAAACTGATGTGGAAAGCACAGTAAAGGTGGGACAAGGACTCTAACCACATTAGCCTTGGTTACAAGGTGCCTGTGCTGTGATAATAGGGAATAAAAGTTAAATCTCAGGTAGAATTAGGGGATGATCTAAAAGTTTCTTTTTACTCTTTCCAGTACCTTCCAGCACTGCACCATATTCTGCTTACGACATTAAGACTTTTTGACAAGAGTTAAAGTCCTCTTCTTTTTTGTAATCCCTAACTGTTTCTGGGGAAAATACCTGTTTGTCATAGCTGCTCAGCAGAGTAGGAAAGGAGTGGAAAGACACACTGTGAGAGACATGTATGTGTACAGCCAAGCAGTAATTTAAGTACAGATTTCTGTAATTAGACGTGTCGTAGTTTCATAGTTTGACAGTGATGCCATTTTAAGCAATAGGCTATAAATGTGGATTTGGAGTCTGAGGTTTTAAGAATTCTTTGTATCAATTTCAGCTCATGGAAATGAAACATGAGCCTGGTAGTATCAGGTGAACACTCCAGGTCAGTTGTGGCACAGGCCACGTTTCCTCCTGGTGCTCCTATAGAGCCCAGTGATGAGTTACGGCTCCCTGCATCTGGCCCCCGAGAGGAGAGGCCTGTAGTTTGTGCAGAGCCTCTTGCAAGATAACCATTGCTCATTAGACTGATACTTGTTTTCAGTGGATGCTGTGGGTCTCATCCTGGGGCCTCAGAGGTTCCAGTCAGACAAAACCTGACATTGCTGAGACACAGGCAGTGGTGGTAACACACATGCTTCGCTTGTGCTAGAAAGGTGGCATACTTGATCAAGGCATTTGGGAATGGCTTCATAGTGAAAGCTCTTCTGCATTAAATGCCTACTAAACAACACCTTTTAGAAAGATAATATATTTGACCTAAAATTCAGCTTTGTTTGTTGTTCATTTGAATACCAACAAGACAGTAGACCAAGCGTCTTTAGCACTGACTTCTATCTCGAGGAAGAAATGGGCTATGGTTTAGTTCATGTGTGGTCTAGAGCAGAGGCCACTTGGGTGGCTGTGACTTGCCATTCACTACCATGGCCTGGCTTCCCCTGGTGGCAGGCCCTGCAGGTCCTGATGGTGGCCTGGCCGTGTTCATGCAATGAGAGGTTGCCAGCCTCTTGTAGGGTTTCCTCTCTCACCCCCATTTACTCCCATTACCTTCTGTTGTTGTCCTCTTAGCATAGTGGCATTGCCAGCTTACACCTGTCCTCCTGACAATAAAGGGCCTGTGTCGGGGATAGCATTGTGAACACACTCAGTTTCCCACTTCCTCTGTGCTGAGGGCTGAGCTCTGGTGGGCCCTATGAGCAGATAGTGGAAGGGTCGAGGACCCCTTTCTTCACTTTGAAGCATCTACGTGGTTAGACTGATAAGGTAAGTTTAGACCCCACTGGTGATGTGTACAGCTTGGAAAAGAAATAAGAAAGTCACACATCTTTTGAAATTACCTTACATTTAATACATGCATTTTAATTAGCCACATAAAGGGTATGTTTTACAAATCATGTTCTAAATGAGATTGTTTGTTAATAGAATTGATTAATTGCAAGTGTTTAGAATGATCTTTTGGACATGAGCATAATTTGTAGATATAGCCTTTATATTTTTTTTCTTTAAAAAGGAGCAATTTGAAGCAATATTGTGATTTAGGTTAATGTAGTTTTGTTCTGAGGTTGTGCTAAGTTTGTTAATAAAACCCAGCCATAAATAAGGAGAAAGATACATTGTTGCCATTTTTTAACAATATTTTCTCTTTTCCTTCTCTTCCCGTCACCTTTTGCTTTTGTTTCATGTTTTGGTTGTGGCTCTTCCTGTCCGTCCCTCCTCATCCCACCTCTGCCTGTTGCACCTGTCACTCCATTCCCCGTCTTAGCATGGCAAGGCACTGACCTGATGCATAATCACGTCTTGGCTGATGACGACCAATCAAGTCTAGACTCCTTGGGTCGTCGCAGTAGCCTTTCTCGTTTGGAGCCCTCAGACCTCTCGGAAGACTCTGAGTATGACAGTATATGGACAGCCCATAGTTACAGAATGGGCTCCGCATCTCGTAAGAGCTGCTGCTCCTATATCTCTCACCAGAACTAATGCACACTGAGCTTTTCTTAACCAATGCTTGTTGTATCGCAGCCTGCTTTTCTTAGATGTTTTCTTGCTGTTCTTGTCTCTTTTATGTGATATTTTAACAACTTCTGAGAGTTTTCCTGGTATTTCCCATTGTACCTGGTGGAAGCATAATTGCCAATCTGAGTACACAACTGCTGCTGTTGGAGGGAGACGGTGGGTCCCGGGAACCTGGCCCGAGGGTGCTTTTCCAAAGGGGAGTTGTTCTATAAAACCTCCAGCTGGTTGGTTTTTATTCTCTGTGCAGCAACTGTTTCTTTTTGGATACAGCTGTATGGACACTTCATATTTTATACCAAAACCACACAGGTTTGCCATCTAAGTGCCAGCAACAAGGAGGAGACTCTGGCCTTACATGTAGGGACCTAAATTTTTTATGTCTAATGTACACTGGGTGGAGCAGTTGTGGAGAGATGGTGAGAGGAATGTCTGTGACAAAAGTGCCGCGAGCCCTGTCCCAGGGCTGTTCTGGAGACTGCAGAAGGCTGGTGGGCTGGCCTCATGGGTGTGCACAGCCCCACAGCCTTGTGTCCTTCCATGTACTGCACTGTGGCCAAGAGTCAGTGCAGTTCTCCTTTGTAAAGCGAGCTCACTGTCTCAGCTCAGACATGCACTCATCATCTCACCACACCTTGAGCTGCAGTGACTGCCAGTACACGGCACCAACAAGTCTCACCCTGAACCCAAACCTCCTGCCCGGAGTTGGAAGCATCCGCCTCTGCCAGTGTAGATTAGACAGCAGTTAGAGGCTTGGGGTTGAGCGCTTGGCTTTGGTCACAGCTGGCTGCCTTGACATCCATACTTGCGCTGTCTGTAAGTCATGAGCACAGTGTTGCTTTCAGCAACCAGCTGCAGTGAAACTCCATTTACAGCAACCCTGAGGTCTATGACTTGAGTGGAATAGGATATGGAAGACTTACTTGTAAGAAGTCTCCTGTCTTCCTGGGATTTGTTGTAAGGAGTTTTCACCGGCCTCACTTGGGCTTCAGAAAGAACTGAATGTGATTTTGTTCATTCAGTCCTAGCCCACTTCTGGTCATTGCTTGAGGGGCAGAACTGGGTTCTCTCCCACATACTCTGTTTGATGTTAACATGGAACCGTAATGGTTGTATTTTAAGCATCCGTTGACACCTGCTTCAGAACATGATGCCGTAGTAAACTGGGAATAATGTGTTTTCCTTTCTTCAGGGTGGCTGGAGTTCCAGGTGGCGTGACCTTCTTCCCCACCCCCTCCTTGCCAAGCCCATGTGCTCACTGTTGTGTCTCATTTGCGCAGAGTGCGCTCTGATGCAATACAACCCTCTCCTGGGAGCTGCGTACTGCTGCTCATCAGCCAGAGGTGGCTTGTGACCCCCTGGGCGGCTGCATCTGCATGGAGTGAGGGGATGACAGGAGCCCCTGGGGCAGGCAGGGCAGCTGCTCACTCCAGATATCTGTCCCTAGTCGCTACTGAACTGCTTGTGCCCTCTGGAGGTTTTGTACTTTTATATCCATTAGTGTAAGAGGGTTGAAGAGCAAGCTTTTAAAATTGGCACCCAGTATTAATTTCCAATAGAGTCGAGGTTTGTGTAGGCTCTGCCAAATAGCAAGTGACATTTTTGGAAATACGTACCCATGAAGTGTATATATTTATTCAATATCTTACAGTGATTGGGTTGCAATCCCACAGAGTGTATGTCCTTTCTGACATCACATAGGACATCCTTGCTTTGACACTGTGATCACTGGGTATGTGTCTGCCACGCTTTAGCACTGGTGGCTTGTTACATGCTGGGTGGCACAACAATGAGATGCAACTGCCACACTTGGGGTTTTCTTTAACATCAAGTGTCATTGTTTGTCTTAATGAGACGTTTCATCGGTACTGTATTCACCAAAGTTTGACAGTTTTCCATCTCCTTATTGTATCAGTCAAAGCCATTTTGACGGTAACAGAATAATAGCCTGACCTTTTCTTTGTTTGCATTTGTTTTGAATGTCTGACACCATAAGCCTTTGTGACTTGGTTAGAAATACTAGTATCCCAGGCCCAGAAGAAGGTCCTCAAGTGGCAAAGGTGACTTGGCGTCCAAAGGGCATCATTTCTACTTTTGTGGAACTGTAGTCACGATGATACCGGTACCTTATGTTCATGAACTCTGTAATACTCTGTGTACAGTTGGTATTCTAACAGAAGGATGAAGACTGAGCTGGAAGGTAGGTGTAAGCCATCGCTAGGCCCTTTGAAGGTGTCCTGAACAGTGTTCCCGTCGAAATAACGCTCGTCGGAAGTATTTAATAAGCTATATTAATTATGTGTTTTGCATAAAATTGCCAAAACACAGTAATATGTATATAGTGGTATAAGATCTTGAAAAAAAAATCTATATATTGTGCTCTTTATCTGTGAATGGGAAAAGCCATTTTTAGTATTTGACTACCATTTGAAAACTATTGGATGTATATCTCGATGTTGCATTGTATTGTACAGTATGCACATTGTTTGTGGTTGCATATGGCAATGAAGTGTTTGTTTTATAAAAAAAAGACATCTGTTATGTACAGTTGAAATAAATTTTGCATTTGCTAGCCCGTGACTTTTAATATTTGTTATGTGGGGGAGAGGGAATAGCATAGTTTGTAGTTGATTATGAGTTGGCTATTCTCCCCAAACGCAGCATCTTCCAAAGGCAAGCCAGGCGATAGGATGCTCTGTCTGCCTTGATAGAGGAGCTGGCACCTTCTCGGGTCAAATATGTTCTAGACAGTGCAAGGTCACGCCTTCATTTTTTATTTCCCTCACTAGAAGAGTTATTTTCAAAAAGAAGCATTATCGTTTGTGCATAAGTAAAAAAAACAACAGGATTTAAAAAAATTTTTTATTTAGGCTAGGATCAGTGTTTTCCTTTTGTTTTACAAAGTACATGCCCAGCTCAGAAGAGAAAAGCGCAGCAAAGAAAAAGGAAAGAAAAGAAGTACCTGGTAGCATGCGTGGGGATAGGACAAGGTGTGGTAAGCGGGTGCTGAGACCTCTCTGAGAAAAGATGCTTCCTTTCCCTTTCTATGAAGGAAACATGAGCTCAGATCCCAGAACAATGAAGAAAATGGCACACGTGACTTTGGAGAGAGTCTCCTGAGCAGATTTTTGTGTAATACTTTGCTCCCTCTCGAAAGTTGAGTATAACATGTAGAATTAGGAAGGTCACGCGTTTAAGAAGGCATGCACAGATGTACCTAACTGATGGCCAGGTGGGTGCACTAGATGCTCGTAGGCTCCTAGTGCAGGCAGACACGTGTGTGTGTGCATGCCGTGGTTCTGACGGTGGAGCTCCATCATCCCAGAGTCAGTTGTGTGTCATCACTGTGGCTCCCGGCCACAGTTCCTGCAGACAGCACGGTAGGCACTGGTGGAATGGGACCCTACTCTGTTGGAGCCCAGACATGGCATTTTGTCTATAAAGTGAGATTCCTTGGTGAGATCTGTGTTTCTCAAACTGAGGTTCAGCCTAGGGGTCTCTGACTAATGGAAGGCAGGGTTCTAGGATTCTGAGACATCGCTGATGTGTTAGCGTCTGTGCTCCTACTACTGCAAGCATGTTGCCAGGTGTCGAGTAGATCCAGGGCCTGCTGGCATCTAGTCACATGGCACAGTAGTGGCCATGTGGAACTGTCCCCCACCCCGTGTCTTAGAGGCCTGAGGGTAACTCTGCCATTCCTGGAGATTCCAGTTTGAGTACATGTTATTCCATTATATTCATGTGTTTCTTATTACCACCTCCATACAGAAACAGTAGCAGCAAGGACACACCAGCAGTTTTGTGTGTTTGTAGACACAGGATTGTAGCAAACCACAAGATGTTTTATTATTGGTAGAAAAAAGTGTTCCTCCCTTAGCAGAGTTTTGGAAGGGCTGAGTTGATGAGTATTTTTGTGGTAAAGGCCCACTACATGGTAAAGGTGTACAGTGAATGTCTAAGAAGTGGCAGTCACCTGCAGCACTTCAGAAGTGATGTGGTGTGGAACCTGTCGTTATCTCCCCAAACAGCGACTGTCTTAGAGCCAGCGTGACAGCACTAGTAAGCATGAGCCCTTGTTACAGGACTTAGTGCTATCATGTTCGCTGGCGGTTCTGTTGTGAACATCCCTTTTCCAACCTAGGTAATTCAGAAAAATTGTGCTGTGAAGCCTTTAAAAATACTTCAGTAATTGCTGATGTAACTTGTCTACTTTTAGAAACTTTGTTCTAAAAGAAATAGCCAGCTTATTTGTAAACCTGGCTAGAAAACACTGTTTTGTTGAAAGGCCAGACATTTTCTCCAGTCATCTTAGAAAAGTATGTTATATTGCAAGTAGGCAGACGATTAGCACTGTGTGGGTTTCTGTGCAGAGTGATGATCTTCATTTTCTGCTTTCTGGTTCCCCAGCGGGTCCGTCAGTGGCATTTTTTTTTCACGTTAGTCTCAGGACTAGAGCAGTTAGTGTCTTCTGTCTCTAACATCAATCCTCACACTTTTTATTCTTTGCCACTGAATTCTTGTGTACCCTAAGCACACACTATTTGCAAAAACAAGACCTGTGCCGTGAATTACCAACCCTTACTGGGCTTTAGTTCCTCAAATTAATGACATTGCTGTATGGAATTTCAAGTTTTATCTGTAAATTCATTTGGTGAGAGATAGCTGAGTTAGTAAAACGGTGTTTACTAACTCTCAGCACAGCTTTGCAGCTCTTTTGTGACTTTTGAGTAATGAGTTGAAACTCAGTTGTTTAAGTAATGGGCCTAGGGTGACACCATTTGTGACTATCTTATGTCACTTGGGAACATTAAGTAAACAAAGATACTGTGAACAGATTGTCCAGGAAACTAGAAGAGACAAAAAGTAACTGAAAGGAATTTACTCTGAGGCATAGTTACACAAAACCTTTTTCCAACATGCATGCCATACTTGCTACTTACTCCTTTTGAGGAAGTCTATTGAATGTAATGTGCAACTGATTTGCCATTGCTATCTTTTTGTGATTCGAATCTGATGCAGTTACCAGCTGTTGGGGCCCAAAGCAGGACATGGGGAGTAGCCAGCTAGCTGGGAGCCTGCTTCTCTTCATGGAGCTTGTGCAGAGCCATGTGTTTCTACACATGGGGAAACACCTGATCTTTGGAATCTTTGTGTACTTTTCTGGGCATAAAGCATATGAATTTAACTTCTTCTTCTAGAGACAAGGAACACCTGCACCTACACCTGCACCTGCACCTGCACCTGCACCTGCACGGGAGGCACTCGGAGAGTGCCAGGCTGGTCCTTGCCGCCTCTTTGTGCTTTCTCTCATGCCTCTCGGTGTGGCCCTTCAGCATTCTATGTTCACCAGGAAGAGGAGCCCCATAGTCGGCTCCTGTCACCTCACAGAGGTCATCCAGAAAGGTCCTGTCTTCTGGGGCCTGTCAGAGATTTTTGAGAGGACTGATGTTGTCAAGCCTGGTGACATTTTTATAAAACCTTTTTCCTCTCTGGGACCATATCTTGAAGTCTACCATCCCTGAAGCATGGGTCAATTTGGGAAAGGTGGGTGGTGTGGCCTCTCTAGGGCCTGTGGATGCAACTCCTCCCCTCCCCCAGTAAACATGTCAGCACAAGAGAGTCCGCCTTCCTTGAAATAGTTTTTGATAAATTTATTTATGAATATACTCAGATGTACCTGCTCATTACAGCTTTGACAAAATTCCAAGAGCTCGGATTTGTTAGGAGACAGAAATTACTCTTGAGTACACACAAAAGCCCCTCTTTTCACGGCCATACAATGCAAGTCTTGTGAAGGGTGGACTGTCGTGCAGGTGTGCTTGACTGCTCATACCCAGTGCTGTTCCCGCCCCTTCCCCTAGCTCCCTGAGTGGACTGTGTTGTTGTAGTCTGTCCAGCTCCCGCCTTCCTGGTCTCAGAAGAGGCTCTTTCTTGGCAACTTGTGTCAGAGTGGCCTTTGCAAGCACATGAAGGGGAGCCTGGGGACATGTGCCCAAGGCCACAGCCCTTGGGGCCACATGGGCCATTTTTTGGCCCCTCTCACCATCAGCTTTGGCGGCAGTGGTTACTCTCGTTCTGTTCGGGGAGTACACATTTGCCATAAAAGGCTGGCAAACTGCTCTTTACAATTGTCTTTAAAATGCTTGCATTATTCTGGGTTTCCATGACAACAAGGGAACACAGTGCCCTTGCAATTTGACAGACTTTCAGGAAGACATGAAAGGCATAGCAGAAGCATAAAACCAGGCAAGTTAACCACCATTTCCTTGATAGTCAGCTTGCCAAGAGCAACAAGTGTGCTTTTCTCAAGGAAAAATGTTTAAATTAGGGCAATTCCACTTGCAAGTGCTTGTGTTCTGGAGTAGATTATACCCTTCCTCCAACTTGCACGTGATGTAATTGTTCAAATATACGGTGGTGTGTTATCACAACACCTGGCTTTGAAGAGAATCTTCACATTATTAAAATAGATCTGACTCGTCCCTTACCTTTTACAATGACTGTTTGGATTTCACAATTGACCTCTAAAGTAGGTGCCTTGCAGCATTTGCCAGAGGGCTGTTCCACACGAGCTTTTGTGCTGGGTATTGGTTAAAATGGTATACAGGTTCCCCGGACATCGTAAACAGCTCGCTTCCTGTCTTTTAGAAAAGTGCTTATGTTCTGGGAAATGGAGAATAAAAGTTTCATAAAATAGGCAGGTAATAAATTCCACTTCTTCTGAATTACGTGCTGTAATATCTTTCTTTTGGGATGTTAAGGGTTAATTTTTCATTTTTACTAATTGCCAGATACTTAATTTTATAAACACTTAGTGTATGTGTTATATATGGTCTTGTATGTCTTTCTAAAATTCCTGTGATAATATGACTTAAAATTTGATTGAGTGTACAGGGCAATGGGATCAGAACTTTTAACTGCCCCGCTGTTGAAAATGTTAGTGTTTAAAAGACCTACAATCCAGATACAAAAAATGAAATTTAATAAATTGCAAACAGGCTGGTGTGTCCTTTCCTCTGTACAGCTTCGGGCATGAAAAAGACTGCACTCAGTAGACAGAAGTGGGGGAAGTGAGAGATGCCCTCTCCTCGTCTGTCTTGCGGGGTTTTTAATGCGCAGCCTCACATGTAGTGATGTCGTGTAGTCGTTAGCTCCCTTCCGTGGTTGTGCCTTGCTATTCACTGAGGTCTTTTCTTTCTTTAATGACCTTAGGTTCACGAAAAGAATCTGCTCCACAAGTCCTGCTTCCGGAGGAGGAGAAAATCATTGTCGAAGAAACTAAAAGTAACGGTCAGACAGTGATGGAAGAAAAGTAAGATGTCTTCCACTCTACTGAGGTGGCCTGTGCACTCTTTAAGTGGGTTGTGGAGGCAGAAAACATCCCTGAGGGCTGGGCATGGCTTCCAAAATTCAAATTCCTCCACAGGTTGGAGTCGGGCTTGGCTCTGCGGTGCAGAGGTGGGCTGCTTTGGAGTCGAGAATTAAGGCAGAGTGCTAGGGCGGAGCAGCTCTGCTTCCAGCATGGTGCCCCATGATCCTTCCTGTGTCTGCGTGTCCGTGGCGCCCCGCCCCCCCCATTCATGTGTTTGCTCTGTTTACCATTTCAGGAGCCTTGTTGATACTGTGTACGCATTGAAAGATGAAGTCCAAGAGTTAAGGCAGGTGCGTCAGTTGCTTTCTAATCTTTATAATGGGTGGGAAATAAAGGAAAATGCTGTATTACAAATGAAGCTTGGTGTAGCAAGCACAGGGTCCGGAGTTCAAACTCCAGCACTGGCACAACAACAACAACCCCAAATAAAAAGAAAAAGAAACTCACTGTCCATCAACAAAGAAATTACTGAAAGGAAGTCATGTCTTAGAATTCCAAGACATACAGCCATTGGCCTTCCATAAGAGTGATAGACAGCAAAGGTGTTCTTAAAGTGACTTGTTTAAATACTTTAACTGTACTGTTTTGATATAAGCTATCTCAAAATTTAAAATTTCTACTGGTACCTCTTAGTCCACCACAAACGGTACACGTGCTTCAGAAGCCAGGACAGTGAGCCAGTGACATGTGGCTCGCTTATCAGGAGTGTCCGCGTGGGTACAAGGTGAGCAGGGAGGCGGGCAGATGCTGGAGGCTCAGGGAGGAGGGACAGATGTGTTCTGGGTCTGGAGCATTGTGATGCATCCTTGTGGCTCCTCAGTGGGTCTCAGCAGCATCCCTGTAGGCTGGCTCCAGGCTCACGCCCTGTGTGCTGGGCCTCCACCTGCCTCCCCACCCCCCACTCCACCAGCAGTGTTACACGACGGTTGACTCACTCCTGAGGTTATTTAGTGTCTGTTGCTTCTGGTCCTTATTTGGCTTTACAAGGGAATTGAAAATGCTAACAAGAAATTGGGTAGGAGTTGTTCTTCTTTCGCTCTTTGCAGAAATTTTATTAGGGTGTGCCCTCCACCTGTGAGTTCTTCTGGCTCTCAAGAAGCTAGTCTGCCACCAGAGAGCCATAGTGCCTCTTGAGATCTCACAGTCTTGGAGACCGATGCCTCCCCACCTCCCAGCCCACAGATGCTGCCACACAGACAGTTTAGGGAGAGGCTCTGTTCAGTATCAAGGCCAGTGACCATCCTGTGGTCTGCTTAACTCACAGGATAACAAAAAGATGAAGAAATCTCTGGAGGAAGAGCAGAGGGCCCGCAAAGATCTGGAGAAGCTGGTGAGGAAGGTTCTAAAGAGCTTGAATGACCCTGCTTGGGATGAGACCAATCTGTGAGATCACCCAGCTCTTACAGGCTGAAGACATGTGAGGACCAGGCAGGACTGACGAAAGCTGTCTTCGCCATGTAAACAGAAATGTTCAAACCATCACTGAAGAATCCACCTGAGGTATAGACACTGAGGGCCACTCTGCATTGTTTCCCTCTGCTGACATCTCGATTACCTCATTTTGCAATAAGTTCAGTGACTGACTAAAGTCCTGCCTTTTTGGACTTAGAATTGAATCTATAAACACCATATACACGCACTTCTTGTAAATATCCATTCTGAACGCACATCTGTGACTGACCAGGCTGACCCTCCTTCCCCCTAACCCTCTGGTCACTGGAGTTGTACTCGCGTTTGGGCACCATCACAGGCGGAGGATTAGGGGGGCTTTTGGTGGATGTCATACTCCTGCACCAGCAGCCTCCATCGTGCCGGGCAAGCACATCCCACCTCAGCATGCCTCACAGGGCAGCTTAGCCTTTTGTCACCAGTCTTCTTTTTAAAGCAGTATTGCAGTCTCAGGCCAGCAGTGTGCTGAGGGCACTGCACTGGCTGAGTGCACCTCGGCCTTGAACTCCAGGAAGTCAGCATCGCCAGGTCTGTCTGTGGTCTGAGTACTGGGGTTTCAGGACTGTGCTCACAGCATAGGGAAAATGGCTCAGACTGTCTACAGAGGTTCGTACAGAAACCTGACAGAGTACGCTGTTTAGCCCTCCCCCAGAGAGAGTACTAGGGCCTGTATATAAAATGTGTTATTTATTATGCATGCCATAGCCAGTGAGAACGAACAGAAGCAGTGCTGCGAACCCATGCCAGTCGGCGGGGTATGGTTGTAGCCGGTCTTGACCCCGAGATCTGCTTTGCCACTGGTTGCAGCCAGCATTGCCCTGTGCCCACTGAAAACCCACTTTCCCCTTTTCCAGCAAGACTAAAGCAATACACACTGAAGTTCAGCCGAATAGCAAGAGCTGAGGTGAAGGGCCATCCTGACACAGGTGGGGGACAGGGAAGGAGGCCAGATCTTGCTCTGCTTTGCTGCCTCCCTGGGCCTTGGAAAGCCAGTGGCCTGGGCAGGAGGCCCCCCCCTCATAGCGGGCCTGGCTCTGTTTTAGCAATAAGTGTTGGTGGCCGCAGGAGTGTGGCTCTCAGCTTCTCTCCAGAGAGGCCTGTTTGAAAGGAAGATTGACTTTTCCCTTGGAATGCCGGAAAGAATCCCAGCAGCAGGCATTGCAGATGCCTTGGAACCAGCTCTCGGCAGCAGCCCTGACTTTCTGTGTGTCAGTCTCATCGTCCTTTGCTTGCACGCAAATTCTTTCAAGTTGGGCACCTCTGAGGTGCTTTGATTTCTGGTGGTCTGGTTCCTCCTTCATACTTGTGTTTATTGCAGTCTCTGCCCAGCCCTAGGCATGGGTCTGCCGGGGGCCCCAGGTCCTCTCAGAATTACCCACTTCCTACTTGCACTCTACATGTTTGCACTGGGACAAGAAAAGACCAAGTCTTCTGTCTTCTTGTTCATAAACCCCGTTTTTACAAGTGTTCTTGTGACCCATGAGATGTTGCGGTGGACAATAGCAGATTTTAACTCAGGAACAACTCTCCTCGGACCTCTCCACCACGGGCAGTGGGTGGCCTGTGTTCTGCAGGCCGTTCTCGCCACCACTGAGGCTGCTGGAGTCCTAGGATGGCCTCCTACAGACCTGCCTTAATGATTCGCCTGAGGTGTTTGTGGGAATACTCAAGTTCCAAACACCCTCCCCTGAATGCGGGTTGAGGCCGTGTGGACGGCTCCTTTCCCTTCTGTAGGCCCAGCTCCTTCCAGGCTTGCTGCGGAACGGATTCTGCAGCTGAGAGCAGTTCTTTTTAAAACTTGCCCTGCTGTACACACCTGTGTCTGTTTCACCTCAGAGGGTGGGGCTTTGACACAGATGTTAAAGGGGCCCCACTTACCAAGGGTCACTCCTTTGTCCTCATCTTTGAGGGATTAGGGGACGAAGCCATTTCCTGTCCTGTAGATGTGAAGCACTTTCTGTTTCAAACCACATTGAGATGTAGCAGCAGCACCTGAAGCTTCGTTGTACTCTTTCAGTTCTGCTGTCCACACACATGCCGGTGCTGGACCTAGAACACCTGCCATGGCCTGTGCACTCTTCATGCCAATCATTCCCGCTTCCCCAGGGCGCCCAGGGCGCCTGGCCCCGGAGGAAGCGTGGCACAGGCAGCGTCCTGGTGTTGACTACTACAGTGTCTGCGCTACATCATTGCATCTATTAAACTGACTATTTTTCCTACTTCACAAACTGTGTCACTTTATCTTTTCCACAGTTGCCGTGTGTGTGTGTGTGTGTGTGTGTGTGTGTGTGGGCTTTTTTAGATTTTAAAAGTTTGGTGTGAGCTTTTGATACTGAAAAATAGGACATTTATGTTTGAAACCAAGTTGAGAGCACATGAAGACACCAAGATAAGGAAAGAAAACTGGAAGTTTTAGGGAAGGAAATGGAAGCGAGCCCTCTTGGGTGCAGTCTCTATGCCATATTGGAATAATGGCTTTCAAATTAGCAGACTATCAGTAGACCATTTTGTGGGGTTGAATAAATGGGAGCGTTTTGAAGATCTCTGTGGGGTTCTTCATAGGAATTGCCACAGGACAAAAGGAAATTGCTGTGTGCTTGTCTGGTAAAGTCTTACCTACCATTTCCTTGAGGGTGTTGGGAGTTCCCTGGTCGAGGGGGGTCTCTCCTTCAGAGGGTTGAAGACACTATTGAAGGGAAGAAAAGCCTCTGATTAGAATGACAAAGCTGGGAGTGGTATAGATCTATTTGGTAGGTGTGTATTAGCATTCTGTGACTGACAAAATATCTGAGAGAACCATGGTGTTCGTCCATGGTTGCTTCACCCTGTCACTTTGGGCTTGTGGCAGCACAGCGCATCAGGGCAGGAGCACCTGGTGGAGAGCTTACCTTGTGGTGTCTGAGAAGACACAAAAGAGGCTAGGGTTCAGCAATCCCCAATGACCTAACTTTCTTCTACTCGGCCCCATCTTTTAAAGGTTCTACCACATGCTAATGGCACCACCTGGGGATCAAGTAAGTCTTCAACACATACATTCCTGTGGGGGACGATGAGGATCCAAACTGCAGCAGTGGATCACCTTCCTACTTATAAGAAACTTTACCCTTAACCTAAGTGGAGCTAATTGCCTTGTCTGTCATCTTAGGAACTTTGACTTAAGAAAACTTTGTTGGCCAGGTAACTTGGTAAACTACTATTTCGAGTTCCTGCCAGATTTTAGGGAGGTGGTGGTGGTATGTGTCTTCTGTAGTGACAGGTCTGGCTGGATACTCTGGTAAGCCCTCCATCTTGTGGTTTGGGATCATCACTGTCCTCTACTACATTGCCCTTTGGTCACCTGGAAAGCAAACCTGCAGCCAGTGAATCAGCATGGGTGCAGCCCAAAAGCCCACCCACAGGTTGAAAGCCTGGGGTGCAGATTGGGACTACCGAGGCTGCAGGCCCAGCCTGACTACTGGCCAGCAGTGCAGGTGGGTGAGGACACTCCACGCTGTGAGCCAGGATGTCTCTGCCTGGATGTGGCGGTGATGAGCATCTGACTGGCTCAGCACCCTGGCAGTTACTAAGCGGCCACACAGTACATCCAGCCAACCACAGGTTAGTGCAAGAACCTAGATGAAGCCAGAATCTAAAAATCTCAAGGATTTTAGTTAGTTGGGGCAAAAATGAGTAAGGGTTCAAAAAAAAAATCCTCTCTCCTGGTTAGCACTGTGACCAGCCTGTGGTGCGCTATACACGAGTGTGTTCTCGGTGGTTTTTAATTACAGGAATATCTGCTTAGGGGACATGTAAAGAGCATGCGAGAACATGGAGTGAAAGCACACATCTCACAGGAGGAAGGAGTGCACAGGCCTTGGGGTCCTGTTCACTTCTGAGCAGAGATGGGTGTGTGCTGTTCAGGTGTGGATTCTTTCTCCATGATGAGATCACATGAACGTTATCTTCTCTGACTTGCCCTTTTGATCCTTTTTAAAGATGCTTTCCATATAGGCTTGTGTAGGTTGGACCCATTGTCTTTGCTCAGATAGTTGTATTACATTTTTGAATTAGCGTACGTTAAAAATGACAAGTCATTGTGGACTCACTGTTGTCTACAGCTCGTAGCTACTGCACTTTTTCTTAGTGAGCTGCTGGCAGACCTCCCTCATGTGTGAATGCTCTGTGGCTGTGCCTGAGACCCAGAGATGCTCTGGGTGCTTTTGCTTTCAGTGGAATTAATTTACCATTCACATCCTTGGCAACTGCAGTTCTCGTTTCTGAAAAGAAACTAGAGCATAGATGCTATCTGAAACACTTCCTCCATCCCCAGCTCATTGATGCCAGCATGGCAAGGGGGAAGGATGGTCCTGGATTCTTCTGTGTCAGGCAGTTCTCACAGATGTATCTTCTAATGAACCAGCCCTGGACCTGAGATCGTGACCTCCCCCAGCATCACCCTTCCTCCAAATTGTTTTAAACGGATGTTTTTCAGGGTTGGGTGTGGTGGGTGGGCTGCCTCCTGCCAGTTCCTGTCAGGTCTGTGTCCTCCTTCCCTCCCCTCTCCTTCCCTCCCCTCTCCTTCCTCCCATCTGATGCTCCTATCCCTCATCTGTCCACCCACCTCCCCCGCCCAACACACACACACTCTGCCCTGACTGCGTTGGGATGGCTGAGCCCTGCCTTGCCTGCCTTTGCTGAAGGGAGGTTACCTCATTTTAAATGTGGCCACACTGCTGGTGGTGGCCAGCCTGCAAGGCAAGGAGTGATTTGACTCAGTTTCTGACCTTCTGGTCAGAGGGCGTGCTTGCCAGAGGGATCCAGAAGGGCATGAGAGCCTGACGACAGGTCAGAGCTCTGGGAGGATGGAACCAGCCAGGCAGGCAAGTGCAAGGCAAAGCCACTTTCCTCTGTGGGCATCTGACAGTCTTGGAGGGCTGGGTGGACAGTGGTGGTTGGGGCCTTCCATGAGGCTGAACTCTCTTGGCCTCCCCCATCTTTGGGCCAGAACACCTGGCAAGAAGAGAAGGTTGAACCAGGGGACGTGGAGCTCATCTTAGTCTTCAAACCCAGAAGCCCGTGACTGTGTATCAGCATTTCCAGCATCTGGGAGAAGTAAATTATTTTCCTAATTATTATTGTGTGTAGAGTTAATGGGAGCGTAAATTGTGTATGATGCACAGAACAAATAGGCATTGAAGGAGGTGTGTCAAAGAGGGGATCCCCAGGCAGAAGTGCCTGAGGCTGAGCAGACTGGCCTAACCTTGCTGCCTGCAAGGAGGCAGAACTAGGGTTTGGGGGTGCTGTGGACAAGGACAGCCCCATGTGCTCCGTGGCCACTGTGCTTTAGCAAAAGCTGGAGACGGCAGCCATGTGTACTGGGTAGGCAGTGGTGTGTATTCTAGACTGACCGTCTACAGACAAAATGCTAACCTAACTACAGAAGGGCTGTTAGTATTAGGAGGCCCCAGATTATAATAGAATAATGGCCCCTGAAGGTGTTCATCCCCCAATCCACAGGATCTGTGGGTCACTGTATATAGCAAAGGGACTTCGGATATGGCTCTTGATGATGAGAAGGTAGCCTGGGCTGCAAAGGCACTGGGGCCTCTCTGAGGGAGGTGGAGGACAGAGTCCCAGGCAGCAATATGGTATCGGGAGCACATGGATGGACACCAGGAAGGCCCCAAAGCAGGGCATGCCTACACTGTAGGAGCTGGACAGGCACAGAGGTATTCTCCAGGCCCTCTACGAGCGATGCCACCCTGTGACATCTGGATTTTGGGTCTGGCCTCCAGAACTGGAGGATGATAAACTTGTTTTAAACACTGAGGTAGGGGGTGATGTGTCAAGGTGAACATGCAAAAACCAGCAGCAGCCTGTGTATCAGCAAGGAGCAACGGGAAATCTGTACCTTAGAAGCAGTAGTAACCATTACTTCTTCAGGATGAGTTTGACAGAAGGGATTCAAGGTTTACACACTGAGAACTGTGACACATGGAGACAAGGAAGACGAGCAGAGACAAGCTGTGGGTCAGAATTCCATCCTCATTCAATAATTCAAGAGTTCATTCTTCCCAAACAGTTAATACAAACCTAAACCCTGCCACCCATGTACCTGGCCGGCCTCCGTCTCGATATTACACAGGGAGCACACCTGCACCTTATGAGTCTGCAGCTCCATTCCTAGGAGATTTCTGGGAAGAGACAATTGGAGAAGATGGTAGGTGAGGGCTGCCATGCACCGAGGGAATGAATGCAATCTGTTCTTTGGAAGGATTAATTAAAAAGTGAGAAGCTGTTGGCCAGATAGGCCAGGTAAACAAGGCACACGCACACCGTGTCAGAATGGAAAGCGAGACAGCTTCACAAGCTTCATGTGGCACCAGGATGCTTGGGTGTGGCGGTGAACTTGCAGGTGGAGGGGAATGAATAGGTGCGTCCCTAGAAGAGGGCTTGAAGACTGACACAAGGACCAGCAGAAAATAGAAAACAACAGACAGTTGTATCTGAGGAAGTTGTCATTCACAATTGCCGACGTGCACATTCTTCCTGGCTATGAGCTGGGGCAAGCTAAGTCAAAATTTCCCAGAACGTAGAAATTGAGTAAATGGGTTGCCAAAGTCACATTCCAACACTGGACATTGATAATGATAGTATATACCAGGCAGAACAAGAACAACATCCAGTCAGTCTCATGAATAATAGATGCAAAGAATATTAAATAAATACACAGAAAAGACAACAGCATAGCCAAGGTGTTTTTATTTCAAGGGTACAAGTTTGGTTTAAGAGTTAAATAAGTACCACATTTACAAGAAAAAACAAAAAACTGATCCTGTGATTAGATTCAGAAAACACATTTGGAGGAATTCAGCATCCATTTATGGGGAGGAAACTGAGCAAACTAGGACTAGGATGGGATTTCCTGTTCTATTTCTCTGAGACCATTAACAGAAGCCTGTCAACAAACGCCACGTTAACAGCAAAATGTCTTTGACGCTGGGCACAGTGGCTCACGCCTGTATTCTTAGCTTCTCAGGAAGCAGAGATTGGAAGGATTATGGTTTGAGACCCCATTTCAGCCAATGGCTGGGTATGTTGATGTGTGCCTGTCATCCTGGCTATGTGGGGAAGCACAAATAGGATTGTGGTCTGGTCAGCCTGGGACATAAAGCGACCCCATTTGGAAAAAAAACCACAAAAAAGGCTGGCAGCTGTATAGCTATCCTTATCTCAACCAGCAAAACCCCTTGTTCCTTCCTATTATTGCTTATACTCTCTCTACAACAAAATTAGAGATAAGGGCAAAATAGTTTCTGCTGGGTATTGAGGGGGTGGGGGGGAGATGGAGGGGGTGGAGTGGGTGGTAAGGGAGGGGGTGGGGGCAGGGGGGAGAAATGAACCAAGCCTTGTATGCACATATGAATAATAAAAGAAAAATGAAAAAAAAAAAAAAAAAAAAAGGCTGGCAGTGTGGCTCGGGTGTTGGAGTACTTGCTTAGCAAGCATGAGGCCCTAAATTCAACCCCTAGTACCTCAAAAAAAAGATGAGTACTACTCAGTGCTGTATGAAGGCAGAAGGGGAGAGGAGACACTGGTTGTAGAGAAACAACTAAAATTGTCATTGTCAATAATGCTATTGTTTGTGTATGAAATACATCAAATAGAATTAGTGGTGTTATGTCAGAAACAAGTGGAAAATATAAAAACATTTTCAATACCAAAAAATACCAAATAGGAGGAAATAAAATTTAAAATACGTAAGACCCAGCTGGGCATGGCGGTCCCAGCTATTCAGGAGTCTGAGGTAGGTAGGCCAGTCGGGGCGAAGTTAGTGCGAGACCCTATCTGAAAAACAGGCAAATGTGAAAGGACTGGGGGCAGGTCCTGAGCTAAACCCCCAGTACTGAAAAAACAACCCCGTCCCCCCACAAAGACTTAACCCAATCTGCCTCCACCCTGGGTGGCATTTTCTCGGTGTGCTTCTGTGTCCAAATTCCCCCTTCTTACACCAGTCGCCATGGATGGGGGCCACCTTACCTAGTGTGATCTCACCTTAACTAGCTTTACATCTGCAAACAGTCACGTTCTGAGGCGCGCCGGCACACTTGAGAGACACAGCCCACAGCAGTGGTCTCGGTGCCCTACAGCCTTGACCTCAGGAAGAACATCCTGAGGCCAGCAGTCGGGCCTGTCACTGTTGGACGTGGAGTCAATGCATGAACGTGAAAACTCAGGGCTTAGTGGCTTACGTGGTGTTGGCACCTGCCCCAACACCACCTCTGCTGCCTTGGTGTGGGGTCCTCGCTGTCTGCCCTCAGGGTCTCAGGGTCGCCACTTGTCACACGCCTCCCTGGGGAGTCGTTGCCACCATAGGTAGTCCTCCCTTTTCCTTTCCAGGTTGGAAAGTCCCAGATACTTTCCTGCGCTTTCAAGGCATTTCTGGAACTCCACCAATTGGGTGAGGGCCAGAGAGCAAGCTGCTAGACAAGGTCCCCGTGAGACCTGCTTGACGGCAGCAGTCCAGGGCTGCACCTTCTCCACAGCACCGTTGGGCTCCATTTAACTTCTCACTAATGCAGACGCAGTGTGAATTAAATCGGTTTTATCTGTAAACAGAAGTGGCTGATGGTTAATAACTGAGAGAAGGTGTGTAAGCACCTAACCCTTCTGCATATGCGTTACGAAGTTACCACACACCGTGAGGGAAATTCATCATTGCCAGAAACGCTCACAACACTGTGTGTGGATCTGCAGTGATCTTGGTGCTCACTTGTCATTTGGTGTGATGGCAAGTGAAAGCCAGGTGCATGTGGAATTGGCTATCTTGTGTAAGGGAGATCAGGCACCAAACGTCAGACCTTTCAACTTCACCAGCACTGCCTCACCCCAGAGCCCTTGCACTTGCTGCTGCTGTAGCTTGGGGAGCCTGCTCACCATGTATAAAACAGTGACACCCCTCCCCCTGCCGGCCCTTGTTTCAAACCAGTTGGCTAGGGTCCTTCTGCTGTACCCAGATAGAAATCGTGGGTAGGTGAAAAGAAGTCCCTCAAGTTATTCCAGACCCTTGGTGGGACCTTGGTCCTAGGCTCCATTTGCAGGCAGTGGAGTGAGTGGTTGGCAGTGGGCAGCAGCAGGTGACCCAGGACCTTTCTCAGCTAGAACAGCAGACGCACCGTGAGGTTAGGCCCAGGCCTGACAGTCAGTGTGGCGGGATGGGGTTCTGGCCTAGGCCCTAAGTGCTATGGCTCTTCTGTGTCCTGGGCAAGGATGTGACAGGAGGGGCCTCTCCAACTGCCAATCCCAACTGGCAGCTGTGTTTCCTGCTCATGTCAGCTTTCCTTTTAACATCTTTGTCATTGTGTTGTCAGTTTCCCTGGGCCAGTCAGCTGCGATAGGCCTGAGGTTGCCCCCACCAGGGGTCACTCAGCTCTCACTGCTGAACAGGAGCCCTGGCTGCTGCCCTGCTGCTGGAGCAGCCCCAAGCTGTTCTTCCCACCTCTGCTGCTGCTACTGCGTCTCTTTCTCTTCCTGCTACCAGCTCACAAAGGTAGGCGACACCCAGGAGAGAGTCTTTATTGAGACCTCATGTTGCAACACCAGGGGGCAGCAAGCAAAGAGGATGTCTCCTAGCTGCTCACAAAGTGAGTTGAATTGCGGGCTTATATAGCTAGAAAGGGATGGTGGTGGTGTCAAGGGTGTCTACACCAATCATGGCAGGCCTACAAATGAAGGAGTTTGTGTTTGCACCAATCACAGCAGTTCCTTATGTAAATGAAGATCTGTGTTTGCACCAATCACAGCTCTTCTGTTGGGGCACCAGGGGAAGTGTCCCCACTGACTTGGGTGGAAATGGATTCAGGACCACTGGGATTTGTAATCACAGAAAGTCCTGTGTAAGCTGTTTGCTGGGATAGTGCCTATGGTAGCCAGAGTTATGCTTCAGTGTAGCCTCCTCCATGTGTCCTTGGAGTGTTCAGAGCAGCTGGTCCTGGCACAGGGCAGCCTGCCGGCTTAGCTGACTGTCCTTCACTCAAGTCAGCCTGGGCCCCAGTCCTAACATCTCCGCACACTTAGAGAAGTGAGCTTGAAGGGTGCCTATAGTAAAGGCTCATAATGAACACAAGAAGAGCTCTGATAGCATTTGACGGTGCCCTGAGGATGCTCGGCTCCTGTGTGAGTCCCAGGGAGAGGTGAGCACCTTCCCTCTGATTTGTCCCAGCCTCCCCAATCAACTCGTACATAAAACCACTCCACCTCTTTCCCTGAGCACTCTCCAACCAGTTTACTATCGCATAAGCAGTGAGCCAGTCTCTGCCCAGGCTCCCTACTTTTCCCCATGGCATGGTTTGGTCTGGCTTAAGTTTGCTCAGTCTCCTTCCATAGGAGGGAGGGAAGCTTAGTTTTGTTCACGATGCATCTCGGTTGCTCCAAGAAAGAGAACCATGGCCGGAAGGAGGACATGGTAGAACCTAAAAGCCTGATACTGCAGCTCGGCCAGGCAGGCCTGGGTGGTGGCTCACAGGCAAGGTGGGACTCGGGTTTCGGGGTTTAGAACAGTGCCTTGAACCAAAACCCCCTTCTCCAGGCTGTCAGCCTGAGTGGCCTGTACGCTGTCAGCATAAAGTGTCCTGTGTGACATCTGTGTGACCTCGGAGTTCTGTGTGATGTCACAGCAGGCAGGGGTTGCCTGCCTGTGTCTGTACTCCACAGCCTAGAACAGTAGACAGGAGGAGGTGGTCAGTTCCTTGTTTATCAAAAGGTTATTTCCCACTTGAAGGATAACAGAGAGAGAGGGCAGCTGAAGGGACTCAGCCCAAGGACATGATAGACAGGTGGGTCATGTGCCATCCTCCCCTGGGGGCGGGGCGGAATAACCCTCAGGGCTTGACTGTCTAGTCCCTGGTCCCAAGGACACCTCCAGCACATAGCCATGGGGCCCACCTGTGCTGAAGTGCCCTGTCCTTCCAGGAGTGGACACCCTGGGGCCCACCTGTGCTGAGAAGCGATTGACCCCTGCAGCACCCACTAGCTGCTACAATGAGATACATGCCAGAAATGAAGTCCCCACCACATCTCCTGAAGAAATTTTTAGGTAATGTGGAAAAGTCTGCCCTGGAGCCTGTTTCAGCCTGAGGTGTTGACAGTCCAAGTCACCAGGTGTAGTTGGGCAAGGCAGGTGTGAGAATGTGTGTTTTTAGAAGAATCCGGGAAAACTGCGTGAAGTTTCCTTTTTCTTAAGTCTCATTAGAAAAACCTCTGTGTGCATCTGTAAGAAATAGAATGACATCCCTTCTCCCTGGAAGTTAACAGGCCGGGGCATTTCCTGCCAGGAGCCAAATGTATTCTTCAGCTACTCCTTGATTCTTATCTCAAGTGAGGCTCATGGTCCCCTTTGCGTTGAGGGAAGCTATGGCAAGTGTGACTTTCTCAGAGGTGCGTCACGTGTGCACAGCACACCTGCACTGACTTCAAATCAGGCATGTGTAGAAAAGCATATGCCCCTCGGGAGGGGTGGGACCACTTGGGTCGTAGAGCAGGGTAGAGGGGTGATGGCAGGCACAGAAAGATTCGAGGACTCTCCAGGGTCTAGTGAATGTTGAGAAATGCACGGAGACATCACAGAAGGTCCAGGAAGCAACAGTTCTGGAGAAGGAAAATGGTGAAGGAAGAGGCCACTGGCTGGCAGAGGGGAAAGAGGGTCGGACATCATGGGGACTGGATTTTATAACAGGACAGGGTACTACTGTTTAAAAATATTAAAACAAAATGAGAAATAAAGTGCTGATGCATTTTCATCTGCGTTATGCTGAAGAGAGCACCTCAATTTATGGCCAAGGAGATGCTTCATTCCATGGGCTACCCCCTGCCATGCTGGGCACCAGAACTGAACACCTAGAGCAAGACTGGGAACCTTGGTTCTCTTGGCTTTGCAAAGAGGCCCCCACTCTGTGTTGGGGTTTCTGCATATGCATGGAGTACGGGATAGCGTTTGGGAATGTGAGCAGGGCAGAATTGGAACCTGGAGCGAGATGTCAGTGCTATCTCTGATCCCCCTGTCAATAGAGAGAGAAGCATGGCTTTGTTTTCTGTGGTACCAGTGCTGTTTCTGTGCCTTACAGTATGTGACATCCCTCTGTATGACATCTGTGATTACAATGTCACCAGGGACCGGTGCAAGGAGCTTGGGTGCTGCTTCTACAAGGGTGTCTGCTATGAGAAAGCTGTTCCCAGTGAGTATGGGGCCAGAGGGCACCCACGCCCACCGTGCGCCTGGGTTGTTCTCATCTTCTCTGCGGGAGAGTTCCCACCTCCACACTGGTCACTACTCACTGCTTACGTCCCATGGCTCACTGCTCTGGTGGGAGGGACCTCCCTGGAAGATCCTGGTCATTCTGGGGGTTGCAGAGGTGAAAAGATGTGAATTGGCCCTACAGAGACAGTTGGTGCTGTTGGCCATACAGCTAGGTGAGTTCAGCTGCCTGAGCCCCGTTAGTACAGTCCAGCCAAGCACTGTTAGGACAGCTGAGAGACTCCACCCCACTGGGTTTCTCCTAAGGTCACTCCAGCTTCTGAGTGGAAAGGCAGCGGTCCTGAGGAGCCTGGGAGCAACTGGGGGAGGGGGTAGAGGAGGGGGGAAGAAGGGACACTGCCCACTCGCTTGTGGAAGCTCCCAGAGAAATACCTCCAGCCACACAAGGTATCAGAGTGGGGCTGGAGGGAGCAGGTTCAGGTGGACATGGATGTGTGGTGTATGGCAGCAAAGTGCTGTCCTCATTCTACAACCTGAGTGGACCCCACATGCTGGAGATCTGGCTCTGAACCACATGAAGGTTCACGTGTTTCCCTCCCAGCTTGCCCTCACCTAGAAGTGAGGGTACTTGGCTCTGAGTGCTGTCTGGGACACAGCTGACACTTAATCTCCCTCAAAGACCAGGGTCTGCACCCCAGAGGTCAGGAAGGCTGGACACGGTGGAGGTGTTCTCAGCTCTGAGGCTCTGGAGACTGTTTGAGTGCCCCCCACCTTCCAGCCATGTCTCTCCCGTCCACAGCCTGCTGGGATGAAGGCATACTGGGTTGTGTGCCTCGGAGATCCATCCTTCCCCTCCTTTTGCCTTCTACATTCTGAGTCCATCAGGGACAGGGCTCCTGGTCTTCTTTCCCGGACCCTGTATGGCTCTGAAAGTCAGGGCACACCATGACCATGGGCACTGCCAGGCAGCCATCTGCTGGGCTGCCCCACACTGACTTCGCAGGCGAGGGCACGAGAAGAAAGGCAGCTGGACTGGGCTCGCACTGGAGGTGTCTGTCTGCATCATGGTGAGGATCTGGCAGAAGAAGAGGAAAAGAAGAGGATTTGTCAAGATCAGGCATAAGGGGTCATGATGGAGACCGTGAGGAGCCGCAAGGATTTTCTGCTGAGAGTGTCTCCTTTGGGTTGCCAGAAGACCTGGGGCCCCCTCCTCACTCCAGCAGAGAGGACCCCAGCACTCGTGGTATCCTCTGTCCTCAGATAGAAGCAGGTGGTTTCTATTGAGTTGAAAGTGTCACAACACAAAGTTCACCCTTTTAAAGGATACAATTCAGTGGCTTTTAGTGTATTCACAAAGTTGTGCAGCCACCTCAGTTCTGTGGAAAATGGTTAGTTGACAATCTTTGTGGAGCACTCAAAGAGTATTTTGCCTCATTGCTCTCTGGCTTCCTTGGTTTCTGATGAGAAACTGCTGTTAAAGTCAGGGACCCTCTGTACACATGGTGTCACTTCTACCATGCTGCTTTCAAGATCTGTGGACATTTTATCTTGTGTCTAAGCTGGACCATGTTGAATTTATCATCCTTGGAGTTAGCTGAGCTTCCTGGATGTGTAGATTGACATTAATCACATTTAGGAAGTTTTTACCATTGTTTCTTCAGCTACCCTCTCTGCTCCTTTCTCTCCCTCCCTCTAAGACTCCTGCTGTCTGTTTGGTACACTTTGCCTCTTCAGTCAACATTTCATTTCCAACATTGGACCTTCAGTTCCAGACTTTCCACTTGTTTTTTTCTTAATAATTTTGACCACCTTATTAATATTCTCATTTTGAGGAAATATTCTCATTTTATTTAGGCATGATTTTCTTTAATTCTTTGCATATATTTAAGATAACTGATTTAAAGTCTTTGCCTAAATAAGACCACTGTCTGGGCTTCCTTAGTTAATGCCATTTTTCAGGTACACTACCATACTTATTTCATTGCATACCTCACGTTTCTTGTTGAAAGTGGACGTTTAAAACAATATGACACAGGAGCATATAACATTAAAGAAATTAACATTAAAGTCAGGTTCTCCACCTGACTCTTTGTTACTGCTGCTTTTTATTGTCACCATTGTCCGATGGTTTTTCTGGACAAATTCTGCAAAGTGTATGTTCTTTAGAGACTGGACTGTGGTATGTGGCCATTGGTGACTCTGCTTGATTAGCCTAGTGGTCAGCTAATGGCTGGACAGAAATTTCCTGAGACGTCTGGAAACATGTGTCTCAGGCTTTGCCCCACAGGGTTCTGTCTGTGTGTTGGGACATAACTTCTACCAGGTAGTTTCCAACTCTGCCTCAGCCTTCACTTCCTGCTTCCAAGAAGCCTCAAGGTCAGCCGGAAGTGAGAGCTCGGGTCTTATCAGGTCTTTCCTGGGCAGGTTCAGAGCTCTGGGCCTGTCTGTGGCCTTCTAGCTTCTTAGGAATATAAGCTCCAGTGAAGAATACCCCCCAGCCCCCTCCCGGCTTTCCTTTCCTGCTTTTTTCTTGGCCTACTTCTTTGCCACAGAGCGCCAGTCAGGCGGGACTTTCAGCAACAGCCTCTGGTGGTTTTCAACCAGTGCTGGGGGAAAGACTGTTCTCACTAGACAGCTGCAGGAAGGCAGCTTCGCAAATGGGATCCTTCAGGGAAGCAAAAGGGTTAGAGAAAGACAGTTCTCTGGCAGGGGACTTTGGAGGGGCTCCAACCCTGCTCTGCCCCTCCAGTGGCTTCTGGCCATTGCTTTTCAAAGTTACTGTGGACAAGGAGGTGGGCAGGAAAGGTAGAAGCAAGGTGAATAAAATACCCAAAGCTACTAAGATTTAGCTGTTCATCTTAAGATTTCTGCAAAGCTTCTGGTTTATTTCCAGATTTCTGAAAAAAAATTTTCTTCTGACAGTTTTTGCCGGTCTTCTCTGCTTGCATGGAGAAGGGAGTTTATGGAAGTTCTCACTGTGCTGTTTTTGCTGATACTACCTCAAAGTTAACTCTGGACTTTCTTGACCCTCATAGTCTAGTTGCATACCATTGAGGAGTGAGGGTCACAATAAGACATACTGTTTTATCCTGAAAGGAGTCACCGTTCTTCACCTCTCCCAACACAAAACCCACTACCATTAGCCACAACCTTACCTGCAAGATCTCTTGGAGTCCCAGGCTGACTGGCCTGTCACCTGCTCCAGGGCATGTGGTGGATTCCCCTCAGGCTGGGCCTGGGCCTGGTGGCCACCGGGCCACAATCGGCTCCTGTTCACACTTGCCTTTTGTTGCTTGAGGTGCTGGGGGCTCGAAGCTTATGTCTCATCGGTGGACAGCCCCATGTCTGGAGAACCCAGCTCTCCCCATTCCCATGCAGACTTGTCCTCAGAACACTAGTTTCCTGGGTGCTTCTGCAACTTAGGTGTTCTGGGAAATTCACCGTTTGGGCTCCTAAAAGCAGGAAACACGAGCATTCAGTGAATTTGTGAAAATTCTGAATTTTCACAGAATTTGTGCTGTCAGTCATCTCACAGGAAGATATGAAACACACTCATTCTCAGGCTACAGAGCAAGACACCATCTTGGAAATTATCTCAGTGAGACGGAGACCTGAGAGTGTGGAGTAGAGAAGTGAGCAGGCGTCCCAGGCAGATCCAGCTAGGAGCACTGCTCCACTCCAGGCAGCCGCTGGTTTTGACAGCCTAGCCTGTCCCCAGGCGTCTTGTCATCAGTTTTACACAGGTGGTGACCATTTTATGATTGCTCTATGTGTACCACACATCGCTTAATAGAACAATCACTTATGCCTGTCGCTCACTTGAAAATGAGTCATATGCTCTCAAGAGTTTGTGCTGGAAGGGGGCTCACTCTTTTACAAGTGGGTACATCGTGCTTGCATAGAAGCAAATAGGAACCCTCTTTCCAGCTGTCCAATTTTAATACCTGGGTGTGTGGACTACGCCTTTTCTTAACTTCTGACATTTTTCGAGTTGAGCGGCTGGGTGATCTGTAGGAAGAGTCTGGGCAGAGAGCCCTACATTTGGGTTCTCACTGTGCCCACAAATTATTTTTCATTTCTTTGACATCTTTCTCATTCAAAACGGCAAGTGAACCTTTGTGCTGTGTAAGTTGTAGTATTCAGTGACAGGGTATTATGAGTTCTTTGTGCACATAATTCTATGTTATGAAAACCTTTCACCAACTTCTTAAATTGGCTGGTTTGAAGTGCACATTGTGTTACGGCATAATCTGTATTATTAAAGATATGAACTTGGGGGAATTAGCAGTAGATCTTTCAGAAAAGAGAAAGACTTGCCTTTCATTCTTCAGTCTTGATTTAGGGTACATTATTTAGCATGTCATTTCTTCTAAGTATTTGACTTCAGTTTCTTTATGGGACTTGCTGAAATGATTTCAAAACTTTTGTTTAACTGTACTTGGGGAGATATTACCAAGATATTCCTTAAAGAAAATAATCCTTCTTTTCAATTGCTGCTGTTTCTGGAAGATTAGTTATAATATATGGTTTCTGATAAACCACACATAGGGTTTCTAACGAATAGTGTTGCTGGCCATACACTGTGTAGAAACTCAGAGACTTGGTTTCTGCCTTATGCAGGATACGTCAAGAACAAGAAATACTAGCTCACAGGGAATGTTGCTGAAAATTGAACACAAAAATAATTAAGAAGTATGTGTGTCACAGTCATTCCTAAGGCATCAACATTCCTTAGGAATTCAAGAACTTAGTGGCTACTCTCTTAAAAGTTTTAAATTTGTTCTTTATCTGTGCATTTCCATCCAGTCGATGCTGTGTGTTTACCATCATCCGAATGGCACTTTCTCTGGGTGAGCCCTATGCCAACACTTGTGTTGTTCTCTGACACATAGGATTCACTGGGCTGGGCTCGGATGCCTCCTGAGATGTCACCCATGGCTGTGTCACCTGGAGCTTGGTGGGCTGTAGACTGCTTCCAGGAAGATTGGCTGTGCTCTAGCTGGGTTCTGAGTGTTGGTGGAAGCTGCTGTTCCTGCCCAGGTGTCCTCGTGACACAGTGACTGTCTGTCTCCCAGCAGACGGTCCAAGAAGGAGTAGAGTAAAAGCCGCAGAGTCTTTTGATCCAGGCTTGGCAGTTCTACTCTGCCACGTCTCCTTTGGTCAGAAGTCAGTCCTCATCACTGTGGGAGCATTTCTCTGGGGCATAATGACAAAGGAGGTGGGCAGGGCACTGGAGACCATACTGAAAGCAATGGTGGAAGCCCTGGAGACTTGAAGGCAAGCCGGTCATCTTCCTCTCCTTGTAAACAAGTTCCCACAGGAAAGCCATCATTTAAAGAAAAAAAGTCATCTGATGGGAAGAGTCCTCACCAAGCGCTTCCCTAATTTGTCCATTGTTAAGTGTATGAGCCTGTTACCTGACAGCCACTCAACCCCAAGTCCAGCCCCTCCCTCCCTTCTCTTTGATGACAGACCACATTGAGCGCCCATTGTATACTGTACCATTGCTGACCGAGGTCACATCAATGTGAGGAAAGTCAAGAACTTAGATTGCCATCATGATTCGGTAGCTTCAATCCTCTCTCAGTTTTCTGACTCTAGTTCCCACATAATGGATACTCACAGACTCACTCATTTCTGGATACCCAAAGAGCAGCAGAGGGAATGCTGGTCCTGTTGTAATCCTGCTGACTGCCTGGGAGGCAGCTTTCTCTGTATGGTACTCACCTGCTGGTGTGGGTTGAACTGGGTTCACCCACAACACGTGCTCAAGTCCAAGTCCTTGGTACCTGTGAATGGGACCTTATTTGGAGAAAGGGTCTTTGTGCCTGGTGATTAGTAAAGATGAGTGCATGCTGGAACAGGTGGCTCCCAATCCAATAGAACTGGTGGGAGCCAGCGATGGGATGATGAAGGTAGAGATTGACATGATGTCTACAAACTGAGGGACAGCAATGGTGACCAGCACCCATAGAGGATGGAGCCTTCCCTGGAGACTTTAGTGAGAACACAGCCCTGTCAAGGCCTTCATCTTGTGTTTCTGGCCTGCAGATCTGGATGGCAATAAATGACTTTTGTTTTAGTTCCACTGTTTGTGGTACTTTGTTGTGGTGGCCCTGGGAAACTAACACCCTCCGCCCAAGCACATATCATCTAGCAGTGTTATAAATATATTATCAGACAGGAATGCCTGAAAGCAATTCAGAAGGGGGAGGGGGAAAGGAGATTGTAGCAAATCATGTCCCTGGAGGTAGGTAGGCATCTGTCAGTAAGCCAGTTTCTTTCCCTGAGAGAGTTAAAAAGCTATTGAAGAAGAGAATGATGGGAACAATGACAGTGTAAGTAGTTCTGGGCAGACTGTCCACCTGCACCTTTACCTGTGTTAATGTTTCAAGATCCCTTGCATCACCCTGATGGGTGGATGTTGTGGGGTGAAGACCAGGGAGAGGCTCTTTCCTGAATGTAGGATTCAATGGCAGGGACATCCATGTGGAAGTTGTCAGGGCTGAAGGGACCCAGTGAAAATACCCTTTAGTCTGCAAAGTCCTGAACAGATGGGTAGATGGGCTCTGTATGTAACTCTAGGCAGGGCTGGTCAACTTTCCTTTCTCTGGTTTTTGTTAAATTCACCTGGGGCCAGGCACTAAGCTATGGGCTTGTTTTGCAGTTTATGTGCCAGTGTTCTCCACCCTGATCGTGATTGTAGCTGGGGTCTTCATCATCACCATCATTTACAGGTGTGTCTTTCTGCTTCTTCCTCGTGGATATGCAGTAGGAACTGGGCACAGGTTAGGAAGGGTTCTTGGTAGCCAGGCTCCAGAGCTCTTGGAGACAAAGTGGGCCCTGACATTCAGTGTGGGACTCACCTTGCTAGTCCTATCAGTCTCCCACAGCCATGGGTGCTGGTCTGTCCTCTGTTGGAGTGACTGCCATCAGCACTGAGGAAGCCCCATGGCTTAGGTGATGGGGCCAGCGAGGCAACTCAGTACCTGGTTGTTCCCAGTGTCCCACACCCAGCTCCAAACCTGGGCTGACCTAGACTGTCATGTGGTGTGCATCCTACCTGTGGGACATCAGCATTTGGGCATCTTAGAGAGCTCTTGTTTCCCTTGAGGAAATGAAGCCCAGTGTCTGTGGTGGTTGGTGTTCCCATGGCAGGGCTGTCATGAGCAACCTCCCTCTGGGACAACCACACAGGAGAATTTGTGTACTTTGTCCAAAAAAATCAAGCCCATTCTGTGATGTCCACTTGCTGTCTCAGGTTTTTGGAATCTCAAGGCCTCATTCCATCATCTGTCTGGAGCTTGAGTAAGACTAAGATGAGACCACGAGGCAAAGCGTTTTCCCTAGAACGCGCATGCTGGCTGGTGATGAGAACTGTGCAGGGGGTCGGGGGGCTGTAGGGGCGAGCAGGACCAAACACATGAGCCTGGTCATGAGATCTGTGCACAAGGGATGTCCTGGGAAGACATCCCTTCCATCTCTAGTTGCTCTGGTTGTGATAAAAGCTCTCTTCTCATCAGGATTGTTCAGGAGAGGAGAGAGAAGCTTTCCGCAAAGAGCTCAAAAACCTCGCAGAAGACGCACTCCTCCAAGAAGGCCAGCGAAAGCCAAGGAAGAGAAGGTGGGTTGGCTCTGAACCGTCCGCAGGCTTCGGCCAGAGCCCAGCTTCTGCCCCATGAGAGATACTCAGCATCCTTTTCGCCTTCAGCAACAGTTACAACTGCTGTTTAATTTGGGCATAATTCCAAGGTGTCCAGCTCTGGAGGACCAGGTATGTGTGGGGGCCCTGCTGCAGCATGGGGCTCCTCCACGGGCCTTCTCCTCCAGTGCTCCCTTTTTACCTAACTTCATCCTGAGCCACCAGTATCCTGTGTGGCTGTGCCAGTGGCTGGCACTGCACTGGCCAGGGGTACAGTCCACTGGCACTCAACAGGTTTTCTAAGGTCGATCTTCTGGGGTGCCACAGGACGAGTATGGCTGCTTTTGTTATGGTGGTGGCTGAAGAGGGACGGTGGCTCTCTTCTCACTCCGGTTTTTGGGAGGCAAATTCACTTGTGTGTCGGTGACGCATAGGAGGCCTCATGTTGCTTTTTCGGGCTGACAGATGGTCAAGCTAGAGAAAGGGACGCTCTGAACAATGGGCTTCCTATCAAGAGATTCATGTGCACGAAACACTCTTTCCTTTACCCATATGGGTGTGGCTTTGGTGGAGCCACTGGGGAAAGAAGGACAGGGAGAGGAAGCCTTGTGCATCTCTTGAGACCTCACTACTTGCCCTACCCCGGGCATGTCTGTAGGACATGTGCCCACCTTGCTGTGCATGCCTTGTGTGGCGAGACAAGGAGTGGTGAAGGCCCTCCCCCTGAGGTGTCTGTCCCCGGGTGCAGTGAGAAACACTGGGCAGCACAGGACACCCACCACACTGGCTTGTGAGCAAAGCTTGTCAAGCGATGCCATGCAGATGTGCTCAGAGTTCTTGATGACATCTTCTCAAGCTTGCCAAATGTTCCTTCTGAGAGCCATCCCACTTTTCCTTTTCTTTAATCTAGGAACAGAGACAGTCACAGAGGATGAAGATGAGGACTGAGACATGAAGAGTGGGCATGTCCACGTGAGATGCACCGTGGTAACTGCCATGAGATATGTGGTGACGTGACTACCCAATGAGAAATAAAGGTATTTTGAAAGTGACTGCTTGCTTTCTGTTGCCTTATCATGACTGTGTTTTCATCTAGGGAGGAAAAGTGCCTTTTGGGTGGACATAGGAGGGGACGTTTGGTCTCCATGGTATTGTCTATTGCTGACATTGGGGAGTGGGCACACTCTGCACTGGCCCTGGTGAACCACTGAGCCCCCTTTGCAGAAGACAGAGCAGGGCTGCCACGCAGACAAGGAAATCCTTGACATCACAGCACCGAGCTTTGTTAAGTATCTGAGAAGAATCTGCCAGAATGGCTGCATCAGTTCCTGAGAGGGCCCAGCCACCAGCGGCAGCTTCCTCAAGTTCCACAGCCAGGGTCAAGGCTTGGCGGCTCAGAGCAGCCCACAAAACCTTGTCCGTGCATGGTCAGGCTGAGGACCTTTCACTTGGGACACCAGGTTCTTCACCTTGGAAGCACACGACTCTGAGCGGCTTTGGCTCTGATACCCATAGGCTGTGGGCTTTAAAAGATGCATAACAGTGTTGTAGAAATTTGAGAACGCACGCAAACACGCAGCAAAACCATCCATAAGCCAACTAACAGAAAAACCAGCTAAGAATTTGACTTACAGATATCTGTGAAAATAAAAAAGCATGCGTGAAAAACAGACCAGACTCTTCCTGCTCGTAGGACCACTGGAGGGAGTAGTCAGGATACAGAAGCCCCTGGGGGCTTCATTTATTTTCTGGCTGGTGCTCCCGTCAATGGTGGAGGTTCCCTTGTTGTCTGTAGAGTTTTCAGTTTACTGCAGGAGAGGGCACGGTGACAGTTCTCTGTTAAACCATTTTTCCTTCTCACAGGTGTCTTGTTGGCCTTGGTCACTTGGGCCCTTACATGTGGCTGGACCAGGCATCAATCAGCACATTGTATAAAGGACTAGAGAGCAAACATCTTAAGTCTTACATCCCAAAAGGTCTATCACAACCCCACTACTGGAGCAGGGGGCTGGTCACAGACAGATGATCTGTGGATAGAGGACGCGGCCATGATCCAGAAAAGCTTGTTCGGAAGCACAGGTGATGGGTTGGACTCGGCCCAGAGCTGAGCTGATGTTGTTATGAGGCCGCCTTTCACCATGGAATGCCTTTGGCTATAAAGCAGAACTGTTCAGAGGGCTTGGTGTCCTTGTTGCAGACTGCACATTGAAAGATGTTTCCAGCTTGGTTTGCACTGCCTTGCAGAGATGAGGTGGAACAGCCGCTCCAGAAATGACACCAGAAGCCACAAGTATGCTCTGGGGCATACATGCTTCATTTCCAAGGGGCACAGAAACCCTGACCTGTCCCCTGTTCCCCAGCGGCCTCCCTCTAGCCACTGCTCAGGCACCAAGTAGCAAGTCCCCATTTGGTGGCCCCTTTGCTAAAGCCCTTAACTCTGCTTAGACCACCTGTGTGGTCCTTACCTAAAGCCAGCCTCATCCGAACGGGGTGCCAGGTAATTGACTGTGGGTGTCTTCAAGGCTGTTGTCAGTCATTTGGAACCCTGTCACTGAGTATATCACTCTGTACTGTAGGCTGGGGAGTGTCAGGAAGGGCTTCCCCGATCTAGATCCCCAGAAAGCCCGTGGATCTTCCTCTAGGGCTCTGGACACTGGATCTGCTGAGGGTAGAGGACAGAGAGGAAGGACCAGTCTGTAGGCAAGGAGCGGATGGTAGGCAATACAGTCCTTCCCAGGGACCTGGCAGGAGGAGAGCCTAGGTTTTCACATGCAGGTGAGGTGACTGATGTGTGGCCCTGTACAGGACAGCCTGCCATGTTCTGGACATTCATGCTCCCCCTGGGCACTGGTGCCCTGCCCATAGGGTAAGGAGGCTCCAACTTCTCTGGAGCCCTAGGAAGACGAGTGGCAGATGTGTCTGTCCATCCACCCACTGCAGACGGGAAGCAAAGCATGAGCCAATCAGAGCCAACGAGACTGCAGGGATCCTGCACTGTGACCTCACTGCCAGGTGACATGGGAAATATTTAACCACCTGATGGGCGCTTCAGATCTGGGGTCTCTGGGAAGACCATTGTTACTCTGTGCTCCCGGAGTTGCTGAGGGCTGCCAGAGTGACTGACTGTGCTTGGGAGGTCTAGGGGCAAAGGCTGTGGGCCAGCTAGGGAAGAGGAATTTTGGTCTTTGAATCCTGACAGTGCGTGGCTGTCCACTGGACCCAGGAGGTTCCTGGATGTGGGAGGCATTCCCACCCCAGGAACTGCCATTGCCCCTGAGCAAAGGAGGAGTTTGGATCGTGCTGATAACTCTCCCGGGGGTGGCAATACAGTCAGGAATACGTGCTGTCTTCAGGAAGCAGACACCTGCTCAGCGCTGTGGCTTCTAGAGAGGGAACCCACCTGCAGGGGCCGAGGGCAGGCAGATTGTGAGGAAAAGGCTTCAGACTGATGCAAACCTGTCACCTGTGCGGGAGGAGGGGAAGTGGCTGGCCAAACGGGGCACTTTAGTCTGAGATATGGGTCTGAAAAGCTGTATCCAACCATGTCCTGTCCGACCCTGAGAGTCCTGTACTCTGAGTAGGCAGTGTGTGTTTGAGAATCCCACTCTTGGCAGAAAGGTCTTGGCCTCAATACCCCTGGTGGTGAGCTGGGGCACTGGCCAGGGGCACCTGGAGAGGCTGTGGCCCCTGCTGGAACATGGAGGCAGTTCCTGGGCGCTGGGTATGGCACTCAGTGACCTGTGTCTGAGGCTGAGCAGCTGGAGCTTCCCAGAAGTGATGTCTAGGCACACTTCCATGGACAGCGGTGGCCCTCTGGCCCCAAAACTGCACCCCAAGCTGATGTGAACTGGGGTGGGCCACCAAATGGGCCTGGCCCAGCATTTATTATTGAATACCAGCAGCCCAGCCAGGTTCTTACTGGCAAGGAGATTTGAATAGGAGCAGGGTGGCCATGAAGGTTAATGTCATTTGTTCACTTGGCTGGGTCTGGGGTGACATATTTGGTGTGTCCGGGAGGGTGCTTACAGGTAAGTTGACGGACTGAGTAAAGCAGATGTGGGTGGGCCTCACCTAATTATCCGAAGGTCTACCTAGACCC
This sequence comes from Castor canadensis, assembly GCF_047511655.1. Lineage (NCBI taxonomy): Eukaryota > Metazoa > Chordata > Mammalia > Rodentia > Castoridae > Castor > Castor canadensis. The sequence goes on along the minus strand of NC_133395.1, from coordinate 2,166,864 downwards.
AAAGGCTGAGTAAGAAACTCCCTTGCTCTCTGCCCGTCTCTGGGCTGGGGCAATGGTTGTCTCCTGCCTTTGGACTTGTACAGGAACATAGGCAGGCTCCCCTGGGTCTCAGGCATTTGGGCTTGACCGGAACTTCCACCCTCAGGTCTCCTGAGTCTCCAGCTTGCCACAGGAGATCCTGGGCCTTTCTCTTGGTTCTGACGATCCCTGAGGAGCCCCGGGGCTCCTAAAATAAAAGGTAGTGGCATTCTATTAAAACAACCAAGCAGATTTTTAATCACACTGACTATCATGCTAGGAAATATTTTTTATGTTCAAAAATCAAATTATAGAACATCATTCATCAGGGACCTCTTCAGAGAGCAGCTGTTTGACAGCAGATGTACCTACTATGTGTCAGTGGAAGACAGACACACTGCCCTGGTTCCCTCCTTGTTCTCCTGATCCCCTGCCTCCTGCCCTGCCCTCAGAATGGTGGCTTTGCATGGTGCTCAGCTATTGGCTTCGGCAGCTTGCTAAGTGTGCTGTGTGTTTCCTTTAGAGCCAGAGGCTCACGGAGTGCAGTTCCTCTCCAGGGTGAGCAGCTTCTGAGGAGGGCCTGGCGGGTAGGTGACTCAGTCAGCAAACGCTCTGCAGGAAGCAGTGTAGGTGGGAGGGGTAGACCTGGGTGCTCAGGTCCTGGCCTGGGAAGGCTGGAGACTACCTGTGAGATCAACTTCCTGGGCCCCTCTAGGCAAGGTGGCTCCCGTTCCCCAAGGGCAGCTCTTGGGAAGATGGCAAGTGGGATGTTGGTCCACAGAATCTGTCAGAGGGACTCCAGGGATGTCGGTGGACAGCAACAGCACCTGCCACCCAGTGCCTCCCAGCATGGCCCTCCAGGGCCCTTTGCCTCAATGCTATTAACCACACTGGTAGCGTGATGGCCACGGAGACCCTTCCAGACTGTATTAGGAAGACAGTAGAAGGGCTGGCCTTGTTCTGGGCGAGATGATCACATGACTTACAAGTCCCCAGAACACTTCTGAGAGTAAAAGGATGTGCAGAAAGAGGCACGGTGGGTCACTGGCAGGGGCTTAGCACAGGGGTACTGCGGCCCTGCTGCCCGAAGGCAGACTCTTCCTCACTTTCTCTACTGGTGCTCTGACAACAGCGTTTTCCAAATGTTGAGCTGCAGGTCGGTACCAGCTGATTTGTTTTAGAGAAGGTAGCTGTTTGGACTGCACCTGTGATTTCCTCACCTGCCTAACCTGCATGCTCTGCTCTTCCTCCCCAAGTCCGCCTGGCTGGCTGACTTGCTGAGCAGATGAGTGAGAGTGTGGCAGGAGCCATCACCAGGTGCCAGGGGTTGCTGAAGCCTCCTGGAGATACGGTCTCCAGACATCACTGACGTCCAGGCTGCATATTTAAATGTGCAGTTTTATGAAGTCGGGCATAGAAAGGCAGCCGTGAGCAACCAAGCCTGCAAGCAGATGATGCATCTGGCCCTCTGAGAACTCATCCAGGCCCCGCTGAGACTTCTCCCCTTCTGCTGCATCCCCAGCTCCCTGGTTCTTTCCTTCCCACCGGGCTTGTTTGCATTTTCTATAAATGAAATGTTACAGTATGGACTCTTGCCCGATTTCTTTCCCTCGGGGTAAGTATTTTGAGATTTATTCCTGTTAGCATGTTGATCGATGGTTGGTTGTTTCCTTTTCACATGAATAGCGTTCCTGATTGTAAACATGTTATGGTTTGTTACCCAGGGATTGATCTGGGGGTTTCCAGCTTGTTATCACCAGCAAAGCAGTCAAGTCTTTGCATAGGCACACACTTACCTTTCTTCTGGGTAATTGCCTAGGAGTGGAATGACTGGGCCACAGGGTCAGTGCATATTTTACTTTTTAAGAAACCGGCACCCTGGTTTCCACTTTCTGTCCCTCCCAGCAGGGCCTGAGAGCCAGGTGCTCACCTCCTGGTCACAGTCTGGCACCAGCATCCTGTGTAATGTCTGCCAGGTGTGCGCTGTGTCTCCCGCTGTCGAATGCGGCTTAACGCATTAATTAATGCAGTTCTCTAGTGACTAAGCACACCGAGCACGCTATTTGCGTCGAGCTTATCTTTGTCAGTGTAGCGTGCACTCAAATCTTGTCCATTTCTTAGTTGGGTTGTTTTCTTATTATCGCAAGACTTTTTGGCTCAAGTCATTTTTTTCAGAGGAATGATTTCCCAATATTCCTTCCCAGTATGTGCCCTGTGTTATTACTCGCTTAAGAGAATCTTCACAGGCAAGTTCATAATTTGGATGAAATCTAAGATCAGTCTTCAATTTCATGGATCATACCCTCCGCCTCCCAGTCCCTCTTCACAACGTTCACAGATGTCCTTAGGTAAGTTACACTCTCGCGTGGAGGTCTGGGAGCCCTCTGTAGCAAGGCATGAACTGAAATGCACATTTTTCTGTGGACATTCAGGCGCTCGGACACCATTGTTTGTGAAAGTTATCCTTTCTTCACTGGGTTATGATGCACCTGTGTTGGGTCACTGTTGACCTTGTAGGTGTGGGTCTAGTTTTGGATACCACTCAGCTTTATTGTCCTTTTTTTGTTATCTTGATGTAATTCCACACTTTTCTTATCTCTGTGGATTTATGGTACATCTGTAGTCTGGTGGTGTAAGTCTCTGTGATTGTTCCCAAAGTGCTTTGACTACTCAAGATTTTGCATTTTCACACGAAATTTAGAACCAGCTTGTCAATTCAGACACAGTCCTGCTGAGACTTTTGGTTAGGTTTATGCTGAATTGTTTCCTTTCATTGTGCGTCACTTTAGGGAGAGCTGGCCTCCATTTCATTTGTCTCAGCCGAGTTAGACAGAGGTCGGTACACATATCTTGAACACCATTTCTCCAGAAGCCCATTGTAGGGTTCCCTCACCCAATACTGCGGCTTGCTAAGGAAGCCCTCTACCACTTGAGCCACGCCCATCCCTTTTTGCTTTATGTTATTTTGCAGATCAGTTCTCACTTTTTGCTGGGGGCCAGCCTGGACCTCAACCCTTCTGTTCCTGCTTCTCCATGAAGTGTGGTTGCCAGGTGCGTACCACCACACCCAGTTATTGGTTGAGATGGGGGTCTCAAAAACTTTTTTTGCCCAGGCTGGCCTCAAACCATGATCCTCTGATCTCTGCCTCCCGGGTAGCTAGGATTACAGGCGTGAGCCACTGTGCCTGGCTTTGGCTGTGGCTGTAGTTTTAATACTACTGCAAAATATATTGGTCTTCAAATTCCATTTTCTGATTTTCACTGATAACAGAAATACGATTGGGGCATGCACTCAACGCATCACACTTGCTAGGCTGGCACTCTGCCAGTTGAGCCACTCTGCTAGTTCCACCTACAGTGACCTCAAACTTACAAATTTGCCAACCTCACCTTTAGTTCTAGAATCTGTTTTTGGTGTGTGTGGGCGTATGTTGATTTCACTGGATTCGCTGTGGGTCCCTCATGTCACCTGTGAATAAAGACAGCCGAACTTCCCAATCTAGGTGTGTCTTAGTTCCTCTTCATGCCTTAAGTGATGTCTGGGACCTCCAGCACACAATCTGAATGGGGTGGCAAGAGGGGACATTTTTGCCGCCGCCTTAGGGGGACATCATTCAGTCTAACCGTCAAGTATAACCGAGTTGCGGGTTGTTGACAGATGCTCTCTACTGGTAGAGGCTATTTCTTCTGTTCCTAGGTTTCTGAGTGTTTGCATCAGAACTAAGTGTTGGCTATTTATCAGAGCTGTCTCTGTGTCCATCAAGATAATCAGATGCTTTTCCTTTTTTAGGTTGCTGATAGGATGAGTTACACTGATTTTCAAGTGTTAAATCAACTCACTTGGTCATAGTGTATCACTGTGTATACTGTTGGAGTCTGTGGTTTGAATTGTCTCCCCGGAAGTTAATGTGTTGGGAACTTATTCCCTACTCCAGGATGCAACAGAGCTGGGAGGTGGGTCTCATAGAGGTGTTCGGGTCACGAGGATGAACAGACTGATGTCATAAAGGCTCCACGGGGTGGGAGGCTGAGGCTGGCGTCTTTCTCCTGCGTTGCCTTTCTGTCTTCCCCTACATGAGTAGGATCGTGGACTTCCAGCCTCCAGAACTGTGAGAATACACTCGTCATACACCTCTGAATAAATCACCCTCTCCGCGACATTCTGCTACAGCTGCGCAAGTGGAGTAAGACGGAATCTTACATACAAGTTATCATTTTTATTTTAAAGTGGATTTATTTATTTAAAATTTTATCATTTTTACATTTACTTATATGTGTATACATTATTTGGGCGCCCTCCCCACTCCCTCCCTGCTTCCAGGCAGAACCTGTTCTGTCCTCTTGTTCTCCGACTTTGTTGAAGAGAAAACATAAGAGATAATAAGAAAAACAGCGTTTTTGCTAGTTTGGTATAAAGATGGCTACACAGAGAGATTCCCAGTGTTGTTATACACACAAGTTATTATGTCGTTTATAAAAACTATTTAAGAGCTTTTGTGCTTGTGGTCATGAAGGATGCTGGCTAGCAGCTTGCTGTTCCTATAATGTCTGATTTTGGTATCAAAGTGACTCTACCTTGTAGACTTAAAATGGTTCTTCCTCTTCAGTTTTCTGATGTGGCTTGGGTCAAATTCATGTAATTTCTTCCTGAAATGTTTGGTAGGAGTCACCAATGAAGCCACCTGAGCTTGAAGATTTCCTTGTAGAAAGATTTTAAATTACAGGTTCTGTACTTTATGTGGGAGCTTGAGAACTCTGTGTCTTTCAAATAATTTATTTCCTTCTATGTGATCAGAATTGTCAGTAAAAATTTTCCAGTTTCTCTTATTACCTTAGTATGTGGGGTCTGTACTGATGTCACCACTCTCCAGCCTGACAACGATCACTTATACCTTTGCTTTCATCCCTGATCAGCCCAGATAGAGATGTATCAATTTTACATATCTTCTCTAAGAGCTTCTCAGTGAGCTTTCAGTCCCATCATTTTTCTATTGTTTTGTCTGTTTCATAAATTTCCACTCTGACCTTATTTTTCCCTTCTTTGGGATATAATGTATTTTTCTTTTTTCCTTTTTTAACTCTCCCCCCAGTCTTTTTCTTATTTCTTAAGATGAAAACTGAGGTCATTGATGTGAAGCCTTTCTTCTTTGCTAACAGGGGACTTTGTGGCATAAAATTTGCTGCATGAATTTCCCGCTCAAGGACACTTCGTGATGCACTGTTTTCATTTTCATTTGTTCGGAACATTTTCTAGTTTCTCTTTTGAGTTTTTCCCAGAACCTTGAGTTACTCAGAAGTGTGTTGCTTTTAGTTTAGAAACACTGGCAGCTTTTTGATAAATTTTTGGAAGTGATTTCTGACTTATCCTCACTGTGGTCAGACAGCATGCCTCACACGGTCTGGATCCTGCAATGGGTGTGATGACCTGGTGCACGTCACATGTGGACTTCAGATAAACGTGAACACTTCTGTTGGATAGAACACTCTGGAAAATGTTAAGTAGACTGAAAACCTTGAGCAGATTGCTATAATTTTCTATATTTTGACTGAATTCCTGTCTATTTTATAACCACGAAGAAAGCACTGTCCTGAAGTCTTTGCACAGCCCACACAGCCCTGTGGATTTGCCCAGTCCTGTTCTGAGCCCCCTCTTTTGCCTTCTCTCCCCAAACCCCACCTTTGCTCCGGGCATGATTGTCCAGTACTTTACTCTGGACACGCTGCTACTGTTGCAGCCTCAGGACTTTGCACTTGCCCTTTCCTTCCTGGGTTGCTTTTGCCCATGTGGCTCAGGCTCCGCCTCCTGCAGGCTCTGTTCCAAGGTCACCTTCTCTCGAGGTCTTCCCAATTCCTGGTCCCTCTCCCCTGGTCTACTCTTCTTTCCTGCTTAGCACCTGTTTACTTATTTAATATGCTGAATAGCTTGCTTATTTACTAGGCTATAGTCTCCTATTATTCAGTCAAACACTGATCCAGTGGAGGTATTTTTAAGGTGTGACTTTAAGTAAGGAAGCAGATATTGGAGTTGCCTAGCCAGCTTCTACCGTCCTGTAAATCATTCTCTTCCTCTCTCTCTCTCTCTCTGTCTTTCTCTCTCTCTCTCTCAGATATGTGGGGGGAGAGGGTGGGAAAGAGTGGCTGAGTTTGATCAGTTCATGCTCATACATCTCTGGCCCTTGGGTATGGAAATATCACGCTGAGCCCTGTTGATAGGTACACTTAATATGTGTTAATAAAAAATTAAAAAGATACCATATTGCAGTATGTAGCTGTAGTCTCACCACCTCGCCATTAAATGGGGCAAAATGGTCTAAGGTTTTCTGCAGGACCCATTGGCTGTGACTTGCCAAGAGGTGAGGTAGGTGGGAGAATGGTAAAAAATCACAACCCATGCATTTTCTCACTTTTTGGTGGGCAGTGATCTCTGGAACCTCCCTGGGCTACGGTATCACTTTGGTTTACTATCTTGGAGGTGGGATGGGGGCTATTCTAGGGCTTCCTAGAATATTCACCCTGTGAGTCAGGGAACAGCTACGGGTATTCTTGTAGAGGATGGTTCTGTCGGTAATAGTGGACCTAGTGTGACATAGACTCAGGTCAAGACTTTGCCTATCACTGGCCTTGATAAGTCTCCACTCTCACCAGTGGAGACCGTGATACTTTGTGTTTCCGAAGATTAGCAGAACTCCACAGCCGGGGTCTAATATTCCTTGTGCTCCTTTCCTTGGTGCACAGTCGTCACTGTGCTTCTAGGAAAATGAAGAGACTTGTGGAATACACTTGTTTGCAGGATCTCCCCCCAAGGGCTTCTTCCAGGGAATCACAGGTACTGGGTCTTTGAAGTGGCTTTGCCATTCTGGGGACAGGTGCAACAGGATCTAGTCTCCATCACAGTGGTCTGAGTTGATTCCCGCCCAGAGGTCTCGAGTCCTCCCCATTCACCCTGAACAGCACCTGAGTGGAATGCCGCCAGTTTCTGCACTTTCACAAGAAATTAGCCATTTCCACAGGCAGCAGAAGCCAAGTCTTCTGCTTACCAGTCATTCCTGTAGCGTATTGTGAAGGCGCCTGGCTGTTTCTGTTGACTGGCAGCTCCTGTCTCCCCTTGTGCCTCTGAGAACGGAACTACATTCTGATGTCATGAGACACACGGGTGTGATGACCAAGGGGAGGCGAGTGGGGACTGTCATGTGAAGGGAGAGTTCAGAGCTGGAGCCAGTGGTGGTCACATTACTGCAGGTGGCCAAGTGGCCTAGACCTTTGCACCTGTGCCAGCTCAGTTTCTTGTCTTGGACCCTGCACTGCAATCGTGTGAAATAAGACAGTGTCCCTACAACTGTCCTACACTTGAAACTTCTTGTGAGCTGGTCTTCTTTCGAATAAAAAGTTAAAAAATGTAAATAGAAGGTTTTCGGACATAAAAAAAGAGCCAACAAAGTGTACCCCTACTCAAATTAAAGTCTGGCAACACAAACCCAACTCTAGGAGATTGAAAACGTGTGTATGATTTAGAAGGAAAGTTCTGGTTCCTGTGCGGCCCAGAGAGGCCCGTGTGAGGACCATTAAAGGGCTGTGACAAAGGTGCGTCTGAGCTGCGACTCCAGGAGGCCACTCACACACGTGACAGTAGCTGTAGGCCTTTGTGCTCTTGAACGGGCTGATTCCTCCCTTCCCACAGGATCCTTTTTCTTTTTTCTTACATCAACAGTGAATTCTTTAAGAAGACACTGGGCTCCTTTCAATCGTGCACGGTTCCTTCATTATCCTGCGTCTTTTTCTTTGTGTTTTCTTTTCAGTAGGATCCAAGTTCGCAATAGAAAAAAAGCTTTCCACACTTATGACTATTGTACCAATTACTCTCAAGCTATCATTTCATATTGATGAGAATGATAAAAATAGAAACCTTCAAAGACTCGTATCCCAGACTGGAGGCTCCTGTGTAAAAATTCTTTTGTCCTGTGGTCTTTTCTCTTCCATGTGCTTGCTACCCAGACTGCATCTTCACTTTCAAAGACAGAAAAATCTTGTATATTCTTTTCTCCCCCTCAAATCCTCTTTATTTCTTCCCACAGCCTTTCATTAACAATGGACATTTATGTCCATCCTTACCTCGACTCTGCAGAGTTCTTGGAATGTCACTATTCTTCCCTTCTTTCTTGGGCTGTAATCTCTGGAGCAAACCTTCCTCATGCACTGTGTCATGTTCCTTTTCATCCCAGTTCAGGGGGTATCCATTCCCACTTTCTAAAATTATTCCCAAATAATTAAAATAAGTGTGCATTTCTGATAAATCCTTTATGAGGTAATTGCTTTAGGACAATTACTGATGAAGCATTAGCCTTCCACACTAAGATCTGCAAAGGATGGCAAAATGTCTGCTTCTCACAAAAGTGGTCTGTAGTGCTGCAGAACAGCACCGTGTTGGAATATGGTTTCAATGAAGAAGGGGAGAGATCTTGCAGTGTTGTGGGGTTCCAAGATTGCAACATGGAAGTTATGTCCTAAGGACAGAAGGATGACTAATCAAGGAAACCTGCACCCTTCCTCGTAATGACTGGAGAGGCAGAGGGGGAGAGAGGAAGCTAGCCTTGCAGACTGATGATCCAAAAAGCCCCTTGGGAGGGAAGGGAGACCAGCTGGAGCTTATTTACACTCAAGCGACATCTCGTTATGGGGGATACTTCATCTGAGAAATACTGTACATGGCTTGACAGATTTTCTAGGTGTTTGGGGAGGGAGACTTTCTGAAGAGTTTGGCAAATCTTTAGACTGGGAGGGGACAGTGGCTGGTAATGTTTCCTTGGCAGCCACATGGCTCTGATGCTTGACTTCACAGGGGTTTGGGTTCACTGGGCACATTCACACTTGAACATTGGCCTTTGGCAGTCATCATAGGACCAAGTTTGATCTCTTCCGGAGTAGGACCTCTCAGAGGCTGGGAATGTCTTCCTATGTTGTTCTGAGTGGAGTGCACTCAGAGCTCACAGGCTCCAGCTGTGAAGAATGCGGTAATTTGTTGAAGTAGCAAGGCTGTAGAACACAATAGCCTGGTCCTCTACTCTTTCTTTGTGCAAGGAGTAGAGATGAGGTCACTTTGACAGTAGTGTTATGGGAGCTCTTACAGCCATTTTTAAAACCTTAATATATCCTTCCCAACATGAACACTGGAAATCTGAGAGGGTTTGAGAGTGGAGTCATCACTGGCCTTGTAGGACCTTAATTGGTAGAGAAATATCACATGTCAAATGAACGAGGAAGAAGGATCACAAGATAATATGATCCAGAATTAGCTAGTGGGAAATATGTGCCCTGAGGTGGGAAGGAAATACCAGCCTTTGACTTGAATGTTTTTAGTGATTGTAAAAGCAGATTTCGTGTTGTGATGGAGATTAGATTATTACCGAGGCCATATAGGTCAGAACAAAATCATATTCCATGTGGCAGTAGGAGGTGGAAAGAGGTGAATGGATGGTACAGCAATGGATGGGATAAGGTCAACACAAAGTGTTTTCTCATTTTGAACTCATAAACCAGAGAAAAGGGTGGAGACATAAATAAGAAAATCATGATTGAAGCCCAATAAATGCTGTGACAGAGGGATGGGTGCCCTGTAGCATGGAGAAGAAAATGAGGTTGGTCAGCTGATTACCAACTGGCTGCATATGGAGTTTGCTTTCCAACAGAGCCTCCCTAGCTGGCAGAGTTAGCTCCTGCCACATAACAAACTGTCCCCGAACTCAGGAGTATAAGGCCCATTTTGAGCTATGCTCTTATCAGCTCCCTAATAGACACATGGCCAGTGAAGCTTACCTAAGTGGTGTGATGGTGGAGAGTCAGCAAACTCAGAGCTCTGCACTGCAGTCTCTGGCCTGGGAACTGAACCATACTGGTCTAGAGAACCACCTGTGGACACACCAAATTGTAAGACCTGGAGGATGCCACAGGTCAAGTGGGGAGAGTCTGACATCAGGGTGCTTAGGAGGTTGGTCCCTGGGACCCAGTATGGCTCCGCAGCTAGAACTTCAAGTCTAGTTTTCTCTACTGGGGCATAGGACCCTGAGTGACCACTCTCTCCTAGAGATAAATGGCCTAACCAGTTAACACTTAAAAAAAATCTACTCTGGGGAGGACAGTTAGCCACCTTCCTCCCCAACAATAAAGAAGACATTAACAGACTGTTTTTGTCTTTCTGTGTTTTTTTTTTTGGGGGGGAGGGAGATATTTTGTTCTCTCTTTCTCACTTTCCTTTTTGTCCTTCCTTTTTTTTGAAGTCATTGTATGTGAACTATAACACCCAAATTTTGATACTGAACTCTCAGCCATATCCTCTCTCTCCCTTTCTTGCTCGCTGCCACTTCTTTCTCTCCGTAAATATCTGGCTACTCATCCACCACCCCCAGTTGAAGCCGTTCTCTCTCTGATGTTTCTTCTCACTCTCTTCCCCCACACAGTCCTTTGCTGTCATTATTTTTGGCAGGTTGTTAGATTGCCAGATCATTTTATCTCTTTCCTCCTTTTTTCCTCATCATATACCTTTATCTGGATCTTTTCATTAATCTCCTTTATCATTACCACCTCTGTTTACTTTAGTTGTCTTCCCTTTTATTATTATTTATCACACATCTTGTAGTCCTATCTTCTTCCCATTACTACCCTTATTAACTAATGTCTTCCTAGTTCACAAAGTATTCTTTGCTCCTTAATTCTCTAAAGATACTGGAGCAGTGGTGGTGATTATTCTTAATTAGGGATTGCTGTATTCTGTAGTAGGTGTGTCTATCCACTGTGATTGCCTCTACAGCATGTCTTTTTCCCCATGAACGGAGTATGGAGCAAGACCCAGGGTCTTGAGTATTGTGGGTAAATATCTGGCAAGTCATCCACCACCCCCAGTTCAGTGATAAGAAAATATACTGCAGTCTGGCCATTGCCTAGTATTACCTAAACACTGTGAGTACTTCAACTAAAAGGACACAGGAGATTGAAACCTCCAACCAAAAACTTGGCCTCAGATGAGTAAATCCCAACATAAAAGCTAAAGTCATATTAAAGACAAGGTAACATGTCTTCTCCAAAAGTCAATAAAAGTCAGTAATTCCACAATAAAGGACTTGAAGTGAAGTGAATGAAATCTCAAAAAAATGAACTAATGGTAACGATGATAAGGGCCAGTGGAATGGCTCAGTGGTAATAGCACCTGCCTAGCAAGTGTGAGGCTCTGAGTTCAAGCCCCAGCATGGCCAAAAAGAAGAAGAAGAAAGAAGAAGGAAGAAGAAGAAGAAGAAGGAAGAAGAAGAAGAAGAAGAAGAAGAAGAAGAAGAAGAAGAAGAGAACAATGAAATTAAAGAGGACATATATAAATACCTGAGTAAATTCTAAGAGAATACAAATAAACAGCTGACTGGACTAAAAACGAATTCAAATAAACAGCTAAATTAAATGAGGATAATGCAGGATAGGAAAGAAAAATTCAATAAAGATACAGAAATCTGAAAAACTTCAATTGAAATGATACAAATGATAAGCTCAATAACTCAAAAACCAGTTGAAAGCTTCACTAATAGAGTAGAACAAAGAAAAATAGAGTATCAGGGATTTAAGATAACATAGAGGAATTAGAACGCTCAGATAAAGAAAAAATATTAAAGTATGAACAGAACATACAAGACCTCTGGGACAAGAAGGTCAAAATTATGAATCATGGGCACAGAAGAAAGAAAAGAGGTACAACCTAAAGGCATAAATAATGTATTCAATAAAATAATAGTACAAAAATTTCCCAGCCTTGAGAAAAAATGGGTTATCCAGGTACTGGAAACTTTTAGGACATCAAACAGACCTGATCAAAAAAGAAGCTCCCCATGACATATTATAACAAAAACTCTAAATTTATGGAATAATGAAAGAATATGGAAAGCTACAGAGAGAAGCAACAAGTCACATATATGGCCTACCCATCAGAATAACAACAGATTTCTCAACAGAAACTCTAAATTCAAAGAGGACATGGAATGATATAGTCCAAGCCCTGAACAAAAGTAACTGTCAACTAGATTACCATATCTAGTAAAGCTATTCTTCAGGAAAGAAGGAGAAATAAAAATCTTCCATGATGAACAAAAACTAAAGGAATTCATGACCACTAAATCAGCACTGCAGAAGATACTAAAGGCATCTTTCCTACACACAAAGGAGGAAGATAAATGTAAGCAAGAAAATACAGGAAAGAATAAATCCCACTAGACAAATAGATATGCAAAAAAGGATTAGGGAAGAATCAAATATCACAAAACAAAATATCTGGAAATACTTACATACCTTTCAATGATAATGCGGAATGTAAATGGTCTCAGGTTTCCAATCAGAAGAAATAGATTGGAAGGTTGGATTACAAAATAAGACCTGTCCATTTGTTGCCTAAAGAAATGAATCTTACAGCAAAGACAAATATTGGCTTAGTGTGAAAGGACAGAAAAAGATTTCCTAAGCAAATGGAGCCCAAAAGCAAGCACAAGAAGCTATACTCACATTTGATAAAACAGACTTCACAGCAACATAGGTGAGAAGAAACAAGGAAGGTCATTTCATATTGATACAGGGAGCAAAACATCAAGAGGAGATAACAGTTGTAAACATATACATACCAAATATCAGCACATCCAATTTCATAAACAAATGCTACTGTAGGACATAAAAGCACAGATAGACCCCAGCACAGTAACAGTGGGTGACTTCAGTGTCCCACTCTCACCACAAAAAAATCAACAAAGAAACTTCAGAACAAAATGACACTACAGACTACAGACCAAATGGACTTAACAGACATCTACAGAGTATTTAATCCAACAGCTGCACAATACCATTCTTCTCAGCAGTGTATGGAATTTCATCCAAAATACATCATACTTCAGGACATAAAACAGGTCTTACCAATTACAAGAAAATTGAAATAACCCCCTATATTCTATCAGACCACAATGGAATAAAACTAGAAATCAATAAGAAAAGAAACTGCAGAAAATATTCAAACACATGGAGACTAAATAGTATACTGTTGAAAAAACCCATGGGTCATTGAAGAAATGTGTGTGTGGGGGGAAATAAAAAAATCCCTAGAATCAAATAAAAATGAAAACACAACTTGCCAGAACCTTTGGGTTATAGCAAAGGCAGTGCTAAAAGGAAAGTTTATAATAATGAGCACCTTCCTTAAAAAAACCCTCAAATATGTACCTCAAGCTCTTAGAAAAACATGAACAAGTGAAGTCCCAAATTTGCAGAAATAACAAAATGGAGACAAAAAGGTGGACATCAACATGTAGAAGACCGAAACGAGATCCTTTTCTCTCACCCTATATAAAAACAAACTCAAAATAGATCAAAGATCTTTATGTAAAAAGTGGAACACTGAAACTAACATAGAAAAACATAGGGAAACCCTTGAAGCTGTAGGAACAGGCAGCTATTTTCTGAACAAGACATCTATTGTCCACAAAATAAGAGTAAGAATTGTCAGATGGGATTGAATCAAATGAAAAAAACCTTCTGTACTTCAAAGGAAACAAATCTCAAAATGAAGAAACAACCCACAGAACTCCATTAATCCTTCATGAAGGACTAATATCCAGAATATCCAAAGAGCTAAAAAATTAAGCACCAAAAGAACAAAAAATCCAGTCAATAAATGGGCAAATGTATTGAACAGACAGTTCTGAGAAGAAGAAGGACTAAGGGCTGAGAAGTACATGAAGAAATGTTCCTTAACCATAAAGGAAATGCAGTTAGAACACTGAGATCCATCTCATCCTAGTCAGAATGAACATATTTTCTATCATCAAGAAAATAACAACTAGTGCTGGTGAGGATATGGGGGAAGGAATGCTCATATGCTGTTGGGAATGCAAATTAGTGCAACCACTATGGAAAGCAGTCTGGAGGTTCCTCAAAAACACTAAAAACAGAAGTACCATATCATCCTTCTGCACCACTTTTGGGCATATGCCGCAGAGGAATTTAAGTCACCATACAAGAGAGACACCTGCACACTCACATTTATTGCGGCACTACTCACAATAGCCTGGCTATGGAATCAGCCTAGGTACCCAACAACTGATGAATGGGTAAAGCAAATGTGGTAAGTATACACAATGGAATATCATTCATCCATACAAAAGAATGCAATTCTACCATTTGCAGGAAAATGGATGGAAATGGAGACCATCACGTTGAGTGAGATGAGCCAAGCTCAGTAAGCCAAATATTGCATGTTCTGTCTCATTGCAGAATCTAGACCTAAAATGAGAGTGAGCTCCACCACGAGGGCAACGGTTTCATTAGTTGGCCTATGCAGAGATGCCCCAGTGAAAATGGGACTCAGAGACCAGTGAGCCCATGGTAGACAGTGCATATGGAGGGAGTTGGAAGGATGCCCCTGGGTGTGGGAGCTTCGCCTTTGGCTGACTGATTTGTACCCTCTATTATACTAAAACTATAGTTCATAGTTTTATGAATATAGTTCATAGTTTTAGTATAATAGGTTCATAGAGGCCTTCTCTGGGTTTTGTGAGTCATGCTAGAAAAATCACGGTCTAGGGTCCCTAAACCTGTGGCTGGTGTCTGTTGTGAGGCAGTTTCAGGGGCTTGGTGTACATGGGGTGACTCCTTCCCCTTTACTGTGACTTTACAGCTGGTCCTACCTGCTGCCTCAGGTGGGACATGGGGTTTCTTGCTTTTATCAAGACCTCCTTTGGTGCCATTTAGCTGTGGAAAGTCTTGTTTCACCCTCATGGTGCTGTGAGGGAGACAGGCTAGGCACTGTCTTCAGCTCGTGAACACACAGAAGAATGAGGCGACTTGGCTAAGGTCACACAGAGGGTGGGAAGACCAGGTTCTGATGGGTGGGGAGATGCCAGGCACTCTGTTCCTGAAGGAGCCCCACAATTCTGGTCAAGCATGGCATCCAAGATGCATGCCTGCAGGATATGTTTGTCTGTACCCACTGCATTTCTACAGTTTTGTGCTTCCCTGAAGTCTGGCTGAACCTCTGTAGTGGAGGGAAATGCTGGAAAAACCTCAGGGTAAAGGAACAACACCCACCCCTCCCCGCCACTGCGCCCCGGTGCTGTTCAGAACCAGACGGATTATGTAACAATTTCATTGTCCTTGCTAAGGATAAAAACATTCTACAAGAAAGGTGGTGTACACTATAATCTGATCTTTTGATGAAGCAAGGAAAAGCTGATTTATTTTTAGACAATGAACTTGCTGATAAGACTTAATTTGGACCCAGTGTGTTGAGCCCCAACTTGATGCGGTTCAGTCAGCTCCGTGTCTTTGGTGTGCCACCTATGGCCCACGTACCTCCTCAAAGAGGTGGCCATTGCTTCTTCACCAGGAAGACAGATCTGAGTGCTTTCGTCAGCTCAGAACACTTTCCTCCCATGGTGTACTTCCATTGCTTGTTTCTAGGGAGTAAGCAAATAGGTTTTAAAATGAATCCAGGGGTTGGTGGCTCGAGTGGTACAGCACTTGCCTAGCATGTGTGAGGCCCTGGGTTCAATCCCCAGTATTGCAAACAACAGCAACAACAAGAACAAAGAGTTTCAGTCTCTTGCCTTCAGAGTGGTTTTAGAGTTACCTGTGGGAGCTGACATCCCTGTGCTATAAAGCCTGTTTCCTCCCCAGATAGGGGCTGGGAACTGCACAGGGCAGGATTCAGATCTTTTCATGTACATTTGTACCTGTGAACAGATGGAAAGGTTGGAATGAACAGATGCGACGTGGGACTATGGTAGATGGTCCTGGGGGGGGTGTCCAGTGCAGACACTGCAGTATTGTGTATGTGTTGAGGAGAGGCATGGCCATGCATCCTCATGGGGGAAGGAGGTGGGGCCAGCTACTCGGGACACTGTCAATTTGGGGCAGCACCTTGTCAATTGCTTCTATGTGTCAGGCACACAATCAGATGTCGTGGAGCACGGAGGCATGGCACATGTGGGCTGAGCAGGACACTGCTAAAATCCCACAGGTGCGTGGAGGTTACCAGAGGGGCAGGAGGATGGGAGAGGCTGTGGTGGGCAGAGCAAGGGGCCCCAAAGACATCATGCCCTCATCCCCAGGACCTACGGGCCCATGAAAGTCACTTTGTGGTTGTGAGTAAGGCTAAGGACCTTGAGATGGACAATTAGCTTGGGTCATCTAGGTAGCTCAACCTAAGCACTTGGGCCCTAAAAGTGGAGCCCTGTCTGGCTATCGGCAGAGGGAGGTGTGACTGTGGAGGGAGGAGTTGTCACAGTGGAGCTGGCCCTGGTGCAGGTGTTGGCTGGAGGAAGCCCTGAGGTTCCGCCTTGCTGGGAGGAGGTAAAGCATTAATGGTGCATTTGAGAAAGATCCTAACAAAGATTATGGAACACAGTCTGTGTAAAGAAGGCAGGAGCACATGGAAGCAACCTGCTGTGGTTTTGGATAGTGTGAACTGGGAAGGCAGGAGGGTGCTGGAGGCAGGGTCTGAGGTTCAGATTATGCAGAAGTCAAGGTTATTGGTTATGACGAGGTCAAGCTGTGGTTGCAGCTTGGATGAAGTTGGAAACAGACTTTCCTTCCTACAGCTATGTGCTATGTGCCACCGTTCTATCTGCCTCAGACATGTGAGGGTGATTGTGGCCAATGGCGCAGCCTCTAACCTACTTCGCAGTGGAATTTAATTCCATCCACAAAACATATCCTGAAGTATTTTCATACCCATTTTTACCAACAAGGAAACCCAAGTTCAGGGAGGCTGGGGACCATCACCAGAGTCACACTGTTGGGATGTGGTTGAACTGAGACAGAACCCACAGCCTCCATCCCCAGGACCTATGGACTCCCCACTCTGCAGGGTGAGATAAAAATACTCAGGCGGTGGGCAAAAATAGAATGACGTAAAGGATGATTGAAGAGAGAGGATACGGAAAGACTGAAAGAAAAATCTGTGTTCGCATTACTAAAAATTATACCAGTCACACTGCATAAAGAGTTATTTCTAGGAGCATTGGATCTACATGCTCAAATTTGGAAGAGCAATCTGCCTGAGGATCTGACTTGAGCTAGGCTCTGCTTTCTGACTGCATGAGGCGCCCTCCCAGGTGTCTGCCCAGGGCTGCGGCAGGCTGAGGCTCTGCGTGTGTCCATGTCAGGCAGTGGACTGGTTTATTTTTCCAACCTCAAAGGCTGAGGGTGAAAGTTGCTGGCGGAGGACTCATCTCAGGCTTCATGTGAGGATGACAGTCAGGTAACGCGAGCTTCCAATGAAATAGGGGATAGGCAGGGAGTTAGGAAACCTGATGGCCGAGACCATGGGTTGGGTGTTGGTAAAAGATCACATCCTGACCCACTGATATTAAGGGAACAACTCACAACATACAGTAAGGTCTCGCCAATCAAATGAAAAGCCCCAGACTGACTCTCTGAGGCCAAAGTCTCCCTGACCCGATGTGTGGGAGGAATTAAGGGTGAATATCCAGTTTCCAGGGATGGCCACCTCCATCATTAGGACCTGAAGATCCTAATAAAAGCTTGAGGTCTCGGGACCCTCAGATAGCAACTCCTTCGTAAGCTTGCCTGCTTTCCCCTCTCAGCAGTGTACTTTCTCTTGACTTTTGTCCACTTTGTGCTAAACCCACTCCTTCTAAAGTCTCCTTTGTCTGTCCTTGAATTCTTTTTCTTCTGGACCTGACCGGTAACACCCTGACCTTCCATTCTGCCACTCTGGGAACCTGTCCATCACTTTAGCCCTTTCCCCTCTCTGAACAGGTGCAGATTTCTGTTCTTGCTTCTCTGTGAGCCCATGAGCAGAGCCACGCCAGCCTCAGGCAGTCTGCATCTGCACCCCATGCTTTGAACTGGGCTTCCAGTGTGTCCCACTGTTGGTCTTTGTGCAGAGTTTTGTTGGAACACAGCCCCTCCTGCTGTCTGTTGATCGTCTATGGTTTCTCTCACTATACCTGCAGAGTAGGCTTGGATGTTGTGATGGAGACTCTCTGGCCCACTAAACCTGAAGCGTTTACTGCATGTCCCTTTACAGACTTTCCTGACCTTTGTCTTGGACTCTAAATAGTTCTTTTCTGGCTATGATGGTCGCTACAAGACTAGCAACCCATGAACCTCAGCAGACATGAGCTATCCTCTGCTTCTGCCTCATGCCTCAGACACATGGGCCCTGGTGATTCCCTGCACAATGCCGAGGCACTTCTGGTCAGTGTGGCCCTGTTCCTTCCTCATTAGCCTGCATAACTCAGGCTTTAGGGGTGGCTGCAGGAAGGCTGGTTACTCAGGCTGAGTGGTCGCGCACTTGCACACGTGGGTCCTCATGGTGCACAGTGGAGCCAGGCATGGGAAGGGAGGGAGATGTGGTCTGGTTCCTCAAGATGTTCTCTTGTCCTGGGCTCCATGCATGTTAGAGGTGGTTCTGATCTTCAGTCTTCAGTTCACAGCTTTACCAACAAACAGTTCTCTCTTTTGTTCCTGAAGTCTCTTTTTCAAGATGCTTGTAATGTTTACCTTGATTGTCGAGTTGATCAGATTGAGAGATGCCTGGCATATTTGCACCGGGTGTGTCTGTGATGGCTTTTCCAGGACAGTCAGATCCTGAGGGCTCTGGCCTAATGAATGGATTAATGTCTTGATGCATTCATAGTATGATAGCCTTAGAGGTGGCAGAAATAGGAGGTGGGGCCTGATTGGAGGAAGTAGGTGCTCCGGGGCTAGGTCTTGCCCTGGCTTCTTCCTGTTGCTGTTCCTTTGGACTTCCTGTCTGTCATGAGGTGAGTGGCCTCTGCCACACACTCCTGCCACCATAGTGTTCTGCCTCAGAAACACAGAGGTAAGTGACCTTGGCCTGAACTTTCTGAAACCACAAGCCAAAATAAATCCTTCCTCCCTTAAGTTGCTTTTCTGTCAGGTATTTTATCACAGCACTGAGGAAACTCTGACGAATACACCCTACCTTCTAAAACTCAGTAGTAGAAAGACATTAAAATAGGGAAAACCAGTCTTTTCAACAAAGGGTGCTAGGATCCCTTCCTCACACCATGTACAAAAGTTCACTCAGAATGGATCAAAGAACTGAATGTAAAAGTTAAAATTATAAAACTCTTAAAAGAAAACAGTTCTAACTCTTCATTATTTTGGATTAGGTTTCTTAGAAACTTGATGGTTTCTTGGATGCAACACAAAAAGCAAAAATGACAAAAAAATAATAAATTGGATTTAACCAAAAATAAAACTTTTCTGCTGCAAATGATGTCAAGAAAGCAGAAGAAAATGCAGAGCATTTATGAATCAGATAAATCATGGGGTAGGACTGGGGTTTGAACTCAGGGCCTCACATTTGCTAGGCAGGCGCTCTACCACATGAGCCACAGCCCTAGCCCTTTTTGCTTTGGTTATTTTTCAGATAGGGTCTTACAGTTTTTTGCTCAGTCCAGCCTGGACCACAATCCTCATATTTGTGCTTCCCACAAAGTTGTGATGACAGGCATGTGCCAAGGCCTAACTTATTGGTTGATATGGGGGCCTTGCTAACTTTTTGCCTTGGCTAACCTCTAACCACAATCCCCCTGATCTCAGCCTCCTGGGTTTATAGGCATGAGCCGGTGTGCCCAGCTGCAAATTATACTTTTGATAAGTAACTTGTATGCAGAATCTATAAAGAGCTCTTATCTGTCAGTAAAAAGATAAAATTTCAAAATTGTCAAAAGATCTAAGTAGACTTTACTCTAAAAAATATATAAACAGACAATAAACAAAGACATGGCATCATTAGCCATTAGGGAAATGCAAATAAAAACCATAGTGAAATATTATTTCACAGTTATTAGGATGGAACAAATATAGGCAAGAATGTGGAATTTACATTCTCACTGCTGGTGGAATGTAAAATTACTCTGGAAAATAGTTTGACAATTCCTCAAAATGCTAAACATAAAATCACCATATGTCTTTGTCCATTCAGGATGCTATTCAAAATATCATGGACCAAGTAGCTTCTGAACAAAAGAAATTTACTCTCCCAGTTTTGGAGTCTGGTCCAAGCTCAGAGCCCCAGCAGATTCCGTGTCAGGTGAGGGCCTGGTTCCTGGCTTACAGATGGCATCTTCTCTCTGTCCCACCAAGCAGATGGCCCCAAGGTTGCCCTCTGGAGGGAGTCTTATCTGAGAAGGCATCAATCCTACCATGAAGCTCCATTCTTGTGACCTGGCCACCTCCCAAGGCTCCATCTCCAAATACCATCACATTGGGGTTTAGGTTTCAAGCATGCAAATGTTGGGGTGACATACACATGTTGGGGAACACCAAATGGCAGTGATTCCTCTCCTTGGTATGTAGCAGAGAGTTGGAAATAGACATTTGCACAAAACTCTTACCAGCATCATGATGGTAGCCAAAAGGTGGAGACATCTAAATGTCCACCACTGATGAATGGCCAAATAAATAGATCCACACAGTGGAATGTTAATCAGCAATGAGCTAGTGAAGTTCTGGTATGTGCTACACCTAGATGAGCTGTGAAAACATTATGTTATGGGAAAAAACGACAGTCACCAAATTGTATTCCATGTACTGAAGAAGCAAACCCAAGAGACACAGAAGGCAGATCAAGCGATGGCCTTCCACTGGTGAGTGAGTGAAGACCTGGGGATGTGGATGAATGGGTGTGGGGATCCTTTGGAGGTGACAAGCATGTTCTAAATGAGATGGTGGTGATGGATATGGAGCTCTGTGCATGGATGAAAAGTCACCAAGTGCACACTTAAAACGGGCCGCCATTGTGCCACATAAATCTTACCTCAAAGCACTACTAGGAAGCACCTCTGTGGCAAGGCGTTTTCCAGACCTGGTCAGTGCAGATGGGTTTTGTCCTGCTTGCTCTCACAGGGCCTTTGCTCTCCCTGAGCATTAGGTGGAGTCTTTGTGGCTTGCTTGGTGAGGAGAATCCTCTAGAGGTGATGCTGAGTCTGGGTCATGAAAAAGGCCACTATTGTGAGGCAGGAGAAGAGAGAAGTAGAGTTCACAAAAGGGGGTGGAGACTGACCAGATAAAATGGCATAAAAGTCCCGCCTAGGACATGTACCATCTCCCTCCTAGGGCACACCTCCTTTGGGGACATCTGTTGGGAAGTCTTGGAACCTCTTTTCGTGGTTAACTCAGTAGCAGCTACATCATGTTTGTGCAGAAGGGACGTCCTGGAGCTGGGCATGCACTGAGTGACCTTTTGATACACGCCCCACTTAAAGCTTCATACATATGGACTGTACCTCACACATGTAATTATAACCGAGTGCATTGTGGGTAGAAACATGGCAGTCAAAAATAAGTTATATAACATCCTCCTGTCAATCAAATCTGCCAATCACAAGAGAGACATCCCTCTCAGCCCCCACCCCCAGTCCCAGCTTCAGCCTTAAATTACAACCCTGATACAATCAGAGCTTTGAGCTTCTATGGTCAGGTTGCCTCCCATCTATGGGAGTGTACTTCACTTTCAGTAATTCTACACTTTGCTTCTTACTTCTGTGCATTTTGTCCAAATCTTTGTTCAGTTCTTCAGGGACCTGGAACACTGACAACCGAGAGGTGTCAGATTCCCCTGGATGGTGTCAGTTGTACCTGGAGTGCTAAGTGAGCATATCCAGGCATCCTGATGCCTCCCTGTGGAAGGGGGCGCATGAAGAGACTTTACAGGGTGGAGGGGAGATGCCACGGAGCCCAGCTGGTTCACCCTGGTTGCTGAGCCTTCCCAGGGGCAGATGTGTGAGGGAGGAGCCTTGGGCTGACCCCACTGGCAGCTGCTGTGTGTGAAGCAGATGTGAGCTTTGTGTACCTTGTCCTGTTCAACTGCAGATTTGGGAGAAAATAATTGTGATTGTTTTTTCAGCTACTGAATCTTGGTGTGGATTGTCTCACAGGTCTCCTCGCCTCCTCACACACCCTCCAGGCCTGCCCTCTTTCATTTCCTCCCCGGCCTCCCTCAGGAGAGGGGATACTTTCCATCCCTTTTCTGACTCTGTGATCTTCAAGGTCAATACCTTATTTGGCTGCTCCAATCCTGAGAACTGTTCTCTCAAGGAGCACCGTGGATGGTGGAGGGGATCAGGTAGGTGGCTTCTCACTGGTCACCAGCCTCCTCCTAGTCCTGCGGCGTTCAGCACCGTGGCCAGGTCCCTGGCCTTGGGGCCCTCCTAGACACACACACTTTTCTTAGAACAGTCTTTTAAGGATCTAAACATTGAACATCATAAACCTGGAGCAGTTTATAATACATGGCACTTGCTCTCAAAAGACCTGTGCTGGTGGGGAATGTGTGGGGCTATAAGTCCTGGAACCCAGAGTGACATACAGAGCTAGCACGTGGGAGTGGGGGAAGGAGGAGAGCCCGGGCAGTGCCGAGGAGCTGGCACCAGCGTCAGGAGCGTCACCCTCTGTGAGGAGTTGTTGGAAGCTACCACAGGACTGTGAGTGGATGAGGCAACCTGACGAGATCATGCACAAACAACAGTGAGGCAGTTTATTTGACAAAATACAAAGTTAAGCTATAGGTTATGGCGTTGGTACCGCCAGCCCAAGGTGAAAACTGTGGCCCCAAACTCTACCATGGGGACCTAGCCAGTGTGTGCTGGGCTGTGATGAGTAAGATGAGAAGGTCAGAGGGAGGTGACCCTGGGGAGGAGCTGGACTGACAGTCAAGTAAGTGCTGAATTCTGAGTTTCC
Organism: Castor canadensis; assembly: GCF_047511655.1. Taxonomy (NCBI): domain Eukaryota; kingdom Metazoa; phylum Chordata; class Mammalia; order Rodentia; family Castoridae; genus Castor; species Castor canadensis. Next base: position 2,144,100 of record NC_133395.1, on the reverse strand, counting down.
TGGTAGCCAAAGAAAAGGGGGACAAGACTGGATCCTTCTGTTAAGTGGCATCGAACACAGTGACCTCAAAAGACACATGCCGTCCTTGGCTGCCTTTGAGGTATACCTTGTCCTAGGAACATTAACAACAAAATCTGTTTCGCGTCATACAAAAACAACTGGAAAAGCCCTTCCTGTGGATGTGGCTCTCCCTTCCACATCACCCCGTGCCATCGATGCCAGGGAGAGAGGCTGCGGTTTCTCGTGATGACTCGGGGCCTCTCGGACTTGAGCTGCAGGTGCACACGTGGTCTGCAGCAGGCGCTGCCTTCCTCCAAAGGTGTTAGGACTGCACGTGCTTACATATGAGGCAGGGGTTCTGCTCAGGAAGCCTGGAAGACGCCACCACGGCCTCCCAAATACGAGCAGTGTCGCCTCAGCTGTCCTTGAGGTCCAGCTGGCTTTGTGCAGTGAATCCTTGGGTGGAAATGTGGCCTGTGGGAGGAGCCAGCTCCCCCTTCATGGGGGATGGGCTCCACAAAGCTGCAGGAGCAGAGTTTCTTTTATTATTCATATGTGCATACAAGGCTTGGGTCACTTCTCCCCCCTGCCCCCACCCCCTCCCTTACCACCCACTCCGCCCCCTCCCTCTCCCCCCCACCCCCTCAATACCCAGCAGAAACTATTTTGTCCTTATCTCTAATTTTGTTGTAGAGAGAGTATAAGCAATAATAGGAAGGAACAAGGGTTTTTGCTGGTTGAGATAAGGATAGCTATACAGGGCATTGACTCACATTGATTTCCTGTGCGTGTGTGTTACCTTCTAGGTTAATTCTTTTTGATCTCACCTTTTCTCTAGCTCCTGGTCCCCTTTTCCTATTGGCCTCAGTTGCTTTAAGGTATCTGCTTTAGTTTCTCTGCATTAAGGGCAACAAATGCTAGCTAGTTTTTTAGGTGTCTTACCTATCCTCACCCCTCCCTTGTGTGCTCTCGCTTTTATCATGTGCTCATAGTCCAATCCCCTTGTTGTGTTTGCCCTTGATCTAATGTCCACATATGAGGGAGAACATACGATTTTTGGCCTTTTGGGCCAGGCTAACCTCACTCAGAATGATGTTCTCCAATTCCATTTACCAGCGAATGATAACATTTCAGGAACAGTTTCTGAACAATAGTCGCAACTATTGCCTGCAGAAGCTCTGCGGAGAGCACGGAGATTTATTTTCAGAACATGGCCGACTTCGAGGCTCTTCACCAGGCTGCTCTGATCAGTCACTCAGCAGTGTCTTCTCCTCACTGTCCACGTTGTCCGTGCTGAGACCTGTGTCACGAGGAAGGTGTGGGTGCTGGTGCCTGACCAGGGCTCCGAGTCTGTCTTCTGGGTAAGTGAGGTGCTGACTTCTGAGCCTGGCTCTCCGTATGAAAGCAGAGGAACCCGATGCCTCCACCATTGCTGTTCCTGTCTTGCCTGTCCTTGCCAGGGTAGATGGAGCGCGACCATTGCCACTGTGCAGGGGGCCATTGAAAAATGTTGGGGTGCCTTCACTGACTATTCAGCAGACGATGGTCACTCTGGCACCTGGGCTTCTTTTTCAAATCTATATTTGGAACACTTTCAAACTTGCAGAAAAGTTTCAGGTCACCGCGCACAATATGTCTGCTGTGCACCATTTCGGGATCGTCTGCTGGCACAACAACCTGCGCCGCACCTCCCTCTGGGGTTCCCCTCACAGAACCAGCTCTTACAGAACCACAGCTCGCCCAGCACTGGGAGGGCAACCTTGGCCTGACACTTACTGCCTCCTCCTCAGACTGTGAAGCTTATCTTTGTAATTCAACCTCTGCCAAATCTCCCAGTAACACCCTTTGTGCCAGAAGGACCGGGGTCAGAGGCACACCTGGCATTTGGCCATCATGTGCTCTGTCTTCTTCAGTTGGGGACATTCCCCAGACCCCCCTGAGTACTGAGGGACAGTTCCCAGTGCCCAGGTGGCTGGCTGAGGTTTGTTTCCTCAGTGCACATCCTGGCCACCCTCCTCTGGGATGAAAATCACAGCCGAGGTGCAGCAGCTTGTCACTGCTCTCTCAACTGTCAGAAGTGGCCTCACTGCTGGGACAGTCACTTTAACCACTGGATTAAGGTGACCTCTTCCATGCTAATCGATTAAATAAGGATTGTTTACATCGATGACCATGTGCACGATGCAGCACTCAGTCTTTCTACTTCAACATGTCATCTTGTGTAGAGAGTTTCCTTAGTGACAAGACTAAGACATCCATGCAGAATAGGGCGTGGGGACACGAGGCTAACACCGCTCACAGACCGACTCTCTGAAACGTGACTCCTCTTCTCTCTTCCGCTGTGGTATTTTGGGTAGGTTCTTTGGAATTATGTAAACACCCTCCCTAACTTCCGGCTTATATATCCACTCATCTGTTCCTATGAGCGCAGGCTTCCCTACATCACACAGTGCTCTGTGGGTGCCATCAGTAATTCTGATGCCCAGTTCTCTCAGGTTTGGCCAGAGGAACCCTGCCAGCAGATTCCTGTGTCTCTTTGGCAGGTGTCCATCCAAGTCTGACCTTTCTTGCTCTCTGATGTGGTGCTATGTGCTTCCCTGCCCAGCCTGAGGTCCACTGCTTCTGCAGAGAGCCCAGGCTCTCATCAGAGGTGGCTCCGTTGTCCTGAAGTTGGAGGAGCCCGTTTCAGCCATGTGCAAGCACGCAGGGGGCTCTCTCTTCACTCCCAGGGTCCTGCTACCCTGGACCCTTTGCCTCCTGCACCCGTGGGGAACCAGCTCAGCCTGGGCATCGACAAGCCCCTCCTGTCAGCCTCCCTGCTTGCGGGCAGAAGGTCCCTGCTGGCTACATGGCCCTGTACTGCAGCTCAAAGGCGCTGTTCTTTTCTTTCTTAAAAACTCCTCGCTTATCTATTCTGCTTCAAATGAGTCCCCGAATGTTGCTTTATTAAACCATTTGCCGTGGTGGCTGAGGACCATAGATGTGCACATTCTCCCTTCTTCCAGGCCCAATTGCTATGGTAACCATGTTTCAGAGAAAGGCTTTGTCTCTTAGAACACCCTTCAGAGAAAGGTCACTCAGCATTAACGTCCTCCAGCTAAGCTGGCCGTGTGAGCAGCATTGGCTTCTTGTTTGCGCAGGCTGTTCTTCTGGTATTTCAGTTTTGTCGTTTCAGGAAACTCCACACAAACACTGCGAGTCCTGCCATGTGTGTGCTTCTGGATGAGAACTTCTCTTGAGCTCTCCTGGTTCCAGGGCCAGCTTTTTGGGCTCCTGGTCTGTTGACCTGTGTGGGTTGAGGGTGGGGGCACCCAGCTCCTGTCAGGCCCAGTGGCTGATCCCAAAGGCAGGGTGGCTATGAGGCCTGACTTCCACCGTGCCAGCCCTCTGGGGGGCTACATGGGCATCTGGCCCCACCGGTCCCCGAGGGGTGGGTGATAGCATGGTTTTGTTGCCTCCCACTGAACCCCGAGATCCTGATGTAATAGCTCCTTGGTGTCAAAACCACTTAGCTGCTCTGCTCTCGGCCCCTTTCTCTCCCGGAGGAGGAGGCGAGGCACAGTGGGGATGGTCTCACAGCGCGCATCCTTCTGTAAAGGTAGCATAGAGGTCCCGTGTTGTCATCAGAGCTGCTGCCGCCTCACCACCTACCCTCTGTCCTGTCTTCACCTGAGCACCCATGGGCCAGAAGGCAGTCCCACAGGTCATCCAGGCAGCCTGCCCCCCAGAGGTGCCACCCCATGGTTTTCCCTGTGACTTTGGCATTTTTCCTCCTTGTTTCTGACCAATCTCCTTACATGGCCACTTGGGCCACTTGCACAGCTGTTTCTCCAGCTCACACTCTTTGTCAGGCACTCTTCAAAGTGTGTTACAGGTTTTTCATTTTATTTTTCTGAGACGTGGTCTCACTCTGTTGCCCAGACTGGTCCTCACCTGTGGGCTTAAGTGATCCTCCTTCCTCAGCCTCCTGAGTGGTTGGGATGACAGGTGGGCCCTGCTGTGCCTGGTGCTGAGTAGGTTTTAACCCTCACTTCTCTCGACCCAGGGAGGTAGTTATTATTGCTAATCCCATGAAGAAATAGGCACAGAAGGGTCAAATAGGTGGCCCCAAAACAGAGAGAGTAAGAGGCAGAGATGGGATTTGAGCCCAGGCACCTTGGCTCCAGTGTTCTAGATTTACCGATTTTGTTTTTTGTCATGGACAGTCATGGTCTGCTATGTGTCCTCCAAGCCTCATGTTTCTGTCACCAGGCTCCTATCTAGGTCACTTGTATGTGCTTTTCTGTCTCCAACTCTCTCTCTCTCTGTCTCTGTCTCTCTCTCCTCTCTCACACACACACATGCACAAATGATTCCTGGATCATTTGAAATACTTGAGCACGTATGTCTCAGGAACAGACAGTATCCAGTCTGAGTATGGCATTGTCATCGTCCCCAACACTTTGTGTCCCCATTTATCCAGTTCTCTCCCAAGCGTCTCTCACTCAGTCTAGACGGCTAAAGCCTGCACGTTAATGTGTTTATGGTGCTCTAGTTTCCTTTGGTCTACAGAAGTGTCCACTGTCTACCCTGTCAAGGCATCAAGGCACGGAGCCCAGGTGAGCCCTCCCGTCGAAATCCACGGCTTGAACCGTCTCATTCGTCCTCACGACCAGCTATGGGCAGACGCCCTGCCCTCCCTGCCTCCTGCATGGGGACATGTGACCACGTGTTATGTTTGGTCCCTTGGCTATGAGGGGTGCCACGATTCTCCAGTGCAAAGCCCCTTTTTCCTTTTGAAAGAAGTGAGGATGGGAGAAGCTGTGAGAACTTCCTGCTCCAGTGGGGTCACCCACAGATTCCTACTTATCTTCATCAAAGCTGGGGCTGTTCTAACCTATCCTCCCACATTTCTTAACTGACGTTTTCTATAAAGGTAACTGTCCCCTCCTCCCACCTCTTTTTAAACAACCGACCATGGACTCAGTGGTTCCTTTCACTCCGTTTGTTACGGCCCATTACCAGCATTGTTCTTTCTGATGATCAAATTGTTTCAGGGGTCCCAGGAGCCTCTCCAGCAAAGATCTCACTGACCAGAGTCCTCGCTGACCAGGGTCCTCGCTGACCTGAGTCCTCGCTGACCTGAGTCCTCACTGACCCACGTATTCACTGACCCAAGTCCTCGCTGACTGTACTCTTTGCTGACCAGAGTCCTTATTGACCAGAGTCCTCCCTGACTGGAGTCCTCACTGACCAGGTCCTCGCTGACCAGGGTCCTCGCTGACCCGAGTCCTCACTGACCGGGGTCCTCGCTGACCTGAGTCCTCACTGACCCGAGTCCTTGCTGTTTTCTGAAGTAAAACATGGTCCAGGCTCTCTTTGAGTGGTCCTGTCTCAGGAGCTAATGTGCTAGGGACCTTGGTCACTCTGTGGGCAGTGGTACTGACAACACCGTCTGGGCTCTGGGTGAGTGGGTGTCAGGGGAGAGATCATTGCTCTTTGAGTGGTCAGAGCTGGACGATCTCCATCCTCACCAGCGCACCAGTTCAAGTGCAAGCAAGCCTGGCTCCTGAGTCCCAGTTGGGCTCTCCGTCTCTTAGCGGAGACTCTTCCCGATTAATGTCTTTCGTTTCCTTAAGCCTCGGCACAAACGGGATCATTTTGAGAATTTTACACTGCCACTTCTACCAACAAACTACTAAAGAAGATTCAAGATTTCTTCGCAGTCATTATCGTCGTTAAGAGTACAGCACACCAGGGGAGCTGGGCACAAAATGTCCTGGTGTTGAGCTTTCCTTTCTGTGCAGTTGTGCAATGAGCTCCACGGGCCAGTCAGTTCACGTTTGTATTTCAGTTTTAGAGTTTGCCTTTTCTCCTCATTTTGACTTATGTTTTTCACATATGTTCAGTTTAGATGCTCAAAAGACAAAACTCTAAGAAAAAGTCAGAGAATTTGTACTCCCAGCCATTTCCCTTTCATTCTGTTCCCAGCCAAACCCTCAGATAGTAATAGTTTTTGGTTTTGGATTGTCTTCCTGTGTGTGTGTACATGAAATTATCTTTATAAATAATATAATGTATACGAATTATTTTATAAATAATAGTTATTTTTATAATAATATAAATTATGTTATAACTAATTCTTATAAAAATTATGTGTCTATAACTATACTTTTTACATAACCTTACAAAAGGCAGTATACAACATATACTCTTCAGTATTTTGCTTTAACTTAAAAATAAATCCTGGAAATCGTTCCGTCATTCATAGATACATTCCTTCTTATAGCTATGTAATACTCCACTGTGTGGCTGTACTATAATTTATGTAACTAGCCGCCTATGGATAGGTACCTAGACAAGTTTATGTACACGTACACACTCATAATTATATATAGTAATATATGTCACAGTTATAAATAATGCCATAGTAAAAACCTCCGCATATATTTGTGAAGATGTATTTTCAAGGCTAGTTCCTAGAAGTAGGATTCTTGGGTTAAAGGGTAAATACCTAGTTTTCTTGACTATCACACAATTCCCCTCAGTCATTTTGTGTTCCCACCAGCAATGGAGTCGAGGGTCTGCTTCTCCCAGAAGTCTTGTCAACAGGGTGGGTGGTTGGTCAGCTTTTGAATTTTTTTCCAACCTGGTGAGTGTTGCCCTATTTTTTTCTGCAGTACTGGGGGTTGAACTCAGAGTTTGTATTACGAGGCAGGCCCTCTTCCACGTGAGCCTCTCCACCAGCACTTTTTGCTTTGGTTACTTTCGAGATAAGGTCCTGCTTTTCACCAGGGCCAGTCTGGACCTTGCTTCTTCCACTGTATTTCCTCACATATCTGGGATGACACGTGGGTGCCACTATGTCTAGCCATTGGTCAAGATGTGGTCTCATAAGCTTTTTGCATGGGCTGGCCTTGAACCACCATCCTCCTGATCAGTTTTGCTTTCTGAGTAGCTGGGATTACAGGCCTGAGCCACTGCACCTGGCCTGTTCCCCCATTTTTAAAGGGCAATTTCTATATTACAGAGATTAGCCCCTTTCCTGTGAGTGATGTCACAAATACTTTCTAACACTTTGTTTCTTGATGTTTTTCAGAAGTTAAAAGGCGTTTCATAGTCAAATTAATAATTGCTCTTATCACATATGAATTATGAATTGTAAAAAGCGTTGCATGTCCAGGTTATTTAAAACTTCACCTTTCTTTCCTTCTCGAACCGCTTCCATTTAAATTACTGACTTGTCAGTAGAGGAGGAGTAAGGGGTTCCCTCAGCTCCTCAGTCCTGCACGAAATCACAGGAACTTGAGAGCCACGTGTTCAAGGTGTCTCACACCAGAACAGCCTCAAGGCGGGAGTTTTAGCAAGGATTTATCTTCTACTATAGCAGATAAGTAGGGAAATGGGAGTAAAGACAGAAAATGGTGGTCCTTAACCGTGTCCCTGTTTTCTGAGCTGGTGACACACACAGTCATGTTGTCTAGCAACAGCGCTAATCATTAGACAATGGATCTGGTGGCCAAGATGGATGCTGTCTACAATTCTAAAACATGGAGCTATGAGCTAGGTCTGCCCAAACACAGGGACAGTGGTGAGTTTCAGGACTTCCCTTTGCTGGACATGCCGTCCAATTTCTGTCTCTGTCCATTCAAGGAGTGTTGTGGCTTCTCAGCATCTCGAAGGTGATGTTAAGGTGATGCACAGCCTCCGTGTCTCCCTGTTCCTCTAACTTAATATCTAAGGCTGCAGGAGGAGCTTCCTGCTCCGGCTTTTCATTCCTGGTGCAAAGGTCTGAGTCTGATCTTCTTAATAATCGTTCATTTTAATTTCCTGTGTCCGTGTCTATCCTGCCTCAGGCTCATTTGGTGTTTGTGCCGGTACACAGGGTGAGCTATGGGTCCATCTCTATCTTTTGGAATGTTGTAGCATCCTGGTCATTGCAAAGCCAACTTTTTCCCCAGAGATTTCAGATGTCGCCTTCATCAAAGTACACCACTTTTCCATTATATCTTGGGTTTTCCCTGTGTGTGGTGCTGGAGGTGGAACCCAAGGCCTTGCACATGCTAGGCAAGCGCCCTACACTGAGCTGCAGCCTCAGCCCACCATTCCTGGACCTTTGATTCTGCCCCGTTAGTCAGTCTGATTGCTCATCAATACCACATTTAATTCTTGAGCTCCATTATACTTTGGTATCTGGTTGGGCTACTGCCCCCTCACTGTTCTGCTTTCAGGGTTTTTCATTTAAACATTACAAACAACTTGTTAAGTCGAGGGTAATAACTTGTTTGAAACTTTATTTTAATTTTGTAAATGGATGTGTAATCTCCAGGAAGTTTGATGTTTTCATAGTGTTGAGTTATCCTGTCCAAGAACGAGGGATGTTTCCTATTTGTTATGGTTTTTTAGAATCAGCTTTAAATTCTTTCTGCATGGGTTTTCCATTTTTCTGGGGGTTCCAGAAGTCACTTCCTAAGTGCGTTTTAGTTGCTTTTGTAGTGAGTTCCATTTGCGTGTGTACGTGTGGTAACGATTTTTGCAGATTCACTTCATGTTGTGCTAATTTTTGAATTGCTTTTGTTTTTTTTTCCATATTGAATCTTTTTGGTGAAGATAAAGTTTTTCTTATTTCCAAGTTTGCATTTGTTTGATGACTTCTTGTCTAACTGATTTTACTATATTTCTAACACACTTAAATAGTGGTGCAGATCACAGGAGTCCCTGCCTTGTCTCTGACCTCGAGGGGGAAGCCTCTGCTGTGCCCGTGTTTAGGAGCGAAGGACTCAGGGATTGATTTCGTGTCTGTGCGCGCAAAGCCACATGCATGTTATTGCGTGTGCAGGCATGAATGGATAGATGCATGTGTGTATTTATGTAGTACACACCATGACACATACATGTGTATGTGTAATTTTCTCCATTATACTAAGAAGACAGTTTTCCTTGAACCTATTATTGTTATAGAAAATTTTATTGATTTTCTAATATTGATTGGGCCTTGCATTCCCAGAGTAAGTTTTACTTGGACATGATGGACTTTTTAGTGTGGGTTTGGGTTTGCTGAGATTTTACTTTGATTTTTGCATTGATATTTATAAGAAATACCGACCTGTATTTTTCTTTTTGGTGCTGTCTTTATTGGCTGAGATAGCAATGTTACACTTTCTTCAGGCAAGAATTTGGAATTTTCCTCCTTTCCCTTCTCTGGAATAATTTCCCTAACACTGAGATCACATTTGTTTAGTGGGTCTCTATGACAGCATCTAGGTCTTGACTTTTTCTATGAGAGAGTTTGTTGATAACTTTCTGTGTTTTATCTGTGGAAGTAGTTGTTTAAGCTTTCTATCTTTATTTGGGTCAATTTTAGTAAATTGTTTTTTTCTTAGGAAATACTTATTTCACGTAGATTTTTAAAGGAATTTGCATGGAGTTGTACAACATAATTCTGACGAGTTTTTTTTCTTTCTCAGCTCTAGGAATTGAACCCAGAGCCTTGCGAAAGCTGCAAGTTCTCCTCTGAGCTGCCCCAGCAAGTCTTGTAAGTTTTTTACGTTCCTGTTTTTCATGGATACTTTTTCCTTGTCATTAATGTTACTTTCTTCTTAGGCAAATTATAAGAATGGCATTTGTTCATTTCTCTGGAAACAAACAGCATTTGATTCATGTAGAATTTTTTTTCCTTTTTCTGTCACATTGGCTTTTGTTTTTATTCTGTTGCTTCCTTTCTTCTGACTTCTTTCGGTTTACCATTTATTACAGCTTTTTCAGTTGGAAATCGAATTCATTTGTTTTTATTCTTCTTTCTATGCATGTAATTATTTAAAGCTGTGAATTTCCCTGATCAGTGTCTAAATTGTGCCCTGTAGATTCTGAACTGCTGTGGGTGATAGTCTCACGTGACTTGAGTTGCAAATATCAGTTATTTTTCATTGCTAAGTTGTTTTCCTCTTAGGATTGCTTTGCTCATCCTCTGAATCTGCTGTTTTCTCCTTGTCCCTTTAAGAAGAAGTCTTCCTTTTGTGTTCCCATTCTTGCTGCTTTTCTTCCTGTGTTCTCTCTTGGGTGCTCTACAATGAAATCTTAACTTCTTTTTTTCTTCACTTTATAGTAAGCTCTCATTTCACATATTTCAGTATTTTGTTTAAAACCTTCTTTCAGCTTTTGGATTTTTGATGTAAAGTTTTTTTTTTTTAACTTGCAAATGTGTGTTTAATAATTTTCCTTTGGTTTGGAGTATGGTGACAGTTCTCTGCTTTCGTTTTCCTTTGTTGGAGAATTTTTGCTGGGTGAAGCACCTTCAGTTTTCTGTTCATTTGAAGTCTTGTATTTTGCCACATTGGCGCTGCCCCATGGGCTCAGCTGAGAGCTCTCTCCTGACAGTGCCTGCCTGGCATGTGAGCCCTTTCCTTTCTCTCTCGGCTCCCACTCACCCCTTGCACCCTTCCTTCTCTTCTCCTGGAGTGTATGGCGATACCTCTCCTTCCCGGATGCAGTGTGTCCCAAGACACCCAAGACATCCCACACTTTCATGTCCCCTTCCTCTTCAAATGCTTGCTTTGAAAACAAACCAAGATTTGCAGAAGAGCTGTGAAGGTCACGCAGTGTTCTCAGGAAAATCTTCTTCCCACCTCACCTGTTGTTACCTCTTACGCGACCCAGCCCCTTGTCAACACTAAGAAAACTTGGCACTGCCCTCCCTGGCACACTACAGGGTTTTAGGATTGCATCAGCTTTTCTACCAAGTCCACCAGCCCGTGACTGCTTATAACCCAACATTGCAGTCACTTGTCATGGTGTTCCCACTGCTTAGGCCTGGCCCTGGCGAGTGCTTTCAGGCTGCATCCTGGGACCCTGTGACATGCCATCTTCTTTCTTCCTCTTCGGCCTTTTCTTGCTTTCTGGTATCACAAGATGCCCAGCGTCCTCGTGCATCTTCCTGCCTGGCCTGGAGCTGGCGTTCTCACAGAGCACTTGCTCTTCGCTGGAGGATGGTGTTAGAACCCAGGGCCTGGGCTGGGCATGCCCACGCTGCAGGGGTGTTGTCCTTCTGTCCCTCAGCCTCTCCCTTCGGTGGCTTCCTCGTAGCCATTTCTTGGTCTACTTGGTTCCTCTGTGCGTGGTGGGTTTGCATTCTCTGTGGCCAACCCCCATCCCCTCCTCCCCTGCAGGCTGTGTGTGAGCCGCTCTAGCTCACATTCCTGTGTGGTCAGTGTCCACGCTGTGGTGGGACATGCATGAGTCCCCAGCCAGCAGCGAAGGGAGGTGGCACCAGGGTTTGTGTCTCCGTCACGTCAGCCAGCTCACTGGGGGCTGTTTATCTGTAAAGTTGCATCTGCCACTTCAGGGATGGTCTTATTTTCTTAAAATAGTTTTTCTTTTCTGTTTATGGGTGCATTAACTAAATATCCTTATTGTAAAACTCCAATAACTTAGAAACAAATGGAAGTCAACATGACACATATCATGGACGAGATGCGTGGTCTTTTGGTTACCACTCAAGTCAATTATACATTCTTTCAACAATCCTTTCTTCATCTTATTTTCCTTCTCAAGCTTCTCTTGGCAAAAAGACTTCATAGAAAGATTTGAGAAGCCCTTTGGGTCATTGGTGGCTTAGAACTCCCTATGTAGCTCAGGTTGGCCTCAAACTTATCCATCTGCCTCCACCTCCCGAGTACTGGGATTACAGGCATGTGCCACCACACCCAGCTCCAATGTGTCCTTCCAGGAAACTCTGTGAGGACCTTCAGGTATGTGAGGACAATAGCTCCTTATCTTTCTTGCCATCTCTCCTTACTGGACTGTGATTAAGGTCATAAAGTTCCTGTAAAGTGACCAGCAGAACTGCACTGCTATAGACACAGGGGTGTAGAGGCCACTGACCCTAAGTCTGACTGTGTTCTGTACTTCCAAGCACACAGTAGGTATCAACTCAACGCTTGCTTAAATTAGTGGAAAAGAGGAGGGTGAAATGATTGTTCCAAAAGGCAAAAGAAGCTGGTCTGACAAAGATGGAGCCTCCAGACACCAGGGACAGAGGTGGGCACTGGGTGGGTGGGCAGTGCAGGGTTGGGGTGGGTGATCCTGGGTGGCTGTGGGCTGGGGAGGGCAGTGCAAAGAGGTGGCAGCTGTCCCAGGGCTGCAGTGAGAGGCAGTCCTAGGATAAACCCAGCTTTTCACTGCCCTCTGGCTGACCCATACTCTCTGTCTGAGAGTATGCTGGTCCTAGTCACCCAGTGAAACTACTCTTCTCATAGGCCCCTGTTCAGTGCCCACCTCCCTTTGAGCAGCAACTGCTTCCCCCTGCCTTGGCTTCACTTCCAGCTGAGGCACAGAAGGGGCGTGTGCAGCCCAGGGTCCCCAATGGGGGACTGGGTGGCAGAATCAGCTGTGGGCCTGGGACGGAGAAGTCGGTGGGCGGGAGGGGTTCAGACTCCATGCTGGGACAGGCCACTGTTAAATTCCTTTTGGAAATAGGTAGTAAATTTCTTAGATTAATCCTGGAATGTTCTCTGCGACTTTCCATCTTGGTTTGGCTTTTCATTTTCAGAATGTTGTTCTCTATCTCTGTCCTTGCTGGATGCACATTTTTTTTTCATTTTCTCAATGATATCTCGTTTTTGCTGTCTTGTTTTGTAGGTGAGCATCTCATCCCTTTGATATTTTGTCATTTAAGAATGCATTCTCGTCCTCTGTCACATCTGTTCCCTCTGAGTCAGCGCTGATTTCCTACCATCCTTTCTCTGTGTTTGGAGCTGCCACCCAGTGTCCGGGCCCTGGTATGTGCCATCTGCCTGGATACTCATGTGTGGGTGACAGTCAGAGTGTGCAGGGGACTTCCCAGAGCCTGGTGTTTTCCCCAAGACAACTCTGTTCTTGGTGGTGGTGGTGGCAGAAGGCAGGCTGAGGTGTCCTGAGAAACCCAGGGGAAGGACATGGGCTGGTCTGCAGTAGGACTGGGTCTGTCCCAGGCAACCAGGCTGCCACACTGTTCAATTCCTCTCTCCTCCACAGAGCACCTGAATCCCTGCTGCCCGCCAGGGTGCCGTCCTGCTGTGGGGATGGATCTCAGTATGGCCTCACAGGATTTCAGGGACCCCTGTCCTCAGCATCTACCCCTCCACACTGGGGGCCTGAGCCTCTCTCTCCATAGCCAGGGTGCTCAGCGGGCTGCTTCTGCCTCTGTTCCCTGCAAGCACCTGTATCTCTGCCTCTGCTCTTATGTCTGGAGACACATTGTCCCCTTTCCTGTCTGTCCTGCTGGCTCTTTTTGTCCTTCTGTACCATGACTTGTTAGTGCAGGGGAGCAGGGACAGGGGTGTTTCAACTTGCTGGGTCTAACCAGAAGCCTCTCTCTGGGCCTCTGTCTGCAGGGCTCTATTTTACATTTGTGTCTCCTGCCTGCCCTTACCTTGTCCTTCCCTCCTTCCCCTGGACTGTCTGCCTGATGTGGTTAAACTCCAGATGGTGGCATTTGTTGCTACACAAATGCTCCTGTCAAGAAAGTTTGGACATTTTTCAATGGAAGCAAACTTGAATCGATAGGCTCATGTCTCAGGGTGCGTGTGTGTGCATGTGTGTGTGTGTGTGTGCATGTGTGTGTGTGTGTGTGTGTGTGTGTGCACACGTGCAGCTGAGATGGATGGCGGGAGGCACGAGGAACAGGTAAGAGAGTGCCTGCCGCCAGCACACTTCGACGTGTGCATGCTGCTGATAGCGAGTGACGCGGTGACATTCTGACACTGTCTCTCAGGAAGGAGAGGGTGGCCAGGAGGACCTGAAGGATGTGCATTTAATTGGAAAGCCAGCTGAGATCTGAGGCGCCGGGCTGAGGATCCTTGCTTCTCTACACAATGGCGTTGGTTGAAGGTTGTATATAAGGTGGCCTTATTAAAGTGACAAGGTAATTTAATTCCTTTGTGCACAATGCTTCTACTTCATTGATTTACAATGGGAAGGATATAATTTTGCTAGTGTTGGTAAAAAGCTCAAATGTCAGCCTTTTCAAATTGCCACACTTGCCTTGTTCTGGATGAATAATGAATAAGTCACCTTTTGTCTACAGTTAAATATTCTTGAATAAATACAAAGAACATGAGAGACATAAATGATTGCCTGATTTATATTTAAAATAAAGATCAACATTGTGATAAATGGTTGAGAATGCTGTGTGTGCAGCAATATACCTCTCTTGATAATTGCATCATCAATTAGGAGCGTTCTGGTGCAGATGGTGTCGGGGTGCATGCCCGCTCACCAGGCGCCCGTCCACAGCAGCTCGGGGCTCTTGGAGAAGGAACTCGGCCGGGGGCAGCACCTGCCTTCCCCACCCCCTCCACGCCCTGCATCCCAGACTGGTGTGGGGCAGGAGCCCAGCTGTAGTCATAGTGGCTCTCTGTTGTCCTTTCAAGAACACAGGCCAGGAGGAGAGAAGTGAGTCCATCAGAAAACTCCACCTGACCTTGGCCGGGCAACTCTGGCCGGCCACAGAACTGAAATCTGTGCAGCGAGGGGGAGGAGAAGGTTTAGCGAGGAATCCCTGCCTCCCATGAGCTGCGTCAGCGAAGCTGGCTGTGCTGCCGTGTGCACGATCATTTTTGTTGAGGTTGTGTGTTATGTGTGTGCTGGTCAGGGTTCTCCTGAGACAGAACCAACAGGAACACGTGTGCCTGCGTGTGACAGAAGGTGACCATGTGCTGGGGGGACTGGCAGTCTGAGCTCTGCAGGGCGGCCCGAAGACCGGAGGCCAGGCAGCAGTGGACTCTGCAGTTTCTGGTTTGTAGGTGGCAGATTCCCCTTTCCTCGAGGAAATCTACCTGATTGAGTACGGTCCACCCACCCACAGGAAGGCATGTCATTGGCTTTCCTGGAAACCCACTGATCTAAACCTTAATCTCACGTGAAAGTGCCTTCATAACAACACGCCGACGGGCACTGTTAGGGCACCCTGGCGCAGCCGAGCTGACACACAACTAAACACTGCAATGTACACACTCAGTAGTCCTCCTTTAGCCACGTGAGATGTGTTCCGAGACCCCCAGGGGAAGCCTTAAAACGTGGGGAGCACCACGCCCCACGTACAGTGCTTTTTCCCATACATACAGTCCTATGAGAAAGCTTATACATGAGGCAAAATAAAAGATTAACAAAATATAGTAATAAAATAGAAGAATTGTAACAATGTACGTTAATAAAATTTTGTGAATGGGGTCTCTCTCTGAAAATATCTTATTAACTGCAATAGATTATCAGACCGCAGCAGAAACGAAACAGGAAACTGCTGTAGAGTGGACCGCTTAGTTACAGATTTTAAGAAAACATTCCCGAGTGGTTAGTGATTTTTCTCTTCCGTGTGTTTGCATTTTCTCCTTGCTTTTGTGATAAACATGTTTTGATTTTGTGATGAGAAATAACACAATAAAATATAGAGGAAATTGTCCGTAGCCGTGGGTTACATCTCGAAGACTCAGCCATGAATTGAAAATACTAAAAACAATTGCATCTGTACTGAGCATGTGCAGTCATCCCGCCCCAAGTGAGACGGCCACCGCTGTCTACTTACTGTCTCCACTGTGAGCCGCCCAGAGGTGGCCTGCAGGCTGAGGGAGGGAGCGTGTGGATAGGGTGGGTGCAAATACTGTACTCTGTACAGAAGGGACTTCGTAGAGTCTGGAAGCCACAGGGTCCTGGAGCCCATCCCCCATGGCTACCGGGGGAAGACTGTCTTTTAAGAAAATCTCAAGGCCCAGATCCACTGTGTGAAATCCACTGGCTCTCGCCACTTTGAAGATTACGGTGACGATGAAGGACATTGTCCCTTTTGCCATTAAGGAGCCCCTGCCACTCAGGAGTGTCCATTGGTGACGCTATCACGGGTGGTCCTGAGAGGGGTGTGGGGTTCTGTGTTCCGCCTCGGCGGCTGTGTGTCCCTGGCAGGTCACTCGCTTCTCTGGTGTCCATGTGCTTGGATGTCGATTACACACTTGGCTCACCTCAGATGCTCTCACAGCACGGTTTCCTTCCTAGTGATCGTGCGGGGAGCTGAAGCAGAGTGTGTGTGGATGCGTTTGGGTGTGTGCACATGACAGTGTACATGTGTATGCGTGAGCCCATGTACGTATGTACGCACGGGTGCAGGTGTGGGGTAGTGCGCCATGCATATGTGGACACGCACAGGCATGTGCGTGAGTGGTAAACGCCTGTTCCAGTGAGTGCGTGTGCGTTGCAGTCTGTGCATGCGTGTGTGGGTATGTGTGAGTGTATCTGAGTGTGAAAGCGAATGAATGAGTCTGTGTGCTCGAGTGTGTGCACACGTGTAGGGGCTTTGGGGAACACAGTGTGTGACTTTGATGACCTGCCTAATCCTCATGGAGACAGCTTTCATCTCTCCTCCTGTTCCCGCCTAGTCCCAGGGAGAAGCAGGGACACTGTGGAGGGAAATGGTGGCCCTTGGTGAGGTGGCAGAAGGTAGTGATTGGGGCATGTCACCCAGCAAGCCTCTTGTCACACTGAGGCCCTTGCCACCATTGAGGCCTGTGTTGCCCAGTGAGGACCACTCCGTGCAGACTTGGTGGCTGTGGTAGAGAGCAGTTTTCCTGGAGAGAGTGTGGCTTGGACTCAGGCCTGCAGCTGCTTGGAGGACCCCAAGGGGCCTGTTGAAACCAAGGGGCTGGGTCCCAGCAGGTTTCGGACCGCACGACCTGGGTGGCTCATGCAGCCAAATGACGAGGCATCTGGGCAGAGCTGAGATCCGCTGGGCGAGGAGGTTTGGAAGTGAGCATTTTCCTGGAAGGAGGGGAACATGACACACATCACTGTGGAGGGGGAGCCAGGCTCATCCACCACAAACATCCCTTCCCGCCTGAAAACTTCACGACTGGCATGTTCAAAGTGGTCCACACCACTTCCAGGAAGCCCAGCTCATGGCAAGAGTGGGACTTGGCTTAACCTTAGCCCTCTGGCCCCAGCCTGGCTCTGATTCCTGCCTCCGGCGCGGGGCTGGCTTTCCCAGTGGGTGACAATGGCAGGTATGGGGGGAGGCCCAGTAGGGCTCTTCCTTGTGGGTGGAGCTGCTGGTGGTGGATTTCCTCTGTGAGACACTGGGCCATATCCCCACTCTCCCCACACATGGAGCAGGACCTGCCTATGATCCAGCTATAGGCACAAAGCCCATGAAAAGCAGCCAGGGGCCATGGCTCTGACGATGGAGGGAGGACAACATTGGGCTGGGGCTGCCTCTCTGAGAACAGGGGAGGCAGTAGTGAGAGATTGTGCCCTGCACAATCTGGGGGTGAGGTGACCTCTCAATGCCTGCTGCAGCCCACTCCTGTGTGCAGAAGAGGCTCCCCACTTCACGCCCAGGGTTGGGGGCGAGCCCTGGTCTAGCATCTGCTTCCTATTCCAGGCCTCTGGGAGTTTGTGGTCCAGGATTGTCTGCCTGTTTGAAAATGATCAAAGTCAGTATTAACTATTAACTATGTGCTACTTAAGAACATACATCTGTCTGTCTTTCTGTCTATCTGTCCATAGCTGAGAGATACACTTTACTCATGGTCCCGGTCCGAGGTCAATGGCCATGTCTGGTGATGGTGTCTTGCTGGTAGAGAACTAAGGTGGTGCACACATTGTGTGTGAGAGACAGGCAGTGTGTCTCTGTGTCCTCTGGTCTCTTCCTCTGCTTATAAGGCCACCAGGACTCAACCTGATGACCCCGTCCAATCCAATACCCTCCCAGAGGTCCCTCAAACACCCCAGCTAGACTATGCCTTGCTCATTCCATGTAAAAAAGTAGCTTTTGAAGATAAAGTGTGTTATTTTAAGTCACCAAGTTTTCAGGATCACTCAGCTTTCTTGAAATGACACATTTGCACACAATCAATGTGACCAGTCAGTAGACTTTCTACTAATTCAGGATTTGTTAATTCAATATTTATTCTCCCTCTTGTAATTGCCTATGAATGTACATCCTCCTGTGTGGCCTTCCTCCATTAGTCCTTTGGGGACAGAGGACAGAGCTTCATGCTGCCAACAGAAAGGCCTTATTGAGAACTTCTGAGGTCTGCGGGTATGCCATGGGCACCTGCAGGTTCCTTAAGGAGACAAGATCGGGAGCCCCCCCAGATGTGCTGCAGGACACCGAAAGGTGCTTGTTTCGGGGACAGGTCTTCAGTGCTGTTTTCACAAGTGTGAGACGGGTGACAGTGTGATGTGGACAGTGTGACATGGACAGGTTTCTTGAGTGGTACAGTAACCTGACACGTGCAGTGTGTGTGCCAGAGCAGAACAGGATGGATGCTTACTCTAGACTCCTCCCTGAGGTTCAGAGAGGCCGAGTGGCCATGCAAGAGGCTCCAGGGCTTCAAGGAGGTGGCATGGGGTGCCGATCTGGGGGAAAGGGACAGGGCCTAGATGAAGATAGGCACACTGGCCTGAGCCCGACTTGGGCACCAGGCACCATCCTGCAGTCCAGGGTGGACTGACCTAGTGGGAACTTGACCATGTACCTATGGTCGCACTGGATTTCTGGATGGGAGGGACCAAGAGGATGGGCTGGTGTGGGGCTTCTTGTCACTTCCCTCAGAGCAGGAAGAGTACAGCAGCTGGTGGTGGCAACTTGAGGGGACCCCAATGTGGTGACATCTGCTGGAGAGCCCCAGGGCCACTGGGGCTTTCAGAGGCACTGTGGACAGCCCTGGGAAGTTCTGAGGCCACAGCTCGGCAGCAGTGAGTTGGTAGAGCCACAAAGCTGCCTTGTGGCCTGGGCTGTCCTCACGGTGCTGGACTCTGTCACTTGTATGTGGCTCCCCCGGGGAGAGGAGACTCAGCACCAGGCTGGCACACGCAGGCCATCTCTTTGCCCTCTCAGCATTCCATCTCTCCTTGGCATCTGCCGTGGGTTGAATTGTGTCCCCTGAAGACTTGCTAAGGTCCTGACCCAGTGCCTCAGAATGTGACACTACAGATGCAACTCCTAAGATGGGGTCAGGTGGAGTTTGGGGGGATTCCTACCCCAGCGTGATTGGTATCTTTACAGAAGAAAGATGCAGGGTGAGGAGGTCATATGAAGGCCGAGGCAGAGGTTCTCGTGAGGCATTTGCAAACAGGACTGATGATGGCAGGGAGCCACAGAGCTGAGCCACAAGGAGGAGTGTCCTGGCTTAAGTGTCCTTCATCTTAGGTTCCCACTCCCAGAACGATGGCAGAATAGACTTCTGCTCTTTGAAGTCACCAGGAGGGACTGTGGTCCTTTATTATGGCAGTCTTAGGAACCTGCATAGGACCCTATTTTGCATGGAGTCACCCCAGGTCCTGAGCTATTCTGAGGACACTGATGCCCACCCCAGCTCCAGGGCTGAGTGTCCCCAGAGGGAGTTAGTCCTGGCGTCCATAGCCAGGGAACAAGCATGTGACCCATGCTGGCCAGTCAGACGCAGCCCCTGGAGCTCTGTGTATGTGCTGGACCGTGAGTGCCTCTCTCCACGGCACGCTTCACATCCTGGCTGCTGGTGTCACCTCTGCCATGGCTTAGGATGGAAGCACTCCATGGAGTGGATCGGTACCAGGAAGTGGGTGGTGTCTCCAAGTGTCTCCTGGGACCACTGCAGGTGCTGGGCCTGGACCTGCAAATCCTTGGGATTTTCAGGTGTAGGAGCCCAATTACCTGCACCCTCGTCTCGTACGCCTCTCCCTGAACGCTCTCTCCACACCTTGACACCTTAAAAAGCTTTTTTTTTTTTTTGCATGTGACATTCAGTAAGGTTTCAGGCTCAGCCCAATGGCTGGTCACACAGCACTGAAATCCCAGCAGCATGGAAACCGTGAGCAGCCCGGCCAAGCTTCACAACAGCCCTGGGCAGGGCTACACTGATGGTTTACAAACTCTGTTCCTCGGAGCCCTAGGGGTTCACAGAGCCCCAGGGAGGGAGAGGTAGAGAGGTGGTGGTGCAGGTGGACTGCCCTGCTCTCACCACTTCCTTGCTCACATCCTGGAGTGGCAGCTTAGGTGAATACCTGTGACAGAGATGCAAAACAAACCTGTAACCTCTAAGCTGCTTATACTCAAAAGCTGTGCTTTGTTCTTCTTCATCCCTTAAGTGGGGAAAAGATTAAATCTTGAATTTTCAGATGAGGAAACTGGGCCAGAAGTTACCTAAAACCCAGGGCTTCTGACAATAAAAATGTCAAAATTTGAGTCCTTTTCATATACTGTGAACTATATTGGTGAATATTGTGTTTCATCTTGTGATTTTTGAGCATTGGAACAAAATATGGTCTCAGTTCTTATCCACTATCAGATATCTTTCCCATCAGTCATGGAACTCGTTCTTCAGAGTGATGAGGAGGTGGGACTCTCGAAAGGTGGCACAGGAGGGTCCTTGGGCCCTGGCTGGAGGGCCTCCAGCGTGTGCTTAGCAGAGCCAGGCCCCTCTGAGCGTCACTCTGCAGGACTCTGGGGAGGAGCGACCTTTCTGAACATCTCAGAGCCTGCCTCCCTCAGCATCCCTCTCCTCTGGCCTCTTGTCACATCCTCTCCCTGGTTCATGCCACTGTTGTCTGTGTGGCCCTCTGTGGGCACTTACATGAGTTCTGTAAACAGCCTGGGCAGGAGCTCTGGAGACCAGGGCAAAATGTGCCAGGTACCAGGAGCAGACTTGGACCCAAATGCTGACCACATGCTGCCTGGAGACCCTCTCACAGCTTTGCTGATGTGTGGACATGGGTATTTCCAAAGGCTTCTGGAACCTCTGCCTCCCATTAGCCTCTGCTCCTCTCAGCAGTGGGCACTGTGGTCTGAACGTAACCCTGGGCCGGTTGCTTTCTCATGTACATTGGATCAACACTGAGGTGCTATGTCCTCTCCATGGGGCTTGAGAGAGCAGGTGACCATTCCCAAGTCTTTCTTTCTCTTCCTTCCTTCCTTCCTTCCTCTCTTTATCTTTCTCTTCTCTCTCTCTCTCTCTCTCGCTGTCTCTCCTTTCTCTCTCTCTTTCTCTTAACATTGATTGGAAGTGCTTCTTCAAATCATGGAAATCTGTTATTGTATTCCTAGTGGTCCGTTTATTTATTTATTTATTTTCTTGATTCGATCCATCTTGTGTAGAGGCCAGTGTTCGAGAAAGGACCCTGGGAAGTGATATCAGGGTCACTTTTAGTCAATCTGGTCAAGCACTGAAAGGATAGCACCAGGTGTTTTAGAGTGACTCTTTACCGATGTCAGGGTGCTCAGATGGCAGAATAACGAGTAAAATCTGAAGTGCAGAGATTTTAGGGCCTGGCCCAGTGCCCCTTCCCAGCTCTCGGCCCCAGGCTCCTCACCCAGGGGTTTTCTGTCCTTTGGATGTCCAGTAGAATCTGCAATGGGAGTCCCACCGAGTGTATCAGAAGAGACAGGTAGGTGTGATGCCCTGAGCAGTCACTGTGTGAGAGATGGGGTCACATGTGCCATGTTGTGTGAACCCATGAACAAGGCGACAAGGAGGACTGCAGAGAGAACAGGTGCTTTCATCCCCCTCCTTGGCTCTCTCCGTGTGTTCCCATGGTCAAGGTTGAACCAAACCTAAACCACAGAAGGCTGGGCCCTCCTTGGGGCTGAGAGAACAGTGGAAGGACAGCATTTCCACTGGCTCTGCAGGTGGTGCCCATGCTATTAAAACAGAGGCCAAGCCCACCGCACAGAGAGACAATACCTTCCGCTTCCGTGGCTCCTTTCGTCCCCAAATGTCACACTGCTTTGTAAACATGCCAGGAGGACAGGAATTTGGCAGGAAGGATGTGTCTTTCACTGATGGAAAATTTGGGGCATAAAGCAGTGAAGATGAATTCAGTTCATCTCTATAGAGAATCCAAACTGGAGATGGGGTGTCTAGAATCCAGCTGGACAGAAGCTGTCAACAGTAATCCCTCTGGGGGATGCTGAATAGAGCAGGCTGAGACCTAGAGAACGCAAAGAGGAGCCCAGGAGGAACAAGGGAGAATGAGACAGGCTCCAGCGATGGCAGTGGCAGCCTTCTGTTTAGGAGCTGGCGGGGAGTGTAGTGGTTTGCAGTGAGTCCCGCAGATCACCAGCCGGTACGCTGTGCTCCGTCAGGGCAGGCCCATCCTCTGGACCAGCCCGGCTGGTGAGCCAACAGCCCTGTCAGTAAGAACCTTAAGCCCCTGTCCAAAGCACCCCGTGATTATGGTTCAGGAGCTCAGCTCAGTCTTTAAAATCTGTCTCGGGCCTCTGTGTCTCACGGCCATGGAGCCCCATGGATGTGCAGCTGCATCTGCTCGGGCTCACACCAGACTTGGGGCTGAGGGTGGAGATAAGTAAAGGGAAGCTGAGCACAGTGTGAGGACACAGTGGGAAGTTTGTTGGGAAACCGACAGTCTGAGTGAACCATCAGGGAGAGACACACCCTCGTCCATCTCTGGGGTGGTCCTGGTCTGGGGTGCCACGGGCACCTGAGCTCCTCCACCCTTCCAGTACCCAAGAATAGCCTCCTTTACTCCTTTCTTCCCTCTTTTCTTTTTAGGTAGACTAGTGGGTAAGGTAAAATTAACACCAAGGCATAAATGGGAGAGGGAGAAGGCCGTCCCTTCGCCTAGCTTGGGCAATCGTGGTTATGGGGCGGTCGCTGCCTTTACCAAAGACCCCAGGAGCACACCTGACGCTGAGTAAGTTTGGCTTATTCTTTCTTGCAGTAAGGAGAATTGGAGATGGCTCAGGTAGAGCAGTTAGGAGGACTTGTCAAAGGCTGTGGTTGGGGACAGTTTGAGAAACAGGCTTTGTTGGGAAAGGATGCTTTTAGGAAACAGGGTAACTGTGACTGGGGTCTTTAGAAATCTTATGTACAAGGGGCCATACCCAGGGCAAGGCTGATGCTGTATGGGTAAAGAAGCATTATAGCTCATTTCAGCCAGGAACAGGGGATCCCCTCATTACCGGGCAATGTCTGGATTATGCTTACGTGGGTCAGATATGAACACCGAGTGGTCCGTGTGCTGTCTCTGTCTACTGTGTTCACAGAGATCTTGTCTGATATCCTGTGCTCTTGGTCATGCCAAGGGGAGAATACCCCGGCTGAGCGGAGTTCCATCAGAGCAGAATTAAACCACTGGAGATTAAAAATGCACAAAAGATCAATAAAATGAATTTAGGTTTTTGGAAAGATAAAAAAGGACAAGACTTTAGCTAGAGTAATGGGGGAAAAATGAAAGAAGACCCAAATAAAGTCTGAGATGAAAAGGGAGACATGACAATGAATAGCTCAGAAATGCAAAGATCCATTAGACTCCGTTCTGAACAGCTATATGCAAATAAGCAGGAAAACCTGAATGAAATGAGTGAATTTCTAGACATATGTAACTACCAAAACTGAACTGTGAGAACACAGAAAACCAGAGCAGACAAATGACAAATAATAAGATTGAATAAGTAATGAAGAGTATCCCAACAAGAAAAGCCCAGACCGTACGATTTCACTGCTAAATTTTTCCAAGCTTTGAAAGAAGAATCAATGCATCAATGCCAATTCTCAGATAGTCCAGAAGTTGAAAGGTTGGCAACCTTTCAAACTCGTTCCACAAGGCCAGGTTTACCCAAGGACTCAACAAAAAAATGTTCAGATCAATATCTCTGATAAACACAGATGCAAAAATTCTCAACAAAATACTAGCAAGTTAAGTCTAACAGCACATAAGAAAGATTATAGATGGTGATCAAATGAGATTTTCTCCAGGGATGGAAGGAGGGTTCAACATGTGCAAATCAATAGTGATAACCATCATATCAATAAAATGAGGGATTAAAACCATCTGACCATCTCAATAGTGAAAGTATTTGATAAAATTCAATGACCTTCATGATAAAAAACTTCAAAAAATTATATATAAGGGAAATTTACCTCAAAACAGTGAGGGCTCTTTGTGGTAAGTCCATAGCCTATGTCATACTAACTGGAGACAAGCCGAAATAACTTCCTGTAATATCAGGAACGAGATTGCACGCCTAGCCAACGTTGTATCAGAAGTCTTAGCCAGAGCAATGAAAGGAAGGAAGGAAGGGAAGGAGCAAAGGAGAGAGAGGGAGGATGGGAGGGAGGAGGGATAGATGGAAGAAAGAAAAGGCATCCAACCAGGAAAATAATAGGTCAAGAAGTCTGTTTACAATGACATGATTTTTATGTAGAGAAAAATGTGAAGACTCTGCCCAAGACCTAGTAGAACTGATAAACAAATTTAGTAAGTTTACAGGATACAAAATCAACACACAAAATACAGTAGCTTTTTATACACTAATGATGAAATTGCTGAGAAAGAAATCAAGAAAGGAACCCCATTCATATTAGCTACCAAAGATTAAATACCTAGGAATGAATTTAACCAAGAATGTGAAGATCTCTACAATGAAAACCACAAAACACTGATGAACTTGAAGAGAACACAAAAGAATGGGCAGACATCCCATGTTCATGGATTGAAGAAAAATAATATTGTTGAAATGTCCATACTTCCTCAATCTACAGATTCAATGCAATTCCTGTCCAAATACCAATGACATTCTGCACAAAAATAGAAACAACTCTTCTAAGACTTGTATGGATCCCCAAAGACCCCAAATTGCCAAAGCAATTCTGAGCAAAGAGGGCAAGTCTGGATCATTATAATGTCTGCCTTCAGAACATATTTAAAAGCACTAGTAACCCAAACAGCACAATACAGGGATGAAAATATTCTTTTGTGGCACAAAACAGAGAATCCAGAGATAAAGCTGTGAATTTATAGCAAACTGAGTTTTGACAAAGGCAAGAACGTATGTTGGAGAAGTGACAATGTCTTCAATAAATTGAGCTGGGAAAACTGGACATCTAAATACAGAAAAAAATAGACAATTACTCCTCACTATATTAAAAATCAACTCAAAATGGATCAAAGACTTAAATTCAGGACCTAAACTATGAAACTACTGAAGAAAGTGTAGGGAAACGCTTCAGAACATTGGCTGGGTGAGGATTTTTTTTGGATAGGAACCCCAAAGCAAGGCCACAAAAGCAAAGCTAACAAATGGGATTGCATCAAACTAAAAAGCTCAGCCCAGCACAGCAATCATGAGTGAGCAGGGGAAGATATTGGCAAACTGTTCATCTCACAGGGATTCGTTTCCAGAACATGTAAGGAACTGAAGCAACTCAATGGAAAAAAAAAATCAGACAATGGGATTTAAAAGTGGGCAAACAACCTGGGTAGAGATTTCTCAGAAGATGATCTACTGTTGGCAAGAAAGTACTTGAGAAAATGTTCAGCACCACCAATCACCAGGGAAAGGAAAGCCACACCCATGGTGAAGTACCATCTCACGACAGGAGGAATGGCTGTTACCAAAAGGACAAGATAAATGACAAATGCTGGTTGAGACGTGCAGAAAGGGGATTGTCGCACGCTGTTGGTGGGAGTGTAAATTAGTGCAGCCATTATGAAAACAATGTGAAGATTCCTCAAAAACTAGAAATAGAATGAACTTTTGCTACAATAGAACCACCACTGGACATATATTCAAAGGAATTGAAGTCGTTATGTCCAAGAGACATCAGCATTTCAACATTTGTTGAGACACCATTCACAGTAGTCAGTACATGGAATCCACCTCGGTGTCCGTCGAAGAATGAGTGAATACAGTGTAGTAGAGATGCACCATGGAATATTATTCTGCCACGAAAACAATGAAGTTCTGTCATTCACAGCAACCTGGATGGAACTGGAGATCATTTTGTGAAGTGAGATAAGTCAGGCACAGAAAACGCACATGGCATGTTCTTACCGACAAGCAGGAGCTAAAACTGACCTAAATGAGAGAGAGTACAACATGGCCACAGAGCTGGAAAGAGCGGGGTGGGGGGCAGGGCAGGATGGAGAGAGGAGGTCATGGGTAGAGGTGGATAGGAAGAAAGACTTGGAGTGGTAACCGGAGGATAGCTGTGTTGACAACGGTCAATTGAACATTTCAAGAGAGCTAGTGGAAAGGATTTCGAGTGCTCTCGACACAAGGGTAACAGTGGATGTGGAACGTGAGAGAGTCATGGCACTTATCCACGTACACGGTAACGAATCGGTTACACTGTGCCCCATACACGCGCACGGCTACGACGGGTGACACATAAGATACATGTAAAAAGAGTTTCCCGGCTAGCTACACTGCACGCCCACCTCCTTGTTACTTCTGCATCCCCTAAGTCAGGGTCTGGCAGATGAGCCCACTCCCACGGGTGCCCTGCTGTCTGTGATCTGTGAGCGACCCACCTGAGACTACATCAGGCACTCTCTCTGCCCCATTACACGCTTGGGCAGGGGTCGACCAGAGGGACAGCCCCCAAAGGACAGATGACTCCAAGCTCTTGTCCAAGATACTAGACCGACCACTCTTCCTGCCATATCATGGCCTGAGCCTCGGTGTTGTCCTCCAAAATAGGAGAGGTGCTGCCTACGACGTCTGTGAGCCCTTCTGGCTCTAGAGTCTAGGAAAAGCCCTTTGTGACGAGCAGAAGGTTTTGTTGAGTTTAAGAATTTAGCAGGATGTCTAGGTCGGGTGTGGATGGTCGTCCTCAGGAGGAAATCCTCATGCAGCACGTCAGGATCGGTTCTGGCCAGTTCGCCCTCTCACCATCAGGAGGCAAGGGCCAGAGACAAAGTTGTTTTCTCTAAGCTGAGCTTGCAACCGGTGAAGCTTAATAACATTTTACCTTGGATCTGCTGACCCCCGGCCTCAGGCCAGTGCCCCTTCCTGAAGCTGTGTTCAACAAAACCGCATGGCACAGGCAGCTGGCTGGATAGTTTCCCTGTGAGAAGACACCTCCACTCTGCAACAGAAAACCCCACAGTGGCTCAGCCAGCCCCGATAGAATTTTTATGGTCATCACCTCATGGAATAGAAGCACCGACATTGCTTGAGGACATTTTTCCTAAAAAAATCCCTGCTGTGGTCTGGACAGAGCCTGGAGTACCCTGGGAAAGTGGGCAGTGGCAGGTGCCAGGGGCTCCGGGTACTTTGTGAGTCTTTGGCATTCTGCCCTGAATTTAGAAGGTTCTTAGTTCAGCGGTCACTAACAAAGCACAGACCTGTTCTCTGGAATGCCAGCAGGACCCCAGCAACTCTCTTATACCGAATACATATAAAATTTGGTTTATTCAAATCGAGTGCAAGGCGAAATAAATAGAATATGGTTTTATCTGAGGAAAGTAGTTTCTGCTTTCATGAGGTTGGATTAAAAAAGCAACAAAATCTCTTTATTTTGCTGCAAGGGCTCAACACCCTTGAAGAATGGACGTGGGGTCCCAAGCACCCTTTGCACAAGTGTCCTTTCCGATCCCTACATACCTACTCTGTTTTTTTCCTACTAAAATCTCCATCACCCGAATATCCATCCAATGGGCCAAGCTAATACAAATATCGCTGCCTCAACTGATCTGGAAGCTGAGCTCAGCAGTTGCGAGGAAATGCAAGCCCAGACACAGCCTTTCAAAGCCTTCTTTGACTGGTGGAGTGGCTCAAGCAGTTAGAGCACTTGCCTAGCAAGCGCGAGGCCCTGAGTTCAAACCCAGTCCTTCCAAAAGCCTTCTTTGAAGACAGAGGATGACTTCTGGATTCAGTTGTTTTCAAAAATAAGTCAAAGGAAAAGAAACTTACATACACAAAACAAGATCTCCACTGGCCTCAGTTGATTCTTGGTCTCCAGGCAACACTTTCTGGAAGACCCACATCTTTTCTGTGGACCCCTGTGATGTTTTAAGTTGAATATTAGAAAGGTCTCCAAAGGTAGCCCTGTCCCACCCTTTCTCTGGCTCCAGTCAAGTGAGGGACTTGGGCTCACATTGTTGGCTCATGGCACATTTGGGAGGTGGCAGATGGCCTGAGCTTTGCTAACCCACAACATCTGGGTCTGTGTCTCTAGCCCTTTCTTCCCAGCTGGCCCTGTGGTTCCCCGTGGCTAACAGAACAGGTAAGTGTTATACCCGTCCCCACTCTGAGTCCAGTCCTACAGAGACCTGCATCTTCCTCCTCCTCTTCCTCCTGGAGCCCTGCTGCTGACAGGTGAACCCCTTGGGCTCAGCCATCCCAGACAAGAGCCAAACATCCTCCAGAAGCAGCTGTGTGGCTAATGATTTGCTGGCCACCAAGGCAGACAGAGCCCAGCTGGGTCTGGAAGTCACTGCTAACTTGCAGAATGGAGGCTGAATCAATGGCTATTGTCTGAGCCTCAAAGCTGGGGGGTGGTTTGCTAGGCAGTCAATATGGCGCCTTCTGTTTTCCTGATGCCTCAAGGTGCAGTTGTTAGTTAGAATATTCCCACTCCTGCACCGGTTGTCCGTAGACACTTTCCCTGAACTACCAAGTCCCCGTTCCTGTGCTGTGGTACCCCTGGGATAACACAGTCAGCACCTGGAGGGGCAGCAACCAACACACCAAGGCTCTCAGGACCCTTTTAAAGGCATGATGTCTCTTCTCACGTTGATTGCCATTGCGATGTCATATGGCTGCTAAGTACTTTGGCTGTCACTGCTCTTAGTGACCATGGCTGGGATGACTGCAGGGTGGGCTGGGGAGACTCCAGGTGTGCCCTCAGCTCGTCTCTCCCACCTCCATCCTCTACCCTGCACAGGACACGCTCACCCAAAAACACAGATGGAAATGTACCAGGCAACCAGAGGCCAGCTGGGGAGGGGCCGGTATGGCCCCAGAGTGCCCAGCCTGCCTGGCTGTGCCAGTTGCCTCTGGGTACTTTTTTGGAGACCCCTATATTCCCTATCATGTGGCAGCTTGGGGGATGACGAGCATGGTCATCATAGCTCCAGTTAGTAGGGCCAGAAAGGGGGCCGAGCTCCCGTGAGTGGACTTTTGTACCGGACCTGGAGGTGGAAGATGTGAATTGGAGTCAGGTGATTAAATGACAGGTGGAGTTGTGAGGTTCCTCACTGTGGCCCAGGCGGAGGCCAGCCCTGTCCTGCTGACTGAAGCTGCCGCAGGAAGGGCAGCCTCGTGTCTCAGCGGGATAAGCTTCTGGGGCACAGTAAGTCACCAGTAAGTTCCGCCCATCGTGTGCAGCCTTTGTCCAGCTTGTACCTGACAGTGACAACTGCTTTCCCTGGATCGTCTCTGAGCCCTGAGGCAGGTGGACCCTGCTGGTCTTTCCTTGGTCCCCGCTGAGGTCTTGACAGGGCCAGGCCTCCTTTCTCTGGTCCTCAGACACCTTCCACAATGCTGGCCCGCCCTGGGCAATCACTCACCATGGCCTCTCGTGAAGGGAGCGCTTCCTCCCCCACCTTTTCGTCTCTCCTATCTCGTCTTTAGAATGTCCCTTCCTGACAGCCACTCTTTCTTCACGTTGTGAAGGACTTTGTGCTTCTGTCAGGGAGCTCTGCCTGAAGGCCCCGTCTTCCCACCTTCAGCAATATTTATTTCCTTGCTTTGATTTGACTGCACAGTGCTTTCTAAGCCATGCATGTGTCACTGTGTGCGTGTGATGAAAATGAACTCAGCCTGAACTCATTGTTGAGGGTCTCACAGAACTATTTGCCTGGGCTGGCTTTGAACTGTGATCCTCCTGATCTCTGCCTCCTGAGTAGCTAGGATTTTAGGCGTGAGTCACTGGCACCCGCTGATATTTTGATTTCTGGAAAAGAAATCACATCATTTTGGAGCAGTGATCCTCTCCGTGTCACACTGTTCACTGCCTCTTCTCTTTATTGTCCTTTAATCTCACACGTTCCCTGTTCTCCCCCGCATCTGATGTGTCCTTTTATCTGGACTTTATTTCCTTCTGTGTCTCTCTTTTCAGATCCTCACCTCTTCTGTCTTCTTGTGCATTTGTATTTTTTTATCATCTTCAAATACCTTTTCTGATTTTTTTCTACCCTTATTTTTTTCTTAAAGAACTTGATATAGCAACTATTTCTTTTTAGATTGTTATCTTGATATAAAGAGACCCAAACTCAGAAGTGACACAAAGGATGGGGGTGCGTGCTGGAGGCCAGCAAAACCCCACTGGTGAGAATGGATCCCACACAGCTGCCCGAATCTTCCGGGCTCAATGGCTTCAGGGTGAGTGGAAGGAGCACACATCTTGCTCTAATTAAAATAGGTGAGAAAATAGAAAGGCTGGAGAATCCATCCCTGGGAAAGGGAGGTTTGCCTTTGCCCTGTGGGAAGCCCATACTGTTGAGGACCCCTGGCTTTGCTGATTCTGTGAAGGTGATGATAGTCTCGGAACCCAGATTCAAGACCAGCTCTGTTGGCTCTCACCACCTCTGCACGGTCCACCACACTCTGGGGAAGCCTGCCCATTCCAGGATGGTTGAACAGTCAAACCAATGACTCCCCACAAAGCTGTGGGGTTCTTTGGAATAGTTGGACCTGACCTTGCTTGCTTGGCCTGGTCTGGACTCTGCTGGCCTCTCAGGGTCACGGACTCTTCTCCTCCATCTGGACTAGGCACTGTTCTTCCTGGTGGTGGCTGGAGCTCCACTCGACTGCCTGTCCACCATGATGGGACCACAGGGACTGCCTCTGCCAGCCTGCCTAAGGTTCCTGACAAGCTTTCAGAAGCACGTCCTCAGGCACTGATGTCCATCAAGTTGTGGAAAGGTGACAGAGAGAAGGGAAAAGTAGAGCAGCACTCACACTCAGGCTGGCCACAGGAGTCTGCATAGACTCGTGAGTCATTGAGAGAGTCACCAAGTTGAGTTCCAGGGGGCGTGGGGTCAGCTGTCCTGTGAAATCCGCATTTAGGCTTTCACTGCATAGCGTCTGGGTCCTGCACATGGCAGGGTGGACACAGCAGTGATCACACGGCATTGTTGTAAGGGAATTGATGCGGCGGGTGTGTGAAGGGCTCGCTGACGGATATCAGTGAGCATCGTTTTAACAAAAGGGCCAAGCCTGGACTCAGGTCTTGTAAGGCCTGGACTCAGGTCTTGTAAGGCCTGGACGGTGCCACCGTGTTCTGACCAGTACATGATAAGAAGGGCCAAGGACAGAGCAAACGTCGGCTAGTCTGTGTATTTGGGGACACCAACATGAGCTCCTTTTACTACTCCTATCCTCTCACCCTTGGGTACGGGCTGGGGGCTGGAGGCTGGAGTCACAGGCAGGATGTGACCAGCAGCCCAGGTCAGTGGCACTGGGTCAGAAAGCTGGGGTCCCCCAGCAGGAGAAGTGGCTGCAGAGTAGGTTCCCGCCCCAGCTCCTCCATGCAGGCTTGTGACTTCATGTTTTCAAACCCTGTGCTGAGGCCAGCCGTGTCAGAGGAATGTATCTTGCACCTTCGGGAGACGTGGAAGTAAGTGTGTGAGCCCAGATGCTACCCTGGCATTGCAAAAATAGGTATCGAGTCTCTGTTCCTGGTTCCTGGCACAGGACTCTCAAAGTCCTTGGAATAGTAAGATAGGGGTGTCCTTCCTTGTCATAATGAGCTGATTTTGACCTATCTGAATGTATGCTCATGAGATGCCCCCAAATCAACCAAAGGTGAGAGGACGAGGATCTCGGGCCCTTCCGCCCATCTGCAGCAGGAGAGAAGTTGGAGGAGAGCCCGGGATGAAAATTCACAAGGCGCTGAAGCCGAGGGGTTGGAGAGCCTCGGGTTGGTGGAACGACAACAGAAGGGGAGAACAGTGTGTCTGGAGGGCCCAGGGGCTCTGTGCCAACCCCACCTCTGCACCCCCTAAATTTGCAGCCCATGTGCCCCATACGTGGTTACTCACCTGTACTGTTTGCAATAAAGCCATTGTTGCAGACAGCATGTTTTCCTGAGTTCCAAGTCATTCCTAAACCTGAAGCGGGGTCGTGGGAACCCCTGAATTTGTAGCTGTTGGAAGTGCTGATGGTCTAGGGACCTGAACCTGTGGCTGGCATTGGAAAGGGGGTTTGTCTTGTCTATGGAGTCTGTCCTGATCCCTGCTAGTCATGTCAGGACCGGGCTGGAGTATGGGGCTCCCAGCTGTTGTCTAGAGCACGCTTGATAAACACCTGGTGCTCTATGGCTCATTCATGTGACTGTCCTCCTCCCGAAGCTCGTGTGTTCTCCTCAGTAAGCCCAATGCAGGCTGTAGGTGGCCTCTGTCCATGGCAGAAGAGCTGTGGGGTGGAGTGGAGGCTGCTCCCTGAGCACATGTTTCCTTCCCAGAAGCTCGGGCCTCCGAGGCTACTTGGAGGCTTCTCTGGGGAGGACTGGGTAAGGATGGACCCAGTGTGTTCCAGGGCCTCCGAGGCTACTTGGAGGCTTCTCTGGGGAGGACTGGGTAAGGATGGACCCAGTGTGTTCCAGGGCCTCCGAGGCTACTTGGAGGCTTCTCTGGGGAGGACTGGGTAAGGATGGACCCAGTGTGTTCCAGGGGCCTCCTTCTCCTTCAGGTGGTGGGTAGGTACTGATGGACCTTATCCTTTAGCTGGAAGGCACAGGACAGCCATGTTTTGTCCCAAGGTTGGCCTGAGAAGACTTTGGAGCCTCTGATACCCAATGTCAGATCAACATTGTTTAACCAGCAGTTAAATTTCCTGAATGCGGTAGTTGATACCTCAGATTGAAAGGTTGAACCTGGCTCCTTCTCTTAGTGTTTTAGAAGTGGGACTAGAGGCTGGCGTGGCTGGCCCCAGTTGGGATGCTACTCTGGTGCATATCTACCGTGATGAGCAGAGAGATGACTCCAACTACACAGGGGCAGGCCAGACCCTCCATCTCTTCACAGCTGAAGGAGGGAAGAGGGGCGTGGAGAAGAGGAGGGTACCGAGCACAGATCTAGCGTCTGGATTATAGCTTTGAAAGAGAAAGTGGAGTAAGATAAATGCTGGAAAATGGGTACAAAGCTGAGTGATATCACACCAGTGTAGTTTTCAGACCTTCTCCCTGAGCTGCAAGTAACAGGTGTAACGACAGTGTTACCTGCTCTTCAAGGGATTACCAACACCGCCTGTGATGCCCTCGGACTCACAGGTGTTCTATCTAGGTGGCCAGGGCCTCTGGGGAAACTGATTTGTTACATCACATTCATGATGGCATCAGTGCCTGTCACTGATCATCAGCAGGGGTGATGTGGCCCCTCTGGGTTGAGTCACAGGGACTTTGGTTGCCTGTGTTGTTGTGGTTCTTGCATTTCCTCAGCCTCTGGGTTATATAACCTTTGCAAAGCTTTGATTTCGAGGACTTGACTTTTCCCACAGGTCTGAGCTCTGGAAGGTCAGACTTGATTTTCTGTAACCCAAGTTGTGTGGTCACTGATTTCCAAGGGTTGAGAGAGCTGCTCACAGGCCCAGGTACTTCCTGCTGAACAGAGCTTCTGTGCCTGTGCCTCCAAATTCAAATTTGGTTGTAGGGGAGTTTCTATGTGGGTGAAGAAGGAGGAGGAGAGAGAAAGGCAGCTGAGTGTGGCTGAAAGAAGTTCTAGGATGCTTGAAAATGCGAGTGGGATCTTGTAATTTTCTTTTAGATGAACGCACTCATGTAGCATTCGAATCCATGGTTTTCCCTTGTTATACTAACCTGAGCATTCAGCCTTGGTCAGCATGTGACCTGACACACAGCCTGTCTGAGAACTCTAGCGGATCCATGTAATCCACAGTCTGGTATTTTTCCTGTGCCCTATGCATGGCAGGGCCACACAGGTGGCCTGAACATGTTGTCCCACGGAGGCCGTGGGCTGCTGATACTATTGGCCGTGGCCTTGAAATACGACTTTCTAGAAACCACAACTTGGAGACTTCTCCTCTGTTTTCAAAGTTCCTTTTGTATCTATTTTGAGCATAAAATAATTGACTAGGAATGTATTTCCTGTCTGTTTTGTGCATTCTTTTGCACAAGACTTGAAACACTGACACCCTTACTTTTTAGGGCCCCCTGCAGTGGTCTGTGAGAAACATACATTCTCAGGACCCTACAACAAGGTTCCAGCCCCACAGATGTAGGATAGGCCTGGGAGCAACTTTTCCCATATGATCCCAGGGGATTGTGAAGCTGGGGGTCCAAGGCCACATCTTGGGGAGTAACCCCCCTCAGGGTGGGCTTCAGGGCCTACTTTCCTGACACTATCCTGGCTACCTGGCAACCATTCTCCTTGGCTTCCTCAGATGAACTGTTCTTGAGCCACTGATCCTCCTGCAGCCCAGTGCCTCCCCCACCCTTGAATCACCTCCCTTCAGAATGCAGGCCCTCCATGCATATCATCTCATCAGAGTACTTCCTCAGAGTACTTCAGCTAGGGATGCTCCAGTGGGCTCCTTGCCCACTCCCACTGGTCCTTGTGGTACCCAGGACAAGTAGTAGGGGTTCAGCTGGCACTGCTGGCTGGTCTGGGGCTCATTCCTGTTCTGCTACCTCTACCTTTGTTTGGAGCTACCAAACAAAGCACCACACCCTGGGGTTAGACCCTGGGGGCCTAACCGGTGGACATCTGCTTCCTCACAGTCCTGAGGCTGCGTGTCCAAGGACAATGTGGTTTCTGGGGAGGGTTCCTCCCGGCCTGCAATGGCCACCTTCACACTGTGTCCTCCCATTGCGGGGGTTCTCTCCCTTCCTCTTCTGTAAAGCCACTGATGGGTGGGATCAGGGCCCCACCATTAGGGGCTCATCTAACCCTAATTACCTCCCAAAGCCTCATGGCCAAATGCACGTGTGCTGGACTTTGGCCTCCAGTGTGTGAATTTTGGGGGATGGAGAGACCCAATTCAGCTCATAGCGACTTTCTAGACATGACAGCAAACAGCCTTAAGTAAAAACATAAAAATAAATTGATCCTCATTATGTATTCTGTATTTGTGAATTCAGCACTTGCCAGAATTTATTCCTAACTCTGGGATTGACCCAGGATTAATCCTGGAGGACCTCATGGGGCGGCTCACATGGAGGATGGTGAGGAATGTGTGGCTGTGTGTTGCCAGCATGCGTGTACCCAGTGGATCTCAAACAGGAGGACTTGGCTTGCATGCACAGTGTCCCTGCCACGGTCTCCTGAGGCCCATGCTTTTTGATTTTTGTGCTTTGTGCTATTTTCCTGTTTCAAACACCCTAGCCCAGGCTGAGCTGCTGTGTCCTAAGCCATGGTAGCCTCATGTTGAGAACATGGGTGAGATGCAGCTTGTTCAGGCACCACTCATTGTGCCATGGACTGTGATTTCAATGTGAATGAATCAACATTATATTAAATAAGGAATCTTTAAACAGAAACACACATAAATAAGGCTATGTATTAGTTGGTTGACAAAAAACATGGACCAGAGGCCCAGGATTTGCTAATCCAGTGCTCAGAGTGATGTCAGAATGTCACTGCTGAATGGCTTACCATAGAACTGACTTGTGTTTCAGTAACTGAACAGGCTGTGTGTGCAGAAGTGGAAGGCACTTCAAGAAAGGTGAACTATGCCTAAGCTTTTTGGCTTATGTCACCATCCCAGTGTGTACAGTGATATGTTCAGAGCACAAGGATGGTAGAGGGATGTTTACTTTGCTAAAAATATTAGCCTCGGTGTTGTTGAGATCCAGGGCTAGTGGCCACTGAATCATGGTCACTCCAGAGCAATAGTGAAGGAAGTCAAGAAGAGTGGTTTATCGCAGCCAGAACAGTGATGGTCAGGTGCTGTGAAGTCACTCAGTCTATAGCAAAGAGCAGCACACTTACTCATGGAGCACACCTTAGCTGCGTGTGGCACTCCATGGTCCCAGAGGAAGCCTGGGTTACAGGTGGAAGCCCTAATGGGGCCAGCAATTGGGACTGAGTTCAAGGTCATTGGATTGAGCTGGGCCAGCCTTTCCTGGGATGTGTGTGATCACTCAAGAAGAAAACATAACCTCTGTATGTCACCCAGACCTGGCTTGGAGAACAGCCGGCTCATCTGTCTGCACTGAGACTTGTTTGACTTGAGTGAGATGGGCTGGAGGGTTGACTGTATTGGAGATCCGGCCCAATCACTCTATGATGTGGGGCCAGCTGGGTACTTTTAGCTTTGCTTTGATTTTCAATATAAACACTGAAGATCACAAGTTCTTCACTTGTAAGTCCCGACTGTGCTGCATAAACCAGGGACAGGAGGTAGTGAAACCTGGTGAATCCACGGGTCCTGGATGGGATGGTCCCATCTCACCTGAGGTTCACATGGGAGCAGCAGGCTGGCAGCCAGTCCTGAGCAACGGGTTATTATACCATAGACTCTATTTGCATAATACCAAGTGCAGGTTTCTTTGACAACCCCAGGAGCCCAGCCATTATTGCTCAAATTTCAATGAAAAGAGAAGTGCCAGGCATGTGGCGAGAGCCATTTTTACGATAATACCTGTATCATTTAAACATTTACCCCCACGCTGTTCCTGGAGCACTCGAATCCCTGCAACTTCCCGATTTCTTGGGGAAGGACAACAAACGAGGTGAGAGACCCACAGCGGGCGAGTGCAGCTCGGGCAGCCTGGGTTGGACGAGAGCATCCCGGGCTGGGCCATTGTTTGCAGCTGCAGGTTTTTCCCACTTAAAAATTGTGAGGATAGAAACGTGTTTCAGTGTGCTGGAGAGATTCTCCTGGGAGCCCAGGCGAGCCTGGCAGAGTGAAGCCCTGATAATGGCCACCCAGAGTCCTGAGTCTGGCAACGTGAGGTTGTGCAGTGATAATTCCTGCGTGAACTTTGTCCCTGGGTGTGTGTTTTTTGGAGCATGCCGGGGTGACATTCAGCCTCCACATTCATTTTTATGATAATTCCGAGCAAATTGTGGGGCAATAAACTCTTCAAGCTTGTCTTTCTTGTGAAAGCCACGAATCACTCAGCTGTGGGCTTTTGGGGGCTTTTCAATGTATAGTGATCATTTAGATTTGACGTGCATTGTGAGACCTTAGCTTGCCTCCTCTCTCTGCTCTGTCATTAATTCCAGCCTTCGCCATTGGGAAGTACACTGAAGGATGGCTGAGAAATCATTGCCCCTCTTCAGCTCTGGTATTGCACAAAATAGCAGCGCAATAATTTTTTGTCAGTGTTTTACTCTAAAAGCTTTCTACGTCAGTTTTGAAAAGGAAGCAATAAAACCCATTCAATGGTATGAATAAAAATCCTTTGAGGGTTAGGAGCAGAGTTTCTTTTCTTCAGCTGGTAATCAAATTGGAGCTAAAATGAAATTGAGTTTTCTTATGAAAATAGCCTTTGTTGCTGGGAAGGCTGGTAATTCATAAACAATAACCTGCTCTTTTGTGTGAATAATAATATATTCATGTTCTTTCAATAGGGTAAAAGCCAGACCTAGTGCATTATGGTACAGTAAAAATAGCAGAAGGGGCTGGCTGGAGCGATCTTGAAGAAGCAATGTGGCATTTGGGGACTGCACCTCCAGCATCCCTCTGAAAGGGTACTTGGCTTTATTTGCGCGCTGCTTTTCCTGGGTGATTTGTTGCTGCCACACTGTATTTGCTTAATTGTGGATGGTCTCAAGCTGTGCTCATCACTGCCGAGGCTGCAGCAGAGGCTGGCAACCCAGCCCGCTGCCTCAGGACGAGAGGCGTTCGCAGGAGTAGACTGGGACGGAGAGGTCCACGGCCAGGCGCTGGGCAGCATCTGGACACGGAGGGAGCCTGGCAGGTAGGCTGACTGGGTCCCCTGGCAGTCGCAGGAAGGCGTCCTTGGGCTCAGCTGGGACAGGGGTGAAGAGCTGAGACGACAACTTGTTTTGAATTTTCTGCTAAGTGCTGTGGGGGAGGTGGGGAAGGAGAGAGCCAGACAGGGGTCACTGAGGGAGAACTGTGTCTGGCTGTGAACTGTGATGACTTCCACCTGGCTCTCAGGTGGATCAGGGCTGCTGTGCCTCTGAGATGGCACAAGTGGGACCTCAAGGGGACCCGATGGCCACTGAGGCTGCGTTTGCCCTTGTAGCCATGCATGGCTCCTTGGAGGCCAGTGGCGTGGTGACTACTGGTGCTGGGCACAGGTGGCTTCCTTCCATTGAGAGCCACGTTTGCCAGACAGCTTGGAGGTTCTCACCAGAGGGACACGCCACTGGAACTGCGGGGACTGCGGCTGTTCCACCAGACATTTCGCTGACGGCAAGTTGGCAGAAAGTTGTGCTCTGGCGATTGCAAAGATGGTGTCGTCCCCACCTTTAGGCTGGACTGTGGAAGTAGCCTTGGTGTTCCTGGACTTATGCTTGGGGGTCTTTCCTCTGAGGTCATTTTCTGTTGCCATGGAAGGCGGTGCTGTATCATTAAGTGTGTGCACCTGCCTGGTGAGAGTGTGAGCACAAGAAAGGACACTGCCTTGGGGTAGAAAGCTCCTGTTGTTCTGGGAATAATTTGTGGTTGCTGTTTAAGTTCTCTTTTCTTGGCTCTGAATTTAGTTTAAGGGAAAAACAAAAAAAATGATGAAGTGAAGACTCAGCAGCACGTAGGTTGGAGTGTGGGCAGGGCCATCTCCAGTGGCCAGTCTCTCCCGCTGGGTTTGGAGTGTAGGAGGATGAAGGTCCTTGCCTAGCTGCTTCCTAGCTCACTCTGTGTCACCTTTTTTTTCTGAGGGTCGTGTGGAATAAGAGGCATTTTTCTGGCTTAGCTTGAGGACTCTGTAAACTCCATTCTTGATTCAGAACTGAAGAATGGAGAAACTGACGTGTGCAATTTTCAGCCAGTAAACTTTGGCAGTTTCCAGAGAAGCTGAATCAGCGAGGGGGAGCCCACCCCTTGGAAAGGAACCGAAACTGGAAAGTGAGGGGAGCGAGGAGGCTTGTTTGCTCACCGACAGGGCAGGGACGTATGTGGGTTACTGTTGGCTATCAGGCGTTTATGTGTTGTTTTGGTATTTTAACAATGAATTACGTGCTTGACAAAAGGAACTTTTAAAGGCACAGTGGAAGCTGACAGTTGTAGTAATCTGTGTCATTATCCAATTAGTGTAAACTTGAGCTACAGTTCCACGCTAACATACCTCTGTGCTCTTTCTACCCTAGCAAAGATTACTTCCATTGAAGTCTTTCAAAATGAGGGTTCTACTCAGCCACTGTACAATATCACGAGCACCTTAATAAATTCTGATTTTTGAATGTCTCAGGTTCATCTTGGGGGGAAAACTCCAGGATGCTTTGGGCTCATTATGCACTTTGTCAACCCCCGCCCCCCACCAAGTCCCTTCTGCTGGCAGAGCTGTGCACGGTGATGGCTTTTTTTTTTCCTGCATTGTGAAAGAAAAGCTCACTAATTGTCAAAGAATTACCTTTCAACTTCATGTAATGGAAACTTATAAATGCAAGTTCCCAGAGCGTTTTACCAGGGGAGAAATGATGAGAAATAGATTTTATTCAATATGGAAATTGTTGATCAGGCACGAGCACAGCTTCAAGCTGAAAAAATCATCATTTCCTTCATTTGCACGCTTTGGGGGGCCAGGTGAAAAGTTCTCCTTTCAATCATCGGCGTTTAATGCAAACACTGTCGCTTATTTTCATCTGAGGTGTTTGATGTTAAGTGGGAGCAGCTGAGTCTTGTTGCAGGGGAAGTGGGCGACGTGGTTGCGGCCTCCAGCTGCCCAGGGCAGCTTTGTGCCTGATCCTCTTTAAAAAAGAGATAGGGACAAGCTGTTTGCACTGTCCCTTGTTTTGTTAGACTTTTTTTGTGTGTGCGTATGTGGTTCTGGGAGTGTAACCCAGGGTTTCTCTATACCAGGCTAGCTCTCTACCACTGTGCCCTCTGACTCCCGCTTTGGGAGACCAAGATGGTTCTTCACATACACTCCACTCTATAGTGAAAAGGGTCCATGGCACAAGCTGGTTATAGATTATGGCCTTCCAAGCATGGCTGGGCACAAAGCTGCCCTACCCCTAGAGAAGGCATTGAAGGTGAGAAGGGGACATTGGACTCCATGGGCCTTCAGACTGGAAATGAAAGGTGGAGTCACTTTGTAAGGTGAGTTTCCATCAAATAAAATGGACAAGATTTTGCTGCTGTTGGATTTTTATCTATCAATCAATCAATCAATCATGCACTGGGAATAGAACCTGGAGCCTCACACATGCTGGGCAAGGGCTCACCCCTGAATCTCAACCCCAGTCCCTGTCAGTGGAATTTTAAATATTAAAGCATAGAATGACTCCTGAGGTCAGTTCACGCCCCACCCTTGCTCTGGCCCTGGTGCTGGCCTTGGGCCGGCCAAGAGGAAAGTGCTCCTGACTCAGCCCTGGCAGCTCCTGAGGGAGCAAACTGCTTTTTCTTTCCTGAAAGATGCTGTCTGCCCAGCCCTGGGGACATGAACGCACATGCATGGCTTGAGGACATGGGGAACGCACTGACAGGTGTGGGAGTTGGGTGATCCAGAACTTTCTCAGGTGAGCCCATAAATCCCCTGAGAGCGGCTGGGGGCTCTACTCCAGGTTCTGCCATCTTCCAGGCTCATGTGTCATGGCGTTGCATTCCTCTGTGGGTTGAGGCTCCTCTTACCTGGACAGGGAGGCTCTCTTCCTGTCTGGGGGCCAGTCAGGCTCACCACCCACCACCAGGCTCCTGACTCCTGCTATGGGGACCAATGGTGGCAATGGCGGCTTCTTGGTTCTGTGAATAGAGTGGGTTGGTGTCCACCGTGAGGAGGTGCCATGCAGAGACACGGCGCTTGTGACCTTTGACAAATAGGACTGGCTGCTTAAACACCCTCTGCTGGCAGAAGGGACAGAACTCGGAGCATGGACCAAGGATCAAATGGCTGTTCTGATAGGGGCCCCCTGTCTTAGTTTGCCTGTAATGATCTGTTTTTAGCTGGAGAATTCAGGACTCAGGTGGAGGAGGGAGCAGAAAGGACAGGGGGAGCCTCCGTGTGGCTCTTGTGATGCTTCAACTTGCTGGCTAATGTTGCCGAACTCAGGTGAGTTGCTCTTGTCCATCAGGCACAAGCGAGATAATCACATGGAGAGTGTGGTGACACCCGTCTTCACTGAGCTTAGGGACCTCTATCTTCCCTGAATGTCACCTAAGCCCTCAGTCTTCTACCGTCCAGTGACATGTACTTAACCACGGTAGGACTAGATTTCCCTTCAAGACAGGAACAGATGTCAAATCAGAAATAGGTGCGAATGTGTATTTTTATTTGTTAGGGAATTGGGGTTCAAGCCAGTGACTTCTGCACATTGGAAAATTCCTGGCTATGTGGGTGCCACATTGGGTGCTGCATTTTAACTCTGACAGCCACGCTGACAGTTGCAAAGGACGTTGTGCAGATAATTATCTGTCAAGTTTGCAGCGGTGTTTCTTTCTTTCTTTTTTCTGCTTCATTCCTGCCCTCCTTGACCTTCTCCTTTCTGAAACTTTAGGGCTGAAGTTAAATGCTTTTCAGCTGCTGTATGCAAACCACATCTCTGAAGTTCAAAGATGTAGCACAAAGCCTGTCACTACTTTGAAGATGTTCTTTTCCTTGTGCTGCTGAAAACCAGGAATTTATTTACAGAGGAATGTCCCTTGTACCCGGCCAGCACAGATCTGCAAACCTCACCTCGCATCTCATAAACATGATGGCTGAGCTTTCCTTCAGTTATTGCTGAAAAATACAGCCTACCGTGAGACAAACCTGGAAATGTGCAATGTTACATTTCATCCCAGTTTTAGCTTCACCCTAAACATTTTGTTGAGTGTCACAGACCAGGAATTTCTCTTGAAAGTGAAGAAAAATGACTCCTGTGTTCTGTGAAAGTGTTAGACACATTTAAAAAACATTTCTTTACTTTCTTGTAAAGTTAAAATTATGTTTTAGAATATAATTATTACATCAAAATTTCTAGCCCCTGGGAGAAAGTATTCAGTAGAAGGATTTTTAATCATTCTGGAAATATCTGGTACACATTCTCAACACAGAGAACATACTCATCTCCCACACCATGGTTTTCATGATTGATGTTTGAGGATTTAGGATTGTACTTATTTCTGGAGGCAATAGTGGGAACTACAATTATAGTTAATTTTCATTTCTTCCTCAGTGTTGCCTTATATTGTGAAACAGCTGCTAGCTTTAATTTTAAAGGATGTACAAGTCTTTGTGATTCAGTGTGGTGGCTACGAAGAAAATGGAAGATTGGTCTTTGGAAGACAGGTTCCAGGACCCCCCCACCCCGAAAACACTCAGGTTCTCATATGCCCAGTCCCTATGTGA
The DNA here is from genome assembly GCF_047511655.1 of Castor canadensis. NCBI lineage: Eukaryota > Metazoa > Chordata > Mammalia > Rodentia > Castoridae > Castor > Castor canadensis. Next base: position 2,102,014 of record NC_133395.1, on the reverse strand, counting down.
AATTATGTTTGTACATAAGCTGTGCAGTCCTCCCGTGGCCTTCAAATCATCTCTACAGACTTAGGATAACCCAATACAATGTGAACGCAAGTCCTTGTTTTCCTGTATGGCTTAGGGAATGATAAGAGAAATGTTCGTACATGTTCACAGATGGAATTATGTTTTGAACATTTTTGATCCACAGTCCATTGATTTGTGCATGCGTGGACATGAAGACCAACTGTATGCATTAAAGGTGCATTTCACAGCGTGGATCGTCTAGCCGGGTGGTTTTACTTTTATCATTGTGGTTGGGTACTGCTATAAACATTTTTGCTAGCATTCTTCAGTTTATAGCAAAGATTTTGAAATCACATCATTAAAGGAAAAAGAATTAACTGCATAGTAGCTACAATTTGCAACACTGAGCGATATTATGACTATTTTTAAAAAATGGTGTATTGTGCCTGTGTGGGCCAGCATGATTGTCTCTCCATCCTGGGTCATTTTAATTCTTTTAAAGTGGCTTATCCCCTTTGCATGTAAGTGTAGGATTCCCCCTTGTTTTGGATTTTGTTGGTTATTATCTTCTCCATTTCTGTCACTGGCTCTTTCTCTGGGGCACCTTTCCTGTAGCTCAAATAAAGGAGTTATTTGCACTGACCTCAGGCCGAATGACATGCATTCTTATTTTCTTGGTCCTGCTGCCTGAGCATCCATCAAGCAAGCAGCTAAACTCCAAAAACATGCACAGCTGAGTTCCCATGCATAGTATCCATGGGGCCCAGAGTGAGAGGGCAAATGGAGACCCAGGTGTTCTGAGTCTGCACATTTTAGTTGTAAACCAACCTACCAAGCACCCAGGCTCTGTCTACCTTGGTGAGTGTGCCTACAGCACCTAAGGCCTGGTTTGAACATGGCATTCTTGCCTTTGGGACTTCCACACAGGAATCTGTAGGTTTGGCCCAGCTGGCTCTGAAGTCACTGCCCCACATATCTCAGTTGTGCCTGCATCTCACAGACAGCTGTGACTCTTGTTTGGGAGACAAGTCTGAGAACTTGTCTGTGCAGAGCATTTTGAGTTCAGGTACCCATGCTGTGCTATTGGGGTGCTCCTATCCGAGAGGGCATGTCCCTTTGGTCATTGTTTGCTGGGGTAGGGGTGTCCAGGAAGCTCTGAGGTGTGGGGTTCAGGACAGGGGTTTCTTTATCTTGATCTAAGGACAGAGTAACCCGTGGTCTCCTGGATTACACACGTCTCCAGCCAATAGCTGTGGATTCCATTTCCATGCTCTCATTAAGACTATGGTATTTGTTAAATTTTGCAAGTAGCTGGACATTGATGAGCCTTGACCAGATGCTGGCATTGAGGCACGACATCGCTCACGGAGAGTGGGCTCCTCTCATGGCGGCAGAGATACATATGGTTGAAAAATGGTGGGTGTGAGTCCCTGGAGCCAGCTGCCTGAACACATCCATGGGTCTCACCCTGAGCACGTCCCTTCATCCTCTGAGCCTTAGCTGCCCCTGGGGGTGACACTTGGGAGATGGTAAGGTCTAAGTCGCAGGCTGAGGCAAAGTTTAACTGCTAATACATCGCACGGGGCATGTTCCCAGTGGGTCATCCATACGAATACCCACTTTCTTATGCGTTAAGATCCTCGCAGTCAGGATTCTCTTTTTATTGTAACAACTTGGAGTCAATGAAAGACCATAATCTGAATTACTCTTCAACCCTGAAACAATTTTTAATTTAAGAATTTCTGGGTTTCTAAGAAGGGAAGGATGTCTGGATTGATTACTGTTAGAAAATCTGTCTTCCACCATCCATTTCCCTGAGGTCCTCAGGTAGAGAGGAGCCAGAGGGAAGGTTTAGATTTGTGAGAGATGCAGAGCGAGCAGAATCTTGAAGCAATACCTGTGCAATCATCCCCATCGTCAGATCATTTGGTTTTCAGAAAGGCACAGATTGCTCTATTTTGAAGGGACAAAACGTTTTGTTTTATATCCTGGGCACAAACGTGCTTTACAAAAAGAAGACATTGACTTGAAATAGTCCATCGCCCCCTTGGGGGAGACGGGCTCTACGCAGAATCAAACGCACAGCCCACAGTCCTTTCAGGATCAGCACCTTCCTGTTGGTTTTGCAAAGGCCTCTGGTCCTAACTTCCACACATTCCCACAGACCCAGGCCAGAGTCTGGACCAGCCCCTCTCTGGGACTCACCTTGTTAAAGAGAGTGTCGTGCTCTTCAGGACACTGACTTTGCTCACCTGCATGCTCGGGCCTGTCCAGTCAGGGCTCCCAGGACTTCCATTCATTCTTCTTCAGCCAGAAGCGCAGCTCGCCCACTTTCCAAGCTTTCTGGGGTGGGTGGGTGATCCCTGTCTGCTCATGCTGATCTGGACCGTGAGCCACCCCATGACCCAGGAGCCCCGAGGATGCGCGCACGTGTGGCTTCCGCAGAGATGGCAAAGGGTGCTTTGAGACTCGTACCCGAAAATAGTGCCACCTTGCTTGTTTTGTGGTGGCCTAAGGAGCTGGCCAGACTCAGGGCTCATCTTCACGGGGACACCCGGGCCTCTTGACATTGTTGGGGGTGTGGAGAAAGTGAATCTCCTCCTTCAACCTGTCCATGCCTGCCAAGTTGTCCCTGAGGACACTGCATGAATTTTTAAATTTAAATACGGATGGTCCCGCTCTTGTGATGGCTGGCTATGAACCACTTTTTGACTCAACATTGGCGTGGAAGTATGATCCATGCAGTCATCCTGGTTTTCACTTTCAGCTCGGGGTTCAGTACATCACATGGGATTTTCAAAAACGCGCAGCGTACATGGCGTTGCTCAGCTGCAGGCTAGCGTGGGTGCGGAGAGCACATTTGAGGTGGGCTGGGCGCAGCGAGGGTAGGTCAGGTGAGTAGCTCCCTGGTAAACCGAGGAGCATATGTACTGAAAAATGCTCTAGGGGTCGCTGAACAGGACAGAAGCAATCAGGAGGGCCCTTCCATCTACACTGAGCCATGCTGAAGCTGTGGCCTGCTCTCTGGTCAGGAAGCCACCGTGGCTAAGCCCCCTGTCCTGGAGAGCTCTTCCAAACTCTGAATGCACCTGTGTCTTGTCCTAGGAATAAGGCGTGCTGTGCTGACACCCGCACATTCGCCACACTGGCCCCCTCAACGGGGAGGTGGGAGTTTGAGGAGCAGAGCTGTCTCTAGGGGTGAGCAGGCGGAGTGGTGGTGATGGTGGTGGGGGAGTCCTATCCTGCTGGTGGACGGCCTCTGCCACCTGCTGCAGGCTGCCTTGTCCAAACTGGTCTTACTGGGGGATGCTGCCTCTGCCAGGGGATGGCCTAGTTTGATAAATAAGTCCCCACACTTCACATTGCTGCCTAAGGCTCTGTCATGACATGAATTGTGGCATGTACAAGATGTACAATGTCTGCGCCACTCGGCGTCCCCAACTGGAGTGTCATAGTCTTTGCTCAGGAGACTGAGCCACGGAAGTAGAGGCAGAAGTGGGAGCTGGTCTTAGAGTCAAGGGGCAGCAACTGGCCTCACAGCGAGCTCTGGGACATGGCTGTGCAGCTTCCTCCCTGAGATGTGCCAGTGCAAACGCCCCTCGGTTCTCTGAACCCATCCGGAGGGCGCGCCTCATCCTGCAGGTTTGCCCTTCAGAAAATGAGACCTTTCCATTGAGGTCATTGAAGGACAAGCTAGCTGTGAGCCCCATGACTGGGCTCCACCTGCCCAGTGAAGTGATGGATCAGAACCCAGTGATGGGACCAAGGTCCAGCCACTCTTCCTGTCACTTCTAGATAGTTGCTGTGGCCCTAGTCTTATTTAATATGAGATACTCAGGTCAAGAATGAGGGGACCTCTTGAAGACAGGGCTTGGGAAAATGAAGTGTGAAGGCAGCAGGGAATGTGACAGAAAAAGGGCGCCTCTGAAGTCCTACGTCCACCAGGCCAGGGCTGCACACAACAGAAATGGAGGGTGGCTGGTGTCCAAGTTGGCCTGAGGCCAAGCTTAGCTGCAAACTTGCTCATTTCAGGATGCCACCTGCGGGCCAGAGGCTGACCCCAGAGCAGTGTGCTGACCTGGCGAGGTGGACAGGCCTGGCAGGCTGGGGGCTGCTTTGGAGAGATGTGCATTTTGCTCCTCACTGTCAGGGCTTATGTCTAAGGCTTTTATTTCAACCAGATTCAACTTTGTCACGTCTTTAAGGAAAAGGTGCTTTCCTGGTCTATCACGTATCCCAGCCTTACAGGACCCAGGGTAGGTGTAGACTGGGGCTGAACTGGGATGATGGACCTGGACGTGTGGGGTTCTGAACCCAGAGCATGTCACCATGCCACGCGACCCATGGCAGTCTGCTTCTTCAGAGAGTAGAGGAGCCACACACCCAGTGTCTTCCAGGAGCTGTCAGTGAGTGTTAGAAGGGCTCAGAGTTGGGGGGGGGGTCTCCCTCTCCCACAGCTAGGCAGAGCTGTCCTGGCTCCTCGTGGGGCTCCCTGCCTGCAGAGGTCTGTCCATTGGCTATGCTCAAGGTATCTCTTCCCTGCCCCAGATCCAGTGCATGTGGCACCAGCCAGGGAGCTTATTTTGTTTATTTCCAGAAAGGGTGAGAAGCAAGGTGTGCAAGACATGGGGCTGGGGACACCGTAGGGAAGGTTGGAGGTGATGGGTTTTTTCCGATGGCCTAGAACTCCTGGATATCTGGTAGCAGCACGTGATCTGCAGCCTCTGCTGTGTCCCCAGGCTGTGTCCCCTAGCACATGGCTGTTTCTTCCCGGCCTGATCTCACCCTGCCTCAGCTTCAGTTTAACCCCTCCCATTAGCTCTTGAGTGATGGAAACAAACTAAAGGTGCATTGCACAGACACCCTGAGGAAGCTCCAGGTTTTTCCTACAGTAGTAAGATATGGTGAAATTGCATTCCAGACTTGACAGCAATGAAAAAGCAGACCGGGAGGCCCCTCAGGAAAGAGCAGGTGCCGGTGCTCAGAACCAGTGATGGGGTGGTGGGGGTCATGCAGCTCACGTGACATCTTTCTTCTGAGCGTCTGGCTCTGTCTCCCTGGAGAATCTTCAGCTTGTTTGACAGCTGAGGTGGTGAAAAGGAGGGAAATTAGAGGTAATGACAAGTTCGCGGTCCAAGACAACAAACACGTGTAGAAGACCTGCTTAGCACCATTTCCTCTCCTTCCCCCACTGGCACGAGCAGCACTGCACTGTCTTCCGGGGACCCATGGTTGGATGTGGAGAGGATGGGGACTTAGGGAGTGGGGTCCTGCCTTTGTGGGGAGGGAAGTCTCTACTAGCAGCTTGTGGTCCCTGCTCTCTCGGGAGAGCAAGGAGGCAGGGGTCCGATACAGGTCCTCCAGGGTGGTGGTGTGGGGAGGAGGAAGCTGCTAACAAGGCCAGGAGGCCTTCGTGCTGGCCGTGAAGGGAGCTGACCACAGATGACCGGAAGGCAGGCTTCTCTCCTTTGCATTTCACACAGACGAAACACAGTGGAACATTTGGTAGCAAGAATGAATGAACGATAAAAGCCAGTAGAGATTTTAGCTTCTGGTCAGTTTTAGGGTGTGGGAGACTCCACACACCTCCCACTGATGGGTGCGGATGACCCTGTGGGCCAGGCTGCCAGCTTTAGCCTCCTGTCTTTCCACACTGCCCCCAACAGCAGCAGATGGAAAGGGCGCCATGAAACCTCAACTGTCTGAGAGAAAAATTCCAGCTGCTGGGTCAGCTGGGAGCAGACGTGAGCCTTCTATTCTAACCACACCCTCCAGAAAGTTGTCATTTCCTGGGTACTCACTCAGATCCTAGAACTTGGAGAGTCACCGAAGCCGTGGGGAAAGGCAGGGCTGTTCTGTCAGGTGAGACCCTCACACCTGGCTCCTCGAGGGGTCGGTGGATGGATGGGGAGTCAGGGAGCATCACACGTGTTTACAGGGAGAATCAGGATGGAGGGAGTGAGTACCTGAGTATTTCCTCAGCCCAGAGACTTTGTGTCTGGGAAACAGATTTCATATCCTGTACCTCAGTTTCCTCATTTGAAAATTTGGATAAGAACATCTGCCACGCATACTTCATGGTTCATTCTTTGTTTGGAGGATCCCAAACCAGAGACTTGATGTGTGAATGCAGACGTGGAGAAGGCTTTTGGGCTCCAGCAGACCAACCGTACTTGGCTCATTTTAGACACTGTTTCAGGAGGGTAAAGTGGTGTTAAATGTTAAGTAGTCAATCCCCATAATTTGTGGATTACATATGAGCAACCAACTGCCCACTAAAATGTATCTGTAACACCTGAATCAGTACACGGACAGGTTTGAGAAGGAAGAGGGCTGAACTCCTGACATCTTTTCCTCACGTGTTCCCAGAGGCTGAGTAAGAGCACCCTCTACTCGTTTCAGCTCTCACACGTGTCCTTTGCTGTCTCACTTCCCACATTGTGTGTTTTCTTGGGGACTCTGCTGCTTTCAAATGGTCCCTATGCCTGTGTGCAATACTGTCTAGTGTCCAGGCATGAAGACTGTACCATGCCTCACAGACAAAATATGCTACCAGGTGAGCGTGGTCCAGGCCTGAGTCTCAGCACTGATGGCAGTGAGTTCCATGTTATGAACACAGCGTATTCACTCACCCCTCAGGGTCCACAGGGGCTGGGGTCCTGGACTCCTGAAAATGTCAAAGTCCGCAGATGCTCAAGTCCCTAATGCGCCATGGTGCAGGGTTTGCATTTAACTGTGCAATCCTCCCATGGGCTTTCAGTGGTCTCTAGATGACTTGTGACACCCAGTGCTGTGGAAGTAGTTGCCGTGCTCATGGTCAGGGAATGACCACAAAAGTCTGTTGTGCTCAGAACAGGTGAATGTTTTCTTTAGCATTTTCAGTCCTCTGTTGGTTGAATGTGTAGATGCAAAACCCAAATATATGGAGAGTCAACTGTATTACATAAAGCACCTTTAAATGAAGAAGGGCACACAAAGCAGGTTTGTGGGGGCCATTGATGCAAATGTGTGACCAGAGGTGGGCTCTCTGAGGCGTACTTCCGGGTGTTCAGGACTTCCTTGTTTTTGGTGACTTTCTAGGATAAAACTAAGTCTATGCACATGTCTGACCCGTGGTGTATCCTCAGAAGACTCCATTACACAGTGTTATTTATCTGACCCTGTGGCTATAAACTAGCACATAAAAATCTTCATTAACTTTTGTGGGGCAGAGAGTTGGAGAGGAAGAAGAAGAAGGAGAAAAGCCTAAACTATCTTTGCTCTGCCTGCCCAGAAGAGCGCCATTTTCTCCCCTGTCACCCCCAGGGACCCAGCTGGGCCTCCTCTCACAATCTGGGTAACTGTGGCTCCATAAACGGGGCTACCAACCAAAGCCTCTGTGACAATGGCAATGACTTTCTGTGTGCCGTCTATGCTAGCTATGGCTGCCATGACTATTGTGTATTTCAAATATGGCACTCAGCTAGTTTAACTTCTGCATATGGCTGGTGGCTAGCGTACTGGGGAGTCCTATCCCTGAGATTTGTGGCTGGCACATCTGTGGACTCAGCACACAACTCAAACCTCTCAGGAGTGTGTGTGTGACCTGAAGGATGCACTACGGGCTCTGGAGGAGTTGGAGACAGGAGAGCTGGTCACAGATGGGACTGTCCATCTGTCCTGTGTTCACCTGCCTGTCTTGACTCTCCCCATTCCCAACAACTCCCTCCTGTAAGTCCCAAGGAGCCAGAGGCATTGGGTCTGCAGTGCTCCAGCTGGAGGGCATTTCGGTGGGGCCCCTCCCTCAAGGTCCAAACCCTGGGGGTCCTGTGTACTGGGAATCCTCCCCTGCCCCAAGACAACCACTGACAGGACCCAGAAGTGTCTGGCTCCTCAAAGTGACCATCTTCTCTTGCTCCCGAGCCTGACTCTGCATGTTGGTTGTCATTTGGGTATTTAGGTCCCTGATTGCTATCGTGTGCTTAACTTGTGTGGCTGTGGAAGGTGCCTGGCTGAGGTTACAGAAATGTGGCCCAGTTAAAATGGTACTCGCAGCTGATGTGACCAGTCATCCAGGGTGTACCGGGCACCTGGCATTTTGCTACACTCTGTCTCTTTGAACCTGCACACTGGTGGGTGGAGCAGGTACTGTGGTCACCTCCATGTTGCAGCAGAGCGAGGTCTTGACCTTGCTCAGTCCCACTGTCAGAGCCAGAGGGGATCAGCATCCCAGAGGGTTTTCTGACCTCAGACTTGTCTTTCTGTGTCTCTAAGAAGCTGGTAGGAAGCATGGGAGGAGCCACCTGCGTGAGGCACTGTACACTGTGGGTTTTGGGGGCTGGCGACCCTGAGAGAGGCAGTAGCTTTTGAGTTGAGGGTTTGGGAGGGTGGGTGGCACCTCCCAACAGCCCTCATGGTCCCCAAGGACAATCAGAAGGTGTCTGGGATCCCTCCAGGTGCCCCTCCACTGATGCTGAGTCAGAGTTGTTGGGCTCCTCTGGCCGAGGCTGGCTGCACTGGGCCTAATGGCCTGTAATTTCCATCTAATGTTCACACCTGCTTGCTGTGGACCTCAGTTCCTCGCCCCAGTCTCCCTGTATGCTCAATCAGGGACCGTCCCAGCCTCCTCAGTGGCACTGTGATATCATAGCAGAGAGGAAGCAGTGAAATTGCCCCTGCTGCAGGGAATGAAGCTTGAGTAGTTTTTTTCATGTAAAAATAGCAGGTTTTCTCTTTTCACTTATTGCCAGCAAAATAACAGGGCAGGTCATCAACAGAATTATGCAATTATGTTTCAGAGGGGGATAAAGGGGAAGTCGCTCCTCACTAAATGGCTGCATCCCGAGAGCCCAACTGTTCAAATCTGCCAACGCACAAGGCACCACTCCTCGTGCAGAATGGGCCTCTTCTCACTCCTTCCTGGAGTCTCCCCACCTGGGTCTCCCAGTTCCAGGATCAGGAAGGCAGCTATTGTTGGGGTGTCATTCTTAAACTAATCATATGATTTGCAAGCACTTTTGCATTGTATTGACCTGAAGAGTGTTGGGGAGCTATTGACATGGGATCTTTCCTACAGGACTAATTTCCCCTCTGAAGACACAGGGCTGCAGGTGTGTGCATGGCTGGTTTTATCCTTCCTGGGATGGTGAACGAAGAGTGGTGCCTTAAAGAGGGGACAAATGGAGCTGGAAGCATGGCCATGGGAAGAGCACCGGAAGGCATGGCGGCCTCACCTCCTGCCCAGCTCTTACTGAACCTCCTTAAGAGGGTGAAGGAAGCTGTAATTTTGTCTGGATTTCACAGTGCTTGTTATAGTGCAGTAATTCTTATTTTTTCAAAAGCTAGCGACCCTCTCTCCAGACTAAGGTACACGCACACTCAACTTTATTGGCAAATTAAGGAGTTTGATGAATTTCTTACATATCAGGGAGCATTTGCTCTGCATGGTGAGACGTGCAAGCTATCGCTATACCCCCTGCACAGGTGTCAGGACACACATCACGGGGTCAAAGATGGGGATCAGCTTCGCCACTGGTGACAACTGTTTAGGGAAGAACTGTATGTTATTGGAAAGTATCTGTGGCAATTTTGCTATAATTTTAATTGTGAAAGCTGCAAGAATCATCCAATAAACTACCATGTGCTCTTTAGCTAGTTCCATCAATATCTCTCATTTTTTACCATTTGTTTATCATTTTCTCTGTACACACACACACACACACACACACACACACACACACAAGCAAACCATCCGAGATTCAATTCAGATGAGTTAAGTCTCTTCACCTCAGTGTGTAACCAGACTTCCTTTCAATAAACACAGCTTACCAAATTTGGGAAATTTAACATCTGGCCCAGTTCTGTGGTCTAATCCAGTGCTTCTCAAAATGGGGTCCCTGGCCAGAAGCATCAGGTCCTGGGAACGGTGGAAATGCAAATTCTTGGCCACTCTAGACCTACTGACTCGGACCCCAATGTCCAGCAACAGGCTTTGCTCCAAAGTCTCTGATTCTGATGCAGCTGGGGGCTGGGAACTCCTGGATTCTGGTGGGATCAATTGACTTGGTGGCATCATTTGTAACTACTTTCCTGCCCAGAATGGAGTCAGGGTCCCACTCACTTGTCTCTTCTCTCGAATCTCTTGAACGTGGGACAGACCCTCAGCTTTCCTTGGACTTTATTGACCTTGACACTGTTTCATAGCTAGCCCTCATTTTGGACTTGTCTGGTGTTCCACGCAGCTGGACTCAGCTGTGCACTGGGGTGGGACTGTTTCCCTCAGGCCCAGCGCTGCGAGGCACCAGGTTCATTACTCCAGTGCTGGGGATGTCTGGCTTGACCAAGAGGTTCTGGGATGGTCTGTCCAGTTTCTGTGCTGTGAAGGGACATTTCACTCTTCCTGTTTAGTAATTTGTAGGGACGTACCCCAAGACTAGTAACAGTCCCTATTCAATTTCATCCACTCGTTTAGCATCGATTGGTGATTTTCTGTCTCCAGCGTTTCTTCTGTATCTGTTGTTTAGGTATCCTATGTTATTGATATAACAGTAAATAATAAAACAATGTAGCATCATCTCATATAGAGACAGACATAGCATTTCTGCTGTAAGGAACAGCTTTCTCTCTCCCCCATTTATTACTTATTTGTGTCTATGGTCTCTTTAATTCTTTTTTTTTAATTAAATGATCCATTACAACCAGAATTTACTTTGACATTCAGATTGCTCCAGATATGGCCATGAAGAAGATGAAACTTAGTTTTTCCACCAATGACCTTGGGGTCATGAGATCTTTAGCCACCAATGACTGAAGCTGATGGGCTAGGGTTACGATGTCCATTCTCTGTAAAGGTGGACTTGACATTAGGAAGGTCATCTGGCTCCTGGAGCTGTAGCCCTGCTGCTGAGTCGCTGATCACACCTACTCATCCAGCCTGTGCCCGCCCAGGGCGCACGGCCCTGCCTGGCCTGGTGGCCTCTCTCCAGGAGTGCTCTGTGCTCCTCTCCCCCACTTGGCCCCCATGACTGCTCTTCCCAGCATGCTTGCCACCCTTTTGTGCCCTGCTTTGCCTGCTCTCCCTGCTTTCCCTGGTGGTTCACTTCAGTGCCTTCCTGGTGTCATTAGGTTGCTGTCTCCCAAATGTCATCTTCCGCTGGAGTTGTCAACCTCCAGAGCAAATGTCAAAAAATCTCTCCCTTTTCAACTCGATGTCCATGAGCAAAGGCATGAAATAGTTCTCGTTCCTCTTCTAACAACTACCTCAGTTAATGGTGCTCTGTTTACCCAGCTGTTCACACCAGAACCTTGGTCCTTCCAGAGTGCTTTCTTTTCCTATCAGCATGTGCTGATAGACGCACTATAGGCCACACCCTAGAAACTTAAATTCAGCTCCGGCTAAAAATTATGATTCTACTGTGAAGTGTGGTGGTCGTCACTGAGTCAAGGAAAGCTCTTGCTCTGAGACACAGATCTTGGGATGCTCTTGATGAAAGTTGAGGAGGAAGCCATGAATGTTTACCTTATAATTGTCCTAAAAAGTGCATCAGAGCTGTTTGTATTCCAAGTTTCCTAGTTGGGAATTTGAGTTTCCACATTTTTAAAAGGAAGAGCTACACATGGTCTTGCATTTCCTGAATATCTTTGCTGTGGGTGGGGTGGGGTGTGGTGCCTACCCCCCACACATACACAAAATTCATGGCAGAAAGCTTGGTCATTGGGATGACACGCTAACTCAGTGACAGCTCTAACTGGGGGGGCCTGTGGGAGCACTCCAGGTGTGGCACAGTTGGTCTTACTACCACAGAGTGGGTGACAGAGAGCGAGGCCACCCCACATCTGGCTTCTTCATGCTGCTTGCCACTCTGCTCAGGTGACGCCATGTGACACCATCTACCTCGTGATGCAGCTTGAGGCCCTTGCCTGAGCTTGGGCTTTTCAGACTCCTATTGTCAAAACAAACTCCTTTCCCTTATAAAGTACCAGGCTTGGGTATTTTGGTATGGTGATTAAAAATGGACCAGCACTGCCTTGATTTAATATCCCAAGATGTCCTGGGACAAAGTAAACGTGTACTTAGCAATCTGTTTTTCGCACAATGTTTGCTGTAGGAAACAGAGTTAACTTAAATGTAAAATTATGTTTGTCCCCAAAGGTGGATTGACTGCGGTGGTTACCCGGTACCTCCGCCTCTGCTGAGCGTTCCTCTGCCTCCCTTCTCTGCCCCATTTCTTCCACCTTCAGGGACCGGCTTGTAATAAACCACTGGCTCACAGATTTGTTCCTTACGAAGGTTCAACCTCGGCATCGCAGTGTCGTCTTCCTGTCTCACGACCGTTTTTCTCCCATCACCGTTCCTGTTTTCCTTCCCAGCCACTGGCTTCCCAGGCAGATTCCTGCCTTAGGTGTGCCCAGGCCACCTGCCCCGACCACCTCTGCTCTGCTTTCCAGGATCTTGGTCCAGTGCTAGTCTGATTCCCTTGCTGAAAACCCTTGGGGTCTCTCCATGCGGCCGTATTGCGGGAATCTCAAACTGAGGTACAGGACACTGAGGCAGTTTAGCAGGAGGCAATGTTTTATTGTGGCAACACAGACCCAGCGGACTGGTCTTGGGGCTGAGCCCTGAGAACAAAGGGGTCTCACCCCTTGCAAGCAGGTTACAGATGCAAAAAGAAAAGCTCAACCCACATCTGGCTGCATGTGACTTCATTGGCTATTTCATTTTCCCAGTGCTATGTGACCTTCATGTTTCAATTTTTAAAGTTTTATCTCTCTGCTTTGCCATCCCTTCCCCCTGTCTCCTTATCAGAACACAGCCTGTTTCTCTTCTAGCCCTTCTGCCTGCTACAGCAAGTAGCATGGGTGGACACACAGGGCTCATGGCTTTTCTAGCCTCTGCTCCTGTGAGAAGCTTCCATGGGTCTGTCCACCTTAAACTACTTATTGCTGCCCTTCTGCTTCCTCCTTGGGGGCCATGCGAGCTGCCCACCCCCATACACCTCTGAAAGCCAGCTGTCCAGTGCCACATCTCCATTCCATGCCAAGCTCCGCTCCTCTGTGAGCTGCCACCACAACTGCTCCCTCTGCTCCTCTTCCCCTCAATGCGTCCTGTCACCTTGTGGTACCTGCCTCTGGTATGCCACGCATCTAGTTTGCAGTTACCAGATCCCATCGATTCTCCCCAGCAGGCTTTGGCAGCTTCTTTAATTACCTTTCCATCTGTCCCACCTAGACTGGTGCCCGGCTCACAGCTGATGTTCAGCTGGGCTTTGCTGGATGACTCCCTAGCAGAACTGGAAAAAAGTCACGGAACAGGATTGAATACGGAAAGATGTCAGCCCGTGACAGCTATTTAACGACTTTGATTTTAGAAGACAGCTCTCCAACCCTTACGATGGGCTCCATACAGAGTGCCTGGCCTGGCTGAGGGGAAGGGGTTCTGTGATTTTGTGAGGACCCCCATCAGAAATCCTGTTGCCAGTTGTTCACAAACAATTTGCTACAAATCGGATCTGGAATGTTCTCCAGATCTTCCTGTTGTCACTGTGAAAAGCCTAGGTCAGACGGAAACGGCATTTTCTATGCATTAGCCTCCGTAGTGACTGCAAGCAACAGCTGAAAGTGCTCAGTTTGAAGTGACTCTTGAAACGAGCTGAAGCTGGGACTGGAGATGAGTCTTCCTGGGCAGGACAGTGAGGAGCGTGGGTGGAGAAGTGAAAGCGATGGGCAGGAAGAATGTGGAAGGATCTTAGGCTGAAGCAGGAAGCGTCCAAAGCCTTGGATGGCGTCCCCAGCCTGGCGAGTGTCCTGGGTGGAATCAGAGCCCAGGGAGTCTCAGGACTCCCAGAGTGTATTGGCACACACTCTGTCGTGGGAAGCTCCACACTGTCCACACCGCAGGAGGCTGCTCCGTGTGGGGTCTGTCCTGGCCGTGGAACATGGCCGTGTCAGCCGTCCTTGCTGTGTTCCCGTGTGGCAGTTAGCAGACAGTGTTTTTGGGGTAGACACAAGTGGTTCTCTTTTGACCTCACTCTTTTCTTTTTGGAGAGTGGCACTGGCCTCTGGCAGTGACAAGCTCTGGGGATGTTTGGGAACCACGGTGCTATAGTTGGGGTGGGGGCTCAGAGCCAGGACACAGCTGTGCAGAAGTGACTGGGTGCACAGCATAGAAGAGCAGGTGACAGAGCACCTGGCTCATGGGTGTGAGGCAGGTGCTGTCTGGGTGGGGAGAAGACGCTGTGGCCGAGAGGGTGGAAGTCTGGGCCATGGTTCCCCAGCTGGGCTCAGCATGACCCATGCTGTGACTTGGGCTGCTCCTCTGTCCCCCGTCTTTCCAGTGATGCCAGTGGTGGGGCCTTGGGCAGGCTGCTGTGAGGGCAGGATATGATAGGTGTCGGGGCAGGAGCAGACCTCAGGGAACCACACGTATTGATGGTGGCGTGGGACAAGCCTGCGTCAGCGCCCGAGACTTGGTGCGCTGGGAGACTTTTAGCCAACAGAACCAGTGATGTTGGTTAAAAGAGTTTCCTGAGATAGTCCAAGCTCACATGCAGACCCAGGGCCTCCTCCTGGCTCGGGAGTCCTGTTTAAAGCAGCCTTCTGTGCCCTTCCCCACCTCCAGCCCAGCGATCAGGTTTTCTTGCCAGAATGTCCTGCCACCCCATCACCACAGCAGAGTGGTGGCTCTTTTGCATCTCCTGCACTGACTGTTAGATTCCGGAGAGCCTTAGATGTGCTGGCTGAAGGCGCAGGAACAGCATGGTCCCTTCTGTTCTCACCCTTGAGGGTCCTGGAGGGTGGAGCTCCCCATGGTTGGTTGTGGCTGTGTCAGGTGTGCCCTACACTGTCCCTTTCTGAGGGAGGGAGGGCTTCCAGCCCCAGATTAACCCCTTGAAAGTTTTCAGAGCACTCCTGGCCCCTCCTAACGTTCAGATCAGCTTAATAACTGTGCTAATTGTCAGAATCAACAATTCTGCATTTAATTCATAGTTCTTGGAGTTTCTCTTTCTCTGTAGAAGGTAAGTTGTTCTTGGGAAAAAAGCTCTCTGTGCAGAAACGGTTTCCTCTCTCCCTAAGGGTCCCCTGTGCCTCCCACCTGGGGAGGACAGTGCTGGCTGTCTTCTCTTCCTGTGCTTATAGGTGATGCAGTTCTGTACCTCTGGGGTTTTTCCATTCGACAACAGGCCCCCGCTTGACTTGTACACCTTCACTTGGTTCCTGCGGTGAGAGAGAGATTTTGTAGGTGAGCTGAGCGGGGGCCCAGTGACAGGCTTACGTGAAGAATGGATTCTCCTCCACGTGGCACAAGAGCTGTGACGACTCCTGCATTCTGCCGGGGTTTATCAGCCCAGCGAGTGCTGTGGAGGAAACCTCAGGCATGTGGTCCTTGGGCTGGCACCCTAGTTGGTCCCCGTCCGACCTCTGCATCCAGATGGAGGCCTCGGCAGCATCTAGAACCTTCCAGGTACGATGGATCAGTGGCATAGTCTTTGCTGGGCTGAGTCCCAGGGTGACTACTGGACTTTCCCTTTCTCTTCCTTTTGGACCCTCTCAGGGTTCCAAAGGAGGACAGACTTGAGGCCGGTGGGGTCCCTCTGTGGAATGTGTGGGGCCATCTTAACTGCAGAGGGGAGGGAGAAGGCAGGGATTGGAAGGGCCCGGTCCTCAAAGCCCCATCTTGTGAACTGATGTTTGTAGATGACCGGCGCTGTGGGGAGCTCAGACCTCAGCACATGACGGGAAGAGCATCGGGACACAGAGGCAGGGAGGCAGCTCCAGGTACCAAGGGCCCTCAGACCAGAGGTGTAGAAACTGTTCACAGCCAGCGTTGGGAGCTTAGTGCATCCAACGCTGAACTCTGGGTCTTGCTTGTTACAGCAGCTAGCGTTCCCTGATCCGTACACTCACTGCGTCTTCATGCACCTGCCACTGGGGGAGCCCAGGGTTCCCTCTGCCCACTCCCTTAGGACCTAACATTCCACCGGCCTGTGAGGACTCACGAACTCGTCTCCAGCCCGACCTCCTTCTGGGTGTTCAAGAATATCGTGGCTCCTCCTGTCCAGAACAGAGTGCAGCGTGCTTGCTCCCCAGCCCGTTCCCGCTGTGCTGTCTCCCTGCCATGTTGAAGGTGACTCCATCCTAATTGCTCAGCCCAAACCTCTCATAAGGCTCCCTGTGAATATATCAGGAGATCTGGCTCCCCCTTCAGAAGCTGTTCAGAACCTACTGCCTCCCACCTGCACCAGCTCCCCGACCCTGCGCTGACACTGTCACCTGCCTGATGACCAGCCTTGGCTTTCTTCCTTGGCTCTTCCTCCTATAGCCTCTCAAGAGGATCCATCCAGTGTCCCGCATGGCTCTCCTCTGCTCAGAGTGTGCCACTGCCCTCCCCACTGGCCTGACCCTTCCTGCCCTCCTCCAGGCTCTCTCACCTCCAATCACTGGTCTCTGTGGATCCCCAGGCACTCAGGAATTCTGCTGCCCCAGGGCCTTTGCACTGGCTGGTCTTGTTGCTGGGAGCTTTCCTCTCCGGATGTCCACGTGATGTGCCCTACCCTTCTCAAGTATTTGTCCACTGTAAGCACTGTGGGAAGTACACTGTATCCTCTGTGTCGCACCCCACGTGCTCCTCCCCTTGTAGACGTTACTCTTGCCTTTCTCACCTTCTAACAGATGCAGTTTACTTAGTAAGAATGGTTCCTTGTTGGCTCCTGCACTAGATTCTAACACCCCGAGGGCAGGCAGTTCTGCGTCTCTTGCTCATGGATGCATCTATCCTAAGCAGTTGTGTCAGTGCAGGGTGTGGCAGTGGCAGGTATTTGCTGTCCACGAAGGGAGGGGAGGGATCATTCCATGTGCTGGTCTTGTGTTCTCAGCCTGGAGAGCATCAGCCGTCAGCTCTCACCTGGAACCAGGGCCGGGAAGTCTGTTGGATATGTAGATCGAGCCGCATGGCCTGTGGGAGAGGCAGCAGGGAGAGGGGACAGCTGTGGCCATAGAAGTCAAGTGATGAGATGATGGGCAGTGTCCTGGAGTGGCCACAGCAGAGGACCACAATGAGGTGACTTTCACAACTGTGATTCATACTCAGTGCTGGAACTAGAAATCTGGGTGCGTTGGTTCCCTTTGGTGGTTCTGAGGAAGAAGCTGGTCAGGTCCCATCTCTGGGCCTCGGCTTATGGACACACTGCTCCATCTCTGCCTCCGTCATCACAGGGCACAGTGCTCCCTGTGTGTGTGTCTCTGTCTTCACAGTGTCACCAGGATCAAGGTGGACAGGTTCATGGTGTCACAGTCATGGTCGTGTCCAGAGCATGTCAAGGTAGAGACTGAGAAAGCTTGTGAAAATGCAAAGGAAGGAAATGACAGTAAACACCCAGGCACCTGCAGACACACCCAAAAGTCACACCTGAGCACCTGCGTGCTCTAAGACCAGGGAAATGGTGGGAAGGTGTTTTTCTTTGTTCTGAGCTCCTGGTACGTTTTAATCATTCTTGCTGCTACCCTGTTTTGACATTATCAGCTGGGCTCAGAGGCATCACGTCTGGTCACTTTACTAAATTTGAGTCACTGTCCTGCATTCCTTTTAACAAACTTTTGGTGTCATCCGATACTCCTTGCAAGCAGGTATGGCTCCTTAAGACAAATAGTGTTCCTTTGCAAACACTTCTATGATCAAAGGAGTCATTTCACCACGTGCTTTTGTCCCCAGGATCAGTGTCTTTCTTGCAGGTGTCCTGCTCGGTTCCCAGAGCATAGTGGTCACTTGGGCCAGTGGGCAAGTCTGGGAGAGTGCTGCCTTTTGCTGCGTTTGCAGCTCAGTGCGGAGCGTGAAGCTTGGAGGGAAGAGAGCGGTGCCTCTGTGCTGTGGTCAGGCCGTTCGCTAACCCGGCATTCGCCTCTGAGTTCCTGGCTCCCGTTGCCAGGCCTCGCTTTACCCCAGCTGCCCCGTCTCACCAGGGCAGGGGTCTCCCTGCTGTGTGACTTTGCCTCACCTGGGTTCTCCTGTCCGTGTTGCCAGGTCTCCCAGCCACGGTAATGATAAAGTCGTCACATTCAGTGCCTCAGCTTTGACGCTACAGGGTCCATACCCAGGTGTGGTCACTTGTCCCTGTCCTGTCTCTGAAGGTCCCTGGTCCACAATCACCTCCCAGGTGCCAGTGGTGCTTCACTGTTGTTCTGAGACGGGCCAGTTCCTTTGCAGAAGGCCTCTCAGTTTGGGTTTGTCTGCTGTTTCCTTGCGATCGGATTCTGGTTCTGCACTTCAGGCAGGAACACCTCGGACGGAACGCTGTGTCCTTCAGTAGCCTATCAGGAGGTGTCACATCCATCTGTCCCAGCGTGGGTCACGTTGGGATCTGCTGAGTTTCTCCACTGTAAAGTACCTGACACCAAGTAGCAGCAATTTGTGTGTGTGTGCGTAGCTAGAATTTGAACTCAGGGTGTAAAGCTTGCTAGGCGTGTGCTCTGCCACTTGAGGCATGTTCCCAGCCCTTTGGATTTTGGTATTTTTTTCAGATAGGGTCTCATACTAACTTTGCCCTGACTGACCTTGGTCTGCGATCTTTCTACCTCCACCTTCCAAGTAGCTGGGATTACAGGCATGAGCCATTACACTTAGCTCAGTCACACTGAATTTTAAGATGGTTCATCCTGTGTGTGACACTGTGTATGTCACCAGCGTTGGCAGGATGAATGCCATCACACCCCTCTCTTGGCATCCTCAACCCTCTTTATCCTTAATGACCAAATGGTGGGCAAGGATGACTGAGGACAGTGAGGTGGCAGATGGGATGTAGGTGGACAAAGGGCAGAGCCATGCCCTTTGCCATGAAATCCTGGAGCGGGTCAGCCTAGGACCCAGCTGTGACACACACACAAAGGGAACACTGCTGACACACTGACGTGTCAGGTTGTGTGGTCACACCCTTGTGCCTGGGTGTGCATGTGTGCTTTTACCTTTTCCTCCCAACCCTGGCTTAGTTGTGACAGCTCCAGGTGGGCTGTGATGGGGGTGCGGGGATGGAGGATGAATGGGACATTGGGACATTCCCTCCCCTCCCCCTCCCCCACCCCTCCCCGCCACACAGTCCAGCTGTGTCCTTGCTTCCAGGCCTTTTGCTGCATCCCTGTTGCCTGACTCGCTGCAGAGCGACCTCACTGGGCCTCTTCCCATGCCTCTAATCTTAGCGACTCTCTCTTGAATTTGTGTTGGGAGGCCACTGGAACAAATTGATGAAACTCTTGAAGTCTGTAAACCGTGATAAGGTATTCATACCATAATCTTTACCGTTTTAAGCACTTGACGTATACAGTTGTATAGTCTTAAAAGCATTGACGTTGCTGTTCAAACGTCAGCACAGTTCATCTCTAGAACTTTCTTCTTTTTCTTAATTCCTTACTAAACAGTAGCTCTCCATATCTCTTCCCCCAGCTCCTGGCCACTGCCATTCTGCTGTCTGCCTCTAGGAATTTGGTGACTCTAGGGGCCTCATATGCGCGGAATCCTACAGTATGGTCCTTTTGTGACTGCTTATTTCACTGAGGAAAATGCCTCATTTTGTGGCGTGTGTCAGGATTCCCTTCCCTTTTCATGCTGAACAATCCTCACTGTACACGTAGGTCACTCTGTGTTTATCTGTTACCTGCAGCGGACACTTGGGGGGCTTCTGCACTGTGACATTGCACTAATGCTGCAGGGGACACAAGAATCTATGGGGCCCTGCTTGCTTTCCAGTCTTTTGGATGCAGACCCAGCAGGGGATTGGCCGGATCCTCTGGTAATCCTTTTAAGATTTCCTGAGAAATCAGCATGCTTATTCTCCCCAGTGACTGCACCATTTGAAACCCCACCAGCAATGTTCATTGCTTCCAGGTGTCCACCCCCCCACCCACACTTGTCCTTGGCTGTCCTGCTTGTTTTTAAGACAGCCATCCTGTGGGTGTGAGATGGCACCTCATTGTGGGTTTGCTTGGCATTTCCGTGATGACGTTGAGCATATTTTCATGCATGCCACCCCTTTTTGAAGAATCTAAATTTTCCTTCTTTTGGCAGGTGGCAGTAGGTACAACTATGTTAGGTAACCATCACTACTTTAAAAGTAGCACCGCTCTCTGAGGAGGTGACCTGCTGGAGGAAATTCAGACTTTCCTATTCATTTCTCCCTTCTTATCCTGCTCTTCATTAAATTGAAGACAACTGAGGGCGCTGGCTGACAAGCACTGCCCACTGACTCCTGTCCTCACCCCTCCCCTGTGCTGTGGTCCTACTCTGGGCTGCACCCAGGCCTCCGTTCTGAAGGACTCAGCCCTGAAGGACTCAGTCCCTGTGAGCTCCCCAGAGCTATGCTGGGGCAACTCCACAAGGAGCAGAGGGCAGGATGGCTTTAGCTGCCTAAGAAGAGTCTAGAGATTAGAGCCGGGGTGGGGGTAGGGGAACAGTACAAGATGCAAAAGAGGCTAAATAAAGTGAGTGAAAAAATAGGATGTCAGCTGGGTGAGGACAAAAATAAGATGGCTGGAAGAACTCTGAGCGAACGTGCCCATCCTCGTCTGAAGGTACAGGACTGGCAGTTGCATGGCAGCCGTGAGCATGTCTGCCTTCAATGCTGGGCCCAGTGCTGGAGAAGCTCTTCTGGGAAAAGTGAGGTGTCATTGTCAACCCCAGGACAGCTCTGCAGATCTGCGCCCAATGCTCAGGTCCTCTGTGGGCTGCTCCCGTGTCACCTTCCCGGGCCTCCTCACCGCCTGCCCATGGCTCCTGCTCTGAGGCTGAAGGGTGGCCAGAGCTTCAGTCCAGCACCCCTGAAATGCGTGGTGCACCGAGGCCCAGGCAGGCAATATGGTTGCACAGGGAAGGGCAGAGGCCACCTACAGAGAAACATGGCCCCCGTCTAGGCTTTCCTCTTGTTCTGAACGCAAAACATTTACCTTGCTAGGCTTTCCCATTGGAATCCACAAACTGAGGACCATGGTTCATGAGGCACCGTGAAGATGACAGGTGACAAATGGTAAGAATGGGGTCACTTAGGTCCTGTATCCTGGTGGTGCTCATAGACGTTCCAGTGAGTCTGGCCATAATATCATCTAGGTGGTTAGGACACTGTGAAAGGGAACACAGGAAGGTGAGGACACCGGGTGGTCCAGTGTGAGGCCAGGTGGCCTTGGGTTGTCTTTGTTTTGTGTGTCTACGTACAAAATGGTTTGGTATTTTGTTAACTCCTTGCTAGCTAAGATAGCTGTGGTTGTAGTCACTGTCAATCCCGTCAGTATTCTAAACACATAGTGCTGTTATTTCCTGCAGATGGCAGCTGCTTCCGTTTTTCAGCATGGACACTTCTAATTTGGCTTCAGGTATTGTTGCCCTGGGTAGAGAGCTGGACTTGCAGGGCTTGGGGGTCCACTGGGGTGTGAGGTGATGTCCTCATTCGAGGGACATTCAGCTGGTGCTCTGTAGGCTGTTCAAGAGGGTAGACCAAGACGGAGGGCCTCCTAACTCCTGTTTTGTTCCATGGGTTCTTTTCTTTTATGCTTTCTTACAGAGACTTTGCTTTCTTCCAGTGATTCCTTGCTGATGTTATTCCTCTAGTTTCTGCATGGATGCACCTGCAGTTACTCACACCTTACATTTTCCTAGTCCTGCTCCTGGAGACCTACATTTTCTAATTAAAGTGTGGACATGACCTTTCTCAATTTCACCTGAATCCCATGTCCTCCACCCTGGCAGTTCCCGTTGCATCCTTCAGCTTGTGAGGATGTCACCAGCGGGTCAGGACTGAGATTTTTGTCATCAATTTATAACCTCAATAAAATATGAGCAAGAGCTCATATTTTGGGTCCCATGAGGCCCAAAATAGACATCTACCAAGAAAAGCCAGTGTAAAAGGGGCCAGGTTCCTACCCACACGTCTCCCAACACCAGGCCAGGGCTATGCAGGTAACACGAATCTCCTTAACCCTCCTTTTCTGTCTGCTTTTCTCTCTGTCTGCTTCTCCACTGTCTTCTTTAAATTCTTTAGAAACTTGCTTTTTCATCCCTGATCTTGTTTCTCTTCTTCTATGTTGCCCTTTGATTTGGACTCACAACAGAGACAGAGGAAGATAAAAATCAGCATATACCAAATTTGCAACTTGTTTTGCGCCATTGTTTTCTAGAATCTATTTCCAGTTCTCATTTTTAAAGGAAGAGCACTCTGGGTAAAGTTTCCTTATTTGAATGCGTATTTTGAGGCCCTCATATGTGATAGTGGTCCAGCTAGATATACAAATCTAGTCTGATACTTCCCACGATTGAAGACAGACTCCGTCATCCTATGGTGTCTGGGCGGTGAGAGCAGGAAGTGGCACCAAATGGAAAAAGCAGGAACTCGATGGTTTTTCCTCCCTAGGAGTTCATCTTTGCTGTCCTGAAATTTCCCTCTCATTTTCTGGGACTTGGTTTTGAGATGTTTTCTTATATTACTTCTTGGGTGATTTTCTCTTTCTTTCTGGTCTGTTTGGAAGAATCCCTCCTGTTCCGTGCAGCTCTTGGACCCCCATGTGCACAACTCATATGGAGACAGGCGCTCTGACTCCCAGCCGGGCACTGTGGCTTTGGCCATCTTGGCCTCTCTATGCTGGACCTGTCTTCAGTGTTGGGGAGGGGAGAGCAAAACGCGTCCTACAGAGAGTGGGAAGTGGCCTGTGAGTGGGCACCTAGCCTCAGTGTGACTGGGGTCTAGGTGCCTGGAGACGATGGGATGCGTCATTTGATAAGCCTTTCTGTCTAGCTGTACTCCTCTTTCTATCAGAGAGTCAGAACTTTTATTGACTGATGAGAGATTCCAAACTGTGATAGACTTGAGACCAGCCTTTGAATTAATTTTGGAACCAGACCATGTTTGATGCTTTGCTTTTCTGGGGTAGGGGTGTGTGTGGGGGGTGGATAATCACCTTGAACACCTGG
Source organism: Castor canadensis (assembly GCF_047511655.1). Taxonomy (NCBI): domain Eukaryota; kingdom Metazoa; phylum Chordata; class Mammalia; order Rodentia; family Castoridae; genus Castor; species Castor canadensis. The sequence continues at coordinate 2,079,096 of NC_133395.1, read as the reverse complement.
TACTCCCCAGGCCAGTTCTTGTACCTGGAGGTCACTTTCCCTGGCTGATACCAAGTATCCTGGCTGGCTGTTGGCATGGCTGGAAGAGGCCTCCTCCCTGTCCTCCCTGTCCCCAGCAGCTCCCATGGTCCCCAGCCCTGCCGCCTGATGCTCTCCTGTGCAGAGCAAGCTCTGGAAGGGCGCGCTCTCCCCTGTACCCTCAGCCTCCCGCTTCCTTGCAAGCTCAGGTTCTCGTCCTTCCCCCCTGTGTCCTTCAGCAACTTTCAACTGCTTTCCCATTTTCCAAGCAAGCACGTGTGACCCATGGTGCATTATATTTATTTCTCATGAGTGGCATGCCTGTGTTGCTCTTAACCTTGTGCTGTGCTCATCTTCCTGGAGCTCAGTGGCTTTCTGTTTCTTGCGCTGTGTTCACAGGCCAGCTGGATGTGATGGACGTTTGGAAGGTAGATAAGGCTTCTCAGATGCTGAATTGGTCATGCAAACACTCCTGGGAAGAATTCTTGCTCTGTGGCTTGGTTTGAGGCTTGCATTTGTGTCTGGCATCTGGCCCTTTGAGAAGAAGACATTTCATATAACCTAAGAAAATATTCGGGAAGCTTTGATGGAGCTGACCTGGCAAAAACTTGGACACACATGGGTAGTATTTGCATCATTACACGGGTGATATTTTCATCATTGTGGACAATGTATGGTAGACATGTATCTGCTATATGCAAAAGGAGAAAATGACATAGGAGAGAGACAAGTTGGGGGAGGATGTCATCACAGTATAACAGACGGCTATACAGGGCTGCCCAAAGGGACATTAGCTGGGCTCCATGCCTCCACTGCCTGTGCAGAATCTCCTCATTGTCAAAGTCTTTTATTCCTGCAAGGTGACTTCCTTTTCTCCAAATCAAAAGCCTCTCTTCAGAATCAAACACTGGTCCTTTGCTATTTCACTGTCGTTTGGAGGTGGGATGCAGACCCCACAGGCTCATCCCTGGTGTGTGGCCACACTGCAGGCCGGGGACAGTGTTCACCCTGCACTGTGAGAGGCAGGCAGGGCTGTGCGCCGGCCTGTTTGTGGTGAAGGTACGGCTTTCTACAACAACTCAGCCTCTCCATTCTGCATTCATCTGGGAACTGGATGGCTCTCTACTGCTTGTGAGAATTCTCTTAACTCCTCTGTGTGTCTGCTACCAGTTGTGGCAGCACCCATGTTTGTCTAGACTGCACAGAAGACCACGCAAGCCTCTGGTCCACTGTGACCCATCCAGACACAAGCCAGCCTGCATGCAAAGTGAGAACACTTCCTGTGGCACAGCACATTGGATAAGGTGCCTGCCAGCAGACACAGGCGCACATCTGGTCTCTTGGGTTCTGTGGTCCCTGACACAAAGCTCAGCTCACACACTCCAGCTTTGTTCTCTCTGAGCCTCATTTCCAAAATGTTCTGTGGCTTGGCTGTAACCATATTCAGAGGATGACGAGCCCTTTTGCTAACTGTTTCTCCATCTTGGCTCTTTGGAATATGTAGCGATTTTCTCAGAGTTTGGTGTCTGGCGTTCCTTGCTTTGTGCGGTAACCCAGAACTGCAGGACTCTGACCTTGAAGAGTAAACCTGGCCTTTCCCAGGAAAATGTTGAGGGCATGGTCTAGAAGAAGCAGTCTCATTCCAGCCATGGGTCCCCTCCAGGTGGCACTGCCTGGGCTTCACTGTCTCCTCTTTAGCTGCTGCCCGCAGGCCTTGCTCTGTCAGGAACTCTGACCCTTCAGGGTGACAATTTAGAGTAGGTGCTATACCCAGTAGCTTCAGTTCTGTTCTCTGTCTTCCATTCTCTCCTTCTGGGGACAGTTATGGGCCCATGGCCTCACTGGGCTCTTGGACTGTTTGCGTTGGCCCCTCTCTCAGTGTGAAGACCACGGTCACCTCCTGCTGCTCTGCCTCTGCAGGTGATTCCTGGATGTGTATCAGCAGAGGGTGCCGATCTACTGCCGGAGGCTGCACACACAGCTTAGGGAAGTACTCTGTGCACCACGTAGGAAGGGGCTGGGGATCCTATGGGGAACAAGGTCTGCCTGGTGGCATGTGGGAGGCAAGCACTTGTTTATCATGCCACTGTGTGAGCCCTTGCGACACCCTTGTCAAAGCAATCTCATCAAAGAACATACATCTTGTGTATGTGAACACATGCACCTCTACACACGAAGATATACCTGTGCACATGTGAAAACACATCTCATACAACAAACATACACCTATCATTCTGTCTCGGTACTTATTCAAAAGGAGCAAAACCATATGTCCAAACAAAGACTTGAATGTGAATATAGCCTCTGTAATACTGAAATGGGAACAGCCCAGGGCAGATGGGCAGGACAGACAGGATGGGTGGGCCGGTCCATGCCAGGGCAGGGAGGGCTGGGGGCAATGGGCAGTGCTCTCAGCTTGGCCTTGCCTTGTGCGCTGCTGCCTCATGGCTTGTGAGTGTGGGTGGGTCCCAAAGGTGCAGGTGTCTCCTCCCCAGGGCAGGGCCCCGACACGTGGCCAGAGTGTGGTCCCCTTCCTGCTCTTGATCCTTTGAGACTTCAATCTTCCCATGCCAACTTTCAGTCTCACATCTTTTAAGAAGCCTGCAGTGAAGAAGGAGACCATATCCCCAGTAAGGTGTTTGTCTGTCCAGGCATGAGATAAAGGTGGACGTGTACGACTGTGTTCACAGACATGACTGTGGGCTGGCATTTACATTAGGACATCCCCACCCTGGCTGGCTCCCTGGGGGCCTGAGTGAGAAGACGGTCAGGAGTACTTTGCCAACCTTGGTGGCCCATCATGTCTGGGAAGCTCTAGGGCTTGGTTGGGTGTGGGACAGGCGTTCGTGTCATTATCAAGATCAGATCTGCAACATAAGTCCTGGAAAGCCTGGCAATTGTGCTCACTCTCATAAGACGAATGCCTTCTCCTGGACTCCCACACAGGAAGGCCTCAGGGGACACGCTCATTTCTCATGTATGAGGTGGTCTCCTAAGGTGTCCAACACTGCTGGTCACAAGGGACCACACAGTGTGGAGCAACCTGTATGTGTCCAGAGGGTTGATTATCCTTCTGTGCGTTCCGCCTGTTCGCGCTCATGTCACTCTGACCTGCACAGATCCAGTCCTCTCTGAGAACACACGCATCACATATGTATGTACATAAAGGTGCTACGTACACACACGAACACGGAAGTTAGTAAATACAAATGCACACATCTCATAGGTGTCAACACTCCCAGCTCATGTGTACCATGAATGCATATGTCTTGTGTATATGAGCACACACCTCAGATGTATATGAACACACTATCTCATATATGAACACGTGCATCTCTACATACGACCAAATGCCTTGTGTGTATACGAACACTCACATTTCAAGGATTTTCAAAAGCCCACATCTCATGCGTGTACAAAGCATACACCTCATACTATAAACACATGCTTACCTCTGCTAGGTAATTACTCAGAAAGAACAAAATTGTGTGCCTAAACAAAGTCTTGAATATAAACACTGACCTTTGTAATAGCCCAAAGTGGAAACAAACCACGTGTCCTTCAACACGTGCCTGGCTAACCGTGACTGGCCACGCCGTGGGGTGCACTCAGACGTGAGCAGGGGTACCTATCCCTTCATGCAGCACGGATGGTTTCAAGATAATCGTGTGGCATAAAAGAAGCCAGGCAAAGCAAAAGGGCGCATCTTCAGCTTACAGCACTTACACAGAATTCTAGGGAATGTCGGCTGAGCCACAGTGAGGGACAGCAGGGCAGGGGAGGGAAGGCAGGAGGACGGATCAGAAAGGAGTGGGAGGGAACTTCTGGGCTGATGGATGTCTTCATTGTCTCAACTGTGGCGAAGGTTTTTATGGGTGTATATTTATGTCAAAACCCATCAAATCATACACTTAAGTAAGTGCGGCTTATTGTATACTAATTGTACTTCAATAAAATACATATTGTTCTTCCCGCCAAAAAAATAGCTATAGAGATGACTGAGGCCGAGAATGAGTGAGGCAAGGATTACCTGCGCCTTGTGCATTGCCTGACGGCTGACACACGCTCAGTTAATGCTCGTTTCCCACCTGTCCTCCGCCCAGCAGAACAGCTTGGATGACCACAGCTAGCTGCATTGTCTGCTCTAGCTTTCTCCTGGACAGACTGTGGCAGGGCCGAACGACCACACAATACATTTACAGGACGCTGACACTTTCAAATGCTTCAGCATTATTTGGAACAAAACATGGTCATCAGACAGACACGTAGTCAGTTGTAGAAATTTCTCTTTCTGAAACGTGTCCAGATTTTTAGAGAAGTGATTATTTTATTAGACCACCGATAGGGGGCAGTCTCGATCTCGGGTTAGTCACGGACCTGTCCTCAGAGGCGTCCTGCAGTGTAGAAAGGGGGTTGATGGTAAATTGCAGGGAGACAGTGCTGCTTGGCCCCCTTCCTCTGCTGCTGGTGGTGGCTGTTCCCTGCCTCTGCCCTCCTGTGGACAGATGCAGACCCGCCCGTGGTGCTCCATGCTTGCTTCCTGCAGCAGTCTTTCTCTCTGATGGCTGTCATCGCCTCGTTGTCTCTAAGCAGGTCTTTTGTGGAGGGCGTCTCCATTTTTCAGGCCTTTCCAGCGCACCTTCCCCATCAGCAGTACTAGGCACCAAGGTCCTGCAGAGACCCATGCTGGGGTGGTTGTGGACACACAGTGCCCGTCCCCGAACCTGCACCCAGGAAGGACATCTCATCCTAACAGGGACAGAATGCAGAATAGGGAAGTGGGGTGTGTGTGTGTGTGTGTGAGAGAGAGAGAGAGAGAGAGAGAGAGAGAGGTGTGGTGAGGTGAGACCTGGAGTGGGACACCTTTCCATTGTGACCACAACCTGGGCAAAGCCAACCTGGGACAACCTCCAGCTCATAAGGGAGACAGCCTGCCACAGTGGTTCCTGTACTGCGTGGGCGAGGGCTTCCGTGGGAGGAGCTGTTCATATAAAAACCGTGGGGTCTGACCTCGGCCTCACTGTCCCTCCCTGTGCTGACACGGAGCGGCAGAGCAGTCTGACAGTGTGTGACTTACAAATGGATTTCACCAAATAGTGAACAAAGTGACATTGGCCCCCAGGCTCTGGAATGAAGAGCCAGAAGTGGAGCTTCCTGGTGTCTACTGCCACCAAACTCAGATAATGGGCAGAAAGGACCTTGTGTCACCAACTCAGGAGGTTTGTACTGCTAACTGTGCCCCAAGAAGCACACCCTTCACCAGAGACAGACGCTGTAAGTCCACCCACCGGTTTCTAGAATGTTCTCTGCCGTTGTATGGAAAGAATTGTGTTTGTATGGTCAGGGGCTCCCAGGAGCTCTTAACTCTTCAGCGGAAGATTGTCAAGATTGAGATCGTAGTTCCATGAAAATACGCCTTAGACTTTCACTGTTTTCTTAGAAGTAACATCTGCACACCTACAGGGACCCTGACTTAGTATCTCCGGGATGGTTTATATGTACAAGCAATAATTTAACTGAGAAAATGCACTAGTCCCCTCCTAACATACGGAATCTGATTTTAATTGCTTGGTTATCTATCTCATTGCGGGGTTAATGGTTCCTAAACAGAGCCTTAGATCGCCGCTGGGCCGGCTCAATGCAGCTTCCTTGAAGCCCCTGGCTGGGAAGTGTGTTCTCTGCTCAGGCCTCCTCGGCCTTGTAGTGACTGCTGTCCATCTCGTTCTCAGAAGGGGGCTGGGAACCTGAATCCCCATGGAAGAGCTGCCTGTCCTCCTTACTGCATGTTCTCCAAGGTCATGGATCACCTGCTGGGGTTCTTGGTGCTCACAGGCTCAGGTGCCCGGAACACCCGTGTCCAGAAGGGGTTCCAGCAGCTCAGAGGAAGACAGCGGCCTTCCACGTCCTCTGAGGTGGGGGCACAGAGAGACCCAGGCCTGGGTGGGGGGGTCATGGCAGCAGTGCAGCTGGCTGTTCGGTAGGGTGGCCTGTGGTGCAGTAGCCAGGTGTTTTCACCTGTCCGATGCTTTGTCAAGCCCCTCCCAGAGTTAGCAAAGTCTTAGAGGTAGGAAGCAAGTCTCCTCTGAGCAGTGCAAACCTACCCTCCAGAGCCCTCACCCCACCACCTTGTACACAGCTCTTACACTCAGGCCCACTGTCCCCCTGTCCTCATCACTAGGTCCAGCATCAGACAACCAGGGACAGCCCTTATGTTCTAGACCTGCTGAAATGACAAGCCAGCCAATCCCAGGCGTCTCACCTGCCTCCCCCATTCCTTCCTGCTGAGACCACAAGGAAGGCTTTTATCCATGTGTCCCTTTGCCTCTGCCTCCTGCCCCCTCCTGGTGCCTCTCCTGTGCCCCGTGTGCCCATCCTGCCTATTTCCAGGGCACTGCGAGGGTAAACTTCTTCTGTTAGTCATTTTCTGGCCTGCAGGTCTCACTGGACCTGATTGAAAGCACATCGGACATCTTCAAGTGTGGATTCAGCATCTACCCACCAGTGGCTGCTTCTGTGTGGAGCTGGGGTAGAGCTGATCAGCCTGCGACATGGACATGCTATGTGTGGGAAGCACTTGGCCAGTCTGTGTGGCGTGTGGTGACTATCCAGTGTCTGCTCTGCTGGGACGGATGTGGCCATGTCCCCCTTCAACACACCACGGGGCCATGCACAGGCTTGTCTTGCTGCCACCCCCTCATCTGTGGGGGAGGGATTTGGGGTGGATAGGGAGCAAAGAAGGAGAAGCAGGTCCTGGGGGGTCTTAGGAGGTTACAGCTGACAGCAGCCTTGTGCTCCATCCCCCCTTGCCCAACCCCACACTGCACGTGGGGAGGTGAGGAGTGACCCCTGTATTTGCCCTGTTACATTTGCCACTGTGGTGGCTGTGGGTGGCACCCATCTTTCTGGACCCCAGCCTGCATGAGGGAGGGGACAGGGTCTCCACTGCTCATCTTTGTAAGCCTGTGAGTGGACCCTGCAGAGCCTAGCAAGTGCTCAGCCTGACCTTCAGAGGGGAGTAGCAGGCTGGGCCATAGCTGGCGAGAGACAAGGCACATCGTGGATGTCTTCAGTCACATGCTGTCACTATAACAGGTGGGCTGGGTGTGGTGGTGCGCACCTGTAATTCCAGCTACTCAAGAGATGGAAGTAGGAGAATCACAGTTCAAAGCTGACCTAGGCAAAGTTAGCAAAAACCAAAATAAAAGCAAAAAGGCTGGGGACATGGCTCAAGTGGGAGAGTGCTTGCCTTGCAAGGCTCTGTATTCAAAACAACAACAAAACGAACAAAACCCAACCCTGGGTTTGGAACTGAAAACCTTGAGAGCCATGGGTATGTGTTAGATCTGCCACAACCCCCATTTCCCCTCCACTTACTCCTCGCAGTCACCTCCGCAGGTAAATAGTTCTGTTCTGTAGATGTTATACAACAGAACCAAGGCCTCCAGGGAGTGAGTTGGAGGTGAGATTAGAACTGAGCCCATTTAAGGGCTGACCTTTCTGGCCGTACCAAGTTGCTCCCTTGTTGCACAGGCTGACCCCATGTCAGAATATATGCCTGGCTGGTGATGCACCACTGTACCCAGCACAGGTGGGTGTGCCATCTGCCCCTTCTCTACAGCCGAGCTTCAACCCCAAATGGTAAGGTCACTTCACCCTTGTCCTTTCATCTGTGAGTAGGCTCCATTTTGGTTGTCTACTGGACTCAATGCTGGCCCAGGATAGAAGCCTGCTCTGACAAATGCAGAGCGAGTGAGTCAGAAGGAGCCCCGTGTCTCTAAGGACATCCCAGGACGGACACTGACTAGGGCCCAGCCCAGGCCTTGGCTAACTGGGACCTAAGTGGACTGGTGCTTCCCAGAGTTCAGCCTCATGAGGCGACAGCAAGCACTCTCCAGGGGCGTGGCATGGTCTCTCCAGGGAGATCACATTTTATGGCACCAGGGAACGTGGTGGAATGCAGCATCCAGCTCCACCATCAGCACTGGGTCCGGCAGACACCACATTCTGGGTCACCCAGATGCAGGGCTCTGATCTAAAGCGGGGGTTTGTGAAAGTCCCAGTCTCCAGTGAGGGACATCTGCGTGTAAATGACCACTAATGGGGACACTCGAATGATTTTTAGAAGGGTATTTTTATAAAATTAAAGAGCGGATTCAAAATTACTTTACTACTTTGATACAAATCGAGCCTCACCTTGGTCCAGTCCTTCGTTTTTCCAAACACTGCCTTGTAATCCTGGCAGTGTGAGGAAACCACACAGTGTTTCTGTTGGGTTGTGAACCTTCTGGGCCCAGCAGGACCCCGAGGCCTCCAGGGTCCTGTTTCCCATCCTGCACTGATCACCCGGCCCTGAATGGAGTGGAGAGGGGCTTCCTTGGACAGTGAGTGACTTAATGGCTGAGCCCTTCCTGCCAGGCGAGGCCCCGACACTTGTTCTGTGTGATTTGCTGAGTGGCAGCTGTTGGAAGCACCTGGCTCTTTGATGCCCATGGGTCACCAGCATCTACTTAGAGTTGTCCCTGCCTTGGGTGGGGCCTGGGCTCCGCATAGCCCACAGCCGTGGGTGCTGTGACTCCTGCACTGACTCTGGACCTGAGATCCAGGAATCTTGGATGGGTTTTAGACGTGGAGGGTTTGGGGAAATGGCAGTATTTCTCTACTCTGTACTGTTAACAGGGAGGACCTGTTAAATGTCCTCATCCCCGCCGGCTTTTCTCCCCTGGTCCTGGCTCCTCACCATAGCATGGACGTCGCTGCTCCAGGCCCACAGGTGTTTACCTCTTTGACTCCCAACCTTGCAGGTGCACCCTGGTTATCCCAGGTGCAAACAGAGGGCAGGAGACAGGCTCAGTGGAGGTCCGCGTGGCCTGGGATCTCCACCTTCATTGCTTGGGTCCAGGAAGACGTGTGGACAGAGGTCCCCAGCAGAAGGCCACACACTTCTGAGAGGGTGTTGGGCATCCCCTGCCACCAATCCATTCGTGTGGCGAGTGGGAGTCTAACTCAGGACGGTGCTGTTTCTGTGAGTAAAGTGTCAGTGAACAGACTCTTGCCTTCCAAGTGAAGGCTGATAGTCGGGGTGGTGTGGGGAGAGAGCTGCAGGGCTGAGAGTCACAGCGAAGCTTCCAGCCCCCCAGGGCTATGGTGCCGTGGCCCCAGGTGGCTGCAGATCTGTGCCCACTGGAGGAGTGCCCAGCCGCTAGGGTAATGGTCTGCGTGACCCAAAGATCATTTGTACTTTATGGTCTAGGTTTACACATGTCCACAGATAAACGAGCAACTAAGACTTTCAAATTTTGTGAAATCTGTTTAAAAAAGTGCTTAGGTTTATGTTAAGAAGTATTGATAAAAAGTTATAGGGAATGGAAGAAAACACTGTTTTCTGTTTGCCCTCTGTGCTCCTTGGTGAAAAACACTCGTGAACACTTTGCAGGGAAAGGAAGAGGTGGAGTGTGTGTGAGAGAGAGAGAGAAAGAGAGAGAGAGGGAGGGAGGGAGGAGAAGGCTGATGCAGCATGCAACGGGGCTCACATAGACTTAGTTCTCTCTCATGGATGAAAACTTGCAGCTCGCCACACTGACATGCTGTTGCAGAGGAGAAAAAACTTTCTGCCTCTGAAGGTTTGCTAGCTGAGCCTGAGGAGCAAAGGGCGGTAGAAGGATCATCAGGACAAACCGTTTAATTTCACACACTTGTACATGAGCACAGTGCAGGATCAGATTTGAAGAGGGCCAGGCACCTGCAGCTTTTATGGCTTCTGGGGCCACAGAAGCGTGCAGGGGCATGGGGGTCCCTCCATGGGAGAACAGGTAGTCTAGTCCTGCAGTCACTCAGAGACCGTCTTGCAGCTCAGGTGACAGAGCCTGGCTGCGGAGCTTCCTCCCCAGGGGTTAATTTTTCCCTGGCTGACAAGGTTCCCAGGGGACTCTGGCTAGTGAGCTCCTGTTGGAAGGTCGATCGGGGCAGACAAGGGAACTTCAGGGAAAGCCCCTGCTGCCCTTTGGGGAGGTGGGGCAGGAGGTGCCCTCAATGTGGGGCTGTCAGAGCCCTCGGCTTGCCAGTGCACACCCTTGGAGTATTGAGGTCTGAACCCCAGGACTCCTGTTGACATTCAGTCTCTGGATCTGGTGTCCTCTGGCCTGGCACTGCTCACAGCAGAGGAAGGGCGTGTCCTGTCTGTCTAGGTCCTGTTTCCTTAGCCATGTGTAGCTAGAACACAGTTAAATAACAACTCCTCTGTCACCATCATAATCTCTAGCAAGGTGGGGACTAGATTTCCTCTGAGCATCCTACCCTGAACTCGAGGACCGTGAACGTGGTCGCACCCCTGTGTACGTCCTGGCAGATGGCTTGCACAGAACAATGCGCTACTCAGTATTTCTTCTTGAAGAACCCTCTGGGAGCAACGGCTGTTTCTAGAATAAGGAGCACCTGCTCATTTAGGAACGTGTGGCTCGCTGCCATCTAGCGACTGGAAGCTGGAATGCTGCTCTCTGTGGGGCAGAGAGGCTTTCCCTGTTGTGTGCCCGTCACTGCGTTGTCACATGTCCTTTGTCACACAGTGGAAACGAGGGGTCAGAATAGTTGATTGCTACCTTGATAAGACTTGTGTTTCTGAGGTTTATGAGGTGGGTTTCGGATCTTTTTAGAAAGGAATGCACAAATATCTTCAGCACAAATAGTATAAGTTTTGTGCATTTGGAGATGAATGCAGCACAAATTCACTGGAATTATTGTAAAGAATGCAGTGAGTGAAGTCACACCGTGAAGACCTGCCCAGGTCCAGCAGGACAGGGCTTGGGGACTGACATCTGGCCTCCTCACACTTGAGCTGGGACTATGAACTTGACCTTGAGAAGCGACATTGAGAGGGGAAGAGGACACAGCACTTTCATATTGTCTTCGCAGAATTCAGTAGCCTTAGGGGAGAAAGTTAGCAGAAAGCATAGCAGTGAAGAAAGGGGCCCTCCCCAGGTGAGGGAGCCCGGGTGCAGCTGTGCCCTGCACGGTGAAGCAGGTGCCTTCCCTGCCTCCAGGATCCGCAGGACAGAGGTACTGGGCTGGGCTGACCCCCAGGGATTCAGGGTCCAGAGGTGAGGGGACAGGGGTACAGCATGACCCTTGCTCCTCCCTGGCCCTGCAGGAGCAGCCAGCAGCTGAGAGGAAGAGGTAGAAAAGAAGAAAGCAGGCCGAGGCCTCCGTGGTCTGCCCTGGACCTGTGGCAGAAGTGTGAATGACTGGCTAAGATGCTAAGCTTTATTTCCTGTGAGGTTTTTTTTTTTTTTTTAGACAGGGTCTTGCTCTGTAGCTCAGGCTGGCCTGGGGCTCACCATCCTTCTGCCTCAGCCTCCTAAGTGCTGGGATTACAGGCATGGCCCACCACACCTGGCAGGTTAAGTGGGGAGGGGGAGGCCCACTTGCCTTGGACACTAAAATCGCCTCTGGTACTCAGGATGGTTCTTGTCTCAGTCCTGGGGCACACGCTAACATGGGAGGGCACACTCTCTGTGTGGGGAAGAATGCAGATTTCAAGTGTCTGCTTGGCAGCTGCTCGCCTTGACTCCTATCTGAGCAAGTACACTCCAGCTGGTGCCTGGGCTCTTGAAACCGAGGTCTTCTCTATTGACTGAAGGATGACGTGTGCTCACCATGGCTGCCTCCTCACTGTGTGCAGTGAAGACAGGGGAGCTGAGTGTGGATCCCTCCCTCAGAAGCCCATACAGCCTTGGGGCCGGGAAGCAGGTAAAATTTACTCACCATGATTTGGAAGAACGTAGAATTAATGTCATTACGGTTCAGCTTCGGCCTGTGTTTTTATATCTGCAATCTAATTTAATGATCAGAGAGACCCGATTTTTTTCCCTTTTTCTTTGCTTCCTACTGTGTCAGTGGAAGTGACACATTCAGCCTTTTGTTCACTAAAACTAAACAAAGGTAGACATTCTATCTATCGATCTATCTGTCTGTCTGTCTAGACAGAGACGGAGACAGTGTCTCACAATGCAGCACAGGCTGGCATCAAACTCATCCTTCCTACCTCCACCTCTGAGTGCCGGGATTACAGGCATACCCCGTCACACCTGGCTTGACGTATATTTGAATCAGTAGGGCTGAAGCCTGTGACTTGGGTATGGATGGGTGTGTGGGATAGGGAAATGTACACAAATATCTTTTCCTTCCGGATTGGCTCCAATCAGACGAGCTCCACGGAGGTGTGTGTCGGGGGGTCTCTCCCGTGCCCTGCCTCTCTCAGGCATCGGGAGGAGGGCCTGCTCTTCATGTACACTCAAGACTCTGGGAAGTCCTCCTGGGTTGTATTTCTGCCTGCAGCTCTTTGGATTTTTTCCTTCTGTTTCTCTTCTGTGCCTGTGAATTTCACCCAAGCCTTTCTAACTTAAAGTATACTTGAGTTATTTATAATTGTATTTAGTTGTATGCTTATGTAGATACTTTTTTAAACTTGTAAGGTTTTCTGCAAAACTGTCCAGGGTCAGGCAAAGCTTTGGGTGACCCCCATTGTTTCTGAGGAAGCTGGATGTCACATGTTGGGGCACTGAGTTGATCTGAGTTTATCCTCTGGCCTGACATAGATCCACCGATCTGTGGGCGACCCTAGGAACATCCCTGCCCCCGGTCACATTTAATGAAACTGACTGTTGCTTCATACTTGAGGCAAAATGCTTGACAAATGTCTTAGGAGTTACAATTCTTACCTTTAAATCTCACAGTCTTTAGCTTACTGCAACTTAAAACTTTGAAGAGACTTTATCAGTAAAATCATTTTGAAAGGTTAGATTTTAAATAAACTCTTTTGAGAGGGAAGAAACTTTGAAGTATTTCTGAGCAAATTTGTCACGTCTGGACATTGCCCCATCTTTCTCTGTGTGGGATCCAAAGGAAGGGTTCCAATGTTCCCGTGCTAGCAAAATATTAGCCTGCCTGGTTGGCACACAAGAACTGTGGTTTTTATTTTTTTATTTATTTTTTCCAGTTTTTAAGGATTTCTGTTTAAAACGGTACATTCTCCACTTACAATACAGGCTTTATAAGGTGCAGTGCTGTGTCCTTTGCCTGTGCGCGAGTTCCGTTTTCAAGTGTTGGGACGGTGCAGCAATCTAAAGTCACAGCAGCTTTGAGGCTGCTACAGAACTTGCTCTCTGCCACCTCCAGACCCTTCCTGTCAGTTAGGGCTCAATCATGGTGTGGCATGTGCATATCTAATCTGGGTATTATGCATGGATTTTTACGCTGAAGGGAGAGATTTTTTTATCTTGTTTCTTTTTACATTATGCTTTCAAACACAGAACTATTGTATGTGACAAGACAAGAGCGCCAATCTTCCCCACCAGCCTGACCGCTCAGTGAGCTCCCTGCCCAGGGCTAACCAGCTGCATGGCTTTTGTGGAATCCTTCAGAGGACTTAACTGTTGATCTGAGCTCAGCTGCACGGCGTATGCACACACACACACATACATGCACACAAGCACACATGCCTACATGCACACACAAGCATGTACACAAACACACATGCACTACAGAAAACACGCGTGTGCTTTTCTTTTCCACACAGGACGGTCATTCCACAGGGCATGTCCAGCTCAGGCTGAAGCAGATATGATCAAGGTCCAAGTGGTCACCCTTTTCGAGAATAAGGGGCCTCATCTAAAACATGTCCTTTCTCCCCTCCCTTCAGCTTTCACTTACCAAGCATTGCTGAGTGTTAGTAGGTGCTGTGCCTCCTCCAGGTGGGTGGGGTGGTGTGTGCTGGGCAGGGTGTGCCCTGGGGAGCAAAGATGGCACTGGATGGGGAACTGGACCTGAACCCTCCCAATGGGAAGCTCCACAGCCATTGGAGTGGAGCTGGGAGCCAGCCTAGGTGAGAGAGGACATGGCCTGGGGGAGCATGGACTCGATGAAGGATGCTCGGGGTTAGGGGAAGGGGTGGGTGTAGGGCTGGAATGGGGTGAGGAGAGTATTCTGTGCCAAGGGCAAGGGCTGAGCAAAGGTTTTGAGGCAGGGGGAATTCGAGATGGGAAGGGTGAGCGTATGGTAGGTGGCTGGGAAGGTACAAAGCCCAGGGCTATGGAGGTGTGCGTGAGATGGACCCTGGCATGGGTATGGGGTGCAGCACACTGGCCACCTGGACAAGGACGGAAGTGGGAATAGAGAGCAGAACTGGCATGGAGGAGAGGAGTCCCCCCTCTCTGCCCCTGGAGCCTGGGGTAGTTGCAGCTGGGCTTGGTGTCCCAGGGACTCAGAAAAAAGTAGGTGTGCAGGGAAGGACCATGGTTTCAGTGTGGCCTGTTGGGTCTGAGGTCATGTCAGCCATGATGGGTGAGTCCCAGGCTAGGCAGAGATGTCTGCATGGGAGGCAGAGCTGGAGTCACAGCAGTGAACAGGCCTTACCTGGAAACTTGCAGTGGGGAGAGGGTCACCCAGCAGGTGGAGCCAATTTCTTGGAGCAGGCACGTTGACTAGAGAGGAGCAGGGGTCTCCAGAGGCAGGGCATGTTTCAGAGATGAACGAGAAGCCAGGCAAGATGAGGCACAGAGATGCCCTGGACCTCAGGGAGAAGCAGGCCAGTCAGATTGGGATCAGGAGTGTGGCTGGACTGGGGACAGAGAGAGGGCAGCCACAGATGGGGTGTGTGGACGTGTGCACTCTGTACACGGAGAGAGGATTGTGAAGCTCACCTGCAGAGGTAGGGGCTGGGTGGGGGGCTGGAGGTGGGAGTTGGCTTTCTGTCGGCCCTGAAGGGAAGCATTTGGTGGGCAGACAGGGACTGGGTTCTGGCTTTGGGGCGTTCTGGCTTTGGTCTTGCAGCTGCTTTGGCTGAGGCAGCAGAGCTATCTTCGGGTCATTCTCCAGTCCTTCAGGATGCTAGGGAAGCTAGGGGTACTGCCCAGGAGTAGCCTCTGTGGCACCTGTGGACCCAGGTGTCCCTGAACCCAGAGCCGAGATTCTGCTGGCCAAGGCAAACAGAATGGGGATGGGCTTCATTCCCTAGGTTGCTCACCAACAAACCCTGCCCTGGGCAATCCTGAGCCTCTGAGCACACCAGTTACTTTTGTTCCTCTGGCTGCTTTAGGACAGCTTTTACATGGAAGTCCATGTCAGCTGAAACCAGCTGCACTTGTTCTGGGCCTTCTTTGGAGAGCAGGGGTGACCCTGCTTGGTGGACTTATTCATATGCAAAGCACTTAGATATTTAACCAACAACATATGAGGCCACCTAGCATGGCTGTAGTCTGAGCGACCCAGACTGAGCAACAGCGTTCTCTGTGCACACATGTGCTTTCTTCTCTAAGGTCCTTGGTTGGCCAGGTTTCGTTCTTTTAAAAACCACAGAGCACATGGGTGTCCTGTTGAAGTCACTGCTTCTGGGAAGGCTTGGGAAGGGAAGGAGAAGGGCAGGAAGGCCTGGATAACCGTCTCTTCACTTAGGCCATTGGTACCTTCTTCCCACTGTCACAGCCTAATAAGCTTCGGGTGGATAGATGGGGGAGGTGCAAGTTGAGGCTGCTGTCTGGTTCTCATGTCTGATAGTCTGCAGATCCAGGGCTCCATATTGGAGCAGATGTGTTATTACTGGAAACGCCCCTTCCCTGGGTCAAGTCCCACCTCCTCCACTAACTATTGGTGTGACTCCTCCTACTTCAATGTCTGAACCAAATGAAGGATGCTTTATGGTTTCTTTAGAGATAGGAGCTCAGGAAAGAACCCCAGAGGTTCTGTCTGCAAAGGTCCTCATCTGTCACTTGGTCCAATGCTGCTAATTCATGGCTGAGAAAAGTGAAGCTCAGAGAGGGAGAGGAATTTTTCCAGATGCACACAGCTATTCAGAGGCTCTTGAAGAAGCCATGAACTAGGGCACCTATTTCCAGGCCTGTCCTGAGCCTGAACCCCACCTGGATGTGACAGGCTCCTGACCTGGCCTAGGTGAACTGGCTTCTTGTTCTTATACTGGGCTTACCATTATGAACAGTCACTTATCTCTGTGAGCCTCAGCTCTCTCCATTGAGTGTGGATGACCATAGCAGAGGCCAGCTGTGAGCAGGTCTGTACAGGACAGGTGGTTGCATAATGACACATGGATGGCACAGGGGACCAGGGAAGCTGTGTCCAGTTCTGAGGGGCGTTGCCTGTGACTTGGGCTCTGTTCTGGGTGAGATTCAGGACCCTGAGGCTCTGTCATTTCTGCCCTGCAGGCTAAACACGTCCTGTCCATGGTAGAAACCCAGGCTCCATGGTGGCTTCCACTCATTTGAGGCTGGCTTGGTATGACGCCTGTGCTTGGGTCTGAGCCTATAACTCATTCAGTGCTGATTGTAACCGCTGGGGGGTGTGGGAGGGGATGGAGCATGGTGGCTGATGTGTTACAGTAATGGATTCAGTTGTTTGCCCAAGGTCAGGAGTCTGAGCCAGTGTGCTGGCCAAAACCAGGCCTGTCACCCTGAGTCCAGACTCATGGCCAAGACCATCAGACTTTAGCTCCGACAGTGGACTTCAGTCTCTGCACTTCTCTTCAGTCCCTTTCTAGTTAAGTTTAATTTCACAGTTTTGGGGAGAAAATACACCTGTCTATATATGTATGTACACACACACACACACACACACACACACACACACACACACCTCTCTACCCCATCCAAAGTATCTTTTCTTGTTCCTTCATTAGAAGACATGTTAAATGACAAACACATTGCTTTTAAGAGTAGGAGAACTTGAAGTGTGCCGTCTAAAATAATCAAAAAATAAAGTCTGAACTGTTATGGTTTGAATGGAAAGAGTTGCTGAAACAGAAAGTCTGAATTTTACAGAACCAAAGGTTTAGACCTACACCTTGGGCCTATGTGTCCCCAAGGGGTCTCTAAAAGTCCAGTTTGTGAGGCTGCCTTGAGGCAGAAGCAATGAGTATCTACCCTCAGCTTCTAAAGGCCTCTGGATTATAGCAGAACAGCCACTCTCATGGGGTCCTGTGAGAAATGACCCCCCAGACATGTGTGAAGGCCTGAGCATCTCCTGTGCAACCGGGTCCACACTACCCCAGGAAGTGGCCACAGGAACTGTGGTTGTTAAATTCTTCTGCAGAGGGCTATCAAAACACTGACGTCCACAATCATTTGCTTTTCAAAGCTAGAGTATTAGGGGAGAAAAGATTTGAGAAATGAGCCTGAGGGAGGCAGGCCAGAGCTGATGCCAGGAGTGAGTCCAGGGCTCCTGGGCAATTAGCCGAGATCAAAGGCAGCCCTGCAAGAGGAAGGAGCTTGGGGGGGGGATGGGTTGGCCAGCATTCAGACACAGTGGTCCCTGAAGGCCCTTGGATAAGGTCTCCATGCTACAGAGTAGTCTGACTTCCAAGGACATAACCTCGGGGAGACACTGCCCTGGTTCAGCCTGGAGAGGAGGGCACGGGGGCCGAGGGCAGACCGTCAGCCTGGCCTATGTGAGGGAAGCCCTGTGGGTCACAGGCTCAAGGGATTCTTGGAGGGAGACTGGGAAGAGCACAGAGCTTGCTGCTGACCAGAAAGCAGCAGGCAGTGTGTGGGCATCCCGAGGCCAGGTTCCCATCAAAGACAGATTTATCGTGGCTGGGACCAGCAGAAGATGCAGGCCCACTTAGAACTGGCTTCAGACAACCAGAAAGACCTGTGGACAGCCCATGGCACCTTCTGAAGAAGCAGGAGGACTCAAGGGGCTGCCTTTTCAGCAGGGAGGATCTGGGGTCTTCACTGGCCAGCAGAGTTCTGCTGTGGTTCACACACTGGGTGGAGAAGAGGCTCCTTCTCCATTATTGTGAGATAAAGGGTGTGTGTCTATACACCACTGCAGCATGGCTGTGGACTTGTGTTATGCCTGCTGCATACAAGGTTGGGCAAAAGATTCCCTCTGCTCCTTGTCTGACTACTTGTTGGAGAGGGGTGTGAGCCTGTCAGAGAGCTCACAGGCCTGCTTTGGGTATGGACTCCCACTGTCAGGACCAGATGGATGTCAAGATGCAGACCCTGGTCCATAGTCCGTCCAGGAAACTCCATAGCAATTTCCCCTCAGACAGTGGCCTCCTGGGAAGAAGAAACCTTTGGGTGGAGAAAGGCGCAGAGCACAGGGTAAAGCTTAGTGGGGGACGGGGGTTTGGAGAGGGGTGGATATCTGGCTGGTGAGGCTCAGGAGTGTTGTAACCAGAAGGGTGGCTGGAGGATGGATGGGCTGTTCCCTGCAGAAAGGAAGTCATCCAGAAGAATGCAAATGCTGGTGGCCATGTCTGGGCTGTGAGTGGGGACAGCCTGGTCATAGCCCAGAGGCAGTCCTGTGCAGGGCAGAGGCAGAGTTAAGTGAGCAGCCTGCCATTTGTCTGTAGGTCTGGGCAGATACCTCCATGCAAACCCAGGTGCAAGCGGGGTCCACACTCAGATGAGGCGCTGCCCAGACTCGAGTGGGAGAGTGAGGATGGAGGCAGCTGCCTCAGGCTTCTCGTCTGCTTCATAAGTTTGGGACGTCAAAGTCCAGTTCCATGTGTTGAGCCCCACTGAAGTCAGGTTGGCAGCATGGCAGGACCTGGTGGACCATCTGCCTGTGGCAGTGAGGGGACTGGGGATGGGTGCAGAGGGGATGGCTGGGCCACTCCTGCCACCCAGGTTCTGTTTACAGGCCTGCTTTCTTGTGTTTGATCTGACATGAACTGCGTAGTATCAGTGTTGACAATTTGGGAAATGTCCCTAGGAAAGTGGCCGTCCACACTCACCCCAGCCAAGCCAGGTGCTGACATTGACATGTGCTCTTTGTGTCTTTGTCGGAATGTCTGTAAATGGAGGGGCGATGGCTGTGTTCATATTGTGTGCTGTTCTCTTATTGTCCCATTTGTCAATTAGAAAAAATCTCTCACTTTGGAAATCCCACTTTTGTCCCAACTTATTAGGGGTTGGTGAATGTACTTACACCTGGCACTAGGGCCTGGGCACCTTTTTCAAATGTATCATTGATAAACCACTGGTCATGTACATTCCTTGCAATCACAGAAGTATTGCGTCTTAACATGGCTGGTGGGGGACTCAGGCATTCTATGGCCTTTCCAGGGTTCTGTTATCCACTTTGGGACCTGCTTTGTTCTGCCTGACTCTTGTTGAGGCTGGTGGAGACCTTTTCCTGTTATGGGGACAAGAGTCACTCATGGCAGTCACAACCCTTCCTCCACCAGCAGAGCTGTGACCTCAGTGAGGACTAGGGGAACCATGTGCTCAGGAACAGCTCTGGGGACATGCCACCCCAGGCATCAGGGTTCCCAAAGGGACTTGGTGTTATCAGTGGAAACCATCAAGTTGGTGGATTTTCTGTGTGCTGCATCTGAACTCTGACACAGTGTGCTCACCATCTGGGTTCTGGGTGCCTGGAGAATTAAGTGTCTGCTGATACTGGAGTGTCGATCCCGAGTTTGTGTCTGAGCATAGTCGATGATTGAAGACGCTGGACCAGGAGTTAAGAGTAAAGCGAGCACAAAGTTTATTGAAAGGACAGCAAAGAACCCCGACAGGTGGGACTTAGTGAAAGAGCTAAGTCAAACAGTGGCTGAAGTCTAGGAGATGACATAGGGCTTGACAGGCTTAGGGCTAACCATTCTACCTAGAAGCTGCACTTGAATTGGCTGTCCAGTTAACTTCTTGCTGAACCCAGCCATCTGTCGTCACCCCTCAATCTTCACTGGACTGGACACTCCAAGAGGGTCTCCTTAGTTCGTGCTGCCCTTGGGGCCTGTCATATACATCTTATGAGTACCACTTGTTATTCTGGTGAGCCCCTCCTTTTGCTGTCTTGGGAAAGTTTGCTGTATCACTTTCCCTAGGGGTCTGTTTTTCATCTCTTTAGATGGGTGTCTTTAGAAATGTTTCTTTGTTTCCCTTATCTAGGAGAAAGTTACTGTTTCCTTTACATTCCCAGAGCCGCCATTTCTGTCTTCTTCTGGCTCACTGCTCCCCTCCCAATGTCGGCTTCACTTTGCTCTCAGCAACCTCACAGACAGGAGCAGCAGCACGCATGGGATCCAGCTGACAGCTCCTTCCAGAGCCCCGTACCTCATCCTTCTCTTCCAGTATACTGAGCCATGGTCCCTAGGGCAGGCAGGTTAAATTCTTGGATCCAAGTTTTGCAAAGGGTGAAGTTTCTCATATTGCCACCAGATGTCAGTAAAGTTCCTCTTAAAATAAACGTGTGGCATGGAGCAGGACCTGGTCTAGGTTGGCAGGGAAAGAAGGCTGAGGTCCTGTGTGCTCAGTCCTACCGACTGGTGTCTGCCTGCCCCCGTCCCCCTCAGGGATGGCCTGCGGCTTTGGAAGCCCCCCCGCCTTGCCTCCTGGTGCTGTGCCTCTCCATGGGCACCTGCTGGTGTAGGAGGCCATGGCGCCTGGCACTGAGCCGAAACACTGCTGAGGGAGTCTGTGACGTGTGGCCCCTGCCCAGGCTCCAGGTCCACCCGTCTCAGTTGCCCTGTCTCCAGTCAGCCTGGTCTACCTTGGGCGACCTGGTAGTAATGTGCTGTAGACCGCATCAGGTCCGGGCCAGGGCTCACCCTGCACGGGGGGGAAGAGGAGGGCGGAAGGGACACCGTGCAGGTCGCAGAGGCATTGTTGTGTTCCTGTTTTGCCACTTTGCCGTAGAAATAGTGTCTGGCTCTGGGCTGCTGTTTCTTGCTCGTGGAACCTTTCCACACACCTGGTTCCGTTTGCTCTGAGGGCCTGGGGTGGGGAGGGCAGCAGGGTGACCAAATTCATAGGCAGAGTGCCCTGAGCCCGGTTCAAAGTCTAGTGCCACCAATCAGTCGGGCAGTTTCTCACTTACCGGTTTCTGTACCGCTAAAGTGGTCACAGTGACACCCCTGCTATGTGAGTATTTTGAGGTTTAAGCCAGATAATGTAGTCGTATGAGCAAGAAGGCATAAGGAGCTTGCGCAGAAGTATGGGAAAGAGGAAGAAGAGTCTGAAGTGAGAGAGCCCAAGAGAGGGTGAGCCAGGACCATGTGTCCTGTGAGCAGCTCTTGTTGCAGCTGTATGTCACTGTGTTGCCCTCCTGCCCCGGGGACGCTCAGGTGCCTCTGGGGACCCTTGGTCTTGGTGGTCAGATGAATGGTGGTTGGAGTGGAGGCGAGTGCACTGAGGTGTCCTTACATGAATAAAGAGCAGACTCACCAAGCAGTGGGATGGCCTTGAACCCAGGCCTTGGGGCACATGGAAACAGGTGCTCCTGCAAGTCTTTACATGGTACCTACTACCCCTGGTCCAGGTCCGACCTGTGAGGTCATCTTTGAGCGGTGGAGACAAAAAGGACTTGCAGCTGCTTGCAGGGTATGGGTGGCTCAGAAGCTGGCCGTGGGACAAGAGTTTGCAGGCTGGGCTCTGGGACAGGGACTGTGCACCTGGGAGGTTCTGGAGCCCTAGTGGCCAAGGATGCCTGGGGTGGCCATCTGCCCCGGCCTGTCCACATCACCCCCTCACTGAAATATTGAGGCTCAGTGAAGCCTTGCCTCACTTCCCTAAGCCAATGAGATTAGTTCCATATTTTGATTGCCAAATCAAAACCTGAAATAGTACCTGAACTAGAGGGGTGAAATATTTTAGGAATAACAGAATCACACCAAAAATATCCAAATGTATTTTTTCTCTTCTGTCACTTTCCTATATCGAACCTACAGGGTGTTTGGGTTTGTTTTTACTTTCTTTTGTTTTATTTTGGAGAAGGGACCTCTTTGCACCTCTGCTTCTTTTTCCTTAAATTCTATTAGATATTTGCCTGGGGCAAGAGTAGATTTCCAGCTTCCTGTTAAGGTGATGGTGTCACCCATGGGGTCTCGGCTCCCAGCCCCGGCCAAGCGTTTTGCCAGGAGCCTGGTTGCTGGGGTTAAATCCTGCTAGGATGATGGTGGTCAGGTGGTGTTGACAGCTGCTGTCCTAGGCCTGAGTTCCCAACTCGAGTGGCTAGTGGGAGTTGTGTCCCCTCAGATCAGGGTTGTGGGAAGAAGCTTTAACTGTCTATCAGAGAGACCCTGTGGCAGTAAGGCGTGGACATTTTAGATGGATGATATGCAGATAAGCTGGCGGGCTGGTTCTCTCCATCTTTGAAAAGTTAAATAAGTAGTGAGTCTTATGTTGCCTGTCACAGAAGCATTTATGGTTGCACAGGGACTCTTGTGCCTCTCAGGCCCCGCACATAGCACTGGCAGAGGCCTCTTCCCTCTCTGAGGGGGATGTCCTCATGCTAACATCTCAGCTTCTTCATAGATAGGTGTCTTTTAGGTTCTGATTAAAAAATGCCCCCCACCCCCACTTCCTGATCATTTTCTGGAAAACTATCTTCTCTTTCCTTAATTTACTTCTCATGACAAATAATTATTATTGAAGACTGAAATTTTGCATGTAAAGAAAAACATAAAGCTAAAAAATTCATTCCTCCAATGAAAACCACTTTTGGGGCCATCTTTTAATAGCTTTTTCTGTGTGCATTTTATTTTTTTTCAATACTGGTATACTTGCCTGTACTTCTTATTTGCAGTGATACTGATCTATATTGAGAAAAATAAGCAAATTGTAGATAGAGTTGTTATTTCTTTTCCACAATGAGCAAATGGAAGTAGAATGAAAAAAAAAAGAGCCTAGAAGCAGCTCTCTGGCAGTTCTTCAAACAATTAGACATAGTTACCATGTGAGCAGCAATTCAGCCTCTAGGCAGATGCTCAAGAGAAATGAAAATGCTTGTCCACGGAGACGGGGCATGAGTGTGGGCACCTGTGTGACTCCTAACTGCTGAAAGGTGAGAACAACCCAGTGTCCATCAGCTGGCAGAGGAAGAAGGTGTGGGAAGTCCCACAGTGGAAAGCTGTTTAGCCATAGAAAGGAATGAAGCTGCCACTCGATGAACCTTGGAAACACTGCTGACTGAGGGCTCAGAGCCCATCCTCAAAGGCCATGTGACACATTCTGTTCATGTGCATCTGCAGCATGGGAAGTCTAGGCTTGATGCAGATAGCAATTGCTCAGGCCAAGAAAAAGGGCAGATGGGGTGATAGCCAAAGGGAATGGAATTTCTCTATATGGTGATGCAAATGTTCAACAATTGGTAGTGGTGATGGTGGTGCATCCCTGTGGCTATGTTCAAAGGATGGCATGTGAGTTGTACCTCATGAAGATGTTACAGAAACGCAAAGAACACAGCTTCGAGAAGCTGGCAGGAACTCAGGAGCCAGAGCTGAGAACCTGTGTCTGAGATGGCACATATCCGAGAACCTGAGAGCTATCCCGCTACCCAACACTAGAAGTGATGGGTAAGATATAGCAAACATTTCCAGTGGCTAGATGAATTCATAAGAAAGTTGGGAGATCTCCCAGAGCTCAGAAGCAGACTGAAAATCAGAGAGGTCGGTGAAGGTGTGACCATTTTAGCAGCCTGGGGTGGCAGTGGGGAAGGGGTGGGTCTCATTAGCCTACAGACCTGAGCTTATCAAGTTTAACAAGTGTTTGTCCTTCTGTTTGAATTAGGTAGGATACTGAATGTGATGTCCCTTTTCCCACACACCTAAGCCAGGATCCTTGCTAAATGCTCCAGTCTTGGTAGAAGCGTGATCTAGAAATAAGCTCCCCGGTGGTACAGATGGCAGAGGAGCTGCACTCCTGCTGGCGAGAGTGCTGTGAGAATTCTAGCTCAGTTCTGCTCCTAGACTGGTTTGGATTCATGTCGCCAGCACAGCCAGGAGAACCCCTATTTGAGAAATCAACAGTCACAGTGGGGAGGGGGACCTTCTCCTGTGAGCACAGTGGAAACAGATCCTAATCTTGTCAGAGGCTGTGCAGCTCAGATTTTCCACAGATAGACTCCTGCTGAAGGTGACCATGCAATCACAAATCACACAACCTGGGGGGACCAGGTGTGCCCAAAGGGGGGCTTACACACGATGCTCCCAAGAGAAGACAACACAGCATGAAGAGGACTCTGAGATGGAGCAAACGAGAAAAGAACAGGACGATCTGAAGAGGTACTAAGCAGACCTTCTATGAATGAAAAACCGCCTTAGAAATTAAAAGGCAAATGGATGTGTTAACAAGCTAATTGAACATAGCTGAAATTTTTTTCATCTGGGGTTTGAACTCAGCGCTTCAGACTTGCTAGTCTTTTGCTCTGGTTATTTTGGAGAGCAAGTGCTGCTTCTTGCTCAGGCTGGCCTGGACCTCTATTCTTCTATTTTACACTTTCTGCTGTTGCTGGGATGACACGAGTGTGCCATCACACCCAGCTTTATTGGTTGAGATGGCGTCTCACAAACTTTTTTTGCCCAGGCTGGTCTGGAACTGTGACCTTCCTGATCTTAGCTTCCCATATAGCTTGGGATGACAGATACCACCGTGCCCAGCTATCGATTGAGATGGGGGGTCTTTTGAACTCTCTGCCCAGGCTGGCCTTGAACCACAATCTTCCCAGTCTCAGTCTCCCAAAGTGGCTAGGATTACCTGAGTGAGCCACCAGCACACAGCTCTGAAGAGTGAATTTGTTAACATTTGAAGGCATTGTTCACTCTGATTAGCAAGGTAGACTGGTTCTCTGGAACAGTGGCTGATGGGCACAATGGCTGGAACTCGACAGGGTGTCCAAACCCTTGTTTTCCACACGAGGCACCTCATGAGGCTTGGGAGGGGTGGTGACCTTAGCAGGGACACTTTGCCTGTGCTGGGTCCATGCTCCTAGGCTCTCACAGAGGGACACTCACCAGCACAAGAGTCAAGATCTTGAGATTGTGGTGAGGCCTCCCTCACAGGGGCAAACACTCGTGATGGCACCCAGAACAGGCCAAGGTCAATTCTCATTCCTGCCTCTCCACAAGCACAGTCCAGGCCTTCCAAGTTTGGCACGGCACACCAGAATGTAGGCTTAACACCACTAGAAGTGAGAGGATTTACTTATGTTTTAGAAAAGATAGATTTTTTTTTGACCTATCACTTCTGGATTTTTTTTTTTTTTTTTTTGCAAAAGAATATAATGTATGAGCAGAGACTGTGTCAATGTCAACGATGAAGAAACTTCTGGCGATTCTTTTCACGCCACATCTGTCTACTCCCCGCATCCTTCAACAGGACTGTCTCGCCCCTGCTGAGGGTGCATTGGCAGTGCTTTGCTCCCCTTTCAATGTCTCCCCCTCCTCCCTACCCAGATCCATATAGAGTTAGTTTTGAGACTCCACCCTCTGGAGAAGCATTCTCTGAAAGGTTGGACTGGAATGGGACCAATGGGGAGATAAACCAGTGTGTCTCTTCCAGCTCAGATAGTGGAATGGAGGGTGTGCAAAAGGCCTTGGGTAGGGGAAGTGCTCCAGGGACGGGGTACATAAGGACTGCACAGATACCAATCCCACACAGACCACTGCCTCCCCTTCTGCCCAGCTGTCAGGGAACAGGCACAGTCATGGTGACATGCACAGCTCTGTGAGAAGGGCCAGAGTGATAGGGATGGTAAACACAGCAACAGAGACAGGCTGGGCTCGGCCCTTTGTGAGCAGGACGGGGACTCTTTGCAGCTGAGCAAACACCCAGTGCGGATGTGGTGGGCACCAAAACCCCAGGAGGAACCAGGGTAAATACAGTGGCCGGCTATTAAAACGTGAGGTCACAGGATAATCTAGGATTACTCTCAGCACACCTGGAAAGTGGCAACTGGAAACTGAGAAGGGAACTGTTGGTAGCAACCTTCTCAGGTTGCCGCATTGGGTTTCAGGTGCAGACCTAGCATCGGATTAGGGTCTGTGGTGGTGGGCGGGGATGAGAACCTCTAAATTTTACTTTATCAGCATTGTTCAGGGAGGCTGTTTTCTATAAGCCAGGAGTGACAAAGGCCAAAATGAGAGATTTTGCGAATGACCTCAGTCTACCTAGAGTATCAGTCCCCTTTGTCATGGTGATCTCTGAATTTCAAGCCTCAGCTGTGTGATCAGAAAACATTGCATGAACTGCTTTATTCCTTTCCCTTGGCTGAGGAAATTTCTAAGATGCTAATTGCAAACCTAGACTTCTTCTCTAAATCTCGAGGCAAATCTTTCTAAAAAAATCTCATGCAGTATGTGCTTTTATCATTGCTGATAGGGCAAAATATTATAGAAAGGTTGAGATACTTTAAATGATCAGAAATCTTTAGTATCTGAAGCCTCTACAGTGACCATTCTGTCTGACCCTGCGTGGCGGCTGGGAGCGCGTTCCTTCCACCTGGGTTCCAACAGTGACTCCTCATTTAGCTCTGTTCCATTAGCGTGGTGCTGTCAGTCTGGGATTTCCCGGACGGTATCCGAGGGAGCCGTGAAGCTGAAGGGCCACTTCCATCCCCTGCTTTTGACCTTGGGCAAATTTTATAACTTGCCATAGACTCACCTTCCCCATAGTAAAAGGAGGGCAACACTTCCCAAAGCCTTGCAGGGGAATGGAGTGAGGCTCTACTAAAGGGCCTCCCAGGCACCCCTGGTGGCTGCCAGATAGATGTTAGCAGTTGATTCCTTAGGGAATCCCACATTTTAGGATACAGCCTTGGACTCCTGGGTCATCGCTGTCCAGTGCACCCAGAGAGTCAGGGCAGTGGTTTAGCACCTCCAGCCTTGGAGGGGATCTCTTAAGGAAAAGCAGATAGCCTTCTGATAGTCGGGGAGGGATGGAAGTGGGTGGCTGTGATCAGTATCTGACTTCCTCCTTGGCATGATGGCCTCTCCCTATGGACGCACAGTTGGACTGCCTACCTCTCAGCCCTATCAGGCGAGGGCAGGTGGAGGAGGCGGGTGTGCAGGACTGGTTCAGTGAACTGGCCGGGCAAGTGGGAATTGGGTTCCTCATGCAAGAGCAGGCAAAGTTTTGCAAGTGTGGGTCTTGGAGCTGGTCACCTTTGTTTTAAGAGGAAGCTGCCAGAAGGACAGCCCACTGTGAATGGAGGGTCCTTGGTTATACTGCAGAGATGCCTAGAGGGGCATGCAGCCTGACCCTCACTTCTTATTCATGTGGCCTTATTTAGCAGGGTCAGGGTGGGCCCTAATCCAATATGGTGGGTATCTTTATGGGAAGGGAAATGTGAACCAAAAAATGCACAGGGAAGACAGGAAAGCCTGAGACTGCCATGATCCAGGGAGAGGGATGGATCAGGTTCTCTCGTGCGCGCAGAAGGAGCTAACCCACTGTGATTGTGACCTCTGACCTTAGTCACCCAGTGTTGGACTTTGTCCTGGTAGTCCCAGGAGGCCAGGGTGACTTGCCAAGGCAAGTTGGAGTGCGGGTCTTTTCCGGTCCCCAGGCAAGGTCCAGACCCAGGCTCCAAGAGAAAGTCACAGATGTGAGAGTTGGGGTGCGGGGGAACTTGTACAGCTGAAGGACTTCCTGGTTCCCTTAGGAGGCCTATGTGTCCACTTGTGGCTTTAGCATACGGTGGGCTCTGCATGAGAAATGAGAGCTCCACCCCTGGTCAGAGCCACTTGAGGGTGACACGTCACTGAGGGAGGTTCTCTGTTCATACTGAGGACTTGGTGTGGGTTTTACACCCCGCACGCTGACTAGGATGAGCCACACTGCTGAGAACCATTGTGTCAGACCTATCTCCGCCCCCTTGGCCAGTGTGGCTCTTAACTACTCTGTCCCAAGTGACCTTCC
Source organism: Castor canadensis (assembly GCF_047511655.1). Classification (NCBI taxonomy): domain Eukaryota; kingdom Metazoa; phylum Chordata; class Mammalia; order Rodentia; family Castoridae; genus Castor; species Castor canadensis. The sequence goes on along the minus strand of NC_133395.1, from coordinate 2,051,431 downwards.
AAGTATACTCGATCCAGGCAGGTCCTGTGAGGACCTCACACACACCACACACACACACACACACACACACACACACACACACACGTGAGTTTTGTAACCTGACCTTTGACATCTATGTAGAAGTGTTTGTATGGGAGGCACTGCTGTGGCTAAGGAGGAAATAGACACACCTCCCCCAGCAGCCTGGGACATGGCGGAGGGCACAGGTCTGAACTGTGTGTTGAAAGCTGCAGGGTTTAAGGAAGGAGGATATTACAGATGCCTGACTTAAGATGGTGCAGAAGCAGTGTGCATGCAGTTGAATTTGTGCTTGGGATTTTGAATTTCCACCTCTCCCAGGTTAGCTATATGTGATTTGTGCTGGTACCATCCTCTCTTCTGACGTTGGGCAGTGAGGTGAGCTGTCAGCTCTGTGATCCTGAGGGGAAACAGCTGGCACTCTACAGTGTATGCTAAACTGTGATGCTCTGTCGGTCAGGTGGAGTCAACACGTTTTGCCCTCAATATTTTCAGCTTACCCAGTGTTTACTGGGACGGGACCCCATTGTACATTACTGAGCATCTGTGCTTCTGCCAAGCAGTCTGGTGGTGGGCTGTGCAAAGGCTCAGGGCTATAGAATAATGTGTACCTCCTGTGGGGCCCATCAGAGAACTGGCCAGCACCTGGCCATGAAGTCCTTGTCCCTGGGGAGAGAGGCAGCAGGGTCAGTGTCCTGCCTGTCAGGTCTGGCTCAGGACTGCAGCCCAGTTTGGGGAAAGGAACTGTCTAGGACCATCACTTGTTCCATGAGACAGGTGAGGACTGTCTCAGCACCAGCAGGTAGAGCTGGAAAGTGAGCTGCACACAGGAACTGGGCTTTGTCTCTCAGGGCAGCCCAGGTGGATGCCAGGCTGCTCTGCCTTCACTAGCTTCTCACCCACCTTGCTGATCTGGCTGATCATCAAGCCAGATCTTGCTGTTTATCTGGCTCCCAGGGGAGACTTTCCAGTCCTTTCTCCTTCCTCCCAAGTCCCAGAACTGCTGCTCTCCTGGGGTTCCTCCCAGCCCTGTCAGCCTTTATCCTGGGAGCAGGGGAAGGTGTGGATACCACTGGCTCTGTACTGTCCACTGACCTGACAAAGATCTAGTCTCAGGTTTCAGGTTCAGCCCAAGTGAGGACACGGGCAGCTGAGCATGTCAAAGAAGGCCATAGAGTCACACGCTGCCTGCAGTGGACCAGGCTGCCTGCCACAAGGACTCCCACAGGGATAATGGGGAGTTTTTCCCATCGTGTACCACCTGCCTTTTACCTAAGTGCTGTAGGCTTCCTCCAGGGTCAGCTGATATGTGATAGGGAAACTTGTTAATGGAATCCCTGGGGAAAAAAATCCAACTTCTCAAATATCCCAAATTGGGAGGGGCGGACCACATGTATTGCCACTAAACACTTCTTTTCTGCTTTCCAACCAAGTGGGGAAAAATGGAGACTCACATCCTGTTGACCACAGAGCGCTCAGCCTACAGGAGCGACAGTCTGCTGAGTGTGTACTCAGCTTGTGTGTAACAGGGTTCAGGACACAAACAGACCATGTCCTTGAAGGCAGTCCATGTGAGATGTGTGCCAATCCCCCTGCCACCTCAGTGCACCTGAACTTGTTCACTAAGTAGTTGTGAGGACCATGTGGAATGTGGGAGTTTTCACCTGCTTTGTGGTGATGTTTTAAAGTTCATTTCTCTTTGAAAAACCAAACCATAATTTAACTTTGGGAGTTTGTTGTTTGCCCAATGAGCCAGTAATAATTCTTTCTGTGAAACAAATATTTATCTCCAACTTTATCTGATTTCAAATTAGAGTTTTAATAGGTGGTATTCACTCCACTATTAACTCCTCCCTCACCTCATTCTACCAAAAGGCGCTATTTTCAGAATCCAAACCTGAGTATATAATAAATAGTGCAATGCATTTAAGAATTAGTGAACAGTAGACCAAGAAGTGAAGCAAGGCTTTCACAAAAAACTCGAACTCACCTATAAGTTATTGAAGAACATGGTTTTATAGGCACTCCCTAGATGTGGGGGACCTAATGCTTAGGCAGGCTTCACTTCACACTCCTTTGTGTTGAAATTAGTAAAAGTATTAGCATAGGAAAATGGCTTTTTGAATTTAATTTGCATTCTGTCTATGCCCCCTGCACCCTAAAGTAAGTGGGGAAGAGACAGCATTTTAAGAGTCCTGTTTCCAATGGAATTCTATGCAGCCATGAAGAAGAACGAAATGTTATCATTCGCTGGTAAATGGATGGAATTGGAGAACATCATTCTGAGTGAGGTTAGCCTGGCCCCAAAGACCAAAAATCGTATGTTCTCCCTCATATGTGGACATTAGATCAAGGGCAAACACAACAAGGGGATTGGACTTTGAGCACATGATAAAAGCGAGAGCACACAAGGGAGGGGTGAGGATAGGTAAGACAACTAAAAAACTAGCTAGCATTTGTTGCCCTTAACGCAGAGAAACTAAAGCAGATACCTTAAAAGCAACTGAGGCCAATAGGAAAAGGGGACCAGGAACTAGAGAAAAGGTTAGATCAAAAAGAATTAACCTAGAAGGTAACACACACACACAGGAAATCAATGTGAGTCAATGCCCTGTATAGCTATCCTTATCTCAACCAGCAAAACCCCTTGTTCCTTCCTATTATTGCTTATACTCTCTCTACAACAAAATTAGAAATAAGGGCAAAATAGTTTCTGCTGGGTATTGAGGGAGTGAGGGGGAGAGGGAGGGGGCGGAGGGGGTGGGGGCAGGGGGGAGAAATGAACCAAGCCTTGTATGCACATATGAATAATAAAAGAAAAGGAAAAAAAAAAAAGAGTCCTGTTTCCAGTAGCTGTGGTGGCCTTTGGAACTGAAGCTGTCAGCCACCTGGTGAGTGGCCAGGTCGGGAGGCAGGGGGATAAACAAAGGCTAGGCACCACTGCAGGTCCAAAGCTTGTGACTGCCCTGAGGTGGACACAAGAAGAAGCTTGATGGTAACTGTACAGCCCATGGGGAGGCTGGGACACATGGGGGAGCAGAGAGGGTGAGACTGGGTCCTGCCTTGATACACGTCCTCTGAGGTGGACCCTGCAGAGAGGAACTATGGCAGGAAGGACACCCAATTTCATGTCATGGTGACTTAAGTTTTATAGATAGCAGAGTCCTGTGGTCACAGGAGAGTGACCACATCTTATTTGATCGGCCAAGTTTTGTTAATTACAAATAGCATGTCCTGGTTGGATGGACCTCATTCATTTAAGGCCTCATTGTGTTATTTTGGGAATTGCATGAGTGGATTTCTGGTGGCTCCCTGTCTCTGTCAGGCCTTTTCTGTGCTATTACAGAGAACACTGGGCCTCTCACCTCCCTGCTCAGACCCCTGCTGTGCTGGCCTTGCCTCTGAAAGCAAGCCCAAACTCTGGGGCCCAGCAGAGGAGGGGCTGGCCTGGCTCTGGCTGCTGGGCTAGTGGTGCCTGCTTGAGCCTTCCCTTGTCCTCTGCTGAGAATCCAGTTTTGGTGCCTTGGTTCTGAGCCCCCTCTACAAGGAGACGTCTCTGTCTCTGTTTCCTAGCTAGCCATGAGCAAGGGCTCTGGGGCAGAACTTGCCCTGCCTCCTGGTTATTATGGAGCGTCCTGGGACTGTCATTCCATCAAACTCAGTGTGTCCAGCGGAAAGAGAGCACATTGAGAGTGATGGGAACGCAGGGCAATAACACAGTCAGCTGTTGCTTTTACCAAGCACTTACGTGTACCAGCACTGCTCTTGGTGTTGGAGACATGGCAGTGAACAGGTGAAAATGACCACAAGAACAAAGCCATGCCGCCAATGCCCTCCTTGAGGGATTTTAACGCCATCTGGCTCCTTTTCCCACACTGGGACTGACTCTACCACTGGACTCCTGGGGCACAGTTTTCCCTACACTATCTGGGCAATTGTGCCGGTGTGAAACCCAGAGAGGATCTTGCATTTTTAGAGGACAGTATTATCAGCAAGAGTGACATAGACTGCTTAGTGTTGTAATTGGAGGTGCACCCCCCCAAGAGCCACAGGACAGACAGGGCAGCTGTGTTGGTGGGCAGCCTGCAATCTAGGCCACCTGGGGCTTGTTGGGCCAGAGTCCCCCACCACCAGCTGGTCCACTCTTTGAACACAGAGTGATGCTGAATGAAAAGGATTGCCACCACCTGCTGTAAAAGCATGGTGCTTTTTATAAATGTATATAATATGTAATAAAAATTAAATGTATATATTAGGAGAATAGAGACAGATTCCACCTGTGTAGTTGCCTATTTGAATTTTGTAGCAGAGCCAGTTTTAAATGTTTTTGTACAATAAAAGTGTAAAAGAAGGGTGTATGTAATTTTCTGTCTTTTTCTTCCTTCCATCCCCTCTCCCTCCCCCTCTCTTTCTCTCTGGCTTTCTTTTATAATGAGTTCTCGCTATAGGAGCACATCTAACTTTTTAAAAACTTGAATTTCATGTCGCTAACTCTTCAACCTTTGCATTAATATACATTTTTCTTTATATTTAATTTCAGTGACAGCCAAATTACATGCCCTTAATTGAATTAACACAAATTAGACCTGAAAGGAGTTGAGGAATGAAAATTCGGGATGTTTCTTAAAAGCTTTCTTACTGCTGAGGTATGCTGAAAAAAAAATCTCACTTCCTTAAAAATGACACCAATTCACGACACCTTGATAACACTGCATGTCTTCCCAAGCAGGGGTGAATCATTCTGGCTTGTGATACTGCTATTTCAAAACCAGGGTGTTAAGCATGTGAAACCAGGGCTGGCCAAGGGACAAGCCTGGGTCTGGGATGCTGAGTGGCCAGGGTGGCAGCCCCAGGCTCAGGGAGGTAGGAGACCATCCTTACCTGAGGCTCACCTGTCCACAAGTCTTAGGGAATGGTAAGGGACTTCAAGGTTAGAGATAAGTTTAATGAACTCTGGGCATCTCAGGACTGGAATGGGGCTTAGAGGACACAGGGCTCAGGTGTCCCCTGTCAGACCCTTGCTAAGTTCCCTCATCCAGCTTGCAAAGGACAGGACTTCTTCTATAGCCCCCAACCTGCCTCAGTGTACCCAGGCCATAGTGTCCTTCAAGAAGGACTGCTGGCCCTCACTGCTGGCCTTCCCTCACCCCAGAAACACTGAGTGTTCACGTCAGCACGCGAGCAACACCTAAAGGTGCTCACTTCATCCATTTCAGTCCTCAGGCTGGAAACTCCCAGTGTCCTTCTCACTTAGGGACACCATGCATCTCAAAGGCACTGTTTGCAAGCAGGACACCTGGGTCAGCTTAAAAAGACCCCTACCACCTAGGAACAGAAACAGCCGGGTGCACTCATCGGTGTCTTAACACGCTTTCTAGGGCTGGGGTGTAGCTTAGGGGTACTTGCCTAGCATGCCTGAGGCCCTGGGGTTCCCGCCCCAGAACTGTAAAAACTCAGAACTTTACACATTTGGTAAAGGATCTCGGAGCATCAAATGTACTTCAGCAGGCAGGTGGATTTTCAACTACTTCCTCTCCCATGTTTTGTCCACATATAATTAGAAAACAGACCTCCACCCCTCCCCACCCAGCTTTCCAGATGGTTCTGAGGTGCGTGCTGGCCTCATTTCCTACCTGGCCTGATGCAAGTGAGTTATTGAGTTGGCAATGCAGCTCCTTCCCTGGTAGATGCTGGCTGTGGCAGGGCTCTAGCCTGGGGGACAGCTGACCCTCTCCTTGCACTTGTGGGGAGCGGTTCCTACGTCTGTGCGTGTCTCTGTGTGAGCATGAGGGCAGGGTGAGGTTCCCTGTAGGTCTGAACTCAGATGGGCTTCCCACCATCCATGAGCTTTCTGTGACAGCACCACTCACTGGCGTGGGCCTGGGTCACTGGGCTGCTCTTGTCTATAGCACAGAGGGGGCAACCCTGTCCCTGTTTGTCCTCAGTTTCCCCCCAGAGCACTTGCACCCCTAACCACCAGCAGCTTTGCCAGAGGACTCACAGAGTGTCCTGACTTGGGATTCAAGAACCAAGAAGCCTGGGTGTGTCTCTCCTGTGTCAGGCCAGGTGTTGAGAGAGGGTGGACCTGCCTCTGTGCCTGCACTCACCACTAGGAGGGAGGAGACCAGGGCCTGCTGCATGGCTGCTGTTCCTTCTAACATTTCTGAGTCCCCAGAGTAGCCAACAAGGGTCTCCCATGAAAGTATGTGTAGCATGGGGGCGCACACAACTTTGACCTTGGTAACCCTGTTCCTCTATCTCCCAGAGGCAAGCTGAGGAGGAGCTGGAGGTGGTGGAGGGCCTGGGTGGTGCCATGTTTGAGCTCAGCCTCACTGCCAACACCTCGCCCAGAGAAGGTCCTGGAAACAGGCCAAGAATGGCAGTTGAAGTCACACAATTGGGGGCACGCCATACATCAGTGAAAATGGGAACAAAGTAAAATGGCAGGAGGGTCCCCTTGGGAAATGTGCGAAGGGCCATTTTTATATTCTCTGAAAGAATGCTCCCTGTGGCTCACCCACAGCCACAAAGGGCCACCTGCAGGTAGACCTTGGAGACACTGCCTGAGCTGGAATTTACTGCTTAGGTACACTAGAAACTCGATTTTCCTTTTTCATTATTTTGGATAAAGCAAAGATTGAATGGAATCAGTGACAAGCAATGGCGATGGAGCAGAGCTGCTGACCTGGGTGGGTTATCAGGAGGGGAGCAGAGGGTCTGCTGTGTATAATTGAAATCTACTAAGAGACTGGGTGTTCATTTAGACCCCCACACACAGATCGTCACTATGCAGAGCAGATAGACATGCTAGTAACACATGTATATCAAAGTGTTAAGTTGTACACCTTAAATACATACAGGTTTTATATTCAATCATATCTTGGTTTAGCTTTATTTTACAAAGGGAAGTCTAGGGGTTTGGGAGAGTAAGAATAGAGAATTGTTTCATCTGGAGGAGAGACACTAGGTGAAAATCTGGGGTTTATAACTGCAAGAACCAGTATGTTGAGCCTGAGGCAAATCTGAGACTTTGCAAAGTCCTGGTAGGAATGGTGGGATGTGCCTGAAGTTTGTCAGGTCATTCCCCTAAGCCTGCATATATTCCAGAAGGCATGGTGGCTCACACCTGTAGTTGCAACTACTGGGGAGGTTGAGGCAGGAAGATGGAGAGTTTGAGGCCAGCTACATAATAAGATCACTTGTCAAAGAGAAAGAAAAGAAAAGCCAAACATAGGAGTGAGGGGGTCCAGGTCTGAAACAAAGATAAACCAAAATGTCCGTTTCCTCTGGTTCCCAGGAGATGCATTTGGTGCAGGATCCCGAGGCATCAGACGTACCTCAGCAGGCGGGTGGACTTTCATCTCCTGCCTGACTTCCAGGTTTTTTCTACATGTGACAAGAACACAAGCGTGTTCCCCCTGAATACCCCGTGATGCTGGTGGCCAGTCTATTTAGCAGGGGCCACGAGCACCCCTGACAGGCTGTTTTGAAGATGTGGCAGTGGTCTGACCCACAGATGCGTGCTGCTTGGCTGTTGGCTCCATCACGAGGAGGCTGGTTCTCTTCCCTGGGTCCAGGTGCAGCTGGGTTGTTTGGAATGTGGTTCTTCCAGGCAGGGACTGGCTGCCCCACTCACCCCATGGCAGAAACCAGGCCCTTTGCCTCAAGCCTGTCTTACACCTCTTCAGCAGGGACGAGGTCCCTCTGCAAGCTTTTCTTTGGGTTCTTTGAGGAAGCTTTCCTCATGTTCCTCCCCACCAGGCAGCATTTGTTACTTCCTTCTCTCTGTCCCTCGGGAGCGTGCTAGGATATGACACCATCTCTATCTACTGTGTGCAGTGAGTGGGTGGCTGGCCACAGCACAACGTGTGCACAGGCACATGAAACATGGCTTCCTTCTCCAGGGACAGTCACGCTCTGTGCGGGGCTGGCTCACTTGCTTTTCCCACATGGAGTGATGAAGGGTGTTTTTGGTCACAGTCTCTGTGTGCATATCATACACACAGGGTGATTGTGACCATGAGTCTGCTTACCATGCTTTCCCCCAACCTGATAACCCTGGGCTTCGGGAACACTCACTGCTCACGTCTGGCTTGTGAGTGTGGCTGCAGGCGTCACAGCTGATGCACCAAAGAACGTATGCAAACCTGGAGTGGCAAGTATGTGGGGATGATTTTTCGTTCATCAGAGAGACCGTCAGAACTCATGGTCATTGGAGAGTGTCTTTCTCCCTGTCACCGGCGAGATAAACCTCCTCAAACACTACCATGGTCACACTGCCAATCCCACATGTGCATTTGGTGTGTTAGTTACAGATCAAACATGTCGCCAGCATGTTTTCTTTAGGTTCGGGGAGGTAAATTCTAGTAATTATATTGGGATACAGAAATGCGTATTTAAATTTGAAAAAACACATTGCAAGGTCTCAGTCTGTCGTTCAGGGATCCCTTGGCTCGTGTGCATCACAACAGCAAAAGCGTATTTGCAAACCTGCTCTGTCTTTCTTAAGATAAACATCCTGAAATGAACCAGCTGGTTGTTGATAGCGAGTTTTTCAGAGCATCTGAGGAACCAGGAAATTTTACCATCATAATGAAGAGTTGGAAACCACAGGAAGTTCTCCAAGTCACCAGGCCTGTGGTGGAGCGAGTGAGCGAGATCCCTGTGCAAGGCTCTGCAGTCACCCAAGCAGTCGATACTGGACAAAGAGGCCCTTGCTGGGCTCTGTCCAGCCAGTGCTCAATAAATGCATTGCTAGAAGAAGAAAGTGCAGCTCCAGGTTTAGGCCTTGATATATACGGATATTAAAGTCCTCATCAAAAGCCAGCACACAGTGTCTGTTTCCTTGAAGAGCTCAGTGTGGTAATTGCAGAGTTTTGGCCGGGTCCCTTGTGTGGTGGCTGCATAAATCTTTACAGGGTGACGAGTGTACAATGGTCACACTCCTTCCCGATCAGGATGGCCCGTGTCTGAACTATTTATTAACTGGAATGTGAATGGGCAAATGAAGGGCCAATTTCTATGCTGCCCAGGGAGATGTATTACGACTGCCTTAATCATCGATTTCCTTCCTCCTTTATTCTGGTGGGGACATATAGGCAGAGGACTGCAGTCATGGGGGGGGTGTCCTTATCAGATCTTAGATACTTCCCCAGACTGTCTGCAACCATTAACCTTGCATATTATCTGGCTTTAGTGATTAGTGCAAGGCACATAAAACCGTATTGATGGCCAGTCCTGGGTCAGAATGGGGAGCTGAGTTATCGGAGGCTGGATTTTGCTGACTTTGTGATACAAATGATAGCATTATGCCCTGGCTGTGAAATTGCTAATTTGTCATTTCTTTCATGGTGTTGGCAATGATGTGATCCTAATGGGTGAAGCCCATAATTGTGTGGGGCTGTCTTCCCTTGGTTGCATGGAGAGTCAAGGGAGTCAGGCTGCTCTTTGTCCTCACTTTACCGCCTTTCCCACGTTGTGATGGGTGTCACAAACTCTAATCCAATGCTTTGCAGTTTTAGTTTCTAACTCTGTCATCCTATTTCCAATGGGCGAACGGATGGAGCTACAAGTTTGCCATCTGTACTCAGCCTGGAAGGCTGTGTACAGCCAGTCAGGCAGCTGCCTCTGTGGTCTTTCTCAGCCACCAGAGCTCCAGGTCCACAGGTCCCTTGACAATGTCCTCCCTAAGCTTGTTGTCAAACTGAGCCAACATGGCATTTCCTGAAGACAAATACTCCACTGTCCCACCTAAGGTGGGCAGGTGGCTGCAGCCAGGTCTCTGCCTACTCCTGGGATCAACGGGGGGTCAAACCTGGAGCCACAGAGCCAGAGAAGTAAGAAAGAGCTGGGTGGAGTCATTTCCTTTCTCAGTCCTTCCTTTCAGTGAAAAGTATGAAGGTGAGAGATGGTTAGGGGTCCAACCAGAACTAGTGTGAGGCCTTTAGGACCCCCACCTAGCCCTGTCCTCACACCTGGCTCTCATGGCACAGAGGTTACTTGATGGTCTCATTCAAAAATTGGCTTTGCTCAGACCTCGCTGGGGTTGGTCAGCTCCTTCCCGGCACGTGCCTCACAGGTGCCACCAGTGAAGGGCAGCACATGGGACGACTCCAGTGGGGAGGAAGTGAGGGAGAGAAAGCCTCCATTTGGATATGCATTCTTGGGCTGGGGTGCAGCTTGGTGGTAGAATGTGTACGTAGCTTGCGTGAAACCCAAGATTCCATCCCCAGCATCAAAACCAAAACCAAGGCTGGGGATCTAGCTCAGTGGTTTAGTGTTTGCCTTGCATTCATGAGGCCCAGAGTTCAATCCCTGGTACCACAAAACAAAAACAAACAAACAAAAAAACCAAAATGTTTCTCCCACGAAATTTTAAATGACAATATGCATTTGCTGTACTTTATAAGGTATTGTCACTGAAGCGCTAACAACATAAAAGAATATAAACACGTACATAGATCTAATGCAATGCTCTTGAAGTCGTAAACATAGACAGGATTTGAAATTTTTGCTGGAGCACCTGTGCTGGATCTTTTCTTGAAGACAGAGCCTGCTGTGGACAAGTCTGTTGTCTCTGGGGTCTCCGTGCATCTCTGACCTCACCCGCACAGAGCTCCTGAGCGTGGGGTCAGTCATTTACTGCATGGTGCACGTGGGGCACCTGTTCTTGGTGAGATTTACAGGCAAAGTAGAGACATGGTCAACACAGTGCTTGAATTCAGGGAGACTGGGGGTCCCCTACGCAAGAGACATTGAACAAGGAGGTGGAGCTGGGGTGTGTAATAGAAGCACTCACCTGAGGACAGAACAGGTGTGGCCTTGGGGGAAGGTGGAGGAATCCTTCAGGCACGTGTGTCCTCTCAGGATGCTTTGCCCGATGGTCTTCTGACTTTCCCTTCAGTCTTTCCCGGGCTGTCTTGCATGTCCTGTTGCATCCTAACTTGAAGTTTGTCTCAAGTTCTAAAATGTGTATACCCACCCTGCTGATGTGTGTCACTGATTCTTTTCATGGAATTCCACCCCGTAAGGTGGGCTATAGAAATTGCTCTTGAGTGTCCAACAAAGTCTATAAACAAATACCGCAAGGTACACTTCTGTTAAACCCCGCAAGACACACAACCTGGGTGTGCTTCAAGTCAGATCTCCCACACTATTCTCCTTGTTAAAAGCCCTCCTAAGACATTCTAACCTTTTCTTACAATAAATTTCAAATATATACAAAAGAGGACCACAGTATAACAAGCCTGTCTATACCTATCACCTAGCTGCAATGTTGAACCATTTGCGATCAATCTTGCTTTATCCACCCCCCGCCACGAATCACCTCACCTCACCTCATGTTTTTGAAGCAAGTCTAAGATGTCAGAGTACCTCATCACAGACAATTCAGTGTGCACCTCTAGAACACAAGGGCCACTTACAATACAACAGCAGTGACATTTTTACATCTAGGCAGGAGCTCTTACCACTTGAGCCATTCCACCAGCCTCACGTTTTTACATTTAGAACTTATAATTTTCTTTTAATATTATCAAATATTCAGTGTTCAAATTACCAGTAGCCTCAGGTTATCGTTTTAATAGTTTTTTATCTGAGTCAAGATCCAAATAAGATCTATAGATTATAATTAATTGATATGACTCTTTAATCTTTTTTAATACATAGGTTTCTTCTGCCATCTTGTTTTGTTTTGCATCCCTTGTAATTCATTGTTGAAGAAAAGGAGTTGTTATATAGTTTCCCACAGTTTGATTTCACCTCTGTGGTGTGTTTAGCTTGTTCTTCTGTCCCCTACTGTCCCCCATATTGGCAGTTGGACACAAAGTTTCTCTGGGGGCAGGGGAATTGCCACTGCCCAGGGGTCTCCGAGCCATGGCTGATGACATTTGTGGTTGTTAGAGTAGAGAAGGTGCCAATGGCACCAATATTGGTTAACAACCTATGACACATCTGCCCTCAAAGGATTATGACCAACACGTCAGCAGTGCTGAGAAACTGAAAGTTTGGTCAGTTAGGTGAAGTGATGATGGATTTTTCTGTCATTGGGCCATGCTGTCTGTCTGTCCCAACATTTGTGATATTGCACTCATTTCTTCCCGATGCCTCCATCCATTAGAGCACAACATGGTGGTGCTTGGAGTCTGTCCATCTTGCCTCATGTGTTGACTGGAAGACTTCTATAAAACCTAAAACTCTGCACTGTTTTCTTAATTCAGTATTTTATCACGTAAGGTTTATCCTAAGGCTGCTTCCTGTACCTGGAGAGGTGTAAGAACCCTTTGCTGGATTATCTCTTCTTAATATTGGTCTAGAACAAGGGTCACCAGAGTTATGGGCATGCAAGTCACCCCCTTCTTCCTTGCCCTCAAGGTGATTTCTAGTAGAAGCAGGGAGATGGTGTCTATAGAGCACCTGTGCAGCAGAAAATGTATACCAATACAAGATAATAAAACAGACAGAGCTGACAGCACATGGTGAATTGAAGGATAGTCATACAATCTTGGAGCTAGGAGTTGGTGGGGCAGATGAGTCTGGTGTCATGAAGAACTGCTGCAGTCAGTTGGGAGTGGGGTGGGAAGGACAGGTGGTCAAGGATCTAGGTTCTAAACCACAGCTCCTCTGGTTTGGTGACAGGAAGGGTTGTGATGTTGACACTGCAGATTCTGGATTAGGCCCTGGTTGGGATCCTATTTCTTCCATGTCCTAGGTGTATGGTCTTGGCTAAGTTGCCATCCTTAGCCTCCCTGATAACACAGGGATGATGCTAGAGTCCACTTCCAAGGGCATCCTGAGGGTTCTGTGTGTGAGCTCTTTGCCAGTGCCCTGCAATTGGTAAAGCCTGAGCAGCAGTGACTGTGAGATGGGCTGGCGACTGGGATGCCTCCTCATCTCCCGTTGCATCTGACATTCTGTGATCGTGACTGAGAATACTCAATGGAAATGCAGGATCCGAGGTGGCCCTGAGGGCCAGTGGGCCTCCGATGGCTGGGGGAAGGCAACTTCTCTCAGTGCTTCCCAACACAGAGACCTTTAGGGCTGGAATGCCCTTAGGCAAAGATATGAAATAGGGCTGCCACCATGTTTTCTGCCCACAGTGGAGGTTGGATTGTGCGGATTTCAGGTTCAAGATGCTTTGGTATGGATGCTGGGGACAGAATTTTCTTCTTTCTGCTTTTCCTATCTCTTTCCACCCCTGGAAGCTTTGATTGTAGCATTGGATTCCCAAATGATGGAGGGAATTCTAATGCTTGCCTGGTTCTCCCTGGATGATCCATGAGTGCCCAAAACATGGCCAGGGGGTGTGGGAGCAAGACTGACCGTGCAGCATTTGTGAGAACTTTCAGAAGTCCACGAATCATCAAGAGGCAGACAGGCTTGGAGATGTGTTAGGATGGAGAAACCACAACCTGATTTCCCAGTCTGGGGAAACTGCAGTCTGATTTCCACCATTATAGTACGGAGCAAATAGCTGCTCAAAAGGCAAACGGGCTTCAAGTTTCCTGGGGAGCACGTCAGCACCAGTGCCTTTCCTTCCACTTCCAGGTCTGCAGTGATGTTATTAGTCACTCAAAAAACCTTCACTTTAAAACTCGTTTCTTTCCTGCCAACACAGCATCTCTGCAACCCTTTGCTTCGACGGAGCATGGGCTGCTGGTTGGGTTCCTTGCCAGCTTGGCCAAGTGAGCAGGTACCAGCGCAGACCGGATTGGCCTTCTCAGTGCTCCTGTCCTCCTGAATCACCTGTTCCTGCACCACCCCTCCAGCTGTACTCCCACCTCCCAAACTCCTTCAGAGTCAGGTGTACTCTCTAAACTGCTCTCCAGTGAAGCCCTGGGAATTCAAGATTTTTGAAAGTGTAAGAGAGGTACAGTTTTTCCAGAAAATGCTAAATTCAGCAGCTATCCTCTCTCGCTAAGTTGCTTTTTAATGGTAGCTGTGCTTGTGCCAAAATATTTGGTGCTGAGGGCGTGTGACACAGGAAGCTAAAGCTCGCATTTGTCCCTTCTGGAGGCTGGTTCTGATGGCTCTCAGCTGGGGCCTCTTACTTCCCACCCCACATGACGACCTTGCTGAAGATGTACCTTCCTAGCTGAACCCCAAACATGAGAAGCATGTGGCGATCCAGTGTGGTCCCTCAGGAGGGTGGTGGTGTGGGTACGTCATCTGGAACGCCTCCAGTTTGGACTTTCAGGCTCTCGAGAACTGAATCTCCATGTTCTGTAGGATTTGAAATGGCAGGCTTGACTTTGTCACTCCCTCAGTTCCAGTCAAGATTCTGGATGAAAATGGTTTTTTTTTTTTTTTTTTAAAAAGGTGCATTTTTTTATTGGAATTTATTGGTGAAAGAGCTGAATTTGGGATACATGGTCAGTTTCATGTCATTTTTTATTACGCATGAGGTACAGACACTAGGTTGTGGGATTGCTGGTGTTTGGTTCTTCTTTCACCAGTTTGATCAATCCAACACAGGTAAGCTCACAGTCGCTGTCACCTGTCCTTCTCCTTAGTGACAACCACCTCCCATCTCTCCTATTGGTTCTGCTGATGTGACTTAGTCACACCTCTGCTCCAGGGATGATGTTCTGACTGGGACAGCACCTGACCTTGCCAGCACCTTCTCCTTTGGCTGAGAGAGGGACGTCACTGGGTCCTTAAGTTTCTGAGACTGCATTTCCTGACCTATCAGAAGGGGTTGATAGTGCTTCGATCCCAGAAGGCTGCAATGAGCAGAAAATGAGGTAGGGGAGGAAGCTCCTGCAGGGGCACCTGCCATGTGTCAGGTGGTGGGCCAAGTGCCTGTGCACGTCTCACGCCATGTGCTCCTGACTGATGCTGTGTTAAAGAAACTGAGAGGTTGAGGGGGAGGAGGACCAACAATGACAAAGGCAGCCGTACGTCCCCGTCACTCACCACACACCAGGCACTCTTCCAGCTGTGTTCCTCCAGCAATCTTGTGAGAGTCACTACCATCATCCCCACTTCTCAGGCAGGGAGACCAAGGCAGAGAGGTTCTGAGACTTGTACAAGGTCACTCGGATGATAAATTACAAAGAGAGGCCTGGGGTCCAGAGTTATCTAACTCTAAACCCTGTCCTGTGATCTCACTCACAGCCACACTACTGCCCATCCATCTCCATGCTCTTCTCTGTGAGCTACATTCTCCCCACGTGAGGTGTCCTGGCTCTAGTGACCTCCTCCGAGGCCCATGTGGACATCCCTTTGGAGCAGTGGCTGGGGAGCTCGCCATGTTTTGCCTTTGCTTTTGCTGAGAAATGGGTGGTTGGAAGCTGCATTTTCTGACACTACGTCCTCCTCCCCAGTCCATGGAAAGCTTCATCTCAGCGCCTTCCTCCTGCTCCTCTTCCCCATGGCCTGTCAGGATTAAACGAGTTAGGTCATTGCCTCCATAGGCCTTAATGGATGCCAACAGGGACTACTGGAGACTGTGACTAGCTGTAGGATGCACCTTCAGCCTATAGGCACTCAACTGAATTAAAAGAAAATAACCAAGGTCAAACAAAACAAAACAAAATACACAAAGAAAGGACAAACCATGCCCCTGAGGTCTCCTACCTCTTCCGGGTGGGCAGAAGGCGAGCAGGACACTACTCCCCTTTTGCCTGTGCATCCTGAGGGCCGGCAGAGCAACATCCTCCATGACCCCTAGAGCACATGTGCCTCTTACCTAAATGAGTCCTCATTCATCCCCCACTCAGTCTGTGAGGGGCTCACGTGCTGCCGGAGTTGGGATCCTAGGTCTTGGAGGGTGCTCTTGACCTCATGCTGTTTGTGATGCGGCCTCCTCGTGCTCTTCCACCCCTCCTCACTGGCCTGCCATTGTGACCCACGCCCAGGACATCAACACCACCAATGGCCTGGCCTCCTGACTGTCACCTGGCCTTCTTGGAAGGTCCTCTGTCGGAAGCGAGAGCCTCATCCGCCGGCATCCTATAAACATACTCAATGCAGGCTGAGCACGGGAGCTCTTACACCTTCCCTGCTCAGTGTCCTGCTGCCCAGGCCAGCTGGAGGTTCTATTTGACTAATTGTGGCAAAATACACATAACCTAGGGTGTACCGCCAGCCACGCAGCAGCGTTAAGCACATCCACAGTTTTTGTGCTGCCATCACTAATGTCCATCTCCAGACGTTTTCACCTTCCCAGACTGAAACCCTGTCCCCTCATCTCCTCTCCCAGCCCCTGGCAGCTCGATTCTATTTTCTGCCTCTATGAACCCAAGGATGCTAGGGACCTCGTATATGCGAAGGCATGCAGTATTTGCCCTTTTGTGAGTACTTATTTCGCTTAGGGTAATGGCTCCAAGGTTCTTCCGTGTTGCCGTCTGTGTCAGTGTCCTTCCTTTCAAAGGTTGAATAATAGTCCATTGTCTGGATAGACTGCATTATTTGTTCATTCACCCATTGACGGCACTTGGCCTTCTGGCTGTTGTGGGCATGGCTGCTGTGGACCTGGGCCTGCAAGTGTCCCCTGGAGTCCCTGCCTGTGGCTCCTGAAGTCATCATCTGTCCTCTGTGCTCTCTCCAGTGCCCCTGCCCACCATCAGACACATGTACTAGCTCCACCACCTGGCTCGCTTCCGCGGGCTCTTCAAGGTCAGGGCAAGAATCTCCCATGGAGCCTCTTGGCCTCCAAGCCGAGTTCTAGCCTCCTCCTGCCTCATCCTCACCGCACACTTCACCCAGTGGTAAGTTCCATACACTGCATTGCAGCTCAACTGCAAGTGACTTAAAGACAAGGGTGAACCTTCTGTGACCCCAACAACTGCATGTGTTGGTGGGATTAATGACAGGAGAAGCAGCACTAGGACAAGCTGTGACACCCCCTCTCTAGGCTCATGTGAGCCCTCACTTTCACTCTGCCTGGCCCCCAACCTTGATATCCACCTGTATTCCTCTGAGCCCCCACTTCTCTCCACCTTTGTTCTGGGGAAATTGTGGGACTCTTCAGCTCCCCGACCACAGCTCCTGTTTGCAGGTACTAAAAACATCAGCAGCGGGGGCCTGGGGTTGGGGAGGATCCATGGGCGCGGATTCTTGTCTTGGAATGGAGACCAGTTGCCTTTGTTCCAAGAAGCTCTGTGCTTTTATTTTCATACAGTAAAAGGGGACAGCATTTACAATGGGGGAAATATGGCCAAAGAGGCGGCGGTAACACTTTTCATCGACTGCTCAGGTCACTCGCCCTGACCTCACGTCTTCGTGGTCAGCCCTGGGCTAACTGCTGATGGAATGGAGAGATTAGCAGCGCAGTTACCGCTGATTTCCTCGTTCGTCAATTTCCTTAGTTTCATGGGCCGAGTTTGCCCTGGACACACAACAAAAGCCGGTCCATCAGGACAAAAGCACCTATCTGTCACCAGCTAAGCCAGGTGCCCAGGAACAGGGCAGCCACAGGCCAGAGTCTTCTCCACAGCAACTTCCACCCAGCCTAGCAGCGATGCTTCTCTGACTGACGGGCATCTTCCCAGAGGCCTTGCGCACCCGTGAGTCCCAAAATGCCATGTGGACATGGGACCTGCTAGGTGGACCTGCTTGACCAACACTGGAGGATGCATTCAAAGCCACAGTAAGGGCACCTTTGATGGTAACGACCGTCTCTCTGGGTACCACCTCCCACCTGGCCTGTCTCTCTTTTTAAGCTACTGAAAGCAAATGGAGTGAGCTATACTTGTCCTTCAGGGGTCTGCCGGTGGGAGCCAAGGTTGCATAGACAATGGCCTCTTCAGCACCAGCTCTGTCACAAACCATTTAGCGACTGGAAAGTCTGTGTGCTTGTGTGGGGAGTTGTTTCGCTGAGCGTGGAGAACTCTGGACTTTCGGTGTGTGCTATTTATTGTATTGAGCTGTGTTTAAAGGAAAATCTGCTGCTTTCCACTGATGGGCGTTTCTGCTAACAGCACTTTAAAGAAGTGGAGAACGCTCGGCTATCACCCGATGTGAGCGGGATCGATAACAGTTCAGTAGTGCCTGGTAATTGGAGGAGCTGTTACAAGAGCTCGGGGCTCCTTGAGTGACTCTTACCAATCTATTGTCCATCGTCATCTGATAATCAGACCGAAAATATGGTGGGGAATTTTCCCTTTTTAAATCAAGCTTGTGAAAAACATTTGAAATAATGATGAAAAAAATCACATTGTTCAACCCAGCGGGAGGAAAACCCAGGAGCTGAGAGGCTGTGCTGGGCCGACAGAGCCAATGCGCTCAGTGCTGCAGAGGCAGCCACCGGCCAGAGGGACACGTGTCACAGAAGCGCCAAAGAAATCCAGCGGCAAGAAGCCTGTTGGCCCCTTCCCGCCTCTGCGCAGGGCTGAGGCTCACGGAGCTGGTGAGAGCCTGGCAGAGGTGGCCCCGGACATTCTGCCTTCTTGTGCCTCAGAGAATCTGTTGGTGGCTCCGTAAAGGTGCCGGCTGAGAGAATTTTATGACATGGTAGTCACGAGGCTTCAAATAACTTGAAAGTGCACCCCTGATCTCTGAAGTCAGAGGACACAGTGTGGGAGTGTCAGACTTTTCCTGGTTCAGCTGCCCACCCAGCTGAACCCAGGTCCCAAAGCCTCTCCCATGTGCCAGACTCTGTCTTGGTGGGGCGGGATGGATGGATGGATAGATAGATAGATGGATGGATAGATGGATAGATATATGGATAAGGTGACTGAGATATTAAAATAAAAAATTATACCTATATCACAAATTAAGCCAGGTTCAGGAATTAAAACAGAACCAGGAAGCCAAGCCAAAACCCACTAAGAGCAGCAGGCCTTCCTCCCATCGCCCACCCTTGTTTTAGGTGTGAAGTTGCAACCTCCTTGAACGCATAAAGGAATGCCCTAAATGTTACAACCGTTGTCGCTGTGTTCTAAGTAATAAGGAGAACCACTTAGGTCCTGTCTCCATGATCTGGGTAATAGACCCACTCTAAACCGATTTCTCCATGCTTGGGAGCCAAGCCAAATGATGAGGAGCTTCTAGGGGATGTCTAGGTAAGGGTTCAGCTGGAATCCCACTCCCCACAGCCCAGAAGGTACAAATAACCCAGGACAAGGTCCCCCATGTTGAGTCTCTTGTTTCTATCTCCTGCATGTCAGGAACACTCCTCTCTTACTTTCTGTCTCCCTCATGTGCTAAATAAACCTTTGCTAAACTTCCACTTTGTGAATTTCCTGTTTTGTGAAATGCTTTTTGCCTGGACTTCATGATCCTGTGCTTTGACGGAACTGGGAGGCTGAGTGGAGGTTTCCCCTTCTCTCTTGCTGGGGTTCTCCTCATGCCTTTCCTTTCTCTGGTGATACACACACGGTTTCCCAGGTCTACCCAGGTACAGCGTCCTCTTCTGAGCCCTTTTCCTTAGCTCCATCCTACCTGGTCCATGATAGAGAAAAGAGCTGACTCTTCTCCTGTGCACAGAGCCACACCTGCACACACTCACACATACACACTTGTGCCATGCCGCCTCCACTGGGTGTTCCCAGCCTACCAGGTCTGCCTGACCTTGTGCTCCATCTCCGGCCACCCCAACCCTGGCCTCCCTCCAATGGGAGGTGTCTCCTTGACCCTGACAGACCCTCCAAATTGTTCTGCTGGCTCCTGCAAGGGTGGTGCTTCCCACCTTGGCTGAGTGTAGGTCCTCTTTCCTCAAGGGGCCGGCCTCCATGCCCCCCTTTTCTTGGAGAAAACACCTTTCTATACTCTAGGATAAAAATCCCAATCACACACATCCAGTGACATTCCCACTCAGTCGCTGCTTACATCTGGTAGAATCATTCCTTTGTGATGATGTTACTTTAAGATTATGAATTTTAAATATCTTTACATGATTTTATATAATTTTTCTGTTCCACCTTAGGTGTGTCTCTTAGTGACATTTTTTTAAATTCCCTGGTTTATGGGTCACTTTCCTTTATTGGAAGCCTAGCCTGGCCTCATCCAGTCTAACACTTTTGCCTCATCTCAGGTAGGCTGACTTCTGCTCCAGGGCAGCCTGAGCCGGGTGAGTTGAGCCAGGTGTGGTTCCAGCCCTCTCTGCAGTGGAGGATGGTGAGCCTGGATGCCCTGCCAACAGGCCCTGGCCCGGCTGTGGCTGTGGCTGTGGCTGTGGCTGTGGCTGCATTGTGCAGGTTGCCTCCAGATTTCCCTCCTGCTCCAGGCTCATCTCCTCCTATGGCCTGGATCCACAGGTCGCTGTGCTGGTGGAGGGAGGCACCTGTGTTCCCTGATGCCCTCCTTCCCTGCCCCTGGCTGCTGGCACTCTTGAGGAAGGCCCTGGGACTTCTTCCCAGGTGTCTGTGTCCACAGTAGACGAGGTGAGCATTTTCCACTTGTGGAGAATGCAATGGCCCCAGGCCACCAGGCCAAACCCCTATGACTGGCAATCCCTGTTATCAGTTGTTACAATGGTTGACACTCACCGTGGGTATGCAGGAAAACAGCAGTGTCGATGGGCTGGTCTCACACCAGCTGGCCCCTCTCTGATGGGAGACCCTGGTGAGTCACTTGAGCTCTGAAGGCTGAGATCTCATAGGTAAGGCAAGCAATTTGGTAATGCCAGGACTTGGGGTGCCACAAGAGCAGAGCACTGGCCCTGGTGTAGGGCTCTTGTTGGTAAGTAGCCCATCCCAATGCTGTGTATGTCTGCAGGTGACGGTACACTGCCTGCCCTTCTGTGGCCTTTTCACTGTCCACGCAGAGACGTGAGGAGGGACAAGTAAAAGCTGCTCGAAGGCTCTGTCCTCTCATTCAAACTCAGGGTCTCAGACTTGCCAGACAGGCTCTCTACCACTTGAGCCACACCCCTACCCCTTTTACGCTTTAGTTGTTTTTCAGATAAGGCCTTGTGTATTTGCCTCTGCTGGGTCTCAGACCAGGATTCACCCAAGTAGCTGGGATTACAGATTTGTCCCATTGTACCCTGCTTGGTTGAAATAGGGTCTTGCTACCTTAATGCCCAGCCTATCAATCCTTCCAGTCTCTGCCTCCTGAGTAGCTAGGATCACAGGTGTGTACCACCACACCTGGCCCCCTCCCCTCAGGAGTTTCTTGGCTCACAAGACTGCCGGCAGCACACTAGGATGAAACTGCTTCTTTCCTTTCCTTATCTCTGGCCTGCTCAGAGATCAGGTTTGCCTGAGGTTGTTGTCCACTGGAGGTGTCTGTGCCCCCTCATGAGGTCCTGGGACCCTGCTATGCTCTCAGTTTTTCTGTAGCATGAGAAGTCTGAGTCTGTGCGTGATGGGGCCACCCCAGGGTAGTCTCCAGGTCCATGATCCCCTCCCCAAACAATCCCTCAGTTTCTCCTTGCAGGTCTAGGAGAGGAGTTGACTTCAGAATAGAACTGGGGAGGAAAGAGGGGTGCGGAAAGGGGGGGGCAAAAGGCACAAGTCTGTCACAGTGTCTTCCAAATCAGGGGTGCATAGCAAGAGTGGGCACCTCTCGATGTCTCCTGTGGTCATTTGCTCCTTGAGCCCATTCTCTCACAGGACAGCCACCCCACCCCCAGGTGGAGAGCCCCTCTGAGCAGCTAGAGGAAATGTGAGTCACAGTCCTCGGCTTGGGAAATCCTGACTTGACAGTGAATGTCACCACTGTCATTTGCCTTAGAAAAGTCTCTTGTCTGTCCTGGACTTGGGCTCTTGGGACACACTGCATACTGCAGGGCAGTGGACACGTGGGTGGCCTCCTTGTGAAATACAGGAGGGAGAATGTCAGTGTGGTCTAGAACCAGGCTCTTCCAGAGCTGTCCCTGGTGCTGAAACGGGTAATCAGGAGACGTAAAAACAGTGGTGACCCTGGTCCAGGGTGTGCAGTGCTCATGCACACACATGGGTGTAATGACAGAGATTAGAGGAGAAATTACATTATGAATTGGGATTTTGTGGTGTCGGAGCAGTAATTTTTAAGAAGCAGTTTAATGAAGATGGATGTGGGCATTAGAGCCTCTCATGTGGAATCCTGTGTGCCGTCTGCAGGGGTTCCACACATACCACCTGCAGATCAATCACACATTCTCGCTCCATTCACTGCCCATATCTGCACAGGTGCGTGTGGCGTGAGGCATCCATGAGTTGCTGCAGAGCATGTGTGCATTTAACTAGCACTGAGCGCTCCAGGACAGAGGGTGGCTGCAGGTCAGGGTCCTGTCCAGACCTGGCCTCTGTCTAACCTGTGGGGTGTTTGACGCATCCCTTTCCAGTGCTGGCAGCATTCGGGCTTCATTATGTGGGCTCATGGTGCAGGTCCAGCAGGTTCAGAGAGCAGGTCTGGAAAGACGCAGGCACCCGGCTGAGAATGACCCAGTGGCTCACACACATGCCAGCACTGACAGACCCTTGGACCACGCTCAGGGATTCTGGCTATGGCCACACAGCCTGTGACTTCTAACTTGTCCAGCCTTGGCCCCAAGATTCCAGCTTCCCATTCCCACCACCACAAAGTCTGTGTGGAGGTGGGGAGAAAGACGCTGCTGTGCTAGGGCAGGTCCCGGCTACTGATGGTGGCTACTCACTGTCCGGAGCCAAGGGGGTGGCTAGCCTGTCCTCACCATGGTGCCCGTGTGAGGCTATACCTGGGTTTTCTCTCGCCTCCCCCGCTTTCCTCCTCCCCTCTCCCTTCTCCTCTTCCCTCTCCCTTCCTGTCCCCTCTCCTCCTCTCCCCTCTTTTTTCTATCAATCTCACGCAGCCATGCTGTGAGGACAGACACTCAAACTGTCATTGGCAAATGAAGAAACTGAGGCTGGGAGGGAACCCAGATGGCAGGCATGGGTTGGGGGGGCGGCTCATGCATGTCTTTCCAAGGACTGCAGCTGTGTGCTGCACAACCGTCCTCACTTTTCCTGCACCTGCAGGGCCACGCCCAAGTGTGAGGACCTGGGCTGTCTCCAGAAAGACATGGTCCTGAGCTCTGCTGAGTGGGAAGTGTTTGAGCCAGGACACTGTCCAATCCCTGAGGGTTCAGGCTCTCACCAGGGAGGGGAATGATGGCCCCTCCTGCATTGTTGTCTTGCTGGGTAAAAGCAGTCCTGGGAATAGCCTAGGGGTTGCTGCAGAGGCAGAGGTGGGCCTGACCACTGTAAGGGGTGAGGGTGAGGGTGAGGCAAGCCTGGGCAGGAGCTTATCCAGCTGCTGGAGCTTCTTTCCCAACACAAGTGCTGGGAACCCAGAGCAACAAACCCCATACTGCGGCTGGTTGTAAATAGGACTGTGCTGCCTGAGCCCACAGAGAACCACAGTGGGGATTAGAACCAGCTTAGTGCCAGGGTGGGTCTCCCCATCAGCCCCTTCAGTCCCCCTTAGTAGGAGCTCTTGAACTGTAAGCAACCTAAAAAACTGCATGCAGTGCTTCCAAATGGTGGAGTTAGGGACAACAGAATCAAAGAGACAAGGTCCTTGTCATCTACCTTATTGTTGGGCATTTATGTGTGGGTGGAGCAGATATAGTTGAGCAACAAAGCACAGTGATCCTTCAGTAATCTGAGATATTTGGATCGAAGATACCCCACAGATACCAAAATCCGAGAATGCTTACACAAAATGGACATATTGTCCCCCTCCCACATACTTCCAGTCATCTCTAGACTACTATGACACTCAATATAGGGTAAGTGCTGTGTAAATAATTGTTATTCCTTATTGTTTAAAGAATAAGGGCAAGAAAAGGCTTGTACATGTTCAGCACAGATGCAATTTTGGCCTGTGGTTGGATGACTCCATGGACATGGAACCTTGGATTGGAGGGCTGACTGGAATTTTAGGAGCTGTTCTAAAGGCTTGAAGACCTGGGAGCCAAAGATGAGCCCAGGAGGACATCCCCAAGGGAGTGGCATTTAACACACCTGAGAAGAGAAGGAACAAGGTCAGCAGAGAGCAGGAATAGAGCATTTGAGGAGATGGGTGACATCTTCACAGCCTGAAGAGGGGAAGCATCTGGGAGTGTGAGGGCCTGGAGAGAGGCTGGTGTTAGAAGTTGACACTGGATTTTCTAAAATGGATGTATCTGATTTGATTCCTGGAGGAATTATTAGAAGAACCTGGGGGAAAACAGTAGCCTTCCATTTGGAGCAAAGTAAGGAGGAACCCACAGGATAAGTGCTGAGAATTCAGATGGAGGAAAAGAGTATTTTTTGTGAACAAATACTATCAAGTCACCTACTGTGACTAGATCCTGGAATCAGGCGAGAGGAACCTACTTGATCTGACAGAGCTGCCGAAGATAGGAATGGCTTCCCTCTGAGGTGGAGGTGTTACCAATCAATGGCCGGGGTCCTGTTGCTCTACCCAGATAGGAACCATGGGCAGATGAGGAGAAGAAGCTCTTCCAGTGCTAATAATCCTGGGTCCTGGGTGGTTTTTGTTATCCTTGGTTTCTGGCGGTAGTGATGGCAGCAGCAGTGAGGTGCAGCTCTTGTCTGGGCACTGGAGTCGGGACCTTTAGCCCTACAGTGACAAATGGTACAGATCTTCGATCTAGGATGCTAGACTTCCTATCCTATGGGCTGGGCAGCAATCTGGAGCTCTTGCAGCCACCAGGACCCACGGTTTCTCTTCTCTGGCTTTTTACAGCCCTCAGTCTCTTTTAAGCTTCAGTGCTCTGCCCTCTCCCACCTTCTCTGTCCCTCCACTGTCCCTTGTTTTCTCTGCTGCCTCTGTATACTGACTCTGACCTGCTTATGCCACTGCTGCAATTGTCACTGTCATCAGTTCTGCCACTGCTGTCACAGCCAGTGACTTTCCCACTATTTACCACCATTGCTTTTACCTCTTCTTTCTTTGGGTATCAGCTCAGCCCACTCTGCTAATGAAGATCAAAAATAGGCAAAAAAAGAAAGAAAGAAAGAAAGAAAGAAAGAAAAGAAGCCACTAAAGAGAAGACTTGTATTGAGCCAAGCGTTGTGACGCCGGGGGACAGCACAGGAGGGTATTTCCTGCCTGACTCACAGGTGGGATAGCTTACTTATATAGCCATAAAGCCTGCACCCGTCAGCACAGTCCTTCATGCACATGAAGGACCACGTTGGCACCAATCATCACAGGCCTTCTGCTGGGCCACCAGGGGAAGTGCGCCCCCTCTGGCCTGGGTGAAAAGGGCTGATGGAGTTCACCAGGCTTGTGATGGCAAA
Source organism: Castor canadensis (assembly GCF_047511655.1). Classification (NCBI taxonomy): domain Eukaryota; kingdom Metazoa; phylum Chordata; class Mammalia; order Rodentia; family Castoridae; genus Castor; species Castor canadensis. Next base: position 2,026,280 of record NC_133395.1, on the reverse strand, counting down.
ATGTTTGGTGCAAGCTGGTTATAGCAGTCCTGGCTGTCAGAAGCTCAAGTTGTGCTTCTGCCACAAGCAGCTGTGGTTGCAGTGTTGCTTCCTCAATGTGTCTGTGGAGTGTTCATTGCAGCCAGTGCTGCTGTGAGGGCAGCTTTTGGTTGACAGTCCTTTGCTCAAGGGAGCAGGGACACCAGTGAAAGGTGTGACAGCTGTCAATTAGTGTCTCAAATCGCTCAATTCCTAACTTTTTAGCTTGTTTAAAGGAAAAAAATAAACACTAAAAGGAGTGTCTACCATAAAGATCTATCACTAACATTAACAGTGGTTTAAAGTGGTTTAACTACATTTAACAGTGTGCTAACAATGCTTAACTCCTGCCCTGGTGCTCCGGAGAGAGGTGGGCCCTCTCACCTGTCTCAGAGGTGTTGCTAGTGTGCCAGGTGACACATTCTTAGGACATAGCACCAATGGGACCTGCACTATAGGAAGGCGGGACAGGGTACACCTAGCCCCTTAGATTATATTCTGCGAGGTGTGCATTCCTGGGTAATTCAGTAGATAAGCATGTCTCAAGGTCACAGTAGCACCTCCTATTGGCTAGTTATTGCCTCAGTCAAGCTGTACAACACAATGCATTAAACTCAGTGACGGAAGCAGCAGCCCATGTTCTCATGGGTCTGTGGGCTGATGGGTGGGGCAGGTGGAGCAGCTCTGCCTCTTGCACAACTCTGCAAGATGCCTGGGCTGTGTGTCTCTTCATTCCACAGCCTGGAATTTGCACGGCCTCTACTCTACCTTACTCTGTTATCCAAGGCTGAGCACAGCAAGAAGAAAAGGAACTGTGTCCCTCACAACGAGGCTATGGGGAAGTTCAGGTATAGGACCTGCCCCCCTTATCAGAAGATTTCTCAGCCAACAATGTACATGATATAAAATGTTACTCCAGAGCAAAGATGCAAAAGTGGCTTGAGATAAGATAAAGTGGTGGAATGCAGGCACTAGAAGTCACCCACCTTGCACCTGGGAGCCTTCCAAGTTTCACCCAGCTCCTTGCTCCTCCCTTATGCCTGGCTGTGATGAAGTTGTAGATCTGATTCTGCAGCCCTCATGAGGTCTGATGTCTCCTGTGGAAGGGAGGGAGGGAGGGAGGGAGGGAGGGAGGGAGGGAGGAAGGGAGGGGCAGGGATGTTGCTAGCAGAAAGCTGTGATGACAGGAAGAAGAAAAACCACAATAATGAGATAAATGAATAAAGGTGAGTCATGTTCCCTTTGTGCTCAGGACAGTCACAGGCGACTGTGCCTCATCCTCTCCATTTTGTGAGCGAGGAGACTGACACTGAGACAAGTCCAGCCAAGGGGAGCAGAGTTTGAGTCTAGTCAGATTTTCTTGTGAAAAGTTGCAGATATGGTGAAAGCATGTAGAAAACTATGGTAAGAGGTGTCACATAACATGGTGTGGGTCACTCGAGGAGTGTCACTTGGGCATGACTTGGGGGCTGGTTAGTTGTCACACTGTGTTGGGGTGACACTGAGTATCATGGTTGTCTCTGCCTTTCTAAAGGGGTATGTTTAGCATAAAAGCGTGATCCACTTAAACATTATCTTATTATGCCTTAGAAAAACCAACAGGTGAATTTGTAGTTTGATTGGTGGAAGTGTATTTTATGCTATTTAAGTATAGTATTGCATAAATAATTAAATTATGCTACAAACAGAGAAAGTGAACACCTGTTCAGCTGTGTCCTTCAATGTCGGGCAGTGGTGCTAATGGTTATTTGTTAGTGATACACATAGGGCTCTGTCATCAGCACGAATCACCCAGGGGCTGCTGTGCTATACGGACTTCTAGAATATCAGAGAAGCATAAGTTAGCATCAACTGAGGATCACTTTTACATGTGAGATTGCTTTTCCCTTGGGTGGAACTGTCCATTTATTTACCTGTGCAAGTGCACGATGGATTTTTAGCTGCATTTAGAGAGAAACACTGACTGATTGCTGAGTGTGCAGTCATGACACGAAACACAGAAACAGGAAGGAAAAGTGTACAGGTGATACAGCAAGGGTCTGTATTTGTGGAATTGAGTTAGGAAACCATGCTCTACCTAACAGCCATGCTACTGTTTTATAGACAGGTTGCACAGTGATGTAAAACAGCACCTCATAGAAGGTCTCAGTGGATCTGGACCAGGTTGGCAGGTTGTCATGTGGACAGCCCTCACTGTACCGTATGTGGGCCAACTGGGGACTTGCAGGTAGCCTGGACACTGATCTCTCTCATCCTTGATCCCAGCTGCTTCTGTGTCCTGTCACTTCCACCCCTCGGGGACCAGTGTCCTGTTCCTATGAGCCATGGCTCTCTGGTTACTTTGGGACTGCAGTTGACTTTGCTAACCAGTGGACCTCAATGTTTTGCACAGCGCCCACACAAATAGGAACCAAGAAATCCTGGTGCCAGTAAGTTCTGAGGAGCCGCTGTTGGCACCACAGACACACCAGTCTGTGTGTGTAGACTGACATCCTACCATCTCCACTTCCCTCGGCCTAGCCAAGAGGGCAGGCCAACAGGGTCTGCTACCACCCCCAGCTCCATCTGCTTCTATTCTCCTCTATTCTTCAGCTGTGCGGGTTGAACTGTGTCCCCTAAAACGATGCATTGTTGTCTTAAGCCCTGAAACCTGGGAATGAGTTTTGCTTGGAGCTAAGAAGTTGCAGGTGTAACTAAGTCACAGTGAGGTAGGGTGGGTCCGTGTACAAGACTGGTGTCCATGTGAGAAGGGAAGAATTGGGGACAGAGATACACAGGGAAATGTGATTGGAGGGATGCAGCTAAGTGACACAACCAAGGAGGGACACTAGGAGAGACACAGGGAAGGACCCTCCCTAAAGCACTTGGAAGGAAACAAGCTGTCAGTACCTTGGCCTCGGGCTTCTGCCCCCAGAACTGTGAGAGAGTAGATTTCTGCTGTTTCACGCTGCCCAGCCTTGTATGTGGTCACAGCAGTCACGGGAAACTCTTAGCAGCCCACACAGGATTCCTTTCTACTCCTCCCTGCAGCTCCATCCTCCCATTCTTCCTCAGCCCTGGCCTTGACTTCAGGCTTCCCTAGAGGAAACCTGACCAAGCCATCACTTCATGTTTTCACTTTGCCCATTTCTCCCCTTCAGAGTGCACAACACAGATGTAATTCTGCATTTATTGATGAAAATTTGGTTATTTTCTGGCCCTTCCAATGGGAAGCAAGCTCTGTGAAGACAGAACTCTGTTTACTTTTATTACTGCTATATCTCAGTACTGGGCACAGGGCTAGGAACTGGAGCTGCTCAGTAAATGTTGGATGGATGGATGGATGGATGGATGGATGGATGGATGCATGCATGCATGCATGATCAGATGGATGCATGAATGAGTTCATGATTAGGTGGAGGGATGGAGGGATAGTCAGATGGATGGATGGAAGGGTAGATGAATGGTGGATGATCCAATGGATGATGGGTAGATGGATGCATGATCAGATGGATGAATGGATGAATATATGAACAAAGGGATGGGCGGATGGAGAACTAGGTGGGTGGGCAATGAATGATCGGGTGGATAGATGGATGGATGGGCGCATGCGTGGTTTGATGAACAGATGGGTGAAGAGTTGGGTGAAGGGTGACTGAGAACAGATGGAGAGCATCTCAAGAAATACAGTCCTCTCTTCCTGTATGGAATATGCCAGGCTCTCACAGGCTGTCTTTGAGAGCTTGAACAAGCTTCCCTCCAACTTTTCCATTTTCGCAAGGATCATCTCATAAATTCTCACAAGAACATGTATCTTTGCATTGTGTTAATTTTACAGATGAGGAAGTTAAGGCTGAGTATGACTCACCTGGGGCCATGGAGGACTGATTGTGGCCCTCACACCATATCTGTTCTCTTATGCCCACCCCTGGTGAAGGCCCCCAAGACTGACACAGGGGTGGTGGCTGGGCAGTCCTGGAGCAGAAGCAGCCTGCATCTTTTCTTAAGCAGGGACATAATGTCATTTCATCCCTGTGTTCTTGCCTGATGCTGAGGTGAATTGGAGGCTTGTCTCACTAGAACATTCTTTCATTCTTAGAATACTTTGAACACACACCTTGCTCTTTCTCCCAGGCAGATGGAGGGAGAGTGGTTTCAGAGAACCTTGTCTTACTATCCAGCTCTTTGCCAGGGGTCCACATGTACTGAGTTGCTCAGTGCTTCCTGCCAGTCCCCCGTGGGCTAGTGATAAGGGCCAACTTTAGTTCCAGGGCCTGTGATACCCCAATTATTCTTGGTGAATCATTTTGGGCACTGATTGTTACAGATTCCTCACGCATTTCTGTACAATTTGACAACGTTTTTCCAGAAATGAGAGGAAACTTGAGAGCACCTGTGTATCTACCTCCCCAGGTGACATGAGTGAAATTCAATGGGCACAGACCAGGCAACTTTGATTTAACACGTAGCCCGTGATGTAACTGGTGCTTACAGGCAGGGCTGCCATCTTTCTTCCACAGACTGGCAGGACAAGCGGGAGGAAGGTGTGTGGTTCCTGAGCCCCTGGAATAACAATGCACCTCCTATTTGTTTGAAGTAAACTGAGATTAATGATACGTCCAGTCCTGGTGTAATCATTAAAATTGGCTGCGTATTGCGAGTGGTAAAGTCCTCTTCTCTGGAGCTCCTGAGCTGGGCTGAATGGTGCCAGTGGTGACTGATGCCAGGCCCCTTAACGGGAGCAAAGGCGCTCAAGCAGGGAGACAGCTGTGTCCTTTGCTGATGGTTGTCCATGACTTCGGCGTGAACGGTGTTTAGGGTTAAACGTGAGAAACTCTGCTCTCTCCCTGCTTTCTGTTTCTCTTCTTCCTTCTTTCTCTGCTTCCTGACTGGGTGTTTTATAAGGTATGATTTGGGGTCAGGGAGACTTAAAAAGACATAACTCTCAGCAGAATATCAGAATGGCAGGATCCCCGGAAGAGGGCACCGAGTGCCAAAGGCCATGCATGGAAGGGGAGTGTGGCTTTGTTTTTCTTCTTCCATGATTGTCACAGACACCTGCCATAGGTGTAGAATCGATCCATAAACCAGTGCTGAAGCCTGCTTGATTCATCTACAGTGTGTTCCCCTTCGTTGCATGTCAGATTATCAAAATCAATTCCTTTTTGATTTTTGTCACAGCCAAGTATGTCAGCTAAAGGACAAAGAGCTCTATTTATGGAGAAGCGATTGTTGCATTACGAGTACAATTTTTCAGGAATTTAACCAAACAAACCAACAAAAATGCTAACTGAGAGCACATTTTTCCTGCATCATTGACTACCTCGTGGGACCCACAGCCTCCATGCTCTGGGAATGAGCAGGGTGCACAGACTGCCTCTAGCACCAAGGGCATCTTCCCCCAGCTCACACAGCCCCTGCCGCGGGTGGAGGTGCATTTCCTTGTGTGGTCTGGAAAGGGTCTCACATTGCATTTTCCCCCCTCCCACTCTTGGTTTCTTTGGCCCTGAAAAATTACGATGGAGTATTGATTTGTGGGGTGGGGGGTGTTGCCTGCATTAGCACTTATCCAACCTTCAGTCTCCATTCCTGCTCCCGTGTGAGATGTGGAGACAGCCACAGTGTGGCCAGCCCATGTCCTGCTGGTGGCTGCTTGCTATCCACTGGCCTCTGGATGGGCTACGACCTACTGCTGAATCCTATTTCTATTTGATTTCTGAGTATTTGTTAATTAACTTACTGCATTTATGCCACACGTTCACAGGTGACAGGTTTAAAATTGATGCATCTTACCATCCACTGCAACTTTTTCTTCTTAGTGGTACACAAGATAAAGTCGTGTCTTACAACAGCTGAAGTCTTGCTTCACTTTCAAATGTCATTGTGGGTGTGCCAGCCCATGCTTCTGAAGATGAGTTTGGTTTGGTGGTTCTGCCCCCAGGAAAGCACAAGAGATTCCTGGGAGCATTTAGTGTCCCCTCCCTGGTGGGTGGTAGTGTGGACACCCATGGTGGGGGGGGCGGTCACTGAGCTGATGCCAACACCACAGGCCTGATCTACTGGGTATCGATCTTCCTCTGTAGTGTGCATGAGTGTGTGCGTGTGAGTCTGTGTGTGTGTGTGTGTGTGAGAGAGAGAGAGAGAGAGAGAGAGATGAGGGGTTGATGGTGAGTGGTTAAGAGTGTGTTACAGGTTCCAAATTCTTTCTTGGAAGACAAACAGGCTTATCTTTTTAATTTATCCTCATTTTGCTACTTTGACCAGATTGTGGCAATTTTTTGTATGGGTTAAATGCCTTCCCTTCCTTCCCCTCCCCTCTTCTCTTCTTTCTTTCCCATCTCCTCTCTTCCCTTTCTTTCTCTTCTACCTTCTTTCCTGCCTGCCTGCCTTCCCTCCCTCCTTTCTCCTTCCCTCGTCCTCTGAACCCTCCTCCCTTCACTTTTATAGTCAACCCCTGGGGGCTGGTTTTACAGAACAGGCAAAGCAGTGTGGTTGTTTCCCAGGAGTCGGCTGGGGTCTGCACCTTGTGCCTCATCTCAGCAGTGTGGCTAGGTCCCACCGGGGAGCTGGGCATGGACCAAACACCCTTTGGGCCAGGACGCTCAGGATCGCACCAGCTAGTGGTAGGCCAGAGCTGTGTGTGTGTGTCGGGCCATCTCTACTGGCTGTGCTCACCAAGGCAGGAGGACCCAGGGCATCAGAGGAGGCAAAGACCTCTGGGTGTGGAGTGGTAGGGGCTTGGGGAACCCAGTTCCACACTAGCGAGTCACAGGGGGTGGGGTGGAAGGGCTTGCTTGTTATGTGACTTCCTGGGGGGTGTCTGGGCTGACAGATGGGTCCCTAGTGTGTTTTCCTCCACACTGTCTTGTGCAGTGGACTGGGGAAGAAGGGACTCAGGACTCGAGAGGTACCAGGCCTCTGGATCCACCTGCAGAACCACTTCAAGTGTGAACCCCAGTCCACTTCTTCACGACCAGCCGAAGCCATCAAGTCTGCTTGTAGCAACCCAAATTCTTTCTAGAGCGTTAGTGTGTGTGGGGGGGGGGCGGGGGGGAAATGACACTGTTGTTCAACATCAGTATTGAATTTGGGGTTCTGGGTGTGTGGGAAAGGCTTCAATGTGACCCTGTGCTCAGAGAGGACCGTATTTGGGACGGAGGCAACTGCTCCCCAGCCTCAGTCAGTGTAGGTGGGCCACTGGCACCTGGTTTGAGGGTGTGGAATCTCCCATTTTTTGACAGAATGAAAAGTGTCAGTGTTTGAAGGGGCCTGTGCTGTTCATTGCCAAGACAGTACTGCTTCTCTCTAGAACGGTCCAAATCAGAAAAATCTTGGAGACAGTCTTAATTTTGAGCACCATTTTTCTTGCTCTAATTTTCCCTTCGGAAATGATTTAAGGGTTTCTGCTATCGGCATTTGGTTATTGACTTGGTTTCTATCTACTGTGTTGCTCCTGAAAGGGGTCTTTTGTAAAAACCTGAAGTTAAACACATTCGTCCTCAGTGATAATTTGCATCGGTCGATGGCACCTTCCTGGGAGTTAGATGCTGCCTTTGCTTTTACTAACGAATGCACACGAAGGGTTCTCAACAAAACCCCTGCATCTGCAGCCAGGCTCTGGAGGATGGAGCCGGCTGAGGAATTTTCCCTTCCTGGCTTGGCTGCACTTCCAGCTTTTGCAAATAGATGGCACTTTCGACTTACTCTAGAGAATGGGCAGCCAGAGCTTGGTGCCAGGAAGACACTTGCTATGCTAAGTTGGGAATGCATTTGCTGCCATTCTCCAGGAGGCCAAGAAATTAAAATTAAGCCTCTCTGAAGACAGCCTTATTGAGCTCTCTTAAATGCTAAATCCTTAAACACACAACCACCCAGGTATGGAAAGGAGCGCATTTTATTATATGGTCTTACGTTTTGTTTTTTTTTTTAATGCATTGGGGAATGATGGTCTTTGCTCCAGAAAAGTGTGCTGTGGGGGAAAGGGTGTGGAGAAATGGCGAAACGAGTTTATTTGAAAATAGGGTTCTGTGGGTGTGTATGTTTCAGTGACTGCGATTTGTTGCAAAAAGTTCTTGTGAATAGTGGTCTCTTCCCTCTTTTTTGTGCCATCCGTGCATGTGTACACTTGCACACACAACACACACATGTGCACACACAGGCGGCACATGGACTCTCACGCACACCGAGGGGAAAAAAACCAGGCTGTTGTCTTGCAAGTGTTACTTATCATATTAATTAAAATCTGGTGACATGATAACACCGCCAGCTGTGTGGGAAAGCCAGGGAAATTAACAAACGTTTGATTTGTTGTGTTGCTAATGTGACACTTATTATACAGGTCAGAGTAAAACAATACCTCAGCCAAAATGTGCTAATGTGGTGGAAACTGTTGCAGTTGGAAAACCGCTGGTGTTCCTAGGACGAGGTAAACAGGCTGTACCTTTAAGGGATGATCTTTGGGTCTGAGCGCATGACCAAGTTTTTAAGACAGGGTGAAACCCTTTTCCTGCCCGTGAGAAGGAACGTATTTAAAATAATCTGAGTGTAAACAAAACATAGCTATTGTTTCGCTTTTGTGTGCTTTCATGACGACAGGAAGCCGTGAATTCTGCAGAAGGTGAGGGTATTAAGCTACTGCCCTGCGTTCTGTCACCACCCGAGAGTCAAGTTTATAAAGACAGGATGGCTTAACACCGTGTCACACTTGAGCGGCAACCGTGACACTCACTTCTTCATCCTGCTTGTGTGATGAACCAACGTGGAAATTGCTTTCAAACAACAGTCTAAGCAAAGGCTCTGAAATGAAAGGACTTGGTCCTTTAATTCCTGCCCCCACCTACAATCCTGCAATGAGAAGCAAGTCTGCCCTGTCTTAAAACACTTAGCAAACTTCGTGCTGTACCGTGAGCCAGCAGTTACAGCCTGGACATGCTATGTCTCAGAAAGGCCAAATGCTTCCTGTTGCCTTAATTTCTATCCTGTTTCTTGGAGTGCGAGCACAGCGTTTTGCACCTGTGTTCTACCAGGACGTCGGGTTTCCGAAGGACCCTTGCCCTGCTGCCGGCTCACCTCAGCACTGCATTTGCTGAGCTGGGCAGGATTTCTCCTCCTTGCTTCCTTCTGGTGTTTTGCTCCCGCTCCTGAGGCGGGGTGTGACAGCCTGTGACAGCAGGTTCTGCAGACCCTGCCAGTGCACAGGAGTCCTTTGGAGCTGAATTTCCAGGGCGCAGTGAGGATCAAAGGTCAAGTGGCAGATTGTAGCTCCATCTTGCCAGGTGGCTGTGCTGGGCATGGAGGGCAGATAGCAGAAAGACAGGGCGATGTGGGGTTGTGCAGGGCGGGGAGATGGTTAGTTCACAACCTTCTGAGCCTTGACACCTTTTGTGATGCCCCAAATTGGCTTCCTTCTAGGGCTCTGTCCTATGGAACATAAGCCTCTCTCCTCCAGGACAGACTCAGGAGCCAGGAGGACCACACCTTCCCTGTGGGCTTACCTGGGAACCTTCGCAGGCCTGGGGAGGCCTCAGCCCATACCAAAGGCGGTCTCTGACTTGGATCACTGGGTGTGTTGTGTATCCCAGGATCCCGAATAACTCTTTCAAGAGCAAAGGCTGACAATTCAGGCAAGGGGCAGTTTCTGAGTGGGGGAGTCTGGCAGACCTGGGCTCTAAGTTGTGACTTCAGAGGTGCTGAGTGGACAGTTTGCTTCCAGCTGTGTCTAGAGAGAGGCCTTGCCGCTGATTAAATAACACATGTACCGTGTGTGAGCAAAGCACGACTGGGGTAAAATACAATACTGGGTACACATTTGCACTCGTGAGGAGGTAATTTTCAGCCCTATTCAAGCTGAGGGAGCACAGAGAGGTTAGCTCACCAACACAACTTCCTCTCCTCTAAGTCCAGTAGCTTTGATTAAGCCTGTGTGACAGAACTGGCATTTCAAAATACAAAGACATTTAACTCCGACAAAAAAAAATAGTTTATTTAGCTTTGAATGGATTTTTGCTTTGAGAGCTTGTTTTTTTTCTAAACATTAAATTATTAATGAAAGAGCAAAAGCAATAAGTGGGGAGGGACAAGAAGAGCTGGTGGTGGCTGTCAATATGCAGGAAGCAGAGGATTTCCTGTGAGTCTATGGGGTTTTCCCTGAGTCTTGGGAGGTGCTGACAGCTGAGGCCAGCATGCTTCTGTGTAAACCTCCCACCTCAGAATCCTAAGACAAATCCATAATATGTTCAGTGATGCCAAGGAGAGCGAATTTGGTAACAGAGACGCCCAGCATACGATTCAAATCTACTGAGTAAATGTCACCCAATACCATTATTTATATTGTAAACACACGTTCCCGTTGATGAAAAATCCCGGTGTGTTATTCTATCAGGGCAAGATGATTGAATGGGAATACACGGTTCCAGCAGCAGTAGCAACTACTTTCCAAGCATGATCTCCTACTTCTCCTGTCCCATAAGACAGCTGGAGAAAAGGACGCATATCTGTGCTGGCCGGTCGTAGAGGGTGAGCACTCCCCTAGATCAGAAGGCAGCCAGTCTTCTCTGTCCAGAGCTTGTTAGGGTTTATTGATGAATAGGAAAGCCAGTGGCTGGTTAATATTATTTATTTTGAATAATAATTTCCCATCACCCATCACAGGAGGAGGATGTGCAGGCCCGGCTCCCGGCTGCTTGCTGGCCAGGGCACCTAGCCCCACAGGCAGGATCCTTCTTAGACTGGACATGTGGTGACAACCCAGCAAATTGTGGCCAAGTCCTGTGAGACAGGGGGCCTTTTTGGTGGAATGAGCGAAGCTACCTATCAGAGCTGTAACTGGTCCATTCCCATAATTTGTGGGACACTTTTTCTTCATCTCGGGGAAAGGTAGACATAGATGGCCGCAGGCCAAGGCATGCTCCCCTCTGAGAGCATTGTGTCAGCTGCAGAAAACATTTGCGTTTGGTTTTGTCATCTTACTGCCTTCTGATTTGCAAGCCCCTCTTTGACTCCCTGAATTGGGGGCCGAGACCACCCAGTATCTCCAGATCCCCGCTCCATGCCACCCCTTGGTGTTCCCGCATCTCCTAGCTACTGTGCCGCCTTCTAATCAGTCACCTGCGGACTCACACTCACACTCACACTCAGATCCGCTTTCGTCGCTCTTCACGGAACACCGAAAACGGTTAAGTGACGCAACGCAGCAGCTTTTTTTTGTGTGGTGGTTTTCAGTCTGTTTAAAGAATTTGGGAAACTTTTATGTGAAATAGACAATATTCCCACACTTGCAGCCCTGCAGGAGAACCAGCGAGCACATCACCGAGCCGCAGTTATTGTGCTGCGGTTCTTCACGGTGACTTAATTCTCAGTGGGGTGTGTGTGTGGTGTGTGTGGTGTGTGTGTATGTGTGGTGTGTGTGTGGTGTGTGGTGTGTGTGGTGTGTGTGTGGTGTGTGTGGTGTGTGTGTGGTGTTGTGTGTGTGTGGTGTGTGTTGTATGTGTGGTGTGTGTGTTGTATGTGTGTGTGTGGTGTGTGTGTATGTGTGGTGTGTGTGTGGTGTGTGTGGTGTGTGTGGTGTGTGTGTGGTGTTGTGTGTGTGTGGTGTGTGGTGTGTGTGTGTGTGTGTAGGCACACTCTGTTCTTTTAATACAAGAAATGGAAGTCTTAGATGACTGAGATGCTGCTCAGTTACTTCCTTACTTAGGAGGGAGACAAGGAAACGCCTCTGACCTCCGTGCTACCTCTTGCCATTTTGTCTGCAGGACACTCTAGCTCTGAAAGACCCTTCTTCTGTTTAGAGAGCAGAGTGAGCCACCCTGTCCCACGTCTGGGAACACGGCGTTGATATACCGTATCCTCTCATTTTCCACAAATACTGGGGAGGGTGTGGCATAGAGAAAAGCAACTCAAAGGATGGTTTTTGAGAAAGAGCAGTTTCCATACGTCAGCACTTTTTGTGCGACCCACGAGGCGTTCTGCTGTGATTTAGACAGGAGTGCTCTATCTGCTGTACCTGCACCCGTAAAGGATGCAGAACAGATCCACCAGGAACAAACTCGATGCAGGAGGAGCCCTCTTCGCTGCTGTAGCTTTAAGGTAGACAGTTGAAATGTCTGAAAGTCGGGCTATTCTGGGTTCCGGTTCTCACAGCAATTGCAGTGCAGTCATGTTCGCGAGGCTTGGTGTTAGACATGCCGCTAGAGTTTCTGTCTTCCAACAGCTCTTTTGCTCAGACTACCATCCCTGGGAAGGAAGGCCTGGACATGATGAAGAACTGAAAAATGCAGTTTAACTCAGGCATGAGGGTTCTTTCATATTAGGAGATGTGGCACTTGTGACACAGGACAGAACGGGAGCCAGAGTGGCAGTGGGTAAAGACCCTCCCGCTCTGGCAGGGCATTTGGACTTGGCTTTTAGGATGTCACACTCCGGGGCTCACCCTGGTGAGGTCCTCACCAAAACTACTGCCCAGGGGCACACCTGGCCACAGCCCAGCTCCTGGAGCTGTTCAAGCCTAGAACTGAAAGCTGAAATGCATTTCAACAAAGCACAATGACAGACTATTAGAACAATAGCGCGTTTTCTCTCATTTGACCTGACTCCCACCCTGTTATTTCCATTTCGAAACTGAGGGAGCTGAGATGTGGGGGTGCACACCTCATCCAGCAGCTGCTTCCTGACCCAGCAGAACCAGGGCTTCAACTCGGACAGTTGTCTCTTGCCTGGGCTGCAAGCCCTCTCCCATTATCTCTGCCTTCTTCTTCTTCAGCTTCTCCTCCCTCTCCCTCACCATCGTCATCACTAATCATCGTCTTCCTCCATTTTGGGTAGAAAATTTGTATCATCTATTTTTTATTACTGTCTGTTAAGTGTACACGATGTGGATTTCATCATGAGTTTGCGTGCATGTTACAAGGAGCTGTCATTGCATTTAACTCCCTGTGGCCCTCACTCATCCCCTTCCCATCTGGTCCCCTTCCTATTCCCTGATAATCCTCCTCCTTCTTTTCTGTCTTTGTTTTTTCTTTAGGTTCCACATATGAGAGAGAACATGCAGCATTTGTCCTTCTGAATCTGGCTTATTTTGCTAAACATGATGTTCTCCAGTTCCATCCATTTTCCTGCAAATGACAAAATTTCGTTTCTGTTAATAGCTGAGTAAAACTCCATTGTGTACATAGATCACATTTTCTCTATCCATTCATCACTGATGGGCAGAGCTTGACTGACTCCATGACCTGCCTCGTGTGAGACGTGTGGTAATAGCATAGGTGTTCAGGTGTCTGTATAACCTGGTCACCCACTCCTGGGCACCCATGGTGGTTTTCAGAAACATCATGGAAGGCTTGCTTCTCTGGGTCCTGCCCAAGTCTGTGATCAACAGAAGGTATTTTGTTCTCATCTTTGCTCTGAAGCTAAAGACTGAAGAACAAAGTCAAGGTTGAACTGGCTGTGGCTCTTGCAGTGCCGCGCTGAGTCCCTTTTCTTCCACTTCCAGCTCGTGGCCTCCTGCTTCTATGACTTGACTGGTAACCACGGTGATTCTGCCTTGCAGCCTTGGGGACCAGAGGGCAAGAGTTGACCTTGGTGGGGGTGGGGTAGAAGCCTGCAAAGTTTCCACACTTGTTACTGTGCACTCCAGTCCAGAGCCTCACAAGAAACATTAGCACCCTGAAGCACTTCATTTTCTCCTACAGCTTCTATAAGGATGGGATGGATATATATATATATATATATATATATATATATATATATAGAGAGAGAGAGAGAGAGAGAGAGAGAGAGAGAGAGAGAGAGAGAGAGAAATAGATAGATAGATAGATAGATAGATAGATAGGTAGATAGATAGGTAGATAGATAGGTAGATAGATAGATAGATGATAGAAAGAACACACAGAACCCACAGGTATTCAAGAAACCTGTAGGAAGACATGGCTACATGAGAAAGGAAGAACTGGCTGAAGTAACCAGGTCAGGATCTTGGCACAGCCCCTTCTGGAGAGGCTAACTTGTTTCTGTGTGCATGTCCTGTGGGGTTAGCTCCAGGCTACAGAATCCAGAAATAGCTAGGAGGCGAGGACCAAGACTACTTGTGGGACTGGACTGACCCACCCAGCAGATCTCTTTCTAGGTGTGGGTAAGGGAGAAAAAGTAAAACACCTTTTGGTACGTAGGCTCTTAGGTACCCCATCCACTCACTCACTAATTTTTTTCTTGAAAGAGTTAACTGTTCAGTGATAGCATGTTTATTTCTTTGATTCTAATTTCCAATGACACAGTGACATTCAATTCAGAAAACTCTATCAAAGTCATCCAAATGCCTAAGTGCTCTTGCGATTAAGTTTACCTTATCAAGCTCTGCTTAATTGCACATTGACTTTCTCTCCATGGCCTTAGGACACACACAGCCCCAGGGAGGACTTGCCTGTCCCAGGATGGATGGGAGGTCTCTGCCTCCTTCACGTGTGTCCTCTGTTCCATGTTTCCAATGGAGCATGTGGAAGTGGCAAGTGGCTTTTTAGTGATGCAGGGACCAGGGTGCTGTGCTGGGGACACTTAGTGAATGGGGACGCCTCTGGGGATGCTGGAGGTCAAGGGAAGACTGGGTTGCTCTCTCTGAGAGGGACTTCCCCCAAGACACCACCATGTGCCTGCCTAGACACCGAGATAGGTGCCAGGCTGTGCCAAGCTCTGGGGACACATGGAGATGCCTGTCCTCAGGGAGAAATGACAGAAGCTGGTGATCTTTGGGCAGTTTGGAAACAGGTGCAGTGACCCCGAGGCAAAGTGGCTTGGTGTGTCTGATGAGGGAGAGGCTCTGTAGTAGCCCTGTAGGGTGCACAGGGTGTCATCCAGTAGGGTCAGGGCCAAGTCAGACAGGCCCTGGAGGCCAGATAAAGGATTTTGCATGTTACTCTAGAAGCAACAGTAGCCACTGAAGCAATGGGTGAAGTTTAGAAATTGGTACATTTTTTCTTATCTATCTATTATCTGTCGTCTATCATCCATCTGTCATTTATCTATCATTTATCTGTGTATGTATGTATGTATCTATCTATCTGTCTATCTATCAATCTGTCTGTCTATCTTACTTTAAAGAGATACCTTAGGCCAACTTGTGGGGATTAAATTGGAGAAGACCAAAAAGGGAGATTGTTTCTGGCTTCTCAACAGTTTCTCTGACTCTCTGCAGGCGAAATCCATCCTTGGTTGAGCGTTGTGTCTTTTTCCTACCTAACATTCTCTGGCAGCAAGATTTGCAGGGCACAGGCTCAGAGCAGTGCCAAGCTTCCCAGGATGGCTCCGCCAGCCATCAAACTCTCGGAGCATCACAGGGAGGTTTGGGGACGGCTTGGATCAGGGGAGGGATGTCAGTTTGTGAAACAAAGTGGTAGATTTATGAAAAATCGTTTTTTCTCTGGAATGTGAATGAGAACTAATTCTCTTAGTAAGTGACACACAGAATTTTTGTGATGAAGTATTTCTGGCAGACTCACAAAAAGAAAGACATAGAGCCAGGCGTAGTGGTACAAGCCTGTACTTCCAGCGTTCGGTAGGGTAAGGGAGGAGAGCAGAGTTTGAGGACAGCTTGGGCTCCATCGAGAGACCATCTCCAAAAAAGACGTACCATTACAAATACCCTTGCACCATCACAGGTGTTAACAAGTGACTGAAGGGGTGTAGGGACTCAACATTACACTTAGACTTCCTCATGATGAATTACAGCCCACCCTCTTCTCTGCTGTGTAGTATTCCATTGTGTGGATGTGTGACACCTTACCCACCATCATCTCATAGGTGGCGGCATGGCTAGCCCCCAACTGTTTGCTATCATAGACAGTGCAGCACAGCAAGCTTTGTATGTGCCCTCGAGCATGTACGAGAAGATGGCTGGGTCTTAGAGCGGTGTCCTTGCCCTTTCTTAAGACTGCCACTTGTTCTCCAAGTCACTGAGTGACCTTCAGCTCTAGTGTAGACTTTGCTGCACATCCTCAGTCAGAGCTTTCTGCACTTAAGTCAAATGACCCAGTTGAGGACTACCCAACCTGCAGGAGCATGTAGTACTCCCTCTCGCCACCAGCAGGCGCTGCACACCCCATTTCCAAGCATCACCAAGGGACTGGTCGGTCGGTGGTCATGAAAAAACCCCAACTCAATGAATGGAATATATGGTGCAATTTTCCAAGCAATAAAAGTTCCCGGCTCATACGGTCACTTCTCTCTCTTCCAAAATTGTTGGAATGGGAAGAAAATTCATGCAAAATGGAAATTAGAACTGGAATCTCTCAAAAGTCCTAGCCTTTAATTAGAAACATCCTAATAAAACCAAATTCTCTTCACTGTAAACTTTCTCAAGTACAGCCACAATCTCTGGGGGAATATCAGCATTAATCCCAGTAAGGGGGGTCCTCAGAAGCATCCTGCCTTGTTGGTAACATTTTTCTAAGGATGAAAGCCATATTGAGTGATTGAAAAATGTGCAGAAAGATCAAGATCCCAGTCATATTCATATGAAAGTGCCTCTGATAACACAGCATTGGAAGACGGTCTTGGAAACTCCATTTCTGGGCAGTGTCAACTGGGAGACTCATTAGCACTGCGAGGGTTCGGAGGGAGCTGTAAACCTGGGCTAAGCTGAGGTCAGGTTTTCAGGCTGTTTCTTTCAGTGGCCGTCCCATTCTCCTGTCCCATCCTGTCCCCCGATGAACAAGATGCTTTTCTAGAAAGCCCCCTCCGCACTAGGCAGAATCCAGACACCACCCCCTTGCACGCCTGGTTTCCGTGTGTGAAGCTGAGCTGATGGTACAGTACCCTCCCCAGGTTGGGGGGATGAGAAGGACCATTTGGGGTTGTCTGCAAATGTCCAAAGGCCATTTTCTCCCCCACGGAATAGAAAAGCAGGTGGCTGGGGGAGCTTAGCTGCCCAGGCAAGTTGCTTCCGAGTTGGGCAATGCCAGCTGCTTCCTCAGAGAAGAGGTGAGAATATGGTCTGGGTGGTAGAGAGGGCAGGGGATGTTGAGGACGTGGTGAGAGGACTGGTTTACTTGGAGCAGAGGGACTATTTTGGAAGCCATAGAGATGAGGGTGACTCTTGAGGAAAGCAGGGGTGACATCTCTGGTGCCAGTCTGGCGTTGGAATCTGAAGGAAGCATGGAGATCACATCCCAGCAAAATGTGGGGTCTGCATCCCATCCTCTTGTCCCGGGTGGATTTTGTGACTTCCCAGAAGGGTGGCGTGTGGAGAGAGAGGTGCTTTGGATGTCTGTCTACGTAGCAAGAGAGGCTGGCGTTTCTGTGCCATTTACTCGGGATGCTCATCTCGGCAGCTCGCCACCACCGTGCTTTGCATTTCTGCAGAGAACGGTTTGCACGAGCACCGTGCAGTCTGCTATGATCCATCCTGCAAAGCTGTGGGCTGAGCCCATGGCTGAGCCTTCTCTCTGCAGCTTCTGTTGGCCATGTGCCATTCTGGTGAGAGTCCTCGAGTCTGAGCTGAATCCTTGCGTGGTCATTTCCTGTGTGAGCATGAGCAAGTCAATCTGTCTCAGCCTCAGTTTCCTCATCTGGGAAATGAGGTCTCAGACATTTTTGTAAAGGTTTATTCAGACAGTTCAGCTAAGTACTAAGGAGAGTCATTGAGTCTGCCTTCAACCCAAACTTTTCATGCACTCACTCACTCACGCACGCACGCATCCATCCATCCATCCCCATGAATCTGTCTACCCATTCCTCCCTCACATCCATCCATCCAATCAACAAACATTTATTGAACATCCACTGGTGCTGGACATAGCTATGGGTGATTCCTGGATGAAACCCCAGAGTTCCTGTGTTCAGGACTGTCTTGGCTCAGTGGGGGGAGTGGGCATTTAATGCTGGAAGGGCAGACCCACAGGGGAAGATCACACAGGGAGGAGGAGGGCTCCTCCTCCAGCCTGCATGAGATAGGAGGTGGGTCAGAAAAGGTCCGCATCTGGAAGGATGCCTGGATATGAACCTGGCTAGGAGAGAGTCTGCATCTCACCTGGCGGGATCAGAGAGGTTGTTGGGCTTCAGACTCTCAGGCTCCACCCAGGCCTCCAGCCTCTGAGCCTGCTTTTTCACAAGACCCCAGGGGTACCTAGGTATTGAATTACAAGAGTTCCGGCTTGCGCTCTGTGATACCTGTACTTCCTTTTGCCCTCTGCGGTGCCTGTTAAATACAAATGCTTTGTAGAGTTCGGATCCCAGGGCCCTGTTTTGTCTCCATGGTTGTGAGCGTGTGTCCTCAACTCTTCTCTGATATCTTGCTTAAATTGTTCTGTAACAGGGTGGCTACTGTGCTTCCTTAGCACGCTGCATTTGGAGACCCAGATTTACACGGTAAAAAAGGCAGTACCATTTTCTAAGCAGATCAAGAGCTTAGGCGTGATGGAAAGTGGGATGAATAATATATAAACTAAAAGGCATCTACCTTCTTAATCTCCAAAGACTGTGTCCCCAGTGAAAGAGTGGTTCACTCTGTGCAGTTGCATCTCCATGGGCCACAGGGCATCTCCTGGCCTGCCAGCTTTTCAGGCTGTCTTGTGCACGGTTCCCAGAAACCCCTTGCTGGATGCTGAGCTGGCAGTGCCAGTGGCCTGAGACCATCACTCCAGGCTAACGGCCCCTGCTCTTGCTGCACTGCCCCAAGAGTGCGGGTCGCCTCTGCCCTGGTCTCCTCCAGGCTTCCCACCAACAGCCAGCTCAATTAGAGGTGGCCAGAGCTGTGCTGAGCAGTGGTGTGGGACAGGAAACGCTGCCTGCCACTGTTTCTGCTGCATGACATGGAGACACATCCATGGAATGTTCCCATTTCTGGCTCATCTGGCTGCGTGACAAAGGCACACATCAGTGAGGGGTGGCCCTCATGACCTTCCACCATACCAGACAGCCCCACAGGTGCCTGAGAACAGCATTGCTTCCCTCCCTCATCTGCTCCGCCATTCACCTGCTGACCCGACCTCACCTTAGGCTACCTGCATTCGCAGAGGAAGAGGGCCAAGGCTCTAGGATCAGGGAGGGCAGTTTACAACAGGCAGATATTTTATTTTTATCAAAAAGATAAAATGAAAAATGAGTAAATACAAAAAATATCAATGAATTAAATAAAAGCCACACAAAATTGCCAGGTACCTCTGCTGAATCCCGCTTCTCTTTCTCTGCATCCCGAGCCCAGACTCGTTCTTGGATGCCACACTTGCAGTTCCACTACCTAGTGTTGGAAAACTTGAGGGGATGACTTACTGTCACCCCAAAAGCAGAACCCATAGCTATCTGCTGCAAACTCCCTTTCCTGTATTCCTGGTTTCACTGGATGACAGACCTGGGAAGATGTCAGGAACACTTTTTCTTCCTTGTACTAAAACCCTAAAATATTCATTGGCAACTCTTGTCAATTATGCTATGTACATATAAAAATTTAAAATTATTTTACATCTATTATTTCTCCTCATTATATACATAGCACATATTTATTGTACAGCAGTTATAAAATGTAAAGAACTCGGCCAGGTGTGGTGGTGCACACCTGTAATTCCAGCTACTTGGAAAGCAGAGACAGGAGAGGAGGGTCATAAATTTGAGGCCAACCTGGGCAAAATTAGTGAGACCTGATATTAAAATAAAATCAAAAGGCTGGAGAGTGTGTCTCAAGTGATCCAGCACTTGCCTAGCATGCTTGAGCCCTGGGTTCAATCCACAGCATTGCAAAAATAAATAAAGAGATAAGTAAGCTAAATAAGTGAAAATAAAAATAAAAATTATGAAAGAAGTAGAAGTAGCACAGCCACTGTTGGTGTTACTTCTGGTCTTTTTCTCACTAGAGAAGCTCCTTCCTATTGGTCTATTTCTGTAAGAGAAATGCCACTCAAGCCTGCTCCTTCTGGGTCCCAGAGCCCAGCTTTCCTGATCTTCCTGACTCCTGCTGGCAGCAGCAGTGCTCCTGGACCTCCTGTCAAGTTCAAACTCCCAGTTCCTGCATCAAAGGGCTTTCAAAAATGTGGTTCTTATTCTGTCTGTGCCCCCTTACATCCTCCATGGGACAAAGTCACATTTGAGCTGGTCCCTTCTCTCTTTCAGACTTTCCCATGGGTCCTTTCTGCTCCAGGTGGCCTAGTTACCTGGAGTCCTGGGTGTAATCAATACTTTCCTCATTTCTTCAGTCTGGAATGTCATCCTGCCATGAGCTGGGACCCACCCCCATTTCTCCTGCACCTCCACCTGCCAGGGGGATGCCTGTGGGAAGTGCTGAGACCTCTGCTGCCCTAGCCTGGCCAGGCGTGAGGGGGACCTCTTCCTCACAGGGGCCCCCTGCAGCCTGTGGTTCACAAGACAGCCTCCCTGTCCTTATGCATCGCCCATGACAGGACCTGAGTGAGTGAATGTGGAGTGACTGGGTGGACTCGGGCAGGGTGGTGGTGGTTCTTTGTGTAACCAGATCTAATACATTTTCTGTCGCTGCAAACTTCATTCACCTTTCACCCTGTACATCTTTCTCTTTCCCATCCTCTCTGGCAGAGCAAAACTTACAATCCCTGACTGCATCTTAATGCATCGCCTTGGTGAAGTGGTCAGGGTTCTAGCATTTATGAGGGCTTGAGGTGGTCCTGGCCGGCCGGTGCGGTTCTGCTGTCAGGTCAGGTACTTGTCAGAGATTTGCAGTGGCAAACCTCTCAGGGCAAGCAGAATGGGCTGGGAGTAATAAGGCATTATTGACTTGTATTGAGAATACCCATCAGAAATATTGATCTGAAAACTAAGTGTTGACCAAGGTAGGCTCTGGTCAATATCTCACCCTGAAAGACAATACTCTTTGATGGTTCACAGAAAATATGTATTTTTCTACACATTTCGAGTGTCTTCATTAGTGATCTCTGAGAAATAGCCTGTGTATTAGGGGCCCACAGGGAGAGTTCTCACTTTTGTATTACATATTCTCCTGTCTAACACCCACCATGAAACATGTGCTCGCCAGACTGGGCGTGTGTGCCATCCACTTTGTGGTGTGGATCAGCAGGAGTAGGGCTGGCATTTTTTATCTTCAGAAAACAAGGCCAGATTATAGGGCAACTAGGATGGAGCCAGCAAACCCGGGTCTATCGGGGTAAACACTCAGTGGGTCATTTCAAGATCAGATTGATGACCCATTCACTTTTCTCCTAAATATCACCCAGGTCACAATCTGCACACGTCACTGCACATAGGCTGCTTGGCCTAGAAGAAGCCAGGATGGATGAGGCCCAATGTCCAGTAAGGGTGTATGTGGCATCTGAGGAAGCCATAGTGCATGGTGGCCCCAGTGGAGCTCTCCAAGTCGGGATGACATACTGCATCCCGAGGGCTCTCAGTTCCCTATGCAGGACACAGGCTCTTGGTGACATGCTGCAGACTTGACTCAGACCCTGGATGAAGGGATGGAGATGTGGTAGAGCTCGCAACTCTGTTCTCCACGGGGGGCCATCATTAAGAGTCTGCAAGCCCAGGGAGGCGGGCCTGAGCTTTCCTGCCTCTGATCCCAGGTTCCTCTCACTCTCTCCCCATCTCAAGCTCATTCCTCGGCTTGGTCTGCTCAAGTCCTGCTTCCCCACGCATCCCAGAAAGGAGCCATCAGTCCACATCCTGCTTTGATGCGGTCCCACCTTCAAGCGTTTGGGGACTTTGTGAGCATTTTCACTTGCTACACTGAGCGGCCAGCAGCGTCAGCATGGCTAGAGTAGTGCCTGGCTCCGAATGGCCCCGACACTAATGCCCTGGTCCCAGGCAGCTTTCCTGGTCCTTCATGTAGGTAGGTGGTGAAGTATCTGAGGCCAGTTTCTTTTCCTTAGCATCTTCTGCATCATTTCTGCACAGGTGTAATACACATGGAAGGTTCCAGAAGTGCGCAGATGTCAGGTGTTCTTTCAAGTTTTATTAAGAGTTGGCCACTATTTCGAAAGCACGTCACTCATGGACAGCCCCTCATGACATTGAGCCTCCTGAGGGCATGCCTGCCTCTGTCTGCTTTGGTGATTGTCCCGTCCATTGCAAAATATCAGGTGACCCACTTATGCCTTTGCCCAGGATCTCGCGTGAGGAAGTGGATAATTTTTATTCTGATTGTCCTCTTTTTAATTCTGTTGGGGCATTTGTTGAATTTTTAAAACTAAGCCTGTGGGTAGGTTTTTATTATTATCATTATTATTAAAGACAGCACAGGGAGCAGTTAAAAATATGCTATAAAAAGACCATTGGAGAAATTTTACACAGCCATGAAGAAGAACGAAATGTTATCATTCGCTGGTAAATGGATGGAATTGGAGAACATCATTCTGAGTGAGGTTAGCCTGGCCCAAAAGACCAAAAATTGTATGTTCTCCCTCCTATGTGGACATTAGATCAAGGGCAATCACAACAAGGGGATTGGACTGTGAGCACATGATAAAAGTGAGAGCACACAAGGGAGGGGTGAGGATAGGTAAGACACCTAAAAAACTAGCTAGCATTTGTTGCCTTAACGCAGAGAAACTAAAGCAGATACCTTAAAGCAACTGAGGCCAATAGGAAAAGGGGACCAGGAACTAGAGAAAAAGTGAGATCAAAAAGAATTAACCTAGAAGGTAACACCCACGCACAGAAATCAATGTGAGTCAATGCCCTGTATAGCTATCCTTATCTCAACCAGCAAAAACCCTTGTTCCTTCCTATTATTGCTTATAATCTCTCTACAACAAAATTAGAAATAAGGGCAAAATAATTTCTGCTGGGTATTGGGGGTGGGGGGGAGAGGGAGTGGGTGGAGTGGGTGGTAAGGGAGGGGGTGGGGGCAGGGGGGAGAAATGACCCAAGCCTTGTATGCACATAGGAATAATAAAAGAAAAAAAAACTATCTGGGAAAAACAAAGGAAGAAAGACCATTGGATCCGACTGGGCTGAGATCCACGGAGTCAATGACCCTAGAATGGACGATGGCGGTTTTCATCTACCTGCTGACCTCAACCCTATTGCACTTCCTTCCAGACCTTAGCTCTGACAAGGTGTAGTTCCCAGGACACCTGCCTCTGGGGTTTGATGCAACAGAGGTCTTTCTGGTAACTTTGCTCAGCTCTTTCCTGGGCCCCTGTCCCTCTCTGAGTCCCCACCCTCTCCCACGCATGTGTAGGTGTACTTGACATTCTGTGTCTGCCAAGCGCCATGTGCTGGCATCTCCTGTGCTGCCCTCCCGTGTCGGCATTGGCTGCACATTGCTGCCAATCATGTAAACAAGGCTTTCTTTTCAGCTTTGTGTCACTTTCAAGCTTTGTTCTCTGTTCTCATCGGCTGTTCCAACATCACCGGTTCTGAGAAATGTTTAAGTCTTTAGTTTATGACCTAAGTACCTCACAATGGCACGGCCAAAACTCACCTGTTTGATTTGACTTAGTCTGTGATAAAGTTTCTTTTGCATCCTTTCATTTTGAGAGTGCATAGGTCTGTAGGGCTCTCCTGTAATCACCAAGGCCATGGGCTGGCTGGGCTCTATGAATTTCGGTTTCCTGTAAACCGTGCTCAGCTCATCCTGCAAAGTCTGTGTTTTCATGTTTGTGTGGTGATGGGGAGAGAAGAGCACAGTAAACCAAATAGAAAATGGAGTGGAGAACAGGACACAGGAAGCATGAGGACCTAGAGCTGGGGGAGTCACTAGGGCTGCTCAGTTGGTCTGACGATTTCGTTCCCACCACCTCCTACCATCAAGGAAGAGAAGACTCCCTCCAACCCAGCACTGCTACCTCCTTAAAGAAGGAGATGGTCACCTGAGCAGTAGAGCTGAGGGCAGGAGCCAGTGCCTCAGGGACAGGCCTGAGTCTCAGCCCTGGAGGCTGGACTCCTGCTCCACTCCAGAGTAGCAACAGGGCCTCCTCGAACACAGAGGAGGAGCCGTCACTCTTCCCACTGCTCATCAGCCCAGGTCAGATGGCTTCAGCAAGAGCCCACGGCTGGCAGGGAACAGCCTGGGCAAGGCTTGGCTGTCCAGACGGGCACTGCAGCGGAGCTGGGGGATGAGTCTGGAAAGGGGAGGACCATGTTGGGAGGAGGCAGAAGTCACAGGTGAGGAGTTTGGATGTCCTGTAGCAGCAGCCTGGTGAGATCAACAAATAGTTCTCAAAGACATTAACCCAAACAGCTTCCCAAGAGCTGTTAGCCAGCTATGGAAAAGGCCAGGCTGAGGGCACAAAAGCAAGGATGGGGACTGGAGGGAGAGAATGGGTTTTCAACCATTTCTACCTAGAGTCCATAGATAAAAACCCAGATGTTGGTGGAGTATAAGGGAACAGGATTCGGAGAGGGGAGAATTTGTGAATATTTTCTGGATTTCTTGTGGGGGTGGCTCTGGAAACCGCCAGATTTAGGATAATCTCTTTGTTTTTTTCCAGGTTCTGGTTGATTGTATGGTTTGGAAAGAGCCATGTGCATGACTTAGTAGCACGGGATCATGGACGAACGAGGACACTCCTGTGCAGACCACAGGAGGGAAGGTTTCTCGGTTTGATTTGCTGATGTCTGGCCCAGAACCCTCCCTATGGGGCATAGGACATCTGGGGCAGATGTGTCCAGCAAATTAACCTCTGCAGGGCAGAGCAAGCTCATGGGCTTTAAAAATAGTAGTTTCAACAAAAAGCATCCGCCAACGATGCCACGGAGAACAGTGGTGTAGTTAGAACTTGCTTAGGTTGCTCATTTGATGGATGAAAAGCCAGAGCCCCAGAGGATGGAGGGAAGATGTATGGCTGGTCAGGAAACAGGGCAAGATGACTCTGGATTTTCTATTATTCTCTCTTCCATGGTGTTTCTTGTGTGTGCACATGCTGTACTCAGGGCTAGCGTGTTTAGGAAAATGCATGGATTTTCCTTAGTATGGAAACATCACTGAGAATATGGCAGACATGTCAGAGACCAACCTTGTCCTTGGCAAGTATACACAGAAGTTTACATTGAGGCACGTGTGTAAGTATACACAGATGTGTGCGACCTACACTCGGATGGTTCAGTGAAATCATATACACAATATGTGTGTAGAATAGATATTTTGAGAGAGAGAGAGGGCACAAGACTGAGAGAGAATGCACACGGGACTGCTCACAACTGAGAGCACACACAAACGTACCATGGTGCTGAACCTTTATGAGTCTGGGACGAAGGATGGACGAAACCTCTTAATTCTTGAATTTTTTTTTTCCTGCAAGTTACAAAATTTTGTGAGAATCTGCCCCTCTGAAAGCAAATGCTGCCCCAAAAGTCAGGTAAAAATGCTGTGGTTAACTGAAGTGAGGAAGTGAAAGTTTGAGATTTGTTAGCAGAAGTTGAGTGGCTTTGCATTGCAGTACTCACCATAAAGAGCGTGAGATCAGATCTGGGTTTTGGTGAGCAGTGTTAATGTGTGCAGTAGCAGCTGTGACAGCGACGCAGCCAGGATTTGGGGCAAACACCAGAGCCTGAAAGAGGCAGGAAGGACTGTCCTGGAGCCTTCCAGGGGGCACAGCCCTGCCCAGGCTTGGATTTTAGACTTCCAGCCTCCAGAGCATGAGGCTAGGCCTCTGTTATTCTGAGCCTCCCCAGTGATGGAAACGGTCCTAGGAAACTGATGTGCCATTGCCAGGTTTTAAATGACGTGTGAATGTGACCCTGTTGCTGTGGAAAATCAAGGGGAGGCCTGGAACAGGTGCACAGAGGCCCTTGCATCTATCCTAAGGGTCAGGAATGTGGGTAGATTCTTGCACTTCCCCTGTGACCTTGGTCTTGTTTTCAGTCTTCAGCCCCCTGGCTCTCCCTCTAGCTCCTGCACTGCTCAGTGGCTGGATAGACTTTAAACCCATCTCATTCACCTCTTTCTTAAACTTTTCCAATGGCTCTCCATTGTCCCTGGAAAAAATAGAAACTCCTTTACATGGTCTGCACATCTCTTTGTGATCTGACCCTTGCTCTCTCTCTCTCCTTTGTACTCTGCCCCTCTCTGACCCCTCCACCTCCCTCCCTTATTTCCTTAGCACTTCATGTGGGAGGCTGGAAATATGGGCCCCCGAGATGGCCTGCTTATGCCTATGCTGATCCAGTTCTGATGATTACCAAACCTAGTGGCCCTCCCCTGGGGTGATATTTGCAATACCTGGGGATGTTTGGTAGTCACATTTGGGGGGAGGGTAGTGGCAGCTAGTGGGTGGAATACAGGAGGGGCCACCGAGCATCCTGCCATGCACGGGACAAGGAATCACCTGGTTGAAGATACCATTGGTGCTGCTGCCTTAGCCTACGACCCAGGTATGAGGTCTGGCTCCAAGGACGGTTGGGAACATCAAGAGGAAAGAACAAAGGTGTGAACCACTGCATAGGAGGTGGTGTGGTGGCCTTGACAGTAACTCACAAGGAGGGAGTGGTCACTGTGTGCTTAGGTTGGTCCTAAAGATTCTGCCAGGGTGCAAACAAATTCCAAGTGTCCCCTAACTTAAAACCCTATCTTAGTTGTAATGCACAGAAGGACACAGGGATGATCTTTCATGATGTGATCTTAGTTTTTGGTTGCTTTTGGGATTTGAAGGCACCCTCTTTTTCTTGATCCACAGTTTGGGGATGGTTACAACAATCAGCTGTCCTCCAGGCTCCTCTGAATGACCCTCAGAAGTGGCATAGAACTTGCTTTGAAGAAATGCATCCTCCATAAATAGCAAATTTGGCAGAAAAGCTGGGTAAGGTCCCATGATTCTATAAAAACTAGTGTTCATTTTACATAAAATGTCAAGTTGGTCTTTAAATAGCAGTCTCAAAAGCACAAGTCATTTTATTATCCATTAAGTCACTTAGCATCCACTATACAATTTTTCAGAGTCATTTTCCCTAGAGGGGCTGCTGATATACAGTCTTCCTGCAAAAAAAAAAAAAAGAAATGGTGGTGGGAGCAAAGGGAGAAGTTGTTGAAAAGAGAGGGTCCTGTAGGCAATGTCTTATCACCTTTGTTTGGTAATTTGGGGAAAATGCAGACATCAAATTCCAGACAAGGAGTCGAGAAGGAAATCTTGAGGTGCCATTGTAAACTCAGGACTGTGCTTGGTGCCACTCAGCGTGAGTTTTTCTTGCTCTGCTGCCACACTTAGTTCCAGCTTTGGCCGCTATAGTCATAAATCCACTGTTAGTCCCCATTCTCTGTGTGACACTGTATTAGGCACACGGAAAGAAGATGCAGTTTCTTCCACAGCTGGAGATCCAATGTGGTTCCAATGTGACAAGCCCACACATTGGGAGTCACATGGAGACCCCCAAACAGTACGCAGAAGCCCCCCCTCTCTCTGTGGGAGTCTGCCACTTCAGATCATAGCATGGTTTGCAGGAATTCTTCAAATACCCTGAAAGTGGCCTGCAAAGTATTAGTTGTGTCCTTACAGACTTTATTTTGGGGATCCAAGGATCTAGTGTTTATCCAATTCTCAGAAGAGTTAGTGACCTCCAGAAATGGTGAGACTACAGTTCTAGGGAGTTCAAAGTCCCCTGGCAGGACTCAGTGAGGTTTAAGTGCAAAGCTAGAGGTCATCCTGACAGACTGCCCTATGTGGCTGGGGGGAAGAAGTCATGGCTGTGACAAGCAGAAGCTGCCCTCAGCTCATCACTGTGAAGAAAGCCTGCCAGCAAGCTCCTTGCAGACCATGGCTTAAGGCTGAGCCTCTTCAGTGTTTACTGTGCTCACGTGTCATGGCTTTTGCATCATTTGCCAGGTGTCTTTGGCTGGAGAAGATCCCTGGTGTTCAGGGTTGGGTGACTGAAAAGGAAGGAAAGTTCTTTCCGCCTGCCTGCGTGATCGCCAAGGTCCTTACTCTGCTGAGGGGTGGATCATGGGGATGTGTGTGATTAGGAAAGAGCTTACAGAAGCGGAATTCTCAGAATCAGTTTCAGTGAGGTTAAACACCAAGAAGGTCCTCGAATCCATTAGAAAGTGCTCCAAGACATCCTGCAAACTGAGGAGGACATGCCTCTTCCCACCAATGGGAAGGTTGGTGGCTGCTGTGTTCAATGCTGTGCTAACCTTTAGTGCAGGGACCCAAGTTGATGTCGACCCCTTGGTACAGTCCTTGAAATTGTCATTTTCTTCCCCTGACCTGATGTCCGCCGATGATACACTCATTGCCAGGGTTCCGGCTGGCGGGGCAAATTCCCAGGATGCTGAAGCATTGCAGATCCTACTGTATCTCTCAGGTTTAAGGTTTTTGATTGGGTCACCCCTTCTGACCCCTTGAACATGGACTGTTTCTGGAGATAAAACTCAAAATCATAGCTTGTGTGACATGAATGCTAACATTAGCCATACACAGGGCCACGTCTAGCAGGCGGCCTGGTGGCCACGATTGTCTGTTGTGGAGCTCATGGGGTGTCTGGGCAGCAGGGGGCACCAGTGGTGAAGGCTGTGGCTGTTTACCAAGTGGCATGGAAGTGTTCCAACATTTTAACAAGTGGCCCAGCTGCGCCCATGGCTCACGGCCGAATGTCAGCCTGGCTCCCTCTCAGTCCATGGGGCTGTTTTGCTGGATCCCCAGCTCTGAACTTCTAGAATCCCATGGAGTGTGGGGTTAGGGAGCAGATAGATGCTCCTACTTCCAGGTTCCAGATGGTAGTACCTGAGACTCTGTCATCTGTCCCCTGAAAGGTGGTGACTTTTGTCCTTTTCTTCCAACCTCCCAACTTCATAGAACTTTCTGATGACACTCACACTTTTCATTACTCTAACTGCTGTAATCTGATTCCCCTGACCGAGGATGTGAACGGATGGCTATTGTGTGGCCACTGGACCACAAGGAAGCATCAGATCCTGGAGCCACGGTGCCCTCAGGTGTTGGGAAGCAGGTAGTCCAAAGAAGACCCCAAAAGTAGTGTCAGAGGAGACAAGCTCAAGGGGTATAGCTCAGCAGGTGTGCTCACCTGTCCACATGTTGCATGTCCCATTTTGGGTCTTTTCCTCTGCGTGGACTCCTTCTCCATTCAAATATTACCAGTGCATTTAGGTGATATTCACCTTCGTCTCCCTCCCTCTGAATTTCCTCTTCTGGACTGCCACTGCCCACCCAATCGCAGTGATTTATCTGCACTTCTCTCCTGACCACACTGCATGTTCTCTGAGCTGAAGGTGAGTTCTGAATCTTACTAACTCCCCAGTGCCTGAGGGCATGGATCTAAACCAGAGAAGGGTTTAGGTGACAGACTTACTGACCCTTTGCATTCATGAGCTCCCTTGTTTCTGAGGGCCACCCTGTGAGCCAAGAGGTTGCTGATTACAGGATTTACACACTTGATAAACTTTGTAATCTAAGTAGACTGGAGGATGAGGCTGCAGAGGTGAAGGAAAGCAGTGTTGCCAGTGGCTCGATGGATCTCTGACAGAGCTGAAGATTTAAGTCACCAGTGACATACTTGGACAGGGTGACAGGAACTTAACATGTCAGCATTGTTCCGATGTAAGACTCGCTTTGTGCCTGCCTGGTGTCAAGGACGTATTTAAGGATTTGTTTCTGGATAACTATTTCCAGAGATGGAGAAAACACAGGAATTGGGGTGCAGGGTGTGTGGTTCAGTAGACCCATGCCTACATGTGGCCTGTCCCTTGCTGTGGCCCAGCCTGTTGCAGTCCTGAGTGGCCTATGTGCCATCCTGTCCACACTGGCCACTTTCCTCCAGCCCAAACAACTATGGAGTGAGTTTGGGTTCATGTCACTCTACCAGGAAGCTGTGTCCCCAAAGTGAGGTCTGAGACCATGGGCACCTCACTGAATTTGGGCTCCATCCTCTGTGAATTCAGTGCTCCTAGGTCTCAGCATTTGTGAGAAAAAGGACAACTTGGCAAAGGATAAGGGAAGACTGAGAGGGAAAGAAAGGAAGTTGGTGGTAGAGGAGTGCAGAGAGGCCCAGATCGCCCTCTTCCTCCCTTGCTACCACCTGGGAGGGCTGTCATCCTAAATTATTCCCAGTGCAGCCTCCCTGGCTGGGACTTCCTGGGCTCCTAGTTGAATCAGCGCCACAATGTACCTGCCTTCATCTCCTCTCTCTGCACCCATTACTGTCTCATACCTGTCCTCAGCCATCTTTAAATGCACATCTGACCACATTGCTAACCTGCTTAATCCTTTCTCAGGGTTCTTGAGGGCCGTCATTAAAGATGCCACCACAGCTGGCATAAAGGCCCTCTAGTATCTGAGCACAGTTGACCTCTGGACCTTTCCAAAAAGTGGGACTTCTTAGCCTGTGGATCTGTTATGATCTGCTGGGTCCACCAGAGCCTGAAGCATTTTCTTGAGCCATAGCTGGCTTCTTTCCTCACCCTGATCACCTGCTGTCTTCTCACAGGAATGCTCCAGTCCAAATGCCAGGTTCTCCAGGGTCTCCCCTAACTCTTAAAGGGAAGCCAACCCCCCAGCCTTTCGCAGTCTCATTGGCTCATGTACAATTGTGTGTTCATTTGCTGAGGTCAGAGTCTGCAGGTACTGTGAGATGCTGCCGGGCTTGGCTTATTGCCTTCATCCTCCAAGACCTCGGGTAGGACAGCCATCATCGAGACAGCATTCATATATGCCTGTGGGTAACAGGTGGTCCAGGGAGTCTCTGGTGAAGAGCTGGGCTTAGCCCCAAAGGAATATTTAGCTAACTTGGGGAGACAAAAGTGTAAGTGTCACAAAGCATTCTGAGTATCTCTTGCTGTGCAGTGGACCAACACCACCAGGGCTCTTGTGGCCCTATGGGCTGACAGGACTGAGCCAGGCTCTTTGCAGGACCCTCTTGGGGTCTCTCCCCTGGCTGCTATTTGGAAGTGCAGGCACTAGGGTCCTCTGAGGCCGGGAATGGATGCTGGAGGGAGTGGTCTCTCTGTGGTGCCTCTGTTGGTGTCCAGTGGCAGATTCTCTGTATCCATGTGGCCTCCCTATGTCATCTCAGAGTAGCAGATTGCTCTAAACTTGTAACCTCCCAGATGGTCTCCCAGTAGCAGATCCTGCTGCATACCATGGTCTCCCTGTGTGGTCTTTCAGTGGAAGATTCTACTGTATATCTGTGTCCTCCCTGTGTGGTCTTTTAGCAGGAGGTCTGACTGTCTACCTGTGGCCTCCCTGGGTGGTTTTCCAGTAGCAGATCAGCTGTGCACGTGGTGCTTCAGGTCCACCACAGGAGATCTTCTAAGTGTGGTCCTCTCAGCAGTGAGGTGTGAATCCAGGGTTCTGTCACGGTGTGGGTCAGGACACATTCACATGGGAGGAGATGCAGCAGGAGGCGTGTGCCTTGGGGCCATCTTTGGTGACTCACTACCATGTGGCATGATGAGAAGAACTTTAAAGGGGTGTGGAGGTCACGGTGGGGCTCAGAGGAGCCCCAGTGGGACCAGGAAGGGTGCTGGGAAATGACACTAGAACTGACTTCCCCATAAATGAAACGCAGCCAGATGAAGAAAACAGAGTACTTGATGAGTGAGTGAATTATCAAAAGAGTGATAAAATCAGGAAGTAGGATTTACTATAATTTAAGAAAACTTTAGGCAGAAGACATGGAGATGATAAAGCAGGTGCTTAGAGACCTTCCAGCCTGGATGCAGACTGTGCTCCACACTGTAAGCTTGGTGACCACAGACCAGCTATTCCTCCTCTTTCAGCACACAATCAGCTAATAATAGGATGACTTTATGGACTCGTTATGTAAGCTGAACTCCTAACACAGGGCTTGAAGAAGAATGGGACCATTCAGATCCACCGTCATTTATAATAGGGACAGACAGACACCTCTGACTGCACTTGGAACAGAAGAAGAACCCATCTCATGGAAAATTACAACTTTTCAAAAATCTAGAGCATCATTTTATGGCTGAAGTCACAAGGGCCCTTCTAACATGGGAACACTGGGGACAGAACACTGCCCTACCACTAACTTGTGCCAGAGGTGTCAGCTGGTGCTACGGGACAGAGAAAATGCTTCCAGAACCAAGAAAGTTTTGTTGGTGAATTAAGAAAACTCAGTTCTTCAGCACCTGAAGAACTATTAGGATAACAACAGGTGGCTGCGAGGTGGCTAGGCACAAAAGAAATATTCCTTGTAGTCCACAGTGAGGAAATGTGGCTGGGAAGTCTGGCCTGGGACAGCACAACACAGGCAGTCACCCCAGTGCCAGCAACTAAGGAACTGTGCAGGGTCTGATGAGAGAATGACAGCACTCTGTTGCAAGGCAAGAGAAGTATGGGATTTGAATGAGGCGAGAGACAGCGGGAAGAATGCAACTCTGTGAGCGTCGTACACGTTCTGTGGTCATCTACAGGGGGCTTCCGATCATCCCTGTCAAAGCTAAAGGGTAGCTTTTCTTGGAACATGATAAAATTCTTCTAAATTTTATATGTAATTAACTGACAAAAAACCCCAAGAAAATTATAAAAAAAAAAAAACCCTTAAACTTCTTTAGCAGCAGATACTCAAACACATCCATTTGTATAACTGATCAGAGCAGCGTGTGATGCTGTAGGAGTTGGCCAAATCAGAAAGCCCCAAACGGAGCCTGTGGTGGGCTTAGCGTGTGACACGTGTAATATTTCAATCAGTGAGGGCGAGGATTATCTATGCAGAATACCAGAATAAGTGGTAACCATTGGGAGGAAAAAGGTTAATTACCTAACTCTATCTATCATATGTAAACTCTAGTGGATTGAAAAATTAAATGAAGATTAAATCATACAGTAATAAAAAACATGGATGGATATTTATGTAAAGAAAGTGATGAATATTTATATCCGTGTGGGGTGAGGAAGCATTTTTTAAACACTGAAGTTGATTTTATGGATTTGATATAAAAACTTAAAGACAGGAGCAGAGCACTCAGTGTCTTACTGCACATAGCATGCATGACCTTTCATGTAGCAGTTTCTTGTCTTGGGATCTGCCGAAAGACAAGAATCTAGAATGTGCAAAGTAATACGCAGTAACATATTCAGTGTTATTTATACTTGTTGAAAACAGCCCTAATATTCATTTTAGAACCTTCACCTTAGGGTTGGGAATGTTGTTCAGTGGCAGAGCGTTTGTCTGCATGGCCAAGGCCCTGGGTTCAGTCCCTAGAACCAAAAAAAAAAAAGCAAATGAGGACAAATGCAGGAATTGGAAGAATTATGTAGAATGACAAAATGGATACATGACAAAATGTATCCAACAAGTGGTTGTGCAAAACCTCAAAGAGTGACAGTCAACAGCAACACAACTGGGAGGTGACTAATGCTGTACCCCCAAGTTTCATTTGTGCCCTCTCTCTCTCCCTCCCTCCTTCCTCACCCTGAGAAAGAGCAGAAATGTGTCCAGCAAGGCTTACCTTTGGGAAATGGAATTAGAGTCATCCTCCTTTCCTCCTCAGAGCTTCTGGGATTTTCTCCAATGGACGCCACTTTGTTTCTTTTAGATCCAAGTGGGAAGACGTGCCGAGAAGCAAAACAAGCCTATGTTGGCGCTGCACTGCCCAGACCTGTGCGCTCGCTGTGACTCTCCCCATCCTGTCCAGGCACCTCCAGCACTGTAACAGACACAATGGGCCCAAATCAGGTTCACGGATGCACTGTGGGGTACTTCCAGGGGGGAACGGAGGAGGTAGGGAACCTCGTGACCCCGGAGACGGGAGGGTCAGCAGCCCTGTCCTTCCAGGACTTTGACCGCTCTGGTTCTCGTTGCCGTCAGCATTCTGCCATGTGTGGCAAACTCATGTCATCTCTTTTCTGGGGCCTTTACTTTTGGATGATGACCTCTCCCAAAGGCCACCCTCATTGCTACCATTGCAGGTAGAAAGAACTTACCCTTGGGGACTTCAGTGCCTGGTCTGCACGGCCATTGCTGCACGAGTTAGTATGTTTGCAGGGGTCATCAGGAGACAGTGCGCGAGGCCTCTTTCCCTCCAGGTCTACCTTGTGCTGTTTAGCTGAGTGGTTGCCATGCTGGCTCAGAGGGGCCAGGTGACCCGGTGTTTGCCTCTAATCAGTGCACAGCAGCTGGTCATGCATCAGTCATGCACGGTAAATGCAAAGAAGAGGTTTTAAAAAAAAAAGTTTGGAATGTTTTTTAAACAAGCAAATCTTTTTAAAGTTCTAAGAAGAAAGGAAGAAAACTCCAAGAAGTGGAGCTGTCTTTGCAGTGGCTCCGCAGTGGGGTTGCCTGTCTCTTCAAGCGTTCAAATGAATGGAGGATCCCCTTAGAAGTGACAGCCCGGAGTGTAAGAATGATAAACGGCTCTGGCCTTGATAATTTTTATTAAGCACTAAATGTCACATTTAACCTGCATTACTGAAAGCAATTACCCACGTATCAACAGTCAAGCAGCACAGCGCTCGGGGCTGCAGAAGCACATTCGGCTCCATCTGGGAATAAGGATTTTCAATTAGGAGGCAAATAGCTACGGAGGGGCTCAGGTCCGCCAGTAGCTCCCAGAGGAGGCCGCCGAGTAAAGACTTCATACGCAAGTGATGGCAGCAGTGTCAGCCGACCGTCCCCAGCCATCTGCTGCCAGAGCAGCCGCACTTGATCAAATCTCAATATTTACAGACTCTGATCAGCTCTTGGGGCCAGGATGGCTCCCTGCCAGGGAGTTCTGGGAAATTCACTTTAAGGTGTGTTTCAGCAGGCTAATTAATTTACAAGCACCTGTTTCGTCGCTGGGAGCTGTTTCGTGCCACAGACGAGCCGCAGCCGGGGAGGGAGACTTTATCCAGTAAATTGATTTCAATTGATTTTAATTTGCTCATGGCACAGTTGTAGGTTTAATGTGAGTGGAGCCTGGAGCCCCAGGTTTTTATTCCCTTTTTCCAGTAGGCTGCAAAGATTGCTTATTTTTTGGTCTTTCCCTTGCTGAGAATGGTAGCTTCAAGCAGGAGGTTTGTGTGACCGGCACAGGCAGCCCCGGGACAGGTGAAAGTGCTACTGACTGGTTGGATGTTGGTTAGTGTACAGATGCCCAAGGAGACTCGAACTTCACATAAGCGGCAAGAGCTTTTTTTTTTTTCTTTTTAGCAATGACATACGTGTGGGATATTCTTATGCTTGTCCTATTTGTTGTCTACCTGAAGTTCAGATTTAGTCAGGCCTCCTGGATGTCACCTACCAAGTCTGGTGACTCTCTGTAGGTGCACCTATATACAGAAGAACAAGTTCTGCTCCTGTGTCGCCTCCTGTGCTGTGGAGCCTCACCCCTCCTGTGCTCTAGGCTCGGCTCTGGACATGGACACTGGCTCGTAGGTAAAGGCTGGATCAGGGTTCCTGTATGTATCACCCAGGCAGCACCCCCGCACTTTCAGGAGGCTCTGTGCCCTCAGATATTCTCTCCAAAGACGGGCCAGTGTCCCCAGCCTGCTCCTGCAGGCCCGCAGTCAGCTTAGGGACAAGGACATCTCTACTGTCCGTCAGTCCTAGGATGCCAGTGATAAGAGTGGATGAGAAACGATGAGGAAGAAATCGGGTCTTTCAGCCCATCACTGCACGCAGGTATGGATTAGTCAAAAGCTGATCTGGTTGGTCAAATTTTAGAAGAGAGCTAGTTGAAGAGAAGCTGGTTCAATACCAGGGGCACGTGGTAGAGAAGACGCCAGCAATGTTGTGGTAAGGGATCCACGGCTTTGGGGACAGCCTGTCCCTGTGCGGATTCTAGCCATCTGTTGTTCCTAGCAAGGTCTGGGTGGCTCTTCGACCTCTGGGGAGCGCTGGGGCCGCCATCCAGAAATGCAGCAGTCAGCATGGGGGCCAGGGCTGCACTTATCCAGGCTCGGTGCACTCTGCCAGGCCTGAAGCAGCTCTGGAGTTATTCTGGAACTTTCTCTGGACTGGCTGTAGTCTTGCAGGTACACTAATCCATTGCTTTTTCTTTTCTTTTCTTTTGAGATGGGGTCTCGCTATGCAGTCCAGGATGGCCTCCAACTTGCCACCTCCTGCCTCAGCCTCCTGAGCAGTGGCATTACATCACCATGCCCAGCTCTCTTAGTGACAACTCAGGTGTCGTTCCTGACACCATGTCTTCACCAGAGCCCGCAGGACAGTTCTCTTTCGTGTTGACACCAGAGGAAATTGAACTTCTCTTAGGTGGCCAGCCAGTGTTTACTTTGTGGGCGATGAATTCTTCTGAGGGCCACGGGGATGGACGTGTGCGCCTCTGAAAGCTGTGTTCCTTGCTCCAGAGCCGGCTCTTCTTTGAATTCCCCTGAGTGAAGCAGGCACTCAGTAATTACTTCTTGAATAAATGAGAAAACATATTTTTGAAAAGATAAGCAGAGAATCTAGCTAATTGGGTATAATTGGATAATACCAACATACAACTTAACCAGAAGGACACGGCTTAGCCTCACCCTTGGGGGGAAGGGATGATGGGATGGGATGGGAGGAGTCAATCCCAAACCCATGACACTGTGAAATGCTAGGTCCTGTGTGTGTGTGTACACAGGTATATTTATGCACACAGACACACACGCACAGGAGGAGCGTGTGTGTGTGCAACTCAACGGGAACAGATAGGCAGACTCACCTGTGTACTGCTTGTGAAGCTGTTAGAGATGGTATCGGTTGGTGGATGTCAAGAACCATTGTAGGGAAAGACCCCAGAACATAGGTGTGAGTAAATCAGAACATATGCACAGGAAGAACAGGACCCCTACCCTGGGCAAAGAGCCGCAGTGTCCAGCCACCACGTCCTCTGTCACACCACAGAGTTGAGGGGGGGTGGGCTTAATCTCACAGCCCACTCAGGGAAGAGTTTGGAAGCTTTGGGAAGTTCTATCTCGTGGGGCCCCATTCCCGCCACAGGCATGCATGTGGTTACTGCCTCCCCTCCCCTCTCCGTCCCATGGTGTCTGGTCTCTGCATCCAAAGGGTGAGTCTGCAGAGCATGAAGGTGGCTGGGCTGTGGAGCAGAGCACCACAGTCAGGGTGACAGCCGTCATACTTATCATTTCTAAAATGGCAAAAAATCCTGGAAGAGGGACATCCATGACCAGACGTCAGCAGAGGCAGGTTGGTCAGGGCCTCTTTCTGGTGGTCAGGGCCTCCTCCTGGCCTGTAGGTGATCATTCTCTTGCTGTGTCACACAGCAGAGAGCAGGCTCTCTAGTGTCTCTCTCCCACCCTCACAGACTCATCTCACCCTAGTCACCTCCCAAATGTCCCAATTCCAAATGCAATCGGTTGGAAACAAGAACTTAGACATGAACTCTGAGGGCACACAGGTATAACATACTCTCTAATAAACCACAAGACAGACTCTGCCTAGGGTCCTGTCACCAACCAGCCCTGATCAAAGTGCTGGAATTGAAGTGCAGCTCAGCATGGCTGGAGCAGGGAGCAACCATCTTTAAGGGAGGTTTTTGCTTAGTCATTACGTATTGGTAAATGCTGGCAACCTCAAAAACGCTGCAGACCATGAAACTCCAGTGAGCAGCTATGCACTTGGAAATGACAGAGCGAGCCAGCCGGCTGCGTGGAGGCGTTTGTTAGCAGTTCAGTGATCGTGTCGTACTTAGTTCTCCGATGTTTCAAGTCCTTGTCTGCGGCAGTGTAACTGTATCGGGGATACTTGTATTTCAAGTCTCTGGGGGTACAGTGAATCCAGAAAATACGAGGCTAAAATGTTCTTGCATTTTGCTTGTGAGGGATTACAAGATGAGACAGAAGAGCCCGGCTCTCCACATTGACACTGGAGGAGGAGCCCAGGGACAGACTGAATGTTATTGACTAGCGTTTCTAAATCTGATCTCTGTGTATGTGCAATTGTAGTGATAAACTAACAGAAACTCTAAATACATTCATTCCAGTCTGAGTTTGCTAGCATTATCAAGAGTGTAAGTCATCCTTGGCTGTGACTAGAACCTGTCCGCACAGTTTTCTCCGTTCAGGGCCTTGTGCTTGCTAGGTAGGTGCTCTACCACTGGAGCCATGCCCCCAGCCCTTCTTTATTTAGTTACTTTTCAGATAGGTCTCAAGTTTTTGCCACAAACTGAGATCCTCCCGATCTCTACCTCCTAAGTAGCTGGGTGCCGGGTATCCAGCCTGTCACACTCTTCGCACAGACTCCTGTCCTGAGAAGCTCAGACTCTTCACTCTGAGAGAAGGACATGGCAGACACAGCAAGCAGTCTCACTAGTAGAGTTTCAGGCTCAAAACTCAGGAGGGAGCCTCAGATTTCCATTTTCAGAAAGGCCTGGGGTCTCACCAGACAGGGCTCATTAAGACAGTTGCATCACAAGCATGAGAGTTCACATTCAGTTATGGAGAGAGACAATCTTCCCATGGTGATGCGTTTAGTTTCTGGTCTTTGATTAATTCTGCTCCATGAGGGAAGGCCGTCTGGGCCTGGCCCCTGTTCTCTGGGCTGTGATCTAGTGTGAGTGGACTTGGCTCAGGCACACATCTGGTGTTCACCGCTGTGTTCACTCTCAGCCACCTTGACTGCCTGCCTCTGGTCACAGATTGGATGTGGTTTCCAGGCACTGCTGGGCTGTGTCCTGACCCCACCAAACCTGCTTGTGGTGGTGTCCCCTCCCCCTTTGCTGGTTTGGACACTAGAAATTTATGGTTACATAGCATTCAGGAACAAGGCCCCTCTGTAACCAGTTCCTACAGCTGTGCAAAGGGACCTTGGCCTCACACTGCTTCCCCCCAGCCTCTTGGCAGCATGGTGTCAGTGACTGTCACAGGCAGTGAAGTCAGAAGAGCTGACTGTGGGAGGACCATTCCTGGGGAACTGTTGGATGCTGCTGGCTGCTCAGGACGGTGATGGCATGCCCTTTAGGGAGGAGTGGAGGACTCCCCCAGGGCTTGTGTTACTATGATAGGTTATGCATCAGTTCAATGATTGGACAAATGCCAGGCGACCGCCCTGTGTCAT
Organism: Castor canadensis; assembly: GCF_047511655.1. Classification (NCBI taxonomy): domain Eukaryota; kingdom Metazoa; phylum Chordata; class Mammalia; order Rodentia; family Castoridae; genus Castor; species Castor canadensis. The sequence continues at coordinate 1,987,418 of NC_133395.1, read as the reverse complement.
ACTGGGGAGAGAATGGTGCATGGGGCAGCAATATTTTTGTGTGTGCCATGTAGACCTCGACATGAGGTGGGCTTGACCTCTGCCACCCTCACTCCAGGACCCGTCTGGGGAAATTGCAAAGTTTGTCCTTTTGTGCCTGGCCTAGTTCACTCAGTGTCAAGGCCTCATGGTTCATCCATATTGCAACACCTGTCAGAATTTCCTTCCTTTTTAAAGCTGAATACTATTCCACTGTATGCATGGACTGCCTTGCCTTCCCATGAATCCATTGATGGACACCTGGTTGCCTTCGTCTTCTGGCTGTTGTGAATAATGCTTGTACACACACAGACACAAATATCTGTTGTCCCTCTTTTGATACTTTGGGGTATCGACCTAGATATTGTTTTCACATTCAAGTTTTTTTTAACCAGAAAAGTAATATCTATTTGTGTTACTTCAATTAAGAAAATGTTAAGTCCTCCAGTGTGCAAAATACCCTGCTAACCTTTATAAATAAAAAGCACTGACGTTGTACTGACCCTGAAGGACCGTCCACTAGGAGGCAAGACAACTAGCGGGAGTGGCAGGTGAGCAGTCGCTGTTGCTTACCCAGGAAGCAAAGCAGGTGGCTTCGGACCCCTGATGACATTGGCGGTCAAGGGACCCTAGACCATAAACCCAGGTATTAAAGTTTTTCTGAGGCACTGGGAGTCTGGCAAATCGGTTGTTTTTGAGTCTTACACTCACGTTAGATAACACAGCTGCTGGGATCCCATGTGTCTTTGCAAGGTCGCACTCTTGTCTTGTTGGACCACACCCTCCAGTGGCTTTTTCAGAGAGAGGCAACTTTTCTGAATATCTGTGAGACTTAAATGTCTTTCCACAGGTCTTTCTGCATCATAATTTTGAAGGGATTGGCCTTCCAGCAACAAAGCCAATAATAATCCTGTTTTTGTGACAGAGACTGTGGTAGGAAGAGCTATGCAGTCAAATTCTGGCCCTTATAATACAAGCAGGAATTGCCAGAGAAAGATTTCACATTTTTAAAACGTAGGCAATAAGGTCACCTTTCCCTTTCTTCTTGTCTTAGAAGTTGTGTCTGGAAGCGATGTCTAAATTTGTGGGACTGCTTCCATCGTGAAAGTAAAGCCCAGGCATGAGAGAGCAATCAAGGGAGGACAGAGCAGGTGGCCCTAGGATGAGGGATGAGCTGCTCCCTCTGGCCCCGTTCACAGGGCCGCCTGCAAGGTGGCCAATGGCCTCTATCTGAGCTTTCCAGGATGGCGACTGCTGGGTGAATTATAGACTTGCCACTGGGGAACCAGATTTTACTTTTTATTTAGTTTTGAGTCATTGAAGCATAATCGTAACTGGTTTGGGCCAGTCCAGCTCTGGACCTTGTGACGGGGATATGTACATCCCTACTGTGTACCTGCGTCTGGGCTGGCTTTCTGCTGCCTTGCCTCTGTGGCCCCGTGCTCCTAACCACTCTCGCCTGTGGGGCTTTGGGGTGGCGGTCCCTTTGCTGGATTTTCTGTTTTCCTATTGGGAAAGGTCTGGGGAAGGCACAAATCAACACGTGAGTTCAGCTCTGCTCTTTAGTGTGAATCACACTGAGATCCCTTTCCTTGGTGAACTCCCTGATTCCCACAGGTAAATCCACTGGAACTTATTCAGTGTTGATTAACCCCCCACACCCTGGTGCAGGGAGCATTAGCTTAAATGGCAGGTCTTATAAGGCTCATTTGTTCCTTCAAATAACTGGGAGCAGTGCATGTCTGTGTGTTTTCTCCCTGTGCTTGTTCTTTTCTCCAGCGGTCCCCGTCTTCTGGCTCTTTCTCCTGCATTGGTGGCTCAGTGTCAGGGGTGCAGCCTCCTGCATTCTCGGCTCTGTGCTCCGTGGCAGCTGTCACAGTGCTACACTTGCTTCCTTGTCTTCTCAGCTCCTTTGCCATCATCTCATTTTATCTCTTCAAAATCCCCAACTTTCTTAGCTCCCTTGCATGGGAGGCAGTTTTAGGAGTCTGGGGGTAAACTCTCCTCCCTAGCATCCCCGCTGTCTCTCTTTTGCATCCTTGCTGCTGTTACTGCCACTGTAACATTTTTGTTAACGTTTCATAACAGCATCCCCCCTTTTCTTTGACTGGAGGGGAAATGCTGTTATCCAAGATCGCTCCTTGACACAGGGTCAGAGTAGGTGAGCCTCTGTGGTCCCACCCTGCCTGTCGATGACTATGCTGTACGCATCGGGAGGGCAGAGGAGATGGAAGCCCAGTGTTCAGATCTCCTCCCTGAAATTGCTAAGCCATTGTCCTCAGCCAAGTCCTCCACACTGGGGGACATCCATTCTTTCAGCAAGACACCCAATGCCTGCTCCACTGTGGCAGCAGCCACTGTTCTCACTCTCCAGTTCAGAAGCAGGCCAGCTGTGGTCCTGGGCTCACCAGTGGGCTGCCCTGGCTGAGGGTCACTTATGGGTGCGGTAAGCCCCTGTCAACCCTTCCCCTGATCTTCCTACACCCACAGTTTCAGCTCTTCCCACTGGGGATGGAGAGGGCTGCCCAGACTTGTCTACCCGGTGCTGTGGCAAATGCTCTCTCGTGAAGTCAAGAACAGGAGCAGATCTCTGAATTTTCATCCCATCTGCTGGCCTGCATCCTTTTTTGTACTAGGGATTGAACTCAGGGCCTTGAGCCTGTGGGAACGCGCTCTGTTGCTGGAGCCACAACCCCAGTCTGAGGCTGTGTCTGTTGACCGGTGTTTCTCACAGTGTGCAATGTGTAATTGGAACCATCAGGTTAATGACATGACCTTCTTATTAGAAGGTTTCATCAAGATGACCCAAGCGTTGTATGCACATATGAATAATATAACAATAATAAAAAAAAACAAGTTTTCATCAGTTCTGCCGAAAGGGACACAGTTTCTCCACCTTGCCTACCCCTCTCCCCACTGTCCTTCAAGGAACTTTCCAGGTATTACCAAATGAAGCCCCCTTGGACAGACACGTAGATTTCAGGATAGACAGTCTTGGGAAGAGGTGAGTGAGGTTCCTGTGGCTTTAAGATCTGATGGGGAGGCGGGTTGCTAGTCACAGTGAGGGCAGGTGTGATGCACTCTCAGGATCCCCACTGTAATGAAGATGGGGTGTCTGACCCCCAGAAGAGAGAAGCTTGGCAGTGAAATATCAAGCAATTACTAGATGGTAGCATTGATTGCTCCAGAATTCTCCAATTTCCCATAGAAGTAGGAAGGAAGGACTTTTCCAAGAGTAAGAACCTGGCATTTTTGAGAAGTTACTTTAATAACTAAGAGAAACTAAGACACTAAGAGAAAACAAGAAAAGGAAATGACATTTCACACGAAACCCCACAGCCCACCTAAGTAAATAACTGAAGTGGCACTGGCAGCCATTCAGCTGGAAATTTAAGATGCAGAAGCAGTCATATTGCTGAAAGTTTTTGAGCCAATCTGTCCGCTAATGATTTTGTCACTGTGCACCCAAGACCACAACGTCTTTAATGTTCAATAAATCAAAAGCCACAAGCTGACCCTAAACTGTGCAATTATGGCTGAGGCGTGACTCCAGGAGTAAAGCCCCTCCCTGCCTACCAAGGGCCAGGGCCTGAGTTCAAACTCCAGTACCACCAAAAAGAAGAAAAAGATAGATATATTTAGAAGTTTTTGCTCTGTGTGTTCAATTTTTAAGACAGAGATTAGTGGTAAAATGCAAGACACACATTTAACTCAGAATTCTGTTTTTGTGAAGACAGGAACGAGGACAGAGACATGTTGCAGAGGCGTTGGCAGGGCCTGCGTCGGTGACTCAGATGAAGACTCATGTTCAAGGCCTTCTCCTAGCACAGTTCCCAGCACAGGCAAAGCACTCAAAAGAAAGGCCTTAGGCCTGATGGGCTTTGCAAACTAAGTGTATGAGGTGACAATGGAGTCCCAACTCATAGCAAATGAACCACGATAATTCCTGCAGTCAGGTGTGCACGGCACAAGACCTGAGGCTTTCTCTTGCAGTTAGCCTGCTCTTTGGGGCCACGTGTCCTTGCCGCTGGCTTGAGGGTAATAAGGTGTTTACAGGGGATATTGACCTCTGCCACTCTTTCCCTGCTATCACCTGAAGTCCCACCTTGGGGAGGGGTGCATGCCCCTCTGCAGGGCAGGTGCTCTGTTGTGTCCATGGGGTTTGCCGTCCCAGGTGGGTGACTGGTACCATGGTGTGTTGTAGGAGAGACATGCTGTTGTGATGTGTTGGCCTCTGCAGACTGCTGAGCCTCGACAATGCTGTGTGTAAAGCTAGAAAAATTATTGAAATAGGTAGCATTTGAAGGAATAAAACAGTCGGAGGCTTTGGGAACTCACAGAGATCACTCTGAATTGTTTAAACTAGATACTCAGCATTAAAGCAGGCTTTGCTGTGGGTGTCTTCTGGCGTGGCCCTTCAGCCCTGGTATATTTGCAGCGTTTGCCTTTTTATAGATTAGACAGACCTCTAGGTAACATAGCCTTTCCATTTCCGACGACAAGCATGGTGCTTTCTGGTGAGTGACATTAATGGAGAAATAGGATTCTGGCTTTGCAAGCAGGCAACTAGAAGGTGTGTGACCTGGAGGCTGGGCTGTGGTTGGGAGCCTGTGTGGAGGCAGCTCTGGGGCTGACTTTTCACATCCCATGTTACGAGAGTGGTCCTACATCCCTGCATATCAGGTCCCTGACACTAGGACATGGATTTTGGCTCCATCCTCTGCTTGTGTAGTATGTAGACATCCTGAACTTTTCAGAAAAGGCTGTTTAAGATTTCATGGCAGAGTAGACCGTATTCAAAGTCCATCCCACAGGACCATGCTGGCGTGTTTGTGTGTTGACTGACTTTGCCTCACCTTGCCTTTCAGTGCCCCGTAATCTGCTTCAATCTCTGGGATCTGAGTTGTCACTTGCTTCCCGACATACACACCAGTCGACACGGCACAGCCTTCTACCATGGGCCTCAACCAGCCGGGCTCAGATCTCGCTCTTGGCTCTACTGTTAGTCCACTCATATTTGAATCTTGAGGGCCCCGGCTCTGCCCCCGTGCACATGGTACCTGCTGTGGCAACACTTATCACACTGACGTGATCTCTTAGGGGACTGAGGCAGTTGCATCCTTTCCTCTCCCTCTGAGCCTTGCCCCTAGCAAGAAAGCCCAGGAAACCTGGCCCAATGGTGCCCACTCCGGGCACCAGTGAACCAAGCCCCTCGGGCTATCATCCCACCTCAGCACCTGGGTTGAATCCTATTCAAGGTCTCAGATGAGAACACTTGGTCTGAACCACGTCTCTATCATGGACCATGTCCGCGACTTCCCCGACCCCACGTGGATCCATTCTCTTCCCAGCACCAAGGGCTCCGTGGGAGGACTCCTTTGTTTGGAGGGAGAGACGAGGCGCGCCATTCCAGGAACACGTGTATTGTGGTGTATCATGTACCAGCGTGCTGCAGGGAGTATAATGAATAGTTGGGAGCACAATAATGTGCATTGTTGATGTTTGTTAAAATAAAGATATTCAATTTATAATAAAAGGGATTAAACACCTAATTCATGACTATGTTAATATTTGTCTGCAAGTACACAGATAAATGGCAGTGCACCTTATCACGTTCAACACCTGTGCATACAAGTTCCTGCACAGAGATCTCCCCGGGATTGTATGTTTTACAGAGCTTAAACTTTCATTTCCCCAAATAATGATATCATTCATTTACAGATAAAGATAGGCACACAGTACTCCAGCTCCAACCTGAAATGAGCATTGTGGCTTAGCTACAGAATACAGGATTAATTACGGCAGTGATATGCCACGGTTGGGCCATGCAGCAACCAGTGATTGCCACCAGCTCCCTTCGGAGAGTCTGCAGGGGCCGGCACACTGACCACCTCCCTGGCACAGAAGGGTGTAGGGGCCCAGCTTCATGTAGGGTTGCTGTACATGGATGCTATGATGGCTGTAAGGCAGATCCAATATTTGAATGTTCTGGGGGAGTTTTCTATCTAAAGGAGATTTGTTAGGAATTCTTTGGGAGCAGTGCCCTGTTGGGAAATGAATGCTCCTGAGCAAGTCTGGCTTGACCTTTCCTGAGCTCATTATCCTGGAAGGAGCAAAGATCAGATCAGGCTGTGTTTTGTGTAGCTTCAAAAAAAGCAGATGAAGAGTCAGAGGTTCCAAGCTGGCCACTGTCTCCCACAGCACCGCCGTGTAGAGGGCAGGACCTCCACACAGCTGAGGACACTTTTGCTGGTCTTAGTTAGTACCCTTCAGCTGCTGCGACAAAGCATGACAGGCAGGGTGGTTATAATGAGCAAAATGCACTCTCCCACAGCGTGGAGCCTGAAGTCTGAGCTCCAGGTGAGGCTCTGTCCACACTGCGGTGTCTAATCCCCAGTCCACGTTGAGGACTTTGCTCCAACCATCTCAGCCAAGTACAGGATTTGCCTCATCAGCCTGGGCCCTGGGCTGGCTCTCTGCCACATTGCCATAAACTCCATTTGCCAAACATATGCAGGATTTCCAAAGGTCTTGCCTTGTTCATTTTTCAACAGGAAACCATACCCAAAGAATTTATCACTTTTTTTTTTCCTGGCAGTACTGGGGTTGAACTCAGGGCCTTATGGTTGCTAGGCAGGCCCTCTGTCACTTAAGTCATGGCTCCAGCCCAGTTTGCTTTAGGAATTTTTTTGCCCCGGCTGCCCTGGACCTCCTTCCTCTGATTTACACTCCCTGAGTAGTGCTTGCCCCACACCTGAGTGCTTCCTCTGTGCTTGCCCCACACCCAGCTTTTACTGGTTAAGATACAGTAAACGTTTTGCTGGGCTGGCCTCAAACCATGACCCTCCCAATCTCTACCTCCCAATAAACCAGGATTATAGGATGAGCTAGTACACTGGGCTTATTAATCATTTTTAAAGAGCAAATTCTTTTGGAGCATTTAAAAATTGGATTCAATTTACAATTCTTGAGATGGAGGCCCTGCCGAGACGGAATCCACAACCCTGAGAGCTGGCTCAGCCACTGGGCCTGGAGGGCAATGAGGGCTGTTTGCAGCATGGTGAGAGAGCTGGCTTTTGCGGGGGCGGGGGGCGGGGTGCAGCTTTGAAAGCAAGCAGGTTCAAATAGGCTCTGCTTGCCGTGTACTCGTGCTGCTAATTCTCCAAAAAGAGGCTGAACTCAGAAAAGACTGCAGACCCTAGCCCTGGCAAGTGCTGAATGGCCAGTGTCTGACCTTGAGGCCCAGGAGAGGCTGGGTGGCACCACTCAGGCAGGTGTGAAACCAGTGCCTGAGACAGGAGAAGCCACAAAGCAGCAATGGGGCAGTGGCTGAGCCCTGAGCCAACCTCAGAAGTTGTTCTGGGGGTCATTCATCTGGATAAAGCATCCTGGGCAGCTAAGTTCTAGTGACAGCTGTCAGAGGCTGGCATGGCCACTGGCCCCTGTATGGAAAGGGGGCAGGTGTGGAACAGCCAGCAAGATCATGGGAATTTGGAGCTCCAAATGCAGTGAACAGAGCTCAAAGCTTTCCATCCCGTACATCTTGCAGGATGTGTGAGCTGACAACTACCTTCAGGCTGTGTATTTATTCAGATGCAACACTGTGCAAAGTTTGTAATTAACTTTCAGAGCACATGCCATGGACTCTCGGTAGAAAATACTAACGATGTGCAATCAGGATAGCTGTGAGTACTGGAGGTGCTCGGTGCTGTTCCTCACAGCAAATCTGTTTGAAAGGGTGGACAGCTAGATGGAGGGCATTGCTGCAGTACCAGAGAGGTGACTTTTGGTAGTTGACCTTCAGGGGAACCAGGAAACACCCAACTGAGAATGTCGTCCAGGCCCAGAGAAGTGTCTGCTATGCAAGAGATTCAGTGGGGAACAGGTGCTTGGGAGCTTCTGTCCAGAAGCTGCACCCCAGGCCCTCATCTTACAACCCTGGCTCCACTGCCATGGTCTCTGTCTCCCCCAGGCCAGCAACTGGACTGGCTCTGTGTCCACAGTGCCACACGTGGCACCTGGAGCAATTTTGGGGTAGGTGAGGGGATGTTTGTTTACAAATCTGGCTCAGGGCAGGACCTCAGGCCTCACTTTCCTCCTGGTCTCCTAGTAGTGCTCAGACAGAGACTGAGATGGCACCAAAGCTTTCTGGGACGCAAGTTTTTATTAAGCAGGCCGGCAGCGACTCAGGGGACTCTTGTTCAAAGGCTGAGCCCCGAGAACAAAGGGGGCTTTCCTTATGTACCATTTAGAGCAGGTTACAGAAATGGGGGGTGGGGGGCACAGCTTGTCCCATACATAGTCACATGTTATTTCATTGGCTGTTTTAACCTCTGGGGCAAGGTGACCCTCCTCTGGTCTCCAGGTGACATTCCCCAACTCCAGTTTTTCTTTGTTTCAAGGTAGCACTCATTATCTCCCTTCCCCCTCCCTGCCTCCCCACCACACTAGTTCCAGTGAAGAACTAGGGCCCACAAAAGGGCTGTGGGTCAGTATGCCTGCTATCATGTCACCATTTGAGATTCACTTCTGAGCAGTGGTGGTGGTCTATGAAGACATTGTGCCAAGTCAGTGCTGATTCCTGAGCTGGCCGCTGATCCAGGCAGCTCCCTCCCTCAAGGAGCTGGGTCTCCCACGGGATGTGTCAGCCCCCAGCTGCATGGGGGGAGGTCAAGGTGATTCCCATGACCTGAGAGAGAGTTCAGCGCTCCATCACTGCATGTCAAGTGCTCAAAGAGTCACCTGGGGCTAGTGGTCCCTGTACTGCACGGAGGAGTTCTAGAAAGCTCTAGAAACCGGTGTAGCTCTAGAGGGTTGCACTTTCACATCAGGGATACAGAAATGTCACTTCAGATGCTAGGTTCTAGCTAATCGTTCTGTTAGGAAATAAGATAAACAGCACAGTGGCCCAGCTCCACTCTTCTTGATCATCTTGACTCTATAAGAAAATTTCTATTTTGTCTGTTTTCGATAGAAAAATATCAAATTAGATGTTTATTAACAAAGAATAAAACTTGAGTTCAAGGAAAAGGCCAGAGTGGAACTTGGAACTCTCATGGAAAAAGAACACTTAATAAATTAAACAGGAATAAAATTACAACTGACAAACTAGGATACAAAGACAGCAGAAGCAAAGAAGTTTGCTGGTGTTTCTATTCCCTGCTAAGGCATGGTGTGTGTTTTACTTGAAACCAAGTTTCAAACATGATGCAAGATGAACACCATCTTTGTTACTTTTTTTTTTTTTGGTGAAGCTTGAACTCAGGGCTTCGTGCTTCCTAGGCAGGTGCTCTACCACTTGAGCCACTCCACCATCCCATCTTCATGACTTTTAGAGTAAGATACATTTGCAAAATGTTGGGAGTGGGGTTTGCTAATTCATCCCTTGAGCCTTGAAATATTTGTTGAAACTGATGATGTTACAGTGATTAACTCAGGAGCTCAAATAATTTGGTTTCCTATTTTTGCCTTGGGACTCCCAGGCTGTGTGACGTTGAGGAGATAACATGGCATCTCTGGTCCTCAGGTTTGCCCATAAAGGGAGTGTGAGGCCACGCACCCGATTGGCTCCCTGAGTAGGAGGTAGTGTGAGGATCGATGTAACATGCTCAGAGCTCAGCACAGCATAAGGACTGGTCTGCTGGTTGCTCGATGCGGTGACACACTGTTGTCAGATACAAAGACATGTTTTTAAAAATCCAAATTCAAGGTCAGCTCATGGATTGGGGGGGTGCCTAGACAGTCTCAGAACTGGAAGCTGCAGACAGTGACATTCTTTTGATGCTGGTGTAGCATTCAGCGATAAAGACAAAATTCATTATCCTTCAGAACAGATGGAAAGAAATAGAACTTGAACTTTCTGGTGAGAGTGGCTTTGGCTGCTGACCTGCACGGCTGACAGCCACCTGCACCACTGGCTTAGTCTGAGAGCTGCTTCCTGGTTCTGACTGAGCCCCCAGGGCCTTTCATTCTTGATGACACTCAGCAGAGAGAAGGGCTCTGTTCAGTGGGGGAAAGGCTATGCCCACATGTAGCTTGTTGTGTCCAGTCAGAGCCAGAGTCACGTGAGCAGAGGAGGCAGGAGGGAGGGGAGGCCTGGGGACAGGCCGATAGCCTTGCTTCTGCTCTGCAGACAGCCACCTCTGAGCACAGTGCTTAACTAAGAGTCACTGCCTCACACCTGAGTGTGGCATGTGAAGAAAGATGGGGGTTGTCACTGGGTCAACAATTACCCAAAAAAAGTGTCTGGGACAGGGTTTGGAGCATGCAGCTGGCTTCCTTTGTTCTTCATATGGAGTGAGGGTGAATGTAAACGTCTTCCACAATCCATCCAATGAACCAGCGTGAGTCCTGTGCTGCAGAACTTGCTGTCCAGATGCAATGGCCAGTCTCCTGGTCTTAGTCACACAGCCCTGAGTGTTGACAGGTCCAAAATCAAGATCCCATTTCTGTCCTTCCCTGCAGCTAACTTGACCCTGTGCTCTAGTTAATAAAATCAGACAAAGGCCTGGGCTCAACTTTCTGAACAGCTCCTTAGAGGTATGGAACACATTCTTCTTTAGCCCTCTCCTGCTCCTGCCAGCTGGGCAGGCATGGGGAGGGCCAGCATGACCGCAGCTGTCAAGGGCCATGAGGTGTCCATTAGATGCTCAGGGGACTTACTGCACCTTCTGCTCTGGGCTCCTCTTCTGGCTTCTTGCTGGGCCGCAGCTGCTTTCTCAGGGTTTTGTTTTGCTCTTAGTCCCAGCTAAGCCTAATTCCACCTCACCTCAAAGCAGAAGCTTTTCCCATCATGCCAACAAAGGATGTGCACCTGGAAAGGAAAAGCGTGTCCCTTGTCGGCAGGAGAGACATCTGAGGACCCTGTAGAAGTCAGAGCCTGGCCTGCCTGTGCTCCTAGAAGCCAGCATTACTTTGAACATAAAATCCTTGCAGTGTAGGATGCAAGGTGACTCTCTGGGTTGATGCTCTTTTTGACAAGTGTAGCTTAGCAGAACTGGGTTGGTTTCTGTGAACCCTGATGCCCAGGCTGTGGGGTGGGTGTGCTGACGTGGCCGGGGAGTTGGCTCTGAACCATGTTGAGTGCCTGGCATAACCACGCTGGTCTGGCTTTGGCTGCAAGGCTGCAGGGCCCCAGTGCTCAGAAAGGGGTGGGCCCATGTCTCCCTTTCCTGGTCAGAATCTAATTCCTACTCCTTTTTTCCTTTGTTGGTTTCCGCATTGATGCTCATTCTAGTAAGGCACAATGACTTTAAATGGTAAAAGTAGTCAAGGTTTTTGCTCAATGGGGTTAATCTCTAAATCTCTGATAGAAAGCAAATCTCTGATTGTGTCCACCATGTCTGAGTGTGAATTGCTGTACTTTTGACTTCTGGCTAGTCAGCTAGCTGAAGGCCCTCCTGCCTTTGACCTTCTGCAAGTGAAAATTATCTAGCTATAAATTAGAAATAAAGGCAATGGCTTTTAAATAGCTGGTCAGTCCTGGTCCAGGGAGAAGGGGGTTGGAAGCGACTGTCAGGAGTCAGTTCTGCAGCGTACTGTCCAGAGCAGCTCCGTCCATGTCCATGACTGGACTGGCCATTTCCCCAGATGACTGTGTTTGTGGGACTGCACCCCTCCCCCTTCCTTTAAACAGAATGACTTTTTTTCCTCTAAACACTGGGACTTTTGTTATGCAAATCAAGCAGGGAACATTTCCAATTCAATTTTACCTGGGCCTGGTCAGCTGAGTTCCCTTTTGTTGGCCTCCCTGGGGACTTCCTTGTCTTTTAAACTGTAATTTAGTTGGAGCTGCCGTCAATTTCCTCTGCTCATTACATTTGCAGCGATATCACAGATATTTAATCGGTCCATGTTCCTGGACCTGAAGGGGATGGGCCTCCCTGGAGCCCTGGGGGAGTGGGGTGGCCGACCCTCTACAGTGCCATGCATTCATCACCCTGCCCAGCGGCTCAGTCCCCAGCCTGGCCACTTCCTGGCTTCACGTTGGGTTTGCATGGAGCCTGGCCACAGGATGAATTGCTCTGAGCTCGGTAATTAATTAGCGATTCCAGTGAAGTGGACAGGCCCAGCCCTCCCCCCAGGCCTGCACTCACCCAGCCATCTCTGGAGAAAGCAGGTTCGAAACCACCACCTGTGGACTCCACACGAGCCTGGCCGTCAGACGCGTTTTATGATTAATTTTTATCACAGTCACCAGCTGTGTAGAAGAGCCATTTCCTGCCCGTCTTTCCACCCCCAGTGGGGGCCTGGATTGTGGAGGCTCCAGACAGGGAGTCGGGTCTCTGAGCAGGTGTTTGGTGGGAACAAGAAAAACCATCCCCTTCCCTAAAGCTGGGACCAGTGTAATGCACCCAGGGAAAGCCCTCAGGGTACAAGGAGCCAGGCACCTGTGTGTCTTTGAAGCTCTCCTTCCTGCAGGGAGGCAGAGCTGCGGACCAGGCCCAAGTGGGTCACCTGGGCCTGGTAATCAACGATGAGCAACCACAGTGAACTTGACATCAACCTCTGCCTTCCTGTAACACGTGAGGGGAATGCTAACAAGAAAACTGAGATGAGACAGAAGGCAAGATAGGGACATCTGCCTTCTTGTTAGGGAGACACTAGCAAGAAAACAGATTGAGAAAATGAGACAGGGAGACAGAGAGAGACTGAGACACAGAGACAGAACTTGAGAGAGGGAGACAGATGCACAAGACGGAGAGAGCAGGCTGCCCTTTGGCAGAGAGATGGGTATCTACGCAGACAGTGTGTGGACAGTAAGCAGGGCCCTCCCCACGCCTCCTTCCTAGATGACAACAGTGTCAGCCCCATCCCAGCCCTGCCAGTCACTTCAGATTTCCAGTCTAGGCCTTGGTCCCTGTCTGAGGAAGCTTCCAGTGCCTGCCTGAAAGCAGGGTGTTGGGGACATGGCCTATCAGTCTTCAGCATGGGGAGGATCTTACCAGATGCAGAAGCACTGGGCACAGCCCCTGCCCTGACTTGCTGTCCCAGCGTGGGGGACCTCTGGACCCTGTGACTGATTCCCCAACCCTGGGCTGCTGCCTCAGTGGTGGCAAAGCGTACATTTCCCTTTCTGTCACCCTCAGTCCTTAGCACCTACCTGCCCCTCCAGCCTACACTCCTGCTTCCTGCCACAATTTGTTGTCTCCATTCCTCTTTCCTGTCCCTCCCAGGATTGGTATGGACAGTGATTCAGGGCCCCTCGGAGTCTGATGGTGAGCGAGGGTGAGGATGGGGTGGCTGTACCGAAGCAGACCCTCCCAGCTTCAGAAACCCTCAACACCCCAGTGCTGTGGTCATACCGTCATGGCTACGTCCCACTGTGTCTCTGAGGACAGTGCTGTGAACCCTTCTGGGAGTCAGCACTGTTGCCTCCTTGCTCGCTGTGATAGGCCTGAGAATGTTCGTGATGGACACCAAGTGCATGTGACACCAGAGAGGGCAGGTGGTCAGTGCAGCTGAGCTAAGCACAGCCAGGTCCCCATGACTGTAGGACCTGAATATGCTCCTCTTATCACAAGAGTCTGGATTGTTTTCCTCCCCCCTTGAGCAATGGGAATAGGACACCAGGGGGAGCCTCATTCCTTTCTGTTTCTGTGGCAAAGGACACAGGCTGGGTGGGGCCAATATGGTCTGTTAGCTCCAAGAGCAAAATGTTACCAAATATACCTGAGTACCAGTTCCCCAAATGCTGACCTGCCCACCAGGTGACACACAGACTGCACACCTGTCATGCTGGCGACTGCTGTCCACAGAGCATGTGTGGCCTGGATTGTGTTTCCTCCACACCTCAAGCTCCATGGTCAAAACCCAGGTCTGGCCTTTCACCATCCTGAGCCACCTGGGCAGCTGTGCCCTGCATTGTCCACTGAGGGCAGGGAAAGAGGCATGAGCACTGATGGTCAGTGCTGATCAGATCAGATGAAAACAACTTCCTGGGGCTGTGCTCAGGGTCGTGGAGGACCATGGAGTGCAGGATTCTAGGAAGGAGTTCCCGCCAGCTCTGCACTAAGAAGCTGTGCGACCCCAGGAGGCCTTTTTGGAAAGTGGGCGTTACGACATCAGCGTGGTGCTCAGTGGGAATGAGATTGTGTGAACAGCGTTAAGAGTAATCAAATGCCAGTGATTAGTTTATCCAGGACAGACGGTGTGCTGATAAATTTACCACTGTGGATTAAGTGTGTGGAGGGTTAGCTGGACCTAGTAGTGCTCATATTTTTAGGAAGCCAGGTCTGAGGATTGGTCAGAATTACAGCCACCATCGAAGTTAGCACCTCAAACAATCAGGGTCATCTTATTCCCATCCCAGTCCTTCCTAGCACTTAGCTGGAGACAGTGGGAGAATTATATTTAAATCTGCGGATCCCACTGTAGCACTCCTGCTGACTTGTCTGTCTTCACCCAGCGATCCAGGGGTTCATTGCCAGTCAGCAGAATGTAGCCACAGGCACCTTTCAAACCCCAAAGAGGCAAGGAATCCAGAGAGTGTCCTTGTTTCGCCATCACTCCCGTGCAGGTGTTTCCTTCCATGAATGCCCTCAGAACAGATCCCAGCTCAGTTCCCCCCTCCCTTTGCTTTGCTCCTCCCCATCACTCAATTTACCAGAGCCCCTCTGAGTCTTAGGAGGTAGCCGCCTGTCTGGCCCAGTGGCCTATGATTCTCCTCTATTTGCTGGGACAAGGCTGTTTGTGGCTGGTGCCAGAAAGGTCCAGGGAGAACTCCTGAGAAACGATGTGCAGGAGAGGATGGGGACATGGGGTCCTGCAGGCTTAGTTCACAGGGAACTAACCCACTGACCGATGTGGGGTGGGCGTCCCATGTGTGGGGCAGACCCCCCCGGGGTAGGATGAGCAGACTGGGTCCACAAGCACAGTGAGTCCCAGGATAGTGAAGACATGGGCAGGTGAGTGATGGGGAACCAAAGGATTGAACAGGTGGGACCAACATTAGCACAACCCCACAGAGGAAACTGGTCGGCAATTGGGATGGCACGGCCAATTCTTAAACCAAGGCCAGGCTGTGAAAGTCTATGTTTTTGTAAAGTTACTCGAGAGACAGTAGCATACAGGGAGGATTTGAGAGGAAGTGGCTGGAGCCAGGAAAACCTCTGAAGCAACAGTGGTGGTGGCATTGTCAGCAGAGAGCAAGAGGTCAAGATACAAGAGCGTCATCGGCATACAGGAGACAGAAAGGGAGGGGAAGAAAGGAGTAGACACAAAAGAGCCAGAGCCAGGCAGAGACACAGAGAAATGCATGCAGCTAGTAGATGATCTTAGGTAGGATGGAGTGGCAAGTCCCCAGGAAATGCATCTGCTTCTGAGAAAGTCTGGTGCTTGAAGTAGCAATGGTCCAAGCATGCATTGGCCAGCAGGCAAATATAAAAAGAAGAGATTCGCCAGGTGGATCCCAAGCCTGGGACATTCTGGATTTGTAGCAGTGCGATTCACAGGTTTTTTTGTGGGGGTAATGTTTAAAGTGTTCACGGCCAAGGAATATTCAATCATCTTTTTAATTTTTAACGTGTTCTTTGTATTAAGTGAACAATTCCTTTGACTTATGTCAGACTACTCAGAGCCGGCTGACCTTTTTCTGTAAGGTGCCCCCTGGACTCCTGCCTAGCACTTGGTTGGAGCAGCAAGTCTGGATGAGCACAGGAGTTTCACTTGTACCAAAGGAGAGTGTTTCTCTCATTGGAAAATGGCAATTATTGTATCCAGCTTGTACAAGGACACTTGGGAGAGATGTGGTCCTATGAGGCAACACCTGTGTCGTGTGCTGACCTCTTTCTTTGCTCTAACATCATAAACAGCATCAAGTCACATCTTCTGGCCATACAGCTTTTGGGAGGGAAAATAAAAAATGACCTGCCTTACTGAATGCCTTCCCATCTGTGGGTCTAGTCATAGGGGAAAAATAACTTGCTAGTTCAATGCTTTGTCTTTTCTCTGGGAAAATCTGTTTCTCTGTTGTAGACACACTCGCTCACTGATGTTTGGTTCTTTTCATTTGAATGTGGTTCAAGCTAGGTGTGGTGGACCCATGCTTGTAATCCCAGCTTCTTGATAGGCAGGGATCAGGTGTGTCACAGTTCAAGACCAGTCCCAGCAAAAAGCTAGCAAGACCCCATCTTGACAACAAGGCAGGTATGGTGGTTCATGCAGAAGGCATAGGTAAGAGGATCTTGGTCTGAGGCCAGCCCTGAATAAAAAGTACAAGACCTTATCTGAAAAATAACTAAGGCAAAAATGACTGGATGAGTGGCTCAAGTGGTAGAGCACCTGTTTAGCCAGCATAAGGCCCAGAGTTCAAACCCCACTGCCAAAAGAAAGAAAGAAAGGAAGGAAGAAAAGGGTTTAAGTTGAGTGTTTCAATTTATTCCCATTGCTATACTCTTTGAACACAATGATTTTTCTTGTTTTGAGTATGTTTGAGAACTGAGTCAAAGTGAATTTATTCTGGGGCCTGGCGGAGGTCGCCCACTGTGTGCGACAGTAGTGGGAAGTGAGGCTGGGTGTTGGGTGAGCAGCATTCCCTGTTGATCAACCTGCCTGCAGCCTGCTCAGTGCTCACTTGACCACCTGCTGGGGAGCTGGCTTCTAGCCTCAGCCTGTCTCTAGGGCAAAGTCACACTGTGCCGGGGCAGATGATATCAGCTTGGAATTGGGGTGACTGTGGCCCGGGAACACTTCACAGAAGTCTGCCATCCACTCACATTTCTCCTTTCCTGAGTCTCATCAATCATGACAATTGTTGACCAGGACACTGTGGCTGGTGGACACTTGTCACCTCTGCTGGGGCCATAGCCCCTGAGAGCAGAAGTGGGTCCTGCAGATACAGAAAACCCATTTCCCTATGGCTGCCACAGCTTCAGGACTTGAAGATGCTATGCCTGTCTCTCAGCAAAAAAATCACAACAAAGGTTTGCTTTTCTTTTGGCTTAATAGTGTAATTACTAATAATCCATTCATTAACCATGGATTACCTATTTTTCCTTGTCATTTCCAAAACATCTAAGGAAGCTGTGTCACTACTCCAGGGACGGTTACTTCTCTTCTACAATGGCTTTGTGGACCGTCTGGAGCCATGTTCACCTCTCTTGGGAAGCTGATACGTTTGTTTTCCCAGCCGAGGCTCAGAGAGCAAGGAGCACACAGCCTTAAGGTGGTGCTTATGCCTCCCCCAGAGACCAGTTTCCCCCTCCCCAAATCTGTCTCCTCATCAAGAGTTGCAATCTCAGGAAGAAATCCCAAAGTCTCCCAGCCCTCTCTTTAAATAGGGGTCTTGTTCCTTAGGTGTCTCTACCGCTGCACACTGAGAGCAGACACAGCCTCTGATGGCCATGGGAACACATCCACTGCCCTTTCTAATCCCTCCCAAGTACTGCTACCATCATGTACAAATGAAAACTGAGGCACAGGCTGAATGCCCTTGGCCAAGGTCACTCAGCAAGTCGGCCGACCCCCAGCAGCATGCAGGGGTGGCTCTCCACTGCCCTCCCGGTGTGCCCGTGGGGGTCACGGTGAAGGCTGGACACAATAGTCTAACATTGCATTGTGATGTTCACATTAATATGTGATGACATGCCACAGTGACACCCCTTCACAATGGAAATGTCACAATGGAGCCCGAGGGTGTCACTGGGACTGGGGCTCCCTGGGAACCCATTCAGAGATGGGTGTTTTGATTTTGCCGAACTCTGAAAATTCTGGTTTGGAAAGCCTGCTCTGTTGGGATTTCTTTCCCCAGCTAAAACATTATTTCCTGCCATAAACATTTCATTTGTAGATTGCTAATTTTATTGCCTTCTTTCGATGCTGTCGAAATAGCACTTGCTGACCCTATACTTGGGTCTGTGTTGGAAGGCAACTTGGGATCAGTGTTTCTGAATGTGACAGAAGCAGAAATGGTCATGTCCGTGCCTCGAGGTTTCATTGTCCCTCTCCTAAGCTGATGTAGAGGTGGTGTTCAAGATGGATGCTCATTGTCATTGTCAATGTCGGCAGTACAAGTCTTACAAAGAAAAGTTTGTGGTAGAATTGAGATGCTCCCTAAATCTTCCACCTTTTCCAAAATCCCTCAAGGGATTTTGGTGCCTCGCATGTCACCAAAGCAAGCATCCTTTAGATTAAGGCCTTTAATTGTGATTTTGGCAAAAAGACTAACAGAACCCTCAAAAAGGCAGGACCCCTTGACATTTTTGACCATGGTCAGAGCAACTAGTCTGATAAATTTTGCATGAAACCATCAACCTTGGATGGCAAAGGGTGGGCTGGTGGCGACTTGTTAGTGTGGCCAGTGTAACTAGCTTGCTCCTTGGCTGTAAGGTCTGGGCTGTGAGCAACATGGTTTGGTCACTTGCTGAGTTGTGGATTCCAAAATTGAGGTGGCAAGGGTGACCCTGACATTGTCCCTCGTTAATTATGAAACCCCCGCACCTGGAGGCACCGTTTTCAGTTCTTTCAGTTTCTATGCTCAGATAACTCTTTTAAGTTTTAGATAAATAAATAGATAGATAGATAAGTAGACCGACAGATGGATGGAAAATAGACAGATAGTTGGATGGATGCATAGACAGATAAATGATAGTAGATAGACTATGGATGCATAGATAGATAGATGATAGATGGATAGACAGACAGACAGATGCATATTAAAGGAGATTTAACCTCCTTACATCTCCCCAAAGGTGTCCTTTCTGCTGCTTCTCCCCTACCCTTTCTGTAAAGCAGTATCTTAACGTTAGTCACACTGGTAAACAGTGTTTATAGTGACCCACCTGTCTCTCTGCGGGGCTCAGTCATGCAATAGGAAGTAATTGTGCCTGTTTTACTTGCATGGATGACTTTTTGTTCTCCCTGGAGTTAACTGTTTTACTATTAATTTCCTACATACTTCCTATGAATTCATTCTTAAATTCTTTTCATTTAAACTCTCACTTTCATCCTTTCTTGGAAACACCCCCATTCTTCTGGATTAACTTTGTCCCATATGGACCAGGGCCACTGGCCCCTGCTGGACAGTCTAGGTGTGTTATCCACACACCAGGCTGGACCTTACTCCTTGGGCCCCATGTCACCGCTTGTGGTTTTCGTTCTCTTGGTGAATTGGGTCTCCCACTTGCTTTTGAAGGGAAGTGCTGTGGAAGATGGACCTTTCAACCATTATCTTGTCTCCTGTTTCCGTGTCTTATTGGCGGTTTGGCTGGGAGAGCTAGCTAAGTTTGATGTAATTTCCCTCAGCTGGTAAAGCACACCCTGTTGTCCAGACACTAAGCCCTTCTGATGCCTCGCCCAGTGTAAGGGATTCTCCGTTTCCCTCCTTTGGAAGTGTTTGAGAAGGATTTTCTTTTGATCCGATGACACTGAGCTTCAAGATCACGGTCCTTGTGTTTCTACTCTGTTTATGTGGGTTTCCTGTCCTCACTCTTTCCGGAATGCTAGACCATTTAATTTTTTCCTCTTATCTCTGTTTTCCCTCTCTTTGAGTTTTGTTCTAATTTCTGTGCAATTGCATAATCTTGGTCTTCTATTACAATTTTAATTTCAGTTGCTGCAGGTTTGAATTCTAGGAACCATTGTTTTCTCCTTTGACTGTGACTTCTGGTGCTCTTGTTCTTAGGATGCGACTGCTTTTTCCTCCCTGGCATTAGCAGTGTGACTTTTCTTCTGATCACTGTCTAAGCTCCTTCTCGCGCTTCATTCATTTTAGGCTCTGTCTTTCTTGTCAGTGACTTTTTCGTGTGTGCTGGTGTCCATGCTGCCAGGTGTGTCCAGGATGAGGCTTGAGGAGCTGGGCTGGAGTGGGCTCAGAGCAACTGCTAAGGATGACAAGAGCTTCTGCTTTCAGTTCTCCTAGTCCGCTGTCACCCAGTTGTTATTGAAAATGAACTTTATGCACTCACGTGTACGTGAGAAACGAAGGCGGTAGGTACTCAGACTCTCCACTCTGAGGCAAGCCTCCCTTTCACCGTTGGCTGTGCTCATGAGGTTCACGGTCCCTGCTCTGTGCTGTGACTGGCTGTGGCACTTCCCTGCCAGCTCCATGACTAGCAGTGTCACAGTGGCAATCTGGAGCCAGCCATGGGGGGACAACGGACAGGTGGGCGTGGGCAGCACTGCAGAGCTGGTCTTCTTTCCCCAGTGGAGAAACAGTGATGGACACTAGAACTGGCGTTTGCTTATCAACAAGATGTCCATCTTGGGTTGTCTTCCACCTGGTGTGTGAGTTAGCCTCAGTTGACCCCATGACCTCAGCCTCAGCCAGAGGTCAGGTCCCACAGAGAAATGAGCCTCAAGAAACTCCTCACCCAGCAGGTGGAGGCTCTCTAGTCCAAACTCCAAAGCTTTGGGCTAATAGTCTCTCTGAGTTTCATAAAACCACTTTGTAAAAATGCTCATGCTAATAGTTTTGAAATGACTGCTTTCCAAAGAACAAGGCTGTTCCAGTGCAGCTTTTGCTTCTCAGCAGGAATGTTGGGTTTTAGTTCTTTTTTATGTTACTTAAGAAACTCCATTTTTCCTAGGGTATGCAATGACTTGTTTCTCTTTTTATTTGAAGATATTTATCATAGTAATTAACACTATACTCTGCAAAAAAATGTTTAATACTTGCCATAAAGGGAGCTATAGCTCTGAATGCAATATATTTTAAAGCATTCACAATGAAGGCTTCTATGGCTAAGACACAGACATCTTTTGATTACATTTTGATTTTCCTAAAAAAGTTAAAATAAAAATTAAACCATATACATATATCAATTATAACAAAACTAATATTTTCTAAGCTCAATATTTTAGTCTGAAAATTATGACATTGTGAATAGGAAAAAATATAAACAGCTAGAATAAGACAATCATGAAGAAATGAGATAATAGTCTTCAGATGAAACAATTAAATATGAATTATGACATAATTACAGGCCCCCCGATGGGTAAAGAAGAAAGCTACTGATGATATAATCGTGTTTTCTGTGTGCCTACTGCTGCCAGGCTAAAGAGATATTTATTCCTCACAGCTTCTTCTGTGTTGTTGCTTTAAACTTTTTCAAAATGTGCCCTTAGGCTGGAGATTTCAAATCAAAAGTAATAATAGTGAAGAAAAAGTTTTATCAGAGTCCCAGTGGATTTTCACCTCAGAATGTTTTCCTCTTAACTGCCCCTCTTCCAGATGTGGAAACGCAGCGCCTCCCAGGGAGGCTGATTTGGCCATCATTTCAAAATGTCAACAGTGTAAACTTCAAAACCACCAGGTCACCAGGGACTTATTTTCTAAGCAGTAATTATTTGGCTTTAAATTATATATATATGTATATACCTATGTACATATGTTTGTTTATTTTTGCTTTTGCTTTTGTGGCGCTGTGGATGGAACCCAGGGCCTTGCACCTGCTAGGCCAGTGCTCTGCCACTGAGCTGCAAGCCTGGCCCCTAAGTTTTGTATTCTTCGTGCACAATCACCCAGTAGTCAATGCTATCATCCAGACAGTTCAAATCATGGATATAAAAGAAAAGCTTGGTTTCTGGAACTTTCTTGTTGGACGATGAGAGAAGAATTTGCAAGGTGTCTCTAAACATAAACACATATTCGTGCACGAGTACACAGATGAGACATGAGCAGACGTGCGCGAAGGGCATCACGCAGCAGGCACTCGTGGATGTGCTGCACACCAGCAGAGGCCGTCGGCCATGGAGCGCGGTACCTATAGCTTCTAGCACTTGCACCGTCAGACCCGGCTTATGGTGTTTTGCTGCATTAGACGCCACCGTTCAGCTCTTCAGACTTGTTTTGTTTACCTTTCGGTCAGTGCTGGATTACAGTCATGGATGGTTGGTACTCTCTGGCACGTGTACCTAATCTTATTTGTTGCTGCTAAAATTCTTGTCGATGCCCCTGTTAGTAAAGTTTATCTAACAACTGTGATTTGCTCTACGCTGACTTCCACAACTTAAGGGCAAAAGTGTATGCAAGGGCTGATTATGGATCTTTCATTTAAGAATTTACACGATCCCTTTTTAAAACTTCTTAAATTAACTGTAATTCATGGTTGTTTGACAAATTGTGGCAATGTAGGTTGGTGGGAGGCATTTGGCCAGTGAAGCGTGCATTTCTCTTTCTTAGTCCTGTACACCTTTCGTACCCTGGGTTTCTTCTGTAGTGCTACAGAATAAGCAACTCCCCACCATCCAAGCTCTCTGTCGACAATTTTCCCATGCCTGGGGACTGACTAGCTGGGTCTGCCATGGACTTCACTGCTCCCACCTGATGCTGGTCACTCATCTCTTCCCATATCACACAGAAAATGTCTCTGAATTACCGAGTGTTCTCTAAGGAAACTCATAGGAATGAAGTGACTGTGACAGAGATAACTGTGGAGGGTCCTAACATATCGCCAATCTGCTTCCCTAAACCCCAAGTCTGCAGCCCCCAACTGCAGGTGGTGTGTGCCTGGCATTTCCCACCCGTGGGCTGCAAAGACCAGCGTGTGTGCTGCTTCGCCAGCTTCTTCACGGCATGGTCTGCTGAGGGGATCTTTCCAATTCAGCAGATCCTTGGAGATCCAGTAAAGGGTTCCTCTCCACTGACCTCAACCTCGCTGTGGTCTGCGCTCCCGGAGGCCTGCTGTGTGCTGGCATTCCCGCAATCCTCTCTGGTTCTTAATGCTTCTCTGTATTTGTTCAGCTTTCGGACGCTCCCTCCCTTCATCCAGCCTTGATTCTATTCCATTTTGGCCCAGATGTGAAATTCAAGGCCTTCTTTGACTTCCAACAAACAAACTCAATCCCTTCTTGTAAGAGAAGACCATGGAGTGGTCCTGGGCAGGTGGAGCCTGCACTCAGGCGGGCCAAGCTCCTGGCTGAATGCTAGTCACTGCTCACAGGAGACCCTGGTACTTCTGGGGCTCTGCCCTCTGGGCCCTGTGTCCTCTTCCCCTCGAACCTGCCTGGGCTACTTGAGCTCCAGACCCCTCTCACAGCGATCTCCCCGCTCAACTTCTCCCGAACAAGCTCAAGGTCAGTCCTACTGGATAAAGGGTTGGGTGTCCTTCTGCCTTCTTCAGCAGGAACTTGGACTGCTAGTGGCCGTCTCCCGGTTGTGCTATGGTATGACCTTGGCTCTGATCTTGGGGATAAGTGCTGAGTTTGCTGCTGGCTGTCACATGTCTGCTATTTTTCCCTCCCTCCCCTTTTCTGTCCCTCCCCATGGAGGACTTAGATCTCCCAGTCAAGACCCCGTGTCATACAGATTTAAAACGTCCTGCTTTGATTTGGTTGTTTCATGAAATAGAGGTGAGGCTTTGGCACCAACTGGAAGTAGGTGCTGCAGACAGGAGTGAAGTCCCCACCCAGCTCAGTCCCATTGGCCCAAAGGACCCTGGTCCCCAGTGTGAAGGTAAAAGTGACTCTTTGTTAAAGAGCAGAGGACTCAGCAAAGACACAGAAGGGATGGAGACAGTGACAGAGATCTCAGTCAGGAAGAGACCTGTCCTTTCTCTGAGGTGGGAGCCAGTGGCCGTGGATAAGACGCTCTCAGAGTGGTCCCTGCCCAGCACACCGATGCCTCACAGAGACTTTTTAGGATACAGAGGCCCAGGCTTTGCTGGGGTTGAGCAAGCCCCAGTGATCTGAATTTTCAGCAGGGGTGCTGCTGCCCCTCCCCACTGCCTACTTGGGCACTCTGCGACAGCAGTCCTACCTATACCCGCGATGGTCCTTTGGGCTGTCCTGGAAGCCTGTGTTGGGTCCCAGAGTGGTGTGGCTGTGACAGATTCCAGTGCTGGGTCCTGGTGTGGCACGGCTATGACAGACTCCAGTGTCTTGCTGCATTTCTTTTCCCATGACATGGAAAAGGATGTCCAGTGGGGTTAAGACACTGGGACAGAACACTCCGTGGGAGTGTCACTTGCAATGGTTTATGATGCAGAGCCGGCACTCTTTCATGCAATTACGGGCCATACTTATTCCTTATTTTCTACTTAGCTTGATCTATACTTCAAATCGACATAGTGCATAATTCCGTGTGGGTATAATGCACAAATGTGTCCCCGCCCACACTCAACACCTGTGCAGGTAATACCTTGTAACAATGTGGTATGCCGAGCCTGATCAAAGCATCCCTGTGTCAGGGTGCAAACTAATTGGGTTGCTGTGTGCTGGAGGTCAAAGTTGTTATAATAAAACATCCATCTTGGAGCTTTCTAGAGGAACCTGTTTGAAAGGTTAAAGTGGGTAATTAGCACACCCTAATTTACAACTACTTGGCAATAAGAGTTGCTTTTCAATGAACCATTTATTTATGATCTGCTGCTCCACACCACAGGATGCTTCTTGACTAGGTTAGGAAATGTAATTAATAAATGATAGGATTATTTATGGTTGGCGGTGCCAGATTGGAGCTACAGCGATACACAGAATGAACTGAAACGGTCCTCAGAGTCAGCCGAGCAGTCTTTAATCCGTGGATTGAATTGTCATGTCACTGGGGTGGTGACATGAACTCGGGGTGGGATTCTCGGATGAGGTGACTGCGCCTGGCTCTGCATTGTGCTGATGGAAGACGGCCTTGATCCTGCACACGAGCCAGCGGTCGCTTGTCTGTCACTGGGTGCGTCTCCTGGTGTTTTGGGGTAGTGGAGCAAGAGGGGTCTTCATATCAGTGTGTGTGACAGGGATTGTCTCTAAACGTAGCTTCCAAACATAAATTAGGGTCATATTAGAATCAAAGCAAGGAAAGAAATCTAGTGGACTCAACAAACGTGCCTTTGTTGTCTTAGACCAAAACACATTCAGCACAACCAAAGGTGACGATTTTTTTTTTTTAATTTTTGCAAAGAAGCAAGTATTTATAATGCTGTTTGTTTCCAAGCCTTCCCTGACACTGGGCACAGGAGGCACTTTGTAAACATCATTGAACATGGAGCCTGGTTTTGACCAAGGTTGGACACAGGTGGAGCTCTGGCCTTATCTGTCTTGGGTAGTCATGAGGCATGAGAAAAGCCGTGGGTTTGTGCTTTTCGCCTAGGCCACGCCTGGTGGTTTGAACCAGCTGCTGCTGCACCCTGAATGAGGGAGGATCCACCAGGTGCGGCTCTTGGCTTGGTGCCCCGTAGTTTTCCTGAGTGCATTCTCATCTCCACGCCTGGGGAGGTGAGCAAAGTTGTTTCAAATCTCAGGGGGAAAATGGTGGGTAAGTCAGTGATGTGTCCAGCTTGTGAAACAGGACTCAGGACCGGAGGACAGTGACCCCACTGGAGACTCCATTCCAGATATAACAAACTCTGCTGTCATTCGTGAGTCTCTTGCTGCATCCAGCACTTCTCCATGCGTGTTTACAATGCACTCTGCACGGCTACCCCACTAGTCATTTATGTCTTCCCTGTCTTGGTTTCTACATTGGCAAAACCAGAAACACACACTGCCTGCCTCAGGCTGTGTGAGTCGTAACTGGCTCATGGAGAAAGCCTGGGAGACTGCCTTCGGGTGGTGTCTGAGCTCAGTGTGCACAAGCTGCTCCTGGTGGTGCACCTAGGTAGGGAAAGTGAAGCCAGGCACCGAGCTGTAGCACATGGCTGGAAGCCAGTCGCTCCTGGGTCTGCTCTGGTGTGGAGCACAGCTCTGCTGGCATATCTGAAAGTCCACCATCACCCGCTCTGGACCAGGACCAGTGTGGGAACCAAAGCTGACCTCTGTTGGACAGGGATGGTTGTGATACTGACCTATGTTAGCCAGTTTTATCACTGCAGTGACCAAATACCTGTCAGAAACAACTTAAAGGAAGAACTATTTATTTTGCCCAAGATTTCAGAGATGTCATTTCATCATGGCGGGGAGGGCATGGCCACGCAGAGCAGCTCACACATCCTGGCGGCCAGGAAGCAGAGAAGGAATACTGGCAGGGGCCAGGAAGAGTTATAGCCCTCAAGGACATGTGTCTAGTGACTTACTTCCTCTCCTCCGACCTTTCCCCATCTGCACCAGGCCATCGTATCATAAGCCCATCACGGGATGAGTCCGTTGATTAGTCAGCGCCCTCAGTAGCCCATCCTCTCTGCATTTGTCACAGGGGGACATGGGGCTTGGTAGGAAGCCTCCCATTTTTCTGGTCCTTAAAGGGGAGCCAGAGTCCAAGGCAAGTAAACACCATTGCTGTTCCTCCTCTGCCCCTCTTTATGTAGGTTGCTGAGATGGAGAGATGGAACAGGAGGAGGTTGGCAAAGATAGGTTTAGTTTTCAACTGATACTTGCAAAGTCATTTCTGGAAAGGAGAGTGGCAATTTACAAACATTTTCTCCAGCTATGGTTTAGACAGAGGCTGCGGAATGTCCTCACAGCAGAGGAGCTAAGCGTGGTGGTGCTTTGGCTCTTTGCAGTAAGCTGTCAAGGCCAGCCTGTTGTCACCTTGTTCCCCAGTCAAAATGGAAATGCAGGAGTTACAGATTTACCAATTCATGGTGAAAACACTCTAACTGCCCACACAGCGTCTCAGCTGGCTCCTGCATGGTGTTAGCTGTCTGTGATAGTTTCCAGCTCCTTTCTTATACTTAGCAAACAAAAAAGTTCTGTTCTCACAGGGCTGAGATGTCCAAATGCTTCATGTCAGAAAAAGTTGCACCCAGCTTGGAATTATTCAGGTCTAAGTCACACAGTTGTGAGATACATACCCATTTCCACTCCCTTTTGAATTATCAGTATTTTCACCAAGTTTATTATTCATTTGCAACCTTAACTAAATAGGAGTCACAACTGAAGGGATAAAATGACAGCAGTTAATTGCATCAAAATCTTTATCTTCCGGTGAGATGGCGGATGGGCGATGACGCGTGCACTTAATGAAATGGGTGGTGGGACTTGATTTAGTCACCCTTTCTGTTCACAGGGAATTGATGGTTGAGCCACTCTGAGTACTATTTGATGTGATGAAATAACTTGGAGCCTTTTTGACCGATAGAGAAATATTTCTTTACCGCAAAGTCTATCATTGTGGCTTTTGAGCTTCACTTAATATTTTGAATAATGAAATAGAAGAATCTTTGTTTGGCAGCTGGAGAGTCGAACATCACTGAAAGATGAAATTGCTGGAGTTAATCAGGCCTAACGACAGTGACATTTGCAGACATTGAAGTGAATTAGGGTAAAGTTGAGCAGATTCTGCTAAGATGGAGGAAAAGCAAACTTAAAAGGTCAAGTTTCCCGGAAGTCTTTTCCAGCATGCACTAGAATTCCCACATTACATTTCTAGGTCAGCCGCACACGCTGGGTAGCTGAATGACTCAGGTGTGGATGGGTTGAAAGAGCAGGCTGGGACTTACCCGCTCACTTCTTGTTTTAGGGAGGAAGAGTTACTTTTTTCCCATTTCATTCTGGAGCCTTTGAGTCCCCTGTGATTACCTAGATTTAAAGGCACTTGGTGGCAGGAAGCTACCAGCTCTGTTTCTGCAAGGGCACCGCCCTGTCCCTTGGCCTTGGTGGTTACTCCAGAGCCTCTGTTTTGCTTTCTGATGCTTGGTTTCTGGTAGGAGACTCAATTCTGTCAACAAAGGTGGAACACCTGCTTTTTCTCTGATTTTTCATTAGCTTTCCATTTTGAAAAGCAAAGCAGGTGCTTGCATTTTGTAGCATTTTAATGAAATGGAAAATTGTCCATGTCACCAGAGTGATTGAAAAATTTCCAAAATGACGTTGAATTCATGAAATGTGATGAAGCTGTGGGATCCAAATTCCAACCTGGCTTTCAGGAAGAGACAAGCCAGCGAGCTGCGTGGCAGAACTTGGAAGGGCTGGTTCTTTGTGGGGAACTGGCACCCTAGGACTTTGCAGATTCCCAGGAGGAATAAAAAAAAAAAATGGAGCGTTCAGGATGCAATTTGATGCAGTGTGTTTAATTTAGCATTTGTGAACAGCAAATTCTCAGGAACACTGAGGCGTTCTATTATATCTGTGATATCCGGGAAATTGCTACAATTATAGCTCCGTCTCATTGATTAACGACGATTGCAAAATAGTCAGGAAAATATTGGCATTGCAGCTTCAGTCTGTTCTACCTAATACCGTCCGTGCCAATCAAACCAGGCTTACCAAAGGCAGGCATTAAAACAAGGCTGCAGGGACGCTCATCACCCAGCCAATCTACGCTGTGTGCAGAATGCAGCCTGGGCATGTCCCTCCCAACTGACCCCTTTCCAATAATGACACTTCGTCTGCAATCACTGCTTCTCTCTTAATCTCAGAACACAAAGACAGCTCACTTTAGGATGCTATATATTTTGATATGTTAAGAAAAGAAGCCATCTTATTGAGTGGTACCAATACACAGCCTGTGACGAGTCTTGGGAAAGACCAAGACTGAAGACCAGATCATTCCTTCCCTGGAAAGAGCTAGGAATTCCATCTTTTCACCAAGCGTGCAGAGCTGTGCTTCCATGAAGGGTCTGAGCACAGGAAAGGTGTTTAGAGTTCTGGTTTGTTATTCTACTCTTGTTTCACAAGAAAACTTGCTCTCTGTTTTTATGTAGGGGTGACTTTGGTCAATGCAAAAACCGTAGGAGTAACACTCAGCTCACTGGTCGGTGTCTCCCCATCTCACTTTCTGGAATCTCTGTATCCATGCAAATACTCGCTCAGATTGCAGCACAAGGGACAAAGGTCATGAGGCCCCTTTCCCTCTGTCCTTCAGCTGTTCACCCTGGTGGCCTCTCCTGACACTGGGGACCACAGCATAGGTAGGATGACAGAATGTTCTCGAAGACATTGTGTCATCCAGACCTACAGAAGCTCCATTAAAACCTTGTATTTAGTGTGGTTGACTGAAAGATAGAAAAAAACAACAGAGAGAGAAGTCAGCCAGGCCCAGGGTCGCACGGCTGAAAATTTCCAGCGCCCCCCACAGAGGAATCTGCATGATTGAAGTCGGCCGTGTTTATTTCATGTTCAATTTCTATAACACAAGATGCTCTTCCAAGAGGAGGTGAGACAGGCAAGGCTTTGGGACTAGAAAGGAGACGCCTTGACTGGCCCCACTCTACCACTTGCCCTCCGGCTCCTTTCCAGCCAGCAAGAGAACCACTTTGAACATGGAAGCCGAACTCCTACGCGTTCTTCAAGACTCATTTCATGCAACCCGTCTCTGGTGACGCCTTCTCAGACTTCTGTGAGGCTGGGCGAATCGCCCTCCCGTCTTTGCTCCTAGAATACTGTGTTCAGATTTCTGTTTCACATTCTGGATTCATCCACAGAGTGTTGGCCGTCATAAGCATCTAGTGGACAGGGACACTGCCTTTCTGGTCTCCTCCACCCAGTGTCTAGCTGTGTGGTTGCTCATTTGTTGATGAATGAATGCATGAAGGAGTCAAGTAATTAAGTAATGGTCACGAATGTATGAGCTGGAAAGCTCAAAGACAATGATTGAGAACAGAGTATCTGTGAATTAATACAAATGTGAAATGCAAGCCCTGTGGCCATGAGTAAATTCACCCCGTGGGCCTCCCAAGCCTGGTGACCAAGAGCAGTCAGGCTGACTTAAGTCCAGCTCCTGCTTGTTACTGCGGGAGTTAAAGGGAGTCTCCATATGAAGGTCAGGAGGCAGGCGCTGCAGACGTAGCTGCTGTTGGCGGTACACCTGGCGTCAGCATGTGGCTTGGAGCGAGGCAAGAAGTGTCACAAGGGCATTTGGGCCGTGACACTGTGCTGGGCTCAGTTCAGAATTCTTTGCATACAAACCCGTGCAATCTGCAGCCCTGTTCTCTACGGGAATTCAAGACAAACGAGTCAAGATTTTCTGAAAGATTTTTCTTGATTATGATAATTTCATTTTCAGAATGAATCTGGTCCAAAGATTGAAATCATTTTTTTTTTAAAGAATGAAATCGTTTGTTATCAGTTCTTGAGTGATTTTATTTTCAAGATTTCTTTTTCTTCCTTCTTTTTTTTTTTTTTGGTGGCACTGGGGTTTGAACTCAGGGCCTCACACTTGCTAGGCAGGTTCTCTACCACTTGAGCCACTCCGCCAGCCTTTTTTGCTTAGATTATTTTTCAGATAGGCTCTAGCTTTTTGCCCAGGTCAGTCTTGGACTGTGTTCCTCTTACCTACGGCTCCCAGTGTAACTGAGATGACAGATGTGTGCCACCACACCTGGTTTATTGATTGAGATAGGGTCTCATTTTGCTTGGGTGGCCTGGAACTGTGATCCTCCTGATCTCTGCCTCCCCAGTAGCTAGGATTATAGGCGTGAGCCACTGTGCCTGGTCTTAGGATTTCTTTAGACTCTGAAAAAAACTATTAAGAACCTCAAAGAATATTTGTTTCTATGGGTTATAGTTAGAAATTAAGACAGAAAAAGTTATAAATGTTTGTCAATTTATTTAAAAATTATAATAACAAACTCTTGTTATAGTAATGTAGCTAACATTCTTATGAATAATAGCTATAATTCTCTAAACAAAGACCATTAGTGACAAGAGTGGCATTGTTGACATTTTTTTCAAATTCCTTTAACATCTGTCTGATGGAGATGGTGGATCCTCTCACTGCTGGGGTCTGTGATGATGTGCTGTTTTGGTTGATGTAGGTAAAGATCACGCAGCCTCACCTCACATGGATATGAGCTATGTATTTGCTGATTTCCTCTTCAAAGTCCTGAGCGCAGTGATGAAGCCTCAGTGGGGGGAGTGTGGAGTGGCCAGTGGTTCTTTGTGCCCTGACCCCCAAAGCCCTGTTCTCCTCTAAAGCCCTGTTCTCCTCTAAAGCCCTGTCCGCCCCAAAGCCCTGTCCTCCCCCAAGCCCTGTCCTCCCCCAAGCCCTGTCCTTTCCCAAAGTCCTATCCTTCCCCAAAGTCCTGTCCTCCCCTCAAAGCCCTGTCCTCCCCCAAAGCCCTGTCCTTCCCCAACGTCCTGCCCTTCCCCCAAACCCTGTCTTCCCCCAAACCCTGTCTTCCCCTAAAATCCTGTCTTCCCCCAAAGTCCTGTCCTCCACCAAAGCCTTGTCCTCCCCAAAACCCCGCATTCCCCAATGCCCTGAGTGGCTGGTTTTCTGGAGCCTGAGATGCAGCACCAGGCACTGGCCATTGAGAAAACACTGACTCACCCAGCGACGGAGAACTTCCAATGTTCCTGGTACCGTGTCAGACATGCTCTTGTGTGCAGACCTCGGCCACCTCATCTGGGAAGTCTCAGGTCTTGTATGCGACCATGGTCCTCCTCAGCAACCAGGGCGAGGTCTGCGGCTGTGTCCACTCCTGTCCCACCTTCTCCATACAGATGCAAGACAGTGGGGTCCAGATGGTGGCTTTGAAGGCCACATGTGTTCCCAAGGCACGGAAACTTTAATCAGTCTGCATATCCCAGACTTTTAGCGTCTGGCTACAAACCCAGGAAAGGTCTCACACACTGACCTGATTTCCTATCTGCTGTCATAGACAGTCTCTGAGCACAGTCCAGACTTTTTTGAGGTGGTGCATGGGCACAAAGTTTGCAGAAAGTGTCTTGGAGGATTTGTGAGGGGAGATGATGTCCCCCGGCCCTCTGGAGCTGCACGGGACACTGAGAGGTGCCAGGGATGTTAATGACGGTCTTAGCTGGCGCTGCATGAGCTTTACAGAGAAATGTGCACAGGACTGTGGCTGGAGAGAAGTAGGGGGAAGGCGAACTCTGGGAGTAGCTGTTGAGCAGAGGCGCAGGTCAGAGGCTGACGATGGTGGCAGCCCTAGGCCAGGTGTCCTCCCCTCTGCGAGGCCTTTCTGTCCCAGTTCGTTCCATGTCTGCTCTGGCTCCCCCAGGCTGTTCATCTGGCACAGTGACACAGTGACATGGCAGCACGGCCAAGTTGATCACCATTCACCTTTTAACGTGACCACCTGCCTCATGACCTGTGCAACCGTGGAGGTCAGGAGCACTGCCTGCCCTGCATTTGCTTCTTTCTGAGCTGGATGGGTTTGACGAGGACTGGAAATGACCAGGGGCTGAAGGGAATTCACATTAATTAATTAATTAATTAACATTAATTGAGTGCATGTGGTATGCAGATCCATGTGAAGATTGTGTGAGGGTGACTATCCTAGCCACAGCCCCAAGGAGGAAACTGAGTCCCAGAGGGAAGTCACTCGCCTGCCAGATGCAGCTGCAAAGTGGAGGGTGTGGCCCGTGTGACCTGGAAGTAATTCATTTTCCCATTTCATAGGACTCTGCTGCTCTGTGCCCCCGTGTTCCCTCCTTGGAGTGATGTTTTCAGTCTCAAGTCTGGTGAAGATCAGATCCACAGGGTTCTCATGCTGCCTGTGTCTGCAGGCACATAGGAGTGAGACGTCACCAGGCAGTGGGTACCTGCCCTGTCCCAAGAAAGAATCCGAAAAAAAAAAGGGAATGAAAACTCTTAAACCTACAAGGAGAAACCACACTTCATTTCACATCACAGAATTTGGGAGAATCTAGTGGGGGCGGCTGCTGGGGAGGGAATGGCAAGTCCAGGTGTGAGTCACGAAAGGCTTCCTGGAAGAGGCCAATTCTGATGAGGGGCTCCATGAATGTATAACCTTTTCTGGGGAGATAGAAGAGAAAGCAGAGCTAAGAAAGAGTAATTCTGCCATTATGTGAATGGCAGAAATGTCACGATGAAACCCATTACTATGTGGCTTAATTTATTGACATATGCAATAAAGAGGAAACTATTAAATTGTGAGAACTATTTGTCCAGCCATCCACTCTGACTAAGAGACATGGCTCATTTTGTGTGTGTGGTTGTTATTAGGATGATCTGGTAAGTCCCGCTGTGTGTGGGGTTGTGTATTATGGGGTATGGTTTGTGTACTCGTTTATGGGTTTATGTGCTGTCGTGCGTGGGGCATCTGTACTGTTGTGTGTAGGGTTGTGTGTGTGTTGCGTAGTGTCTAAGCAGTGATGTTTGGCATTGTCTTCATGGTGACCTTTATATCTGCTCTCCATTTACCACAGCACAGCAATACTGAATGCTAGCATGTAAAAATTCTTTCTTAAACTTTTTCTTTTTTATGAGTACATATTAATTGTGTGAAGTGTTCATTGTGAGACTTCCTTACAGGAATGTAGTGTGCCTCGATAAATTCAGCCCTCTCTTATTCTTCCTTCTCTCTCCCCCGCCTTAAACAAGCTTAATGGTTTCATTATTCTATGTTCATACGTGCATGTAGAAGTTTCTCACCTTACTTGGAAAAATTTTGTATCCACACAGTATTAGTGAGACTGAAGAGATGTTTTTCTTTACGGTATATGACTGTCCTCTTTTTCAGAATTCCTAATTTTTTAATATTTTTACTGGACTGTGAGTATATGTAGTTTTATAACCTTCACATCTATGGATGATAGATAGATCATTTTCTATTACATCTTCCATTTTTCTTCTAGCTTCGCATCTGGCATCTTTACATAGAAAAGAATGACAGGTACAGGAGAAGGAAAAGTCATTTTTCTTATGCACTGCTAGGTTCATGGTTGAAGCTCCTATAACAAAAGATGGATTACCAAGAGAAAAGCACACAAATATATTTATGATAAGTTGTGCATGTCACAGGTGCCATTGGAAACAAAGACCCAAGAAACAGACTGTTTTGTGCTGGGTTCGATGAAGAGAGGACGGTGGTGGCGAACTCCGATGGACATGGTTGGGTTCCCAGTGTCACTGAGCCAGCAGACCTGGAGGACCTGGAGGCACCTGTTTGTGTAGCTTCTTTCCTGTTCCGGGATTGTCTCACAAGTGTTATTTCAATGACATCTTGTAGTACTTTTGTAGTATTTTGTGTCTGTCACCTCTGGAATGTAGGCTATTGGATATTTCCTAACTGAGTGGTCCAAAACCACTTTTGAGCCTCCAAGTCCCCCTTCAGTAGGAAGACGCCATCTCTCTCACACGAGCCGAGGTCCATATGGCTCTTTTTTCATCTCTGGACTTTCCCTTCCATTGTTTGTTCTGCCATGCTTTGATCACGACTATGTATCAAGTATTCTTTAGTATTGCACACTGCTAATTACTTTCTTTAAAATGACTTCTGCACATTTTCTCTTCTAGAAAAATCTTGGAATTAGCTTGTCAAATCCTTTAAAATTTTCTTTGGGATTTTGACTTGGCTTGTATTGAATTCATTAATTTGGGGAGCTGGCATCTTGAAGATGGTGCTATAGGCTCAGCTTTCTGCACCACTGTGATTACCCACAGGTGGTTTTGTGTTTCCTTGGCTTTCTGGGAACACTTCTGGCCCTCAGCACCATTGACTCAGAGACCTCCTGCTCTCTTACAGCCTTTGACCCCTGCTCCTCGCTGCCTTCCCTGTGTTCTTTCTTGCTGAAAACTATTGGGAAAAACATTCTAAATCTTTCCATTTCTTTAGTGGCAATTTCCAAATGGGATATATCCCCCTGGCTCTCTGATAGCTTTTACTTTCCTCCTGTGCTGAAATGTCCTTGCAGAGCTGCACTCAGGGACAACACACTGGCTCTGGCACTTGGGCAGATCCAGTGACCAACTTACCCCCGGTGAGATGCCACCAGCTTCTGTGGACAAATACAACCTGGGAAAATAATTCTTTTCCTCAACAGGAGCAGACAGAAGGAATGGCATCATGGGAACTATGAAAGTATTTTTAGCATAGCAGAGGAAATATTCACACAAGACTCATTGGGAAGCTGGCAGTTCTCCCTAGGGAGCAGGTGACATGAGAGCACAGACATGGCCCAGGCCACCCTGACTCCATGAAACTGACGTGTAGTGGTAAATATGTACGTGGGTGTGTGTGTTTGTGGTGCTCGTGTTTGGGTGTGTAACTGATGTGAGTTTAGGGTGTACACCTCTGGCTCTCCCTGTCAGATCATGTTATCCATGCTCCCCTCTCACACCTCTGGCTCCCTCTGTTCTCTCTGAGGTGAGGTGTCTTGTCCATCAGAAAACTGAGCAATGGTGGCATACCACAGACACCCATCTCGGCTCCAAACCTCCACATGATCTTGGAAGAGCCTGAACCATCCCATGTTCCTACTGGGTTCCTGGCAATGGCCCTGACCCCCCTTTGACTTTGGGGCTCTGTTACCCTAGCTGGAGCTGGCCTGTCACCCACTCACAGTGGCCCAAGAGTTTATTTTATGCTGATGCTACCCAGAAGGTTCAGAAAATTGACTAACATCACATAGTAAAAGGTAACAACAAGATCCACTGCCAGACCCTCGCAGAACTTCGTGGGAGTTCTGGAGTCCTCCCCACCCCCAGCCACATGACACAGGCCAGCTTCATTCGGGTCACTGAGTGGAGCTGCAGGAGATCATTGCTGCCCTCAGGTCCTCATGACAGCCCTCGCGTCTCAGCCTTCACCTGCACTCTGTCTGTACGCTTGCTGAGTTTCTGGTATATTTGCCCTGAGTTTGAAGTGAGAAGCACTTGGGGTCCGATCCTCACGGTGACACATTACGCAATGTGCCTTTGTGAGGAATAAACACGGCTTCCTGACAAAGCCATGGCTACACCCTCCAAGGCAGAGGCAGCTCTCGGGGCCTCAGAGTTGCACGAGTTCCTTTTTGTTCTGGGAAACGTTCAGAGCTGTTTGACTTTTGGCAAAACTGAGACAACATCTCAAAGTACATTAGCTCCAAGGCCACCTCACTTCATGGAGATGAAAGTGTCACTTGGGTCTAATTAAACCATTGATTTTTAAAAAAATGCTCAGAAAACAGTTCCAAACACGACATGTCCCTGAGTTATGGTACACTCGTTCCTGCCCTCAGACTGCCCCACGCACCACCCTCACCCTGCAGGCCCCCACCACTCAACAGCGTGAGCCTTGTCACTTTGCTTCTGCAGCCTGGCTTTCTCTGCAGGGCCAGAACAAAGGCGCCATGGGACATGTGGCCTTTGAAAGACTCTGTTCCTGCCACTGCCCGTGGCCAGTGCTGGGGGCTTAGCCTGGAACATGGTACACAGGTGTCTAACTTCACTGCCTCTGAACAGCAGTGCTGGGGTCAGCTTGCCACTGACATTTCACAGCCATGGATCCAGGACAGATGTTCTCCTTCCTGTTTCCTTATTTTTAGCTTAGGGGTAATGGCATATCCCACACCCTTCCTCTTAAGGACCCAGGGAGGGGTGGGAGGAGCTGGGCAGCTCTGCAGTGTAGTCAGATGGGCTTCGGGAACTGTTCTTGGTTCACCCACTGTAGCTAGCATTCACTAACTGCTCATTGACCCCATCCAGATCCACGCACCTGCTCCTCCTGTCAGAAGCTACTTTCTTCTCAAGCTTCTGTGTCTGTGCAACGTTAACAAATCTCCCCAGTGGCTCCAGACCCCACGTTGGTGCTGCAACCCCTTTCCTACTGGAGTAGCACACAAATCTCACTGCACTAAGAAGGCCCTGTCTTTGTGTCGCTTTAAAACCTCATTAACAGCTGGGTGTCAGTGGCTCACACCTGTAATCCTAGCTATTCGAGAGACAGAGATAAGGAGGATGGTGGTTCAAAGCCAGCCCTGGGCAAATAGTTCAAGAGCCCCTATCTCGAAAATACCCAACACAAAAAAGGGCTGGTGGAGTGTCTCAGGTGGTGGAATGCTTGCCTAGCAAGCATGAGGACCTGAGTTCAAACTCCAGTACTGCCAAAAAACAAATAAAACCAAAAAATTCTCCCCCCAAAACCTCATTAGCTTTGTGAATCTTGACTTTCAGGGGTGTCCTACATGGTCTCCCTGTGCTGGTCACTGTGTTCTATGGCTGCCCTCTAGCTTTCCTCACCAGGCCCCTTTAACACTTGGAGACTTCAGGGGTGTTCACCTGTATTCCTGTAGAGCACACAGCACAACCAGGACTGTACTTGGGGAGTTGAGACTGTGACTCTGAAGAGCAGAAGGACACTGACTGAAGCCCAGTTTGCTGGTGGAGAGTCTGTCTGTCCCACAGAGGTGGAACGCTGAGGACTGCTCTTCAGAGAGGGGCTCGGTGGTCAACCACTTTTGTTACCTGTAGATAACACCAGTTTTCATTCTCTTCTGCCATTTCAGGACAGAGTTCACTGCCTGTGCACAGAGCCCAGGCAAGATGCATGGCTAAGGTGGTGTTGGCCAAGGGTGAGGCTGAGCTTGCCCCTCAGAGCCAAGACCTCTCCCCAGCTCCACCCAGAACAAGAGGCAGAGGGAGGAGGGGATGTGGGCTTTGAAGGAACCCAGCTGTGGCTTGCATGTGTCTTGACTTGAGCCAGACCTACTTCTGGTGACCCCATTGGCACACCTCCTGACAGGGCTCTGGTGAGATAACAGACAGCACATGGTATTGTTCCTCAAGAGGAACCCTCATCCTCCCCGGACATCGCGAGCAGCATCCGTCCATCTTCCTGGTCACTCAGAGCTGGAAGCCTCCAGACCGTAGCAATGCCCATCTGCCTACAGCTTCCCCCAAAGCTGGGTACTTGATGCCTTATTTTTGATTTACTTACTTGTTTATGGTACTGAGGTTTGAACTCAGAGCCTTGGGTTTGCTAGGCAAGTGCTCTACCACTTGAGCCATAATTCTAGCCCTTTTTTGATTTAGGTAGTTAATTTAGGCAGGATTTTTTTGCCTGGGGCCAGTCTCTGACCATGATCCTCCTATCTCTGCCTCCTGTGTAGCCACAGGCACAGGTATGCAACCATGCTCAGCTTTTATTGACTGAGATGGGGTCTCACTAGTTTTTTTGTCCTGGCTGGCCTCGAACTGTGATCCTCTTGATCTCTGCCTCCTGAATAGCTGGTGTCCATGCTTTTAATTATTGGATTATTAAACTCACATACTGACCTTAGAAGGTCAGGCCATAGAAAACTTGAAATTGTACGCAGTTTTCTGGCAAGAAAACGCAAAGCTTCAATTAGTTTCTCCCAGTGGTTTCTGACTCCCCTCCCCCCACCACCAAGAGTTTAGAACATACCATAATGGTGGAAGCTCTCTTTGGGACTGAAACAGAAGATGCATGTGACTCTGCACCTGGGACCCCGAGGTTTCCAGACAGGAAAGTCAGGCCGGCGTCAAGAAGCAGGCATTGTGAGGAATGGTCTGTGGTCGTTCGACCTACGTGTCCACTTGGCCAGGCACAGCACCTGGGTATCCGCTCCAACTCTGGACAGTTCTATGAATAGACTTTTCAGATGAGACTGACATTGACTCAGTGGATGTGGATAAAATAGTGACCATCTCTGATGGGGATGGCCCTTGTCTAATCTCTTGAAGGCTAGAAGAGAAAAAGACTGGCCTCCCCTAGGAAGAAGGAATTCTGCTTCCTGATGGCCTTGGACTTGAATTATAGCAAGAACTGTTCCCAGGTCTCCAGTCTGGTGGCTCTCTCTGTAGAATCCGGACCCACCAGGAGCTGCCTGCCTTCCTTAGCTGGAGTTTGTTTTGACTAAGGCATCACCAGTGTCCAGGCACACTCAGCTCCCGCCTTGTGTGGGATGAATTCTCTCTCTCTCTCTCTCTCTCTCTTTCATACACACACACACACACACACACACACACACACACACACACTCACTCACTCACTCACTCACTCACTCACTCACTCTTCCCTGGCTTTGGTTCCAGCCTTCTTTGCTGGCGGCCACCTCCCAAGGTGAGAGTGAACTTGGTCAGCCCCCAGCCCTCTGTCCCCAGCACCTGCTCTGCCTCTGTGAGGCTGCCTGGTTCTCTCTTGTCCTGTTCCTTGCAGGAGAGTTTCTCCCAGAAGAGCCAGGGTCCCACTGGGCTTTGTTGGACATGGACCATGCCATCTTTGTCTCATAGAAGCTCAGATTTGGCTTGGCCTGAGTTCAGCTGTGCAATTATCCCCACCGGGATGCTGAATTCTCTTTCCTGGCCAAAGGACTTGGCAGAGTCTGTGCCCCATGGGGAGGTGAGGGTCCCTCATTGCCTCTTCTGTCGAGCAGACATCTCCAGCACTACTCACCCACATTGACCACACACTTGAGCCTGGCGCCCCCTTCATCATCCAATTATACCCAAAAGTATGGGGGGCAGAGCAGAGCCACTGCACAGACAGAAAGGGAACAGTGGGCTCCTGCTCCAGTCCTGCCCACCCCACTGCTGCTCCTGGCCAGCAGCCAGCCCTCCCAGACACCGCTCCAGGAGCCTGTCTTCTCATTTATTCCTGGCCATCACCACTCAGAAACTCTGGGACTATGCAAGCTGGGTTTGGCTGTAGCTGTTGGCACATGGATTGTTCTGGACCACAGATTTGGCACTCTTTGGGTGGCTGCAGGACAGCACATTTTATCTTGTCAGAGGAAGGACATAGTGCAGGCAGAACCATGAGGTTGGGTCTTCCAAGGCTGAGAGGTCAGGCTGACATCAAGAGGAGTGCCGGCAGGTGCCAGGCTGCCCCAGGAGAAAGTTGGGAGAAGAAAGAATAGACACAGCACAGGGCCATGGCAAGAGATCAAGCACCCAAGATTCTCTGGGTGTCCATGTGTCCCAGAAGTGGCAGGGGTCTGAGGTAAGCCATCTCTCTCAGCCTCCACGACTGCCTTCCAGCCCACGTTAGGCTGAATGTATTTTTATGTGGCCACCAAAGATGATGCTATGAATGGTGGATTTGCTAATGGTCGTGTAGCTGTCGCTCCGACTGGGCCTGCATCCTGTCCCAGCAGCCCTAACTCTGACTTCTGCGCAAGCTTGGCCCAGACTGGGCTTCTCCACACAGGGGTGTGGGCTTCCCTGTTTGAGGCTCCCGTCATGACACCTCTTGCTCTCCCCACTCCCCTAGACTGCTCCCCAGGGCAGTGCTTTTATTATTGTTGTTGTTGTTGTTGTGCTGGGATACATTGTGACATTTACAAATAAATCAACTGTATCATAGTTGAATTCTCTCCTTCCATCACTCTCCTTTAGCCTCCCTCCCAGGACAGTTCTTGTCCCCTTTTCTGGAAAAATGTTTGCTGCCTATCCCCTGGATGGCCAGCAGCTCTCTCAGGTTGCCTTCTGGGCTCATGTTCCTGGCCATCCATTAAGCCTCCTTCTGCAGTGTGAGAGGCACAGGCTACAAGTCTATCCTGTGCCTCGAGCCCGGGGGTGGGGGTGGGGGTGGGGCTCCCAACAAATGCTTCCACAGCACACTCTGCCAAAGGGACGCGGGTGAGGTCAGGGTTAGCACGGGTCTTTGAATGACATGGCTGCTGAAGACTGTGCCCTCCCTTTTTTCATTCTAACATTCTGCTGAAATAGTTCTATAAAAATTCCTATATAATTTCTGTTTTTATTTGGTCTCTTACATTGCAAATGGCAGAAACCAAATCTGGCTCATTTAAGCAGAGTAGGATTTTTACTTTGGGCTGAGTTGATGGAGGAATCTGATGGGGGCAGACCCCAGGGTGGGCTCTGGTGCGCCTGGGCATGAGGAAGGGGACACCTTGCTGGCTGCTGGGGAACCCACATGCCCCGCTGTGTGTCTCCATCATCCCACACTCAGTTCTAAACTCAAAGCCATGGCCCAGGGAGTTTGATTAATCTAGTTTGGCAGGTGTCAACCCTAGCCAGGGGAGAGGCACTGCCTTGATTGCTGTCCTTGGTCACCCGTGACTTGGGGGCTTACTGAACTGGTGGTGTAGAGAAGGAAGGACATGGAGGAACCGGGTTCCAGACTTGGGTTGGGGGTGGGGGGCGGCAGGGGAAGAAGGGAAGACAGTGAGGTGACAGAGAATGTTCCAAATTTGGAATGGACCATCGTGTGGAAGAAGTCAGGTAGCAACTAGCCCAGGGCCCAGGTGAGGGCTGAAACTGGCAGAGACTCTTGGGCATCATTTCAGTGAGGTCTGTGGGTAGAGGGCTAAGAAGAAAAAGGTTAAGATGAGGAGCAGAAAGGGTGGAGAGAGACAAGGCTGAGAACAGAGCTCTGGAAGAACTGCCTCAGCCTGGCTATGGTTGGAAAAAAACCACGAGCAAGTCAAGGTTGATGAGTAAGTGGGGAGTGCCGGCAAGCACTGTCTAGACAGCTGGCTCGCCGCCTCCCACTGTCCTGCACGGCCACAACCCTCCTCCTGCACACTGGCCCTGCTCCGGGGAAGTGACAACACTCATTCCTCCACTGTGGCTTCTTCAGGGAATGTTGAGAGCAGAGTCCTTTGCTGGAGGCACCTGGAGAAGACCTGCACAGTCCTAGTGAAAAAATGAAATGCTAACTTGGAAGAAAGGTCACATTCTCTCCCGCCGTTATGGGTGGGATGTCCCCTGCCAGCCTCTGCCGAGCCCACACCCCACAGTGCCTTCCAGTGACCCCACTCATCTGCTCGCCCAGGGGGTGGCAGGCAAGGGAGCAGATCACCCCAGATCAAGGCTGTTCTTGTCAAGACCTGGTTTCCGCAGCCATGGATGCCCGAGATAAGCCGGCACGCGCTTGGCTCCCGTCTCTGAAGCCATATGTTGCAAACATGGCAAATTGTCTCCACTATCTTTTGTCCCCTCCTTTCTCCATGCTCAATAAAAAGATAACGATCGTGACCACTACACCTCTCCGTGGCTCTAGGCTTCCTCATTGGCTGTTCAGCCAGAAGTCGCTGCTCGGCCCACGGTCTTGGGGTGGGGGCTCCCGCGTGTAGTGAGGGAGCACAAAAGACCCGGTGAGTTCAGCCATCTTGGCATTGTCATCTGAGATTTGCTTTAATTAAAAGTCTGTCTTGGAGTATGTCAAGTACTCCTGTATTTTCGCCATTCTTCTTATCTCTATGGCAACGAAAATATTTCGACATTTACATGGACACCATCTTCCCTGTAATGTACTAGCTCAGCTGTGTGCTGAGACGGGAGCCAGACGCCGGCTTTGCCGCTGGGATGCTGGAGTTGCCAGGACAACCAAGGGGCCTAAAGATGTCCTCACAGTAGCAGTAAATGGAGGCTTTAAATTAATTCGCCCTCATGTGTTTTTGTAGCTTACGTTGTTAATTGAAATAATAGGAGTGACCTTCCATGTACATTCGGAGAACCTGCCCTATTAAAATTGTGTGTGCTCTTTGCTTAAGTACACCTCATCCATCAGGCAAATCTAGCGTGAAATACAAAGAAATGGACAGCACTTACTTCGTGCTGCTGCGTATTGACTCGGAGGAATGGGGGAGCAGCTTTGCTTCTGTGGAGCTCGAAATACCAGTAATAAAAATTTTTATTTTAAAGCTTCATTTATGTCTGCTCCCTTCTTTGCAGGTTTTTAGCCTAAGAGACCTTCTGCAGTTTCTCAAATGCATGGGAAGGGGAACACAGGGGTCACCTGCCTGGGCTCTGCCACACCACGGCACCGTGCAAGACTGGACACCGGGCCCTGCCGACTGTGTATGTCCTCCTTGCGGTGTAAAGTGCGGGGTGGGGAGCAGTGCCATCAGAAGCTTGGTGTTGCCTCTGTCTCACCTGCTGTCCATCTGCTTCCCAGAACTCAACTGCACCTGCCAGCCGTGACTTTGGGATCCGAAGGGTTTTCTCCTCCAAATGAAGTTATGGGGTTAGCACAGACCAGTGGAGGAGGAAGAAGTTTTCTACATATAAGTGAGGAAACAGAGGCTCAGGGTTGTTTGTAACACTTCGCCTCTGAAGAATATTCTGTGTGGGACTAGAGATTGTATTTAAGAGTTAATAGCATAAATTTGGGACTTTGAAGGCCACATTTTACAGGATATAAAATTTAAGATCATCACCCAATGTGGAAATAGGCTTGCCAGCAGGGGCCAACTGGACATGAACTGACAGAGTCAGGAATGGAAATTTTCCATAAAATTCCCTTTTTATTTAACTCCAGACTTTCAGGAATGAGGGTGATGCATTGAGCCAGCGTTGTGTGTTAGGGTCGAGCCATGACTTTGCAAGACGCTGGTCACCATTGAGACAATGAACCTCAGGTTGCTCACACAGCAGACTGCAGACCTCGGGGCAGGTCTGACCTTGAACCGCACAGGCAAGATGAAGTCTCAGGCTTTGAGAGGAGGGGAAAGGAAAGGAGGAAGGAGACAAGAGGCCACCAGGAGGACACCTGGGAGTGTTCTCACTTCCTGTCATTGTGTGAGACCCACTTGCATCTGGGAGAGGGTGACTTGTCACTTTCTTTAGTCCCTTGTGTGTATCAGTTGTAACTGGTGATGGGGTGTTAGAGTGAGAGGTGGTGAGGGGTGGAGGAGATGCAGGCTTTGGGATGGACAGACCGGGCTCTGTAGTTACCAACTCCAGAGTTTTCTGCAGAGTCTTCTCCCTAAGCCAAGCCCTAGCTGCCTGGGCAGAGGTGGGGAACCCCACCTGTGGAAGAGTCTCCCTGGCTCCAGTACTAGTGAAAGGAACCCCCCTCTCATCACCAGCGCCTCACTCAGCGAGGTGAGGGAGTCACAAAGGCCCCTCAGAGCAGGCCAAGAGGTGGACAGCCCAGGACTGCCCCGAGGGCTCCTCAGATTGGTAATTAATCTAATGGTTTTCTGACTGCTGAGTTTAAAGGCATTACCAGGAGGGCTTTTAAAATGATGACTTTTCCTTCTTAGCTGCAATACGCACTGTCTTTTCATGCTTTCAACTAAACACATAGCTGACCTATGCACCGATCAGCAAACCCTTGCCAGTGAACACTGGCACACACTACTCTTTGGTCAGGGAAGGGGCCGCTCTAGTCTCTCTGGGGAATGACTCTCACTCATCTGGTCTAGCTTTTAATTTTTTTTTTATGGTTCATAGAAGGATAGCGAAATAGTACATTGTTTGCAAACACAAGATTCCACTCCCACCCCCCGACTTAAAACCTGTCTTCCTCCTTTTAAAGGAATTATGTTCCTGGGGTTACTCAGGTTTGACTTCTGTTAAACATTAGGCAGAAATAATAAAAGAAAAAAGAACACATATTGGTAACACGATGCTCAAACTCCTGTAATAAAGTTATTGTTGCCATTTAAAGTCAGCATTCCCCATTTCTCCTTTTTTTTTTTTTTGCAGTACTGAAATTGAACCTAGGGCCTGGTGCATGCTAGGCAAGTTCTCTACAGCTTGAGCCTCATCCCCTGGGCTCCCCAAAATTTTTTGAAAAGTTTTTAAAGGTTTGAATGTCCACACTTGACTAGTGGTAAAACAAGAGCTTAATACTAAATGTAATTCCTTGTACCGATCTGCACAGGAAGACTGGTAGGGATTGGCTAACACTCTGGAAGGAGGAGTTTCATTGTCTATGGAAAACAGAAATACCAGACTCTTAGCTGAATAACGCCCAACCTGAAACTGGTCTGTGGGCTGAAAACTTATCTTGGGACCATTTCTGAGGAAATAGTCAGCGACATGGAGACATCAGAGCAGGTGCAGCACACAGAGGTCCAGACCCCGCTCAGGGAGGGGAACCAGAGGCGCTGCTGTGGCTCTCTCCATCTGGCCACAATCATGGGGGTCACATGAGGAGGGGCCTCCAGCCGTATCTGCTGATAAGTGATGAATCATGAGAAACTGAAAGGAAAGTTTAGGCTGTCAATAAGTCTGATTTCATTTTCCTTCTTGAATTTACTAAGTTCATTGTTGCCTTGCAGTGGTGTTTCCCTTACTTTTGTATATTTAATTTCCTTTTAATAGACAAACTGTCATGGGAGGTTACACAAAGCATTATTATTCAAAGGAATGTTTATATCACCCAGATAAATATCATAAAGAATTATGGATTGGGAGTGTATTTATTACATATACAACCGAGAAAAACGACTGGATATTATCAAGTAAATACATGTTATATTTAAATAAC
This sequence comes from Castor canadensis, assembly GCF_047511655.1. NCBI lineage: Eukaryota > Metazoa > Chordata > Mammalia > Rodentia > Castoridae > Castor > Castor canadensis. Next base: position 1,942,701 of record NC_133395.1, on the reverse strand, counting down.
ATGATAACAATCACCAGTCATCAAGTTTTTCCTTGGTATTCTGAAATTAGAATATACAGAGAGGAAAATTAATATTTAAACTCTGTATAATTTTGAACATCTGTGATTTGCATGACAAAAAGAAGATTTAGGTCATGCTAGGATAGGTGTCCTAACTGGACTGGGCTGCAGGAGGCCTGTGGAAGCTATGGGCAGAGGTGGGGGAGCTAGAGGAGATACCTTGAGCCAAAGATAATTCCATTATTGTCAAAGCGCTCCTTGCCTGTGACTCCTCCATGGGCGCCATATAAAGCACTTGAAACCAAACACTGTATGGTGTTAATGAGTGTAGACCTTAGACTATACAGAGAAAGAAGGGCTGAGCTTAGCTGTAAAACATGGATGTTGTTTTGTGGAGGTCAAGGGTGGTGGCTGAAAAGAGGATGAAGCCACAGAAGTGAGCAGTATAGAAGAGATGGGTGAAAGGTGAGTGATAGGAGCTAGGTGATGTGTTAGACCTGCTTCAGTCAGGGTGGCCCACTCGGGTCAAGCTTCCAGCTTCTACTCCTGCTCATTTCACTTGGGTTTCTAGCTTTGGTCTAGAAGGTGGATGGCATGATTTCCTAGATCAGATCCACCCTAAAATTCTCTGAGCTGTAATTAATTTAAAAGGATACCATGCTGTGAGAAATAGAGAGTTGAGCATCCTTTGGGAGGGCACTGATTGACTCAAGAAAGGTATATACTTGTATTTTTTCTTTTTCTTTTATCCCCCTAAGGATAAAAAGGAACTAAGAAGCAATTGGTCCCAGCAGATATGTCTCAGGAGACAATGTGGAATGAGCCACCTGCGCTTTCCCACATTTGGGAAAGGAACTGACTGATTTAGATCTGCGGACTCATGGGGAGAGAGCTTGTCTACTTCTTGTATCTCACAAATAGCAAAGCATTCACAGGCCATCACAGACCGGCTTTGCTCATTAGGAGAAGGAGAAGTTTGCATTCTCTAAGCGACTCTGCATTGGGCAGAGTTGGCCTAAGTGAGAAGGAAGATGGCGAAGACATGACAGCAGTGTGGTCAGTTGCACAGGGAGCAGTACTGAGGGAGGCCTGCTGCCTCCTGATAGTCCAAGGACTCTTCGTGTGGCTGACCAGACTGCCATGTGAGCCGGTTTGGAATTAGAGGGAAAGCTGAGAGTTTAGCAAGTGTTGTGCAATCTCTTTGTAAGTAGAGTTGGAGAGTATTCCTTACTGAGTACGACCTTGAGATGTCATCAGAACAGCATTTCCTTTTATTTGGTATTTGTGTATACAGACAAATGTTCTCAAGGAAGTCCTCACACTTCTACCAGGGCCAGCTGCCTAATGCCTTTGAACTTCTGAAGATATCATACTTTCTAAGTTTTAATCAGTAAGGATTTGGGACATAATATGTGAGTTACGTAATGTATCATATCTTATGATAAGTTACGTAATATCTGTAATGTAGCATAACATAGGCGTATGATAGGTAAAGATGTATCTATTTGGCAGGTACCCAGGGGTTCCAGACACTGCAAAAATTTCTTTAAGACAGAATCACACTTAATCCTCAGGCAAATCCTGCCAGGTAAATATTACTGTTTACATTTTAAATAGTAAGAAAAGCGAGGCTCCAGACGTTGAGTTTTTGCCCTTATAGAGATGGTGGGCAGTGACAGAGTGGGTCCACACTCTGGCCTCCAGTGTGTGTCAGTCTAGGCTGTGATATGTCGTGACATCCATCTTCCCCACATTGCTTTGCTCCCTAACGCTGATGTGGACTCAGAGACCCTGATAAGCATTTAATGAAAGTGAGGTCACGGTGACTGACTTCCTCCTGAGCCCTGCGCCGTGTCCTCACCAGTTCCTATGGCAGGAGCCCAAGTCCACCGTGCCCCTGACTCCCCTCCACTCCTCACCGTTCCCAGGAGGGGCTTGTTAGATGATCTCATGTTGAGAAATGGTCACACCAGACAATGACAAAGGGCCAACCAGGAAGGTCGAGCTTTGTGCTGTCACCAACTAAAACTTAATCCAACACATGGTAGCGACATGCATAACAGTCCTTTTGCACATGGTAACTAGCTATAACGGTAAGCAGCTCTCACAAGTGACAGTGATCATTGCTCTACTACAAAGCCAAGTCACCTTTCCTTCCATCTCCCCTTTCTCTGTTTTACTGGTATCTCGATAGCACCAAAACTGATAGTCTCTCTAACTTTGCTCAAATGTCTTCTGTCTCCACACCTCTCCTATGCTGGCCCGCCCCTTCTTTCTCTCTCTGTCTCTCTTCACATCAAACACACACATGCATGTACACACGCACACACGTGCGTGTTACAACACAACACATGTATCTAGGTGCATGCATGGCTATGCCAACTGAGATCCCCGTCCAGAGGCCTGTCCAGAGCTCTTCTGCAAGTTCCTGGCCACAACGGCAACTCAGCACAGGGTAAGACTGACTAGGCCTGTTGCCATCACACACTGGCTTTGCTCAGTGGAGAGGGAGCGTATGCTCTCTGTGGCTGACTCTCTGCACTGGGTGGGAAGGGACTTTGGCATTGGCCCAGGGGGAGAAAGATGGGAGGTGATGGGTCTGGACAGGAGTTTGGGCAGTGGTATTGAAGGCTGCCTGCTGATGGCAGCTGAGGCTGGGGTCTGGGGTTTGGCCTGAGGTTGGGTGTCAACCATGTTCCTGACACTGCATTTCCTAGACGTTGTTTAGCCATTAAATCACCACAACTGGACATAGTGTGGTAATGGGTGTGAACTCTGGTATCAGGAAGACCTGGATTAAAACCTGACCCCCAGTGCCTGGATGGTGGGGTGGGTGTCACAGACGGGTAAGTAGAAGGAGCCGGAATGAGTCTTCTGCTGATGGATTACAACTGGAGACATTAGTATGGACTTACAGGGCGCTTCACACAGATGTAGGTGGTGACATAAGAAAGACTTGCAGATGTGGCATATGAGCTGTGAAAGGCATACATGCCTTGCAGTGAAAGGCATACATGCGTGTCTTTGCTCTGTCAGCTGGGAGCACCTAGAAGCCACAGCACCAGGCACAGGCAGCACACCTAGCACCAGGATCCTGGTTCTGGATCCATTCCCCAACAAAAGGAAATGGGGCTTCCCAGACAGATGTCTGTTTGCAGGATTGGGAACTTATATGGGAAATAAAGCAGACAAACCTGAAGTGCATCTGCTTCTAGAACGTGTGTGTGTGTCATGGAAACCACGCAGCAAGAAGGACATGTCAAGGGCATGGGAGCGACTGGAGGACTTCTCGAGACCATGGCTGGGAGCCTTTGAGAAACACGTTTATTCAGAAACCATGGTCCAAAGATATTAAAAGGAAAGTTCCAAAAATAAACATATTTCATGAACTTTTATTTCAGCATATTTTATGGCTTTTCTGTTTTATTATTAGCTATTCATGTTAGTTTCTTACTGGGCCTAATTTAGAAATGAAACTTCATCACAGACATCTATGTGTGGGGAAAATCACAGAGTGCAGAGGGTGTGGTACTATCTGAAGTTTCAGGCTTCTATCAAGCAGCTTAAATGCATCCCCTACAAATAAGGGGGTGGGATTAATTGTATTGAATTGCAACCCCACATATAAGACCACTATCCGTGAGTCCACATGTATGAATAAATGGTTTGATAAACAGATGAGAGAATGGGTAAGTTAGATTCCCCCAGGTAGACAAATTCCAAATAATTCACAGAGATACACTGCCTTCAAGGAGATGAAAGCCGACTCTACTCTGAAATGTGGACTGCACATGGTGACTTCCTTCTGGGGGTAGAGTGTGGGGTTGAGGGAGCTTTGTAGGGAGAAACCTGACCAAGACCCTTAGTCAGGTGGTCCAGGCCAGCACCCACAATGACTGTTGTGCTGATAGCATGTACAAGGGCAGCCTTGATGTGACATGAACAAAATGACCCATTACTTTGGTGGCCCTCCTGACAGAATGACCTAGACGATCATGAGAAAAAGTCCAGCAAATCTCAAACAAGGACATTCTGCAAAACACCTGATGGATACTCTTGGAGATGTCAAGAGTGTCAGCAACAGGAAGTGTCTGAGAATCTGTCCCAGTCAGGAGGCTTGAAAGATATCTGACAGCCAAGTATCATGTGGGGTCCTGGAAGGAAGAGGACATTAAGTAAGGCCTGAGGATAGCAGAAGAAAGCATGGCCCTACTTAGCAGCACTGGGTCACTGCTGGCTCTTTAATTGCAACACAGGTTCCATTCCCACATGACATGTGGGAAAAGGTGGGAGCAGGGCACTCTAGAGCTTGGGGCTCTCAACACAACTGCTCCCTATATCCAAAGCCACTTGGAAGTGGGAAGCTGTTCTAAAACACCCTGGTGCCTTGGGAAATCATTTCCACTGCTGGGTGATGTTCCTTTGGTGTGGAACATCGTCACACCCATCGTGTAGCTTAGCAGTGAGATAGTCTACATCACTCCTGTTCCACTCAAGCTTGTGAACCTTGGGGTTGCTGGCCTGCTCCAGCTCAGATTCTCTAGGAGTTGAAACATCATCCCCTACTCCAGAGGGGATCTATAAGGCTGAAGGGGTACAGTGTGATATGGGGAGCAGGATGGGCGCCAAACGGAGTGATCACATGGCGACTTTTCACCATCTCCTGACTTAGAATGAAAATATTGAGGAGCCTGGTGTCAGACCTCCTACAAAAACATTGAGTTAATGTGTGACTTCCCTTTTCTTGTGCTACCCATCACTCCATCATTAAGAGAAAAGTCTGCCTGGGCTCTGAGGAACAGCCCCTCCCTCTGGGTTTCTGTGCACTCAGGTTGTAGCTATCTGATCACCAACTCTTTGGGGTATCATGGAGACCCCACATCACAATGAGAACTAATGAAGAATTTCAGTCCTGGAAATTTGGTCTTCCTCTTCCAGGAGGAAACAGGCTTGGGGTGGAGCAGGCAGTTGTTCAAATTCATGCAGAGGACTGGAGATCACTGGAGTCACACTATCACTTTATCTCCCAGAGTTGGATTTTCTTTTCATATGAAACATGTCTCTTCAGAGGGGAAAGGGAGAGGCTGGGAGCAATTTCACGATATTTTGAAGTTGATGTTTGGGAGGGATTGGTTGGGAAGTTGTCTGCCCAAGAGAAAGAAGAAAACCCTTGGAACAGGGGATGGTTCAGGACTTAAGGGGGACCAGCCCAGCACACTGTATGACGCTGACGTTGAACTCCAAGGGACAACACACAGGGCAGTGGTCCTGGGCAGCAACAGGCAGCCCTGACATGTAAGGCCTGTGGGTTGAGTCGCAGCACTGGATGTAAGCCAGGTGGTCTGCATGGCTTCTGAAAAAACAGCATTGGGTAAGTCAGGGACTGTCCTTTCCTGGTAAGGATCTCCGTGACTGTGCATCAGCTTGTTACTTCCTCACATGGCTTCTTGAGCAGGTGGCACTCATTCCAGCAGAAACACTTCCAGTCACATTGTCTAGTGGACAGACTAGGTGATGGGGCACTGTGTGTCCCCTCAGCTGTCTTCCAGCTGGCACAACCATGCTGTCTTGTCAGTGCTCTCAGATAGGACAGCTCCCAATGGCTGGCAGGGATGGTTTTCCACAGCCACAAACCCAGGGCTCAGATTTCCTGGTGGCAGGTACAGGTGGCTATCCTCACTCTCCTTCTGGGAGGCAGCCTGTAGCACTGACTTTTCTTCTCTGTTCCTATATCTGGGCCCTCTCCTCAGAGAAATCACTGCCACTGGGAGAAAAGCTTCTGAGGCCCACTTCTGAATAGCTGGTGTTTGCTATTAGACAGAGACACGTGAGTATGTGGTGAGCTTCTGACCCCAAGCATTTGTTGGGAATATCATGGTCCTTGTTCTGCCATGAATTTTCACCCTAGAATACAACTCATAGAAGGGAGGTCCTGTTAATCTGTTGAACTCCTGCATCAGTGTCCTGAGGTCTGTCACAGAGGCCACAGGAGTGCACTAGGAACACAGCAGTTGGGTTGCAGGTACACACCCATAACTGTGATGGCTAATCTTGATTGTCAACTTAACTGGATTGAGAAGTGCCTACGAGATTAGTAAAACATACCTCTGGTGTCCCTGTGTTGGTGTTTTCAGAGAGGATTAACGAAGGGAAGAAGACCCATCCTGAATGTGGGAGGCACCATCCCATAGAGTGGGAGGCTGAGTTTAAAGGTGACAGACAGACTAATTCATCAGTGGAAGAAATTTCGAGACAGCCCAGCATTCAGACTGTGGCATGGGTTTTCTGGGTTTCTTTTGGCCAAGTTGACAGAACTGTGAGCAAAAATGTGAGGAACAGAAAGATGTGTAAAACCTGCAATGCGGTCAGAAAATCCCACTTAAAGTTGGGTTTTAGGAAGCCATGTTTTCTGAAGAGAATAACACCATTAAAAAGAAGCCAGGCACTTTGCATCAGGACAATAGGAAAGTGCTTTGAGGGCATCTTAGGAATTGGCCAGGACCCAGCCATCACAAACTCAAGGGTGTGAAGGTTTTAACTCTTTTGAAAGAATTTGCCTTAAGAGAGAGCTATGAGGGAGTTGTTTCCACCATTCAGCTATCTAGACTCTTTTGAAAGGCCACTGCAGCTGTGGTCCAAGGGGCCCTGGTTATTGCTCAAGCTAGCTGCAGACCTTGGTGTTATCCATTGATGGAGGCTTCCTCCTAGATTTCAAAGGAAGACCTGGGAGGTCAGGCAAAGTGTGGCAGGGTCAGGATCCCCATAGGAAGCTCCGGAGAAGGCAATATGGGAAACTAAAGATGCAATGGAGACCCCAGAAGCTCGAGATGACAGGAATGTTTGCCAAGGGAAGCTGTAGGTGATGAGTGGAACCAGTCCAAGAGGGAGGCCATGTGGGTGGGGTACAAATGGAAGGCCACAGGGGCAAGGCTGCCCAAGCCTTTTTGAGCTCACATTGTATCACCGTATGTCCGGCTAGGATGTGGAACTAAAGGACTTAACGTTTTCCCTGCTGGGTTTCAGTCTTGCTTTGTTTTGATCCTCCCTGCTCTTTTCCTATCCCTCCCTTTGGAATGGAAATGTGTACTCTGTGCTATTATATCTTCAAAATATTTAACTTGTTTTTTATTTTACTGGGGCTCATAGCTAAGAGTTTGCCTTGAGTCTCAGAAGAGACTTTGAACTTGAACTTTTTTCTTTTTTCTGTACTAGGGTTTGAACTCAGGGCCTACACCTTGAGTTACTCTACCAGCCTTTTTTTGTGATGGGTTTTTTCAAGATATTATTTGCCCAGGGCTGGCTTCAAATCCTGATCCTCTTGATCTCTGTCTCCTGAGTAGCTAGGATTACAGGTGACAGCACCAGCACCCAGCTTTTTGAACTTGGACTTTTGAAGAATGGTGGAACTGTTAAGACTACTGGGCCTCTTGAGGATGGACTGGATGCATCTGCATGAGGTGGGCATGAGTCTTCTGGGGTGTGGAATGTTACGGTTTAAGGAGTTTTGGTTGGGTGTCAAGTTGACCAGGGGTGGACTTGGGATGACAAATCTTGAGTGGGTTGGAAAGTGCCGAGGGAATTAGTAACGCACACCTCTGGGTGTGTCTGTCAGTACATTTCCGGAGAGGATATACTGTGTGGGAAGTGCCACCTTGAATGTGGGTGGTACCATCGAATAGGCTAGAGACTGGGGTGGAATAAAAGGGGGAGAAAGAGAAGGCCAGCTACTGCAAACATTCTCTTTTTATGTCTTGGTCACCATGAGGGACGTTGTCTGTTCCACTATGTCCTCCCCACCATGATGGACTGAAATTGTGAGCAAAATATCTTTCTTCCCTTAAGTTGTTTATGTCAGGTATTGTGTCATGGGGACAAAAAGTCTAACATACTAACATGGACCTATAACTCACATATTTACACTCACACATATTGTACCCCCCAACATTTGCAAATATTAGAAGAACAGTGGACCCTGCTGTGTTCATAGGATGTGGGTATTTCAGGGTGAAGAGGCCAAGGCATAACTTAAACTCAGTAACAGAACCAGGTCCTGAGATAGTGCTATCTTGGGCTGTCTGAGAAAGACCTTCTCTGTAACCACTCTCTAGTCCAGGGCACCTTGAACTCCTCCCGGCTGTGGGTGAGCACACCGAGACCTGAAACTTCCCAGAGTTGCTGTGTGGCTCCCAGGAGGTCACGATTTCATGTAGGCAGGGGCGGTATGCTGACTGTGCACAGAAGGGAGGGAAGAGCTGCGTGCACCCTCAAGACCAGTCTTGGATACCTGTTGGATGGGCATTTGTTTGAAGAGCAAACATCAAAGCCATGCTCTTTTCTGTTGGGTGCCCATTGACTTGCACTTAATATACTCTGTGACCAGTGGGAGCCGAAGGGCCAATTTGCTGGGTGCTTTCTGCACATTAGTGTCCATTATAAGGTAATGGATGTCTATCAGTGTCACCGTGTCAGCAACCAATTAATTCAGCTCACTACTCCTTCCCTGTAATTGCTAATCACTGGACCATCCAATGCCACATGATATTAAAAGCCATTTTGATCACTGCAGATAGCATCAATAGGGGGACATGCAGGAAAGTGGCACTTAGTGTCTCATCTCTATAAACTGACAGACAAAACTGCTTAGGAGAGAAAGAGATATTTTATGGGAGGATATTTATTTTTACAGGAGAATTCATATTTAGAATTTTAGGACTTCTGTTAAGTTTTGTATATTAAGTGTTACTACATTGCAGGTGGTATATTAAGGTTTATAGACTGTTAGTTGTAGATGTATTTGGTGAAGAGTTCATGAAAATAAAGAATAGGTAGGTGGTGAGGTATAAGTTCTCTGTAAAAATCTTCGATCAAGTGAGAAGAAATGGTGTGCGTGAAGTGGTTGATTGTATTTGGAAAAACATAATCTGTAAGATAGTGCAGTGAGACCAAGTGGATAACAGGTGTGCAGGGCTTTGGGCACAGAGCAGCCATGTCTAACTGGGTGGCACCAGTCCACAGAGATTAAGCCTCAGGTGGGGCCCAGCGAGGAAGGGCAATGAGGAGCGCCAACTGCACGCCGTAATGGGGACAGAGGGACTACTGCCTGGCTGCTCTCCCAGGGGCGCTGGGTCTGAGTCAGGTAACAAAGGTAGGTTGCAAATGCCTGGGTTTGACTAGCAGGCAAAGGTCTGTCCTTGAGCATGAGGATTTCCATCTGTCCACCTGTGATGGTCATGCTGATTCTGCCTGGCTCAGCAGTGGGGGCGGGCAGGGAGGAGCGGAACCTCCAGGATCAAGGTTTAGGACAGGAACCGTCAGCACTTATAAGTCTATGGCGATATTTCAGACCTAAAAAGAATCAAGGGGAAAAAAAATGACAAAAGTGAAGCCTAATCTTTTTAGTTCAAAGTTTTGAAAACATGAACTATGTCAAGTTCATTACTGGTTATATTTAGGTTTGGTCAAATTGCATTGTGTACCTTCTGAGTCAGCTCCCCTTACTTACAGGAGCCCCTGAGTGTGTGCAACAGTTGTCTAGACAGCTTGGCCGGTGGCGGGTCCCGTGAGTTGTTGCCTCACACCATCCCAAAGAACACATAGGAGTGTCACTCGGTGCTGGGCAGCTCTGAGCCCTCTATCAAGTCCCTCACTCTGCTTGGGCGGAATTCCCATTTTGCAGAGACCAAAGTCAGGAGCCTTCTTCAGTTTTGCAGCCCTGCTGGAATTCTAACAACCAGTTAACTGCTGCTTCAAGGTCACCAGGCTACAGTTCTGAAAACCTGAAGATGACCTCAAAGATGAGGTTTACCACAGGCTATGCAGGGCCTGTGATACAGGCCATTTAGTGTGATACGGGACATTTAAGAGTGAGAGTCCATGGAACTTGTGAGTGTGGCTGTGGTTTTGACAGTGACCAGGGATGGAGCCGCACTGGTCAATCAGACCAGCTCCAAGGGTCAGGCTTGTGGCTTTACGGCACAGGAGGAGCCTGGAAGTGACGGCATGTCCTGAGTGGCCTTGTGCCTGGGGACTGGTACAGTCACTAGGAGTGACCATTTCACCCAAGCAGACGGAGCCTGTGGGAGGAGCAGGCACGGACATGGCTGCTGCGTCTGCAGCTCACTACAGAATGCGAATCAGGTCTTCTCTGAATCACAATCTTTGAATGAATTGGGACCTCCTATTTGTCATTTTATTAGTAACTCATTACAGCCATTTCTCTGGGATTAAAAAGAAAAGAAAGGAGGGACGTAAGTAAAAGAAGTGGACTAATGGCCTACCTAGAGAGCAATGGCAATTTACAGTAGCTTGAATGAAATGAAAGAATTACCATAATGTTAAATTTAACACGTTTTATTTTAGCAATACGATCTCCCGATCATATCTCCAAGTGCAGCCAGCATTACAAAAGTAATTTTTGTAACTGAGAATTCATTCGTCCAAAGATGACTCAGAATGACTTCAGAGACCATATCACCACAATTTCAGCCTCAAAAAAATTACCTCCTCCTGTCGTGCATGTAACTCCAGTGAGATGAGTGAAGCCGGAGTCCTCACTCGCACAGAGCCATGAACACTGTCCGCTCCATGTTTCCTGTGGAAAACTTTGCCTAGTGTTTCTTTTCCTCCTGTCCTTCCTTGTCACTCTGTCCTTCTTACTCTGACATTTCCACTGAATTTATGGAGCCCACAGGTGACTGCTGTGAGCATGTATGTCGCTTCTGCTGGGAAGGCCGTGAGGCTGGGCCCTTCCTGATGTCCCTGTGCTGACCGGCGGGTCCAATTCTGACTTTAGGAGCAGGCAGCTGCTCTCATGCCTGGAGAGAGACTGTAGGACCCTCAGGGCATGGGTGCTGGACCTCAGCCACACATGGAAACCACTGAGAGGTAGCACTGGCAGCTTGCAGGCCACAGAGCACTTTTTTCTGCCTCGGCAGCTCCACAGTGTAGGGAGCGGTAGTTCCCTGCTCTCTGGACCCTTTCTGCTGTTGCAGGCAGGGCGATGGAGCTGCTGGGGAGCAGGGCAGTCTCCCAGGAGCCATGGTGACATGGTAGAGATTAGAAACAAGAAAACTAGTGCAAGGTCAGTGTCATGTAATCTCTACTGGGAGATCTGTACTGGGCCCCTGCTGGGGCAAGAGACATGAGGAACAGGTGGTTCTCCTGACAACCTGGCAGACTCTCTAGGCCACCTGGTGTCACCTCCCTTCACACAAGAGACTGCCACAGGAGTGGAGGTCCTGTAAGCAGCTCATAAACATTTGGGGCGTTAGGTTAAGCCTTTCAGGTGCAGCTCAAAGTGTTCGTGGTGGCAGTGGGTAAGGGGCACCGTGAACTCCATGGAAGGCTTGTTGGTAGGCAATCCTCCGACACCCAGTCAGAATTCCCTGGACTCCTCTTGGCCTGCCCTCTGAAGAAGTAGGGTTGAGACAGAAGGACAAGATGGCCTGTGAGAGCCAACAAGGAGCACCATGGAGAGCCTCGTCTCTGAGTGACCACTGATATGGCTGGTCACACCAGGTGAGAAGCAGGGCATAACTGCCTCGGTTACTGATGGTTGGGGTGTTCCTGATCCTCTCACTTCTTGGGACAATGTCTAAGGTCAGGACTCTCCCAGGCACCACAAAGAGTAGGAGAGATTTATTAGCACAGCAGAAATACACCCTGAGGGTGAGGCGGGCATGAAGCTGTCAGACCTGGAGTCTTGCTGTCCTGTAGGATGGGGTTACTAGGTGGCATGAAAGTGAGGCCACCCCTGTGAGCTCTGCTCATTGGGATTGACAGCTGAGCAGTGGCTACCTGTGCATTTGATCCTCTGCCCTTCTTGGTTTAGCGCTACAAATGGTCCCACAGAGATCACTGCACCTTCAAGATTCATGCTTGACCTCGGTATGAGGTGTGGGCTCCCATTATCTTAATCCTTGGCCCAGGGTGCAGTGGCTGTCTGGGGTTTTAGCATGGGGTCTTGTAGCCCAGGGCGTTTCCATATTCCTGCCCCTCTTACCAAGCTGTCTAAGCTGACCTACACCAACACTCCCACCAAAGAAGGGTCTCTCGGCTACCACCAGGGATGGTGGTATGGGCAGAGCGCCAAGTTCAAGCCCCTGTGCTCAGATGTCATGCGGAAGCCACACGAGGATGCTCTCCCCTCCTGTGAATCAACTGTTTCTTTTAAACTGAAGCGAGATATTTCAACAGCCCCAGCAATGCTTGGTTTCTAACCCCGCTATGCACCTGTGGGTGAGGCCTGTGTTCCCCTTTTCTGTGTTTATTTATTTATTTTAATAACTTTGTCCTTTGAGGGAGGCAATAGCAGTATTGGATTCAGAGACTGGAAGGCGGTGAGGTTTCTGGAAGACAGACCCGGAGTACAAAAAAGGGTAGGACAGTCGAGTGCCCAGCCTTGTAGAAGTACAGCACATCAAGTACATGATTGCACCTTCGAGTTTCCACTCTGAAGCAATGTTTGCACTTTTGTTACCGCTCTGGTTAGAGAATAGTTGTTCTTTGCAAGTGTACCCTTTTGGCAAATAGGAATTCCAGGTGAATTCCTGGTGCCATGGGCTGAAGGGAGTTTTGCCACAAGTCTGTAAAGTGGCCATGCAACATGGCGAGGAGTCACACCATAGTCACAGAGTCAGACCACACTGTCTGCGTCCAGTCAGCGGAAAACTCCAGGTGTCTTCCCTTCTCCCCTTCAGAGGAAATTAGTGCTGGATCTCTCGACTTCGGCATGCAGCTTCCTTCATAAGTAGCCCCAGACATCCCAGCGGTGTCACCAGATGGCACATGACAAGTGACACGCAGCAGAGACATCGGTGGCAGAGAACTTGCTGTGCGTAGGCTTCTAGAACCTTCTGTGGTGGGCTCTTGTGTTTGGATAGGGAGACAGGTGTTTTTCTTTTTTGCAAATTTGTCTCTAGGGTCCTGAGATCCATGGTTTATCCATGGTCTGCTGTGAGTGCAGGACTCAGCGCTGGGTTCTAATGCTAGCAATACCTGCAGCGGCCATCATTTCTATGCAGACCAAGAACTTGCTTTTGTGGTCCCGGAGTTTGAACTCAGGGCCATTCACTAGTGAAAAAGACACTCTACCACTTGAGCCACACCTCCAGCCCCCCCCCTCCTTTATTTTAACTTTAGTTATTTTTTAGGTAAGGTTTCATGTTTTTGCCCAGACATCCTCGCAATGATCTTTCCAGTCTCTGGAATTACAGGTGTGTTTTGCCATACCTGGCCTAGATTAAGAACTTTTAACACCTGCAATAAATTTATAAGCAAGCATATGAACTCCACTTAATGGAGAAGAAAGGGGGAAGCTTCAGGAGGAATGGGTGCCAGGCTCCAGGTCATGGGAGGGAGGGAGCTGAGGACCCCTCGCCACTCTTCTGCCTGGAGGAAAGTTCTGCACCTTCCTTGGCTTGGTTTCTCCTTCCCCAGGAGTGACCATCTCCATGTGCTGGAGTCTATAAAGGCAGAGACAGTTTGCCTAACAAGATCCCCAGGACCCAAAATATGACTGCAGGCTAATCACTGAGGAAAACTTGCATTAAAGTGAACACAGCGGAACAATAAATCTATCATTTTTATTTGTCAATACTGTTTTACTGTTTTAACATGCTTGATTACAACTAAACGCAAAGTGAAATCCAGGTGCCATAAAAAAAAAAAAAAAAAAAAAGCAATGGTGCTAAATTAGCCTGTTTAAGTCTCTGAGAGGACAGGGACCAGGTTTCTTTGGTTGCTTCTTTTTGATGAAATAAAGCTAAAGAAAAAGCTGCTTTCAAACTTACGAAAGAAGTTGAATTTGAGCCTGGTACAGAAGTCACAATTTCTCAATGATGCTCAGTGTCCATGTGTCACAAAGAAGGACCCATCCTGGGCAAGTAGGTATGTCCCTCGTACACGTGGTATGCATGTGACATTTCTGCATGCACTGAGAGGTTCTAGCAAGGAATCATTGACGTCGAGCTCTCTGGGTGTCCAACAGTGACTGATACAAATATTTTATCAGGCAAACCCGCAGGTTTCTGAAGATTATATGTCTTCTCAACTTCATCCTTATAATTATGCTGTCTTTTGTAACTGTGGGATCGCTTTAATTTTGCAGTTCTTTGGTAAATATTGAACACAGGAGAGGTATACAATTGTAAGCAAAGACGACTGTTAATAAAAACCACATAAACAGAGTTCCTCTCTGTGCCTTTCCCTTTGGCTCTCCAGAGAAGCAAGAATGTGGAGGGAAGACTCCATGGGGCCAGAGCAGAGACTGGTCTCATGTTTTTGGATCTTTGCTTGGTGACGCTTTGCTCTGCTAGGCACCAACTCACCTCTCTGTTTCGGTTGCAATGGAACTTTGGTACTGATGTCATTAGCCATCTGAAGAGGGGCCAGGGCCACTGGGAAGGAAAGGCTCCAAAGTTAGTTGGGTATTCCTATTTACAATTCTCCTCCATCCATTCTTATCATGATTCTGTGTTTTAGACTCCTATGGTCCATGGACACAGTCATCAAAGTGCCATATGAATGACCCCTTGATGCAAACGCCAAGCTCTCCTGCATGGGGAAGTGCCAAGTGGAAAAGAGCCCCTAGCCTCCGAGTGTGCACAGGGAGGGGCGGTCACAGGTCAATGGGGCCCTGATGTGCTCTGTCCTCTCTATGGACCTGATTCTCCTCTCCATTCATGTCCCACGTTGCTCAGCCCAGCACAGAGTCCAGCTTGGCTGAGCTCCTTTGAACTTCATGGAGGCCACAAGATGGCTGTGCCCAGCAGGACTGTCCTTGGTCACACAGGCATCCCTGGATCACAGCTTTCTTCCCTCCTGCCCTTCTTGCACCTGGGGCTACTCATCTCTTTTGCACCCCACATAGATATCACCAAGAAAGGCCTGGAGCAGCATTTGCAAGCCAAACAAGATGGCAGGCGAGGAACCCACAGGCCGCCATCTGCACTGAACTCCTCGTGGATGTAGAAATGAGAATGTTTCCACAGACTTGGTGCAGTATAGAGGCCAACGATTGCGCCTTCCTGCTACCTGTGTCTTCAGGCTGTCCTGTGAGTGAGGTGGCAGTGCTTGCTTGTGGCAGTCTTCCCACATTCGGTCTAATGTTTGGCCTAGGAGCACACAGAGGACTGGAGATCAGTTCTCAGCCTGTCAGGAGTCTGTCGGCTCGAAGTTCTCACCAACATAAGGGAGTTACATAGAAGGGCTGCATGGGTTCAAGGACAAGGCAGTGAATAATAGGGATGTGGAAACTTCTAGCAGGCCTGGTGAGTCTTCCTCATCTCCTCACTTGGTCTTCATTCCAGTACTACAAACTGGAACCCGGTCTCCCTGGAAAGGAGGCAGCAAATCACTGCACACTGGTGGTGTGCTGAGAGCTGGGGTGCAGGGCGCATCGCGCACACTCTAGAAGGAGCGCGGGACCAGCAGCTCTGAAGGCTCCTCTCCCACGGAACCTACTCTTGGGATGTGACAGTAGGCTGGGCCAGTGCACGAAGTGATGACAGAGTAGCAGTCTGGGAGGCAGCAGTCACCACGTGGCTCCTTCCCTGTGGCCTTGGGCCCTTGGGTAGGTCCAGTGTCAGTGCCCTTGTCGGGTCTTGGGTCCATCCAGGTGTTATTCGTGTTGGCAGAAGTGGGGATGTGGTTGCAGCGAGCAGAGCTAAAGACGAGCACATAAGTGATGATACTGGGCAGGTGACAGGGAGAGGCCCCAAGGATGCCGAGCCACACTGGGGATAGCTCTGTCTGGGCTTGGGGTGGGATGAGCAGTGGGCATCGTGGGGTGCCTGTCAGTCAAGCTGGACAATGCAGGGTGCAGTCTGTGTGTGGCTCCAGTGCACACCTGCTCTACTCTGCACGTGTGCTCAAGCTCTGGGGAAGAGGCCAAGTCAGGGGGAGTGGATTTGCATCTCCCAAGAGGTACACATGGAAGGCCATTTCAGAGCGACCGCTCGCATGAGCTGGTGGCGTGACTCAAGCAGCAGAGCACCTGCCTAGCAAGCCTGAGGCTCCACGTACAAACAACAACACTGCCAAAGCCAAACAGACAGACAAAAGACAAAACAAAAAGAACTGCCACTCGCTCACCATGACAAGCTGTCAGCGTATCCTCTGAAGTGACCTTGTTTGGCTCTGTTCATTGGCTTTTTCTCAGTTTCACATTTTTGAGGTGCATTGGGAGCCCAGCACCTCTCCTCTTCCTCCTCTTCTCCTTTCCTTCCTTCTCATTCTTCACGCTGTACTAAGTTGTCTATTTAAAATGAAGCAAACTTTTCTGAAATAGTTATAAATTCACAGGAAGTTTCAAAACCACAAGCAGATTGGCAGCACCCAAACCCAGCCCCCTTGGTGGGTGGCAGCCCCTCCCAGAGTAGCAGCATACCCCAAAACCAGGCCGTGACAGAGGCTCGGGGCACAGGGCCCATTAGATTCCTCGGTTACCACAGGCAGACTTCTGGACTTGCACGATACTTTATCATGACCACCCCAGAGTCGAGCTGCGGAAGAGCACGGGTTGCTGTCACCGTATGGCACGGTCGTGTGACTGGACTGTACCACCAGCACAAGCTTCTTGGTGCTCAGCTGGTGTTTGCGGGCATCCATCAATAGCTCGCTCCTTTTAGTCTGTGCGTGGCTGTCCCTGGGTCTGTTTACCCTTCATCTGTGGAAAGACTGAGGCTGGATTCCCATGTGTGACTGTGGTCTGGGAAGCTGCTGTGGACATTCCTGCTTAGGTTTTTGTATGGGGACCTAAGTTACTCTGTGACAAATGACCAGGACTGCAGCTACTGTATCATACAATGACTTCCCATTTTACTTTTTAAAAGAAACTGTTCAGCTGTTTTCCAGAGTGACTGCACCATTTTCCATCCCCACCAACAATGTCTAAAGCAATCGGTTTCACCTTATCTTCTCCGGCATTTGAAGTTAAATAAAAATGGTTTTATTTTTATTTGGTTTTTGAGAGAGGGTCTTTATGTAGCCTGGGTCGGCCTCAAACTTGTAATCCTCCTGCCTCAGCTTAACAAGTGATAGGATTACAGGTGTGCACCACCATATCTGATTTTATCACCATTTGTATTCTCACCATCCTGTAAGTGTCTGGTGATTTCTCACCATGGGTTCGCCTTACACTTTTCTGATAGCTAGCAATGGTCTTCTTTTCTGGTAATTATTTGTAGTCCCTCTTTCATGGACTGTCCAGTCAGGTCTTCTGCCCATTTTGTAACTAGGTTATTTATTTACTGTTTTTTTCCTGTTGACTTTTGAGAACTCTTTACATATTTTAGGTACAACTTCTTTGCCAGATATGTGATTTGCAAATGTTTTTTCTCATCTTTTTCTCTTGATATTCCCTCACGTTTTCCATGATTTTGGTAGTAAGTCTAAGAATTCACTGGCTAGTCCTAGGTCCTGAAGATTTTCTCCTGTGTTTTGCTTTTTTTTTTTTTTTTTCTAAAAGTTTTATAGTTTTACATTACGACTGTGGTCTGATTTTTCTATAAGGCGTGAGATATTTGTCAAGGCTGACTTCTACGTGTATGGATGAATGATCAACTGTCTGTTGGAAAGCTGTTCTTCCTCCCTTAAGTTGCTCTCGTGCTTGTTCAGGAGTGTCCTGGACATTTGGGTGCTGTTGTGTGTCTATTTCCTGCCTTGCTCTGTTCCAGTGAGCTACATGTCTGTCCTGCTGTCTGTTCCAGGCATCTGGCTGACCGGATACGGTGTCCCCAAATCAGGTAGGTGATTCTTTCTACTTTATTCTCTTTCAAACTAGCTCTGGCTGTTCCAGAGCAGGTCTGTTTGCACACGTGTCTTCGAGTAAGTTAGCTGTGTTACGGAAGGCCATGCTGAGGCCCAGGGAGAATCTCCTTGATCTAGCTGTTTGGGAGACTTGGCATCTTTGTCATGTGGTGTCTTCTAATCCAGAACACAGTGTGTTCAGTTATTCGGGCCTTCTTTTATTCATTTCATCATCACTTTGAGTTTTAGACAAACAAATTCTGGGCATGTTTGTTTCTTTGGAGCAACTGAACATGGTGTTGATGTTCTGAGCTCAGTTTCCATTTGTTCATTGCGAGCTTGAGAAACAACTGATTTCGTGTTTATCTTAAGTCCTGCCGCCTTGCTGAACGCACGCGTTGGTGCTAGGAGATTTGCAGATTCCTTGGGGTTTTCCACATGGGAATGAGTATCACCTTCTTCCTTTCCATCTCTGTGTCCTCTGTGGTCCTTGTCGCCTCACTGCCCCGATGGGAGTGGTGTCATGAGCCTTCTTGCTTCTCCCCGACCTAGGTGAGGCGTTCAGCCTTTCACCACCAGGTGGGAAGCTGGCTGAAGAGTTTGCAGGCGCTATTTGTGAGGAGTAGGAAACTCCCTCTGTTCCTACCTTGCTCAGAATTCCTGTCATAAATGGATTCCATCAAGTGCCTTTTCTTCATCAGTCAGTGTGAAGTTCTGATGTTCCTTTGGCGTGACGATAGGGTGGATCACATTGATTTATTTTTGAATACTGAGTCAGCTTTGCCGACTCAGCCACGAGTCCCACTCAGCCATGGTGTATTTTTGTTCCGTGCATTCCTGGAATTGACTTGCCTCTAGGTTTTGAGTATTTTACATCTAAGTTTGTGGGAAATGTCCAGGTGTAGTTTTCTTTGTCCTTGGCTGGCTTGGGCAGTGGAGTGGTACCAGCCTCACAGAGTGAGCTCAGAGGTGACCCCGCTTCTGATTTCTGGAGGAGATCGAGTAGAACTGTTTCATTTCTCCTCTAAGTGTTGTAGGATCCTCCAGGAAACCATCAGGGCAAGGAAACTTACAAATTTGAATTTTTAAAGACTGTAAGACTAGAAGAGCAGAGAGAAGACAGGCACATGAGAACTCCAGGAGCAAGTAGCAAGAAGAAAGGGGAAATGCCAGTCCCGAAGTTTCTCACTTGTGAAATGCTTATGTATTGGACCAGCACGGGGCAAAGAAGCTTGTCCTTACTCCTAAGACATTTCGGATTGACTTTCCCATTTCTTGTTTCTTTTAAAAATCTCGGACCTTTCCGATATGGAACAACTTCTGGTCTTAAATTAGTTTCCTCTCTCTCTCTCTCTCTCTCTCTCATATTTAGTAGTGGATTTCCAATGTTATACAAGTAGGCATCTGCCCTGGAAACCAATGGATGCTGAAACTCTGTCACCAGTGTGGTCCCTCCTCGTGTGAAGTACAGTTAATACACTATCCATGTGGTGCAGGAAGTAAGTCACGGGATCTCCTGTGATGTGCAGTGCAGTCCTGGGCACCCCACTTGGCAAGTACCAGCACTCCAGAATGTGTGTCTCTTTTTGATTGTTGATTGAATACATCCACAAAGACAGAAGAAGGGCAGATTCTGTGTCTGTGTTCCATGATCTGACTATCATGTGTGGCCAGGACAGATTTCCTTCCTTCTGGGATCTAGAAGAATACTGAGCACCAGGTAACATTGCTACGGGGCTTCCAAACACATTTCTTCAAGAATACATATTTCGTGAGGCTGGATCATCAAAGCCCTTAGAACAACAATTTGTCTTTATGCAGTATATCCTGCAATGAATCCAAATGTATTTCACTTATGACATGAACATACATCCACAGAGGAGCACTTCTTGATTTCCCAGGATGGTGAAAAGGGAGCGGGTGCTTCTTGGAGTGTGCACTGCAAGTGAAGGATCTCGGGGAGAGAGGTGGGGGGTCTCTACGGCTGAGCATGCCGTCTGTAGGACAAGGAGAGCAACTCAGCCTTTACATGGTGCCTTCCCACCCAGCGGGGCAAAAGCCAGAAGCCAGCACTGCTGTCTCACCATCAGGAGTCATCCTACAAGAAGAGCTCTCACTAGGAGAAGTGCCCTATTGTCAGTAAATGAAATTCTCTGGTCTCCATGTTTGGGAGGCAAGGGGAGAGGGGGGCTGTGTTAGTCACGCGTGTCTGAAAGAGGGCTCTGAGTGAATAGCGAATTCCGAGTCTACCGTGATATCTCTCTGGACTGCTATTTATTTTGCCTTCAGAATGTGCACGGTGCTGCCGATCCATTTTATTTCTTGGGGGATGAACAATTGCAGCATTAAGAGACATTTAAATAACGCTTAATTTCTGAAGCAAGAGAATTAGAGAAAGGGATGTGTTCAGCCTAGACTTTGCATCAGGTTTCTTTTTCCCATAGTGTGAGACGTTAGCCTATTTAAGTGGCATTCTTTTATTTGATGTAGTCTCTACCCCCGTTAGGCGTCACTCCCCCTCTGTTTTGCATTGTTTGTGTTTTAGCTCTTATGTTAAACTATAGGGGCTGTGGGGGAAATAGTGAGAGTTACGGTTTTCCACTTTCAGTTTTCAATTTAAAGGTCTGTTGGAAAATAACTTGCAACATGATACGCGCGAGGCCATTTCTACTCAAATTAGCTCATCACATGAATGATTCCTTCAGTCATTTTTCTGGAGATGAAGAAGCCAGTGACCACCTGTCCCCTCCGTGGGAGCAAGCCTGTGATTTCCTGAAAACCCTGAGAACACAGTCTTCACCCCGAGTTCCGTGTGAGCTGTTTCTCCATAGCTTTTCCCAGGATGGCCGGAGAGAGACGCCCTGCAGGGATGGTCCCCAGGCTCCTTGCAGGATGCTGCTCTCACAGCTCACCAGGAAAAGGAGCTCGTCCTGGAGAAGCTGTGCTGCCCGCACCTCCTGAGCTGAAATGTGCAATCCATCCTGAGGACTGTCGGAGAGAAGACCACACACCCTGGGCAGTTCTCAGTGTCCGTTCTATCAGCAGACCCTACACTGCCCTTTCATTGGAACAAAGACAGCACGAATGGTTTAAGAGGGTGCCCTTCTCCACCGAGACTGGGGGTTCTGACCTGATTCTCCTACTTCTAGGGGTTCTGTCCTGGTGGGTACTTAACCTCTGGAATCCATTCTGTCAGCTTTAAAATGCAGACAGCAGGTTGGACACTGTGGCTCACACTTGTATCACACTTGTAGTTCCAGCTCCTCAGGAAGCAGAAATTGGGGCAATTTTGCCTAAGGCTAGCTTAGGCAAAAACATTAGGAACACCCCCCCCCCATCTTTTTTCAATCAAACAGAAATGCTATTTAATGCTAGATAAAAATAAATTAAGTCATTTTAAGTTTCCAAAGGGAGACCCCCATCTTAACAAGCTGGGCAGGGTGGCATGTGCCTGTAATCCAGCTATGCAGGTGGTATTGGTAGGAAGATCCTGGTCCAGGCAAAAACGAGAGACTCTATCTGAAAAGTAACTAAAGGAGAAAGGGCTGGAGGCGTGGCTCAAGTGGTAGAGCGACTGCCTATAAGATGCAAGGCCCTGAGTTCAAATCTCATTACCGCAAAAGAAAAAAAAAAACGTGGATAGCAATGGCAAATTCATGGGGACGGGAAAATGTGTGTGATGTTTTCCACTTGCTTGCTGATGTCTTCACAGCGCTTCCCATACAACATGTTGAGTATTGTGCCAGCCTCTGGGCACACGTGACCCCGAGCAGGACAAGCTTGGAATGTTAAGTCCAGCACTTACGATGGCATCTGGGGCCTCACTCAGCATCTCTGGGCCCGAGACTCATTATTTGCACAACAGACGTGAAAATGCTCACGGTGAGGCAGTCACGAGCACTCCAGGAGTTCCATGCAGTGAGCTGGCTGTGTGCTTGGTGAAGTCTGCTGTGCAGTGGCCTCCAGTGGCCTCCAGTGGCCTCCAGTGGCCCGCCACAAGCACTGGTGCCCCCGGTTACGGGGCAGCACGCTGATGAGCAGGTGGCGGTGGTTAGATCGGCGTCTTCTGTGGCCCCATTATCCCTGCCGTCCAGGCATCCAGGAAGGTGGAGCCCATCTGTTCTTTGTGGTTCTCCAGATTGTGGGTTTCCCCCAGGCATCTTCTGGAGCGCGGGTCCCCCGTCCGCCAGTGCTTGATGTAGTGCCCAGCACCTACTGCAGTCATGTCGTGATGGCGGTGCTGAAAACCTGTCCCAGTGGAGGGAGGGGTTCAGTCCGCACCCTGTAGGTGTGTTCCCGAGCCTTGACGGTGCACAGTGATACAGTGAGAAATGGAGGGGATCCAGGTAGAATGTACAGCAGTGGATTTTCAAATAACTCCAGGCCTCCAGGCCTCTTGCAAGCGAAAAGTAATTTAAAAATTATAGCCACGAGGACAGCCATCATTTTAAATTCACGCACCTCTCAGTTGGAAAGTGCACCTGTGCGATGAAGATGGCTTCGGGCTTAGTGACTGTCATTCAGTGTGTGGCAGGAAGTGAAATGACTTCTGGTTTTGCCCAAAGATGTCCCCACCTGCAGAAACCACACATTCAATGGCAGACAGAGTTTTGAAGATGCCACCAGGGAGACACCACGGACTGTACCGAGTTTTGGCTGGGTGACAGGGGACAGCGTGACCTGTAAATTAACATTTTTAAAGGGTAAGATTCTGCATCTGTGATACAGGGTAATGTCATCTCCACCTACGATGCTGAGGATTAACCAAAATCCTGGATTTAGCTGTGGCTCAGACCTCAGCACAGCATGGGCGCTTCAAGGCCATCGGGTCCCTGGGGAGTTAGAGGAAAGGAAAGCGTTTGATGACTTACTAAGTGTTCCGTCCATTACCATATTTTTGACTTGGGGTTTTAAAGCTTGCACATGTGGCCTGCAAGGCCACTGCCACCTTCCAAAATCCTGAGGGAGCGAGGGAGCGTTTACAACCTAGGAATGAAGATAACCCGAGTTGACTCTCGGGGCTCTCCACTCCTAGAACACAGCCCCCGCTGAGTGAAGGGATCAGCGGTATTTATCAGTGCACAACACCCCAAATCCATTCAGGGGAGCCTTTCATGGCATCTCCTAAAGGAAGGAGATAAGAAAGCGGCTGGCGGCTCTGTTACACCTGTGTGTGTTTACCCAGGTCTTTAAAGATAAATACTGTAATCAGGGAGTCAAATATTAGGCAATTATAAGACTTCAGAGACTGGGAGATGAATTCAGTCCCTTTCTCTCTAGTCGGGTGATGGATCAAATCAGAAGCTCCGGAAGGAGCTGCATTCCTGTCTGGGTGGGGAAGGTATGTGCTGAGAACGCTCGGCCTTTTATTTGTTGGTGGTTTTGTTCAAGGACTTTGTACATCTTCTCCAGCAAATGGGGCGTTAATCAAAAGTTTGGGGTGGCTTATCAACACCGTCCTTGCATTTGGGCAATTGGATTAAAATTCTCGTGGCATCGTTGCTTGACATGCTTGGTCATTTGGTCCTCTCTCTCTCTCTCTCTCTCTCTCTCTCTCTCACTGGCACACATGTTGTACCAGCCTGAGGCTATGGAGTCCCTTAACCAAGGCATCTTGGTTACAGTCCTGTCCAGGGTCACCAGCAAATGCCTGCAAGGTACTTTGCTGGGTATTTTTGACCAAACCTTCACTTTGTCTTCATTGAGTCACTCAAGCTTGGAGGGCTTTGATTTCTCGCTATGTGGAACAGGATGCCATCATTTGTATGCTGGAGACTTCTGAAGTGTATCGCCAGTCGTCACACCTGAGCACCTGAGCTCTGCCGACGGTGCAGAGCAGGTGCAAAGGGGCCTGGCTGAGGAACCAGGCCGAGGGCATCAGACATATGCAGGGTAGAGGCTGACTGAAGGGTAGGACAGAGCCCTTGGGGTTTGAGGTTTGGGATTCCTCTAGATTTACCATTGTCCAAGCATTGACAGGTAAGTTAAGAAGGGACCAGCCCCCCAGGAAAAGAAGGTACAGAATCCCCAGCATCTGGACACTGCTGGTGAGCCAGTGGGTCTTCAGTAACATGAACCAACCTCACAGTTGAGGGAAAGGGAGGAGAGGGCGGAGGGAGGTAAAGGAAAGAAGGACAAGAAGAAGCCAGAAGAGCGGATAGTCAGGCTATCCCATAGTGAGAGCGAGAGAACGGGGTGGAGGAGAGAGTGCACAACAGCAAGGCAGCCAACCTGCAGTGAGCCTGGGTGCTCACTGAGCCCCCCTTCCTGGCAAGTTATTAAGACTTAGGGCTACACTGGCTCTGTGCGTGTCTGGTGACGTCCCGAGAGCCACATTCCATTGTCCAGGCTTGGCAGGTGACACAGCTGTGTCTCAGAAGATGGAGTTTCCTGGGATCCTGCACCTGC
Organism: Castor canadensis; assembly: GCF_047511655.1. NCBI lineage: Eukaryota > Metazoa > Chordata > Mammalia > Rodentia > Castoridae > Castor > Castor canadensis. The sequence goes on along the minus strand of NC_133395.1, from coordinate 1,918,545 downwards.
TGAGTACCAGGCAAAGCCCAAGACCATGCTGCTGCCTGTCCCTTTGCCCCGTTTTTGTCTAAATCAGGCTGGGCAAACTTTTACTAGGCTAGATAATAATATTTTCATCTTTTCAGGTCATACAATCTTTGTCACAACTGTGGACCTCTGCTTTTGTAGCCCCAAAGCAATCTCAAGCAACATATAAGTGAATGGCCATGGCTGTGTTACCAATAAAACTTTATTTATAAAACAGACCAACAATAAAACTTTATTTATGAAACAGTGAACCATATTTTTCCTGAGAGCCCTGGTTTGCTGATGTCTGGCATACACCAGAATGAGAGGCTCCGTGAGGGTTGGGGATGTCCAACAGGTGCCCAGAAAGGGAGAGGGAAAATGTGGCAGAAAATTTAATTTTGGAACAAAAGAAGGTGATCCTGCTAGCTAACAGTAGATTGTGGTGATGGTGGGCCTTTTAGAAGCTTAATTTCCTACGCGATTTCCAGTGTCCTGAGCGCCTGCCCCGATGCCCCTCGTCCTCTGTCTCCCATGTCCCCAGGGTTCTCAGCAGCCCCTCGTGGGGGCGTGCAGTTGAGTGAGCTAAGTCTGCACGGTGCTATGTTCCCACCCCAAGCTTCCTTAGCACTTCTCTCTTCCAGGGGGAGTCAAGAGAATGTCTCAACATCTTTTTATGTTTCCTACAAAAACATCAAATACAAACGTGGGTGCAGTGAAAGTCGCCTGATGGAGATTGATTTAATAATTTATATATGCATTTTCTGTTTGAAGACTCTGCTATCAGTAGACTTCATGGTTTATTTTTGTTGACAATAAGATACCTTGAAAATGAAATGGGGAGGTGGTACATTAGAGCAAACTTGAACTTGTAGTTGCAAAGCATCCACCTGCATCAACAGCTCAGAGAAGAATGCAGAAAAGCTAAACCCTCGTCCAACAGGACGCAGTTCAAGGACGCTCTGCGATGCGCTGAGAGTGGAACCTGCACCTTACTTTGTGTCCAGCCAAGGGCCCTCTAAATGCATTACCGCGTCTACTTTGTCCCTCCCTCTTCTGCGCCACATGCAGTACCAAGGAAGATTTCTTCTCATCCTTAAAGTATCTCTTTTGAGCCTTCTGCTTCCTAATTGTTTCCCCTCTGCCCAGCAGTTGTGTCAAGAGAAATTCCTCTTGTTCGGTATTGAAGTATCTCACTTGAATGACAGGATAGTGGCGTTTTCAGGGCCATGGGCTTCTTTCTAACTGCTGAGAGAGGTCCCAGGGCATCTTCAGGGGTGGCCTGTGCTTGTGCCCAAATGCCTGGAGCCCCTCACAGCTCTCCAAATGCAAATACAAAGGCAGAGCAACAGGTACCAGAAACAAATCTTCACAAAGATCAGTAGCCTGTGTCTTCTCCCGTCCACTGTCACTGTTGGCCAGAGCTCTGTGGAGTTGGGGTGACCTCCTTGAGGTCTATGAAACATTGTTTTAAAACATCCATTCAGGAGGCCAGAGGCCATGGAAGATGGGTTCCGTAATTCTTTGGGCTAGAGTACATTTTGAGATAGGAAAAAGAAAAAAAAAGTCCATTCTGGTCATTTTTTCCCCAAACAGTTTGCGGTTGTCCAACCTTGGGTCCTCCCCTTGGAAGGCCACAGCACTGGCTGATGGAGGCTTGATAGCTTCTAGAACGGGGCTGGCAGACTGCATGCAACCCAGCCTCCAATCCAGCTGTTGTATCTTTCTCATAACTGGTGATCTAAGAACGGGTGGACATTTTTAAATGATTGGAAAACAAATGATAAGAAGGTTATCTCACAGTGGGACAAAATTTATATGGAATTCAAATGTCGATGTCTCTGAGTAAAGTCTGACTGTAATGCAGCCACACCATGTTGTTTGTGTATTTTCCATTGGCTTCTGCTGTCCACAGGGGCAGAACTGTGCACGGCAGTCCCCACCTAGGTGAGATATCCTGCAAGAACTAGCCAAAGCGAGTATGCTATTGACCAATAATGCTGCAATAATTACCGAAGCTCTCTCCTTCCACACGTTCAGTTATCTACAGACAGCTGCATTCCAAAGTATTGAATGGAGAATTCCAGAAACGAACAATTCGTAAGTTTAAAACTGCAAGCTGGCTGGGCAGTGTGATGGAATCTCCAACAGTCCCACTCCATCCTGCCTGGAAATGAACCAGCCCCTTGTCCAGCATGTCCACACCAGAGGCACTACCTGCTCGTTAGCTGCTTAGCAGTCGTCTCTATCAGATCAACTGTCCTGATGTGGCAGTGCTGTCTTCAAGTTCCTCCTGTTTTACTTTAATAGTGGCCCCAAAGCAGAAGAATTCTGATGCTGGCAATTTTATTACAGGGTGCAGGACTTCATAATTGTTCTATTTTACTGTTAGCTGCTGTTGATATCTCTTTCTGTGCCTAATTTATAAATTAAACTTTATCATGGATGTGCACGTAGGATCTGTTTCCACTGGGGGTTCTTGGAACATGTCCCTGTGAATTGGGGGGGAGGGAGGGGGAAGGGACACAACCATGGTTGCAATGGAGACCATGTGGCCTGAGAACATCAGGAAAAACTTACATGTCTCTTCTTTTAGAGCAGCTTTGCTGGGGGGGTGCCTGGCATGGGCTTGCTCTTTCTCACTCTCATTCACTGTGGTCGATATTGGGTTTCTGTTAGGTATGTGGTGCCCTGTGTCCGTGGGATGCTCCACCCACAGCGTGGGTGACTTTGAAATGCAACAAAGACATAAGCACTGATGAATGAATGAAAGTACACAATGGCTGACTGTCTGATATTAAAGGCCAGGGCACAGCAGGCAAACCGAACCAGTCCCAATCCCAATCATCCTCTCCAAATAGAGCCTTGCATTAAAGATTTAGGAACCCTGCTCACTGCAGGCTGGGCAGCCGCGGGGCCCAGGCAGCAGGCCCGAGGCACACTGAATGCCTCTGCTTCTCTCTTCTGATACCGCTTTGTTAAAATCTCCTGGGAATCTGGACTCCTTTGTGCAAGCAGCTGTGTTTCCAGTTTGTGGTGCGGGAGGCGGCCAGGAGCGCAGGCCGCCGGGCTCGTTTGCAGTGCCAGGAACGTTTGTCTTTCTACCAGTCTGCACAGAGTTTCTGAAATCTATCGGTTACGTGGATTACGTGTGAGAGTTGATTAACTCAATGAAAACAAGTCAGAAAGTTTGTTTTAGGAAAAAAGATCAAGTCCACACTGTGTTCTGAAACCGAGGCTGACCTCGCCCCCATTGCTCTCTCCCTGCGCTGGCTTTACAGTTGGCTAACTTTGCAGTAATTGAATCTGCGGGCTGAGTTGTGTTCTTTACGAATTGCCATGGAGGCCTGTAATCCTCTGTGTCCCCCAGTGAATCAGGACCTTGGCTTATTGGCAATTTCATTACATCAGTGTGTCACTACATCGATGCCAGTGTAAACATCGTGAGTGAGTGGCTGATCCTTACAAGATCAGTCACCTAATCTCTGCTGGCCGCCAGCACTCTGTCAACACTGCAGTTGAGGACTGTATCTCTTCCCTGGGCTCCGCTTCCAGCTCGAGGCGGAGATCTGCCTCTCCCACTTCCTTATTGACATTTTGACTCTTCGAGAACTATCTCCACTGATGAAGAGCACCAGACACAGCAGAAAAGTAAGAAAGGGACACGCAGGTTCACCCCCCCACTTCCTCGCATGGTGGCACCATCTGGAAGACATAGGTGCAGCAGGAAGGCCAGAGGGAACGGACGCCTGAAATGCACACTTCTCCCGAGTGCAGGTTACTTGCAAGGAAAAGCAGCTGAGTCTCCCATTCTGAGACAACAGTGACTGCAGATGTTCCTGGTGGCTATAAGGGACCCTCAGAAATATGTGAGGCAGCCAGGTTTACAAAGTCCACAGACACTGATGAGTGGATCATTGTTACAGCTGCTGTTTGCTGTGCACTGCCCAGTGCAGGACAGTGTGGGACACTGAGGGACATCCACCACTGAGTTTAGGCCCCAGTGACTGTGAAGTCAGTGCCTTCTTCACTCCCATCCCACAAGTGACTCAGCTGACTCCACGAGGTCTGTCATCTTGCCAGTGCCCCACAGACTGGCCCCAGGTGGAATGGAGGTCCACTCAGCTATGTCACTTGGGCACCTAACTGTCATGCTTAGTGGTAACAGAGGGATTCACATGTGTCTTGGAGGCTGGCATTGTACTTCTGGTAGTGGTGATTACTAGAAGGAGGAGATAAACCTAGGCTGGTTCAGCAGGAAGCCCAGACTCCTGGCCCTTGGCCCCCAGGTGGACTCCTTTGGGGTGAACCTTGGACCCCCGAGGAGTTACTTTGGGGTGGGCCTCGGCCTCTGGGTGGGTTACTTTGGGGTGGGCCTCAGCTTGCAGATGGGTTACTTTGGGGTAGGTAGAGCCAGGAAAGGAGGTCCAAGCAGCAGTGAGCCAAGGAGGCTGTGCTCCAGCAGATGTCACGTCTCCTTCCTGCAGAAGGGGCTGAGGGTGTCCCCAGCAGCAAGGGAGCACTCCTGCTGTCCCATGGATGCAGAGCCCTTATCAGATTTTCTGTTTGTGGGACTATCTATTGAAAATGGTCCCTGAGACTACCACAGAAAACAGACACACAGCAGGTTGAAGAGGAACCCATCAAGGAAATCCTGTGTTTGTAACAGAGCAGAAAATGGCATTTAATTTGGGAAAGAAACTGCACAGGGCTCTTGACAGGGCTCGGTCTGATTTCTTCTGCCTGTGCAGGTCACAGGCCCTGATGAGGCAGCACGTGAAATTAAGGGCAGAGGTCTGCCCCAGGAAACCCCCAGAGAACTTATGAAGTAATTCATGGTGAAGAGAAGTGAGGGACCCAATGACGTGGAGGTCAGGGGGAGGAGAGGCATCCCGAGATGGCCAGAGGCACCAGTGGTACCAGTGGTAAGTCTGACCCGGTGCAGCTGTGGGCAGGACACCTTGCTCTTTGTATGGGCCTCAGAACCACCCAGAATATCACTTTCTCTGTCTGCAAATGGCAAGGACTCTTGCCTTGTGAGTCTCCCACCAGGAGATAAGGACTCACTGATGCATTGGATCTAGTGTTGAGAGTCCTTTGAAGGTGACAGGCTGGCTCTAAAATGTCACATCAATCAATAAGGCATGTGGCATTTGGTAAGAAGAACAAATGGCATGTCTTATCTTCACAGTGAAGGTGCATTACATTTCATGTTATTTCGGGTGATTGAAGGAAAGTTGGGGGAAAGGAATACATGCCTACAGTTTCGTTTTTTTTTTAAACCTTAAATCAGCACAAACCAGTATTTCCTGAGAAGTAGGTCTGTTCCCTGAAGGCAGCGGTCACTACCAGCTGCTCCTCTTTCTAGCCACAGACTGTAGGTCCGTAAGTATGGGAATTGTGTGTGCACGGTCAGTCTGTACTCGTGTGCACATGCTGTATGTGGAATTTGTTTGCTTCTCCAAGTCCATGTGAATTTTAAAGACCAGTCCTAAGTGTCCTGTGTCTCGCTTCAGCTCTCTCGAAGGTTGTTTGTATGGCACACATTCACTCAGTCCCCACAGCCGAGCTGGGGCTGGTGCGCAGCTGTGCACGGTGCAACTCACCTGGGCAAGGCTTTCTTGTGACTTCCGACAGTGCATGAGTAACTAACTGCTGACCCACTCCCCTCCGGGCTACCTTGGCCTGGAGGACTCAGGTCTAAATCAGAGTGTGCCTGGCACCCACATCCGACACACTGTGCTATGCAGCCCCTGCCCTCTCTGCCGAGCCGCAGTCCACAGCCACACAGGCCCCTGAAGGGCCACCTGGATCAGGGCAGTGCCTGTGTGGTACCCCGGCCACTCACAAATCCATGTCAGAGCCCTGGGGTCACCTCATTGTGTTGCGTGTTCACGATGCGCTTTTTTGGATGGTTTGACTTTGAACGCCTTTAATGGTGGCTCTGCTCCTTGCATTTATGCCCTCTGTAGAACGCTGAGATAAGCAGCTTGTCCCCTTCTGTGTGCATTACCACAAGTGGGTCAAAGGGATCTGCATTTTAAATTCAGAGAGATAATTACTCCCTCAAAGCCAATTCAATTCAATTAACAGTGTGTGTGGAGTCAGTCTGCCGGGGCCTAGGGTGCTAACTAACAGCAATGGCCGCGGTGTCACCACTGTGTTGGGACCACAGATGTGAGTGGCTCTGCCATGTAACTTCACGGCGAGCTCAAGCTGCAGGGACAGAGTGAGCGTGGCAGCTGGGTGGCGTGGGTGCCTGGGCGCCCACACTACCCTCTAGAGCCAGCTGTGACTTACTTCCCTGTCACCCCTCCCAGGGAGCATCTTCCCAGGTAAGACCCCCCAGAGAGGAGGATGCATTCTGTGGTGAGGGTGGGGTCTCTGATTCCAGCAGGGGACCCCAGGCTGACACCCATGGACTTGTCCCCTGCCCTCTAGGTCCTATGTCCAAGTCTATTGTGAGGTGGCTACCAGGCCAGGGATATTAACACAGAGAACACTTCAACTGGACACGGGCATTCCTTCCAAGCCTCCACAGCACAGAGAGCTCAGAGAAAAAGGGAAACAGGACTGAATGTGTGGCTCAAGCGTTAGAGTGCCTGTCTAATAATCATGTCCTGAGTTCAAATCCCACCCCTCCAAAAAAAAAAATAAAAGGAAAGCAATGAGGAAAACAGTCTAAACTCCAGAGCAGCAGTAACAAATGAAAGGCGGGTTTTGCCCACAGTTACATCGACTAGCTACCCCTGACTTACAGTCACACTGTTTCTGTGATGTAAGAAGTATACTGAAGTTTCTCAGAGAGTTAAACATAGAGGTACCGTGTAACCCAGCATTCTACTCCCAGGAGTCCACACAAAATAACTGGACACATACGAAACACACGCACACATGCCTACCACGGCACTGGTCACAGAGCCAAAAGGTGGAACAGCCCAGATGCCCATCTGCGGGTGGACGGAGAGACCAGGTGTGTGATACCCGCACAATGGGATATTATCCAGCCCTGAAAAAGAATGAAATTATGATCTGTGCTGCAGCTCGTGCCACACAAAGGTGGCCAGACTCGAAAGGATAGAGCTGAATGATTCTACGTACGTGGAATATCCAGAAAAGATAGGGAGCCACTGATTGGTGCCAGGGCCTGGGGTGAGGGGCTTGGGTCTGCTGAACCAGGGACAGAGTTCTCTTCTGGGTGGTGACAGTGTTTGGGCTACAAAACACTGAGGACAAGGTAAATGCCTTTGCATAGTTAGTTGCAGGATGGCTGGCTGTGTGAGTTTCTAAGTGGTTAAATGGCTCGGGTGAATCAGGGCAGGCCGCTGACTCTTGGCCTCCAGTTTCGGCAGCAAATGGAGATGTGCAGATACTCTGTGGCCATGGCTCCACTGGGCTCTGGCTCCAGCTGGTAGCTTGGCAGGTGCGTGGTGTTTGTCCCATGTGTGGACCTTGACACGAGTTGGATGAGGCTGAGTCTGGGGTTTGTGGTGTGGTTTTGGTTTGAGCAGCAGACAGTGTTCACCTTCAGGAAAGCTCAGTGCTCAGTGACACCTCAGTTACAGAGTCTGTAACCTTTCAACTTAAAAAGAAAGAGCCGGTGACTAGGTTTCCTTTGTTTCACAGTTGGCCATCCAGCCCCAAGCCCTTGTAGAGGATTGTGGTTACCGAAGGAGGGGTCCTGCAAGTTGGCCAGGAGAGACCCCAGGGCCACCACAGGCCATGCAGTGGATCCTGAAATGCTCCCTGCTTTGTAGGGGCCCCTCCATGTCCTCTGACTCTTCTCCCCTCTGTCCCAGGCTGGACTAAACAGCTCTCAGCAAAGTCCGTAGAAGCAAGCTGTGTATCTGCTCAGCCACCCCCATAAACCTGGGGAGAGACTTGCTTATTTCCCAGAGAACTGGCCAAGAACCTTCTCAGAGGCACCTGTAGTCCTGGCACACGGAGGTGAAGCAGGAGGATGGTTTAAGCCCTGGAGTGTGAGGTGAGCCTGGGCAACATGGTGAGTGCCCATCTCAAAACAAAACAAAGATCAGGCACAAGTCAGTGTGCCCGGTACTTTGCACATTCAAGACCAGCCAAAAGGGAGAGAAAAGCATCTAAGACCCTGTCTCAGAGAACGAGCTAGGCGTGGTGGGTGCCTGTGACCTCGGCTATGCAGTAGGCATAGGCAGTAAGACTGTAGTCTGAAGCCAGCCCTGAAGATGAAAGCTTAAGACCCTGTCTGAAAGGTAGCTAAAGCGTTCCAGCCCTTTTAAAAGGAAGCGTGGCTCAAGGGGTAGAGCGCCTGCCTAGCAAGTGCAAAGCCCTGAGTTCAAACTCTAGTACAGCAAGCAAATAAATAAATAAACTTAAAAATTAAAAGAAAACAGCAGATGATCAGCCCATGCCCTCAGGATGCCTCCGCCTTGGATTTAGGAGCAAGACAGAGACTGTGTCATTGCATGGTCTTAACGTCAGCTCACTAAAACTTACCCATGGCGGAAATCAAGTGTGTCCTTCATGTACAGAGTGTGAATCAGGCTGGGGAAGGAAGGAATGGCTCTCCCGAGGGATGCTAAAGTTCAAGGTAGCTTTTGAAGGAAGAGCAGGATTTAATATCGATTATTATTTTACATGGCAAAACTAGAAAATACATACTAGCAAAAAAAGAGACTAAAAATAATCATATCTGATTAACAAAAGTCAGAACCACTAACACTCTCGTATTGATCTGTTGTCCCTCTGTCCTCCACTTGGTCAACCTGTGTGTGGCTCCTGTATAGTCAGGAGTGGCTTAGCAAGCGTCAGGGTAGACATGTTTTATTGAAAAACAGAATAAAGCCATTCATGAAGTTCTAGAATCTGCCTTTTTTCCCCTCCTAATGGTGTATTGATTTTTTCTGTGTAAACACGTTTATTTCTACAGCACTCGTTTTAAGTAAATGCAAAGTATCATATCGTGAAGTTATATGACAATTACTTACACATTCTCTCGTGTTGTGTGTTGGCTTTCCCATCTTTGCTGGCGTAATCAGACGGTGGTGAGCACCCTGGTACCAACCACTCCTCACGCACCATGGCAGCAGGAGGCACCCACAACTTGAAGGGTTGTTTCCCCAGCATAGTACTAACTTTTTTGCAAATCACACATTAATTTACTCCATGATCAGAAATAGCTCAGAGAGAAATACACAAGTAGAAAAATGAAAAGGTTTTAAAATCTAGGTCTATTTTTCATTCAATAATACCACCCTCTTTGTTGTTCAGGTCTCAGTTTTAACAAATAGATGTTACTGTGCAATCACTGCCATAATTCAGGTAGCAACCAGACCCATCACCCCAAAGCTGTGCTCATGCCCCTTTGCAATTAAGCCCTCTCCACACTTTTGGGCACACACAGATCACCTGGAGCCCATCCCTCCAATTATTTTATTTTTTTTTTTTGCAGTACTGGGGCTTGAACTCAGGGCCTTCACCTTGAATCACTCCACCAGCCCTACTTTTTGTGAAGGGTTTTTTCAAGATAAGGTCACATGAACTATTTGCCCAGGGCTGGCTTTTAACCTCGATCCTCCTGATCTCCATCTCCTGAGTAGCTGGAATTATAGGCATTAGCCACTGGTGCCGGGCCATTCCTCTAGTTTTGACCTCTTCAAAGGGTCTCCATATGTTGGATCACATAGTGGATTTTCTATGTAAACATTCCTTTCATTTGTGCACATAGGAAGCATTAATCCTCCTTTTTAATTTGTATTCCCCTTGCTTCTCTTTCCTGCCTTACTATACGGGCTGGACTTTTGAGCTCAGTAGGAATGGTGATGGTTTGTGTATACCCTTGACTTGTTTATATTCTAAGACAAAAGCAAAATAACTCATACCTTGATCATTAGACACAAAATCAGTTCTTGGGTTTGGGTAGATGGCATTTGAAATGTACTGATTTATGCTGTCACCAATAGAAATCCTTGCGTTCATTCGTACTTGGTAACAATGCTTTGCCAATTTGAGAGGTGAAAATTCCTCATTTATGTGCGTGTGACCACTGCTGAGTGGTTTTGCTTTTTATGTTCTACCTCTTCCTTCTTTTCTCCTTCTCTGTCATCTTCCTATTCCTTTTCTTCTTCTTCCCCCAGCCCCCTCCTCCACCTCCTTCTTTTTCCTTCCTCCTCCTTTTCTTCCCTTTCTCCAAGTTGTCTTTCCACACTTCCGGGCCATCTCCTACTTTTTGGCTACTGATTTACTGAAACTCCTGTTCTAGTCTTGCTGTGAAGGCAGAAACATATTTGTGGAGGAGGGTATTGGGCTTGCCAAGAGGAGGGGAGGAAGTTTGAAGCAGAGGAACAGAGCAGCAGGCATGGGTGAAAGTGAGCGGTGACCTGAGCCCTCGACATGGGTATGGGATCAGAGCAAACGCGGGCGGGAGACGACTGGCCAGGCCCCAGCTCTGAGCAGCTCTGAGCAGCTCTGAGCACAGCCCTGTGTGTCTGTGTCTCACTGCGACCCTGTAGCCCTTTGTAGTTTCCACCTCTGCCTGGGGTGTGGAAGGGCTTTTCAGGCTTAGGAATTGTCAGAAATGCAGGTCGGTTTTTGTGGCAGTATAAAAACAGATATGTAGACCAATGGAATGTAACAGAAGACGGAACTAAACCCATGCAGCTACAACCAACTGAGTCCCAATAAGGTGCCAACCTCATGCAGCAGAGAAAGGATGGCCTCTTCAACCAGCGGTGCTGGGAAAACCAGGCATTCCCATGGAGAAGACTGAAACTAGGACCCCCCAGCTCTCACCCTGCACAAAACAAACTCCAAATGGATCAAATACCTTACTGTAAGGTCTGAAACTTTGAAACCACTGCAGAAAAACATAGCAAAACACTTCAACATGTGGCCGTCGGCAACAGCTTTCTGAACAGACTCCAGGGGCTCAGCAAATAAGAGTGAGAGCTGATAAATGGGATTGCATCGAACTGAAAGCTTCCGCTCACCAAAGTGACGACTGACAGAGCGAAGAGACAGCCCACAGAATGGAAGAAAGTCTGCTTGCTGTTCACCTGGCAGGGGATTAGATACACTATGTATAAAGGACTCAGAAACTTACATGCCAAAAGCATAAATAATCCAATCATAAATGGGCATTGGAACCGGACACCTTCCAGATGAAGAAGTACTAATGGTCAGTAGGTGCGCAACAAAATACTTAATTTAGCCATCTGGAAAATGCAAATCAGAACAACGCTGAGATTGCGTCTCACGCCACCAAGAAAACAAGCAACAAATGCTGGTGAGGGTGAGGAGAAAGGAACCCTTGTGCGCTCTGTGAGCCTGCTGTGCACTTTTAGACATCTATCCCCAGGAACCTAGAGACACCTGCACAGCCGTGGCCACTGCAGCCCTGTTCACAATAGCCAAGCTATGCAACCAGCCTAGGTGCATCTACACAGTGACGTATTACTCAGCCATAAAGAATGAAATCCTGTCACTTGCAGGAAAATGGATGGACATGGAGGACCTCATATGAGGTGAACTAAACCAGTCCCATGAAGACAAAGGTCTTGTGTGGACAACAAGGAGGAAAAAGAACATGCAAGTAAAAGGGAGACTATTAGGGATATGGAAAATGACAGGGGATGAGGAGGGAGATGAGAAAGAGTAATGGAGGGGTGAACATGGTCAGAGTACACATTCCGCGTGTATGGAAATGTCCTAATGAAATCTCTTATTGTTACAATTAATAAACGCTAATCTTAAAAAAGAAAGAAGTCCTAGTAAGGTCCGGGCTGAAGTCACTTGCTTTTCTCTCGCAGTGGTGGGAATGGACCATTAAAGCCCCAATCTAGACTGCTGGATATCTTCCTGGGTTACTCGTCTTTGATCAGGTGTATGAGTTTCTGGATTTCACTGTGCTCAATGCTGCAGGGGACCCTGGGCTCTGGAGACCTTTGTGGTCCTCTAGGGGAGAGAAAGGGATAACAAGTGCACGTGCACACGCACACGCACAGTCACGTGCACACCTATGTGCTCAGGTGCATCACTTCAGTTCTCTGAATATACAATGTCCCACAGATAAAGTGGCTCTAAGACAAGACTCACACTTGGCTGAAGAGCAAGAAAGACTAAAAAGGCTACAACTGCCCGCCAACATCAAAGCAGCGCACTTGGCTCTCTGGGACTTTTCCTGCAGGCACAGAAGGTGACTGGGTCCAGCACCCAGCACTTTTTTACTTTGGATTTCAGCTGTCACCTACCTTGCTATACTGTGACAGAGATCTCAACAGGAAGAAATAAGGCTATGGGACTTTGTCCTTTCTGGATTGTTCTTTCAGAAGATGAGTTTTGCATCTGGGAACGTGGAGGGTTTTGGGGTAAGCCACTTCCCAGGAGGCTCCACGTTGTAGGCTGTGGGACCTGGAGAAAGTGACTCGCTTCTCAAACTGTGACCTCCTTATCTGCTCAGCCATCCTACCATTGTAGGATGGTACAGTAATGAGGTCAGAAGCCCTGACCCCATTACTGAAGGATGCATGCAGCCTTATTTGGAAGTGCGGTTGTCACAGGCATCACTGGGTAGTTCGAGGTTAAACAGGGCAGCGGGGTCCCTGATCTCATAGGGCCAATAAATATCCTTCTACAGAGTGGAAACAGAGAAGAGACACAAAGGAAGTGTGGGACATGAGGACTGATTTGAGTTGCCACAAGCCAGGGATCCCATACTCCTGAGAGAGGTCCGGACAGAGCTCCTATAGGTCACCAAGATAGAACTGCCATATGATCCAGTGACACTGCTTCTGGGCATCTACCCAAAGGACCATAAGCCAGGATACAATGGAGACACTGGATCTCTTACCGCTGGGCTCCAGAACAGTGTACGCCATCCAGTGTGTGGTACTTCGTTACAGAGGCCTAGGAACCGAACCGAACGCCCATAGCTACCTGAGAGACCCCAGGGGAAGTGAATGTGTACACCTGGCTCTCCGGGAGCCAGCTGTCCAAGGACACCTCCTTCCCCAGTCTGTTTCTGGGCTGTGATAAAAGCATCATCCTCTGTCTTACTTTCTGTGTTGCTAGAATGTAAAAAGTCACTTACAATAAAAAGCTATGTTAGGTTTCCCCTCCTTGCAAAGTTACACAGCCAATATATTACTGTTTGCTTCCAACTCTTCAATCCGAACTTGGGAGATGCAAATCCAGGACCCAAAAAAGACCTCTTTCGAAAGCACTCCACGATCCGCGGCAGGAAAGGTCAGATTGTTTGAAAATGAATAGTGATTAGTTTATGGTTCTTACAAAACAGGTTCCGTAACAATGGAATTAATCTTCAGAGGGAAAAATTAAAAGGTAGTTTGCCCCCGAGGGAGCCGTGCGTTCGCACATTAGTTATGATGAGCGCTCCTCGGGACAGACAGCGGAGCCCCAGGGCGCCTCGTTGTTTAATCAGGACGTAATATGGAGCTGATTAATCCACACTTCCCTCTGACAGAAGCGGCTCGCCCTGCCGTCCTGGAAATGCTTCCACTCTGCATATTGCCAGGCGCTGGCGCTGCCCGGGCTCTGGCCTGGGCTCTGGGCCTCTCTGCTGGGCCTGGGAGGGGCCAGGTCCTGTGGCCACACAGATCTCTGCTCTTAGCCAGCTCCCGTGTCCTTGTGCTAGCTGCGAGCACAGCCTGACAGCCGCAAACCTGAAGGGTACCTGGAAAGAGGAGGCACCTGTTCTTCCTCCCCAGGTTCTGTGCCTGGGGCACACAGGTGAGCCAGGGAAGGCTCGTCGGCCAGCCCACAGCATTGTGGAGGACAGGCCATCATCAGCTGGAGACTAAGCCCTGGCTGACTCTGAGGCAGGTGACTTTGGCCAGGACAGTGAAGGCTGTTGGGGACTGTAAGGCACTCCAGCATGGTCTCCCCCAGGAGGGGAGCCTGAACTTGGGGGTAAAAGAGTTGAAAGCAAAATGTGGCTTATCTTAGCATCCTTGTAGGGTTCTGGGTGTAAGCCAAGCTGTCCCTTTGCCCACTGAAGGGAAACTAGAGTGTTACATATGTTTTCCATATATAAAATTTGTTCTAAGAGGGTAAAAATGCTCATTTATCCATTGTCACAGACAATGATTCCATGGCAGAAAGAAACAGGGCGGAGGGCTGTCCAATGTCATGTCAAATAATGGCTCCAGTGTCCCCTGTGTGGGTGGCAGCTCCAAGGCCCACTGTGCATTTTGTTCACATGCTCTGATCTGGTGGGAGAGAAGAGGACTCTGTGTGTGTGTGTGTTGCACACGCTCGTCACAAATACTTGAGGTGAGGGGCAGAGCTGACCCAGAAAGGAAAAATGTTATTTGTTGCTAATAAAAATATCTTACTTTTAATGAGGACATTTTTGGAGATTATAAAGAAGAGTGGGGAGAAAATGCAATGCGGGGTCGAACAAGCTTTCTTAAACTTGGAGACCTGGAATTTCATAATAAATTTCTTGGTTCTCAAGCTTTTGCACGATTGAACCCTGTGCCATCTCTTAACTTTGTAATGTGGGAATGGTGATAAAGGGGTGGTTTGAATGACTTTAAAATCTTATTAAATATACCAAGAAAATTAGCTAACTTATATACTTGCATGATTTTTTTCCCCTCAACTTTGAAGAGGCTATTTTTGGAAATAGCTCGATGGCAATTAAGAAGAATATATCAGTATTACTAATGACAAAATTTCTGTCATTTTACTTTGTAACACAAATAATATTGGCCAGTACACTAGTCTATCTATTTGGTAAAATTTATATTGAGAATTTTACTATTTATTAAATACATTGTCTTATAAGACATGTACTCTTTCATTTTATGGGAAACAAAGAAAAAACCTCTTACAACAGTAAAGACTCGTATAATTGAGCAATATATTACAAATATATGTGCCACCAAACCATTGTGACAGGTGACCTTTGCATTTCTGGATATTAGCATGTTAAATGACTGAAAAAGCTATTGTTTTTTCCCCAAAGGAAAAATCTCTTAGCATTTTGCCAGCAAATTTTGAAAAGGTATACATTATAATAAACATCAACCTTGCTTATGGAAGAAAAGTGTAGATATAATGATTTAAAACCTGCTAAGATGTGTCACCCTTGAAAGGAAAAGACACCCAGCCACACAGCCACGCCATTGTGTCTGTTGTGCTCTTGGTAGCCTGGTCTGAGTTCAGGTTTTATGTTCTTTCATGTAACCTTTCATTTCTGTATTTTGATCCCCTGTCATTAAGAAAGAAAAAGTGAAGTACCCAAATATTAGTTAATGGCCAGTGTAGGTGCTGACGTTTGGTGCCATGTGTGATGTTCAGAATTCCACTGGGTGGTAACCAAGGATTCCTTGCTTCCCTAAATCCTTTATGGAAATTCTGGAGGCTTTGCCTTTTCCTTTCCTGCTTGGACTAAACCATCATGTGTCCAGAACTCTGAAGAAACTGCGCACTGTGACGGAGGCCACAGGAAGAAAACCAGATGGATCGCCTTCTAGGCGTGGCTTTCTAGGCTGCGTGGTGACCATCAGTGCTCTTGTGTGCAATGGGGACCTTGGCCATGATGGGCTCAGAGCTTCCAAGTGGCAAGCATTGGGCTGTGGAGTCCATTGGGGTCTGAGTCCAAATTCTCAGGCCCTATTCACAGGCCTCTTGCCTGACATTCCTACCTTCTCCCTCGCTTTGAGAAAGAAACAGCCAGGGTAGGAACAGGAGGAGGAACTCTGTGCCCAATCCCCTGCTCCACCAGCTGGTGGAGAAGCTCAGTCACTAGGAAGGATTGGGCAGCACGGTCACTCTGAGCGTCTTTCCCTGGAGTGGCTGCCCCCCTGCAGACTGTCTACTGAGGGTTTGCTGCAGCCTGGGCTGCACTAAACATCTTCTGGTGTCACTCACTTGCTACCTGCAACCACACTGTGAGTCACAGGTCACCCTCACTTTGTAGGTGAAGATTCTGACAGAGACAGTGGTTCCCAAAGTCACCTGCATGCTCCAGGTCTGCTCCACTGCAAACCCAAGTGCTGAAACGTGTGTTTGGGCACAGGAAGAGGGTCAGACAGGCTTTTCCACACAGAGGGGCCCTCCCCCAGGCAGGGGCTCAGGTTGTCCAGTCCTGGAGCAGAGAGAGATGTCCAGGAAGCAGGAGGATGGGGTCAGGGAATAGTACACGTGGCAGGTGCAAAGGAGGGTGATGAGAGGACAGTGACTTGTCACTGGAATGCTGGGGTGACTAGAAGCAACCTCAGAGGCACAGACAGCAGGGCATGGAGCAGACTGGGTTTGGTAGAAGAAGGTGAAGGTGACCTGAGACATCTTTGGACAACTTTGTGGAGAGGTCCCGCAGAGGGTCTGTGACAGAAACTCTAGAGAGAAACAAGAACTGTCCACACAGGCTTGTACCTACAGCCAGGGTAGACCACAGGTGCTGGCTGCTGTAATGACAGACCCCCAATCCTCAGGGGCTTAGCAGCCTTCTGCAGGAGTCAGCATGAGGTCTATCTGGGACCCTTTGGTCCTCTAGCACTGTCCTCTCTTCTGGCCCGCTAGAATTCATTCTGGCCACAAAGCAATAAAAAGAGAACCCCAAGATTCTCTCTGGAAACAAATTCCAGCCACAGTGGGATCCCAGCCCAGCAGCAAGGGACGCTGGGGTGCGAAGGAAGGAGAACAGGGTTGGTGGCCACCTGGGTGTTCTCTGATGCACCCAAGGATGGTCACCATTGCCCTAGGGACAGGGAAAGAGCAGGATTCAGGACAGCACCCCAGGGGCCACCCATGCTTAAAGCAAAAACAGAGAAGTAAGCCTGGAGAACCCTGAGAGAAGGTGGGAGTAGGGGTTACTGCAGAGGTCAAGACGAGGGTGGGCCAGTCTTCCATTGGTGTTGGTGGGAAAGACATGTTGAGGACGCAGCCTGGACGGTCAAGGCGAAGGCCGCACACCCAGGCAGTGGGGACAGGACAGGCAGGTAGATGAGTACCAATGCTCTCCCAGCCTCCAGTTCTCAGCTGTGAAATGACAAGGAACAGAGCGGAAACTCCAAACGTGCAGAGTCTGCTAGAAAGCAGCCGAGACTAGGGTCACCAGGAACTATTGTTTGCACTTTGATAACTTAAGTGAAATAAATTGATAGTTTTGAATGGAGAAAAAATGACTAGCGCTATTCCTACAGACTTTAAATGCTATCCAGATTCAAAATTTCAGCAAAGGGACAGAGATCCAATCGGGTGGTGATTAATGCGTATTTTAACACCTAGACGAGACTGTAGAAATTGGTGTTATTTCACTACTGCTTGCTATGCGTTTTGCCATTCATGTTGTTCATTTTGAGCTAGACCTGGGGTTACTGTCTAAGCAGCAGCGCTGTCTAAAGCGAGGTGTTTGGCAGGGACAGGCAGGGACAGCAGCCGAGGACGCTACGCCGAGGCTCAGGCTCGCCTGTGCTAAGTCCTGCCCAACATGCTTGTGTTCCCAAATCCTGCAAGTGCCCCAGGGGGCTCCTGTGTCACACGAGCACAACACATGGCAGTGTAACTACTGGCTCATCCGTCTCTCTCCCTCTGCCTGCACCCGCAGTGCTTAATGCAGACCCGGGACATCGTGGGCACACAGTAAGTGTTGCCTGGTGGAGGGAACGGGTTCGAACTGCTTCATTTGATTTTTCGTAATCACCCTGCAAAAGTGAGATAGGACAGAAACCTCCTGGTCTTACACGTGAGCAGGTAAGGACATCGGGTGACTGTCCAAGTGGTGAGTGGGGACTCTAAGTCAGAGGCGGTGTCCTTTTTACCTCACCCAATAGGATCTGCACATAAATTCTGTCACAAGCCAGGGTTTTTACACTGGCCTATTCGGTAAGTATCTCATACTTACCGAAAGTCATAAGTAGGAAAAATTCTTACATGGAATCCCCATTTTTCAGAGAGAGAGAGACATGAAGAAAGAGAAGCTAACCTGAAAGGGACTCATGGTTCAGATGTAATGTCACTGGTGGTGACAGTGACATGGAATCAGAGGTCACAGTGCAGCTGGGACGGGAGCCCTGTGCAGGAGCCCAGAGCAGCCTCAGGTGCACATTAATTCATTGAAAACAGTTTTCTCCTGCCCAGGTAAGACAATTCTGCGGTTTTATTTCACATGTGAAAAGAAACTTCCGTTTGCTATATGGCTGCCAGAGAGTTGGGCTACAAGTGGTATAAAGTTAGATGTGGGTTTTAACAAGAGAAAACATTATCCTAACAAATCCTGTGTACAGGCATTATTTTCACATGGGTTAACTGAGTCCACGTTACAGGAAATTAATGACTTGGGTGTGGGTATTGTCCTCAGTTCACAGACAAGGATCCCGAGGTTCAGAGAGGTTAAGTAACTCATCGACAGCTGAACAGCTGCTGAGTGGCAGAGCTGAGATTTGAACTGAGGCTGGCTGGATCAGTGCCCTCCTAATTATGGACAGGTTGCCACTCTTTTGTGAAGACCAGGTGCAACCCGAGAGGCTTGGCTCTGGAGAACTGGGGCCATCGTTTCTGTATAGTCTTTGGAACCTGAAACTACCACTTTTTTCCTGGATGTTGGGGAGACAGCTTTCCTTATCTTAGGACCCTGGGGTGCTGAGACTAAGTGCCCAACTGGGCGACTTAAAACAACGAAGCTTTCCTCTCCATGTCCTGGAGGCCGACGTTCATAGTCAGGGTGGGCCTGTGTCCCTCAGAAGGCTCCAAGGGAGGGTCCTTCCTTGTCCCTTTGCTGCTGGTGGCCCAATCCCCACCTCTGCCTTTGTCCCCATGGCTTCTTCTTATGTTTGGTCCAAACGTCGCTCCTATGAGGACATCAGTCATGGGATCAGGAGCCACCCTACTCTTGTATGACTTCTTCTTAGGTATTCACATCTGTAATGACCCTATTTCTAAGTAAGTCACATTCTGAGATGCAGAGGAACAGACTTCAAGCCATTTTTGGGGGGACACAGTTCAATATATTACAGTACCCATGAAGAAAGAGTCTGACAGTGAAGAGTAGTAATACACACAGAGTCTGACGACTGCATTAGTCCCATTTCCATTACTGTAGCAAATCCCCTGAAGTGGCTAACCGTATAAAGAGAAGAGAGTTGTATAGTTCACTGTTTGGGAGACTCTGGCATTGGCTCCGTTCTGGTGATGGCTCATGGCAGACACCACATGCAAAAGCACATGTGCAGGAAAAGGTCACACTGTCACCTGGAGAGCAGAGAAAGCCTGGGGGTCCTACAGTCTCTTCTGAAAGCAAGTCCCCAATTGACCTAAGGGCCACCCACTGGCCCAGCCATTAAAGATCCACCTCCCAACGACACCACTCTAGGGACCAAGCCCCCAGCCCAAGAGTCTTTAGGGGCAGCTCAAACCACAGCAAGCTGTTGGGTGCGGAGCTGTCCAACTGGGGCAGGAGCTGACCAATCAGAATGAAGGTCAATCCACCAGCCAGAAGGCCAAATCCCAGCCAGAAGAAGCAACCTGCTGTCCTCAGGTCACCACCAGTCATGCTCACGACATCCTCCACCTGGCCAAGGGAACCAGGTCCAAAGATCAGCCCTGGCCAGAGTGGAGACCCGGAGACGGAGGCTCAGTCACAGCTATTGCTTTAGGAAGTTCGGCTTAGTTCATCCAACGGTGGGACATTTCCCATACCTGGTGGGATTTGGAGCATGCCAAGTCCTCATCTGTGCCTGACTTGAGGGTCTGGAGGTCATGTGTGCCTGCCTGGAAAACATGAGGACCAGGAGTAAGAGGTGATGGGCAGGTGTCTTTATAAGAGCCGGACCCTCTGAACAGCCTCCCCCAGTGGCCTCTCGTGGTGCCGAACTTTCTCCTGACAGAGCTCACTCTGTCCACCTGTGCAGGTTGCATGTCCTCTCTTCAAGACCAACAAAAACCAACTAGACCAACTATTTTAAGAGGGTTTGAAGTTAAGTATGGATACTCTCTACTCGTATCTTTGAAAAGAGAGTTTTACACATGCCTGTATGCGTAGTTTGCTAGATTCGTGCTCCAGTGTTTTACAAAGCAACGCAAATATTGATAAATACCTTTTCTCAACAGGAGAAGAAAAAAACATGGCAGGGTCACCATCGTGCTCTGAGGCCTTGCTCTGCCGGGTTTCAGAGGAATCCGGGAAGGCCAGACGAAAGCTTCCAAGTTCTTTGCTGAGAAAGAAGTTAAAAAAGCACAGATGGCTGTGGCCCTGGCGCAGGTCGTCCCAGGTGATCACAGAAAGTAGTTTCTTTATGTTTACTCCAGTCTTCCCCAGAACACCTCCAAGGCGCTCACCTTCCCGGCCGCTCAATTTCTTCTCTCCCCTGACTCGCCCAAGCCTGGGTAGCACTGGCGTAGGCCCTGCCTGAGCTGCTCTGGCCAAAAGATGTTTTCTTCTCCCAGGCAATGTGGACTTAGAAATTAAAGTCAGCGTCTTGCATGATTTCCTGAGGGACAAGCTGTGCAGGAGCCGATTGCTGTGAGAACCCAGGGGTTCAAGTACAGCTGGAGGTGCTCTGCAGGACACTCGTGTCAGTTCTGTGCTGAAGTCACTGTTTCTGGCTCCCCTTCCTTCCCATCCTCCTGACTCACCGCCATCAATGACATGACCTTATTTCACAGCATCTCATATGAAAAACAACACCTTATTTGTGCCTTAGGTGCTACTTTCGCCGATTTCCTATTAATTTGAGGGCCATGACCCGTTTCACTGTAAGAGTCTTCGTGCGTCCTCAGGGCCCTCCTGCTGCCACCTGCCTCTCACTGCGGTTGCTGGCTGCAGTCAGCCTAAGAGACCCCAGTGCAAGGCAAGTGACCTTTGGACCATGTTAGAGAAACTCTCCCTGCAGAAGGAAGTGAGGCACAGAGAGGCCAGCCTGCTCAGGAGGAAGAAGACGGCTCGGGTCTGCTCAGAATGGGGCGCTCGTGGGGCTGCTGGCTAGAGAAGGGGGTGCAGCCAGCCCAGCGGATGCGGTACCCATGCTGAGGCTCAACTCTGGTCTTAACATTGTCACTGGAGTGCAGAGGGAAATGAAGCAGGGTGTATCATCCATGGCTGTGAGCACCGTAAATCAAAATAAGATGTGCAAACTCCATCTCTTGGTTGTAGCCTGACGGAGCCACTAAAGCAGAAGTGTACTCTCTCTCTGTCTGTCTGTCTGTCTCACTCTCTCACACACACACTCAAAACAAGAGCGCTTACTTGTAGGCCTTTGCGAAGTTCTCGGTGTTTGGGGAATCACTTTGCACACACACATTTTGAACCTTTGTTTCCTTGGGTAATGTTAGTATTGGTGGGCAGGTGGAAGGTCAAGGGGAAAACAGGCTCCAAATCCTGGGGTTCTTCCAGCCCGCTACAAGTGAAATGCTCTTTACAGTAATTTAAAGAAAATGTTTCAGGCTCCATTTTTCTTCAATGGGATAAAGACATTTCTTGTCGCATGCTTAAACTCTCCCTGCTAGATCCAGCGGGAGAAAAT
The DNA here is from genome assembly GCF_047511655.1 of Castor canadensis. Lineage (NCBI taxonomy): Eukaryota > Metazoa > Chordata > Mammalia > Rodentia > Castoridae > Castor > Castor canadensis. The sequence continues at coordinate 1,897,084 of NC_133395.1, read as the reverse complement.
TACTTCTGGATTTAAAAATGGTGCTGGTTAATCACACAGCACCTCCCGCTATGGCCGCGCAGGACCCAGAATTCTAAGGACGCATTGCCTCCCAAAGCACGAGACTCGCCTTGTGTTCTTTCCTTTCTCTCCCCCGCCAAGAGGACTGGAGCGGATTTTGGTTCACATGGAAGTGTACAGTGTTAACTAGGTGACATATGGGTGGGGGGACATTCCTGCTTGTCCACTGCGGCCGGGGGGGGGGGGGCGCGTTTCCATAGAGATGAGAAGCAAAAGTGCTCCGTGCAAGCTAATTGGTATGCATCCCGAGTTCAGGTTCATTGTGCTTGTGCTAATGACAGGGCTGTCTCAGTAATAAGGATGGTGCACTGGAGAAATTTGCTGCCTTGGTATATTTTTCCCTGGCAGAAAACTACTTAGAGACTGTAGTCAGTAAGAAGAGTGACTGGCAGGCTGAAGGGCTGCTCACAGCATATGGGAAAGACTGGAGCCCCCAGCCACATGCATATGCTACCATTAAACTCCAGCTTTGCGCTTTGTGTGCTCCTGGTCTCGCGCCAGCAAGCCCACCTGCTGCAAGAATACTTGTAAAGCCCAACTCAAAAGTGATTGAAAAGCTACTAGAATAAACTGTAATAACACAGTAACACAGTGCTTCACAGATGGGACGTAATTGCCAGCTAAAGTATACAGCCTCTGTAGCAGTGGAAACACAAGCCATTAAACTAAAATCACAAGGGAAGGAACCAGAAAAGTCTGTTGATTTTTTTTTTTCTTACTTTTATTGCAAAAACTTCAATTTTCCTGCCCTCATTAATCAAATACCATAAAACCATAGTGTCACTTTGTTCTGGGGGAGATACAGGCAATTAAAATGATGAATGTTGATTAAAATGATGCCAAGATAACTTAGACCCTCTGTAACCGGAGTCACGGGCTACTTGTACACATCCGTCATGTGTAGGCTGCAAGAGCCTCGGGAAATCTGCCTGCAAAGTTTGTAGGGAAGTTCGGTCAAGTTTGCCCAAGGTGGAGGGCAACCCCACAGAAGGACTGGGGTCTGTGCTCAGTGTCCACCCGTGTGAGAAGTAAAGGCTTTCTCCCTCCTTGGCCCACCCTCTCCCCTGCAATATTAGTGGTTTTCTTTTTCTTTTCTTCTTTCTTTTTTTTGACAATTAAGAGAGACTTGCCTAACTGTGTAGACACAGAAACTCCTGTAACCTGTCAATGCTGCTGTAATTAGCCGTGGGCTGGCCTCGGAGCTGCAGGCTGGCACCCGGGCGGCCTGAATGGGCTCGGCGGGGCTCTGAGTCGTCACCCCCCCAGCCCACCGTGCAGCCCCTGTAGCATCATTGTTCCACTCTTTCTGTGGGTGGGCTCTGCGAGGAGAAAGAAACATTTGTGTCACCCTCGTCACCCAAGTAAACAGCCTTGAAAAGACTTTCTTTTTTTCATTTTTAATTATGTGTTTCTTTGGTATTCCTCATGGCAAAGTGGATGATTCCCACCCATTAAAAAAAAAAAAGACAAAAAGAATAAAGCAAAAAGAGAGCCAGGGACCAAAGGACAAATACATCTTTGCGTCACAAACAGATAGGTGTGCAGGGTGTCCCCTGTGCTGTGTGTACAGGGCAAAAGGAGCCACAGGTCCTATTTCTTCACCTTCCTGGAAAAGGGCACTTGGGTCTTTTCTCTGGCCTGGTTCCTTGCTCTGAGGAGGACCATGGCTGTCACTGGAGGTGCTGGTGAGACATTCACCACAGTGGCCCTTGTTCCCCTGCCAGGCTGCCTTGCTGCACAGCCCAGCCACATCTTGCAGCTGTGTGAAAACTCAAGACTTGAAAAAGAATGCAAGACAGAAATGCCGTGACATTACTCAGAGCGGGCCTGAGATGGCCCGGGTGGCACAGGAAGGAGAGGGAGAAAGCAGCTCTCTAACCACTGCCTGAGTGATTGTCTCATGGCGTCATTCTTTGCTGAACAGGCCCTCTCTGAGTAAGCGGCCAGGCCCTGGGCCACGCTGGCAAAGATGAGGCCATGGAGCCACGGTGGAGCCACAGTGGAGCGATGGGCCTGGAAGAGGCCCCACCAGGTGCAGACAAACACACGGAAGGTCGTCCAGCAGCAGGCTGGGGTAGGGCTACTGGGGACCACCTTGGGCACCTCCGTTACCATGCAACAAGCTTTCCCTCCCACAAAGGAGCACAGGTGCTGTGTCCCTGTTTAATTGACACAGCCATGCCACTTCGTCACCTTCACAGCAGACCTGCTGGACCCTCAGGGACCCTTCTGTAGACTGGCATGAAGCTTTGCCTGGGACACAGCACAGGTCTAAGAATATTGACATGCTCATTTGTCCTCGTCGAAATGTTTTCCTTGGTAACTTGGCCTCCCACGGTTGCCTGCTCCATGGCAAAATGCCTCCCAGGAAGGTGGCCAGGGCCTAATGTCCCTATGGTGGCCAGCGGCTCTCCAGCCCCTGCTGAGTGTGACCGCAGCCAGCATTCAGAACACAGTGGGTCCCCAGTGGGCCCAGTCAGGGTGGAATTCGGTAAATGGCTTTGGGTTCTGAGGTGCGCGTAGACAGGAGGCAAGGCCGGGCCTCCCCGGCTGTGTTCTGTTGGGAGGAGAGGTGGGGGAGCTGGGGCTGAGCCTTGCGGTGCTCACTGTCGACTGCGTTGTGCCCTCTGACACAGAGCAGAGATGTGGCAAAACACAAGCTTAAAGCCACATGCACCGAATTTAAGCACAGAGGGAGAAAGTCACTCAGTGTAAGGGGTTTTCTCCCTCGGTGGAATAACTGACCTCTGGGGTGCATGGAGGTGACCTCTGCCTCTGCTTAGCTTAGATAGTGTGGCAAGCTCCCCTCTGAAATTTGGGGGAGCTATTTAGAAACTAGCACACGCTGCTGAAGCAACATGGTATAATTATCCTGGCTTTTTATAGCTGGAAAAAAGGGAAGGTGATCCTAAAGCGAGTGCTTTTAGGATCTCTGGAACCTCGAGCCTAAGTTAATTTTTTGATTGTGCTTTCCTGGGTGTGATGCCCACTTGAAATGCCACCAAACAAGCTGGGTCCAGAGGGACACGCATGAGCAGCCCTAAGTCGCGGCAAAGCATGCAGGGACGGAGAGCTTGTTGGATCCCAGCACTGCAGGGCTGCAGTCCTTGGACCTTTCCTCACGGATCTCTTTTGGAGTGCGCTCTTATTGAAGAAGAGAGATTTGTGACTGGGCTCAGGAGCCCCTTCCCCATCCGGGGGACGGCTCGCGTGTGCGGAGGAAGGTGGGAGGTGCGTGTGGCTCTCCTGTACCTCAGGAGAGTAGAGTGCTTGATGACTCATGTCTGCTTTAATCATTCACTCCTCTTTCCTCACTCGCCTTTTAATTCCGAGGCCCAAACCTGATGTTGTCGGTACATTGCTTGCCAGCCGATGGGGGCTGCTGGAATTTAGGTAGTTTGTGGATAAATAGCTCCTAGTTATAGGAAAATTAAGCAATGTCCTCTCTTCAAGTCACCTGGCTGCATCTTTGCATGGCAGGGGGAGTTAGTTGACTTTTAATTTGGTTGGTTTTTTTTCCTTTCTGTCTTAATAAGATGTTTAAAAAGGAAGTAGCAATTTCCTTTGCAGTATGTCCTCAGGCTAGGAGAGGAAGGAAGGCATCACGACTACTACAGAGAGGAAGGAAATGCCTCCCATAGGCTAAAGGATCGCAAAGCCCACAGGTGCGGGTTTTGCCTCACTTGCTAGTTTGCGTCAGTTTGCGCAGTGACAAAGGATTGAGAAGGTCGTTGCTTGGACTTCTAAGCAGGGTAGAACTGACCAGTGTTGCCTGTTTCTTGGGTCTGGGGACAAGGCAGCTTCCATACATGACCATCAAAGACACTACCGCTGGTGCTTCAGGCCTGTGGCCACTTTCTGACTCTTGGGGTCTGGACTACAGACTTATTTCTTGGGTGCGGTGAGCCAGACACCTCAAGCTGTCTGTGCGACCCGTTCCTTCACAGGATGGTTCCACTAGACGACACCGCGATCGACACAGCTCTCCACGCAGGGCTCTTGGCTCTGGTTGCTGTCAGATGCCTTGTCCTCAGGCTTCTAGTTCTTTCTCTTCTTCCAGCTTCCGCCTTAAGGGTTTTCCCACATCCTTTATCTGTGCAGAGGCCTAACAGAAGGTCATTAGCTGATTGTGGCTATCGCTGGCACTTGATGAGCAAGCTTTTCATGCTCCTTGTTGGGCCTCTGTCTGGTGAAGGTGTCATGGGTTATTTTCCCTGAGGGCTGGGTGACAGCCTGTGTTCAGCCTGCCTGAAGTTTCTGCTGGGGAATCCATTTAGTTACAAATAAATCAGAAGTATACTTTGAGGCCTTGCCTTTATCCCTTGGAGGCAAATATGCAGGTGGAAATTAATCTGGAGAGGCCCCAGGAGGCTGTGATCCACTTTCACATCAGGGGTTGTCCTCTGGCCACTTTGAAGCCTGGGGCAATTTCAGCTTTGCTCTCAGCTCAAGGCCAGGTCTGCTGGAGGGATAACAGGTGGGCTGCAGTACTTCCCGTTAAATCGTTAACCAGGCTCCCTCACAGTGTGGTTCACCAGCCAGTCTCTTACCGAAATGGTCCAGCAAGATGGCAGTGATGCCCAGCCAGCAAGGCCAGCAGCCCATCATGCTCACAGGGAGGCCACCCTCGCTGAGTGTGGAGGGAGCTTCTGATGCAGAGTGTGGACCCTCCTCTCACTTTCCAAGGCTTTCATGATTCTTCCAGAACAACTACAAAGGGCCCCAATCATCCAGTGTCACTACCCACCCTGCAGATAGTGCCATCTACCAGCCAAGGTTGAAGGCTTGGCATCACGGAATTTATTTAAGAGCTGATGGTTGCCCAGGCTTCATTCATCCATTGGTGTGACCCTGCCAGCCAAGGTGCCCGGCTCCCCTTCTAGATAACGTGAGTGTACATCAGCCAACACACATGTGTGAGTATGCACACATTGGCCAGTCCACGAGTGTAAGCGTGCACACACATTGGCCAGTGCGCACACACATGTGCACACATCAGCCAGCACAAGGGTAAAAGCTCTTCTGATGTTGTCATCACAGAGAAGGAAGCAGTGAGCCTGGAGGCCCCTGTGAAAAGGGAGAAGCTCTTTCTCGTTGAGCCCCCTGCCCAGTATGGTGCTGTCTGCCCTAGGTTGGGTGCCTGGGTCTTGGACCTTGAGGTGAGCAATCCCACCTGGCATGCGGTTTTAACTCTGGGGGTGGGGTGGCCCTTCAAGAATGCCTCCAGCAGGGCCAGTAGGGCAGGGAGGTAACCTGGAGGATGCATGGGTTTCCTGGGTTGCTGTAGCAAGGTTCCTCATGCTGGGTGACTTAAAACAGTAGAAATGTATTCTGTCATGGTTCCAGGGCAGGAAGTCTGAAATTAGGCTGTGGCCAGGCCATGCCCCCTCTGGGAGCTCTGGTGAGGGTCCTTTCCTGTCTCTTCAACTTTCTGTGTTGCCAGCAGTCCTTGGCATCCTCGCTTGTAGCCACATTCCTCCAACCCTGCTCTGCACTCTCTCACTCTGTCCCCACTCTCTCACTCTGTCCCCACTCTCTCACTCTGTCCCCACTCTCTCACTCTGTCCCCACTGAGTCTGTGGCCATCGCATAAGGACACAGTGATGGTGGAGTACAGCCCCCGATTGTAGTAACCTCATCTTGACTTGACTAATGACATCTTAGATAAAGTCACATTTTGAGGTTGCTGGTGGCCTGGATTGGGGTGACTCAACCTTGCAGAAGGACAGTTTCCTTTGGCTGTGGCAATGCTCACAGCCCCAGCTGTGAGGCACCGGCCTGTGGCTCTTCCCGAGGTATAGGATGAAAGCTGTGTTCCTGTTATCTGGACATGGCACCCATGGTCCACTGCACATCTAGTTCTCATGCCCAGTGGCCCCTCAATGGAAGGCCACTCTCACCAGCGGGCTCCTCTGTGGGTCCCAGGAGGGGCCAAGTTGTAAAGCTCAGAGGTGCCTGAAGTTCCTTCTGGGGTGGCAATGCTGCATTTTAACTCTGTGCACTCTCATTATCAGCACCTGCCCTTCTCTCGCTCAGTGCCAGCCGTCTCTTCCCCTCTTGATCTGTCCTCACCCCAGACCTCCAGCCTGCCCTTCCTCTCTTCTGCTGTTCTTTACAGTGGCCTGCCCACTTCTCACCAACCTGTCCTCACAGGGGAAGCCTCCTGTGGGCTTATGGAACCCAGAGGTGTTAAGACAGGGCTCTTAACAATTTGGGGTTCACACGGTTGCAGAGTAAATGGTTAAAGATGAGGGTGGAGCCAGCACTGTCCACCATGGGGAAGAAACACTGACACTTTATTCCTCTTGTCGTGTCAGTCATTCCTTAACTGTCAACCACCTTAGGTGGTTTGCACAACACTGAAATGCAAACACCAGTGGTGGGGAGCTCAGCTGGAGTGGTGGTCACCACTGGTGGGTGGCTGCTTCCTATGCCCAGGCCTACCTCACCCTGGGCTTTTCCTATGGGCGCTTCACATAGCCTGGGAAGACATGGCTGGTGCGCCTGGGCTTGTAGGTTTCAGAGAGTGCCTGGAGCACTCTATCCATGAGCTCTGGGACAGGGACTGGCTGGTCCACATGGGCTCTCCACCTGCGGTGGGCCAGCCCTCACCTTCAGGTTGCTGCTGGTTGGATGAGAACTGGCTTCCTGTGGTCGTTTGGATTGTGGCAGCTCAGTGTGTGACAGCAGAGAGTAAGTGCTTGGTGCATGTGGCACTGAAAGTAGTCTTGCTGGCCCTGGGATCAGGTCCAGTCCACCTGGCCTGGCCACCCCTGCTGTCCACTCAGCTCTGTCTGGGAGGAGCTGCCTGAGAGCAGGATTTAGATGGAGGCAACTTCACCCTGGAGAGCAGAGGCACTGGCGCCTCTTGGGGGATCTCACCAGCAAAGACAGAACTCAGATGGTCTCGGGCTCAGTGCAAACGCACACATTCTCATGAGTGAGGAGTGAGGCCCTGCTCCAGGGTGACCCCGAATCAGCTTTCTGAACTGGCTAGGCCAGTCCTGGGACAGTGCCTGGGAGCATGATGGAGATTTGAAGTCAACTTTCTGGCAGAAAAGACACTAGCTGAGGCCCAACTATAGAAGGCAGTACTGCTGGGCTGCTGTGGCCCGAGTCTTCCAGCCTGTCCTGTCTACAGGAAAGCTCAGTGACCACTCTCCACCCTGGGCTCAGGGACCAGGGAGTGCAGCAGGCCATGCATTGGGAGGCCCTGAAAAGCCTTGTGGGTGGATGGAGCCTGACACCCTGACAAGGGGCAGATGGCCAGCACGGTGTAGATCAAGGTGGTGACCCTCCTTGGAGCTGCTTGTGATATCAATATCTTACTGTTTTACCAGCAAGATGCTGTGGTTTTGAATACTCTGATCATCTGAGATTGGTTTGAACTCAAAGGCAGTGTCTGTTTGTCTTACAGTCTTTAGTTGATGTCACCAAAACACAGGAGCCTCCCTTGTCCCTTCAAATGTCTCATTAAGTTGTAGTACCAGGCACTTTTCACGCCCAGCGGATGGCAGGAAAGTGAGCGGTGAAAAGCTGTGGCCAGGACAGCAGGATCCGCGAAGACTCCAGGGTCACGACTGAGAGATGAAGACCACAGCACGGGCCCAGAGGTCGTCAGGAGGTGGCCGAATCTGAGCGTGGGGAGGATGAGAGCAGCCAGAGCTAGCGGCAAGACAGAGCTGCAGGCCCGTGGGCTCTTCTGAGATGCAGGGGCTGCTCTCGCTGAGGCTCTGGGGAGAGGAGGACAAGAACTGGCGGCTGTGGGAAAACACCTGGGAACAGGATCCATCTACCCCACTTGTGGGTCCTCAGCAACTCAAAAGCCTGACCCACTGGATGGAAGGGTGTTCAGGCTGAAACTGCCTCCCAACCCCCTGTCCCTCCCAGACCTCGGAACGTGACCTTGTTGGAGATGGCGTCTTTACAGACATGTTATGACGATGTCACAGTGGAAGAGGGTGGGCCCTCATCCAGCACAACCACCCTCCTTACGAAGAGAGAGACACAAGTGAGAGAAGGTCTCGTGAAGGCACAGGGACACAAAGAGAGACACGGGTGACAATGGGGCAGAATCAAGGTGGCACAGCTGCAAGCCGGACACACTGAGGATGGTGGAGCCAGCTGGAACTGAAGAGTGTGTGGCTCTGCAGACAACTTGACTTGGGGCTCTGGCTTCCAGACTGCGGGATGACAGATTCCTGCTGCTTAGGCATCTGGTTTGTGGTAGTTGGTTATGGCAGCACCAGCATGCAAGAACCGGGCTGAGCTAGTGCCCACTGGCCCGGAATGAAGCAGTCCTTCAGAATGCAGTGGGAAGTCACTAAGGAAAAATGAGGGGAGGGCTTGGAGGTGCTTGCTGAGCTGCAAAGGGCCTTATGCCCAGCAGCTGGCAGAGGAAACCCCGGGAGAAAGATCAGGTGGAGGAGATGCGTGGGACAATTGAGGTGACAAGGCTCTCCCAGGAAGGCGGAGACGGGCTGGATCACGTCCTATCTTTCGGAGGACACTGGGCAACCCTGCTCCCCGACGTAATGAAGTTCAAATCTCCCCCACCCCCGCTCCCTGAGCTCTGTCCTCCAGAGTTCTGTGACTCCAAGGGCAGAACAGCAATTGATTTTTCTTTCTTGGCTGCAATTAGGCTTCCTACCATGGCGTCCCCTCCATCCCAACTCTGACAATTAGTGTACCCAAGAGGAAGTTGCAGCAGCTTTATGTGGTGTTCAGCCCCGGGGTGGAGAGGCCCCTCTTTCTCCAGCAAGACACAAACCTGAATGCAAAATGTCATTAGAGCCTCATTCCTCTAGTACGGCTTCTCTTTAGAATAACAAAAACACATCGGTGGTAAGTTTCAGTGTTAGTTTTAATAAAAGAAAACCCTTTAATTTACATATATTTAAGGCTAAGTAAATGAAAATGTATTATGTCTCCACTGTTCTGTGGAATAATGAGCCCATAGGGTTCAGAGGAAGGGTTTGCTTTTCAAACCCTGCACACCCCCAGCTCGAGTCTGCCGCTGGGATGTGGGTAGGATTGGTCGTCAGGGGCCACACTGGGATGCTTTATGAGCTGGGCTGGCAATGTCCCAGTTGGGGACTTCAGAGGACAAATGGATTTGACACCAAGCTACCATCAAAGCCTGGGCACTGGGCTCACCTGCAGTGCACTGAGCCCCCCTGAACAGGGCAGCCGTTGGGGGCGTGGGGAGCAACCACCTCCCCTAAAAGCAGGCTCCCCAGTGCCCTCTCCAACACCCAGGAGAGGGGGAATGGGAAACAAAGAAGTCACGTGCAAGCATGAACACACATGTTCACACGTGCAGGCGTGTACACACACGTTCACATGGGCAACTGCATGCACGTGCATCCTCACAGGAAATGCGTACAAACACACTTACGTGTGCACACTAGTACATGCATGCAAACACACACATGCAACCTTTTATGAGGAAAACTATCCTCAGAAGAATTTAAAACACAACCATTTCCCAGATTTCACCTTGGATCTGACATCCCCTGTCCTCCTGCAGGTCACTGGATGGATGGGCTGGAGGCTCAAGGGTTGTCTAAGACACAAGGGTGAAGCATGCAGCACAGGCTCAGGCACCGAGGCTCCGGGAACATTAGCTGCTGTCACTATCGTGTGGATGGATTCAATACAACACAAACATGAGCTGTGCTCTCTACCTCACTCGGTGCCCTCCAGGGCTCCTTTCCTAGGAAGAACGCCTCCCCCAAGGCCATGTAAGCAGGGTCTTCCAGTCCTGGCGTCTCCAACTTGTTTGCCCTCATCTTGCCATGGATGTTGGTTGAGCATGAGAGAGGAGATAGCACCGGGCCTTCTGGGTCCCTTTGGTCCCTCACTGGGATTTTCCTTGAAATCTCTAGGTGCGATCCGTCTGGGGAGGGCCACAATTTCACTTGCAGACAGAGCAGCGTACCTGGTCATGGCGAGCCCCCAACCCTGATAGGAGGTCTGTGCTCCTGGATGGAGCAGCCAGGGCTTCCCAGGGCAGGGGCTCTCCTCCAAGCCTGAGGGTGGCTGAGGTGGAACGGACTGGCTATAGGCCTCAGAGGGAAAGCTCATGTCCAGAGCAAAGGCAGGGGGTCCCTTTGTTCCCTGGCCTCTCGGTGACATTTCTGCCCCTCTGCAAGGACATGCTCTTTTCTCTCTGTTTGTATTTCTATTTTCTTCAGTTAATCAGGTGACTAGAAAAGAAGCGAGATAAGACTATTGTGTGCATTGACAACACGCTGATGACACTGGGGAGATGGAGGGAGACGGTCTCTCTGAGCCAATAGAGTCATTAGGGAGACTGCTCTTCACCTCGGCATCCGGGTTAATTACCACAGGAGACCTGGAAATGGCAGCCATAATTTTTCCCTAAGAAAATGCTGCTGTTTTTACACTGGAAGTACTTTGAAGAAGCCCATTTTACAGCCCAGTGGTGATAATTCCAGCAGAGCGACTGTCTGCTCCTACAGGAGAGCGCTCACTGTTCTTGTGCATTTGACTAAATTTGGACTGCAAGTTATGAACTGAACTAATGAAATCCAGTCCTGTCTCTAAAGGCCTGTCACCTCTGGTCACCAAGGAGCTTTCGTGGTGACCGTGGCAGTGTCTGGTTAGGAAAGGGTGCGCACTGTGTTAAGATGAGAAGCATCTGCCTGTGCACACGGCCGTCTTGGCATGAACGGTTCTGTTTGGAAAATCACGTGCAAAAGTTACCAAACAGCACAAGGCAGCAAGCTGCCGCCTTCGGGATAGCATGAAAATGGTGGCAAGGGCTGGTATTTAGAGAACTTGGACCGTTATAAACCTGTGGTGCTCAAGAATCAACTGTAAATACAGTCTGTCTGCACTACGAGGCCAGAAAAGCATGTGTGTCTGTGCAGTCACAAAGGGACAGATTCCTTTAGTAAGGATGGCACCTCTTGCTTCTTCTGGTGTCTGAACTGGAAACTGAAAGTGACTCATTTGAAAACCTATGAGTCTGTTCCCTGGAGAGAAGAACACAACACAAACCTGAGACCCGGCCTGGGGTGGTTGCTGCTCTCTTTATGAATCGTATCCTTTTGTGTTGACTGTGTACTTGGCACCCTGGTTACAGATTCTGGTGACACGTCTGGTGCCCCGAATGCTATGAATGGACCTTTTTCTGCTTGCTGTGGTGCTGTGATTTACCTTTTGTTCTCCCCTTGCTGAGCTGGATGCTGCCATGGCCCCTGCCCCCCTGACTGCATCATGGTGGGAGTTAGGCGGATGGGAGTTCCTGACGTGGAAAGTCTGGAGAGGCATGTGCCTTTGGTCCAAGCACCAAATTTTCCAAGCGGGGTGTGCCCAGGGCTAAGGGGCTGAAGGGTGAGTCACGTGAGGCCACAGAGGGCAAAAATGCAGAGTGAGTAAGGCTGTGTGGGGAACTCACTGTGCTGAGACCCTGTGCCTCACGTGAACCCTCCCTTCTTTGGGGAAGTCATTTCTGACCCTGTCTTTGTCACACTGTGAACGTGTATTGCCTTTCCCATAGACTGTAAGCCCTGCAAGAGCAGGGGCCACACATACCTCCTTGCCCTGGCTCCCCCAGAGTGGCACAGTGCCTGGCATGTGGCACCTGCTGCAGTTGGCCTTGTAACTCAGCCCAGGCGACGCTCAGCAGCATTCCTGGAGGGCCACAGGGCCGTACAGCAGACAGAGAGTGGGCAAGGTAGCTCACTTACCACGCTCATGGCGGGTCCCATCCACTGCGAAAACAAAAACCCAACAAAAGAAGAGTAATGCTAGAATGTTCTTCAGGGAGCCCAGCCGTGAATGGTTTGCATTTCAAAATATATCATTAGTATATGTTTGCTTTACCTTTAAGGAAATTATCTTATTAGAGATTTGTTTAGCTATTTTTCCAAACCAAAGACCTAGCACTCTTGGAAACGTGTTCTTTAGGTTCTATAAAGGGTAACATTTGGGGCTGAGCTAACACAGCTTAGTGAGTTCCCGCTCACTTCCCTGGGGGACCTCGTAACTGTCGGAAGCACCATCGAGCTGTCAAAAGCGTGTGAAGTCAGCTGTGCAAACGGTGGAATAGAAGTCACGGTTCCCTTTGTTCTGTGACAAGGGGAAAATCTCAAACTTTTCATCAGAGAGGAAATAAAATTCCAACGCATACAGACCTACCTCTCACCGCCACCATGAGTGCGCGCAGTTAACTACCCTACACCAAGATGGCAACGGATGGAGCTAATCCCACTCTCACTCCTTGTTCTCCTGGCCCTGCAGGGCCTCACAGACATGACTCTGTCCTTGCAGGCACGGGTTCTCAGAATGGACCCTAATCATAAGACAGAAACCAGTCATGGCAGCTTCACAAAGACGCTAGGAAGCAGCAGTAGGGCTGAAGCCATGCCCAGGCATCTGCCACACTGGCCAGCCATGCGGCAGCTCTCCCTCCCACTGCCCTTGGGGTCCTCACAAGGTGATGGCAACTCATCTCAGGCCCAGGCTGGAAGGATGAACGAGAACAGGATAAAGTCCACATCTCCCCTGCCCTGCGGCACCCCAACTAGTCTTCAAAGGACACGAGTACAGTATACCACCTGGTCATGGGAAGTCCTGAGGTGACACCCATGCAAGCCCCAGGTCCTCCTGCTCCACTGTGGCCTCAAGCCCAGGATGCATGGGGCACAGAACAAGATGGTCACCACACTCGTCTGCAGAACCTCATCTCCTACCTTGGGTCAGCTGGGTTGTCCACAGCGGCGGGTTTGTGGGTGGAGCCTTCAGGTGGCAGGAGGGCACTGGGGAGCCACAGATGCTTAACATTCTCTTTACCACTAGCTGTGGTTCTTGACAAAGCACTAAACATGCCTGTGGGGCCTCAGTCTTTCCACTAGTGTGGGTAAATGTCACTGGAGGTCAGTAGCAAAGTGCAGTGGGAGTGATTATGCAAATGTCTGTGACTGCGTATTCTGCAGAATTACGCCAATGTCACTTTTCGTAGCTTTTTGATTTTTTGGGTGGAGAACAGCAAGGTCCTCCACCCAATCTGTGTTTCCTTTGGTCACGCATGCACGTGTACGTGCGTCATAGGGTCAGGGCTGCGAGGCATGGACTGTGAAGGTCCTGCCTTTAGGGTATGTCCATCCAGGTCAGTTCCTTATAGCCTGTCAGTCACCTTCACCAGAGATCCGTGGAAAGGGCTCACAAAGCAGGGGGGACCTGACCTCCCTCGGACAAGCTGACTCAAGTGCCAGGGGGCCAGGAACCTGCGTTTCCACCTTCCCAGTGACAGGTGATCTGCACACTGTCCTTTGGTCCACCTGTCAGGGAAGATGGTTTCTAGACGTGACATTGCAGGGCCCATGTGCTGGGCACAGCATTCCTGGACACAGCTGTGGCCTCAGACTTTGGGGACTGTGTGGTGACCTGGCATCTTCAGGCACCACCACGTCCACAGCTAGCTATAGGAGGCAGGGGGTTCCTCTTGCCTCCAGAGTGTGCTGGGCCAGAGAGTGTTCCTCTTACCCCCCAGTGACCTTGACCACGAGAACGTGGCTTTGTCGTGGGCCAAACTTTCCACTGGCTGGAGTTTCTTTTCCGCCTAGGAAGTTCTCTCTCAGGGAGCCTCTGGGCCTCCCTTCCTCCTTGGAAAGAGGTGCTGTGGGGCCACCATGACACTGCTCTGCAGCCTTGTCCAGCTCTTCACTGAAGTTCTTCTCCCCAGTCCTGGAAGAGGGGAGTCGGAGACCATGGTGTGCCAGGGCTGGCTCTTCCTGAGGCCTCTCTTCCTGGCTTGCAGGCACTGTCTTCTCCCGGTGTCCTCGCATGGCCATCTCTGTGTTTGTGTCGGCCTCCTGATCTCCTCTGAAGAGGACCCAGTCATGTTGGACGAGGCCCCACTTATATGACCTCAGGTTGCCTTGCTTACTCTCTAAGGCACTTTATCCAATTAAACTCACATTCTGAGATGCCAGGGGCTGGGAGACATTTTGCGGGGATACCAACTAGCTCATAACTGCAGCCTTTCTGTCCCGGGAATGCATGCGGGATGATAGGAAGGGGGACCCTTTGTACCCACTGAAGCAACCTATGAGTGACCTCAGTGAGGCTGAAAGTTTATGCAGCATCAGTTCTGCAGTCATCATGACTGAAGATACCTCATGGGGTCGTCCCCAGAGCTCAGCACATCTGTGCACAAGAGGACCACCCTCTACTTCCAAATCTCTAAAAAGAGCATCCATGCTGCCATTTTGTTTTTTGTTGTTTTCTGTCCATTTTTCATGATTTAAAATCATAGTGAGAAGCTAAAGTTATTGAATTTCTCCACGTTCAGAAATTTTTGCTGAGGAATTTGGAGTTGTGATCACTTAAAATCTCCACAGACCATGGCTGAGAGCACTTCCGGGATGTGCAGGAGCCCCTCAGTGCCGATCTCCCCATCCTGGGCCCCCCAACCTCCACGCTGTCGGCCATGGCTCCCAGAGCCCCCTACCTGATAGGCCCCTGTCATCTATCTTTGCTGGATTTCGGGCACGGAAGCCTTTCCCACAATTAAGGTACGCTGAGAGGATTAACCTGCTTTTTGCAATCTTGTCAGAAATGTGATACTGTAATCTAGCTGTTGACTGAAATCTAATTCCATTTAACTTTTCCTGAGACTGGGTGCAGTGCTGTCTCCTTTCTGCCTTCCTAGGCTTCTCTGTATCTGCTGTGTGATCAGAGATGACGGCAGAATTGATTTCTGAACCATTCATGGGCCTTGAAATTGTTGTTGGGTGGTGGAGGCTGTCGTATGTCGAGAGTGAAAAATAAAGTCCTAAAACCTGTTCCCTAGTTGGCGGTCCTTGCTGTAGAAGGCATGGCTTGAGGCGGGCACCTTGGGCGGGAACTGTGTCTACCCCCTGGGGCGCTGTAGAAAGATGCAGAGGGGCCGTGTTTGTGGTGAGACTTTCCACCTCTGCATTTTCTGGGAAATGCATCGTCTTAGGCACTTAACTGGAACAGGCTTGCAATAATTTCCTTACAAGAATTTAGGGCTTCTGAAGGCAATTTGCGAAACAGAATTTCTGTTGACTTTGATCCTTTTCGTGGTTAAGTGCTAATAAAATTGAGACTAAGCTGGCTTAGATGTCTCACAGCTGGTGTTCGGAGCTAAATGACTCTGAAATCCATCAAATATTAATCTGTCCTCTGGCATCGATCCCGCCTTTAGGCGGTGAGCACAGGGAGCCTGGGAAGGGAGGCTGGCCGTCCTCCTGGGTGAGGACATCCTCTGCTTGTGTTCCCATCTCCTTTTTCCTCCAGCCTCATTAGACAGACGATGCTGTGGACTTGGGAGTTGTAGCCAATGGCCAAGCCCCAACAGGTCTGAGAGGCCACAACACTCATTATCTTTTCACTTGTGTTAATCCATCTTCTGCTGATAACACAATACCACAGGCTAGGTAAATTATAAGAAAAGAGGTTTATTTTGACTCATAGTTCTGGAGGTCCAAGGTCAAGGAGCCCCAAGATGGCACAGGGTATCACTTGGCAGCCTAGGAATCATGCATGTGTCTCTGTCTTCTGTTCTGTCCCTTTTCTTGTAAAGCCATTAGGGTCCAGTTATGGGGCTCCAACTCTAATGACTATCCAATCCTAAGCCCCTTCCAAGCCCCCCTCTAAACAGCACAATCAGATTAAGTTCCCACCATTGAACACCTCACAATGGGGGTCAAACTCCAGCATGGGAAGCCAAGGGACATTCAACCTCGCCTCGTGCCATTAAGACACCCCTTGCCTTCCTTGTGGGCTGAATAATAGTCGTGCAGGCCATCTTGAGGGATGTGGCTTTACAGTGACTGGTTCACCAGCAACCCTTGACATGCCACAGTGGCTTGTGTGCCAGGCACACTGATTGGTTCTCGATGAGTGCGTTCCTTTTCTCTCCTGTGATCATGTTTTGGGAGCTTTTGAGTCTTGGGAGAACGGATTCTGAGGGGCAGGGAGCTTCCTGGGGCTCTTCCCTGGGGAGTAAGGGGTCAGTGGTGGGACAGAGAGAGCAGAGAGTCTGAATGTCAGCAAGACTGACAGAGGCCCTGCCCACCTGCCAGAGCTCTGGAGCAGGGTCACCCCACAGGAGGACACCCATTTGTCATACCCCATCAGCTGGTCCTGAGCGGTCCTCCTCATGTGGTGGGACAGGGAGAGATTGAGTGCCATTGGGGAGTGCCATGGGGTTGGGGCCACCTGCTTATAACATATGAGCCCCAGCTTTTGCTGGTCATCTTGCACCAGCTTGTGCTTAGATTCACCACTGGGCTATCTCTGGACCTTGTGTCATTGACTGTATCCAGCTTAAGGTGAGTTGTTCTGATGACATGGTCCCTTGACATGCACTAGTGAGGGTCCAGTTTCTGTCAGTCTCTGCAGCACGCCAGCGGCCTGTTTTTAAGTGAAGCTTGTGTCACTTTGCTATGGATGGCACAGCCTGCTGTAGAACCCCAGGGGTCAAATTCAACAAGTGATTCTTCCACCATGGGAGCCTCTGGTTCTTTGGGATCTTCCCAGATCTGGCCCAGGGCAGGGCTGCCCACACCACCATCTGGACCTGTTGCATGCTGCCGTCCTTCTCTGTAACCCAGCCATTGCTGGGAGCCTTTTCTATTGCTGAGTAAAGGTGGCACCCATTCCCAAGGTTGCTATAAGCTGCTTCCACAGCCCCAAGGGAATCTCTAGGTGGTGGCCCTTCTAAGTGGTGTGGATGTGGCAGTGATGATTTTCCCTTTGTCTGTGTGTCTCAGAGGAAGTCCGTACTGGGGCTCTGACCCCTCGTAGGGTCGGATGTCCCTCCCTGGGAGCCTTTGTGTCTTGCTGTGAGCCCCAGTCACTGTCTGATAACTTGCACCATTGAGATGGTGGACCCACGTGATGCTCTGTGGAGAACATGGGTGGTTTGTTCCTGGGATTCTCTCATGAGAGCTAACACGGCTCTGTGGTGAGACCAGATGTCTTCCTGCTTGCACACCGCAGGACTGAACTGGCTCGTCTAGTCCTGGCATGATTGGAAATTAATGGGTTTTCCAAGTTGGTGGCCATTTCCCATCAGCTGTCACCACAGGAACCTCTCCAGTGTCAGCACCACCTAGACATGGCAGCTGTGGCTGGGCCTCTGCTCACTGAAGTTGCCCATGTCCATTCACCAGGGTCCCTGGAGATTGTCAGGAGGTGAGCAGGTGGGCAGTGCAGACCACTCTGGAATCCTGCTCCTGTATCCCTTAGGCCCTTCAGGAATGCAATATTGTCTTGGATTTGCTGATTTATCAGAGAAGGGACAGTTTTTGAGGCTTTCTTCTGACCCTCTCCACTAGGATGGCTTCTCACCCCACAGCCCAGGGACCACACAGGTGCATCCCAGGTACACACTGAGGAGTGGGAAATGGCCTCGTAAGGTCTGTAGACCCATTGGGTGGGAACATCCATCTCCTAACTCCTATTAGGCCCACTCTATCGAGGGGCTCAATGTCACATTGTGAGTCCTACACGTCAGCGTTAACTGAGTCCCCATTCCTCGAATGTGGACTCACTCTGCTGCCCACTGCCTAGCTGCCCTCTCGATGGCTGTAGGCCTACAGAAAAGGTCCGGGTAACTAACCACCGTATGCACTGATGTCGTGAGAGAAGGACACGGCTACAATGGGTAAGTGCCACAGAGGCTGGCACCTATCACAGCAGCAGCCGCCTTACTGTAACTGATGCAGCTACACGATGAGTGCTGTAACAAGGATCCAGTGACAACCTCAGAAAGCTATAAATGTCACCACAATGACAGCCTCACGACCAAACCCTGGGGACACAGGGAATGCTGAAGTAAACAGTTTTTAGTTACACTCTTCAAACTCATGGCTCAGCAAGGGCTTCCCACACTGGCACATCACCTGAGCCCGGGAACTCAAGGTACACTGAGCTAGAAGCTGACCGGGGGACTCAGAACCCTGTTCCTCCCCTGCTGTACTGTGGGCATCCAGGTCCAAGATGCTACTGATCCACTGTGTGGCCTTGCCTGACAGGATGGAGGGGTGCTTCTCATTGTCCCTCTGATGAGTAACAGAAAGTCTCCTGGCCAGTTCCTGGTGTCCCCGAGCATGACAGTCCCCTCCCAGTTTTCCCAGCAGCTCCTCCTAGCCTTGTTTCTCCTCTCTGTGGCTATAACCACAAAGCCATCATGACACATATTAGCGGGGTTCCTACCTAGTTTTAGGTCCTGGAGCACATATTTTAAAGAATCCTGCCTCTTTTGCAATTGTTCTGCTTTTTGAACTGTTGATTTTCCTCAGCCAGCTACTCCAAAGAGAACAAGGATCCTAGAAAATGAAAGAAACAGGGATGTGGGTCTCCATCACAAAACATGCACTTGAACTCTTGAGAGTGAACTAAGAGGATGAAACATGGTGCAGTTGCATATTTCAGAGGAGCTCGTCTCAGTTTAAAATGGGCTCTGATGTTTCTTTTTTGGGAAAGCTTACCTATAAATATACTAACCTAGTTAAGTTTGCTAGTTCTCACCCTGAATTTGGGTTTAAAGAAACCATGATGGGACCAATTGGGAGAAGCTCCTTAGAGGAGATGGGACGTGGACTGGTTTCCAGGAAGGTTGAGGGCAGTGGAAAGGTCGGGATCCAGGCAGAGCCACCCAAGGCCTGGGGAGGACAGCGGGGTGTGCACTTCACAGATGCAGAGCTGCTTCTGTCCCTCCCAGACAGGGCTCTCCCTGCACAAGGGCAAAGCAGCCCAGCAGAACGCCTGCCTCGTGTTTGCGTTGTGGCTTTTGGTTGTTTTGTTATTGTTTTGACATTCACTGAGTGGGGATTATGAGTGTGGGAGGTGGTGTGTGTAATTACCAGAAGCCGTGACTTTTGTGATTAGACACGAAAATCTATATAAGGAAAGGCACACAAAGCAGAAGTGGTGAGGGAGGACAGAGAGCGTGAGTCACTTCCGCAGGACTCTTGGCTTGGGGAGGCCACCACGTGAAAGCTGTGCAAACATCCAGAAGGGGATCAGGTCTCATCTCTCTCTCTCTCTCTCTCTCTCTCTCTCTCTCTCTCTCACACACACACACACACACACACACACACACACATAGACACACACACACACACACACGTCCAGACTAGAGGCTCATACATTCACGACCCGGCATTCACATAGGTCCTATGAACATAATCTGCCTGCCTTGAGTTTGGGTCAGTGTAGATGTCCCCGGGTGACTGCCCCTCACACCTGAGCACAGGTGTAGGTCCCCTGGACATTGGTTAAAACTCGGTCTCTGATTCTGGAGCCTGAACAGACCTGAGATCCCATTTCTAGCAGGCTCCCAGGACTAGTGTATCCTGTGGGTCCACACACCACGCTTTGAGGAGCCAGGCTCTGTGCCCATGGGCACCTGAGGTCTGAGGACAGTCATGAGCATCTGAGCTCGGGGTGGCTCCCTGACCTGCTGCCCAGGGGCACCCTTGCTTTCGCAGCTGCGGCCTGGGCATGTCCCAGCCATTCCTGCACACACTGCCCACCTGACTCGATCCAGAGGTAGCCTGCGAGGGTGTGCCTGGAGCTGGTGATTCTCTGCGGCTCTGACCCGGCCTTGACTTCACGTCAGACCTCTAGAGAGCCTCTGACAGTTTGGTTCTTGGAAATCACTGGCAGCCTTCAGAAGAATGTGTCCTCGGGAGGCTGAGGGCTGGGTGACGGCTTCCTTAGTTTCACCCTCAGCCACACTTTGATTCCACTGAAAGTGGGCGCAGCGTGGCATCTGAGGTCAGGGTCACGTGAGTGCTGGGTACGGGTAGTGGACACAGAGTCCTCCTTTTCCCTCCTCCAGGGTGGCTCACCAGCCTTTGACCCTGACTCAAAGAGAGTCACTCTCTCCTTTACTACACATGTCTTTCTGGCCTCTGTGCTGTCTCCTGGCCACCTCTACCTGGCCCCTCACCTCTGCCCTGTGCCATTTGTCCTCCTCGCCACAGCCACCATGACCATCTAAAAGGCACATTTTTTATCCTCTGTTCAGAAGCATCTAGTGGCATTTTTTTTTTCTTTTTTTTTGCTGTTGGACTAAAGTCTGAATCATTCAGGTTGACTCATAAGGTTTGTAAAATGTGGTCTCTACCCTTCCAATCCCCAGGGAGTCCCTTTAGTCCCTTTGTCTAGGGGTGGCCATTTACTGGAGGGTCAATATCAGCAACACTAGAGTGGCAACAGTTTACACAGTGTCGTGTATCATGATAGGAATTGAGTAGAATGTGCATTTTATAAGAATGGGTGAGCACTGAGAGGGGCTGGGCTTTTCTCAAAAATGATTTCAGTTACTGCAACAGCTCCATGGTACAGGCGTAATGGCCTCATTCACACGGTCGAGGAAATGAGGTGAAGAAAAACCTTGTGAGCTGCACAAGGCTGCACAGCTAATGAGCAGAAGAGGGGGACTTGTGACCATGGGTCTCAAAGTAACCCAGCGGTGTGGCTTGGCTGTGTCTGTGGGTGCCCACAGTGGGGAGGAAGGAGGAAGTTCAAAGTCCATCCTGTGAGGTGGACGCCCTGCCCTAGGGACAAGTGCTCAGTTCTGCTTCCCCTAGGAGCAGCCGGGGGTCCCTGCTTCCCTGACCACAGAGATTCACGTGCTCTTAGTCCAGCTTCCACTTGGAGCTGGTGCTAGTGCCTGGGAAGCAGTTAAGCCACTTGGAGAGCTAAGTGACACTGACTTGCTGCAGGAGAGCTGGCTGAGTGGCATATTGATTTAGAGTGAGGATCTTATTTACTTTAAAATGATGACACCGAAATGTTTAACTGGACATTCACAACCACAAGTTTGGAGGAGAAAACTCCCCTTGTCACTTTTGCTCTCTCGGCAGAAAAAGCAAAGTGTGCACCCTGTCAGATGCCTTCAGATCCCTTCCCCTGGCTCAGCCGGTGAATGTCACAGGCCATTGAAGACCTCCTTGGCTGCTCCTGTCAGTGACAGCCTCACGATGACCAGCCTGTCAACATCAGTACTCATCAGAGATGCTAATTGCACCGTGCAGTATTTTTACAGGCTTCTTAGATTGGCTATTTGTGTTTTCATTATTTGGTAAGCAACAGAGACACCTCATCTCTTAAACTACTGGTTTTATTAAGTAAAAACCTAAGAAATTTTCTGCATGTTTTTGCAAATCCTAGTTCACGAATTCCCTTCACATGACTTTTGGAGGTGAAAGTGAAGAGTGCTGGGCACCGGTGGCTCACGCCTGTAATCCCAGCTACTCATGAGGCAGAGATCAGGAGGACTGTGGTTCAAAGCCAGCTCAGGCAAAGAGTTCGAGAGACCCCATCTCAAAAAACTCTTCACAGAAAAGGGCTGGCGGAGTGGCTTAAGGTGTAGGACCTGAATTCAAATCCCAGTACCGCAAAAGAAAAAAAAAAGCGAAGAGTAACTGAGCTACATGAGTTCGAGATGAACCTCTTGAATCATGATAAGGAAATTGGAAAGAATGTGAGGAACTTTCCCCTTCACAGCCTAAATCCTAAAAAACAGTCTGTTACCAGATTTGGGTCCCTGGGTCCAGGGGCCAGGAAGTTTTTAGCCTCAGCTGAGAAAGAATTCAAGGATGGACAGCCGGACACAGAGGAGACTTAGTCAAGAGCAGGCTTGTTGATGCAGAGCAAAGCAAGAGCGCAGTCTCACCGGGAGGGTGGACAGGTTCAGGAGGACCTGCCATGCCGGGGGTCCCAGGACCTAGAGCTTTTCTCTGTGGTCTGTGGACATGGGGTGGTCAGTCCTGGGAAAGTGAGTTAGGTGTCATCAACTCCTCCCATGTGTCTGGCAGTGATTTTCCAGGGGCTTGGGGGCTGTGGGTCAGCAAGGCCCTGCAGTCTGGGACAAGTCGTTCCGCTAATGTGACTCCTTGCCAGTGTCCTACCTCCTTGCAAACCCTCGTACTTACGGGTGTGCCTCCGTCCGCTTGTAAGGGAAGCTCGTAAGGGAAGGGAAGCTTGTAAGGGATTCCAGGTGTCAGGCGTGCATAAGCGCAGGACAGCTGCAAAGAGAGAGGTTAACACGGAAACACTGGCTGAACACAGAATTTACAGATGCTGCTTTACCCAACCCCCAGTGCCTGTAACAATGTGCACCAAGTAGACCCCGCCAGTATGCAGGACATGCAGACGGTTCCTGTTTACAGTTCACCTGCAGAGGGTGACCACGAAAAGGTGACCACAAGCAAAGGTGACCCTTTCTCATGCAAGAGGTGCCATAGGACTTGCTGGCTTTTGTTTTCCTTCTGAACAGAGGGTGAGCATCAGGCGTGAGGTGGTGGAGAATTTTCTCCTCCTTCTTCCTCTTTTCTCCCAGTGAATGGTGGCTGTCTGCAGTCACCTGGCACAGTAGCCATGCCATCACAGGTCTTGATGAGACGAGACCGAACAGCGAGTTCAAGGTCACGCACTCAGCACTGCTGAGGACGATTCTGCATTGCTGATGGGCCTGGCCTGTCTTCACCACCAGTGCTGCCCATGACAAGCCACTGCCCTCCTCGGGGACGCTGCTGACCACACACTCAGAGGAAGGTCCAGAGTGTCACTGCTCAGCATGGGAGACCAGAAGCAAAGGGTGACCACAAGAAAACGGTGGCTACAGTGAAGGTCCAGGCACCCTTGTTTTCCTTTGCCCCGGCTTCCCCAGGAAAGCCTCTTGCTGGGAGTCTTTTGGGGACTTGGGCCTCATTGCATCCAGGGGCAGGTGCTTGGTAAGTGTGTGCAGGAGTGGGTCAGTTAGTCAGTCAACATCTGTATGAGAATCTGTGGCCTTGGGTGAAAGAGCAGAGTGAGATGGTCCTGTGAAGGGGAACCGGCAAAGGACCCAATGCCCTCTGTTCCCACAGGGCAACAGGGTTCCAGAACAGCTGCTGCCAGCCTCCACTCTGGCACTCGGATTCAACCCTTTTCTTTTACTTTTATTATTACAATTATAATCACATATTAATTATACAAATTAATGGATTTTGCTATGCCATGCATGCACAGATGGTGCTTTGATTATACCCACCCCTCACCCCTCCCTGCCCCCTTCTTCTTCTCTATTTGTCATACAGATAGAGATGATAGACAGATGGTAGATAGATACATGGTAGATCTTATTTTCCACCAATAAGAGAGAAAACATGTGGTACTTGTCGCTCTGTGTCTGGCTTATTTTGCTTAACATGGTGACCTGCAAATGTCAGAATTCCATTCTTCTTTATGGCTGAGTAATATTTCATTTCAAAGCTTTAAAAAATATTTTCCTCAATTCTATTTCCCCTTATAATTTTGTTGTTTAAAATTTGTCCTCTGTTCCTACACTGTAATCTCATCTATTCTTATATTGTTTTCATGTAGTATTCTTTGGAGTTTCATCCTAACCTTCCCTCTGCTTTTAAATCTCCCCCGGCTCTCTTCTTTACAACCTGGGCACTCAGTGCTTTGGGGACTTGACTTTCGTTGAAATTTCAGCGGCCATATCTTATTTTCCATACTGACTTCACTGCAAAGCGTCACACCGACATGGGCTGAGAACAAGGTGTGGGGTCAGATGGCTCAGATGTAACGCTGGTGAGGCCGTTTCGTCACTGGATCTTTGATGCGCTCATCTGTAGGGTGGGGACAGGAACAGAGGTGCAGTGGACATGCCATCACGACAGATGTCATCCACCTGCCCCGTTGTCAGCGCTCCACGACTGCTGGGCGCTGCAGGGGCGGTTCCCATCCTCTTCATCGTCCGAGGTTCTGATTCTTCTGCATCTCACTTCTATTTTCTATTGCCAGACTTGATCCCATTAGGATTATAGCTACAAAAGAGATCAAAATGAAAAATAACGTAAGCTAAACACACAGATTAAAGGAGTGACGCTCTCCTGTTCCTCCTCCACGCAGCTTGGTGGCCAGCCTCCCGGGTCACCTGTCTCTGCAGAGGCCCTGGTGGCAGTGTCAGCAATTCCGCCTTGGCTCCTGTTCGTAACCTGCAGGCGTTGGGCGTCCATAACGCTGTGTGGATGATTTTGCCTGTTTCCTGACCTCAGTAAGCGCAGAACTGTCCTCTGTAACGCTTTGTCACTCAACGTTGTATTTTTGAGACTTGTCCACTTTTTCATCAATACCTGATGCCGTTGTCATCCCTGCTGAGGTCATGGCCTCTGGCTGTGCCCAGGTGTTCATTGCTGGTCTCCCACGCTGGGCAGTGCCCACCCTGGACCTTCCTCTGAGTGTGCGGCCAGCAGCGTCCCCGGGGAGGGCATGGCACGTCGTGGACAGCACTGGCGGTGAGGACGGGCCAAGTCCACAGCTCCTCGGTGGAACCGTCCTCAGCAGCGCTGAGCACGCATGACCTTGAACTCACCTTTCCGTCCGTGTCACGGGGCACCGCATGTCCTCCACACCCAGGTGCCTCGCTCGCTCGCTCACTCGCTCGCTCGCTCTGGTTACAGGCCTGCTCCAACCTTTTCCTCGCTGTTTATGGGGTTGATGACTGCTTTCTTATTGACTTAAGAGTTTTCTAGAATCTGATAGCGCTTTATCGTTACGCGTGGAGTACTTTCTCTTCTCAGTCGGCCACCGTGCTGAGCAGGAGTTTTAAATATCCTGCAGTTGCATCTGTGCCATCTTTTCTCCTTATTGAGTCACTTGAAAGCGTTTCTCGACCTGCAATTTACAAATATGTCATCCTGTGTTTTCTCCTAATAAGAGAAGACTGCCCGTGTGAGCTCCTGACGCCTGTGTCTGTCTGGGGTGTGAGGTAGGGATCGCCGTCCTGGTCTCTCGTGGCTGCCGGCATCCCCGTCTTCTTCATTCACCCGAACCGAGTCAGGTTTCCACGCGGTCCTGTTTTCAAGACCTGTGTCGTCCATTTGTTTCCAGTGCCTGTGCCCGGGCCTCCCTGCCTTGACGCCGAGCCGCGTAACCAGGCTGGGTATCTGCTGTTTTCCCTTCTTTCAGTGTCAGTGTGGAGGCCACATGAGTCCAATGTCACCGCGACTGCAGCCCCGAGCCCGTGGCAAACCCGTGGGACACAGATCCCACGTGCTTTGGGTCTCGTGAGCACTTCTGCCCCCGTGTTCACGAGTGCCTCTGCTCACGTGTGACGTTATCCCGCCATCTTTCTTACCCCAGGCCTGACGTTGCTAACCAAGCCAGCAAGGGGCCCAGCCGTGATCGTCCCTCTTGGATTCTCTGGAAGAGTGTGAGGGAAAAGTAAAGAATGCCCAGTGGGCGCACGCGTGGAATCGGCCGCACTTCTTGTGGGACAGAGTTTTAGATCTTGATGCGAGCTATCAGATGGCCACAGGACCGGTCAGTCTTTTGGGGTCATTTTGGAGAGTTTGTGTCATATGTGAATTTGTCATGTTCAGTTTTTTTCCACGTGATTGTCATAAGTTTGTCTGTGATATTTCCATGCCATTGTGTACATTGTCCTCTGCTTTTCGTCTCTGCAAGGCAGGGTGACTTTCGCTCCTGTCGTCTTATCATCTTCTGGGGATTTGTTCATTTTATTAGCCTTGTTCAAAGAACCGAATTTTGGCCGTGTTGATCCTCTCTCCTTGATTTCAACCTAATTACCTTTCATTCTTTATCGTTCCTTCATTTGCCTTGGTTAGGCGTATTCCGCTATTCTGGTGGCTGATTAATTTCTAGTTCTTTTTGATAGAAACTCTGAGACTATACGTTTGCCTTTCATCATGAATTTGGCTGCGTCCTGCAGTTCTAAATTCCTGGGTTTTGGGTCATCATTCATCACATGTGTTTTGCAACTTCCATTATAAATGCGGGATTTTGAACTCAACGTGTTACATTGCGATGGAAGTGCTGTTGATTAAAAGTAATATTGAGATTTTTAAAATGCGAAAACATGGAAATATCACTTGTAAGCAGTCACCAGGTTTTAAGGCTGACCCCAACATAGAGACACTAAACACAGAGAAAGGAAATGTGGGCCTCAGAAGCCGTGTGTTAAGCTGACGTCCCGATCTATTGCAACTTGCCTTACCTCCTAGCAAGGTCAGAATTCATATTTTTGTAGTATTGGGGATTGAACTCATGCTATTAATATTGAGTATTTGACAAAAACAACTCTCTACTTCTTTCTGTATTTCTATTATGACAACCTTTAAAAATGTTACTCAAATGTTTTATATTCTTACTAATTTTTGTCTGTGGATCTATCAGTTATTTATAGGTTTTTTTTCCTTCGTAAGACAAGGGTCTCACTATGCTACCCAGGCTGCCCCTGAACTCCTGTCTCAGCCTTCTGAGTAGACAGGACTACAGGCAGGTGCCACCACTCCCTGCTCTACAGAGGTGTTTTAGGATCCACCACTAGTTGCTAGATTTACCAATTTTTTCTTTACGATTTCATCTATTTTTGTTTTAAATATTTTGAAGCTGTATGAGTAGAATTGTTATAATTGCCTGGTGAATTGAGCCTTTTATTAATATGTCATAATCTTTTTTAAATCTCTGGTAGTGCCTTCTGTCCTAAAGCTTTTCCCAACTGACACTACTATTTCTGTCCCAGTTTCTTCGATTATTTGCTTGAAATATATTTTCTTTCCTTCTGTTTGTCGTCTTTTTTGTGTTGGTTATGAGTAACATGCAGTTGGGATTTTAAATCCAGCTCAATAGCAGTAATCTTTGTGTTAGGAGGTTCACTTTTTTATACTTTATTGTAAGTACTGGGAGATTTTTTTCATGCCTTCTGCCTGGCCACAGGTTCCTTTCTCATTCTGTTTAAAAAATCAATTGAGGTTTTTTCTACCCCATCCTATTTCCCAATTCAATTTGGAAGTGATATGTTCTTTTCTGTGATGGTATTTTTCATGCTCTAAATGTTAACAAGCTGTCACCATTTAACTTGGCATCTACAGCTTGTGTCCACCCCTTTGCAAGGAATGCAAGAAATTCAGTTTTATTACAAATCACCTGCCGGGGTTCTTCTGCTTCTTTGTTCTGTGTCGTTGTTTTTAACCGATGGATCATACACGGCACACATGCCCACACAGTCATTACTTTGTGTGATTAACATTCTTCTCGCCTCTCAGACATCTTTCCTGGGATCCCTTCTGTCCTTCCAAAGTTCACCTTACCTACGCTCCTTTCATAAGGGTCGGCCTTGGGTTTTGGAAATCTTGTTATCATTTTTTAACTTTTTATTTGTCGGACAATAACTAACGAGGGGGGTTCATTGTGATAATTCCATGCGTGCGTCTGATGTGCCTTGGGAAGCTCACCCCTCCAATGTGTCCCTCCCCACTCCTGTCCCCTTCCCGTCAGCATGTGGGGTCCTGTGCTGCTTCCTGTGCCCCCACTTCCTCCCTTTACCCCCAGGGTGGCCCTCGGGGGTGTTACTCCGCGTCCTCGCCTGCCTGTCGCTGATGAGTGGCGTTGGCTCCAACTCTAGTTTCATCCTGGGGGATCTGTTTTCCTCCCCAGCCATTTTTTGGGGAGGGTGTGGGTTTTGAACTGAGGGCCTTGCACTTGCTGGGCAGGCGCTCTACATTTCATCCACATCCCCGGCCTTCTTTGCTTTAGTTATTTTTCAGATAGGGTCTCATGCTTTTGCCCATGGCTGGCCTTGGATTGCCATTCTCCCGTGCTGCAACATAACTGCTGGTGCACACCACTACACTCAGCTTTGTTATTGAGATGGGGGTCTCGCTTTTTCCCCAGGCCAGACTCAAACCATGATCTTCCCGATCTCCACCTCCTCAGTGAGAGGGATTATAGCATGTACCTTCTTTCCTGGGCTATTTTTATGTTTCTCATTGTCATCCATATTCAGCAATCTTACTAGTATGTATCTAAGTATGGATTATTGTAAATTATCCTTCTTAACATTTATTGACCTCAATATGAAGATTCATGTCCTTGAAAACTGTTACAACAATTTCAGCTATTATCTATAAATATTGCCCTTCTTACCCTGTTTTTCTTCTAGTTTTCTATCACAATCATATTTATTATTCAATTACATGTTTAGTTTATACTCCCCACATTACTGCTCACCTTTTTTCTCATATCTATCCTACATTCCTCCTACACTTTGCATTTTCTTTCACTTTTTCTGCCTTTGCTCTGTTCTGCAGGAGTTGGTGAGAGCTGAAGCCTATCTTCCACTCAGTGTCCCGTCTTCAGCTCTGTCTGGTTGGCCACTGACCCTTTCGATTACAGTTTCTACTTTCAATTCCTAGATTGTGCATAGTTTTAAAAATCATATGTGATTCTAAGGCCAGCCACGATTCTACATCTGGTCAAGGACACTCAAGCTCTTAGCAGTCCACTCCTGTCACGCTGAGCTCATCGTCACCTTTGAGACTACATAAAGAAGAGCAGAAAGCAAACTTCTGATTCGTCATTGACCGTCCCTAGCTTCTTGACCATGGGCAGAGGTTGGGCAGGGCCCACACCATCCTGGCTCAACGTGAGTCATGGACACTGACCCTTAAACCAAGCCTGGGCTCTGACGATTCTTGGAACCATGGCCAGTTTGTCATTTGGGTAGAATCACTGTGGTAAAACCAAGATTGTGTAGACATCTTCTCGTTTAAATGATTAATGACTGGATTCAGTCTTCTAGTTGTTTCCTCATAACAAGAATAGAAATACACACCTTCCATTTCGTGTTCTCACATGCTAGCTTTGGGGGACAGACACGGTCACTGACAGGAGGTTTGACCCCCAAACCCTTCACTGTGGGGTCGGCTTGATTGTGGTCTGTTTCCTGTCGTGCCCTGGGTGGGTCATACCCTGTCTGTGTTTGGTTATCGCCTTTCCTAATCTGGAGGTTAGGGGTTCTGAGAAACAAGTTGTGGGGAGTGGAGTATGAGAAGCCTATGAGGACATAAGCACAGTTGTACTCAATATTCTGCAGGCTGAGTTCAGCACAGCCCCAGCCACAGAAGAGGGCGAGAGTAAGATGCAGAGCAGCTGCTTTTCCTAAGGTGTTTGTGTTCAGAGAAAGAAGGAACACAGAAGAAACACAGTTTCCTCCTGTCATGCCCCTCCCTGAGAACCGCTGCTCCACCTCGTTCACCACTGGATATAAAAGACTCACTGAAGGAGGACATGAGGCTTTTGAATAGGGGAGACTTTCTGATGGGAGGATTTTGGCTGAAGGGAAATTGCTGAAGGGAAAAGAATTGCCATGGGAAAAGAATTGCTGAAAAGGAATTGCTAAAGGGGAACTGCTAAAGAGGGGTTGATAGAATTGGTTGGCAGCTTGCAAGGGAGCGGCCGCTGTTGTTTGTCTGCAAGTCTAAAGACCAAGATTTTAAAGAATAGAAAAGAAGACTTTAGAAGTGAAGTTTTAAAGAACTGTAAAGGAGTGAGGTCTTAAAGAACAAAGATTGAGAAAATGAAGAGAATAATAGAGAAAAGAAGCAATGAGGCAGTTGTGTGTCTCCATCTGAGTGCCCAACACACCTGCCCCAACTTTCTGTCTGTCTGTCTCATCTGTGTCCTTTCTGCATCTTCCATCACCCCCAGTTAGCCCCAGTTAGGTTCAATAGTAACAAGAGAGTGAGGAAAAAGCTCACTCCAACAAGTAGTCCTGGGAGCCTCACAGGAGAAGCTGTGGTCATCATGCTTGTGCCATTGTGTTCGAGAAAGGGTTGGATAAAAACCATACAGGTTGGCACATATTGAACCCACAGCAAGTGACAACTGCTTACCATTGTTGAGCCAGCCAAGACATTTCCCTGATGGTCACATCTCCAGGGCCTTGGGGACATGAGGACAGGCATTTTAACATTCACAGGGTGGCTTGCATTTTGTAGATTTCGAATATAAGCTACAGAACCTTTGGGCACCGTTAGTCAGCAATGTAGGTTCAAGCAAACAGGCTGAGAACTGGGAACTTAAACCTAAATAAGGTGGGAAGGGAAGGGAGCAGGAATGTGGAGCAAACTGCTCAAGGAATCCATGTCCCTATGGGGACAGGAAAAATGAGCCAGTTATGGGGTGAAGAAGGGTCATTGCTTCCCAGAAGGTGGTCTGAATCAAAGGAGCCCAGGAGGAGGCAGAGGGAAGATTAGTGCTTCTTAATCAAATTAGCAAATGCTTTAAAGGATGACATCAACTGCTGTCGGGGTTACTGAGTTGAAAATAGCTCCTCCTTACTCCAAGGCAATCTGGCGATATTTGTCATACTCTTAGGATGTGAGTGCCCTGCAGCCTGCTTCCTCCACTTCTAGCACTTAGTCCCAAACCAGTACTGTGTATGGAAACAGTGCTTGTGCAGGGAGTGTAAAAATGTCACAGAGTAAGGCTGGGTGAGTAAACTAAGTTACAATAATGTTACAAAGCTGTCCAAAGTAATGCTGTGAGAAGGAGATTGTTTTGTTATTATTATTTATCGTGTTTGTTAGTATATGTAGTTACACAGGGGGTAATTGTGACATTTCCATATATACCTATTTTATACTCCACTGTGGTTCATCCCCCCCCCATTATTCTCCCTCTTCCCCCACCCCCTTCTTAAAATGACTTCAACAGATTTCAGTGTTCCATATTCATATATGTGTAGAAAGCATGTGGACCATATTCACCCTCCTTTGTCAAATGATGGTGAAGAATTGTGAAAAACTAAGTGGAAAAGCAGGACACTTTTACATAATCTCATCCGTGTGTAGAAAAATAATGGCAGAACGGAAATTGTGCATGTGATAATTGGATGATGACATTTTTTTAAATCTCTGTATTTCATTTTATGATAATAAGTCAATGTCATAATAAAAAAGTGAAATAGATGAACAAAGTGGGTCCACAATGAGTACTGGATTGAGGAGGCAGCAGCCAGGCTGGGGTGTGGGTGGGAGCCTGTGGATCAGGACTCTGAGGGCAGAGCTCTGCCTGACCTCTGACCTCTGACCCACGGCAGCAACCAGACAGAGCCTGGTCTGGGGAACCAAGGGAGATGTGTGGGGAGACATGGCTGGGCTCCAAGAACAGAAAGGTACCTGGCAGGATTTCTTCGCTCTAGCCCTTTGCAAATTGGAGCCAGATTGTGTTTGGAGAGGTAGGTACACCCAGGGCTACATTTGCAATATTTGTAAATTTTTAATTAGAGTTTTTATGCACTGAGTGTGGGTGCTTCTTCCTACTAAAGCAGAGTCTTTGCAGTGTGCAACAATGTCCCTTCACCTTCCATAGAGATGTGCAGTGCTAACGTCAGAGGTCTCTGTGCTCTGATAGATTTTAGCTGAAATTCTTTAGTTTGCTTATTTGGGGTGCTGGGTGAATGCTAAGAACCCACTCTGCAGTGGAACTGCACCCCAGCCCCGATCCTCCTGCTCACTGGTGCTGGGTAACCAGCTAAGTTCCCTGAAGCCCAGCTTCCTCAGTATGGCTCCTATCGACTTCTGGTTGCATGGATTAAAGTGAAATAAGGTGAGAAACCCAATAAAATGCCCAGAACAGAGCAGGGGCTCAAAATACCGGGCTCTTTTCTCTGCCACATGCAGAACATGAGCAGTCAAGTCCCTGGTTCTGGTAGACAGAGTGGTCACGATTTAGGATCGATTCAAGAGATGAGCCTCATAGAACATTTCCATGCAGCTCTCCCCAGCTAGGTGCTCTGCCCCAGGGCCCCTGCTCCCCTGTGGCCAGCAGTGGGGTCCATGGTCATTATCTCTTCAGACACCATCCCTCCTGCCCTTCACACTGCCCAGGCCCCACCAGCTCGTGAACATCAGTGGAGATTAATCTCTAAGTTTCAGGCCTGAGCACAGCCTTCCTGAGCTCGTGTTCACTTTTCTTCAGTCTGAAAAAGAATGGGGGAGGGAGGAGAGAAATTGAGAGGGAAAGGAAGGTGGGAAAAGGGAGGGAGAGAGAGAGAGAGAGAGAGAGAGAGAGAATAAAATATAAACAAGTGTACGATTCACTCATGGAAACTTGCCAAACTATGAGCAAGCTCATTGCTGTGGATGTCTGAGCCCATTTTCAGGATTGCTTTGTCTTTGATCACCTGGGGTTAGTGATCTGGGAATCACCAAAGTTGGGGAGGACATTTTACTGCTCTGCTCCCTTCAGAGGAAGAGGAGATGGTGGAGAAGTAGGTCTGGTTGGCACCAGCTGGCCACTTGTCTGTAAGAATGTGGCTTATAAATTACATCATAGAAATTACAGTGCGTGCAAATATCAGCAGTTTTCTTTTTAACCATCCCTGAGTAGTGAGCCATACACGACCGCAGGTGTCTCAGAGGACCTAGATATGACTGGAATAACTGCTGAGAAGGAATTTACATAGGGCAGATCTTGGGAGTTTGTTTAAGCCCTAATTGGTTTAATTATTTGTTATTTATTCCCTAAATCTCAAAACCAGAAACCAAGTGAAAGGTTTCTTTGGAGGTGTAATGCTTGCACAACATAGACTTCATTAAGAAACAAATTAACATAAAGTAGTTAGGACCTTTCCCAGGTCCTTCATGGGCTGTGCAAAGGGCCTGAGTTTCCAGCTTCAATGGCTTCCTGGTGAATTGGCTAGAATGACACACACCTGTCCAGGCTCTCTCAGGGCTGCTTTGAGCAGTTGTACCCACTGTCTTCCTGGACTTCCTGCCTGGCTGGGCTGTGCAAGGCCCTGCAGGCCTCTGGGTGCCTGTGCCTGCACCTGTTCCTGTACTTGGTGAGTTACCGGACTTCACTGGAGCACAGGTAGCACAGCTTTAAGCTGCAGCCAGCATTGCCCCATTCAGGCTGCAGGAAAGCACTGTCTCTCTCCAGGGAAAACTGAACAGAGTTTAGTGTTCAGGCAAAAGATCCAAAGGCATGGGATGCATTTCTTTCTAAACATAGCTGTGAGCCCGCCTAGTGACAACAAGGAGAGAGACTGTCCTGGAAAGGGGCGAGGTGTGGCACGGGTCGGCTGGGGAATCTGGATGCCTGTGCTGCCCAAGTCAGGCCTGTATTCAGTCAAGTTTTAATAGTATTTCATCTACTTCCTCTTTTCCCTTCTGGATGTGGGCTGCATCATCCCTGTGTGGTTAAAATAGTAAAACGGAAGAAGGGAAAATCAATAGATGGGTAGTTGGCCGGCAGGGAGGACTCTGGGTGTGTTGATGCGAGAACTATGGCCACCAGAGATTGCTTTAGAAGTTCACCTTGGAGAAATTAGTTTTACCAATAATCAAAATACGGCATAAGCTCTGGCTAGATGTTGAGGACAGAATGGGGTTTTGCCATACAGGACAGAGTCCCGAGGCCTGACCCACCCCAAAGTGCATAGGCAGTGAAAGGGGTCAGGGCCAAGCCTAGAGGAGGCTCTGTTGGTGGGGGCTGGGCTGCGGGAATGGGCACAGAGCATCCAAATTGAAGTCCCCAGTGCTGGCGGTAAACAAGCCTTGGCCAGCCTTGGACTGACTGGCTGCTCACGGGCAGGGTGTTCCCACTCTCTGCTGGATCCTGGCACTGCCACACGCCTGGCTGCGCATCTGTGGAATGACCCAGCTCTGATGGGGCCGACTGAGGAGCAGTACGGAATCAGAAGTAAAAGAGGGGAGCGAGGAGTCCAGCCGGCCTCCCTGCCCTGGGGACATGAGTTCTCCCTCACGGCTGGTGGGGGGAGGACAGAGGCGAGCAGGGCATGGAGGCACCTAGGAAGCTAGGAGCCCGGCCTGGCCTGTGCCTCAGCCTCTGAGCGCGGCAGCCACTGCAGCTCAGCCCTGCCATGGCTGTCATCACCCTGACTGCCCCCTCTGTGTTGAAAGATGCAGCCTAAAAAGTTTGCGTTTGTATTAAAAACAGCTGAGAGAGCAGGATGGGCCGACATGGGTGGAGCAGAAAAGAGAGTCTGTGGCCAGATCCCAAGTGGTTCGAGATGCGCTAGCTGAACAAACAAAAATGGCTTTACAGAGGGAGAGGGGGGGCGAAGATGCGTCTCCACAGTAGCTCAGCTCATTCCAGATGTGGACCGGCTTGATGGTGTCCTGTGTCCAGACGCATTTGGACACACCTCCCTGGATTGTGATACTTGATAACTTATTCTGAATATGATTATTCCAGCTGGAATAGTAAAAAGCAGCTCATTTTTACAAGGTCAAACAGGTCATAACGATGGTGAAATCCGTGCCCCGCGCGCGTCAGTGTTTCCACGAGGATTTTCCCATATAATTAAATGCTGCTCTAAAATGGTTTTGAATATTACACCGTGCTACTTTATACAATGTATCGTTATTAATACTAAGTTGAGTCCCTTTAAACTCTTCCCTCTATGAACAGTTAGGCGTCCCCTAGGTTTGCTGGGAAATGTTGCCGTGTACATCCTTGGTCCAAAGCTTCGTGTGTCTTTCTGATTGTTCCCTCAGGGGGAAGAGTCACGACGTGGAATTGTTGATCGGAGTTGGTAAACACTCCCCAGGCTCCTGAAACACGTAGGAAGGAGGTTTGCACGCCAGACGCGTCACACACAGCCTTCAACAAGGTATGGGAACCAGTCTCCGTTCCACATACAGCTGACAATAGGAGTTTTGTAATTTTTAAAATTTTGACCTTAAAAATTGGTACCTGGCTTTAAGCTGTGTTCCTTTGGTTACCATTGAGGTTGGAAAGTTTTCATATGGTGACTGGCTATTTATGGTCTGTCCTCGTGAATTGCCTGTTTGATCCATAGTCCATTCTCCCACAGAGACTATTTTTCCTATTAGTTTGCAAGTACTCTTTACATATTGTGACATTTCAGAGCCTTTGGGTACTGTGTATATTTTAGATATTTTCCCTAATTTGCTATCTGTCTCTATTAACATGAGAAAGGTGTGAAATTTGAAGTTTTTTACCCATCAACATTTTCCTTCACGTTTTTACTCTGGCACCATGTTTACAAAATCTGTCTGCACACAGAGCATTTTTGTCTATAAAATTTTCTTTCTCTACTGCTTTAATGACTCTGTTGTCTCACTAATCCATTTGAAGTTTATTTAGATGCACGGTGTGAGTACCTGTGTCAAAATTTATGTATTTTTTGCTTACAGAGAAGCAATGATTCTGGCAGTTATGAAGCAGTCCAGCCTTTCACCGTCAACACACACCCTTGTATATTAAGAATAACGCAGAGTTTGGTCCTAGTTCTGCTTTTTCTTTTGGTCTATTCTCTTGAACTCTGTCTTGTCATCTGGCATTTCTACACTTGAATTCAGGCAGCCTTATGTGGTCCATTTTAACACCCAGTGGTAGCATACCCCTTCATTGCTTCCTTCACTCCAACCCTGGACATTTTCATATTCAGTTTAATGTATCTTAGTTAAGTTTGCAAAACTGTGTTCTGATACTTTTTGTTGACATTTCGCTTGATTTATTAAATAATGTGAGCTGAATATGTAATGACTTTCTCTCTGGGAATATCATACATGTATTTTATTTTATTTATTTTTGATTTTTTGAGATAGTGTCTTGCTATGTAGCCCAGGCCATCTCCAAACTTGTGCTTCTCCTGCCTCAGCTTCCCAAGTGCTGGAATGACAGGTGTGTGCCACCAGGCCCGACTGCTTCGATGTATGTATTTCCTCAGTAAATAAGGTGTGTCTCTCATCATATTTATTTCCACGTGTTTTATGATGTGTACTTATTCTGAACAGCTTTTCCGCTATTGCTGATACACAGAGATGATTTTAATATTTGGCATCACTTTGACCATCTACATTGACACCACAGTCCTCACAGCTTTGCTGTGTATTTACTTCCTTACTTTCTGAGAGGCAGAGGAGAAAGTCTTACTGTTGAAAAGGACGAGAATTTGACATCTTTGTCCGATTCTGCCAGTTTCTGGGCGGTGATGGGTGCGGGGAGAGGGGCAGCCAAGCCAGGCCTTGGTGAAGCATCCTCAGTGTGAGAGCGACACTGGGAGGGATTTTCTGCTGTGAGCCCAGGTCCCCGGTCAGGTCTTCACACACCAGCTTTGGGTCCCACCCAGCAAATCTGGGTCTCCAAGTTTTCCTAACTGCTACTCCTCAACACTTCCTTTTACCCTCGTCTGTCTCGAAATACATTATTCACGTCTGATTATTGTGGTTTGAAACATAGAAACTTACATCTTCATCTCTTTAGTGGCTGCATTTAATGTTTTAAGATCTGAGTTAAACCCAGCTTTCTCTTTCCATGTTGAGAACTGTCACTTGCACAAGACTGGGAAATGGCTCAGCCGCCTCCCTGAGATGCTTCCTAAGATTGCTGTGACTACTCTGGGATTTTAAAGCCAAGAGGCAATGACATTGAAGATGGCCACTTACAATATTTTAATTGCCAGGATGTCTGTATGTTCAGTTGTGCAGCCAGTTTTACAGTTGTGCAGATCCCATTCTACACTCAGGTCAGGAGTGCTGTGTGCTGTGCTCTGTGTTCAGGTCTCTGTGGAATCACGGTGTCTCGCCATGCTTTATTCAGGAAGGCAGTGGGGTCAAGCCCTCCCTGATTCTTCACGACTGGGCAGAGTCTTGCTTTCTGCACAGGAGCCATCCTGAGCAGGGCTGGCATTTTAGTTCACGACTCACCTCCTCACGTCTGTCCACTGTGTCCATGTTTCACAGGTGTTTGGCTCATGTGGCCACAGTGACAAAATCCAGGGACAACTTCCCCCTTGATTATTTACATACACTTTGTCCTTAATATCTGAAAGTTTGTGTGATTCCTTTCTTTACTCTTGAAATTCAGAGCAGCACTTGCTTTGGAGCCCCACCCAGCCCCATTTACTCAGCCTTTTTGACACTCTGGTAATTGCGGGGTTCTGTGCTCTCTCCGTTCTTCACGGGCAAACGCTGCTTCTCTTCTCTTTAAAACCTACTTGATCTTCACTGCACAGAAAGGATCTCACATTTGTCTTCCAAACCCCGGGTGGAGTTTTCTGTACTGAGTTGGGCTTTCTTATTTCTAATGAAGATCCAGTGCTGTGGCTTTACTCTTAACGTCTTAGTGACCCTTCCTTATTCCCTGACTTTGTATTTGACTCAGTTCTTATCTACCTTTTGCAGTAGCCTCAGCCTTCATCCCGATCTTCTCCTGGGTTCCATAGCCAGGTTCCAGTAGCCTGGTTCTGTGGCTTATTGTTGAGGACACAGAGCAAACGCTTTTGGGAATTTTCTTCAGCTGTGCACAGTAGATACTGTCATTAGCGTGCCTGTTCTCTGCATCTTGCAACATTTCTCCTTGTCTTACCTGAGCACTGGCTCAGTGTGGGGTCAGTTCGCATTGCACATCCTGAACTGGAAGGGACACCCTCAGGGACGTCCTCTTGCCTCCACCTCCTGCCCTTGTGGGGCTCGATGGTTCTCCCCTTCCTGTCCTCTGAGTCCTGGTGGATAGCTGTCTGGCTTGGCTCAGTGGGCATGAGCGTCTCTCTAAATGCAGATATTTATGGATGCCTCTGAAAGCTGTCCCTCCTTTTCTAAAGCCATTCCTAGAGCTCAGGGCTCTCTGCCTCCCCATCCTTCTACTATTGCTTCACCGGGGCCAGCTGACAGTTGGTGCCGGAGCCCTGAGCAGATGCAGACGCAGGCTGAGATTGTCCTCACTGCAGCAGACGGCGGGGAGGGGCGGGCAGGCGACCTGCAGGACTTCCCAATTTTAAAAGTGGACTATCATAAACACTGACAGGGTTATTTATCTTCGGGAAATGCCCGTGACCAGCAAGTAACCATAACTAATGTGAAAGACCAAAAATAACTCGTAGAAGGATGTTCCATGGAGTCAGCTACATGCCTTGAAATAAATTTTGTTATTTTTATTTCTGTGCATTATCATTCTGTGTGAACATGACCCTACCTTGAGGAGTAGTGAGGGGGACAGAGGGAAAAAACCTGGATAAAGATGTCTTTTAATGTCACTGTTTATTTTGGGGGTGGAGTTAGGAGGAATGGACAAAGGTCCCTGTTGTGCTGTCGGTTGGGAACTGTGTAATAAAACCTGTTTCACACACAGCCCAACCCCATCTACAGCAAGGGCAGGGCTAGCAGAGCCCTAGCCTGTCTCTGGTCACCAGCACTCAGCAGGACACATGAGTCTTTGGACTTTGAGCTGGCAGTCAGCCTGACACATGCAGCCTCCTCACCTGTGGGAGGCTCTGGGAAGAAGGAGGGCTTGAGATGACTGAGGCAGTATCAGAGCCAGGCCTGACCTGCAGCTCCATGTGGAGTGGTTTGCCCCACACCTGGTGCATGGTGGAGACCCAGCAGCTGGTACGGTGTGAGGAGCCAATCCTCTCTGGCCCACCAGGTTGATTGTATGGGAGGAACAAAGCCTCGTTCATCCTTGGGCAGGGAGGACCATGCAATGTGGCCCTGGAAGGTCAAAGATTTGCTTGCTGAATGAAGACCCTCTGTTATTCTGTCCCCCCTTTGTGCAGAAATTCGGTGTTCAGGCAGGGGTCTCTCCATGGCAGGGCAGCAGTGCACGTGTGTGTCACTTCATGCTTGACAGCTCTGCTCCATGGAGACAGAGGGTCACCCACCACTGTGAGAGCAGCCATTGCCTTGTCAATATCAGAAGGGACCCCTGACTCACCTTCTTGGAGGTAGAGCTCCAGGTCCTCCATCAGTTAGCATGGTCACATATGGGCCTAAAGATGTCATTGCCCCATTCTCCCAAATGTGTGGATATGTTGTGTTGCAGGGTACAATGGACTTTGCTGACGTGATGAAGGCTGTGGACCTTAGAATGTGGGTTTTCCTGGCTATGAGGTGGACCAATCTACTCACACCCCCCCCCCACTTAAAGTCAGTTGGAGAGAGGAGGCAGACAGGAACTCAGAGATATGGAAGGCAAGGGGTCCCTGGCTTCAAAGATGAAGACAGCCATGAGCCAAGGATGAATAGCCTGGGAAGATGAGAACCCACTGGATAACCAGCAAGGACAGGGGTGTCCACATTACACCCCAAGAGCAGATTCTGCCAACAAACCAAGTGAGCCTGAGAGTGGCTTGCTCCTAGAGGGTCCAGGTAAGCGTCCACCAGGCCAGACGACACCTTGGGTTTCAGTCTTGGGAGCCCCAGGACAAGGAAACTAGACTTCTGGCCAACAGAACTGAGAGATGATAAATCCAGCTTGCTTGAAAACACTTGGTTTGTGGATCATCTGTTGTAGCAACAGTAGAAAACCAATACAGTGTGCCACCTTTCAGTCAGCTGGCTCATCTGGCCATGCCCTTTCTGCCTCAGTTTCCTTGCCCAAGACTGGAGCCTATTTCCCAAGCCTGCTTATCTCACTGAGGTTCTTTCAGGGCCACTCCACATTATGGGGCTGAGATTGGGTCTGTGGTGACCTCTGAATGGTCCGTGGTGTGGCTGAGTGGCCTGGGGTGTACAAAGCAGGGAGCCACACTGAACTGTGCCACCCGTGAACCTGCAAGTGTCCTCAAAGCTCAAGATAGCAGTGGGGGAGCCGAGCCTATCCCAGAAGCCACAGAAATGTGGCAGCTCCCTACTGCTCAGCCACAGGCCTGGCAGAACGTGGTCAGTGCTCCTACTTCTGCTGAGTGTCTTGGAGTTAGGACATGGGGGACAAAGCTCCAACAATGACTCTGTGTGATGCTTTCTCCAGGCGAGTGCATCCAGGAGCCTCTCACACTTCAGATCTGAGTGCTTTACCCCACACTAGCCCTTGCCTTTGTTTATGACTTTTTATTGTTGTTGTCTGGGTTTTCCTTTTGGCATTGTAAATAGAAATAACGTCTCACATTTATTAAACGTCTACTACACACCAGGCACTGTTGTTGTAAACATTTTGCTCACAATCTCACTTCTGCCTCACAAGAGCTGGGTCATACAGAGTGGAAAGTCTTCCTATGGATAGTGACCTAGTGAGTGTGCCACTCTTCCTCAACTGATTATTTTGAAGTCAGAGATTTTTTTATTTCGCAAGAGAGTAAATTCCCTTAACAGAATATGGCTGTGCACCTCCATGGCTGTGCTCCGTTTGGTTTCAGCTGAGAAACAGCAGCAGCAGTCAGGGCTCTCGAGGGCGCAGTGGGGTCCCAGCCTGTGCCCTGGGACTCTGGGGGTCTGTCTCTCCTGGGTCTCCTCACGCCTATCACAAGCCACACATGCTGTGTTTCCTGCTTGCTTGTAGCACTTCCTGGGCAGAGGTCCATTTTCTAGACCTGATCCTCTGGATCCTTGCAGTTTGTCTTTCTTAGGTAGCAGCTACTTGCTGAAGTCTAACTCTTCTGTGTCAAACAGGATGGTATGTTTCCTTTTGACAAGGGGAAACCATTCAGGGGTGGAAAGCAGGGCATCCCAAGGACAGAGCCCTTTGAGAAGCAGATGACTTTGGCTGTGGACAGTGAATGAAGGGGAGACAGAGACACTGCAAACAGAAGGATGAGCCAGGAGGGACAGCCAAAACACAAATGGAAGTTGGAGACTTGAGGCCAAGCCAGGGTGAAGCAGGATGGAAGAGCAGACCTGTGAGCTGTGCTGGAAGAGAACTGACAGGGAGCAGTGGCCAGTGACAAGCTATAGCTTTTTCTTTGCAGTGATTGACATCAGGCTGAGCACTTGCATTCTTGACACACCAAGCCAAGAGTCCACTTCCTGGGGAGCCACCTTGCGTGGATCTCCAAAGTTTGAAGGACCCAGTGCCAAGCTCAGAGTCAGCCACAAGCTTGGGCTGTGTCTTTAAGGAAAGAGAAAAAATTCTGATCCATTATGAGAGGGGAGAGCTCTGGCCACTGGGGCTTCCTGTAAAGAAGGGACCAAGGAAGGTTAGAGAAACTCCGTGACCTCTGTGGAAGTGTCTCTGACCCAGTGAATAGCAAGTGTTCCCTCCTCTTTGAGTCACAGGATGCTCTGATGGGCCCTTGTGTTCTGTACTGACTCTGCTGAGGTTCCATCCCTCCTATAGCATCAGCTACTGGGTGGTGGGAACCAGGGTCTCCCCAGCATTATGGCCCCCTCACTGGTGGACCTCGTGCAGAGTAGGCTCACCTGCTGCTGGCTGACTAAATGCTCCCTGAGGTCTTCTTGCTTTTGCTTTGGCTGACCCCTCTATCTGGGGTGCTGTACCTCCCAGTGCAAGTACCCACTGCACTGAGCTCTATCTAATCCATCCATCTTCCCTGGGAGCCTTCACGGGTCCTGTTCTTTCTGGCCCAGGACAAGAATTCCTCTGTGCTCTCACAGGGCCTGGTTTGTCTGTGATCTCTTTGTCCCTCCCAACTACTGAGAGAGGCTTCAGGGCAATGGATCCAGGACACCTTCATCTTTGTATACCCAGCATACACCCAGTTCTCCCTTATCACATGGTAGAGTCAGTGAAGGGTAAACTAAATTAGAGAATCAGTGAAGTGAATCAGAGTCAAATTTCTTTGCATGGCAATTGCAAAATACAGCCCCAGATTCCACCATTCTAGGGTACATGCCCCTCACAATGTTGTCTGACTAATCTTCCCATCAAGAGGTAGGGTCTATTTCCTGCACTTTGCATCTTGGCTAGCCTTTGACCTCCTTTGGCCAATCAAATATGAGGCAATGATATTGCAACTTCTGGGTGCCCTGAGAGACCCTTCAGCACTGGCCTCTCTTCCCTCCAGATGTGCTGCCCCACACACAGCCCCATGCAAGGAAGCAGGTCTGGTACCTGGGGCTAAGTTCCTCATGGAGCAGATGGGGCAGACCAGCCAATGCTAGTGATAAGTGATAGACACACACCTTTCTTAGGGTGGACTTTTCCAGGATAAGATAGCATAAATTCTGACTCAAGCCTGTGCCCAGCTCTAGAACCTGAAGCTTGAGAAAAGTCCAGCAAGAAGAGCTGAGGGCAGAGGTCACCAGGAATGACTGTGGCCCTCGAGAGTAAGGCTGGTATGGGAGAGAGTGCCAGCAGAAGGCAAGAGAAGTGAAGTCTTAACCAGCGTTATCAGTACCATAGGAAGGAAAGAAGTTTTGTGCTTCCTTGGGCTGTTTTGGTCTGGGTAAGTGCTGGTGACTGGGAGGTGATCTACCCTGCCAGCAATCTGCAGCAGACATGTGCAGAGTTCCTCACACAGAGGATGCTGTGGCTGAAGAACAGATACAGCTGGTTCCTTGGGCCTTGTTCCCGTGGCCCATCATACAAAGTATTATGACCGGAAAGAGTTCAGTCTTGAAAGCCTGTTGGAGTGGGGTGTGAATGCTGTGCTGGTGGGTAGCCAAGTGACAGTGCCCTTCTGGGCAGTGTGGCCCAGGTGCCTGTCCTGGCAGATCCCTTGGGCTGGGAGAGTCACCTCTCCTAGCAGAAAGGGCGGGGATCTCTCTGTGGCCTGATTTCAGGAGGCCCAGCCTCCTCCTGGCTGCCTGCCCTATGTCTATAGGCATGATAGCCTTGTCTCCACCAGCCCAGGAGTAGTCCAACAGACCATTTGTTGTCTCTGTATGAGGGGACAACTACCATGTGAGCTTTAGTCATCTAACTCTTATTGTATTAACTTCCTGGGGCTGCGACTGGGCAGCTAAACAACAGAAGCCTATTGTCTCACAGTTCAGGAGGTCAGGAGTCCAAGCTCGAGGCTGTCAGCAGGACCATGCTCCCTCTGAAGTAGGAGTGGACAGGTCCTTGTGTCTTCCGACTTCTGATGTTGCAGGTGATCCATGCTGTTCTTGGCCTATAGATGCATCTCTCCAACATCTACCATCTTGTCTGAGTCCCTTCCTTGCTTTCTGATCTATTGAAATGATCATGTGATTTTTGTCTTTGATTCTATAGATGTGTTGCATTACGTTCATGATTCATGTATGTTGAACCATCCTTGCATTCTTGCCATGAAACCACCTTGATTGTGGTATATGCTCTTTTTTAATGTGTTGTTGAATTCTGTTTGCAAGTGTTTTATTGAGCATTTTTGCATCCATCTTCATCTGGGAATTTTATCTATAGTTTTTTTTTTTCATGTCCTTATCCAGTTTTGGTATCAGGGTAATTCTGGCTTCATAGAGTGAGTTTGGAGTCATTCCTCCCATTTCCATTCTGCGGAATAGTTCGAGGAGTATTTGTGTTAGTACTTCATAAGGCCTGGGAGGACTCAGCAGTGAATCTGTGTGCTCCTGGACACACACTATTATACTTCAGTCATTGCTTTTATAGACCCATTTAGGTTCCTTATATCTCCTTGGTTTAATTTTGGTAGGTCATATATGTCTAGAAATTAATCCATTTCTTCCAGGCTTTCAAATTTGGGTCACCTATCTCTTTTTGTTGGCTTGGCTAAGGGTTTGTCAATCTTGTTTACCTCTTCAAAGAACCAACTCTTGGTTTCATTGATGCTTTGTTTTGTTTTTTGACTTCTTTCAGCTCTTTATAATTTCTTCCCTTCTGCTTTAAGATTCATCTCATTGCTTTTCTAAGATCTTGAGGTGCACCGTTAAATGATTTATTTGAGATTTCTCTGATTTTTCAAATGTAGGCACTCATAGCTATAAATTTGCCTCTTAGAACTGCCTTTACTGCACCCCACAGATTCTGTCTGGTAAGTGGTGTCTTAATGTTCACTTGATTCTAGGAAGTTTATTTTTTAAAATTTTCCCCCAGAGTAATTCAATGATTCACTAATTATTCAAAACTGTGTTGTTCATTCTCCATGTGTTTGTGTATTCTATTTTTATTCCACGATGATCTTACGTTAAGATGCAAAAGTTATTTTAATGTTTTGTGTTAATCAAGACTTATTTTGTAGCCTAAAATGTGATCCATTTGGAAGAAAGTGTGATGAGGTGCCAAGAATATACATTCCACAGCTGTGTGGAATACTCTCCAGATGTCTGTTATGTCCACTTGATCGACGGTGCAGCCTGACTGAAGTTTCTTTGTTCATTTTCTGTGTGGATAATCTACCTGGTGATGACAGCTAGATATTGAAATCTCCCGTTATTATTGTATCTGTCCCCTTACGTCCAGTAGTGTTTCATTTATGAAACTGGGTGCACTGACGATTGGTATGCATATATTTATAAGTGTTGTGTTTTCATTGATGTGTAGTGATCTTCTTTATATTTTCTGACATTTCGATCTGAAGGCTACTTTGTTAGACATGAATAGAGCTACGAGAGTTTGCTTTTAGATTCCTTTTGTTTGGTATATCATTTTCAATCCTTTTGCTTTCAGTTTGTGAGTGTCTTTGACGGTAAGGTTGTGTTTCTTGCAGACAATAGATAGTTGGCTCTTGTTTTTTAATCTGGTCCGATAGTCTGTGTCTTTTCATTGGAGAGTGAACATCATTTATATTGTGGGTTATTATAGAGAGATATGTGCCGATCCCTGTAATTTTGTTGGGTTTTTTTTTCCTGGTTGATTCAAGTGCTGTTTGTTCTTTACATTCTCCCTGATGCATCTTAGGGGTTTGCTAGTGCACTGAGTTGAACTTGTTTGATTCTTTCTGAATTCTCATTTGTTCATCGACTGCACTCATGGAATTTATTATTTTCTCAGCCCTTGTGATTGTGACTGTCCTTCTTCCTCACCTGTGTGTAGGATTCTTTTAAGTATCTCCTGCCATGCTGGAGAGTGCTTGTGTGTTGCTT
Source organism: Castor canadensis (assembly GCF_047511655.1). Taxonomy (NCBI): domain Eukaryota; kingdom Metazoa; phylum Chordata; class Mammalia; order Rodentia; family Castoridae; genus Castor; species Castor canadensis. Next base: position 1,852,520 of record NC_133395.1, on the reverse strand, counting down.
TAGCTTCTGCTTTTCCTGGAATGTCTTTATTTCTCCATTGATTTTAAAGGAGACAGTAATCTTGGGTAGCAATTCTTTACTCTCAGGGCTGGAAATACATTATTTCATGGTTCCTGGTTCTTAGGGTTTCTTCTGTGAGGTCTGCTATTATTCTGATAGGCTTGCCTTTGTAAGCAACTTGGCATTTCTCTCACAGCTTTTGATGTTCTTTCTTTGTTCTAGCCTCTTGGCATTTTAACTGTAATGTGGTATGGAGAGGTTCTATTCTGACCATGTGTATTTGGAGTTGTAAATGCCTCCTGTACTGGGACGTTCATATCTTTCTCTAGATTTGGGAAGGTTTTTGCTAAAGCTTCATTGAAGAAGTTTTCTATGCCTTTACTCTGTGTCTCAGCATTCTCTTCTACCCCACAGCTTAAGTTTGGTCTCTTGATCACTTCCCAGAAGTCTTGAAACTTGTGGTCATGATAGCTTATTTATTTCTGAATAAAATAATTCCTTGACCTTATCTTCAATCCCTGATAACATTTTCTACTCAATCTAGTCTATCAGCAATGCTTTCAACTGAGATTATTTGATTTATTGAGTTTTTCATTTCCAAGATTTCCATTAGTTTTTTTCCCCCCAGAATCTCAATTTTCTTGCTGAATTTCTCATCCAACTCAATGAATTTCTCATCTAGGTCTTGAATTGATTTCCTTATGTCACTCATGTGTGTGTTTGAATCTTCTTTGAGGTCATCAATCAATTTTAAAGCTAGGCTTTTGAATTCTTTAGCATTCCAACCATTCCAATATCTCTGGATTCAATTATGAGGAATTATAAATTTTTGTCAGAGTCATATTGCCTTGTTTTTCACATTTCTTATGTTTCTACATTGTGATCTGTGCATCTGTTGGGATGGATACCTCTTTCAGTTATTTTATGGGGATCTTCTTTTCAGGCAGCCTTCTCTTAGGGCCTCAATCCCAACTCCTATTCACAGGAGAGGAGAGAAAGCAGACAGCAGTGACAAAGACAAATCAAAAATAAACCAGATTGTTAAATGTAGTAAAAACAAATGGGGGCATCAGCTATGTCCCCAGTAAAGTTAGAAAAGAAAGGAGCCAGGATACTTGCAGGATAAACTAAGAATTTAAAAATTATTAAGGCTAAAAGTTTTAAGTAATAAAAAGGAGGTACTGGAAAATAAAAAAGAGAGAAGCTAGGTAGGAAAGAGAAAAAAGCATATGGGATGAAGGTATAAGGAATGATAATGACAGATAAATACAGAGTAAGACAAAATAAGAAGGAAAAAAAAGCCAGTCAATATTTCTTCCATCCTGGGGAGATAAAGATATATTCTCAGGCTTGTACTTTTGCAGTTTACTTGCTATGGAAGTCATTTTCTGTCTGATGTCTAAGCAGGTTAGACCAGAAAGGGATCCTTGCCAGGCTTAACCTCACTCTGCCTTTCCCACAGGAGGCATGTAGAGATGAATTCCTTCCAGAGCTTTTCCATATGCAGGCCCCTCACTGCAGCAAATTAAGGAATCACCCACAAGCTGCTCCCACCAACTGAGCCAGAAGACCCCTGGTTGGATTCACCCCACTCCCAACACGCACACTAGAGTTGCCATTGCCTCTGCCATTGTGGGCGTGGGCATGGGAAATTGGGAAATGCCTGAGACTGGTTGCATTCTCAACAAATGTCATCACTGCTCTGAGAGTATGGAAAGCAGTCAGCCCAGAAAAAGCAGAGTTGGCAGGGAAAGTCATATGGCTCTGTGTGCCCTTGCATGCCCTGGCCATGCCCTTCCCTATCTAGCCAACACACACACATACCCACTCATAGTCACACCCAGCTGGCTGCTTTCCTCTTTCCAGCGGTCAGGCTGAAATTTCCAAATGCATTTGCTCTGTTTCCTTCAGCAGCATGGCACAAACTTCCCCCCAAGTAGACCTATAACCATGAATCTTAGTCCAAGTCACACCAGTTTCCTGGGTGCACGCTCATTCCCAGAGTGGTCACTCACTTAGCCAGGGCACAGTGGGAGGTCTTTGGGGTTTAGAGATATAAAAATGCAGGGACTTCTGGTTTCATTGTAAGGCCTCTCTTAAGATTATTATCCACCACAGTGCCAGTGAGAAAGCTAGGATGTGCAAGGGACCCCTTCTCTGGCATTGCTGGCTGTGTGATTGCAATCTCCCACCTTAAGCTATACTTTTGCAGAGTGCCAGCCTGTTTACCTGTGCAGTTTGCTGAGGCTTTCCTTTTCTTTTTTGCTTACAGCTTTTCTTGGGATGGGGAATTCTCCCCTTCTCTGCTGTTTTGCCTACTGTCTTATGCTAAAGTCTGTTGTTCCTTTTACAAATCTAAAGTTTCATATTTCTGGTTTTCACCTGGTTGTGGTCTCCTATTCATTGTGGACCCCTCATGCCTTTCCACACCACTTACCTCCCCCTGCAGCACAAGCCTGATATTTTTGTTTCATATTCATGAAGGGGCAGCAAAGTGTGGAGTATCTCTAATCTGTCCATCTAGGATTTCCATATCCAGCCAAACCCTCAATGAAAATGGACATTAAATTCACTGTGCTCTACTTCCCAGGATCAATTCAATCCATCTTCTCTTTGTCTCCAGAACTACCACAACAGCCTGCTGGCCATGTGACCTCTCATATCGACCATCTTCAGTCTCTGCATCATAGGTCTGTTTGGAGTGAGTTGAGTTGTTCTGCTGTGCTTTTCATGCAACAGCATGGCCCTAGTCAGTGAAATTGGACTGTGCTATGGTTCCCATCCAGTAGTCTTCCATGCTGGACAAGGTGTGTATTTCTGAGACTAGAATACAAAGGTTCTTTGTCCATTTCTGCAACCTATTCCCTCACCGCCCCTTCTGGTTGCTCTCCTTCCAAACCTGTACACGCCATATCCATTCTCACAAAACACTCGAAGCTTGGACACAACATGTTGTTCCATATCTCTGTGCCTTGAGTATGATCTCTCCCACTTACCCCCTTGATGAACTCCAATTGATTCTCTAATTTTAATTTTTACAAATATTTACCAAGCATAAGGTTCTCTAGCATTTGTGCCAAGCCCAGAGTTCCCGACTCCCTCACCCCCTTCATCCTCCTCAGACACAGCCACTTCTGACTCCTTGTTCCAGTTCTTTGGGTATTTAGCTCTACATTTCTAAATAAAATGTTTGAATTTCTGCTTCTTGGATTTTATGTCTTAGGGACTGATTTTCTGAGCCCTCTATGGAAAGGTGAAGTAGCCCTTTCTCCACTTGCACCATCTTCCTGGCGTTAGAGGGCAGGCTTAACTTAGATGTGTTTACATTGCTAGGACTGCCCGAATGTTACCCACAGGTGATGCATGCAGAGTGCCACAATTGCCTTTCCCATCCTGCACAGGTCTCCAGGATTCAATACCTGTATCCATACCCCTTTGTTTCCTATGTTCTTATAACTAATTACAACCCAGGCCTTCTCTAATTACCTGATTCTCTCAATGCTTGAGGAAGCTCTGTTCAAGCCTCCATGCTCCTCCTGCATCAACTTGTTTCCTGATTTCCTCAGGACACAGAGGATTTCCTGGGGTCTCACCCACCACCTGAGATCCCTTTGTCTCTCTGGTCCTGTTTCCTGGACCACCTTTTTCCTCTTTCCTGATTCACTCTTTCTTTTTGCTGGAACAATTTTCTTCAGTAGCTTTCTGATAAAGTTTCCATTTGAGATAAGGTAATCCTTATTTTCTCAATTTTCATTTGAGATTTTTAATAGATATGGAAGTCCCAGAAGGAGATATGTCCATCCAGTATGGTGAGGCCATTTTTCTCTTGTCCTCTAGCTCCCTCTGTCATGGTTGAGAAGCTGATATTCTGGTCCTCTGTATGAGACCTCATTTCTTTTCTCTCATATTGTAGAACTCTTCAGTGTGAGACCCTGACATTCTTCCTTGTTCTTGCTGGACTTCCTCAATTTGGAGACTCATGTCTCTGCACTTTTCTGGAATTACTGAGGGTTTCCTCTTCTTTGTTTTCTCTGCTGCCTCCTTCTAGAACTCCTGTTATTTGAACACTGCAACTCCTGAACTAATTCTATAATACTATCTTTCCTTTCTCTTTCTAAATTCCCATTTTTTTCTCTTTGTGTTTTGGCTCAACTTTCTGAGAGGTTTACTTCCCTTTATCATAGTCTTACTTTTGAGCTTTCACTTTCTGTCATCATGTATTTAGTGTCAGTTTTGTTCTCTGACTAGTCTCTTTGCATAGCCTTCTGTTCTTGTTTCTTGTTTCATCTCTTATCTCCTTAGAGATGTTAACAATAGTTTCTGCAAGTTTGTTTCTTCCTGTGTGGCCTCTGATCTGTCTAAGTTCATGTCTTCCTACTTGTCGTTTTTCTCTCTTCATTTCATACTGGAGCTGTTGCTTGTATGTCAGATATTACCTGGTGCCTTTATTGTATGTGAGAAGGAAGCACTGGAAAGTTGAAAGGGTAGCTAGAAGCTCCAGGCATGTGGTGCATTGGTGGCTGTGGGACTTACTGTAGGAAAGTTAACTGTCCCTCTATGTTGAAGATCTTTGATGCCAGTATATTTAGGTCTTTTTTCTTTATCCAATAAGATTGTCCAGTCCCCCATCCGGACTTGAAAGGCCTGACGGCTCCTATTCTAAGGGCCGAGCAATTTTGCTGAGCACCAGCACTCAGCAAACTATGGAAGACTAAGTAAGACTATGATAAAGAGGAACTAAGTGCACCTGCCACGTACTTCCTGTTTTCAATGTTGTGCAGCTGCCGGCTCTACTCACTGGAGGGCTGAGACCATGGTGGAGCAAAGGATATCTACCATCTGCTTGAGGTGGGATGGGATCTGGGTCTAAGGTCACTCCAAAAGGAGACTCATGCTTTTCATATGCACTTACCTGTCCTCAGCATGCCCAGCCCTGTGCTGGCAGCCACTGATCTGTCCTGTAATGTCAGGTGCTCCATGCTCTCCCCTAGCAGACCAGAGTCTGTTCTTCCAAATCCATTGCCAATTGACCATGTACTTACCAGTTTCCAAAACTGCCATGGCTCTCTCTTCTCCTCTATTCTGTCTCCTGGTTGGGTTGGATCTTTAAAAGAAGCTCTGTGCTGTCTGTCTGGTGGGGATTGAAGGCATGATCCAATCTGCTGTCCTCATAGGGACAAAGCACAAACCGTGCTGAGATCCCTTTCCAGGTCTCTGCCAACCACTTTGCGAAACTGATCTCTGCCCAGGTCGCCAATCATCTGTTCTCATGCCATCCAGGCCACATCACCAAGTGGATAGAATGCCCAATGCTGAACATTCAATTATTCATCCACTTATCAAACATTTATGGAATTCAACAGTAATTGAGACATGGCTAGTGATGTCAGAGGCCCACCTGGTTTCACAGGTTTGTGAATGGAAGCAGATATAAATACGTAATTCAAATAACTCACACATACATCAATGTATGTGTGTATGTTTGCATAAATATATATAAAATATATGGCAATCCATAACATTTTTATAATAAACCTTACATTCTCTCAAAATGTTGACCCCATTTCCAAAAGCATAGGTGCTGTTGCCTGGAAACTTACCTCTGTTGTAATAGTTACCAGCTTGTCAAAGGGGAAGAAACTTTTCCCCGAGTCCCTGAAACGCCCAGTGAGAAACACATGTGCTGTTGCTCATTAACCCATTGGTTGTATGAGAATAAGTGGGTACATGTGTCAGTCAAGGCTAAGTCTGTCTTTATGAAACTGTGTGTGCATGGAGGTCATATCTGCATCATCTCTCCCCCATAGTTCCATGTACACAGTTTTCCCCCTCTGCAGAGTACATACTAAATATTGAACAGGTATTGAACAGAACAGATATGAATGAACAGATGTGGATGGACAGGTAATGGATAAATAGATGGATGGGTAGATGGGTGAATAATGGGTGAATGAACATACAGATTTTGAAATTGAACTAAGGATGTCAAAACATGGGTAGTTTTTGAAAATTAAATAACACGGTACACGAAAAAACTCTTAAAGGATGCATACGTTAAGGTATTATTATTGTTGTCTCAGAGACATTAGGAAGTGTCATCAAGATCTTTGTACTCATGGATGTTGAGTTTTGGCATGGTGACATAGACCAGTCACCTAATGATCTGTGTGCACTGTCCATCTTTCCTCATCTGGACCTCAGGTACAAGAAGTGGGAACCTGACCAATGCACTACCCACTCTTTTATCCAAACAGCTGAAGTTTTATCAGGAAGAAAGCACTTAGGAAAATCAGAATTTTATTATGGACCATATTTATATGGTACTCATATATGTCTGACATTTTCACTTTAGCTTCCAAATCCATCTTTTCTGAAGGATTTCTAAAGGGAAAAAACAAGGATCATGAGAAACCCTAGGCAATTTCTAGTGTTGAAATTACAGACTTGAATTAACCGAGGGAGGGATGAGGAGTTTTATTATTTATCATACATTTAATGTCCACAACAGTGGTTCTCAATGGGGATAGGGGTCTCCCCAGGGAAAATTTGGCAAAATTTGGAGCAATTTTGATGGGCATCTCTGGGGGAGGTTCTTCTAGTCACTAACAGGTACAGAATAGGGCTGCTGTCACCACCGTGCTCCACACAGGACACACCTACCCAGATAGGCACACAACAAAGAGCCAACTGGCCCAAAGAATCAAAATTCTGGTGGTGAGAAGCCCTGGTTTAGATGCAGCAGCAATGATGAAGGGCAGGAAAGGATCAGGAACCACAGGAAAGCGGAAGGCTTAGGTGAGAAGGCGGCATCCCTGAAGAGTTAACCTACCCTTCCTCAGGGCACCTCCTGAGCACTTGCTCACTAATGTGGAGCAGGTATGTCCTCTTGCCTGAGTAGAATCTGGAGTCACAAAAGGCCACTTTGGGAGAGAAGGCAGCAGGAGCTACCTTGTCACTAGTCCTCTCTGGAAGAGAATCCCAGGCTCTTTTTCTTTGGCCATCTCATATCTCTAAGGCTGCAAGTTTGCTTAAACCTGACTTTCTGAGCAAAGAAAATTGCTGTGACCACTAAGTGGTAAATAACCTTCTCTCAGGATCACCACTGCCACTAACGCCCACTCTGTCCAGGAATTTGAGTGAAATTCTGGGATCCTAACCATGAAGAAAAAAATGTCCAGTCCTTACCAAGCACCTAAAGTCAGAATAAAATTGTGCGTGGCGGAGGGAGGCTCAGGAACCCACGGGCATGTGGAAGAAAGGGGCTATCCCTTTAATTGCCTATTTAATGTCCTATCTCTTTCTTCTGGCCTCTTTTTTTTTTTTTTTTGCCTCAAAGAGAAAAAAAAAAAAAACAGAAAGGTTAATCTAACTATACATTTTAAGCTTTTAAAGGCTCCATTACAGGACTTATTATGCTAAAAGAAACACACCTGGCATGCTCCAGCCTCTAAATGTACCAGCCATGCATGTAATGACTCACTTAAACACCACGGCCAGAATTTCTTCCCGTGGTTTCTATGTAAATTGGATGTTTCACAATTACTATAATATGTGTGAAATCCCACTTATTATTTCCTTTAACATGGAAACTTTTATCACTTAACTCACTGGACAGAATATTTGAACCATTTGCAATCATTAGAGCATTTTTGTTTGGTCAAACCCTTGTGGGATTATGCTTTGGAAAAGACAGAGTGAATTATATTCATTGCAAGAAAACAGCAATTTTAAATATATAAGGGGCACCAGGCAAATGTTCATTTTAGTGCAAATTCAGTATTATGTCTTACTGCTTTTGCAGCAGGGTAAGCCTTTTATCTTTAAGCAATTTATAAAAGCCAGCATGTTCTAGGGATGAGGCACATGGGGGAAGATCAAACTGATAGATATATAGGTTCTTTGGAGCCAGAGGACCCACGATAGAGTTGGGATTTGAGGTAATACCTTTTCACTTTGGGAGTTTTTCCTTGTGATCCTGGGGGAGGTCACAGAACGCTTACTTACTGATGTTGTCAAGTGGCAGCACAGAATGTTCCCCCCACCCCAGTCCCTTTCTGTGTCCTCTGCCTGGGCGGAGGCTCAGGCTGGCTCAGGAGGTGAGTGGGCTGACATGGGACATGGCCTCTCATGGAAGCAGCACATTCACCTGGACTTCCACGGACCAGCTGGCTGCTAATGCGTCTCACCTCAAAGAACAGCAAGTTTTCTCAAATAGATTTGAGAACAAAAACTAAAATCAGGAAAAAATGCAAGGCACTATTACTTATTAACTGATTTCTTCTTTGTGTCAAGCTCTGTGGAAAACCCTAGATTGTGACACAAACACTCCAGTTCAGGCTCAGTATTTTTGGGAGTGTCTTTTCTACTTAGGTCACTTACAATGCTGGGACAAACAGCAACTAAATGCGGCTTTGTGTAGCTACCCCCTGGATTTTAGCTCGAAGTGGAGGAATGTTTGTAATTAATGATGGGGAAATTAAATTTAGACCTTGGTTAATGTCTGATCATATAAACATCTGCATTGCTGGAGCAGGTTCATTTTATTTTTTGTATTTCTGTGCCATTTTAAAATGAGGTAATTTGGTATGAGATTTATCTCCCAGTCTGGTTCTCCTAACTTTTAACACAGACAAGCTGAAAACTTTCAGTTCTCTTGAAAGCACAGACAGATGGAATGAAAATTAATTTTATTTGTACTTTACCAGGATTTTTTTTCCAGCTGCGTCCCTCAGAAGATTTATTTACATTCCCCCAGAAATCAAAAACAAAGTGGTTGTCATTTCTCTATTAATGCAATGTTATTTCACATTTTGATAGCAATCATTTCAGACACACATAAGAAATTAAAGTATGCTGTGTGGCACATAAATCCACAGCTGCGTGTGTGGGTGTGTTTACATATGTAAGAGAGAGAGAGAGAGAGAAACAGACAGAGCCCTAGAGAAGTACAGTTAGTGACATTGTGCTTTTTCCTGTGGACGTTAGCTTACCTAGGCTAAATATTGAGTCTGTATCGACACTTCATCATTTATTTGCAGGTGGACGGAAAATGGGTCAAGTGATTAACTTTGCCTTAGATATAGATTTTGGATTGAAAATAAAAGATGGAGTCTGAAATTCAAATTCACACCATGTTCACATGGACAGTGAAGAAAGGCCCTCGGTGGTGCTGCATCTGCACCTCAGCCCACAAGAAGCAGTCCCTGTCCCCAACCGCAATCTGCCAGGTGGGAACCCAGAGCCGACACTGGCAGTGCTGGACACGGCTGGTGGCCATGCAGCCTTGGGATAAAGGACACACACACGTGCATGTAAACACACAGACATACACATGCGTGCATACACACAGAGATTAATTTGGGGCTGTGGTGCAAGTGACTGGCAGAAGCAGGAGCTCCGGGTGAAACACTCTCGGGTTAGCTGAAACAGAAGGTGCTCACATTGCTCACGGGTCCCCTGGGCTGCTCCTGCAAATGAATTCTTCCCAGACACTCAGACTGTATGTAGACTTCTAAATAGATGTAGCTACCCGGCGAGAATCGCAGAAAGAAACCTGAGGTGGACACTATGCACCCCCTTCCTGGTGGATTATTGGAAGGGACTCTTTTATAAATCTCACATTGATAATGTATTCGTATACAGCAGAGGGAAACCCAGTGCATTTCTGATTTCTGTCTTGCGCCCGCGTGTTTTCAAAGGCCTCCTATAGTTAACATTATAATATAGTTAGTCGCTACAAATCATCGGGTGATTATAGGAAAGCCGTCAGCTCTGCTCGCGCTCTGAAAAGGCTGCTGCAAATAGCTTCTCTCTTTGCCATGGAGACTGGGGTCTGTTTTTACGGTTACTCTGGAAACCGGAGCCTTTCTGTTGTTAGTTCTTTTCAGTTACTTTAGCTATTAAACCCTCCGCTTGAGACAAAAGGAAGGAGGGACGCAGACTTCCGTGGAGAGAAATCTCTGCGTGCAGAGGACCCAGGAATGACAGCATGTCTGCGGGGCTGCTGACCCGGCTGCCAGGGAGGTGGCCGTGCTGGGTGGGGGGCCACCTCTGAGCCTCCAAGCTCTCCCTTCCCCACCCCAGACTCCAGGCCTGCACCTGGTTGCTGGGGTGCTCACGCTGGCCCCCCCTCCCTGCTGTGGTCCCACGGCCCTCTTGCGCAGGGGGACACAACAGGTTTTACCAGGAAGCCGGGTTTAGTGGATTGAGATTGCTACAATTTGAGAACCCTGAAAACAACGTGATTGTTTTATAATGCAAATTCACTGTGGGAGATACGTGCATTTTTTTTTTAAGACATTGGTGCCAAAATCTTTAACATCCTCCCCATCGTGGTAGTAGAACCAGCAACCTAAAAGGAGGAAGAACCTTGTGGAGTCAGATACTTTACAGAGCAATGGGGAAGTAATCTGGAAGGTGGAGGCACAGAGAGAATCCTGGGTGACCTGCAAACCCTGCAGCTTCTGCACCCTTCTGATTTTCCTTCTCCTCCAAACAACGCTTTGCTTCTGAGCTTTGGTACAGTTTTGTCCTAGCCGGCATTCACATCCGGCTCACTTTTGGGTTACATTGTTCTCCTGCCAAGGAAAAGGAATTCTTTTTCCTGGAAGAAGCAGCAGATTAAACAGTCCCCACAGAGCAGGCTTCCCAGGGGTGCAGTCGGCCAATCCTCAACGTGGCCTCACCAACCCCACTGATTGCTGTAGCCCACCCGGGAAACTACTTTCAGGTGGCAAAGTATTCAGTTACTTTCATTTGAATTATTAAATGTGTCGTCCCCAAGTCGCCATTATTACTTTCCGTCCACCCGCCCATCACTAAGGGCTCTGTCCTGTGGATGGAGTTAAAACTAACATGCTTTCTTTTAAAAGTGGCAACCAAATTAATGACAGTTGATACTTGTTAGCAAGAAGCAACATTAAGAAGGAAGAGGAAAAAAGCAAGCACTGTCTTTTTAATACACTCACTGCTGTTCAGTGGTGTTGATTATTTTGTATTAAGCGTAGGTATTGAGATGGCGACCAGGCTGGACTTCCCTGTCCAGTCTGCCTTCAGCCAAACAAGTGTTTCTACAAGGTGACATGGGGACCAGACCACAGCCTCCTAGGGTCTGCATAGGGGCTGCCGGAGCACCGAGAACCTTTCTGCCTCTCATTATGCCAAACAGCAACCACAGAGAGAAGAGCAGGAATGCTCCACTCACCAGCCTGGAAGGCTACTGGCTGCCACAGTCAGCAGTCTTCATGGTGGCAAGTCTTCTGGGTGACCCTTACCCTAAGGTGTTTTTGAAAATAAGTCGGAATGGTACCATCCCTGGGTAGGAAGCTAGCAGGATTTATTTGAGTGATCCTGATACAATTTCAGCCTAAATCTAAATCACATTGATTTTTCTCTGATCGAAGATTATGACTAGTAAATGTAGTGTAGCCTTCCACTACATTTCAACTCATCTTTACAGAGAATCCCCAGCAAAAAAACCGCCATTACGAATATTCTAGCAATCAGGAAATTCACTTTGGCTGTGGAAAAAATTATGAGTATGAGAAGACTAACCGAGCCTTCCTCTGACCCCCCCAACTTCTGTTGTCATTTGTCATCTGGACACTGTCATTCATTTGGTTATTCCAAAGACATCTGTTGAGTGTCTCAGCATGCTGGGTCCTTTTTCAGGAGCTAGGAAGAGTTTCCTGGATGTATGGGAACTGCTCTTTAGAGATGCCATACCTCTGGGACCCTCTTTGGTCAGCTCAGCCTTACATGAGGCAGTGGAAATGAGATTGACCCAGGCAGGCTGCACCAGTTATGGGTTCCCCTTCTCTTCCTGTTGTCTTTGGTCAAGCAGGAGACGAGACTCCCAAGGAGTATGCACAAGCTGCCTTGTTAGGTTGGGCAGCTCTGGTTTTTGTTTTTATTTTTTTCCTGGTCTATATGTTGCATTTTGTACTGGACGTCATGTGAACTGTGGCTTTGGGTTCATGGCTCATTCTGTACATTTTCACCTTGATATTTTACCAGATAGCCTTCGGGGTATCCCCTTTGTGTGGGCCTTGTTATTAAAACTATAATAGAATTTTGGCTGACTAGGAGTGAATTTGTATGTTGTGTAACTTTGTCAAAGTGCAGTGTTTCCCTAAGCAAAAAATATGTGGGTGCTTTGGAGACAATTATTTAATTTGGATTTTTTATTATTGTTTGGAAATGCTTCTTCAATGTGAATGTCCTTTGCGTAATGTCAGATGCAACTCCAGAGGCTTCTGTATTAATCCTTGCCATATTTTTTAATGAATTGCTATGTTAAAGTGAGCTATTACGCCTTTGTAACTAGAGTTTTCTGAACAGTAACTTGTCATCTATCAGTCCAAAGTCCAAATTCATGCACTAAATTTCCACTAAATCTAATTTTCCTTTAAGAGGGCTCGGTGTGAGTGCTCAGCAATGCCTCAGACACGGGCTATGCTGTGCCAGGTTCTAAGGCCCATGCTCTCCCTCTGCGATGCTTTTCTTGGTTAATACAGAGGAAGTTAGTTTTTCCTACTCATTCACTCACAGGAGTATTGTCTGAAAGGCTCTCTTGACAACTGTGTGTTGTCAGTATCTTTACTATAATATGCTATAACATATAAAGAATAAATAATATTTTTCATTTTTCTCTCCTTATTAATACATAGTAATTGTATGGAGGGGTTTCATTGAGCTATTTCATTGTGAGGTATTGTGCTATACAGGCATATAACGTACTTTGATTAAATTCACCCCCTTGAGGATTTTCTCTAAATTTTATTGTGATTTCAGTTCTCATTGGTTCATGGTGTCATCTCCAACTGGACCAGACTCCCTGTGGACCAGGTTCATGCTCTAAACACTCCCAAGTCTCCTTCCCCTCCTGTGCCTGCTTTCCATCATGGCTGGCACATGGTGCCCTGCCCTGTCCTGCCCTGCTCAGGTGTGAGTTGAGTCATCCATGCTAGCTGACGCACGTGTCTGAATCAAAGCCATTTCCAACTGTAGAGGACAATAGGTAGGAACCGTAGCCCAGCCTTTCCCTATGGATGTATCAACACAAATCATATCCGCTTGTATTTTATGATCCATAAAATTGAGAGGAACTTCTGTCTCATCTGAGCATGAGAGGTGACCAGTTGGCTGGCAGGACGACTTGAAGCAGAATGTGCTAGGGGGAGACCTAGAAACACGGCAGGCAGGCCCCACCCTTGTAGAATGAGCAGCAAGCACTGGCCCCAGGACTGCCTGCTTGTGAGCGACCTCTGTGCCAGCATTTCCCTTTGGGGACAGCACCTGGTCCTTGTCCCTGTTTCCACCCCCTGGCCCTGCAGTGCCGATGCTGGTATTGAGTGGAGGTCTGCTCCATCTGGCAAGCTGTGCCTTGTTGAGGGGACCCCAGATCGTGGGATACCCAGCACCTTGCATAGCAGGCTTGATCTGCAATGGGTGGAGAGATGGCAGGTTTTGAAGATCTTTGATTTCAGTTGCATATTAAATAATATTATGCTCTCTGGGACAATAGGGCTTTTTGGAAAATGTAGGCACAGTTTATAGAAAATTTTTTCCATTAGATTTTAATAGAGTCCTGCATTTTCTCCTGGCTTTATAACGTGGGCAAAATATATCAGAAATGTATGAAGTGAATGAATGACTGTGAAAGAGGCAGATGTGCAGGATTAATCTGTATATTTTTATGCAAAGGACATTTTATGCCAGGACAGACAATAAACACATCCTTTCCCTCCTCTCTAGTCTATTATCTGAATAGCTTCAGTACCCAGAAATTGTGAGCAGTAATAGGTTGGTGAATTTAGCGGTTTACTCATTTGTCTGTTGGAGCCATAGACAATTGTTAGGGGGAGGCATGTGGGGAATTGCCTTTGATGATTTTGTAAATACTTTGTTTATGTAAGTTTTATTTATTTGTGAAAAAAAAGTACACAGTTTTCCAAGAGCCTCTTTTAGGTCAGAATCACTAGAAAAGAAATGCCAGGTTATGGTTCAAAGGTCAGTTTCCAAAGGAACCATTATTCCAGTCATGCTGAGTGTGTCGGGGGATGGGATTGAGTTTGCTCACTATTTTGTCATCTGAGTATTTTGCTGTTGGTGTAGAAAAATCCCAACTTTGGTCTCAATATGTCTGTGTCTCTTTGGCTTTTCACTTTACTGCATGCTTTTGGGCCTCTTTTTCCTGAGGTCCAACATGCATCTCCTTAATCACCAGTGCACATACGCACACACTTCCCCACATGGAAAAGGACGCTCAGCAACCTGCATTGAGCAGGAGCTGCGGGCCAGGGCTGGTGAATGTTCCATGACTGCGTCTGTGGCCCTGGAGTTGTGAAGGCAGGGCTGTGTCTGCAGGGCCACTCAGGGATGGGGGTTTGCATTAGCCCACCCCTCAAGTGCCAATCAAGCAGGAACAGGGCAGGGGAGCACACCTGCTCCCCAGAGCGCAGGGCATGCACTTGACGAGACTGAGTGGGTCCAGGGTCCCTTCCCACAATTAAAAAGTAAAGCCAGATGAAGAGGCTGGGTGATGCTAACAAAGTCTAGGTAATGGGGATATTTCAATTACAGCTATTTTATTTGGATGGCAGCCGCGGTGCTCCACGCGACGCTTTGAAAAGGACAAAGAGTTTCCCTTGTGTTTACACTTTTTATTACTCCATAGGATTAGGTCTGTTGCACACACAGAAGAGGAATTCATTTTATTGTACACAAATCAGCTACTTAAAGTAAATTGAGATATATAGAATTTACCAATGAAATGAGTGATTTGATGTGAATAAAGAGATGGTGTGCGGTAAATGAACACTGACAGCCAAATGGGGGGGACATTGACAGAGCACTGTAATCACTCCCAACATCCACTGAAGTTATTGATCCAGACGCTCTATAATCCCCTTCACATAACACAAGCAATTTCATATAATACCTGTAATAACGGTGCATTCAAACTCAAGTAGCCATCTGAAGCATTGTATCTAATGGTGAGGCAGGCCTCTGCTGAGTAAGTGTAACAGCTAGAACGCAAAGCACCACGCCTCTCGCCTTTCATAGGTAACAGCCTCCGATAAGAGCCAGTTGCGAAGATAAACAGTTCCTGACGCCAGAGAAATGAGCTATTAATTGCTGGCTTGCTAAATATGTCGTAAAAGACAGTGAGCAGTGGGCACAACACGGAGAGAATGGGACCGGATTTGGGGGTTGATAAACTTCTCGGGTTATCCACACGCTGCTATCTGATGTTAATTACAACAGAGGGGCGACAGCTGACAGGCATTTAGCTGCTGGGTCATTACCTCCTTCCCAGGTGTTTTTCCCATGCAACGTTCCCCCAGTTTTACAAGCTCCTTCCCGCGCTGATGGATTATTTCGCAGCCTTATCAAAGCTTTGCCAGTTCCTCATTAATATATAGAGCGAGTTGCACTGTTCTATATATCATTGTCTTCCTCGTGGGGAGGGCCAATCAGTCAGCTGTTATCAACCAGTCAGCAGAAGGCAGCAATCAGACCTGCTGGCAGAGAATCATGGGAGAGCCAGGGAGGTTAAATGAGGCTGACAGTCGTGATAATGGTGATTATACTATAAATTAAGATGTGATGATAAAAGAGAATAAAAGACACAATCTGAAGCAATATTTGGTTTAACACGTCTCTCTTTCTCGTTACTGTGAAATGGCTGTAACATTTATCACACCGAACAAGAATGGACGTTCAACGACCGTGATAAAATGGACCAGCATTAGACTGAGAATCCAACAAGTCGTGATTACAATGTCAGGCACTTTTCCACTGGTGGAGAAAAAACGGGAGATAGAGCACATGTTATAATCATTCATGCATTATTCTGTAGAATGAAAAGAAAATAGATCTATTTTAGAATGTCTTTCAGCCTTCTAGATGGAAAACCAAAGGAAACAGTTAATACGTTCTTCTGCTTCCAAGATCATTTTTATCAATGAAACAATAGGAAGTTAAGTGATCGCTCCTCCCATCATGGCTTCGTCCTGCAAATGCATGTTTGTTAGTAGCTGATTCAGACTGCACAAGGGAGCTCCCTGAGTGTCTCGTGCCCTGCTGGATTTTGAAAGAGAGGCAGCTAAAAAATCCACCAAATAGTCCCGTGTGTGACTCCGTGCGCTTACAGGCTCCTGCGTTTATGGCTCACAATAAAACAAAAGTGAGTGACAGTTTACTTTGCTTTCAAAAATTAAGAAGAGAAATAACAGACACAGCTGGGTGGGGGGATTAAGCTGCCTTGGCAAACGTATGTCTTCAGGTACAGAGACTGGAACTGTTAAAACCTAAAGCGAGATTTTTGACAGCTCCGTGGAAGAAGATGAAAAATGGCTCCTGTTCTGCATATACTCACATGTTGAATCTCACTTTTCCAACCTTTAAGCTTTCTTAATGTCTGCTGGCGACATGCAAAGATTTCACAGGACTCATAGAAACCCTAAGTATGAAATATCTCCACGATGGGCCAGCGGACATATAATATAAACTGTTAATCCCACAGTTAAATTTGCATCTTCAGAAAGGACAAAGTGGATTTTTAGTTTGTTTTCAATTTCCTAATCAAATCAGGAATGGAGTAAAAGGAAATTCCTTAGTTCTCATTCCCCACCTCTGACAGTTTATCTTTTAGCTAGGAAAGAAAAAAAATACTACCGTTGACAATAATTCCTTGTGTTTAAATTTCAGAGCTGAGAAACCGGGTGAATAAAAAGTTTAGCGCTTTGCTTGTATCTGGGATTGACAGGCTCAAAGGCTCTCGGTTTGGAATTTTTTTCTTTGCAATTAAATTTTGTTCAGTTAAGCCAGGGCTTCTTAACCTCAGCACTATTGACAATTCTAAGTGGGAGGCAGGGAGCTGTCCTATGCATTGCTGGCTGTTCGTCTGGCTCTGTGCACCAGTTGCCAGTTGCACCACCCCCTCTCCAGTGTGACAACCCAAAGGTCTCCATGCACTGACATTGTCCCCTGGGGGGACTGAATTGTCTCCAGTTGTGATCTATTGATTTAAACCGATATGGTCAGCATATAGCTAAACTGACATTACTAGCTATTGCTCCAGGAAGTCTTCCCGATAAAGTAGCTGGTTCAACCGAAATGAATCCACACATAGAGAACAACCACACTGGGATAGGGTGTAAGCTGCCCGGGGGCCAAGGCACTTTAAGATCGCACAGCTACCACCTGGTTGCTACTGCTCAGCAGAAGAGTGACAAGTGAGTGTGATTGTTTATCGAGATGCAAGAGGAGGTCACAGGGCTTAGTTTATGAACTTGTCAGTTTGTTCATGACTCTTAGGTGAATGTGCTGTGGCTCAGAAGTCCATCCTTAGGTGGAATCAGAGAGCAGTGCTAGAGCTCAAAGAAGGGCCCAGGACACATTCCAGCATTTGAGACAAAATGCGTTTCTTGTACCTGTGCTCATCGGAACAGATGATCCATCTTCATGTGTGGTGTGTCTCTCACACATTTGTCATGCGGTCGCATATTTTATGCATGAACAAGCATTGCTGTTTTGCTTGGAGACCTGTTATTGCTTCAGAATCACATTTCTACCATCTTTATGAAGATGGTGATGGTGTTTGCCCATTTATCCTCCCAGCCATCAGAAATGCATGCAGATTTTATTAAACAAGCAGGGCTTTTTTGCTGGAGCTCCCTGGCAGGCCAAGTGCACCGCCAGGGCTCAGTCTGAGGACAGAGGGCAAAAACCCTCTGAATCGGAGCTATTTTGAGAGGGCAGCCCTCTTCTAAGATGTGCCCTCTGGTCAGGAGCAAGAGAATCTGGAATGTGGGGGATGCTCTCTTTTGGGGCATTCCAGTGGGTGTTGGGGGCTGGTCTGAGAAGCAGACCTCCCTATGTGACTTAGTTCAAGGTCATCATGGCTGATTTACACATGCGCAGAGGATAGAGAATGACTTGTCAAGCCCTGAAGGTGTGGGACCCGAGTGATGAGGACGAAAACGGTCCTCTTATTTTTGCAAGCAGCTGTAGTCAGAGCTGCTGGGCCCCCAGCACAGCCAGTGAGAGTGGTGGCCCTGGCGGCCACTTGTGCTCCGGGAGACTCCTGAGTCCCCTCAGTTCATTTTTAGTTTTGTATGTGGATACTCAGTTTAGCATTCGGCGGTTGGTTCTAATTTTGGCACATACGCCACAGGCAGGGAAATATCTTGTTCCTCAGTCCTTTTATTAACTTTGTTTTGTTTGGGGCCCAGCTCCACACTGCCTCTGGATAATCACAGCTGCACAGGTGGCTCCCAAGGGTAAATGAGAGGCTCTCCACGGGCCCTGCTCCCTGCAGAAATGATTTGTACCTCGGGATGATTGTCACTAACAGAAAATGAGAACCAGGGACATTCAATGCAAAGTAATGTGTGCTGTACAATTACTGGATTAATAATTTTATTCCATTACTGTGTGAGGAGAGGGACATCAGCCTGAAGATCTGCAATTCTAGTATATTTCTAAGCGTCTGTTAAAAGAGTGAGCAAGGGTCAGGAAACTTAATTATGCTATAACTAGATAGAAATTGCCAAGTGATAAAAAGAAACATCCAGGCAGATTCAGCAGGAAATTACAGCCTTAATAATATAGCATAATGCCTACTTCTATACAATTATTGCAGAGACCCTGAATGGTTCAGAATAACAGGCTTAGGTTTCTAGTAACTACAAAAATCCCACAGAAAATGACATTTCCCATCTTGCTGTAAATATTTTTTTTCAAAAAAATAAATAACATTAGTTTTCAATGATCAAAGATCTTATATTTATTCCAGACCAGACACTACGGCCATGTTGACATTTTGGAGCAATGAGGGCATTGAATTCGAAGGGGAGGAATTTAAATGTAAAATTAAATTTCTGGCATCCTATGGAAACAAATTGTGTACTCCATTTAGTCTTTCAGGGGAAAAACAAGACAAAACAGCATTCAGGTTTAAGCCCCAAGGAACTCTAGTAAACTGTGGCACATCCCGTCCCCACGCCCACACGTGGAGGGTATTGTGGAGGCACAGGGTCAAAGGTGAGGGCTGTGATATTAAAAAATAGGGAAGCTTGTCAGCTTTCCATGTCCAGAAGGGAGGACTTTCTAAGGACCGAGGTAAGCAGGATCTGAAATGAAGTTGTTCCATTTTGCAAATGTGACATGCCACTTTAAACATCAGAGTGTCGCCACTCACAGACCACCGCATGTGCTTCCACTACCCTCCTCCTCTCTTTGGCCCTTTCTTCCTCCTTCTGTGGGAGGGAAAAGTCGCTCCAGGGCTGGCCCAGGAGAGCCCAAGGTTTCATTTTGCATTCTGAGGACGCAGATTAATCAGCAGCTCCTGTACCCAGAGATGGCCACTCTGCCCAGAAGTCTGCCTATCTGCATGCTGCTGGGCTTCTCCGAGTTTAATTTCCTACAGGAACTGATATTAATCACCCTGTTTAAACAGAGGGGATTTGGGGT
Source organism: Castor canadensis (assembly GCF_047511655.1). Lineage (NCBI taxonomy): Eukaryota > Metazoa > Chordata > Mammalia > Rodentia > Castoridae > Castor > Castor canadensis. The sequence continues at coordinate 1,833,041 of NC_133395.1, read as the reverse complement.
CTATACAAATGTGACATTTTCTTCTTATAGAACTTGCACAATATTTTCCCTTAATATATTTTTTTTTTCCGATTTAAAGGGACAGCAGTCTTAGTAGCCTAATCCTAAATCATTGTTGCATTTTATTTGTATTTTGTGCTGATTATTTGAACGGTCACAGTGAACTTGGATCCCACTTTTATCACTTGAACAAAATGCCAAATAGATTTGGAAATAAGAAACCCCTGCTTCTCACCCACGGGGACTCAGCTCGTCTGGAAGGTGCCTGTTATCTCTCGGGTTAGAGCCCCGAAGGCACTCAGGCTGGAAGGACATCCTCACTGCTCTACCCCGTGCATTCTGCGTCGGGAAGTACATTCATCAGCTGTCGGCACCTCTGCCAGCAGTATTTGGCATAGTTTATTCTGACAGCTTGCAGTACAATGGTGGCTGAGGAAGAAACAGGAGACAGACGAGCAACGTGGTTAAAAAAATGCACCGGTGTGCGTTGGAAAGCCGTGCCAGCTGGAAGGAGGGCCCCGGCAGCCTTCTCGCCCAGATTCCCGGCTCTCCCGAAAGCAGCAGCCCAGGCCAGGGTTTTGTTTAGACCCGTGCCCAGCTGCAGAGGTTAATTTGGGTTGGCATTTGGGCCACCATGAGCCTGGGGAAGGTGTGACAGGGGAGCAGAGAAATATTGCAAGAGCCTTACAGTCCTGTGCTCTGCCCCCTCCAGTTCTGGGGTTCCCAGGACCCCTGCCCTCTGCAAGACACCTGAGCCCCACGGCCTGAAGAGTGTACCCCTCTCAGAGGACCACACCTGTTTTTTTGACTCTTCACATTTTTTGTGCTGTGGTTAGCCATAGGCCGTGTGCACAGCAGCTCCAAGGTATGTGGGGGGGTGGGCATTGCCACTTACTGCCAGCAGGGCAGACAAGGCATGTCAACCCAGCAGGTTGTAAGCCAGGCTCACTTGTGGGCAGGTGAGACCACTCACAATTAAACCAAAACCAAAAGACCTGGTACTTTTTTCTTGCTCAACAGCTCCTTAAATTGCTTCTTGCCTCTCAGTTGAAACCGGAGCTGGTTTTAGAGGCGATGGCCTGGGAAGACAGTGAGTGGAGGCTTGATCCAAAGGCGAAGGCCGCTGTCCTCTGTCCTCGCTGTGGCTGAAGCAGTGAGGTGACGGGTATTCCTGTCATTCTTCCTCAACACCTAAGCTGCTGTATTTTCTTTGCCCATTGTAAATCACAAGGGTTTCACTCCAGGCAAGTAGCAGCTTAGATTGTTTATCTGTCTGTGCTAATAGCATTTTATTTGAAGTCTTAAAAGTCCCAAGTGGCTTAAAAGGGCACTATTACTCAGCTTCACATTTTATTGCAAAATGACTAGGTCCCCGCTTCGTTTTCTTTGCTTTGAAGTCTTAATGCCCCTCGGCTGTCAGAGCCGTCTTTTCTGATTTAAACTTTAAGCAGGAGCCCCCTGTAACAAGGTGGTTCTTCAGGAAGGAGCCACGCGCAGTGGCAATGCTGTTTTTGTGGTAGTGATGCCCATCCCTGGCATCCTGAGTCTGACCATCTGGTTCATTGGCAAGAAGAGCGAAAGGAAAGCAAGTTACATGGTGCTTTTCTAAGTGAGGAAGTGTACCTGACTGGATGAGTGTAGATACTTATTTTCTGTCAAATCATTTAAAAGGAGAGCATTTTCCACTGCCTTCCCCCCATCCTCATAGACACAGTTTCAGTAAAAATATTGGAAAATTGCCCATTCCTGGGAATCATTAATAAACTCATTCTCAGGAGAGAAAACGCATCCAGGCGTCAACACAGCCTGTAGCAGAACTTCACAAGGGGCACATTTGGCCCCTCCGGAGCACATGTGGTCCCAAGAGGTCAGTGGGGTGACAGAAGAGACCCTGTCCACTTAGTGGGGGTCCTCTGCCCCAGCCCCCACCCCAGGCAGTGGCCAAGGAGCCTGCAGGGCTGGAGGGGTGGCCTCACCTGTGTGCTGCCTTACTGTTCTGTCATCCTGTTAGGTTAAAACAGAAAACTCCCATGAGCATGAGCCCCTGGGTGTGGGGGAGACTCAGAGAAAGCCCAAAAGTTAACTGCCAGGGTCTCAGAAAGCCAAGGAGTGCATGTGTGTTCATATATGTATATGAGTGTGTTCTGCATGTATACGTGTTTATATGTTCATATGTGCGGGTTAAACATTAGAGCACATATGTGTGTGTGTTCGTGTGTGTATATGTACCATGCATATATATTTGTATATATTTGTGTGATGTGTGTGCATATGTTCACATATGTTTGTTTCATGGATGTATATGTGTAGATGTATATATATTTGTGCATGCATGTGTTTATATTGTGTGTGTATAAGTGTATGTTAGCATGTATATATATATTTGTGTATATATGTGCTCCTGTGTGTGTATGCATAGGTATGCATGTGTTTGCTTATAGGAATGAATTCATGTACCCAGTCTCCTGGTGACAGCGTTGGAGATCTGTAGGGGTCTTTGTGAGCCTCACTGAGAACAGCCACTCTCATCCTGTTATCAGGGATGCTGTGTGAGCACTTCCCACCTGACGCTGTGTGATAGATGGTGGCACTACTCAGAGAACCATAGTGACCAGAGTGGTGAGCTCTCAGTGCCCCTCCTAAGGACTTGTGGTACTGGCAAGGAAGTGTGGCTCTAGTTGCCCATAGGGCAGCACAAGCTCTGGGGCCAGATGTCCTATTGGGGCCACCCAGGTCTTACTGTAGGTGGCATCATTCATTCCTCCAGCACATACTACACCTGTGCCTGCTCCTGCTCCATGAGACACAGATGAGGGTGGGCCTGCCTCTGAGACGCTTCAGCTGGGACACAGCTCAGCTCCTGTGCTTGCCTGCCACTGAACTCTGGAGATGCCAGGCTCAGTGTCCAGGCAGGTGGACACACTTTCAGGATGTCACTGAACCAGTCACTCGTGCTAGGGACAGCCAGTGCTTCCTGTGCCTTTCCTCTGTGCCAGCTGTGACGCCAAGGCTGGATATGAGCCAATCCACCTCATCCAACCATAATGGATTTCACATAAACAAAGTACAAGCTCAGTCAGTTTGGTGTCTGAAATTTGCTGGGAAATTGCAGGCTATGAACCAAGGCCCCCCTTGGACTCCATATCTCCTTCTTCATTTTACTTTGTTGTTGAAAATTAAAGCAGATATGGAACAGGAAGTTCCCGGGGAGGACCTGGAGAAACTGAATTGACACCGACAGTCTCAACCAAGTTGACCGTGCAGTTCAGTCTTCTGCACTCCAGACCTCCATCTGTGGGAGAATAGATTATGCCCCCCACAGTGAGGACCTTTGAAAATAAGTCTTCCAGATATGCAAAACTCACATCCAAATGAAGAATCCCAGTGCAATGGCAGTTCTGTTCCTCGTCGGATGCCAAGAGCGCACAGCAGAGAGGGAGGACATAGAGCATTCCTCACCTCACCTTCCCTTCCCCTTTCCCATGCAGTTCTGTTTGTTTATCCAGAAGTCACAAGGTAGCCCCATTGCAGATATTGGGATAGGGAGATGCATGTCAGAAGGAAGGTAATTGACGGTAAATGTCAAATATTAAATCCTATCTGGTTATTACCCAGCATATGAGCCTTGTAAGTAGCTTAACAATTACAGCCGTGATTGACTAGGTGGGAACCAAAATCCTAAACATCAACTGCCAGAAGGGATAATTATAACACATTCACACCTGCTTAGACAAGATTGACAACTCTGGCTCACATCTGCTTAATATCACTTTCATACTTTTCATGGATTTTTTTCCCTTTTGAATGGAGCCACATAGGATTTCCTGAAGGATAACAATAACTCAAAATCTATGTTATTCACTCACAGTGTTACAGCTGCTTGTTGTCTTTGGTCATGGTTACAACTAAATGAAGTGAATAGAACTGTGGTACATTTCTAACAAAACTGGGTTCCTGCCAACCCATTGCATAGAATAAAATCCCCAAGAGTGGTGGGTAATATTTAGTTTGTGGTTTGACTCAACAAATATCACATATATAGATTTATCTTTAAATTTGTACTGAAAGCTGAAGCTGCCTGGTCCCACCATTCCAGCCAGGGCAGCAACATTAGCATTTCGTGACGACACCGTCACCATCCAGGTGTTCACGGGAAAGCAGGGTGCAGGGTGCAACCAGGGGACCAGCACATCCTCCCCCTCCCCCCTTCTGTGCGAACAGTATTTGCAATGCGTGATGCAAACAGAGCTCTGTCGCATCCTAATTGGGCTCCCTCTCTCTGGAACAAACAGATTTCCTGCTCACATGTTAGAATGGTTTCATTGGCTTCCCATCACCGTAGTATGGTTCATCCCTATTCAGTGAAGATGGTTTTGTTATTTAATATTCCCACTTCCTTTTCCAAGGAAGGCCCTGGTTGTGTTCCTGTCTGGTAATGTCCTAATTGTGGTTGAACCTTGACATGTTTGCCGATCAACCATGTCCCTGCAGGTACCCAGAGAAACACATATCCTTCGTTAGTTTTTAACTTTCATATCCTCTTACCATTCAGATGGTCTTCATTTTACAAAAGTTTATTAGGTATCTCCTACACACCAGACATGAGTGATGTAGAATATCCAACTTCTGATGGCTTCAACTCTGAACAGGACTTGAAGTACCAACAGCTCAGTGGATGGGTGCTAGACTTACTGGTATTTGTTTGGGGTGAGGAAGTTTCCACAAAAGAGAAATGTGAGCAGGATCTTGAAGGAAGAAGAGAATTGTTCAGGTGTTTGGGAGCTGGGGATGGGGCCAGTATTCTGGGCAGGAGAAGCAACACCAAGGAAGACCCAGAAATTAAAGCAACGGTCATCTGCTCAGGGGTTAATAAAAGTGGAAGAAACCATGCCTCATGAAGAAAAATGGAAATTGGATTTGGGTGCCCTGTTCAAGCACAGGTGGCATGGGGTGCAGGAGCGCCATCTTTGCAAAGGCCACGTAAAGCACTCTGTCTGCCTTGTGAGTGCCCGGGAAGCTACTGAGATGTGAGGAGTTTCACCCCAGTCATCCTCTTCTTCACTTCCCCAATTCTCTCTGAATGTTGCTGTGCTATTTGGGACATGTGCTTGCAGGTGTGCTGCAAGTTGAGGCAAGGTGACTAGCAGAATGGTACCAGTGACAGTAGGAAACTCAGGTCATGATTGCTATCATTAAGGTGGCTAAGGGAGAAACCCAGGTAGCAGGTGACAGTTCACAGTGAGAGGGACATCGGCCTCATCCAGTTGCCGACTTCTACAACAATTAAGATGTTGTGTTCTGGATTAACAGTCTCACGTTGGGAGGCAGTGTTGGAGGAGATCAACCCTGCCTCTAAACTGTCATCGCGTGGCCTAAGGGGCATATTAGGGAAACTGACATGCCGTTCTGTCCAGGAGATCGTGAGAACAGAGATGAAACAGTGCAGGATAGTGAGGGGAGAAAACACCTGCAAAGATTCTGCCCCAGACACCTTTGCTAAATGCAAGGAATGGCTGGGTCTTATCTGTGTGACCACATGACTTTCCTTTCTCTGCCCTGGGTCAGTTGAGCTTGGGGTTTCCTTTTCCTTGACCCCATATTTCCAGGAAGCAATTCAAGCGCAACTGGAGCTTCCTGGCACAGGCAGAAGGAATATCCCTGTGTGTCCATGCCCTCCTGAGGCTGCCACAGAGCCTGTCACCTTTGCCTTGTCCCATCCCCTCTCTTCCCAACCTGACACACTGCCATGTTCAGATTCACAGCCTGTCCATGTTTCTGCTGCCCACTTCCTACCCCGAGAGGTAGGAATTCCTGAGAGGTGGGGTTCTCAGCCTGCAGCGTGCCCAGAGTGCAGCCATGGTCTCAGTCTTGTGCTGGGACCTGGGGGACACTGGGGTAAACTGCAGAAGGTGAAGAAAGGATCCTGTCACTCTTCCTCTATGCTGGGTGCCACATGCTATGCTGTGGACATGGCCACAGAACTGGATCTGCAAGTGCAATGGAGTGGGGTTCAGGACACCTGCTCCCTGTTCTGCTCACTCTGTCAACCTCAGTCCCACACCTGTGCGTCTCTGTGGTTGTACTCCTCAAGTGTCATGGGAACAGAATCTCGTGGTGCAGCTCTTGCTTGGCAAAATGACTTCAAGATCTATTTGTAGCGTCAGTCACATTTGTTCCTTTTTGTCACTGCAGTGAACATTCATGTAAAGCTGCTGTACAATCTCGTAAGAACTGTTTTATGTTTCGTGAGAATGTAAGTTTTGTACTCACTTGGGTAAACAGCGGGGAGTGGGAGGCTTGTATGTCTGACTTCACGAGAAATTATTAAACTATTTCAGAGAGTGGCTGTGTGAATTACCTCAACAGCAAATGAGAGTTTCTGTTCCTCTGCATCCGTGCCTGAAGTTGGTGGTGTTTTAGGATTACGTTCACTTGTTTTTATTTAACCAGCCAGGTTATGTTAGTGCAGTTTGAATTTGCATTTCTGTAATCACTATGAGGCTGAATGCTTTTTTATAGTTTATTTGCCTTTGATTTTGTCTTCTTTGGTAATATATCTGATCAGATCTTTTGTCCTTTTTTTTTTTTGCCCTTGGTGGTACCGGAGTTTGAACTCAAAGCCTCATGCTTACTACAAAAGTTCTTTACCACTTTGAGCCAGATCCCCAGCCCTTTTCCTGCTTTAGTTGTTTTTCAGATGGGGTCTTGCACTTTATGTCTGGGGCTGACCTTGGACCACAGTCCTCCTACTTATACCTCCCATGCAGTTGGGCTTTTTTGTTGAGATGAGTCTTGTTGACTTTTTGCAGAGTCTCGCCTTGAACCAGGACCCTCCCCATCTCCACCTCCTGAGTGTCTGGGATTACAGGCATGTGCCACCATAGCCACGTTTTTGTCCATTTTTCATGGATTATTTTCTTATTGTTGAATATTAAGTATTCATCACATATCCTGGATAGATAGGTGCCTTACAAATATTTTTAACCGTTTCCATGGCTTTTATTTCCATTCTTTTTGCAATGTTTTTCATGGAATAAGTTTATAGTTTTCTTGAAAGGTAGTCTATCAATTTCTCTTGTGCTTTTGGTTTCCTATTCTAAAGCATTTCACTAAACCCTGAGCCAGCAAGTTTTCTTTAGCAGTTTTATAACTTTACATTTTCTGTTTGGGCATGTGATCTATTTGGAGTTAAATTTTGGGTTAAATGTAGAGTATATGTCATTGTTTATGATTTGTTTGTGTAGAGATTTCTGACATTTCAGACAACTTAAGAAAAACCTCTCTTTTCTCCAATGACTGCTGTCTTGCAGAAATCAGCTGACTACTTTGTGGGTCTCTGGACTCCCTCCTGGTCCATCCTTTTGCCACAACACCATGACAGCAAGTCTAAAAATCGGGTGGTGGGAGGTTTCCCCTCAAAACTGCCTTCCAGTTTCTTGTACTTACATTTTAGAATCAGCTTGTCAACATCTACAAAACCCTTACTGATTTTTGCCTGAGGTCATGTTTAATTTGTAGGTCACCCTGGTAGGACAGGCATCTTCACAACAAGTCTCCTACTCTGTGAACACAGTATGTCTCTATGTCTCTCCATTTAGTTAAGAACTTCCCATAAACACACCGTGCTGGATTTATACTGAAGTACTCCATCTTTGGTGTTATTTTAAGTACTGTTAGGACATTTCAAATCCTAAGTGTTCAACATTGGAGTCAAGAGCTCAGCCGACTGGAGGGTCCTGAGCTGCCAGGCGTCAGAGTGCTGGTTGAGAGCAAGTTGAGGTGTGAGGGTGAGAGGATTGCCATGGTGTCAGGCACCCACCTGCTGCTCAACAAGCAAAAGGCCGAATGAGACCAGCACCTGCCACACCGCTTCATTTGTTGTTGCCTGTAGAATATACCAGGCAAAGGCCAAATGATCAGTGAGAGTGGAGGTGTCACTGAGAGTTTCCATCATGAATGGATGTTAGATTTGGTTAAGTTTTTTCTGGGTCTGTTGAGATGATCATATGGTTTTCCTTTTTAGCTTATGAATATGGTGAGTTATGTGGACTGAGTTTCAAATGTTGATGGATTTCTAGAAAGAACCCTAACTAGCTACAATGGTGTATATATATATATATATATATATATATATATATATATATATATATATAGCAATATGGTATGTTGCTCGATTCTATTTATTCTTTTCTATCTGAATTTATTTCCTTCCTCCCTTCCATATAAGAGAATGTGTTAATTTTATTTTATGAGTTCATTAGACCTGTGCTGACACTTACATTTCTTTTAAAACTTCTCTTAGTGGTGGCAGTGGATGTAAACTATGTATCGGTCCACCTTTAAATAGCAACAATGTATCACCAACATGTGCCCTGCCCCAGCAGTGCTATTTTGTCATAATCTCTGCTTTTACTTGCAGTATAAAAGCTATTCTTTTCTTCAGACCAGGGATCAGTGAAAAGCTTCACCGAAGGGCTGGAAGGGGTGCTCTCTTGCCTGAGAGGCAGACGGCGTAGCTTTGCTGCTGTGGTGTGACAGGGAGAAGGGTAGCCAGCCATGTTCTGACCTTGCCCATGAATGCAGGTGGCCAGTGTGACTGGGAGGCTGGGGTTTCCCCACTCAGTTGTCTTTCAGATAAAATAAAGTATGATGGGGGGAGAGGAGACGAAGAAGAACGATGGAGGGAGTGAATTCATCTATGATACATTGTAAAAAGATTTGTAAATGTCACAACGTACCCCCAGTACAATAATAATATAATTAAAAAGGAAAAAAAATTAAGTAACACATGAATTTCGATCCACCTTCACAATGTCCATTGCCAGTGACCTTCCCTTGTCCTGTGGATCCTGGTTTTTGTCTGCTGAGTCTTTTCTGACGGGAGCGCTTCCTTCTATATTTCCCAGGGTATGTCTGTGGACATGGAACTCCCTCAGTAGTTGGGGGTTTCATTTTTTTCCTGCAGAAAAGAAGTCCTTCTTCATTTCTGGGGTATGTTTTGTGTGAGCACAGGACTCTGGGCCATTTTCCCTTTCTGCAGTTTAGAGGTGCTGCACCGGCCTCCCACCTCCCCCGTCCCTGGACTCCGTGTTTCTCCTTCCACACACGTCCTCCTCTGCTGCCCTCAAGATTCCTCTGGGTTTTTGTCTTCAGCAGATTAATGTGAGATCCTTGGAGGCCTTGCTTTCTGATTTTCGTATTATTCCTTGGAGTCCCCTGAGCCTAGTGGGTGTGTGGTGTGGTGAAGATTCTTGTCCGTTCAGTGTTTCTCTTGCCTTGTTCTCTTTCCTCTCCCTCTGGCTCTCCACTGCACATATATCTGGTGCCTGGGGCCCACAGTTTCTGGATGTCGTGTTCTGTGCCTGCCTGTGCTCCTGCCCCTCTTTGTACATCCAGTGCAGTGTGGCTCCTAGCAACTTACCTTCAGGGCTGCAGACTCTTTCCTGCTGGGTCAAACCTGCCAATCCCCCCCACCCCCCAATCTGTCTCAGGGTTTCCTTGTTGGTTTGTTTTTCTTCTAGCATTTCCATTTGGTTTTTTCTAACAACTTTCCAACTGTCTGCTGAAATTCCCACTTTATATCACACACGGCCTGCTAGTGCCTTTAATATTTCATCCATAGTTACTTCAAATTTCCTGTCAGATCGTTCCAGCAGCTCAAGTCCATGTTGAGTCCTGATTGGGACTGGGTTGGTTGTCTTGCCTGTTTCCCTGCACCTTAGTTTTTCCTGCCCGTGTCAGGGAAGGGATGAGCAGTTCAGTGCCGGGATATGGACACACCCTCCTACCTTTCTTTCTGGCAAGCCTTCAGTGTGAGTCTGCTTTGTCAGTGAAAGGCTGGCAGGAGTGGGCGCATGGAGGATGGGAGGTTACTGTCGCTGCAGCTGCCTGAGTGCAGTCCAGGCCTGGGACCCTTCCAAGCTCACCCAGAGAGGCAGTGGGGAGAGGGTGACAGCAGAGTCAGGGCCACCTGCCCCTGAGGGTTGCCTTCCCTTTGCACTGTGCCCCAGAGGGTGCGGAGACTGCCCTGGCTCCTCTCCTGTCCTGTTCCAGTAGCTTCTTCTATTTGGCCATTGTTTGTTATTTAGAGCCTCTTGCTTCGTGGTGGTAGAAAGAGGCTTCCTGTGTGAGCGAGTCTCCTCCAAGGTGTGAACTGCTTCCCTGGTCTTGGGAGTGTGGTTTTCCAGCCTCACCATCTCTCCTTCTCACAGCTGCTGAGTGGCCATCTTGCATCAGGACCTGGGTGCCACCTTCCCTGTCCTCACTGCACCCTGAAGGGCACATGTCTGAACCTCAGTAGTTCTCAGCCTTGGCTAACGTCTCATCTAGAGTGATTTCACCACAGTTCATGGGGTGAAGTCTGTCATGCAGCCAGGCTAGGAACCACCATCTGATCCTTTGAGGACACTTTGTACACAGGCAATGACCACATGGCCATGCCTTCCAGGCCCATCTCTGCTAAATGACTGTGGCTACTTTTTATCCACTCACGAAAGTAAGCTCATCAACTGCCTACATCCACTTTTCCAACGTGGGTCACAAAAGTGACTCCAAGAAGACAAACATGGTTCTGCGTTGTCATTTGCCTCATGACATTGACCTTAGCCAGGGGTCTGCAAGTGGTCTCTGAGGTCACTGATTTCTTGATTCAGATATAAAATCAGCCCCACGTAGGCATCTCATTTAGGAGCTCTGTGTCTGTAGCTATCTTTGACTTTGCGTTTCTCCTCTTGTGACAATTGTTTCCTTCCATGCAGTCGCTATCCAAAAGGTGAATTTCAGTGTTTGCCTCTCCCATTTTTCTCTTAAGAGCCCACTGCCATATTTTCATCATTCTCCCAGAAATGATTGGGCTTGTTGGAACTGCTTGCGCTAACTCTAGTGTCTGGAAGAACTGTGTTCCATTAGACGCATTCCTGTTTCAGACACTGCCACTCCAAACTTTCTCCCCTCCTGTTGCAACCTGCACACTGCTTTCGGGATTTGGACTTTCTGGATAGTCATGAGCAAGTATCTTCAAAGCATCTCTTGTCTGTTCTCTGTGTGTGTCTCCTCGGGACCAAGGCCATTGCTTCTTCCAGATGGTCTTCAAGGCTTTGCCCCTCGGGCAATAGAAACCTCACATGCAGCCTGGGACAGTGCTTCCAAGTCTTCTGTGTGGCTCAGCATCTCCTGGGGGCTTTTAAATTGCAGGTGGATTCGGGAGGTCTGGGTGCCCTGGGGGATCAAGGTAAAAGAAGAGATGTATAAAATGTACAAAGCACATTTTGCCACTTTCTAGACCCTTTTATTCTCCCAGTCCCAGCCCAGGCTATGAGGTGGCAAGATAGCATCGTGTGCTATGACAATACACTCTTCCACTAGCTTGGGGATTTTTCTGCAATGCCAAGTGAAGGGGCCCAGTCCACCAGGCCTCAGCAGGTCCTGCAGCAAACATTCAATATTTATCAATTTAAAAAATCTGTGAAGTACTGGGACAGAAAAAGGACAAAATGAGCTGAGAAGTGGGTAGGACCTCAACTGTGAGCAGTGAAATCTACTCTGTTGTTGGTGACTTTTGTGAGCAGGAAGCAGTGGCTCTGGTCTGTGACATCCACAGAGCAGCCTGGAACATCTCACCCAGAGTGATGGTGCTGATGCAGAGTGTGTGATGCAAGACGGCAGCTAGGATTTTCTTGTCCTTTCTGCTTCCTGCTATTTTCCTCCTGAACCAGTCGTACTGCAACCACCCAGACTGAAAAAGGGGGATTTACCTCAGAGGCTGGACACTTCCAGACTGTGCTGAAGGGATCTGCACTTGTCTGGGTCACCCAGTGTAGACATCTATGGTGAAGAGGCAGCCATGGTGCTTCCATGTCTCATCCTCTGAGGGCATCTCACTGTCCTCCTGTGTTCTCTCAAAAGCAAGCCAGGTGTGATGGTGCATGCCTGTAATCCCAGCTATGTGGAAGGTGGAAATAGGAGGATCTCAGTCGGAGGCCAACCTGGGCAAAAGCACGAGACCCTATCCCAAAACAAAACAAGAGCAAAAAAGGTTGTTGGCATGGCTCAAGTGAGAGAGAGCTTTCCTAGCAAGCATGAGGCCCTGAATTCAAACTCTGGTACCACCAAAGAAAAGAAAAGAAAATCACATGACGATTAACCTTTCCGTTAACCCTCTTTGTCCCCCTCCACCAATATTTTTGGATATTCACTAAAATGAGCAAATAAGCAGACTGCAGTAACCACCCCCCCTTATCTACTTATTAAATGGAAAATTCTAGAAATGAACAGTTCATAAGTTTTAAGTAACTCTTAGTACAGGATATTGTATAGTTGTCCTATTTTTATTGTTAGTCTCTTGTTGTGCCTAATTTACACATTACACTTTTCTGTGTATCGTGTATGTGGGTTCAGTGCTCCCTGGGCCTGAGCATCCCCTAAGGGTCTTGGAATGCACCCCGTGGATCTGGGGGTGCTCTCTTATCCTGCTCTCCAACTTGACAGACCGGAGAAAAGAAGCCTGTACTCACCGACCCCCTAATGTCTTAATGTAACTTTCTTGCAAAGAAACTTACAACTAAGCATGAACTCATCTCTGAAAATATTGTGGCCTTCTACTGCAACCCACTGATGCGGCCCAGTTCAGCCATTCACGGGTTCATTGAAGTTCATGTGCATATGGCCTGCTCTGCCATAAGAGGAGTTCCATGGTGGTTCCTTCTAAGACTTGTGACCTCAGGAATCCTCCAAAACTCATCACACAGACCAGAGAGCTGGGACTGAGGTCAAGTGAGGGGCCCACAAGGTTCGGAAGTTCAAACAAGACCACGCGGTTGAGGCATAGAGCCTTGTGTGAGATAGTTGCCTCAGTAGACACAGACATTGGGTTTAATAATGGGAGAGGGCAGAGAATACCAGAAAGTGACAGTAGTCACCTTTGCAATCCCACTGAGCACTGTGGGGCCCACACAAGCTTCTTTGCATCTACTCACCTGTACCCTGAGCCTAGGGCTCTGTGCCAGGCAGCTGTGCCTTCACTGCACTGGAAAGTCAGTGTTATTTTAGTTCTGACTGGGGCGTCGGTGATAGGGGTGGCCCACTACAGCATTCTTTTGTTATATTTTCATTAGGTTTGGGTGCCAGTGAGATGACTGATCCATGGTATGACTGGATGAGGTTCCATCTAAGCTTGTAGGACCTAGAGACCCTCTTTCTCTCCTTTGCACAGGTGCTCAGGCCCTTGGCCTCTGTGGCACCAATGCTGATATGTCACTTTCATCTTTGTCCCATCCACATCGTCCATGGTGGGCTTACCTGGCTTTGATGGGATGGTGGCAGTCAGTAGGTCATCCATTGTTATTTTGTTGTTATCATCATTATCGTCACCACAGGGCCAAGTAATGACTGTGTACTGCTTCAAATAACAGGGCCTTTCCTAGACCAACTTCCACTGAGAAAGAAGCTGATAAAGAGGATAATGTGGACACATGACAGGCCTTGCCATGCATTGGCTCAGAATCTACCAGAGAGCTGAGGTCTGAGGAGGATGTGACTCCTGGGGGTGGGAGGTGTGAGCACCTCCTAGAGGGCTCTGGGTTCTTCCCTGGTCTCATTGTGCAGTACCTTGCAGAAAAGCAGAGCTTGTCCTTTGTTCTGCCAAATGCATTCCTGGCAGCGGATCCTGGGAGTCTTACCATACCATGTGCCTTAGGCAGTGCCTGACCCTGGCATAGCGGGTGGGGATCTGGCTCAGGGAGGTGGATGGTTCTTCACAAACCTGGTGACACTGTGTCTAGGGTTGCTTTAGCCCCCTTGAAGCCATCCAGTTATGACTCAGGAACAGCAGAAGGATGACTGTGCTACGCCCCAGCACATCTCTGCCCTCCTCTGGCCCTGCCTCCTCTTGGTCCATCTGTGAGCAGTGCTCAGGGGTTCCTTGTGAATTTTTGATGCATTCAGGATGAAAGAAGGTGTCTTGTGTAGCTCCAAGTCCTTACCCACTGGAGAGAACCAGCCACTCCCAGCTCTAAAATGTCCTTATTCATAGGCAACAATGAAAAAAAATAGATAAGCTGTACTTCATCAAAACTAAAACCTTTTAGTGCATCAAAGGACACAGCATCAGAGTGAAAGGGCTCCCATGGACTAGGGGAAATATTACTAATCTTAAATCTGATAAATATTCTGAAATACAGAATATTTCAGGAGCTCTGTAACTCACAACAGAGACGGCTCAATAAGAGAATGGACAGAGTACTTGAGTAGGCAATTATTCAAAGAAGAAATGCCCAATAAGCACCTGAAATATGCTCAACGTCACCAATCACTAGGGAAATGCAAATAAAACCCACAGCAAAATATCACTATACCCATTAGGATGGTTATTACATTCAAAACAAAACAGCGACAAAATCCAAAAACCAGTGCTGGTAAGGAGGTGGTGCCTCAGTACCCTTGTGCAGTATTGGTGAGAAGCTGTGGGATGGTATGGTAGCTCCTCAAAAAATGATACATGGGATTTCTATAAAATTTGGAGATTCCACTAGTGGGAAAATACCCAAAAGAATTGGAAACAGGGACCTATTTATTTGTAGGAACATTGTTCACAACAGTCAAAAGACAGAAACAACCCGAATTCATTAAGAGATGAAGGAATAGAACAAGGGTAGAGAGAACGTCGTCCACACAGAGAATGTTACTCAGCCTTAAGAAGAAATGAAACTGACACAGGCTACAACATGGGTGAACCTTGAGGACGTTATAAGGCAGTCATGAAAGGACAAATAAGATTCATCTTGTGTGGAGTTCCTAGAAGGTCAGCTCATAGACAAAGGAGATTGGGGAGTTTCTGGAGGTCGGAAGAGGAGAAATGGGGAGCAGTGTTTAATGGGCATGGAGTTTCTGTTTGGGAAGGTGAAGGACGTTGAGGGGATAGACGGTGGGGGTGATGGCACAGCACTGTGAATGTATGCAATATCCGTGAGCTGTACGTTTAGAAATGACTAAAATGATAAATCTTACATTATACCTATTTTACCACAATCTGAAAATCTCAGGAGAGTCTTGCAGACTTCTGGAGATACTGGCTCAGAACGAGATGTCATATCACGCCAGCCCAGGCTTCTGCCTGGCCACTGTAATTTATATCTTATGTAGAAAAAACACATAGGATGAAGAAGTTCTCCGGTTATTTTGCTCAGATTTTGTTTCAAGATATCCTAAGAGTGGTCTCAGACAGATCATTGCTCTGATACAGAAAATATATAAAACCGTGATAGGATCTTGGGTTGGGTAGGACCTTGGGTCATGCCTTGTTTTTCCTGTCCACAGATGGCGCATCTCTTAAATTACCCAGGTAAGGGACAGTCTGCTCTTAGGAAAAGACCTCTTTGTATCCCATTTCAATTTTGAGCATTTCACCAACAGAATATTCTGTACAATTCCTCAAACGGTCACTGTGTTCAAAAGAAAATCTAAGAGCTCTCCTGAGAGGCCAGGCCAGAAGTGAAGGAAGCCATGTGTTTTCCTCAGCACTCAGCGCCTGTGGGAGGGCAGCTGCTGGGTGCATCCTCCTTGCCCTGACCCGCTGGATTGGGAGCTTCTGATAACCCAATTCTAGTTGCAAAATTTGAAGGCTTCAAAGCGCCTTCCCTGCTTCTCTTCCTTAGGGTGTCATTCTCCATCTCCCCTCGACATCCTTCCTGCTTCCTTCCAGGCATTTTCCCCCCAGTGGCTGAGAATCTGTTGAATGCTTCCATGTGAGCTGGGAATTTTTCCATGTGTCCCTAGGCTGTGGACCTTGACAGTGTATTCTCGAAAGGCCTCAAAGGAGTCACATGTCACACAGTTATTGGATGAAATTGTGCTGGCGTTCTGTCCACTGTCCCGGGACGCTGCTAGTATTTACCACGATGACTGATTTACCTTCCATGCAGGGGTCTCAACGTCAGAGGAAGCAGACATCAGGTGTGATGGGTTTTTCTATTGGGATACATCTGCCGAGAGGCGTAGCACAAGGACCTCTAGCTTACAGTCTTTGGGGAAAACTCAGGTTGCTAGCAGCTTGTAGCTGGTCATTTTCAGGGCTAATGTCTGTAACATTACTTTACTTTCTAATAACCAATAAAAATGCTTAGCTGGGACCAGCACTGTCTCTTTGGGGGGGACACTCAGCTTACCCACTGGGCTTGTCATTTTATTCCTTGCTCCACGGATAGTTATTCTGTCTAATCTGTTTATTAGTTTACCTAAGGAATTCCCACACGCACACTGTGGGGTAGCCGTGGCATCACCCTATAGATGAAGAAACTGGTAAGCCAAACTCAAACCCCTGCTCTGGACTGCAGACTCGTCACGCTATGAGAGAGTTGAGCCACAGGATGGACAGTCCAAGAGGGCAAGGAGGCCTAGATTATAGGAAGGACACCCTCAGTGTCCCTCTCCGGGCTCCCAGCTGTGGCACTTACATCCCTCCATTACTCGCCCTGGCTAATCTAATGGTTTAGGCTACTGGGAGGAACCTAGAGGAGAGGGTGTCGATGTGAAGATTAAGTTAAACGCCATTATAATATGCAGCCCATAGTTGAACTCTTTAATCTGTTGCTGCTATCTGTCACATTGCTCCATGATTGAAAGCATATTGCATTACCAATCTAGAAAGCTGGAGTTGCTCCATGGGTGATAATTGACCAGGTTTGTGTTTCTATTCATGGGTTTTTAAAAAGAAGGAAAAGTGGGCTGTGTCCACTTGCAGCATTTGATTGGGTAATAAACATGATAATAAACGTGATACACAAGAAAATGCCTCCCACAAATAGTGTGGTTGCCTAACCTGCTGGGTGCCTATGACCTTATAAAACCTCGGGCCATTGTCCTGAAATTACTGCGCTTATTGTACCAGGATTACTTCAACTGGAATGATTTGTTCCAAAAGAAAGTTCTAAACAAAGAGTCACTTAAGAAAAACACATTTGCCTCCTTCATCCCTTCCTCCCCATCTGAATCAGCATCCTAGGAATTTGAGCTGAAGGAGGCGAACCTCCCTTCAACCACAGGGAAGGGATTTTCTGGCTTTGCCTATGGTTGGCCAGTGGGGGTGTCAGCCATCATCCTGGGGGGCAGGGTGGGGCAAGCCCTGCTGCCTGCTGCCCTCTAACTCCAGAACATTCCATCAGCTCAATACACCTGAACCATTATCCTGGGTCTCCAACAAACTGCAAACCCAGCACAGAAACTAGCATGTGAGACTCCTTGGGGACGAACACCAGTCCTCAGAAATGGAGGACCCAGGCTTGGACCTCGTCTCCACCACTGCTGAAAGTTCATTGCTGAAAACTCCTCTAGTCTTTTTCCTCCTCATGGCTCCATCTATGGGGATAAGGCAATGCTTCTACTACGTGGCTTTGCCACGAAGACTTGAGAAGCTGGTTTTCTGGATTGCAATGGCAGATTCAACCAACCACGGATTGAAAAAAATAGAGAAAATGCATCTGTACTAAACACATACAGATGTTTTTCTTGTCACTATTCCCTAAACAATGCAACTATTTGCAGAGTATCTGCGCTGTATTAGGTGCTATAATTTAGAAGTGATTTAAAGCACAGGGAGGATGTGTGTAGGTTTTTGCATGTATTATGCATTTTCTTATAAAGGACTTGGAGGTACTTGAGCATCTGCAGACCTGAGGTTGCATGGGCATCTTGGAATCCATCTCCCATGAATACTGAGAGACAGCTATGCTTCCTAGAAAGTGCTCAGCTCTCAAAACAAAACCAATACCAATAATACCGATTGCAACCTTCTTCCTTAGGTTCTGAATTTTGCAAACCCAATTTCCAAATTGCAGTACTGCAAAAGTGTGCTATTAGTGTGAGTTTTATGGAAGAACTGGGTCCAGCTCTTTGCCATTGACCCATGTGGGGTCTTTGAATCATCAGCCTCTTGATCCACAGGCTAGCATGGAGATTCAGGGAAGGGGGGCAGTCCAGTTTGCTGGGTGGCTGTTGTGTGTCTCCTATCTCAGGTCCTGTTAGGGTGGTCAAGAAAAAAAAGAGTATTTGGAGACTCCTCATGGCCCCTCAGCATCTCAAAAGCAGCAGGCAGGGATACCATCTTTTAAATCAAGCCTTTGCCTTCTCTGGAGCCTGCAGTTTCTGCTCCTATTATCCTGGCTGTCTGTGGCCTGGGTCTCCCCCAGGGAGAGCTTGAGGCTTTCCCGATGTGGAAGGGATACATCCACCAGCAGTGATTACCATCCTGACCTTCCCTCGGCCCTCCTAGGTGGCTGGAACTCTGACTTAGAGCTCATTCTGAAAGAGGGCCTCATGGTAAGTAAGGGGGAGGTCCTTGCAGCCTCCATGTGCAAGAGCTCAGAACACAGGGCCTTTTTGGCAACTGATCATCTGTCTCTATTTCTATGACTCCTATCACCATGGTATCTAAGAGCCTGGCAGGCTTGAGACTAAAAACAGAACCCGGGGGTGGGAGGGAGGGTGCCCTTCCTGACTTTGGATCATCTGGAGTTATGTTCCTCGGCAAACAAAGAGCAGAGAGCTGGCGGCCTTCCTGCCTACCCTTGGAGCCCAACACGATGCTGGCATTTGGTGGCGCCAGCCCAGCCTCCACAGGCACTACACTGTAGCCAACATGGCACTGAGGTCCTGCCTGGAACCTGGTGCCCACGATCCTCACCCTGTCCCTCTGCATCTACAGCCAGCTAAGAGGCCAGAAGGAAACAGGGGAAGACGGCCCGGCCCTGTCCTCATGGAGATAACAGGTTCCTGCTGAATCTAGTGCCACAGGAAACTCGCTGTGACAAGATGAATTGTGCTGAGAACACTGGTGCTGTGAGCACTGAGGGGCCCCAGAAGGCTTCCTGGAGGGGGTGAGATTAGCTGGGCTGGGCTTCTGTGGCCGAACAGGACTGCAACAGGTAGAGCTGGACAGGACGTTCTGAGAGATACAGAATGGTGGGGTGAGGGGCCATGATGGACAAGTGGGCAGTCCGTGAGGGGACATGATAGGTGTCAATCGCGCAGTGCTGAGCATGCTGGAGAAGGCAAAGGCTCCAAGGCAGCCATGGCCCCAGGGTCCCGGACTTGGTTTTGTTGATACAGAGCCCAGAAGGATTTTCCCAGATAAGCTGGCAAGGAAAGATTTGGTTATTGTGCTGTTTCATCTTGACTGTGAATGAGATTGGGTTGAGAAGCAGCTACGTTACTGAAGCATAGTCAAGGGTGGGGGAGACCTGCCCTGAATGTGGGTGGCTGGGGACCCAGATGGAATAAGCTGGGGTGGGGGGTGAGAAGAGTGTACACAACCCCTCTCTCTCTCTCTCTCTCTCTCTCTCTCTCTCTCTCTCTCTCTCTGCTTCTTGGCTGCCCTAATATGAGCTGCTTTGCTCCATTACACCTTCCCCACCATGATGGGCTGAAACATTCAGAAATTATGAACCAAAATAAATCTATACGTTTTGTCATTTTGTCATTGTGACATTGTGATGGGTAAGTGCCTAACACAGTTGTCAATACTTCCCCTGGGACGGGAAGGTATTTCAGCAATAGGTTACCCTCTAGGCTCTGAGCAGAGATGCCTGTGTTGGTGCTGTACCACCATTTAAATTCCTACTTCAAGCCAGGCATGGTGGTGCTTGCCTATAATCCTAGCTCCCCATTGTTTAGGGCACATCACAGATGAAGCGTTCTTGCTGATTACCTGGCATCCTCATTGGTAAGACTTGTACTCCTGAGACCAAGGTGGGTATCATGTGCCTCTCAGGCTAAACCCACCCTGCCCAGGAGCAGAGCCTCCTTCTGAGGTGACCAAGTGGAGGCTGACCAGGGCTGAGTCTTCCCCTGTCTGCAGCCACCTCTTCAGGACCCTCTTGGGCCTTATCAACAAGCCCGGTGTCCATACTTCCAGCTTCTTGGGGAGACTTCGTCAAGTTCTTGGCTAACTCTGGGAAGAAGGTGCTGTGGCTGGTCCCCACCTGAACTTTTCACTTTCCCACAGGAGGGTGACTACCTGAGGAGACCCATGGCAGCAGAATAAGGCCCTTCCCTTCACCTCCCTGTTGTGGGGCTGTCAGTTTCTCTTCCTCCCTGCAAGGTAACTTCAGGTTTAAGCCATGCGCATTGGCCAAATTTCCCCAGGAAGGGGTACTGTGGAATGTTCTATTGCAGCCCTTGCACTCCACTTCTAGGTGGAAACTTGCCAGTGAAGCCAAGTTGACGGTTATGAGTTGAACGGTGGCCTCTACCCGTAATGGTATCCTAACCACTGTACTGTGAATGTGGCCTTATTTAGAAAGAGGGTCTTGCAGATGATCAAGTCGTGATGAGGTCACTGGGGTCAGCCCTAATCCAACAATACTGAGGTCCTTACACAAAGTGGAAATCTGGGCAAAGACAGACACACCTATAGGAAAAGTGATGTGAAGACTCAGGAAGAAGGAACAGCCAAGAGCCGTCCAGGCAGCCAGCTGCCAAGGTGAGAGGCATGGGACAGATTTGTCCTCATAGAAAATGGCTTGATCTTGGACCCCAGCCTCCAAAACTGTGAGACTACAGATTTCTACTGTTTTAAGCAATCCAGTTTGTGGGGCTCTGTTATGGCATCCCCAGGAAAGAAGACACTGGCCACCAAATTCAATAGCACAAACTAATATCAGCACAGAACCAACTGATTCCACCGGCCAGAGAACATTGAGTGGATTCTTAGCCTATCTCAGTAATGCTTCCTTGGAGAAATCTCTAGAGGAAAGAAATGCCCTACGTGTAGGATGAATTGTGGTTACTTGTACCCAACGACTGTGTCCTCCTCATGGTCTACTCAAGGAGCAGTGGGACATGCTGCTTATTGACCATGAGAGCACAAGACAGATCCCCTGCGCTGTGGAGCTGGTCTCCTTTCTTTCTTCTCCCAATTTCTCATCTTTCATCAGTTTAAGTACATCCTGTGTGATAGCTTTTCATCGAATTTGACCATTTTTCTGTCTTTATTCTGTCTGTGTTAAAGAGCCGGACGGTGATCACTTTCCGTTACATCGCTTGGAAAACCCTGGTAATTAGATTTAAATCATAAAATATGCTAATGCATGCTGATAGTAACAGGATAAAGATTTCAAAGGCAGCTTAATGTACTCTTCCCCGTGGCAGAGACAATAGAGTGCTGTGTAGATAATAGGTGACACGCCACTCTAGGATCCAGGGAGGTTAAATAAGAGGAGGGAACCATCTATCCGGGGCCAGGCTCACCATCATATTTAACAAATAATTACCTTGTACTTCTGCAAAGTGCTTTCTGAATTTGTTCCGTGCTGTGTGCCTGTGCTGTGGTGTTCTGCCAAACCTTTCATAGCTGGATATTTGTTGAGAACACACCACCAGTTGTTATGTGGCCCGTCAGGAGTTCAGCATGACCCTGCTTTCAAAGAGTGATTGTGGGGAAGAGATGACACAGACATGCAAATGCCACCTGTTAGGCCATGTGGCAGCCGAAGCTTGGGGGTGTGTGGAGGAAGGCGAAGAAGCAACTCACAAAGCAGACCTCGTGTGTACAGGGGAGCCCAGCTGTGACATATACTCTTGCCCCTGGCAGAGAGGATGTACAGTCTCTGCGTCCAGTCCAGCAGGAGGTGGTTCTCCTGGAGGGCTCCCCCGGGGAGATTTGCAGCAGGAAGTAGCGGAAGTAGCAGGATTAGGAAGAAATTCTGGGCACTTGCAAAAATGGAGGAATGTCCTAGAGCCTTTGCAGGAAGAGAAGTGGAAATTGCTAAGCTGAGACGGAGCTACGATATTTTGTACTGCCTGATGGTGGCATTTCATGAGGAAGGGCTTGTGGCAGTGAGGCACAAGGACACTCAGAGCCAGCACAACGAGGGAGCAAGAGTTGATGGGTTGGGCTCCCTTAGTCCTCCTCAGTTTCACTCCCGCTCAGGATGGGCACATGCTTGGTTGTTTCATGTACCAGGTGGGAAGAAGTTGGCTCCTGTCTTTAATTTAGCTGCTTCATGGGGGTGATGTGCTGTGGAGTCCCCCTCCCTAAAAAGAGCATGGTGGGGGAACCACCCACCATGCTCTAACCCTGTGATGGAGGGCATGTCCTCGCCAGTCTGCTCACAGGTGTGACATGGGGGTGTGTCACAAACACATCCAGGGCCAACACAGATGAAACAAAGAAAGGTAACCATGGAGTTCAACCCCAAACCTCAAGCGGTTTAACAAAGAATGAGACCCTCCATACAACACTTCAGCCCCATCCACCTGCACCCCATCTCCCCAAAGTTCCTCCACCTGTGACGTACTACAGCACCCACCTGCTTATGGTCCCTCCCCTCCCCCGCCCCACTAGCGTGCAGAGTCCACAAGGAACGGAGGCTTTGTTTTGTACATAGACAGAGCCCAAGTGCTTCAAACAGAGCTGGACGCACAGTAGGGGCTTGAGTGAAAGAAGGAGCAGGAGAGAGGCTGGAGACCACTGTATAAGGCCTTCTTGTTGGTTTATGTTCATATTGTTGACATTCCTATTGCACTAGGATGGAAAATTCCAGAAAGCCACTTGTACTAAGATAGGGACGGGGCTTCAGCTATTTTCCTTGCTGTAAGCGAAAGAGGGCTAAGGCCGTTCTCCAGCTTCTTTTAGATGCTTTGTCTTCTGCTCCCTTGACGACGGTGGTCAGATTTTGCCATGCTTTCCACTAAATGCACAGGCGGCACCTTGGATGGGCAACAGAAGCTCCCATGTTCCCCTGGATGGCCCTGCTCAGAGATCACGGGATGAGCGTGCGATGAGAGGGCTTTGAGCAAAGGAACACAGTCAGGAAAACAACTAGTCACATTCTGAGATTTAAAACAAGGGCTTGCAAAGTCCCCAGGACTCACACCTTCACGTCTGTTTGCTGCGCACCTTCCTGTGTTATGCTTTGATGAATTGTCTTAGTCTGTTTTCTACCACAACAAAATAACCCCCTCACCCCCGACCAGGTGCCTCACAAGCCGTAGTTATTTGGCTCATGGTCCTGGAGGCTGGGGGTGCAAGAGCCTCTTGTGGGGGATTGTCTCATGGCAGAACACAGAAGAGCAGGAGAGACTTGAGACAGAGAGGAGACTGGACCGAGTGCACCCTTTTTCAGAGAGCCCACTGCGGACACAGCTAGCCCAGGCCACGATGGCAAGCAACGCCAGAAGGAGTTTGGAGGGAACAGTCAAGCCATGGCACCAGCTCATATTCTATGACATTCCTTTTTGCCAATACCATAAACCTGAGACAGGTTTGGTTTTCAAGCATTACTGTGATTGTTTTGAAATGCTGTGCTGTCTCCCTTAAGATTTAATTATCTGCTATGAGCGGCATCTGTGAAATTACTGTTGCCCAACTCATTTTGGAATAGTAATGATCAAATATTTGGTAGCAAGAAAGCCAACTGATAATAGTTGCATCAAACACACAGCTTTCTGCCCTGGCTCACAACAAAGGAAACGTCACGTAGTAAGTCAGAGGGAAAAGAAACTGTATTGTGACACGTCACAGTGATAGTCTCTGGCCGAAAACTTCACTCACCTCATGGAATTTTTCAGCAGCTTTGCCTCATGACTCATGTGTAAGCACATGCATGCATTTGTGCACCTATGTACACACACCTGCATACAAGCACACATGCACACACACTTGCACAAACATACCTACACCTTCACACACACACTTGCATATACCTTTACACATGTACACATATACCACTGCACAAAATACTCACATCTGCCAGCATGCCTGTATACATACCTACATCTGCACACACCTTCGCACACATACACAGATGCACACACACTAGACCTGCACACATACCTGTACGTAAACACCTCCATACACACCACACACAGGCATGCACAGGCACAAATGCACACACATGCATGCACAAACATGCATGTACAAGTTGGTCCTGGGCTAGCAAATATCTTCCACCTGCTCAGGCAGGTGAACGCTGGCTTGGGATCACTGCCCACCAGCACTACCATCACTCCAGATTTGTTCCTACAAGATCAGGCACCTCCAAACCCAGCCACACTTGCCTCCATTAAGGGGAAATGTCTGAGCTTCTCCCCAGCCGTTGGCACTTCTGCTCTGAATGATAATGCCGGACATTGAGGCTTTGCTTCACCGGCAAGTTTCACAGTTCATGCAAAGTTTGGCACATTTTCCCCCCAGTGCTGTGAGTTTGGAACATTGCTCAGTTTCTCCGAGCTGTCTCAGCAAGAGCATCTTTCTCCTACCCCAGGGATCTGCTGGAGTTCTTCCATCACCAGACATGTTTTCCATATCCACACGTCAATCAGAAACTTCCACACGCCAGCAAGTGAGAGCTGAGAGAATTGAAATTGTGAACAGTTTTAATGTCTAAATTTAGCTATTTTCAGGTTCTGAATGGCTGCATAGTAAATAGCATTCAAAACTGAGCCACATTGCAAAGGCAAATTCCTAAACTTTTCTGGAACAATTTCTTGCAAATCATGGGAATTATCCAAACAGGTTTTCTTGAGTGAGTAAGATAGAGGCCTAGGGACTCCAGTAGCTCAGGAGATAATAGCAAGAATTGACAAATGGGATTGCATCAAATTAAAAAGCTTC
This sequence comes from Castor canadensis, assembly GCF_047511655.1. NCBI lineage: Eukaryota > Metazoa > Chordata > Mammalia > Rodentia > Castoridae > Castor > Castor canadensis. The sequence goes on along the minus strand of NC_133395.1, from coordinate 1,808,437 downwards.
TGCACAGCGAAGGAAACAATAAACATCGTGAAGAGACAGCCTACAGAATGGAAGAAAGTCTGCAAGCTATTCATCTGACAAGGGATTAATATCCAGAATATGTAAAGAACTCAAAAAAAATGAACACCAAAAGAGCAAATAATCCAGTCAATAAATAGACAAATGAACCAAACAGCACTTGAAGAAGTACAAATGACCAACAAATACATGAAAAAATATTCAATATCTTCAGCTACCAGGGAGATGCAAACCAAAACTAGGTTGAAATTCATCTTGCTCCACTCAGAATGGCTATCATGAGGGAAAAAATTGGCAAATGCCAGTAAGGATGTATGGGAAGGAGAGCTTACACAGGCTGGTGGGAATGTAAATTAGTGATGCCTCTGTGCAGACAGGTATGGAGAGTCCTCAGCAACATTGAAAATAGAGCGCCTCTGGGATCCACCTACACTACTGGTGTGTGTTTAAAGCAACCGAAGTCAGGATGTTTTGAGACACCTGTGCACCTCTGTCCATCACACTGGTCCCGACACCAAATTATGGAATCAGCATAGGGGCCCATCGATGGATAAACAGATAAAGAACAATGGAGTCTTAGTCAACAATAAAAAATTATGTCATTTGTAAGAAACTGGATGGAAACAGAGGTAATGATGTTCAGCAGAACAAGCCAGTCTCACAAAAAGACTCTCCTATGTGTGTGTAACTCGGAGGGAAAAGGGTTATGAAAATACAAGGGGCACTGCATTTTAGGGATGAGAAGGAGAAGGGGGAAGGGGGAGGGGATAAGAGAGGGTCGTAGAGCAGTAAATATAATCAAAGTACATTATATGCCTGAGGGAAATGACCTAATCTTATGTTGTATGATTAATCTACACTAATAAAAAAATCTGAAAAAGAGTGCTAGCTGATAGGAATATGTAAAATATTGTTGGAAGCCGGAATGAAAAAATTTTTTTCTGCTACGGAAGAAAAACTTCCTTACTGGCCCAGCATGCTTACTCTTATGTTTAATTGTTTGAGCTTGTAATAACTATCACAACACATAACATTGAAATTTCCCCTGGCTTTTACCCTTAGAGTCTTTCCAGAAATGGTAGAAACCTAACACTGTCACGCTGAGCACACGACATGGACACCCAGCCGTCGGCTTGTGTGGATGCCAGAAGGAAGAGAAGGCCAGGCTAGTCAGGGTGTTCTGTAGGCTGGGACCAGACTCTTCATTTCTGGACTTCATTTCTGGGGTCCTGGGCAGCATGGAGTATGTGCTCAGCCTGTTTCTGGGAGGGCCCACAAGTCAACTCAGATGCTTGGCTTTGCATCTGGGGAGCTCTGAGGGCCCAGCGGTCAGGACAGGCTTGAAAGGGTAGAGGAGATGGGCACGATAGGGAGAGACCCAACCGTGAGTCTGTGGGTAGGCAGTGTCCCCATCTCCAGCACCAGCCATGGCAGAGTCTGTGGAGGCTCATAGGTGAGCAGGAACACGCTGGAGGCTCCAAGAGCCCTGGCGAGGAAGGTGAAAGGCTGATGTCGGGGTGGGGCCAGGCACTGGGATTATAGGGCAGGACTGTTGAGAGGAGAAGGACTTTGCCAAGACAGATGCCACAGAGCCCAGGCTTTGAAGTTATCCTTGAGGTTGAAATATAGAAAAGGCCTACAAAAGAGACAGGGCTCCTCTAGGCACCTGCCTGTCCTCCCACAATTATGGCTATTCACAGGACCCCATGAAGGTGCTAGACTGACATTAGCCTAGGCCCTAAGTCCTAGCCCTCCTGACTGGGGTCTGACCCCTCCCCAGCCCTACAATCCCTACCCTTGCTACTCCCAGGGGCTCGACCTCCAATGAACAGGAGCATCTCCCATGGTTCCCTGACAACTGGCAGGACCCTGGGACATGACACCAGCTCAGACAGAATCTGCTCAGCCACGTAGCCTTGACCACGCAGCCCTGGCCATGTCAACCTATAAGATGAGAAATGGCTTCTTTCTCCCTGGCACGGACAGAGCTGAGGGGCTGCAGAGGAGAGAGGCAGCAGGCCTGGGTCTTTCTTCAGGTGAAGGTTATGTTTGTAAGACAGCTCTCCCTGGAAGCTACTGACATTTATTTCCTAGAGGGTTGGTCATTCCAGTTAGTGTGGACTGAGTGGATTTGCCTTCTGAAACAGACACCCTAGAAGGAACGTGAAGAGAGGCTGGTAGGAAGGAAGAAACAGAAGCTATGAAAACCCAATGACAATTTGAAAATGACAAAAGCAAAATGGCGAGAGCAGCTGCCCTAGATGTGGCCTGGACACCAGTGTTCGGAGAGATGGGCCTCATAGCCTGGTGTCAGCAAGGCTCAGCTTCCCAAAGCTATTCTGTTCCTGGGTGCTTTGGGGACACTGGGCTGCTTCATGGACAGTGAGTGCAGGCAGTTTGGATTCCAGACTTTGGGCTTTGGTTGCATCCCTGGAATTGCAGGCTTTTGTGGGTCCAGGCCTGGCCCTTTCTAACAGAACTCTGAGACCAAGCCGGTGGGCACGAGAGACGAGAGAGCTCTGAGGCTCACAGGGGCGTGGAATTTCACAGGGAACCTTGCTGTGCCCAGCTGCCCCCAACACACACAGCCTTCTCTTGAGACCTTGTCCCCATTATGGATGCCTCCATGCACCTGTGTGTGCCTGCACAGGGCCCCACCAGACTTCCGGCCCCACCATCTCTTCCTGCAATGAGGGCCAGGCCCTGGACTCTAGTTCCCAAGAAAGTATAGGATAGGGTCCATAGGCACATCGCCAAGGACAAACAGGCAGAAACGGCCCGTCCTGCTGGCATCCTCAGCCAGGCCACACTCTTATCAGTATCAATATCTTGAGAAGGCAGGATTTGCATACAAATGAACAGAAATCAAAGATTCATCACCTCCTAAGGAGGTTTTCTCTCCGTCTCCCTCTCCCTCTCTCTCTCCGAACACAGGCCACCCTACCTGACCCTGGCTGTCCACCGTAATTCAGCTCCTGTGAGGACCCCTCCCCAGCTCCTGCTTTCTCAGCTTCACCCCCATGACAGGCCACCCACAGTCTCAAATGGTCCCCTCCACACTGACCCGAATCTGGATTTCATTTCTTTAGCACTGATAAGGGCTGTGATTAAGGTTGATCACTATCTCCCCCCCGGAGTCTCAGTCAAGGTGACCACGTGCCCTGCCATTATTTGGGCCACACTTCCTTTTGCACTTTTACCCCAATCTCATTATCTTTCATTTTTCTCTCCTTAATTGCATTCTCCACTTATCCTACTTGGAGACCACCTCTCGAGGTGACTGACTCTTTCACCTTCGTCTTTGTCAATCGGCCAGCCTTGTGAATACTATTAACAGTGTCTCAGTGATGAACTGGTCCTGCCCTGGCCTTAGACCATGGTGACCCTGAAGCACTGGAACCCAGGGGCCATCTGTCTTGCTAGCCCCACAGTGAGTCTTTCCTGTGTTGTCCACGTCTGGCACAAGGGAGGTTCTTATAGGTGAGTGTTCTATGCAGCTGGGCAGTGGGAATCCTTGCTTCCTTCCATGTTTCCTTTCCATGTCGTACAAACAAATAGACAAACCCACTTGTCCAGTCACATTCTGTGTCATAAAGCACTAAGAAGGTGTTCTGCCAATTCATTCAACTTCCGTCATTCCCTGTTGCAAAGTTCTGGCTCCCACGCTGGATGATGGACACCGCTGCACAGGAGCTCCCCTGAGCAGTGACTGTGAAAGCCTGGTGCCAGCTTGTTGCTCTGTGTGTGTGTGCATCTCTGTATGGGTGCCTGTGTGTGCCTCCACGTGTGTGCCTGTGTGCGTGTCGTGTTTGTGCATGTGTCCATGTGCCTAAGAGTGCCTGTGCCTTTGTACGTATCTGTGCGTGTGCTTCTGTGTGTCTCCATGTGCCTATGTGTCTCTGTCTGTGTGTGTCTCTGTGTACCTGTGTGTGTGCCCCTCACCAGGCAGTGCTTGTGTGTGTGTGTGTGTGGTGCTTCTCTGTGCACACCATCTTTATGGGATAGCACACTCTAAGCTGTTTCTACCCACTCGGAAATCAGCCTTCTCCACTGAAACAAGCCACTCGTGTGCCTCCTTCTCGTGGGAGCCCCAACTGCAAAGCGTCTTTGCTGCTCCTTTCTGAACCCTGCACGGCTTCTCTGCAGGGCCTGTGGTGGGGATGGCTTTGGGCCTACAGATCCTCGATGAGTTCTCATTCCCAGCCACCTGTGTCGTGTCTGCCTGGCTCCTCCTGTGGGAAGCATGTGCACTGCCATCGTCTGCTCCAGCCCCTTCGTGAATGGCGAGAGAAAATATTAATTGATTTTTTAGGAATTAATTACCATTGGCAGGCTGCAGAATCCCCATGTTTCTCTGGGTGACCTTGGGCTCTCTAATGTTGTGTGATTGCATAATTTGTCCAAGTGCTGCCTGGGTCCTTCCTTTCATTTCCAAGCATGGCTTTCTCACTTGCCTTATTACTATTGTACTTTTACTTTTAAACTTAAGTCTGAGATAATTTTCTTATTCTGCTCTGCCTGGGTACTTTATATCATATAGGTGTCTCTTACTTAGAATTCATCATTTCTACCCTCCTTCTTCCATGCAATAATAATACTTAGCATTTATATAGTGCTTTTCATCTTCAAAGAGCTCCACAAACTTATGGAGGTTTAATTGTCTTGCCCTTTTGGGCGCTGCTGGATCAGCTCCTGTAGGCTGAACCGTGGCCTTCGAGGTGCAGGAGGGGACCTCAAGTGCTGTTGGCCTTGCCTGACCTCTCGGCTGATTCTGCATGCAGGGGGCCTCCCTGAGCTGGGATGAGTTGGACCCATTCGTCAGTGGCCGGCTGCAGAGCCTACTTACACATTTCACCCCATTAAAACCATAATAGAATTCTAAAACCTACAGCATGGGGGCCATTAGTGGGAAGCACGCACATTGAATGTAGGAAATGCTGGGAAATAGGGGTTGCATATTTAAGTATGCAGCCTGTGTACCGTGAATGATCAGGCCAATGGGGCAGATGAGCTTCCCAGAGATACCCAGGAATGTATATTGGTGGGCAAGACATTGTTTTCTACAATGGCCAATTTGAGGTTTAATTAAAAATGACCTTTGTGTACGGCACCATCAACGGATCCTCTAGGATGACCTTGTGAGTCTGGTTAGGGTGATAGAGTAGAAACAGATCCTAGGAGTCATTTCTCAACTTTCCATAGAGAGGGTAGGTAGCACCACAGTCAGAAATAGTCAAGGGTTGTTTGGGTGGCTCCAACGTACACTTTCTCTAGAGAATATGTTCCTTATATTTCTTTCTCATGTCTAAATTAAACCTTAATTTTTAAGCCTTGAAAATAAGTGAACGTATATACCAAGCTTCCAAGAAGACAATGGCTAGCGACTATGCCTGTAGACTCCTTGCGCTACATCTAAAACTTGGCTTAGCCCTGGGGGAGCATCTGCTCATTTGCAGAGCACACTGACAGTGCACTGGTGAGCACGTGGCTAACTCTGAGGCATGTGGGTTCTGAAGAGACTTCCAAATCATGAAAGAAAAGCCTGAATTAAGCTTAGACCAATGCCATGGTTGTGTATGTGTCTACCTGGAGATGAGCGATTTGGTTACAGTGCACCCATAAAGCACTCACTAGCTAGAATTTCTTTATGCCTAATGTGCTGTTAGGTTCATGGTGTAACTTAAACCAAGTAAGCAACAGAGCAATGCCTCTCCAGCTTGGGCACTCGTCCTATCAGGTGGCGTGATGGCTGTAGAGGCACTGCAGTGACCTGTTGATCACAGAGCTCTGGACTAGCCTGATGTCAAAATAGTCACATCTGGGTATCGTCGGGGTTTTGCCAGTCTGGGAAGCCCCATAGTTTGCAGGACACAACAATGAGGTGACTCGTTGCATATGGCTGGTGATTGAATTGCTTGCGAAGGCTGGGAATGCATTGTGAAGCTTATTGATTTCCCAGAAAATAATCATTGTCTTGACCTTGTGGCTGTTCAAATGGGATTAAATAATTCTTCCCAGCAGGGACAATGAGAAAAGCAAACGGGCTTCCTTTCCTTTCATGAGCGTGCTCAAACTTTCCTGCAAGATACCGATTGACCCCGTTGCTTCCTGGGCATAAGTAACGATGTAGAGCTGTTCTTTTTCAATCCCTCTTAATTGGAATAGGATTAGCTTTTCCTATGGATTCATCTCTATAGCTGTGAGCTTGTCACTAAGTGCCTCCGAGTTCTGGTGTCATTCAAACTTTCAGTTAGGACTAATTGCATGCACATGCACTGTGGTTTTACATATGAACGAAGCTGGACACAGCCCTCTTGTCCTACTGAGCTAAGAGTACATGTGTGCACATGTGTGTGTTGCATATGTGAGCCTGTGTGCATAACTGTGGAGTGCACATTTGTTGTTTGTATGAAAGAAAGGAATAAAGACCATTAACAAGCATAAACAGGTGATTTAGGCTGAGCAGAGAGAAGGACAAATTCTAAGAGGGAAAGGCTGACATGTAGTTTCATTACAAATGCTTACCACCCCTGCCATGGAGTTAGAGAAAGATACGGAGTAATCCCACTGGTGAAAATGCTATTTCCTAATGAGCTGAGTCCTCTAATGGAGGAACAGAGTCCTGTGAACTGTGAAGGAGGGGAGGTCAGGATCAGAGCAGGGTGGCCAGCACATCTGGAGAATTTGATCTGGGATCAGACAGAAAAGCAGGAGCCTGTGGGTTGAGTTCACTGTGGAGTGGGTCTCTGGGAACTGTGTGTGAGTCTCTGGGTGAGCATGTGTGCACGTGAACTCCCATTTGCGTTCCTGTGCATATGTGTGTGTTCGGCAGTGGTGTATGTTTTAGGGGAGATGTGAGTTATGTGAGCATGTCTGTCTGCCTTTGCATGTTACTGTGTGTGCATATGTGTTTGTGTGTGTATGCCCATATTTGTCATGTTTGCTGTTGTGCACATGTGTCAGGTGTGGGCATGTGACAGGTGGCACAGTGGTGAAGACTGAAGGTCAAACCAGCAAAAGGCCCTGGTGAGACGTTCTTTGCTGTCAGCACCTGCAGGTCAGAGTGGCCAGAGCCAGAGGAAAAGAGGAGGGAGAGCACCTGGCTGGCCATGGGTGGGATGTTGGTGGCAATAGCAGGAGACTCTGCAGCCATTCACAGGGTTTGGGCTGAGAGTACTGGAGTCTCAATCAGACTTATGTTTGCCAGCTTCACACTGGTGTCATGAGAATAACCTGTTGGAGGTGTTGACAGTGACAACCTGCTTGAGCAAGCATTTCAGAGGACGCTGCCTGCACATGGCAGCCTGTAGAAGAGGCTAAGTGTACCGCATTCGGCACACCCAGGCTTCCCTGGTGCACTGGCTCCAGGAGCTCGGCTGACATCTGAGGGCCAGGGTGGTTCCTCACGTCCACAGACGCAGACCCCCTGGGAGCTGAGCATGTGTCCTCAGGACCTTGTTTCCTCCGCCCCATTGCTCACTACTATGCATGCTTGTATTGTTCAAGTAGCTTTTCAAATGTGCCATTCCAAAGCAGCAGTGTCCTCAGAGGCCAGGCAGCCAAGGATGGGAACCTTCCATGGGACCAGAGCAATGAGCGGTGATATCCCAACCGTGGCTTCATGGTGTGATTTCCCATGAGCACCATTGCCTGGTGACATAGATCTTCCATCACTGTTGACACTCAGAAGGTTCTCTGGCTGCTTGCTATTCATGGGTCACTGTGACAAAGTGCCACAGGCTGAGCAGTTGACCACAGCAGAATGTATTCTCTCTCAGTCCTGGAGGCTGGACATCTGACAGGGCTGCTTCCTTCTTCCAGGAGAGAGACTCTTCCGGGCTTCTCTTGCTTTTCGGGAAGGCTGGACCACTGGTGTGCCCTGTTCTCTGTGTGTTGTCACACAGTTGTCTTCTTCGTGTCTCTCTCCTGTCTTCTTATAAGGACACAGTTGTATTGGGTTAAACCCACCCCAGCATACACTCCAGTCGTGGCCTCTTTAAGTAATTACATCTTCAGCACTGGGGGTTGGGAGGAAGCCCAGGAATGGTGGCCTGCTTGACTTGACCACAGGAGCAGCTGTGATAGTCACGTGTGACCTTTCCCCGGAATGAGAAGCAGCAAATGCAGGAGTTCACAGTGCTGACTGGTCCTGTCACACATGGTAGCAGCAGACCCAGGTGGCTAAGTTCCTGTTTCAGCGGTGGGTTGAGCACAGCTACCTGCCCATGGATTTACCCAGTGCAGCCTTGTCTGCACTTGTTCTGATGAAGGCAACCATGCTCTGATCCTCCTCCCCATGGCCCTTCTCTACCCATGAACCTTCACCTTTCCTGTTCTACCTGCTATTCCTCGCCATCTCCACAAGCCATCATGAGCTCATCTGTCAAGGCAGATGACTGTGCACGTGGTAACTGTGAGGACCATCCAGTGAGCAAGGTCCTCTCTTATAGAAGAGAGGCAAATCTCCATCCCTATAGTCCCACCAAGTGGGGGGCTGGAGTCCCCAACCCTAGGTCTTCCCAACCAGTGTGATGCCAATGGTTTCTTGTCCTGAACTTCTGGTAATTTATTCCTCAATTAAAATATACAGCAACATGTGCAAGGCCACGTCGGCATCCTCCAGGAGATGTGGCTCTACTTGAACTTCAGTGTGACACTCTGTGAAATGCAGGCACTGGAGTCCCCAGAGCTTTCCACCTGGGGCAGCAGTGGGCTGCCCAGGGTGATGTAGCCATGTCCTCCACTCCCGACCCTGTGCTACCCTCCACCCCCACTCAGTTGGGGCCTTCGTCAGCTGCCAAGCTGATCCAGGGTGCCACACTGACATCAGTTTTGCAAGGCAGAAGTCCTGGAAGAGAGCTTGCCTCAGTTGCTCTGAAATGAACACTTACTTAATTCCCAGCTCCCATTGTGGGCCGATCCATGGTCCTTCACTGAGTTCCCTTCCTATTCGGTAAAGGTCTATCAAGGCCACACTCATGTCAGCCCTCTTCTCAACACAGGTAAGACTGGGTTCCCGAGACAAGAGGTGTCCTGTCCTCCAGGGACTGACGAGCACACAAAGATGGTTAGACCGTGGGCTATGTGCTGTGGAGCAAAGAAGTAGGGGGGCGAGGCAGAGGGGCTCAAGAGAAGCATGTGGGATTCTCTCAGTCGAGGCACTGGGGGTGTCCCAAAGGGCTGATGTTTGACTGGGACCAGAACTTTGAGAAGAGATATTTGAACTTTGTGTTTTGTAAAAGCCTCTGCTGTACCCGATTGAAGAAAGGCGCGGGTGGATCTGTGGAACAATTTCCTCTCACTAGAGCAAGAAGAACCATGGCAGTTAAATGTGGACACCATTCTACCAACTAAACACACACCTCTCATGACTTGGGAAACCAGGTAAGCGCCACGATCACCTGTGTGGTGCACAACCTGTCCTTGGGTAGGTAGGGCACTCAGCAAGCTCTGTCCACAGGGCAAGCTCTGCTGTGTGACTAAATACTGTGCTTGCAAATGGCATTTTGAAACACAGAGAGAAGACTGACAGTACTGATTTGTATTTGCAGACCTCTTTTCCTCCGCTGACCTCAGGATTTTCTCAGCATGGTAGGGAACATGCAGATGCTTTACACATCCTCCTGGCAACACTGTGAGGGGAAGGGGCAGATAAAAATAAAAGTAGAAATAACAGCATTGATCATTTACGGAATGGGAGGGCTGGTTGCCCTTAACGCAGAGAAACTAAAGCAGATACCTTAAATGCAACTGAGGCCAATAGGAAAAGGGGACCAGGAACTAGAGAAAAGGTGAGATCAAAAAGAATTAACCTAGAAGGTAACACCCACGCACAGGAAATCAATGTGAGTCAATGCCCTGTATAGCTATCCTTATCTCAACCAGCAAAAACCCTTGTCCCTTCCTGTTATTGCTTATACTCTCTCTACAACAAAATTAGAAATAAGGGCAAAATAGTTTCTGCTGGGTATTGGGGGGGTGGGGGGGAGAGGGAGGGGGCGGAGTGGGTGGTAAGGGAGGGGGTGGGGGCAGGGGGGAGAAATGAACCAAGCCTTGTGTGCACATATGAATAATAAAAGAAAAAGAAAAAAAAAAGTAGAAATAACAGCATTGAACATTTACGGAATGGGAGGGCTGACTTCAGCCATGCCACACATGCTAAAGCAACACACACTGTGTTTGTTAGCATATTTGAGATAAAATATAATGAATACACCAAACTAATTAACATGCTATCATTCAACAAATATGGAGAAGCTTCTGTATGCCCTACTTTAAGATTTAGGAATAAATTATACAAAGTAACTGCTCTCACATTTTACTTAATTTTCTAGAAAACCAGTAACATTCACACAAATAGTCACTAATGCCTCCCCATGTCACACATATGAACACTGATGTGGACACACGAAGAACGGAGCTCGAAGTGACGCAGAATATATGGCAAAGCCAGCATTGCTAGCCAGTTATGGACCAAGAAGTCCCTCTAAATGACAAACTGATGGGACTGGCAAGAGGCAAATTACTTTAAGGAGCCTTGGTAGTTTCTGTATGGAAAGGCAGGGAGACGGGGCTGCACCACAGCTCAGCTTGACTGACCACAGCACGGATGAAGACTCCTGCCAGGGACAAGAAAGCAAAAGTGATACACACACCAGCCAGGTAAAATGAACACTGGTCCTACTGCAGCACAGGACGTAGACGTAAACTGTGCACTGGCTGTACTGCAGGCACAGGAAGTGAGCTGAACCGCACACCAGGAAGGTCCCTCCTGCAGGGCCAGTTCCTCCCATCCAATGCTAATTCTTACTGGCTTCCCCTTCAGCAAAGCCTGCGTTCTGACTGACCCTGTATTCTGTTTGCTGCTACTGACTTGACAACCCTCTGCGTGTCCCTAAAAATCTGCACATAGCCAGGAAAGGAGTGCAACCTAAGGTATGGTGAGTTTGTGGGGGGCGGGGAGGCAGGCAACTCAGGGCTTTAGAAGCACCTGGGAGGCCTGGTGGAAGCAGCCAGATCTTCTGGCTTTGGTCGCTAGGTTAGCCACAGGGCCACCAGTCGGTTGCTGCTGGTTATCTCTGAACTCTGATATCCAGTGTCAGTTGTCTGCCCCTTCCCTGGGTGAATGGAATGGTATTCACAGTGTTCTCCGTTCAGGGCCCCCCTGCTGAGTGAGAACCACAAATGTGAGTTCGTATCTATGGTGTGGTGTGGTTTTTGGTACACGAGCAGCTGGAACCAATGGAGTAGGAGCATTCTAGGAGCTAGTCCTTCTCCCGAGTAATCAGAGATGATTTCACCAGGGAAGGCTCTTTAGGCTGGGTTTGAGGCTTGTTTAAGAACTTGTGTTGGGAAGTCTTTCTGGGTGAGGAGAAAATCTTGTATGAGTGTTAAAAACCCGACTGCACCATGCCTGAGATGTTACCTGTGTATGAAACGAATCAGAAGCAGCTTAATATGCAGATGTATACAAAACCAGTTAAATATAAGACATAAAGCTAAATAAAAACTTTAGTAAGCTGACATTAATGCCTTAAGACTGCTAAGCAAAACTGAGGTTATTAAAAAATGCTGGGTTTGATCTCTGTGCCATAAAAGTCTCTGTCCTAAAAAGTGGTGACAAGTATAACTTATTGAATTGTTAACATAGCAGAGAGCTCTTCTATTGCTTGTCATATATTAACCTATCTAATGCACATCACAACTCTAATGATAATAATAATCCCTGATGAACAGATGAGGAAACTGAGGAACCAGAGGGTGAATAATTTTCCAAGAACATGACAGAAGTCAAAGATCCCATGGTACAACATGACAGACAAAGGTCACACAGGTACAATATGACAAAGTCAACATTTGGACCAAAGTCTTCTGGCTCCAGATGGAATGCAGTTCCCTACCAGGTACCAACAGGCCCTGTGGGAAGAGGAGACGTGTGCACATCTTGGATGTAACCACAGTGAAATAGATGCCATCAAATGCCAAAGCAAGAGTGTTCACATAGCGAGGGGGAAGAGGGAGGTGGGGATGGCTCAGAACCAGTCACGACTCTCCATGTGAGGGGGAGGTAAAAGAAGGAAGTTAAGGTGATATGGTTGATGTACCTTCCTATACAAGAATGAATATAGAATTTTTAAAACCTGTTGAAATCGTCATAAGAAGGGCCTAAGGTACAAAGGAAAATAGAGGGATGAACAATTCAGGTTGTAATCCAGATATACATGGAGCTGCCATAACGAAACTCCCTGTACAGAAATCTTAAATAAACAAAAATATCTTGTTTTGAAAACAGAGGACAGAAGGATAAAACAGGTCCTGTCTGGGGGTTGGTAGCAGTGGGTAGGGGGAGGATATGAGGAAAGGGTGTAGTAGAATGAATATGGTATGTATTCATGGTATGAAAATGGAAAATTGAGACCTGTTGAAAGTGTTCCAGGAATGGGAGGAAAGGGGACAAAGGAGAATGATGGAGGGGTAATTTCAACTATGATATGCTGTGAGAATTTTTGTAAATGCTACAATGTACCCCTAGTACAACCATGATGCAGTAATTTTTGAAAAGACTCTTCGTGTATCTCCTCCTAGCTCTATTCCTTTAGAGCCAATGTCTGTCCGGTTTGCACACAAGCATTTTCACAGTCAGGTCTGAGGTGTGAAGGTTGTAAACAGACACTTAATAAGTCACACCTCACTGTTTCCGTGGCAGTGAATGTGACTGTGTGCATATGTGCTGGTGGATTTGGAAGTGTCAACCAAGTGAATGAAATATTCAGAGACAGGGTAGGACAGCTCTAAGAAGATGCGAGGCATCCCCCAGCCAGTCACAGACCCCAATGATGTCATCCAATGCTGAAAAGTTATTTTCCAGAAAGAGCAGGTGACACAAGGGTCAGCACTGCTTCAGCAGATGTCACTTCTGGTCACAGATCATGATTCCAACACACAAGTTCTCTTTGGGGAATTGTCAGAATTTCCCCCTTCAGAATCCTATGTGTCTCTTATCGGCCCAACTTCTGGGCAGCAATGTGGTCCTTCCAGTGTGTCCCCAGGAGGAGAAGAATCTTATCTGTGGTGCTTCTGCCGGGTCCATTCTCAGTCTCCTGCCCTTTGGGCCAGCCAACAGGCTCTGTGTTCCCCTGTGTTGCCTCCTTCCACGTCACATCGCCACTATGTTCCTCCTCTGTTCCCCTCTCCAGTGACTACCAACCTTGCTTAGAGAGGCCAGGGGCCTCCGAGCCTCTTGCCCCTTCATTTAGTTTTGTTCTCTCCCCAAGAAGAGATGTCTTGGGGAGACATCTGCTGCTTAGGATGCAGCAGCCGAGATGACGCCCGTCATTTTGGATGGAAAGTCACCACTGTCTTTGTCGCTGCTGTATCCTTGAGATGAGGCCTCACATGTTCTGGTTGTTTTGGTCATGGTGCCCAAAGAGGTCTGGGCAGCAGCTGCTGTGCGTGTGGCACTGTGCAGGGGCACTGCAGGATGATGGTGCGCAGGGGACAGTCAGGGGACAGGACTGCTAAGCTCAGTGTCAACACGGAAGGCAGGAGCATCTCCACCACTTAAAGTACTGGCCGGCTGCCATGTCACAGCCCTCCCAGTCCTGTCTTAAATTTTAATTGGTACTTAGTAAGTGTGGACAGTTAGGTGGCACAGAGATAATCCGGCCATGTCTACAGTACACGGTGGTCAGATCAGGTAACCGGCATTTCCTTCTCTCTAAACCTTCATCATTTCAGGTGTTCCAAGCCTCCCAACTCCTGTCTTTGCGGATCTTCAGAAGAGCACAGTAAGCTGCTTGAACCATGGCCATCCTGTGCTGCCTGTCATCAGAACTAGATCCTCTCAGCTGTCTGAATTCCCCATACCTGGCCCCTCTGTCCCCCTCCCCTTCCCAGCCACCACCATTATCCTCTCTACGTCTACCAAACTTTTGTAGCTTCCACATAGTGCTAAAACACTCAGCCTTCATCTTTCTGTGCCTCTGCTAGCTTGTTTTTTTATAACATTGGGCAACCACGTGTGGCAAATGAAAATGGTGAGGGACGCAGGGCAGATATTTCAACTGTGATAAGCCCATGAGTAGGTAGCCCTGTGTGTGTAAAGTGAAAACTGGCTTCAAGTCACCAGTGCAGCTGAGGGCCTGGCTGACAGCTCTAATGGGAGCTCAAAGAGCAGGCGGTCCTGGTGCAAGCATAGCCTGTCTCTGTTCTGAGTCTCCATGCCACACTTTCCTGCCGGGTGTGTGCAGCTCAGGAGGCCATATCTCCAGAGAGGACAATAAAGGACCATTTCCCTGGCCCCTGAGCCTTGTCCCCTTGCTGGTGGTAGCCAAGCGCTCCTGTCCCCTGCAGATAGCTCCACGTTTGGGTCACTTCTCTCCCTTCCCTGCAGCTTCCCTGGCCTTCAGAGTGGCAAGAGTGATGGGGCCCATCAGGGCGTTGTTATGGCTGTCTGGGAGCACAAAGGCCCATCTCGGGTGACTGTCAGCTATGTACGCTCAGCCTCCCACTGAGCTATTGGGGAGTGTTCTTGTTCTCTGTGATTTTAAGCCGTTCCTGGCCTGAATATTAACATGTGAGGTCCAGTACGTGGGGATGGGGGCGGGAGGGGGGAAAGCCATGGCATTTAACCCCTTCACGTGGAGACTGAGTGTAGCACCATGATTACAGTCTCCTGGGAAGCTGGGGCTTTAAGGTTGGCTGAGGCACAGAGCGGGAGACTGCTCCGGGAAAAGCTTCTTCTGCACGGTCACAGTTTCTTTACTTGGCTTCTGGGAGACTTCACTTTTGAGTGAAGAATCTGGGAGGGACCCCACTCACAAAATTCAGACAGCACACGGTGTTGTTGACTGTTTTCTTGGCTGTGTTGTATCTGGTATGTCTGTCTGCTACATGAGACTTTCTTTTTATTTAAATAAGAAACCTTGTCCTGGGAAGGGCAGTTTGGAACCAATTATACACAACAGATTTGCACATCTTTGTCAGAAGTTAAATAACTCATACTTTTAATATCTCCTCTGTGTGGGATTTTTTTAAGATGAATTGTCCGGAGTGTAAGAAGGCTTGTTCTTCTCTGATGTACATAGGCTAGGTCTTATGCCTGCACTATCGACAGAGTAAACCTCTGAATGGCAAGCACGGACTGTCAAGGTGGGGGGGACACCAAGCATGACAGCTGTAAACCCAAGCTGGGAACCAGTTGAGCCTGTGCCCTGGGGACGTGCGTGTCTGTCTTCCTAACCTCATCCTCCCTGAATTCCGCCTTTATTTAAAGCTTAAAAGTGAATACTGAAGCTTCTCTCACCTTTTGCTCACACCTTATCAGTCCATGCTGTCAGCATGCCCATCACCTCCGTGGACATGGCTCACCCAGCTGAGGGGTTCTTGTCAGGTTTCTCCACTCAGCAATAGTAAAGCCACCCCCACCCCTATCCACACTGTCTCCAGGTGAAGGAAGTCACTGTGCCGAGCTCACACTTAGGGATGGAGGTGTGCTCCCCTCCATGAAGAGGGGTCAGGTCACTATGGAAGCATTTGGAATTCTTCCCCAGGGAACATTTAAATCTCCCCTATTAATTCATTAAAACAATCACTTTTATCAGTATGGACTGCTGAATCCAAAAATTATTTGAAATGCAGGAAGCAACAAAATAGACAACTTATGTCTCCCTGGGAAGCTGACCTTACCCTAAGAGAAGAAATGGGTAAGATTATTTTTTATCAGAACTTAGGGCCATTAAGAAGATGGAACAAAATCCAGGAAACGATGAAGGACATTGACTTTGCGAAGGGTCAAGGTCTCTGCACTGTGCGCCCTCCTGCTTAAGTGCTACCTCTCAGTGAGGCCCCAGTCACCTGATTCCTGCCTCCATCCCTGTCCCAGGGCCACCAGCCCGCTCATGATCTCCTGACTTCCCTATGCTCTCTTTGGGGCCTAACTTCACCTCCAGCTGTCATTTTCATGGCGGTGACTTTTCTCTCGCTCACAGTTACAGCCCAGGTGGCTAGAGCAGTACGGGGTCCTCAGCAAATATTTGTCAATTGTGATCTGGCAAATTTGCCGTAGCCCAGAGCTCACCATCTCCAGTGCAGTGAGTGCTATGGGCTGGCCAGGGTTCTGGACTGACTGGTTGAACTTGGTCAGGCTTCTGTGTGCTACTGCAGAGATATGACCATCCTGCAGCTATAAGGTAATTTTTCAGGTTTTCCACAAAAAAGAACTGCTTTTGAAAACGTAGGTAAGTTCTAGGGAAGAAAACCCAGACTCACAGTTGGAGATTTCGGTCCTTTTGTAGACTTGGCGGGGGTGTACGCAGAAGCAGGTGACTCTTACGGACTAGCTGTGCCTCCCACCAGCTCTGAGCGGACAAGAGAAAGATGACAAATTCAGACATGAAGTCCTTATTGGTAAAGCAGAAGGAGACACTTAAAAAACAAAACCCGAGAACGCTAGGTTCCCCGAAGCAGCAGAAGGGACCAGCAGAGGAAGCCATCACACTGCACTTGGAGGGTGCACGGAACCCTCCTCAGGGATGACGGTGGTCCCAGGAGCTTCTGCTTGCTCTCAGCAGGAAGGAGAGGCAGCTCAGCCACCAGGAAAAGGCAGGAAGCTGCTCAGAGCTCAGACTCTGGGGTCAGAGCCAGATCCATTTCTTAAAGATTCCTAGACAAGATGACTTCCCTCCAAGGACGTCTTCCCTGGAAGCCATGAGGACTCCCTAGTGGAGAGGGGTGTGTTAATTAGCCATGGTAATCCTTTCACGATGTCCTGCAGATAGCAAATACACCCTGCTGCACACCATAAATGTATTGACCTTTATTTGTCAAAGAAATTAAAGAAAATGATTTAAATCCCCACCAGCATCTCAGTGGTTGTTGTCACCGTGTTTCTGGACTTTATGAGGATGCCTGTCCACCCTGCAGCAGTGCTCTGATGGAGGCAAGGTCTGACAGGACAGATAAGCCTGGGCAGCTGTGTAGTTAAATTGCCAGTGTCTACATGGTCTAGGGGAAACTTCTATATTGTAGGAAACTTCTCTTGGGGAGAAGGCAGGGATGTCTTTTCTGCTGCCAGGAACATCTCAGGCTTCCCCCAGGATCAGGTCAGACCTGTGCTGCTCTCACTCCAGGTTGTCAAAGGAAGCCTTCAGATCTGTGAGGGTCAGACGTTCCAAGGTGTCCATAAGACCAATGCTGTTTGCAGATCAGTCAGGGCAGCTCTGGGGTCTGCTCAGCCTGCCTCAGAATTGATGGAGTTCATTTCTCACTGAGCCCTACAGACTCAGTAACTGGTCTCTATGGTGTCTCTAAGAACGATATGGTAGGCAGAGCTCTGGGAACCCTAGGATGTCCCCTCTGCTGTGCACACCGAGGAGTCCATTCCTCTTCAGTAGGTGGTGGACCCAGAGAATGTGATGAGGTCCAGTGATTACATCATGTGACAAAAGGGACATCACAGATGTCATCAAGGCCCTGATTCAGTGGACACTCAGTTAGTTGAGAGATTATTTGTCCTGGGCCTAGTCTACTCAGGCAAGCCCTTAGAAAGCAGAGATTTTCTTGGATGCTCTTGGTAGAAAGCTAATTGCTATGGTGTACACTGTCTACAGAGAGGGGAGATGTCTAAGAGCTGAGACAATGCGGGGGGTATGAAAGTGAGAGAGGAGGACCAGGCACAAAAGAAAGCACCACGAAAGAAGGGCTAGGGGCTGCCCTGGGAAGTCATTGGCCCTAGGACTGATGGCAAATTGCAAGGGGAAGGGGTAGCTGCTGTTGTGCTCAAGGTAACCTTCCAAAGTTGCCCAGGAAATTGGAGAAGTATTGGATCGACTTTCCACTTGACATCGACCTTGAGGTCATACAGGAAACTCATGCTAAGCTGGTAGAATTTCACAGTTTTTGTTTCTTTCCTCTAAGAAAGTTACTTTAGGTAGTATTCTGAAAACCTTTTAGATTAATCTGCTAGTGTTCACCCCTAGGGATCAAGTTTGTTTGTAGTGGGGACAGAAACTATCTTAGCTTGAGTCACCAGTGGCAGTCTCTACCACCAGAATGCCTGCCACCTGGAGGAGGTGGAAAGGCTCCCTCATCCTAAGATGTGACCACCCTATTGCCCCTGAAATCATGCAGTCACCCACAAGAGCCTGGCTAGAGAAAAAAACCACTGCCGATCTGGGAAAGGCAATCTCTGGGTGCCTCCCAGCTGCTTTCCAGAATGTTCCCAGGAATTCTGCCTATATATGGCCCTCAGGCTCCATGATTTAGCCTGAAGTAGATAACTCCTCAGTCATGGGCCTTTGGCACAAAATGACGGAAAATGCATCCCCAGAGAAGAGCATCTGTCCTGTGTGGAGCAGGTCAGAGTTCCCAGGCAGTTATCCAACACGGGCTCATGAGGTCAAGAAAGTGGGAGGGAGTGATGTGGTCACAGCTCAGGCCAACAGCCATGCACGTTGGTCAGCGGTGGTCCACTTCTATTCCAAGACATGGGATGGATCGGCATCCAGAAGTTTAAGTCTTCATCCTGATGAAGAGGGGCAGGGTACCAGGTGGCCTACTGCTGGGGATGTGGTGTGGGTCCCAGTTCTAGGACGCAGTCCTCCAGGTCCTCACCCTGCCTGCACAGGTCAATGATGGGGCTTCACTTCCTGCCAGGTCACACTCAGTGGAGCATCTTGTGATTCTTACTCCGTGGCGGAAATCATGGAAATAAGTCACCATGGGGGAAATAATAAGCAATTGATTAAAATTGGAGGAGGCAGCTGATGAGATGATTTTCCCTGGTGATCCTGTGAAGTGCAGAAAATCAAGCCATCCTCTGTGTTGTAACTGCGGCTCTCACAGAGGACAAAACATCTCCACACCTTACAATTAACCGGCAGATCAGTCAGCTCTCAGTCACTGAGAAGGCAGCTCGTCCCTCCGTGCACCCCATCCTGGGGCCTCTTCACCTCACTTCCAGTCCTGAGGACTCAGCCTGTGGGTGTGCTGGCCATCTGTCCTACACTGCATAACTTCACATCTAATGGGCTCCCCTGTCTCCCCTTATGTTGATATTTAAGGCTGAGATTAGGTAAAGTGCCTAAGCTTACGGTCAGTGCATGGAGTCCTGAGCACAAGCAATGCACTCTCAACTTTGGGGTTAACCTTAAATTTCTCCTCTGGGTTACTTCCCTCACACTTCAGGTGAAACTCAAGCTGGAGTTGGCATTGGAGCACATCCATACTGTCAGTGAAAGTCTGGGTTTAGAGATGACCTGTCAGTTTCAGCCGTTGACTTTAGTCTGACTAGAGATACAACCTAGAGCAGGTGACGCATGGCTTCTCTGTGTTCATCTCTGGCTGAAGTTTAAAAGCATTGCTGATCTGTGCAAGGAGGAAGAGAGAACAGTGTATCTGCTAAGGAGCTCTTTGTTGGGTTGGGGCTGAGCCAAAATTTTGGTCACCTTTGTGTGGCTTCTCCACAGATGGTTATCTTCACAGATGTGACTCAGCCTGGTGGCTGGACTGTCTCAACCAGCCTGGCACAGTCTCATCGTCATCCCATGAGGGACATAGCAGCAGGGACTGGCCTGGGCCTCTAGGCCTTGGGATCGTTGCATCATCCAGATCCACATTCAGACTGCACAAGCCAAAACACACAGAGGCCAGGACTGTCCTCGACTCCTGCAGGTCAGAGCAATGGTGACTTTGCCATGTGTCCTCTATGGTGTACTATAAAACCAGCAGTGCTACCAGCTCCAGCAAGTGGCCACCTGTTCCACAGCCTTGATCTCGGCTGGCAAAGTTGCCATATCCAGCAGCTGATGTGACCAGAGAGGGTCTTGTCCTCAGCTTGCTTGCTGTAAGTTGGACAGTTTGTGTTTCTTTCATGTGGTCCCAAAGCAGGGAAGACTGTGGGGCCGGCCACAGTGTTGACCTGTCTGGTCACATGGAATGAGGCCAGCCTTCCCCGAGTGCTCACTGGCACAATCAATGACCCAGTGAATTCTGTCTTTGGCGAGGAGTCTGATTTTAGTCAGTGCAGGGGAAAGTTTATAGACAAGGACCTCTCAGAGATAGGTTGGGAAGGGGCAGTGACCCCTGGCAGGGCAGCATATGGTTCTGCCTCAATTTTACTTTCCAAGTTGTGAGTGTTCCCTGTCTAAAGACTCAAAACAGAAAAGGTGTCTAGTCCCATGAAAGGCCTTTAACTGGTACGAGAAGTTCACTTGAGAAGAGCAACGAGGGTTTACCTGGGC
Source organism: Castor canadensis (assembly GCF_047511655.1). NCBI lineage: Eukaryota > Metazoa > Chordata > Mammalia > Rodentia > Castoridae > Castor > Castor canadensis. Next base: position 1,788,179 of record NC_133395.1, on the reverse strand, counting down.
TCTGAGGGTGACTTTCCATGGCAAGGAGTCACATGACAGGAGGATGTGGAATAATTCTGAAAGACTATGATGAGGGGAAGATGCTGGCCTAGAGCAGGGAATTCCATTCTCCACGAAACTGGAGGTCTTTGGACCACGTAGACCAGCATGGAGCAACGCTGGGAGACAGCAAAGGACAAAGAGGAGAAAAACTTAGGCAATCCAGGAGCATCTTTGCCAGACAGATGCTTTTCTTCTCTTTCTGTTCCAGGACACCAAAAGTCCTTGGGGAAATAAGGATGCACGAGGGCTCTATCCAGAAACTCAGGCTCTAGATTTATTTCTGAGTGGCAGTCCACTTACTTCTTCCTCGCAGCTCTCTGAGCCTGGCAGCAGTTACCACCCTCCGAGGCCAGCCATGTTTCCCTGTGGTGTGTGGGTGCCCTGGCCTGGCAGGGGCAGGAGGACCAAGGGTGGGCAGAGCTGGCTTGTGTCTTAGAGGAATTACTGGCACAGACATGAAGACATGTTCTTGTACCTTAAATTCCTGTTTGAGATTACCCGACATGGGGGAGCAATCCAGAGACTCTTCCAGTGTAAACCCAGTGACACTGGCACTGCTGAGGCGTTGCTGGCCATGTGGGCACAAGGAGAGATGCCCATCTCATCTTGGCAGGGGACTTGCTGAGTTTGGAGGAAAGTTCAATGAGTAGAACTGGTGTGGGTGTCCACGAGCGCAGGCATGGAGATCACACAAGTGCATGAGCTCACAGGTCCAAATGCTAAGCAGGTGCACACGGCAGTGTGCGGGCAGTGCTGGCCACCGGGACCTACAGTTGGTGGCACCTCCAGCCTGACCTTCTCCAATGATACAAAATACCTGTTCTTCCTGTGCTCCAGGAAGACATGTTTGCTATGAGTTTCTGCTGAGCCCATGCGAGGACAGGCCTGGGGCCGGAGTGAAACTGGATCAGAAGACCTCCCCACGGGCCAGCAGTGTGTACCACACAAGCCTCCAAGGTGGCTTGTGGCCTCCAGGGGAAGCACACACAAGGGCGACACCTTCTGTGCCCAGCGATAAAGGTCCATATGGCTCCGCAGAGTCAGACCTGCAACCAGGACCTCCTCGGGCCAAACCAGAGAGGTTCAACAGGAAGGCAGTCGGGGTCCCATGCTGAGTTTCCACAACAGAGAGCAGGTGATGTACTCTTGGCCTGAGAGTGCTTGTGCTCCGGGGCCACGACCATACGAGCTGTGACCTGTCCTGTGTGCTTCCTCCAGAGGACCATGGCTTGGCACACTGGCGTGGCTCCATGCCTGCTCTCTGTCTCTCCCCACATGAAGTGAGTTCTCTACAGACATGGCGATACCTGCCCTTGTCACACCAGGAGGACGAACACAGAGCTGCCTCTACTCAGAGCTCAGAGCTGGCCAGAGGTGGTGGGGAGCAGTGGGCCACTAGTGTCCCCTATGCTCCAGCCTCACCCACGTCACCTCCTCCCTTGTCAACATTTAAATATCTATAAATACATATTTAAATTCGGGTTCCACGTGCCCCGACTCCCACATGGCACACTTGAGTGAGGCACACATTTGGGTCATGGGGAACAGTCCCCTTCCCAGCCTCTCTGGCCAAGAGACCACATCCAGGATGTCTCTTGAGTCTGTTTCTGCAGCTGTGAAGAGGAGGTGAGATCACTTCGTGTCTGAGGAGTCAATAACGTCTGCTTCTCTGGTGTCTGATTCTCTGATGTTAGTGAGCTACGAAGAGTAGTGAGAGCCCCACGTGGGTGGATGCTGCCCCAAGACTGAGAGGATGCCCATCTTTGCTGACCCTTCACAGCATGGGCCATTGCTTGGAGCTGGGCAACTGTGGCCAGCAAGCAGGTGTGCCCCTTCCCTCTGCCCTTGCTCTCCATACTCCCTGCCAGGCCTCCCCTGCTTGTACCATCTGTGTACAAGAGCAGAGCGCTCTCCCAGGGGTCCCCAGAACAGAACATGCTATTCTCAAACCTCAGGACTGGTAGCGCATGGTCAACACATGGAGACATGCCACAGAGGTGGCACGGGCAGTGGTGACCACCTGGCCCAGAGAGGTAGCAGGCTCTTGCTACTACCTACCCTGACTCTCTACTTCAGGTGCCAACCACACGGGCTGTACAGCCAAGGCTGACTCCTGGAAACGTCTTCTTTTAATTCCTTTCCTTTCTGTTGAAACGTGACACTCAAATTTGAGATCGGAGCAGAGATCAACAAACCCTGTCAGCCGCTGTCAACCCAGGTGTGACAGTGCCGTCTCCTAAATTGCTGCTAATCTGCCAGAGACCTCTCTCTCTGCAACCTCCATCGCACTGTTTGCTCACATTCGGTTAACACTTGAAATTTCTCTTCTGAGGTGTCACTGTGTGCCATGTAGCAAGGAAGGAGAACCGGGCAAGCAGCTCAAGCCGTGGATTTGGGGAGCTGGAAAAAGCTGATTAGCTATTCATGGAGAATAATCTTATTGAGAGAGTAGAGCTGTATAAAGAATGCCTTTCCCTTCCCGGTAACAATCTTCTAATTATATTGTCAGCCTTGCTGTTGAGTTCTCCCACGTGCCTTTAAGAAACCAGTTTCTATGTTAAGAAAGATTTCCAGATTCCAATGCTGTTTGCTGATTTTTTTTATTGTTTAAAGAGTCTGTATGTATTAAACCAAACATTAAAATATGATTCACGTACAGCATAATTACTAGCAATGAGGCCTGCAAGCCTCATGGGGGCAGGGAGGCAGGGGGTGCCCTGGGGGGTGCTCGGGAGCTGTGGGGAGCTGGGCGCGGTGGAGGTTGGAATCTGATGGAAGCGAAGTTTTCTGCAGGCTCTGAGATGCAGTTGCAAATTGATGCCCTTGATGGGTCAGGGGCCACGATGGAGAGGCAAGCTGTGGGTTTCTGAGGGAAACAAACCTTCCTGCAGATTGATGTTCTTCACGGCGTCATGCAATCATGTGGGAAGAGTGAGAAGTTTGAGTTGAGCACAAATGTCCTCCTCGACCCCTCCTCTCTAGAAGGGGAAGAACCTGAGTGAGGAGCACCGTGGAGCACCATTCCCAGCCTAAGCGGTGCTCAATGCTTTGACCTCAGACCCACATCTGGCAGGAGAATGTTGGGGAGGGGGGGCATCATGGTGTCCCCTCTTGCTTGCCTGGCCATTTGCTGGTGGGCACAGTGTAGGTCAGCACTGCCCACCTACTCATTTAAATAATGAGCAGTGAGGAGCTTTTCTCAGCCTCTGCCTGAGCCAGGCATGGAGAGTGGGTATCAAAGCTTTCATCGTAACAAATGCAAGAAAAAGGAGCAGGAGCAAGGAAGCAGAGTGTGCTGCTCACCGCTGAGTGCAGGCGGGCCCGGGCCAGGCTCCCCGGGGGCCCCACAGTCTGGGTGGTGACTCAGGTGCCGTTTCTTTCATTCCTGTAGGATTTGGGGCTGATTCTGGCAAATCCTACAACTGAGAAATTTGGAATTGATGTGTTTCGGTGTCTTTCCAGCCCAGCATGTGGTGTGTGTTGACCTACAAGATAGGATGACTCCATCAGGTTTCAAAGCTTAAGCTATATATCTATATATATTGGTAGTTTATCCTTCCTGCCATGGCTGTAGGTCACCAAGGGCTCCAAGACATCCCATTAGCCAGTTTACCTCTTGCCCTTAATGGGAACCTGGCAGGTGACCACACATCTCCTCTGCCTGTACACAGAATGACTGTGTCTGCAGGACCTCAGTGTCCATGGATCCAGATTTAGGTGACTAAAATGCAGGCAGCAGCACCCAGGGATGGTGCCCTGGGCCCTTCCCAGAGGCCCTTCCCAGGTGGGGCCACCACCAGAGTCAGGGTTCCAGTAGGAGCCAAGTCTGTCCTGAGCACCACGTGGAGCCTTCTGTCAGGGCGAAGGAGAGGGAGCAAGACCCCCCACACAGTGTCCTTTTCACCTCGGCCTGTGAGAATTCCCTGAGCGATTACTGGGGAAGGGTCTGCTGAAGGAAGCAGAGAAACCTGCTGTGCTTTGTCTTCAAGAAGCAAGAAGTGAAGTTCCCCGGGAAGGTGACCACATGGGCAACGGTGAGCATGAATGCCAAGTCAGCCTTGCCTGCCCAGTGTGGCTACGAGCCCTTGTGTGTCACTGCCCTGCATCTGGACCTCCAGAACTATAGCAAAGAATAGACGTTACTTGTGTGGGGGGCGGTTTGTAAGGCTTAGACGAAAGTGCTGGCACATAGTAGGTACTCAGTGAACTATGCATTTTCCTTAAGGAGCTAGCTCACCATCTGAAAGGACCTTCTGGATGCTCTTTTCCATTTTATCTCTTCTCTCTTGTTTTGTCTTGCTTTGAATGAGCAATACATGCACAAAATTCAATAGGCACAAAAGCCACTCCTGAAAAGGAGGGCTCTGCCCTCTCAGTTCTTCCCTCTCTTTCATTTTGGGCTGGACAGAAAGCCAGAAATGGAGTTCACCCCACAGGGAGGCCTACGCTAAGGAGAGGGACCCTCCCCCATGTTGTTCCATTGCTCGTGGCTTGGATTAACCGTGAGTCACCTCATGGACCTTCTGTCACTTTCAGTGTTCCATATTTTATCCCACGCTGTGACATGTGTCTTTGTTCTCACATATGACTGTGTACATAAACTATAAACTTTCTGAAGCGCAATTTCTGAGTCAAAAACTATGTACATTTTTAATATTTCTAATTTTTTTGTTGGCACAGAGTAATTTTAAATTTTGGGGGGGTACAGTGTGATAATTTGTGTACAATGCATAATGATGAAATCAGGGTAGATGACCTGCCATCCCTGAAACATTAGTCATTTCTTTGTGTGTCTAGCCTTCAAGACATCTTTCTTCCAGTTCTTTATAAAATAGCTACCAGACTGTGAACCATACTCTCTCTTCTGTGCTGTGCAGCACTAGAACTTACTCTTCCCATCTGTCTAGGTTAGAACCTGTTCCCCAGCCTCCCAAGTGGCTGACCGATTGTTCTCCGGATTCCCTACCAAGGACCCACAGGGGGCCACCGCCCCTCTCCACCTCTTCACTGACACAGCCTGTTACCCCACTTCCTGGGGAAGGGGAGCAGTGGTGCTTTGCTCCAGCCTTCATCTGCATTTCTCTTTATGAGTTAAAGTTGGGAGTTTATTCTCTGTGACCTGTCTGCTTGTATCCCTTGGCGATTTGTTCTGTTACGGTGCTGGTCTTCTGCTTATTGAGTTGTACAAGTTCTTTATCTACTAGACAGATTAGCACTTTACGATATGAATTCAAATATTTTGATCTAGTTAGTCATTTGTCTTCTCTCTTTGTTCCCATTCCTTTTTGTAGCTCAAAATTCTCAAATTTTTTATGTAGGATTAGGCAAAGGTTTCTTAAGTATGACACCAAAGGCATGCTTTATAAAAGAAAAAAATGATAAATTGAATATCATTAAAATTAAGAACTTCTGCCCTTGAATGGACACTGTTCAGACAGTGAAAAGACAGGGCGTGGCGTGGGAGAAAATATTTGCAAATCGTATATCTGATAGAAAGATTTGCATCCAGAATATATAAAGAATTTTTACTCAGTAATAAAAAGACAAATGACCTGATTTTAAAATGGGCAAAATGTTTCAATAGACATTTCTCCAAAGAAGATATAATAATGGCTAATGAGCACTTTAGAAGAATCCTGCATCATAAATCACTAGGAAAATGCAAATCAAACCACATTAAGACATCAGCACACCCACTAGGATCACTACAGTAATAACAAAAAGTAGAACCCAGGCACTAGGAAGGGTTGGTGAGGGTGTGAAGAACTCCAAATCCTCCCCGATGGTTGATGGTGGGGTGGACATGGAGCAGCCACTTGGGAAACCATGGCTGTTCCTGTAAAAGTTGAACCATGTGGTCCAGCAATTCCGACTATTTTAGGATGTGGAGCTCAGAGCGAGAGGGATGAGGCTGTGGTCCAACAAGCGGTGCTCCGAGTGCACAGGACTTTGTTCCTGCAGCTCCAGCTGCAAAGTGACCAATGTCCATCTACAGATGAGTGGGATATCCACATAGTAGAATGCTATCCCTGAAGGAAAGGAGCAACCAGGGATCCTTGGAACGGTGTCGGTGCCTCTCGAAAGAGATCCACTGTGTGAAAGAAAGGAGACAAGCGCATACACTGTAGGTCTCTTTATAGAACTGTCTAGAAAGCTCTAGACATTCATGAGGGAGAGCACACCAGGGTTTGCAGGAAGAAACTTTGGGACTGATAGCCTGCTTACCATCTTGGTTGTGGTGGTTTCATCAGAACCATCAAATCATCAAGTATACCTCAATAAAAACTGTTAAAAAAATGGGGAAAACTGTACCTAATAGGAATCCTTTATGGAGTCTAGGTCTTACAACCTTTTATCCCCATTCTGATTATGACAAAGGAGTTGTAACTTGTTTTCTCCTAGTATTTCCTTGTAAGGCCAGGCAAAGATTTCTTTTCACATATATGTAATTAATTTTCACATTTATATATAGTTGACCCACCAGGAACTTGGGCACACAGTACAAAATAAAAATTTAACTTTTTTTTCCAGTTGGGCCAATATTCCTTGAAAAAAATTGATTTCTATTACAGTTACCTGAAATTTTTTCTTTATTAGATAGTAAATTCCCTTACACATTTGGTTCTGTTTCTGGACTTTTTATTTGATTCTTTTGTCCATCTATCTTTGTATCAATACAGCATTGTTTTAATTGTTGTAGTTTTTAAAATAGGTTTTTAATTCTCAGTCATTCTCTTATTGCTTTTAATTTTCAGAAACTGACTATTCTTGACTCCCCTGTGGAATTCAGAATCACTATATTTAGGTTCATTGTGCTTTGTTTTTTGGAGGGGGGTAGGGTCCCCTTACATGCATGAAAAGTGCAGATTTTCTCAGGGACAGCAGGCAGCGTTGAGGCCTGAGCCTCCCCACCCTCAGACCTGTGTGCTCTTCTGTTGTCTACTCTTTTACCTATGTCCTCCAGCTGTGAGTTTCACCTAAAGCTTGCAGTTTTCCTTTTTCACTTAGATAAGTCCTTTAAGACTCACGTTTTGTCCTGGCAATGTAAAGACAAGATGGTTCAGTGGGAGGAGCCCAGGTGTCCCTAGGGTTGTCCTAATCTCCATGCCCAGCAGTCATTCTGAGCCAGTCACCCTCTGGATCTCCCTTGCTCTGTTGTCAAAGAGGTAGCAGAAATGCCTGCCAGGTGCAGTTCATAGATGAGGAAGCTGAGGCACAGAGAGGAGAAGTAACCAGTAGCTGAGTCAAGATTTGTCCCAAGCATTTTAGCTCCAGGGTCCACATCTCAAAGGGTTTTGATTCAATATCACCCATATAAATCAAGGGAACCCTGAGAGTAGGACTACCCAACACGACAGTCCTGTGCTTACAAGAGGCATGTCTGGGGAGCAGGGAGGCAGTCACGCAGGCAGCTGCGGAGTGAGTAACCCAGGGGGTGGCATTTCAGAACTCAAGGTACCTTGAGCCCGTCTTCTGTCTGCAGACCTACTTGAAATGTCTTAGAAATGACTTTAGGGCTCAGTCTAAGTCAGTTCTGTGCCCCCAAAGGGGGGTTTGATGGAGCAACCAGCCGGAGATGGAGTGAGTCCCTGGTACCAAAGGGAACCTGAGAGGTCAGGCAGAGGTCTTTGTTCCCTCCACGCTGGGCAGAGCAAGACCTGGGCAGGCACAGGGGTGTCAACTGCAGGGCAATAACGGGATCTTCCTAAACGTGGAGCGCCAAGAAGAAAGTAGGTGGAGGAAAAGGGTTGGATAGCAACAAACCTGTTTGTAATTCGTAGACTTGCTGAAGCAGCTCAGGTGTGCACACCACACAGTCTTCACGTAGAGGGCAAATGTCTTCCCGACCACACGAACTCAGTATCACTGCCTTACAGCTTGCGTGTGTGTGCTGTGCGCGTGTGGCCGCCACCTTCCCTGTGGTTTTTCTGGTCAGATCTGAGTCAGATGCTTACAGTCTGGCGCAGAGGGACTTTATCCAGCGTGCAAGCATCACACTATCTCTGACTCTCTCCCTTTCACTCTCCCTCTCAATGCCGAAATGCACACACGGCAAACTATTACCACCCCTTCCTGGGAGTAAGGGGCCTGGAGTTAACAGTTTGCCATGCGGTCTTTGTCTCCAGTGAGACTGCAGTCTCCTTCTTGTCACACTGTGGGATGATGAGATTTTGAGACCTTGAGAAATCAGATCTTCACTTACTATTTTCTTTACTAATTAAGACTACTTCCATGGTTTTGTCTCTGTGGCCTGAAGGTGGCTTCACTACTTTGAACCTGAGTGGTCCAGGTTGGGAGACCAAAGTCTCTCCTTGAGAGTGTTTGCAAAGGACCTCACAACCTGTTCCCCACAGCCTGTCTCTAACCCCTCCCCGCAAAGTCACTTGATGTGAGGAGGTCCAGACCCGGAGTAGGGCTTACAGGAGGCCAAGCAGCCCAACCACACAGATGTCGCCCCAGGTCAGGGTGGGTGACGTGACTCATCTCAGCAGAGACCCTATATAGGTCCTGAGGTCAGTGCTCAGAGCCTCCAAGGGAGGCACCTGGTGTAAACCATGAGTGATGGTGCAATGTCAAGGCTGCCTCAAGAAGTGACAGATGCTGTGGCTGTTGTGTCTAAGCCCCTGACTGGTCCAGAGCTGAGCCCCACAGGACATCTGGGGAGACAGAGGAACTGCCCTCTGAGTGGAACAGGTGTATCTTTGCTCAGGTGGAGCCCCACAGGTCACTGTCCTCGGGGGGACAAACATGTTTCTTTCTGGTTTCCAGTTCCTATGCTCTCCTGGATGGACTCAGTGATGCTGTGAGCCAGAGTGGGAGCCAATGGTCTGTGTTTGCAGTGGGGCTCTGCAGGAAGTGACTGGACACACCACCAAGGAATACAGAGCAGGACACGGGCTGTTTGAACCACCTTGACTTCTCTGCACCCAGACCATGTTCACCTTAGCATCTCTGCCCTATAGGTGTCTTAATATTTAGTCCACATGGACCCTGAATGGGTAACAATGCAGGAGAGCCACAAGTCACATTCAAGCTGAGCCTGTCCTGCCTGCTTCAAAACTCACTCCAGAGCCTTTCTGATGGAGCAGGTCTCGTGGTCCTGTGGCTTCTGAGGATAAATGTCACAATGAAGATGCTGGGATGTCTGCTCTAGGCTTCCCCTCAGTCAGCCCCCAGCCCTGGGCCCCCAGCCACCCTCTGCTTTGCTTTCCTCTGCAGCTGCAACCACCATCCATTTGGCAAGCCAGTCTTGTTCTTCCTCACGGGCGTCTCTGAGGGAGGGCCAGGAGTTCTGCTGGGGTCCCAGAGGTTAGAAGAATCACTAGCATGTGCAGGGCGCTTAGCAAAGATTGTTGAATGAAAAGAAGGGAGGGAAAGAGAAGGGACAAAAGTGAGGGAGGAAAGGCAGTAAGCGGGGAGAGAAGGTGGGTCCGTGGGATGAGGTTGCTGTGCCTCACCCAGTGGTTCGTGGGAGCAGCTGCTGTCTCTCTGTGTGTCAATCCATTCCGGGATTTAAGTTCATCGTCTATATCGTGGGACTTCAGTGTGCAATTACAGTCAGAAGTGCTTTTTCACTAAGGTACATAATGATTCATGCTGAGAATGTAATTAAAATATTGTGGTAGTTTAAAAAATAATACTCTATTAGGATAATACACCAAAATGGCTAATTCAGAACGCACGCTTCCTGCTCTGATTGCTGGTGGTTAGACGGTATATCGGATGCTCTCATTTAAAACACCATGCTTTACATAAATACCTCTCTGGCCGGGATGTGCGCTGATTCTGGGTGGCTGACATTTGAGAATTTCTATGCCCTCCCGCTCCCACCAGAAGCATCTGAGAGCAGGGTCTCAACATGACTCTGGTTTTTGATGTCCAGAAACCCTGGTGCTACGGAGCTCCTAGAAATACCATTTCTGGACATTCCCTGCAAAGATCGGCTGGACTCCTGCCTGGCAACCTTTGCCTCTGTTCCTCTGCAGTTCTCACCAGCGTGGTTAGAATTCTGAGTTCTGAGGAGTGTGGGGCTCACTGCCAGGATGGGAGTATCTCAAGGACCTCCAGTGTGGGGACAGTGTGGGTGCTCTGACGGCCTCCCCCCCCATCCAAGCAGGGCAGGACAGGACCCATCCCAGCAGTGACCTGGCTCGTCATGTCTTACTTCTTAGGCACCAACACTGATAGAGAACCGCCCCTCTGGGCTCCCAATGACACCCTCAGGGTCACCTCTTCTCTATGGGGTGCTTATCTTAACTTTGCATCTGTGGTCACCCTGCCATCAGTCAAGGCCACACTCTGAGGTCCTGGAGGTTCTTATGGGGGTGCCATTCAACCCTTCACATTCTCACCCCTTCATCTTCCTCACCTTCCCAGCACTGGTGCAGAAGGCAGCACTGCCCGGGGGGAGGGGAAGGGTCAGGAGGCTGCACCTCCTTCCCCCACCCTTCCCTGTTGGAAGTCTGACACTGGGCTGGGGAGGGTACAGAGCCTGCTGCCCGCAGCAGGTCTCTGGGGCTGTCATCAGGTCTGCTGTGTTAGAGGGGCCAAACCTGACTGCAGGATAGTTCAGGAAATAGGGCTGGTTCCTGGTAAACAGTGATGTTTGTCATTGCTTCAGGCAATTCATATCCAAAGGATGGAAAGCAGATTGCGAAACAACCTCAAAGCCACGGTTATGCTCAGCTGTCAGCCACACTCAGATTCCCACCTGTCTCTCCCCGCAACCCAGCCCTGCACCTGCTGTGCTTTCTCCAGCCGACCCAGTAGGTGCTGGCTCTCTGTGTGTCCACCTTTATCTCCTCGGCCTCCTTCGCAAATGCCACCAGCCCAGCCTGACACTCCCATGTCTCTGGCGCATGGTGGAGGCCTCTCGGGGGACTGGGGCCAGCTTGCTATTTCTGAAACAACTCATCCTTCCAGGGTGGGCGGCTGTGTGTGGCCTGGCCGAGCAACCCAAACAAAGGCTGTGGGTGTCCAGCTCTCTGGGCCTCTCTACTGCTCTGCTGATAGAAAGGGCTTTGTTTTGTTTTACTGCTTTGTGCTGGGAGCAGGATTGCTGTGTTGGGTCTTGTTGAGAAGATGAATGTAGGATGAAGTTAAAAACTGAGGTCAGGGAGAATGGAGGGAGTGAGTCGCCCCACCAGGATTGCTCTTGACACTAAGAAGAATCACCTAGTTCACTCTCTGAGGAGTGCTCCTTCAGACATAGGCTGGAGACTCGCAGGCTGTGTGCTCCCCAACACTGGGACGCCTTCAGAGTCAGTAGTAGAAAGGGGCTACCAAGACTCACGGGGGTACTGGCTTTGCAGACAGCTTTGTGCCCATGGCTGAAGAGAACTTTAGGTGTAATGACAGCCCTAATCCCTAACCAGTTACCTTGAAGGAAGCAGGCATTTCCACATGGAAGCTGGATTTTCCCTCCGTGTAAAGGAAATGCCCTTTGACCTTGGCTGAGTCGCAGGACCATGATGTTGTTACATGGTAGAAGAGGTAGCGGGGTTGGGGACATCTGCAAAGCAGTGCCCAGGAGGACATAGCACCTCATGGATGAGGGTTGGAGAAGCCAGCACCAACCAGGAGCAGGTGATAAGGCTCCCCACACTTCCAGGCCATCTCTCTGTGTCTCCCCCTTTCTCTTCCAAGAGAAGACTTGGCAAGTCTTCCTCAGTGCAAGGAGTAGCTGACCCAAGTCCAGCATCTGCTTCTTACCAGCACCTATGAGGACTGTGCCTGTTGCATTCAACTCTGTGTCATCACTGTCACCATTGTCATCGAGTGGCTCCTGTGCCTGGTTCACCTGAGTGTCACCCATCCTGGGCAGCATTAATGCTTCTCTTATTTTATGAGAGAAACTGAAGCTTAGAGCCATTAAAGACTCTCCTGGGACCACAGGGATGTCTGGAGCCCATGGTAGACTCAAGTCAGCTACCTTCTGCTGGACAGTCCACCCAGCCTCCCCACTCCCAGTGCTCCCCCATTCTTGTCTCCTTTGTAGGTCCTCCTTACCCCTGCTGGATGGCAACATGGAGGAGAGATGCACATTTAATAATTTTTTGTCTCTTGCATAAGGTTATTCTTTATTCAAAACTCAGGTGAGTCAGAGGCTTATGTTTCTCTTTTGAAAAAAAAATCATCCTTAAAACAAAAGTCTTTGTTCTTTTTCTGTGGACCATGGAGCCCAGCTAGAATGACGCATGGCGGAGCTGCTGCAAACACACAGCCTCTGGCTTGAGGGTGTGAGTCAACAGGATCATCTCCCTGCTCGTTGTCAATCCACAGGGGCTGGACTACAGCTGGGAAAACATGGTGCCCAAGTTCACGTGCACACAGTGACACTGGAAAAGGGCTGTGGGTAAGAGGTGACAGTTGCCATTGCTACCGTGTGCTGGCTCTTTAGACAGTAATTTCTCAACTTCCTTAGGTAGCCATTAATATTCGTGTTTTACAGATAGAAAAAGGAGTAATGCACCCAAATTCCCAGCTAGTAAGCAGCCACCCTAGCACCCGCTCTAGGGACTGGGTTGCCCTACCTCACCCAAGAAAGATGGTGCAAAAATGAAAACCAAGTCATCAGCCAACAAGCAGTTCTGCTGCACACACAAAGAAAGCCCAGGGCTAAGCTACCTCTTCCCTGGCCCCACAAATGGACGGCTGTGTGGGTGTCAAACGCACAGGCCATTGCTGTGACACCGTAGGAAATTCCCTAGGCAGTGATCCTCTTGGCTTGCTGGAATCTTAGTGGAACAGTTTCTGAAACATTAACAGTCTTTGTCTAAGTTAAGTTATTTATTCATACTTACAGGGAAATAATTCCACAACACTGTCTCCTGGGCTGTGATATGCAGAACGAAGGTGGCTCTCCTTCACTACCTGTCCCCTGTGCTCACGCTCAGGGTGGGCAGAGGATCACTTCACACACTCTTACACCAGTCTCACTTACCCTGGCACTTTATGGTCCTCCTGCCCTCCACGCCAACTCTCGGACTTTACAGACTTAGTCCTTTCCTTCTGGACTATAATTAGACTTGCTTATGGCATGTCTCCAAAATTTCAGAATTCTTTATATGGCACCTCTAGTTCTCATTTCCAGGTAAGTCACCACAGTGACCTATGTGTGTGTATCCATTTGTTTGCTTATTTTAAGACCGATTGCCCAACACTGCTTCCTCGAATACTTTCCCCAGAGAAGCACTCAGGATACATGGATACTGGTAAATATCCTTTTCTTGCCTCGTCACCCTGGATGGATAGAGATCCTGGGTTGTATTCCCTGCAGAACCCAGGGGCATTATTCTAGAATTTTCTGGCTTTCAAATTCCATTGAAAATGAGAAATTCAATGTCCCTCTGCTACTGTTTTTCCTGGCAACGATCCCTTCTTTACTTCTGGATGCTTTTAGAATTTTTTCCCATCCAGGGGTCACAAATACCCCTGGCTTGGTGCTTGTTTGTCCCTGAATCTGGCTCGCTCTCCCTCTTCTGCTGCTTGTTTGAATATTGCCGCACCCCATGAGTCTCTTTTAGCCTCCGCCTGGTGTCTCACTGTTGCTGGCATGCCCTGCCTTCGTCCTCTGGTCTCTGCTTCCTGCCCCTGTGCTTGGACCTGTGACTGTGCCTCCTTCCATGGCAGGTGACATGTCCCTTTATCTAATGACTTTCCTGGTAAGGAGTCATGTGTCTGCTATAAAGTAATCCATGCATGGGGCTACTGTGGGTGTCATTGTCCTCGTTCCTCCACCTTCGGCGGCTGTGTCCTCAAAGGCCCATCTCTAGACCCGTCCTGCTTCCCAGGTACACAGGTGATGCCACGGAAGCCTGTGTGGACTGCCCAGGGTGGAACTTGGCCTGGACAGCCTGTATCTAGGGAGAATCTGGGCTGCCCACAGTCTCCCCTATCTTGTGCTTGGGAGGGGAGGTACTTGAGAGCCATGACACTCGCTCACATTCTCTCTCTCTCTCTCTTTCTCTCTCTCACACACACACACATACACACACACACACACACACACACAAACACACAAACACACACACCTGGCAGTGTGAACCTTTTACCTAGGGGTCCTCTCTAACCCTCAAGGCTGTGACTGTGGCAGGAGCTCCCAACGTCAGCCCAGGTGGAGGTTAGAAAATTCTGCATTTATTCCTGGAACTCCAGTAGAGTCCCTGTTCCACCTTCAGGTCTCAGAGCTAGAAGGACAGGACACAGTCACACTCCTCCCACCTCTCAGACCTCTCAGACTGTACTGGGGTTCATTCCAGGAGACTAGTGGCCAGGTTGGTGACTAAGCCCAAGTCTGACCAGTTCCAAAGTTGGGTGTCCTATTCATAGCACTCACACACTTTGGAGTTATCTACTATGGGCTGTTATATCTGACATCTGTCTTTCCCCAGTCCTCCAGAACAAGAGTCTTGTCTGTTTTCTTCATCACTATGGACCTAACAGCTCTCCTGGGGCTGGACACACAGCAGGCACTCCACAAGCCCCAAGGGATGAGCAGACCAATGAGCACAGCCACTCTGCCCAGTACCCTCCCTATCGGTGAACAGTGCTGCTTTCACAGACCTCCAGCCACTTGCTGGCTGTGCCCATGAATGCAGGATAAATAGAAGGATGCTTGGGGATGTGAGAGATTGCCTGAGCCCCCTGTGATATTGCTAGGTTGGGCATCATGGCCCCAGGGGTCTTTCAGGGGAAATGAAATGGGGTGCCCCAAGTACAGGGAGCTTGGTGGGCTGGGCTGATTAGTCCAATGGTCAGACAGTCCTCCAAGAAGCAGGTCCACCAGGCCCAAGCTCAGCAGAAGAATACCAAATTGGCAGTCACCCACCTCCTGGGGCATCTGAAGATGGACTCACTGGACCCCAGAGGACAGAAAAGGGAGGCTGAGTTGAAAGGAGGAGTCAACAGACATGTGGAGGGGAGAAGAAATCAAGAAATGACTCAGGGCCTGAGAAGCCTGAATCCAGGACAGCCAGGCTGAGCACAGGGCCACAGCCCAGGCCCCTCCCTGTGGACCTTGCCACCAGGATCCACCATGAAGAGACAAGTGGACCAAACAACACCTAAGGAACCAGCATTGCCAGCCAGCCCTTGATCACAGCTCTGTGCTGACACTCCCAATCCTTCCAGGCCATTTATCCTTATGTAAGGTGATGTCACAAATACAAACCTGGGGACCCTTGACAGTGGTCCCCACTGTCATCCCTACCCAGGCTCATGCCTGTCTCTGAAGGAAAGGCTGGGATGAAGAACCGCCATGTTCTCAATTGAAGTTTTCCTTCCCGAGGGAGAAAAGTTTAAAGCTTAATGATTCAGTTGACAAACACATTTTAAGATGGGTGGTGGCATGGATTTCCTCATCAATTTCTATTCTCCGGGTCGTTAAACCTCAAAATTATCAACAGAAAGATGTTCACTGAATTAGAGCAGAGCTCAAAAGCCAAGGCACGCAGAGGAAGCAATCCCAGGCCTGCCCGGCACTTGTGATGGGAGAAGTGGGCTTCCCCAACCTTCACACATCATCAGCCTACAAACTTGTTTGAGCAGCCTTGGTGTGGTCCCCATCCCCAGCCTTGCTTGGTCCCCACGTCTCTGGTCACATGCCCTTGTGAGCTCAGCTCAGAGAACAGACTGCTTCAGCATCGGCCACCTGACAAGAGGCAGTGAATGATCAGAGGGACCGTTTCGATGTGTATGAAAGCAAAAGCAAGCTGACAGCCACTGAGCTTGGTCCACAACTGTGTCAAGCATCAGGTTGCAAGCAGCCTCCCCTCTGCACCAAGGAGAAGCCAGCAGAGCAGACATCAGCTTCTTCCCTGACTAAACCAAGCTTAAAAAGTGTCTGCCTTCACCCCATTGATGGGTCATCCCATTGCCTTACTGGGACCCAAGACCCCATCACCACCCACCTGTTCACCAGGCCTAAGGAACCACCTTCCTGAAAAGTCCTGTTGAGCTCCTGTTTCTGCAACCCCACTTCTGATTTTGAGTTGAATTCCTAGAGTGGCCCGAGCCCATCCTGTCACCCTGCACTGTGAGTTACACTGGGTCCCAGTGCCATGTCTGGCCCTCTGCCCCTCTGTGTGGGCTCTGCCTCCCGTGTCTGGAGCCATCGTCCCAGCTTCTCCCCTGCTCTGAGCTCGGCACCCTCCTCCCAGCCCAGCATGTGCCTGGGACGGTCTGGCAGAGCCATGGGGCAGGCAGCATCTTCCTCTGACCGCCCCACATCCCTGTGAGCCCCTCGGCACACTGGCACATGTAGGGCAGAGGTGACAGGGAAAAGATCCCGCTAGGAATCTCAGGAAGGCTATGGCAGGAGGCCTGGGTGCAGGGGCTGAGCAGGAGTGCAAGCTGGGAGTCTGCTTCAGAAGCAGGTGGGTGCCCAGTGTTCACCTTCCCCAGGCAGATGGCCATTCCCAGAAGCGACCTTCTGGTGGGGAGTCACATGGCATAGCTGAGGCCAGCAGGGTGCAGGGAGGAGGGTGGGCCCAAGAGAAAAGATTCTAATGGTGTGTGGAGATTTAAAAGCAAACAAACAGCAAGATTAAAGTAAGAGGTCACCAGACTTCTCAACAGGACGCTTGAAGTCAGGAGACAATGGAAACTTGCTTCCAAAATTGTATGGGGGGGGAAAAGGATTTCCTGTTAGAATTTTAACCCAAACTGTCAATCAAGACTGAATCCTATCATATTTATTCAATAAACATACCTCCCTCCCCCCTCCATCATAAAGGTACTTGGAGATGTTAGTGAGAGACAGATAAAACCATGGGTTCAAGACACCAAAATCCAGAAAGAGAGAACAGAGGGACCAAGAATGGCAAGGGAAAGAGTCAGAGGAAACTGGTGTGGAGGAGGAGGAAGCCATAAGAGGGCGAAAGACATCTTTCCTGGTATGAGGAAAGATGAAGAGCACAGATGGTCTAAAGTCTATGAGAGAAGATTTGTGCTTCTCACAGACGTGGGCTGAGTGAGGAATGGGTGCGTGAAACCAATCCAGTGAAGAAGCAAGGCAGGAGTACAAGAAAAGCAAGTGCAGAAGGAAGTGCAGTCCAGGCCTTCACTGGCCTCTCAAGATTTAATCTGATCCATGTACACACCTACCTACTCAGAGCTACAAGCCTTAGTGGGCATTTGGGGTGGAAAAGGCCATATGAGAAGGCAGGGTGCAGGATTTGAACATGAATTCTCATCTTCTATGATGCGAAGTCAGTAAACAAAACTGAACCTAAAAAAGGTTGAGAAACGGGGCTGACACATGTCACTTGGAAGTGTGGAGATAAACAGAAGCGGCCAGATTTTAAACGATGGCCTCTGGGGTCTGGATGGACCATGGGGAGCCCTGGGCAGGAGGACATAGCCATTTTGATCATAAGCTTTCCAGACCTGTTTGGTTTTTACACTGTGTTTATGGACAGCTGATTAAACAACTATCTTTTAAAGTTCAGAGGAAGACTAACAGGAGGACACTGGGGGTTCCCATACTGGGTTTGGTGAACACTATGTGGACGTGTAACGACCATGTAGTATCTCTGGCATTCATACAGCTGACCAGAAGTAATTCAGGACCAATTAACTAATTTTTACCTCATTATCTAATTATTCCTTGCTCCCTACTTATCTGTGTGGACTTTACAGTCATTGTGGGAAACGGTAAAAGATGAGGTAGAGAAAAGCCAAGGTTTGTTCTCAGTGGTGTTGTGGTGGAGTTCTGGTTTTAACAGGGCAGCAGGGAACTGTCTCCCCAGTAAGCATTTCGTTCCTCTCACGAGCATTCTGCATCTGTGTGTCTAAGTGAAAATGCTGCCTGAGTGGTTCTAAGGCTTTTATGCTCAGATTAACGCTTATTTAACCAGAAGGTTGGTTTCTCTTCTACTTCTCCCCCAAGAAGACAGTGATGGTGTCTGAGGCCAGGCCTTTGAGCCATGGCCTCCATACGGCAGAGGGAAGCAGGAGCTCTGCAGCACTGTACGCTGTGTCTTGTATTCCCCTCTACCATGAGGCTCTGCCTCCCCAAGGTGAGAGGGGCAGCTGGACAGGGCAGCACTGGGCCAGCCTCCACTGGGATTGTGTGCTGTCCTCACTACAGCCTGGTCACCTGACAGGTGAGATTCCAACATCATCCAGATAAGGTCAGGAGAGAGGACTAGAGCCCAGGTCCAGTGGGTCTGAGATCTGGGCTTGTGTGCCAGTGGTGCTGAAGCACTGACCGTGTGGCTTTGACAAGTCACCTGGCCATGCCCTGGCCCTTGACATGTTCAAGGCTGTGCCACCTCTGTTTACTGGGAGGATTCAGCAAGATAGTCCTGGATGCCTTGGCACAGAACAGGTGCAGAGGGTCCTCACTCCCTGTTTTCACTGAGCTCTAGAGAAACACTGATTCTAGGTGTCTAGAAATCACAAAATCTGTGACACACAGAGATCAGAACTGCCAAAATAATCTTTGGAAATTGGGAGTGAGGGAAGAGGCCCCTGGACTACAAGGTGTCTTCCTTGGACAACTCCTGCCCCCATACCTGCCAATGACCTTTGTTAAAGGTGGAAGAGGGGCACAGCAGAGGGAGGCCTCTTGGGCCAGGGTTTCCAGAGTGCCTCGAGCTGGCCCACCACAGAAAATTCAGACACAGTCCAGAAGATGGTCACTCCCAATAGGGCCACACCATTTGGCCTTATGGGGCCCATGCTGGTGTCACTCCTCAAGCAAGAGCTCACCATTTTTTCTCACAGTGGCCATGTGGACCCAGCCCAGAAGGGACTGTGACTGGAAATTCAGTTACAGGAGCAAGGGTGCTGAGTGCATAGTCCCTGTGCCATGAGGTTCTGCCATCCCAGGGTCAACTGAGTCCCAGAAGCCCCACTCAAGGGGGCCAGGCTATAGCTGCTTGATCGGCCTTGTCTGGGCCTCCCTGGTGGCCCAGGGGCAGGCCTCACCCTGGCATTGCACAGGGATTATAGTTGTTCTATGCGGAAGGAAACAGAGTAATCAGCAACCACTCCCATAGTGACGTCTGATGTAAAAACTGGTCACAGGTCTCACACCATGGGTAGGAATCCACTGCTTTGCCCCCTAACACTGGATGACAGGCCTTCGGGTCCCAGAGCATCCTTCAGTCCTCCTTGAGTGTGCCGATGTGGACGGGAGCCCAGAGGGACAGGTCTGAGGCAGGCAGCGTCCTCGTGAGTGTCCTGGGCTCCCAGAGAAGACTTGGGCTATATTCCAGTGGGAACACCTGCGTGTTTCAGCCCCTCAAGTGGCCCATGGAGGGCTCTGTTCCCAGAGACTATAGGAAACCTATCGCCCTACTCAAAACACAGCACAGCAAGAGCATATGCATAAAAGGACTGTGTTTCCTCTTCAGCATCTTCAAAGATAAGCTCACTTTGCCCTGTTGTTCCCATTTTTTGTGTGGCCAGACCCTGTCCTCTGTTCAAAACATCACTCCAATTCCCCTAGAGGCAGCTCTCTCTGCCTTGTTCCTGCTCTCAGACCTCACTGCCCATCAGAGCCCCTGTAGGGTTGCTGAGACAGGGGCTCAGCCCCTACCAGCTTCTGACTCAGGTGGGCTGAGGATGCACTTACTCAGAGTTCCAGGTAATGTTAACACAGCCTGCCTGGGAACCCAGCTTTGAGAAACACTGCCCCAGGCCTTTCTGGGTGGAAGCAGGGACAGCAAGGGATGGGCAGAAAGTCACGCTTGTCCAGAAACACCCTCAAATACAGTCAGCATTTGGCTTTGATTTCTTCCTCCTGGGAAACAGAGTCAGAGACCCCTTCCCCTGCCCAGTTCATCTTCGGAAGCAGGTCTCTGTCTTTGTCCCTGCTTGGCCATCTGCCTTTCCCCTCTGCTGTGCCGCCTCAGGCTGCTGATCTGGGTCATGGAGACCTTTGTAAAGAATGCGTTTTCAATTAAGCCTCGCTGCCCGCGTGCCAGGTGCTCACACAGCGCTGTACAAGAGGCCACTCTCAGGGTTCTGGTGAAGCACCCTCATGCAGACGTGCACATCAGCTCAGGGTGCTTCACTGTAGATCCTGGATGGGGTCCTCAGATGGTACAGGGTCCACTCACTCCGCCCCTCATCACAGGGCTGTGGGAAGCAGGAGCTCACATCCCATGTGGAGAAACAGGCCAGGGAGAAGCCATCATGATGTCTCAGACAATGCCTCTGGCAGGCAGGCAGGCAGGCATGCTGTCTGGTGTGATTGCTGATTTCCAGAGACTGCGGGTATGTCTGGGTGCTCTGGAGGAAGGGAGCCACAACTGTCCTGCAGGTTTGTCCCCTGAGACATGCACAGAGTGAATCACCTGGGTGCTATCTATGCATGAGTGATTATGGAAGGGCACAAGAAGGAGAAGGAAAAGAGTTTTGGTCTATAGTTTGTTTACAGTTAAATGTATGGCTACACAAAATGCATGCAGGTTTGCAAAGCTAACTTTGACAGTCACCAAGAATAACAAGTGGGAAGAAGAGCTGTTGGTCAGGCAGAGCAGTGACGAAGCTTTGTCCCTGGCAGAGACCTCACTCCTGCTCCTTGAGATGCTGAGTCCCACATAGCGCAGAGGAGCAGAGCTGTGGGAGGCAGGAGACAGGGATGTGGATTTTGGAAAAGTCCCATACAGGATTCTGATATCCACCACCATCTTGGAGAGGACCATGGCAACCCTAGACCCATCAAACCCCTGCCTGCTCCAAGCCACAGCTCTCAGACCAACTGCTGCTCCCACTCCAGAAAGCTGGAGAGCCTGTAGTTGTACTCAGACTCAAAGCAACGAGGAAGCTACCGTCTTTAGTTTATGTAACTTGGAATGCTTTATTTGTTTGCTTCAGAGCTTAACTGGATGCTGAGATTTCTTTCTCAGGCTCTTTGCTTAGAGCCTGCATTTACAATGTTCAGTGTGTGTGTGTTTACATGCACACTGTATGTTAACACTCATTAGTACACTGAGTTTATAGTACCACCAATCCAACTGTGGCCACCCCGTTATGACTAGGACTACTGATCCACTGTTCTGAACCCACCACCTGGTTCTACCCAATAATAGAAGTGAGGGGTGTTTCCAGATCATTCAGGGAGGAGCAGGAGCTTGGCCATTGTCCTCACCCCACAGAGGCCCACTGTCTATTTGTCTGTGCCCTACACAATGCTCGTGGGGATGAGCTCACCCAGGCCTGGAAAAGTCCCCACAAGCCCCGTCCCACCCAGCTCTGCTCTCAGCAAATGCCATATGTCATTACTCTGCAAAGCTCCTCTGCCCTCCGCTGCCCCAAGCTTGGGCTGGCACCTGAGCTTCCAGCTCTGCTATTGTCACTCTTGCCCTCACCCTCCCTCTCCTGGCCTGGGCTTCCTTGGATGTGTATTCGTTGGTGCAAAGGCAGAGACTGTGTTGTATCTGAGCCCAGCCCAGCCAGCCTCCCACTCCTGTATTTTGCCCTCCCTTTGAACCTTGGTCCTCTGCTAGTCTCCAACCTCCAGCGTCCTCTGTGGAGCCGTCTCTGGACTGTCCAGAGCTACCAGCCCCTGTGCAGAGGTCTGAGCTGAATTCCCTGCACAGATGGTACTTTCCGGATCTGAAAGCCTGCAGGGACATCACATTCCACTCAGATTAAGAGCCAAAGTTCACATCTGGGCCCCCAGGCCCTGCAGGGTCAGCACAATCTTTTCCTCTCTTCCTTACTTCCTGCCCCACCCTGTGTCCTGTTGCTCTACCACCCATGCCACGCCTGCCCGCAGGCTCCGTCCTTGTGCCTGCCATCCTGGCTCATCACGCCCTGTGAGAAAGGCCTTCCCCCATCTCCACTTGAGTACTACACACCGGTCCCCCTATTACCTGCTTTGCTGTCCTTGGGGGTCACCTCCTGTGAAGTCCTGACCCTGAGCTGGGTAGGGATTTGTCTGCTGTCTGTCCTCACAGAATGCAAGGTTCGTGCTATAGACTCAGTTACACAGTGGGGCCTCAATCAAGACACGATTTTTTGTGTGTTGATTTTTTTTGTTAACTCTTGCAGTCCATAAGTTAAAAGCTTTGTTGACACTCCCTGAATTTCTGGTGTTCTGTGATGGTCTCACAAAGCATTTTCTGTCTTCTAGTCCATCTTTCTGGGTTAAATTTGAAGATTATTTTTTATTTTTGTGTATAACTGTGTAAAAAAAAAACCTATCAAAACCAAACAATATGTTTCTTTAAGGAAAAAAAAAAAGGTGTTCTCAAAGCATGAATCTTGGTAACACAGAAAGAATGCTTATAATAAAATGCTTCTGTCTGATATAAACTCACAGACTTAACTCACCAATCCACAACACTGTAAATTCACACCTTCGTGTAGACGCCATGCATGACAGGTTGCTATGGAGTAGTACTAACCAGCTGCCATGAGTGCTGAGGCTCAGAGGGAGATTAGACCATGGCACAGCCTAGAGCACCACTGGTGAGAGGCACTCTTGTCCTGGCACCCAGGTGGGACACCATTCGCCCAGATCCTGAAATGGAGCCAGTTCCAGATAGTTCCTGGTGGTCAGGGCTGGGGGAAACAGCAGGGAGTGGACAGGACAGCACTTCCCCTTCCAGCCCCCGCTATACCTCCAGTTACTGGGGACATTGACATTAGTTAAATGGTGGCCAACCTCAGATGACTAGACCTAAAATACTAGGCGTGGAAGGAAACTGGAACCCCAAGACCAAAGGGTCTCCACTTTCTGACATTGCATCTTAGAAACATCACGAAGCACCCTGATGACAACAGAGACTACTTTTCATAAAGCTGTCTCAAGGGAAATGACCCCCCAGTGCTGGTAAGAGGGTGTAATGATACTGGCTTAAAGGCTGAGGTAACAAGGCTATGGTAAACTCGCTTCCAGAAAACTGTACAGCGTAGACGTGTTTTCTTATGTGCAGCGAATGTGCCCGCCTGTGCCTGAGACATGGCTGACAGGCGAAAGGGGCTCCAGGGACACACCGCACACATGGCCTCACTGGGTCAACCGGGAGAACTGAGATATCCCAACTCCACTGCCCAGAATGTCACACTACATGGGGATGCTTACACTGGGGAAATAGGAAATATTACAAATCAGAACATCCTTTTTTCTCTTCTTTCTTCTTTTGTTTGCTTTCTGTTTTGTTTTCGAACACCCCATTTTTAACCATGTACCAGCACATACCTCCCACATCCCACCTAAACCGCGTTCACATCGGGGACCGAGTTTCTGTGGGATTCCCTGCTCACTTCCAACCATGAGGTACCAGGACACAGGGAAGGCGCCAGGCTCAGAGAGCCAAGGATGCAACCAGGACGACAAGACTCAGAGCAGCAAAGCTCAGAGAGCACAGCCAAGATGGTTTCCACCCCACCAGAGGCACTGCTGCCTGCCTCATGCTGATGTAAGAGCTGCTTAAACTGCTTTTGCTGAAAAGCACCGACTCCTCACTTGGGCCCATGAACTAACTAAACACAGGAGAAAGCCTGGCATCTCTGTCTCCATCTTCTATCTTTGTCCTTTGCTGTGAGCCATTCTCTTCTTGGAATCAAGGAAGGACAGGAATGATCGATAACATCTTTACGACAAGGAACTGAAACTACCCCTAAGGAACAGCAGAGCCTTGCAGGACAGACCACCCCTCCAAATGAGGACAATGACCTATAATGATGAGGATGCACCCTGGAGCGGGAGCAATCATCTCATGGAATCAGATGGCTCTCCTCAAGTGAAGACAGTGATGACAACTTCTCCAGAACCCCTGAAGAACAAGGACTGAGATAATGGTCATCCAGGCTGCACTCGACTGCTGGAAAACACCTGTGATGGGGACTGTTCTAACTATGCATAGCTTTTGTCCTCTGCCCCTAATATTTGTCTACTTAAAGCTAAAGCTGATATCTATACCCTGAAGGTAGCTGAAGTACTTACTCTGCCTCTTGCCAGGGCATGTCCTGGGCCGTGTCACTCTATTTGGTATGCAGGGGTGAGTTGTGTGGTTCTATACGCTGTCTGGGCCTTGAGTCCAAAACTCCAGTTCCACTATCAGGGCCACACCTAATGCACACATTTTTGACCCTGGTGATTTTATGTCTGGAATGTGAGATTTTGAAGTGACTATATTTCAGTGAAGTTTGCTTTCAGTGGGTGTCATCGGTGAGTGTCACGAAAGAGGAAAAGCTAGAGGAGAGGGTCCTAGGCATGGGATACCTTGCAGTGTTGTCCAGCTGTGATAGCAATCTTTTACTAGTAAGGTGAACACCTCCCCTTAATGATTTAAAATCATCTCTGGACTGATAGGCTTGCAATGTAAGTATTTTATAGGTGTAATTCAATTAATTGCCAAAGAAAAATATCTGTTGTATGCCTGTAAACATACTGGTTAAACTGTATGTCTTCATTCCTTCCACTCCAATGGCAAAGACCGTGGAGAACAGACTATAAAAATCGCACTAAAGAGCTTATTCTTTTTTTTATCGCCTGTCAAATTATTGCTGTGACGCCCATAGTTGGTGGCTAAACATTGCGATCCAATGCTAGTGTGCGATCCAACGCCACGTGTGAGTTACACATTGAGTTTAGGTAATGTACCAGAAAACACTGCATGAAAACACTAATTTTCTCAATATATATCAGTAGACACGGTGTTTACCAATGAGAAGTGAAGATGTTTTTAAACAGTTTGTTAACTTGAAGTCTTGGCCGGGCTGCAAGTGAATGTTCTTCTGGAGCTTGCATTAGACCTAGGGACAGGGACAGCCTTGGGCCTGGCAAGGGCTCTGGGACTCCTGGGGGGATGTTTGGCTCATAGGGAGCAGGCCTCAGTCCCACTTGCTGTCTGCTGTTTGGGCAACTCCAGCATCCCTAACGTAAGGTCGAACACAAGCAGCCACCCGTCTTTTCTCCTTTCCACCTTTGCCTGCCATGCACACCCTCAAGGAAGCGTGACCTCCACACCCGCTCACCATGGAGCGGGTCCTTCTGTGGTGAGAGAGCAGGGAGCTGGTTTAATTTAATTTATCTGGCCTGTAAAAATAAAGAGAGAAGTACAAGATATGTTATTATCAGCCTTAGGTGACTCCAGCATTCCAACATTTTATTATCTTGTTATTGAACAGAGCCTCCAGCAAGAGCCTGCTTGTCGCTTCAGCCATTCTTATAAAACCTATTCTTCAGTTTTAAGGAATAATTGTTGTCTTAGAGCACGAGGGAGGAGTAGCTTCCTGAGGACAGTAAAAGTGGATGATGCAGCTGTGAGCCGCTAAAAGCTGGGTCCAGCCGTGTTCGGTTCTACTTCCTGTCGGGCCCTTTTCTTAGAACCTTGCCATGATGAGTCTCTAATGTCTGTGGGGGGGGGGTCTTCATCCTGGTGCCTTGTGAATAATCCATGGGAACCCCACAACATATGGCTGATGGGCCAAACTCAGCCCCTCAACTCCCTAGCACCACTGGGACATCATAGGGAGAGCTGACCTGGTCCTTGTCACTGCTTTTGGAAAGCTTCCACTGCTGTGTTTCAGCGTCAAGGTAAAGGTCATGACTTCTGTCTCACGCTAATAAATGCCTGTTAACTTTCAAGGCTGGCAGTTCTTTCTGCCCTGGCAAAGTTAGGTATTAATTCAACAACCACATTTAAAAGCAGTAGTTCAAAGGCCCTGTGGTTTGCAGAGCAAGACCATCAGCCCTGAAGGGCACTGGAACCTAGAGCAGGGACACAGCTTGAGGAACAGAGCGTGTCCTGCGAGGTGTGGGGCCCAGCAGGTGCTTCTTCACATCCGTACTTAAATTCATTGCATTATTAGGATCACTTAGTAGTGACATTCCTGTGACTCTGAGACTGGAACTAACTAGGGGTTGGGAAAGAAGTCATGTCTCCACGTGCTTTGTTTAATGAATCAAATACATTTTACCTACCTCTTATGTATTATTAAAATCAGACTTTATGGGTTATTCTCAAAGTATGTATATAGAACATTTTAAATATATATAAAATCCTAAAGCAGACAATCGTTTCATCCTTAGTGTCATTCTCAGAGAACTTCTTGTTAATGAGTATGGCCCATCAGTTAGACATAGCACACCTGGAAATCCTCAGTGTTGGAAATTTTTATAACAAAAATAGGGTTGAGGCTGACCCTTGAAATCTATGGAACTTTGTAACCAGAGTCCTCACAAAAGCCATACAACCCAGATCTCCCAGGGAACATCTGCAATATCTGATTCATTTTTGGATTGGCACAGCTGGGGGAGTGCACCTTGCTTCTGGTGGGTGAGGGGCAGGGATGCTGAAATGTTCTGCAGTGTACAGGATAGCCCACCACAAGGTACCATCTGACCCATCTCATCCATGGTGTCGATGAGAAGTCCTGCACCAGTCTGCCTTCAAGGCCCCAACAGACTTTGCCTTCTCTGTAGTGTCTGGTCACAGGTACCCTGCTCGTCTGCCTCCTTGGACTCACTCATTCCTGCCGTCATTTAGCCAGAACACCTGTACCCAGGAGCCAGCTGATGCCTGCCCTGTGCTACAAAAATGCAGTGACAGAGCCACATCCCAGAGAACCCCACAGAGCAGAAGGGAAGGCAGTGGCAACAGCACCCACAGGATCTGTGACCTTGTATCTTCCTCACTTACTTAATTTCACCACCATTCCTCAGAAAGTCCTGCCCAAACTTGTATTTTACAGATGCAAAAAATTGCCACATAAATTATTATAATGGACCAGAGCGCTGTTATCAGCGAGCAAATAATGAGGCAGAACCACAGCAAATATTTATTGATCCCTTCCTCTGCATGGCTCAGCATAAAGTACTAAGAGTTTTTACGCTGGCCTTACTAACCGTAAATTAGAGTGGCAAGTGGTTGTTTTAACATATGCTAAGATCCAAATAAATTTTGTTTTATAATAATACACATTTTAAAAATCATTTTTCAAAACCTTGACTTATTGTTTTATTTTTAAAAGGATAAAAACATTGCTAACTGCCTTTATATTGATCTGTGGCTTCTAAAAAATAATCTACATATGAAATTGACCCATAAGGCAGCATTTTAAAAGAAATGGATGACATCTGAATTAAAACTCTACCCTAAGGACATCAGACAAAGCCATGAATTGGAAGTGATGGATTCCTTGCTTCTAGTCTCAAGTTTCTAAGGACATTTTTCATGCTTTATCAATGAAAATGTAAAAAAGAAAAAAAAACATACAAAATTAAAATTAAATTTTCAAGTTATAAAAATTGATTTTTTCCCGAGTCAGTGCTACAACTGTACATGTGTTTTCTGCTGCATACATTTCCTCATGCGTGTGGAGGGGAGGTGGAATGCCTGTTGTCACTGTGTAATGTGGCAGCCATCAGGCACGTGTGTCTTTTCAAACTTAGATCTGGATTTAATTTATGTAAAATCTACAACTCGGCTCTCCACACAGGCCACATCTGAGGTGCTCAGGGGCCACGTGGGGTTTGCAGCCACCTCATTGCAAGGGACAGATGCACATTTGGGTCACAGAGGTCTGATGACACATTGCCAGGGTCTGGCACAAGTCTCTAGCCCTTCCTTTAGACAAGTCTGTTTTTGCACGTAAGGTGTGTGCTCCTAACTTTTGCAATATAAAAATGCCATCATTTTTGAGTCCTTGAGAAAGAACATTCAGACTATTTGGGTACCCTTAAAAAATTGTCTTTAAAAAGCACTGTGACTTTGAGATCCCACGAATTGTCCAGAGATCCCCAAGACCCCAACAGCGGTGTTGCAGGGTACCCCATGCCATTGTGTCTATGGGACACCAGCTGACCCCATCCCAGGAAGAAGAGGGGTCTCATGAGGCACTTCCTCCATTTTAGTGCTGGCACTAACAATTGTGTGAGAAACACAAGCCATTGTCACCCAGTGGAACAAAGCCCTGTGGGCCATCCCAGGGCTTGCATAGGTCTTTAGGGTGTGGCCCTGCTAGACCAGCATACAGAACCAGGATCAGAACAAAGAATTTGACCAGAAGTGAGGTGTGCTTTAAGGACACTGGGTGAGAAAGAAAGGATTGTGCCATCTGGTAGCTGGTCAAGTCCTTCCTTACCTCAAGGTCCTTTGTTTTGCTAGCTAGGCCTCAAGTCGGGGGTGTGAGTCCTCCTGGGGGGCCTTGATCTGTCTGCCAGGGAATGAATCTTTAGCATTGATGAAAAGTGCCTGCTGTCCTCCTGGGGCCGGGTGGAGGGTTTCCTTCCCTTCCTTGTCCCTCTTGTATTCAGTCCTTCATGCAGCACCAAGCCCCAGGTGGGACCCACAACCTTGAATTATGAAAATAGCTGTCTCGGGGAGCAGCCTGCACTCTGCAGAAAGGCGCCACTAGTGCGGGATCGGATTGCTACCCTTGTGTGGGTTTGCTCTTGCGTGGGCTTGCCCTTGCGTGGGCTTGCTGCCTCCCATGCAGCTGCTGGCTGATACCATTTTGCACTTGTTTTGTTCTTCACAACCTCTTTGCACTGAAACCCAGATGCAAGTGAAATGGTCACAAAAGAAGTATCTGGGTTAAATGCGTGCTAAACAGGTTTAAAATCACTGCTCATTGTTTGGAAGCAGATGCAAGCTTCAAACAAATGCAAAACATCCACGCAGATGCAAACCGGAGGGCAATTTGAAAATCCATCCTAAGTGCCTGATTCTGGAGGGGGTGAGAAGGAGATGGGCGCCTTCTCTGGAAGTCCTGGGCAAGGAGAGCCAGGCAAAAGGACAGGAGGGCCCCTCTATTGAACACAGGAGGAGATGACAAGGACAGGAACCGCTCTGGCTTGATACAGTTCTCTAATTCCTCAAACAACAGTCTTTATAACTCTACTAGACTGAGGATGCCTATTAAGAGGACAGCAAGCACAGTCCTGCTCTCTGTTCAGAGTGACTGAAGCTATCCAGATACAGCCTTGCTTTCATCAAACATGACAGTCTGTAATCATGGCATAGTTTGGCATATGTCACTCTCAGTTTTTCCCCGTGTTTTGGGCACATTTTGACATCGGTGCTGCTTGCTGGTTTCCAGGCTGCAACCTAACAGGCATCCAGCTCTCGAGCCTGGTTTCATGCACATATGTATGTTTTAGGATGACACACTGATCACAGAACCGGGACCTGTTCTTGCAATGTGTTCTGAGTAAGACCACCGTTTTGCCAGAGTCCTGTTGGGCAAGAATCTACCATTCATTTTATTATTGCGTGCTGGCCTTTTTTCTATACACTCTGTCTCCTCAGGGCAGGCATCAGTCCATGCTCTGGCCCGTTAGCACACTGCAGCCCGAGACGTGCAGCAGGGCACGCAAGCAGAAAGCAGAGCCCTGACTCGACCTCCGCCAGCTCTGACCACTCCGCCTGGCCACAGGGACAGGTCACCTGCACCGTGGCAACGCATTTGTTTTTGTTTTCTGTCTTTTAGAGACAAGCCAATATTTGGGGAGGGAAAGAGGTAATATTTTACTTCTGAAATTTGACTTGATTAATTTATTCTTTTCCTTTTTTGTTCTTGATTTAAAACTGCATATATTTATCATGAGTAACTTGTTCTGACTTACGTATACATTGTAAAGTGGCTAAATAGAATTAATTACCATGCGTCTCACTTCCCATGCTCACCTTAAAGAGTGGAAAATCCACTCTTTAAGCAATTTGTAAGAATATGATGCGTTGTCGCTAGCTGAAGTCACCCGGCTGCCCTCACATTTCCTGAGCTCACTCTTCCTGGCTAACTGGAACTTTGGATCCTTTTGTTACCAGTGGGTGGTCTCAGACCTCAGGTCTTTAGCTTTGGGAACAAAGAATTGGATGGAGATACACTGATTGCAAAGCAGCAGCAGTTTTCTTGAAAGTGAAAGGAAAGCATAGGCAGGAAAACACACTGCAAAAGAGCAGTGGGCTCCAGCCAGATGCACAAGAGTCTGGATCGCTGACTCAATGGTGATTTATATCTCATGGGGTAAATGGTGGGAAAAGCCTGGGGAGCAGTTAGGTGATTTTGGTAGATGATGTGGGCAGCCTGCACATGCAATTATGCTGGCTGCCTGGTTTTTAATTGTATGGATGAGATTCAACAATGTTCATATGGTCTTAAGTTCATAGGGGTCAGAATTTCCTTTACAGAACCGGCACGATTTTCCCATCTGAACTAGCCAAGCCACTCCTTTGTCTTCTGTGGAATTTATAATTGCAGTTCTGACCATAAAAATGACCACAAGAGGGAATATCCAAGGTGGGGGGGGGAGGGCGGGAGGGGTGACATTTTGTAGAGGAGGGTTGAGTCCCCTGTCACTAGCCTGCCTCACTTGGAGCAAATCTCCCCAGATCCCTCCACCCCAGGCCCTGGTAACCACCCTTCCACTTTGATTTTATAAGCTTGACATTCCTCAGAGACGTGGGATCAGGCATTGCTTGTCATTCTGTGCCTGCCTTATTCAACTTAACATACTTGTCACAAGTGACAGGAGTTCCTTCTTTTCTCACATTTCCATTCACTGGTTGAGGGACACTCAACCCAGTGGACTTGGGTGCAGGCATCTCTTTGACACACTGTTTCTACTCCTTTGAACATACACTCAGTAGTGAGACTGCTATATCATAGGTTAGCTCTATCTTTAATTTTTTGAGGAATTTCCCTACTGTTTTCCATAATGGCTACATTCATTTACATTCCCACCAACAGTGTACAAGTGTTCTCTATTCTTTACATCTTCACCAACACTTGCTATCTGTTATCTTTTTATAACAGTCATTACAACAGTGTGAGGCGATGTTTCATTGGGGTTTTAATTTGCATTTTTCTGATGATTAGTGATTTTGAGCATTTTTCCTGACCCTGTTGACCATTTGTGTGTCTTCTCTTGAAAAATGTTGATGTAAATGCTTTGACTATTTTTAACTGAGTTTCTGTGCTGTTGCATTATTGGAGTTCCTTATGTATTTCGGATATTAAGCCCTTATCAGATGTGTGGGTGGCATGACACTTTTCCCCATTCTGTTGGTTGTTTCCTTGGCTGTGCAGAAGCTTTTGACTTGATGCAATTCCACTTGTCTATTTTTGCTTTTGTTGTTTGTGCTTTTGCATCATATCCAAAAAATAATTACCCAGACCTATATCATAGAGCTGTCCCCCAGGCTTTCTTCTAGTAGTTTAGAGTTTCAAGTCTCAAGTCATACGTTGATTTCATATCTGAGGTGTGGAAAACCAGTTTTCCCAACAGTATGAGCGACTTCTCAGTTTTTCTCTGCTCTATAAACATTTTGCCAAAGTACCAAAAATCAGCTCTTAGACCAATGAATGCTCTGCTTTGGATTTGTCTCCCTCTTTATCACTTAACTATAATCTAATAGAAAGAGAAATTTTCACAACACTTCAATGCTCTTTTAAAACATGGGCATTCCCACTACTTGTGTCTTCTTCACACCACTCTGGTCTTGAGACGGGTAGGGGCTGAGCTCCAACGAGCACCCTGGCCTTACCCTCTGCGAATGTCGGAGTCTTGATTATTCAGCAGTGACAGACAGAGGTATGATGCCCGCTAAACTTCACATATTATTAGCTCCTTAATCACATAACACCTGTCATGTCCTGTAATACCTACCAGCAAGTATGTGAGTCGCAGGGACCGTTTCAGTTAGTACCACCACAGTGTTACTTCACTCCAGGTGCAGGACACACCGTGACAGTGCTCTGCTGAATTAAGAGGAGGCGTGGACGGTCAGGAAGCTCACGAGCCTATTGACAGCAGGTGCACACGGCTTACACACGTGTGAGGAACACGTGCGTCTGTCGCGCTTCTGACAGCACGACTTGAACTCCAGAGGAAACATAGTTAAGCACCGTGCTTCGTGCACTGGCCTTGCCCTACTCCTCCTGACCTAAGTGTCTCCATGAGACAGAATGGCCTTTTAACTGTGACTGACCCAAAGAAACATGTGAAAAAATTTGGCTCCTTTTACTACCTAAAAAAATATATATTAAAATCTACTGGACATAGATAATGAGCTAACAAGCACATTATGTCTTAACCTGAACAGAGCTGTTATTGCTATGCTGAATGTTATCACTTCAGATTTTTGAGTTCCCAAGATTAGCCCCTTTAAAAAGTGTGTATGCTTAATAACTTCTTTCCTGGAGAAAACTTCACTTGGACATATTAATGCACACTGGAAATAAGAATACCCTACAAGCTGGGTGTTGGTGCTCACTTCTGTAATCCTAGCTACTCAGGAGGCAGAGATCAGGAGGATCGCAACTAGAGGCCAGCCCAAGCAAATAGTTCGTGAGCCCCTATCTCAAAAAAAATCACAAAAATGGGCTGGTGGAGTGGCTCAAGGTGTAGGTCCTGAGATCAAGCCCCAGTACCGCAAAAGAAAAGGAGAGAGAAGCTGCAGTACCTTCACCCTCAGGCCAGCCCCTGCCGAGGGGCACTGGCAAGAGCCTTTCCGTGCAAGCTGTGAGATATTTCGAGGCCCTTGGAAGGCAAACAAACAAGTTCTGAAATGTAATTTTAAAAATTCTTAATGGATACAGAAAAACTGGCTTTGGGTTTCACACCTATGCAGCTCTGCCCCAGCAAGGAGAGGAAGTAAGCCCAGCCTGGCCCCATTCTTCTCGCCTTCACTTCAAGACGCCTCAGCAAAAACAGCATACTCTCCTCAAAGTATCATTTACTTTTCTGCAGAAAGTCTCCAACTGGAAAAAAAACAAAGCTTTGCTCTGTTTTTTCTGACCCTGAGTTGATCTTGTTTTCAATTTCCCAAATACCAAGTGTTGGCTACTTATCCCGGCCTCTCAGTAAGAAATAAAAGCATCAAGATTAGGATAAAATTGGTTAAATATTAGTCAAATTAACTGTTGAACATTTTTAACACTTTTAGAAGTACAGCTATCATGGAAGAAGAAAGTTTTTGTTTTTCCTGATCTGAAAACTGATGTTTTTCTCATTCACCTATATTTGCTCAAGAAATCTTTGCATGGCAGAAAGTCCCATGGGTGAAGAATTGTTAAGGCTAAGGTCTGCTAAGTTCCCATGGAGACAGGTGTCAGTTCCTGACCCCACTGGGTCCCCTGAGACTGCATCCGCTACTGTGTACCACTCATTCATTCCCTTGTGACCCATGCTGAATGTGCAGCCTGCACCGTTCCCTGCAAAGCACAACCTGGGGCCGAACTGGGGGTGAAGACGGAAAGTCTCCCTCAGTGGGAAAGCTGTGGTGAGTGCAGTGAATTTGGAAGGTAGGAGAAGGTTCTCTTTGGCCATGTCTCTACATTTGGATGTTTACGCTGAAAACTTATCTTAAAAAGAGCAGCTTTGGGACTATATCTGTACTTTCTACTCAGAAGCAAGACAGTGCAGTCACTCAGCTAGCTGGGGTCAAGTCCACAGGGGTCCATTGGTCTAACAACATCTGCAGAGATGTGGTGGGGTGGGGGGAACCCACTCCACTCTCACACGTGCAGCCTGAGCGTGGAGCCTGAGGGCTGTGGCCAGCCATGCCTCAGTTTCCCCTGGTGGGTTGAGGAGGCTCATATTCTGCTCCACTTCCCAGGATGAGCAAACTCTGGTGTCTGTGGCAAGCTGCAATCTAACCCTGGAGGTAAACCACTGGGAACGTATTTTCTGTTTTGAAAATTGCAAATTTCCACAAGCGTGCATTGAACCCTCAGGGCCACAAGGACAATGTGACTCTGCACGGTTTTGCATCCTATTAAATCCGAAGGGTGTCCTTGGTGACCTCTCCTCCTGTCCTCCCCACGGGGAAACTGGAGCAGCGCTGAGTTCTGAGGCTGTTTGCTGTGTACACAATACCGAGCAGAAAATGGAAACAGGGGATTACTGGACAAGACACATTGTAGCCAGCTCTCCAGCCCACGTTATTTCTTCTTTATTAAGTCCAGACACGATAAAGAGCCCCGCTCCTCCCTGGAGTGTGGACAAGTGGATGTCTAGAACCCTTGCAGGCAACAATTATCTTTATAAATAGCCCGGTGAATGCTCGGCCACCCATGTTCCCCGCCACAGCGCGCAGAAATGCAGGGTCCCATTCCACAAACAGCACTTGAGCCCTCGTGGATGATCTCACACAATGCTGCCAGGTATTAGTCACACGACTTGGGTCCAAGGGAGAAAGGCTGAGACATAAAAGAGGTTAATCAATGGCA
The DNA here is from genome assembly GCF_047511655.1 of Castor canadensis. Lineage (NCBI taxonomy): Eukaryota > Metazoa > Chordata > Mammalia > Rodentia > Castoridae > Castor > Castor canadensis. The sequence goes on along the minus strand of NC_133395.1, from coordinate 1,753,994 downwards.
GCCCCACCTGAGAAATGTGTTTCAAAAGCACCTCGCTTCCCACACTCCAACTTCCATTAGCAGGAAACAGATGGGGTTCAGATGTGGCCGGGTTGAGCTCAGTCCAGGGAGGGTGTGGAGAGGGAGGGTTTCCAGGGGAAGCAAGGCCCGGTCCTATGTACATTTGGAATGTGGACAGTGTGACCTGGGCCCAGGCCTTGCTGTGCGGACCTCTACTGCTTAAACAGCTCATCCTGACGCCATTTCGGTCCACCTTTGAAGAGATGCAGTGAGAGCAGGAATGTCCAGGGGAAGCATGGGAGAAGGGTATCCACCTCCAACCAGGACTGCAACAGAAAGATAGAGTGACTCCGCAAAGATATATCCATGCCTGAAGGGAAGCCTCCCCCTGCAGGACTCACCCCACGAGTGGGCGCCCCACTCCTTACCTGGAAATGTCGGTCCCCACCAGGTGCAGGCTGGCTGGTGCCGTAACCTCACACAGCATTTTGAAGGCATCTCTGTTGTAGCAAGCCAGCCCCTCCTTCACTGAAGAAATGATGCATCTGTGGCTAATTAAACCAGCGTGCCCGGGAGACGGTGCAGCCTCAGCTGCAAGATGGCACGCTCGTGGTGCATCAACCCCGTGATAACATCCTCAGACCTGAGGGAAGACAAAGCCCGGATGGGCAGCAGGGGCTGTGCTGGCAGTTCTCATGCTGGGCCTCTCTATACCCACCCTGTCACCTACTGGCTCATCGCCACTTCACTGTTGGGTCTTAGGCAGCCCTTGCCCAGAAATGTCTGTGGTATTGGGCACAGTCTCTAAGAAGTCTCCATGTCAGTGGCAGCCGCCCTGTCCCAGTGACTCTAATACCTCATTTTCAGGTGCCAGGGGCAGGGGACCTTTACCGATGGCCCCTGCACAGAAACTCATGGTTTAGGGACACCCTGGATCCACCATGGATGATTCGGCTGCACCTTTACCATTGCCTGGGGCTCCTGCACTTTGGATGGCTTGGTAGTGCCTCTGGACTGACCCAAACGTCTGTGCTGCCCCAATTCCTCCTTCCCTCATCTTGCTCTGGAGAGAAGGGTTTGCTCTTTGTTGGCTTGGGGACTTCTTCTTCCTTGACCCCCTCCTCATTCACCCTTAGGAAGTCCCTGAATCCAAAGGACCTCCCAAGGCCACCTGGGAGCCATGGTGGCTGCTAGCTCCTGCCTCTGCTGGAAGACCTGCATTGCCTGTCCTAGGAGGGCACGTCAGCAGGACTGAGTGACCAGAAAGTGGAGGTGAGGCCAGCTTGGAGGGTGGGAGAAGTCCCAGCCATGCTCTTTAAAGGAAGAACGGCACACTGCTTCCACAGCAGCTGCAGAACAAGGGTGCACCACGAGGTGCAGTCAGTTCTCCCACTCAGTAGTGGTCCTGATGCCACAAACACTGAGCAAATCCCAAACCACTGCTCTGGGGAAATTCAGGGTTAGGCTCCTGAGAACCCCGGGTCACTCATTTCCATCAATCAGCCAATCTGTGACCTTGGTTTGTAGGCAGCCAGATTTGTGAGTGCCAGTGCAGTGGTACATGTCTATAATCCCAGCACTGGGGAGGCTGAGATTACATAACAAGACACCCTGTCTCAAAAAAATAAGGTAGAATGTTGAAAAACTAAAAGGACGCCTTTTTGGATAAAGTTAATTCCTTCATGGTGAGTTCATGACTCACATGAATGAAGCTCATTCATTCATGACAGAAGAATTTTCTCCATCAGGCACATCGTGGATTTGTATGCTGGGGACACCAGATAACACTCAAGCACTGAGCTGGGGGGGCCACAAACTAGAGAATCACCTGGAAAAATCACCAGAAATAAAAGAGGCAGCAGTAGAGGCCCCCAAAAGGCCCCCGTTCACAGGACAAGCTGGGGTCCCCAGGCCCAGCTCTGCCCGTCTTCTCCTCACATTTTCCCCAGTGTGCACATCTGCGTGTGACAGTGACCACACCCCTGCCGTGGGTTTTGCAATTCCAAATCAATTCCAGCAAGTAGGTGACCTCACAAATACAGGTCTGTGTTTGTGACGAGGGTCTCCCTGGGTGGGCAGTCAGCAGAGAGTCTAAGAGATGAGGTAAGAGGTGAGGCTCCAAATTCAAACCCTGGCCGTCCACTACTGCGGTGTGACCTGGCAAGGCACTAACTTCTATGAAATGGAGACTCTCCTAGCTCCATGACAGTGTCCTGGTCAGGCTCAAGAGAGCCACACACACAAAGCATGCCAGCTCCTTTACCGATTGCCAGTTCTGCCTAGCGTGGTCAAACACTGAGCCCGCCCAAGAGGGAAGGTCAGTAACTAGCGTCCACTATGCCAACAGGACATCACCGCAGACTCTGCACAATGTTTTCTGCAGCCCGAATTCAAAGCAAGGCCACAGCAAATGGTTCCCCCTTCTTGCTTAATCTATAAACCTCTGGGCTGAACACCTTCCCGCTTGAGATTTGAACTAAATCTAGAGAGCCATGTCTAAATTTAGTATGAATGAATCTGTATTCAACCGGGATCTTTCTGCTGCCATCAACCAGCACCCCACTGAGATTTCACAGTGCAGACCTTTGACATGACCGGCAGAGATTTGTCCTCTCTCAGGGCTGGAGTCTGGGGTGCAGGATGGGAGGGAGAGCAGGTCTTGAAGACAGCAGAGAGAAAGGGAAGGAGTGAGCGGAGAGGAAGGGGCTGTCCTACCTGGTGTTTTATCCTGTTTGACTTATCCTGGAGGAAAACTATGAACCACAGAAGAGGGACCAGTACAAGTCAGGAATCAAAAACAATTACTTATGTTTAGGGAGAAGGTGACCTGGACCAGGAACACTCTGATTCATTCTGGAAAGAAAAGGGACTAAGTTAGTGAAGAGCCCACAGTATAGGATTAGCCTCAGTGAGTGATGTGCTCGTTAGGAAGAGCTCTTCTCAACTCCAATCAGCTTTAGCGCCAAGCAGTGGAGGCCTGAGAATAAAAAAGAAAGAAAACAAAAAGGAAAGAGGGAAAAGTGGGGAGCTGACTGAGTGAGAGCTGGCAGAGCGGGTGCATGGTCTGTGGGATCTCAAGACCTTTCCTGATTTCAGCTTAGCCATCCTAAGGGAGGCCTTGCTCTCATGATCCAGGATGGCTGTTGTGCTCCACCCATCAAATCCATATTCCAAGTAGCAGGAAAGGATGGAATGAGAGAAAAAAACCTCACACACTCATTCCCTTTCTAAGAGACTCCTGAGAAGTCTCCTGCAGCATATAAACTTTGCTCACGTTTCACTGGGAAAAGCAAGGTAACATGGAGATACTGCAGCCACACGCCCCGCCAAAAACCAGGGCTCTGGTGAGTTTAGAGAAGGGAGCCTGCAGCCTCCTCCAAGAACAAGCACCTAACTAGGTGAGCAGCACGTGTCACAGTCTCCATGGAGGGACGTGATCATTTTGCAGTCGGGGGAAGAGGAGTCCTCACAGGAATTCTGGCTGGAGTGTGGCCATTAGTCCTCACAGTGCTGCTGTCCAGGTGGATCGATGGCCTTCCCAATGAGACACGGGACATGTTTAAAAGCCTGTCCAGAGACTTGTAGCATTTGCCAGTTTGGGGCTTGTTCTGCCCATCCTGGAGTTCCAGGCGAGGTTTGGGCAGTGCTGTGACAGCAGTGCAGTGACCGAGCCGGTCTGCCTGACAGACACTGCCCTGAAAATAACCTCAGTGCCTCCAGTAACAGTGAAACCCTCCTGTGCAACTTGGGGGGTTTTAACCTTTGCTTTCACCGTAAGTTATTTCATCAGGAGTTTGTGTACCTGAGTTTTAATAATGGCCCAGGTGAACAAGGAGCTCGTAAAAGCTCAAATGTCACCAAATGGCTGGGGAAGGAGGTGCTTTGCCTTTTAAGCACCCTGCGCTGGCTTTGCTTGGACCTCTTCTCCCCAAAGCTGGGCTCCACGGGCATGCAGGAAGTTGGAGCTGAGCTGAGCGTGAGAAATAAATTCTCAAGAAATACAAAGAGGCTCAAGTGGTAGAGTGCCTGCCTAGGATGTGCAAGGCCCTGAGTTCAAACCCCAGGAATGCCAAAATAAATACATAAACAAACAAACACACAAGAAAATGCAAAAGGACAAAAAGAGGGCCGTGATCTTGACTGCCTGGGGCTTATCTGAAATCATGTAGTTTCAAGGTCCAAAGCAAAAGCCAACTTTTTATCAAGTACAGCCTTTAAAACTTTGAGATCTTGCTTATTTTTTAAACGGTAGGGTAAGAATGAGTCTCTTCCCCCATACCTCTGTTCTAACCACCGACTTCCCCTTCCTGGGCACACATCATGGTACACCAGCTTCTTAGCGACCTTCCAGAGGGTTAAATAATCAGCACATTTTTATTCTTTTCTTTCACAAAACACGAGGTGTCACTGTGGCTGTGACCAGTGTTCTCTGAGGGGGAGCTGAGCACCTTTCAAATGACCTATTAGGTTTCCCACTTAGTACCCACTTTCTGTGACTTGACCACTTACTAACATTTCTCATGGGGTTGGAAACAGCTTTTACAAAAACTGATGTGTAAATCTGGATATGGTGGTGTACACCTGTAATCCTAGCTCTTGGGAAGTTGAGATAGAAACATCTCTAGTTTGAGGCCAGCCTGGGCTACACGGTGGGACAACCTTTCAAAAATATTGATTTAAAAGCTCTACCAGAAGGAAATTAACTTTTCTTTAACTTTTTCATATAATATGAAAATTGTGTAGCCCAATCGGTCCTTTATCTTTTCATTTTGTTGGTGGGTGGGAAGATTTATTCAAAAGTTATGTATTTGTGAAATTAAGTTGACCAGTGTTTCCTTTGCCAGTTTTTTGGATCATTCTATAAAACAATATTTGACAAATCTAGGTCTGCGTTTCCTCACAGGCTTTATTTGCCACCCTAGCATTATCAGCAGTCTTAATGGGTCTGACTGCCCTGCCCCCACTGCCTGCAGGTTATATTTATAGGCAGAGAAATAGGAAGTGAGGTATGCAAATAGGGTGAGGAGCAGACAGTCTGATTGGCCAGAGCTTGCTTGACTCTGTCTTATCTGAACACGCTTTGATCTGTTGGCTGCTTCTGATTGGCTGAGACTTAGCTTCCGGTTAGGGGAGTAGGTTGTGGTCTGTTTACATACCAAGTTAGATTAGGGTTCACAAGGCCAAACTTAGCATGTGCATGGGGGATGGCTTTAGGCTGCGCACTTCAATTTAACATGAGTTACACCAAACTTTTCATTTGATACTGATTTTAAAAATCTTGTCCCTTTTTCTGTTACTTTGGCGATTTCATCTATAGGGTGTAAAATGTTGATCTATTTAGACTTTAACCTAAGTGTGAAAGATGGGTCAGCTGGCTTCCCAATTGTTTCAACATCATTTGTTAAACAGTCTGTCTTTCCTTCGCTTATTCAAAATGCCATCTTTATCATGTTTTGACTTCTAATACACATCTGGGTGTATTTCTAGACTTTCAAAACTGTCACAGGTATATCCACGCAGGTGCCACCAGCCTGGTACCTTTATGACATGTTTCACCGTCTAGTAGAGCTGGTCACCTCCCTCCTTTTTCTTCTTAAATAATATTCTTAACTACTCTTGGATGTTTATTCTACCCATGTGAATCAGATTCTTTTGTCCCCTCTTAAAAAAAAGGAATTTTTGGTGTTTTTATCACAGTCACATTAAATTTATAGATTTGCAACAAGAACCTACATGGCTATACTTCATGCATCATTCTGTTAAAATGTACTTTACTTTTCATTTATTCAAGCTAACTTTATGCTCTAAGGAGCATTTAGTTTTTTGGTAAATTCTTCCATGTATTTTATCATCTTTGTCACTCTGTGGCTATTTTTCTCTGACCGTTACACTCTGCTTCTCAGCCACTCCTGGCCAGTGCAGTTGGTAGAGAGCATCCAAGATCTTCCTAAAAACAATGAGAGTTTTGCCATCTTTTATGTTCTCATAGTTGCTGAACTCTTCCTAATTTGAGGGACCTCCTGTGCTGCTGCCTGAGCAAAATCCTGGTTGTGGCTGTAGATTTCCATCCCCTGCCTGGGATGCATCAGCCTTTCTCAAAGCCCACTAGGACTGTGTCTGTTCTGAGCGGGTCAGCAATGTCTGTCTGTTCATGATTGGTGATTGTCTATTTATTGACGCACCATTACCCGGGAGAAATGAGGTTCTTATTGCATGGTGGCGACTCTTCCCTGCAGGAAGATGTTGTTATGAGCATAACCTCTTTTTAAAGGTTTGCCCACCAAACTCTTCTTCCTGGTTCTTACTTCATCTTTGCTCTCTGCTCTGCAGGTCCCGCCACCACCACGGCACAGCCGATGACTACAGTGGACTTGTGCCGAGTCACCCTCCACTGCTGACCCAGCACTGCGCAGAGGTTGAAGTGGGTGGTGCTGTGTGTCACCAAGATCTGAAGCATTTCCTCCTCATCTCCCTTTGGTCCTCCCTCAGCACACCTGATACAGGTGCGAGAGTCACCCATGCAAGGTGCTTTTTCTCCTCCTGAAGTCCTGGCATCTGTCTCAGCACTGCACATCTATTTCATGTGGGTTTCCAGCCATTTATCCCAGCATGCATCACTTCTATCCACGGCTGCTACGAGGTTGGGTGTCTGAGTGGGCTCCACACTCTTGAGGAATCCAGACTCAATCTTCTGTACCAAGTTCCCCAACTGAGTCACATGCCACAGAGGCCTGACAGGGCTCCACACAGGTGGCCTGAAGCCACACATGCAAGGCTAGGCTGGCTGGTTGGCTGTTTATACCTTTCAGTTTCCAGCATTTTTCTCTCTTTACTCTGTTGAGAAATTCAGAGACAAGACCAATCAAGACACTGCTTTTGCCAGGGAAAGAGCAAAACCAAGCCAAAGGCTCAGCCAGGCAATGAGTTAAAGCCTGAACCAGACAGAGCAGGGCCATGGTGGAGGACGCCGCTGGACCTGGTGGCGGGAGGTGCCCCCCATGTCTCCCGGAGAACCTCAAAGCCAAAGCGCTTCCCAGATTCGAGCATTCCTCCTAAGGCACTTTGGAAAAGTGAGACGGTCTACACGATGGCACGTTTGGAAGGAGAGAGGGAGTCAGCCTGCAGTGTCGGTCTGTCTACTTTGCTGAATGAGTCTGGTCTCTTTCACGACAATATGCCAGGTCTAACCTCGGTGCAAACTCCCGATTTCTTCAGAGCAATATATGATGTGCTCGTGCGTAGTTTCGTGGATGCATTTTTCCACCCACGTGAATCCAGGTGCCTACAGATGGACACCCATGGCTGGCATGGGAGTCACAGGAAGAACACTCCAGAAGCCAAGTAGAGTGAGGAGTTCTGAGGCAAGCATGAGGACTTGCGAGGCCCTCGGTGAGACCCTCTCTGAAATGTGGCCCTCCAGGAAGGCCAGCAGGCTTGGGACAATTTCCTGCACACACACTTGACATTTGGGGACATGAACAGTTCATGAAGAGCAGCTGGGAAGGAAAACTTAGAAACATTGAGCTGGAGCTCACCGTGTTACAGGTATCCAGGACTGATTTGCACAAAACAGACCAACAACTGGGATACGTTGCTGTCACTCTGTGGCTGTACAGAATGGACCTGAAGTGGGTGAGGAGGGGGTTGAACTGTGCCAGGTGCTGACCTACGAGCATCAGCCCGCAGCGGGAAGCACAGAGAGCTGGACTCACGCTGAATCTTCTTCCTCCCACCCATTCCTCATGTACTCAGAATCCTGGGGGAAGGGCTCTTTACCATATTTTCTAAGTCATCCCCCCACCCCACCAATACCCTAGACTAATCCTTCAGATTGAAGTCGGAGGGGAGGAGGCCAGGGTCCATGGATTGGTCACCTGGCAACAGAACCTCAAGGATGCCTTTTTTATCCTGCTAAAATCAGAAGAAATAGAGATTTTTTTTTTTTAAATGGGGCCATATGGACTTCCTTCTCAGCCCATCAGCCCAAGCTCAATGACCCAGGTCAGCACATCCATGCAGGCCAATTTGGATTACAAATTGCAGTGGTCAGAGAGGAAGAGAGGAAGTGTTTTTGAGAACTCACAGCAGGGGATGGAAGATTAACCACCGGAGCCCCGGAACCAGGAGTCCTGCAGCAGGTAAGGGTGACACCATGCGTTCTTCTGGGTCCGTTTGGATGTGGTAGCATCGGAAGGCTCTAAGAAGTGTTGACTTCTGTAAGGACAGGGATGCTGTGTGCATGGTTCAAGATGTCGCCTCCAGGATTCACGGAATGTGAATGTTGTCATGGGTTCTGTTCCTCCCAGTGCAGAGACCTAGATTTCAGGGAAGGCCTGCTCAGTGTCCTGCAGTCTGATCCATAGAGGTGGAATGCAAGCTCGTGTTTTGGTTTCATGGAGAAGGAGTGCAAGTGGAGGACCCACCAGTGCTAGGAAAGATTGGGTCACTAAAAAAAGTTGTGAATTGAATCCAGTGAGTTTGGAGATTTCTCATAGAGAGTGAACAGCTGTAGTGAGCTCGGGTATTCTATGACCTGGGAAAGAAAAATGGCCTGGATGAGAGGGTTTGAAATCCACACGATGGGCCCTGGATGAGATGGAAATGGGCCTTGTGAAGGGACAGGGAAAGAGTGGCATGTTACCCAGAAGATAAATGCTGCAGGTGGGTGGTGGTCCCTGGGCAGCTCTGCAGCTCCCTCCTACAGCTGGTTATCCTGGTTGCATGCATACCTGGACTCCAGCTGATGGGTTAAGGTGGGGGTCAGGGTGCAAGGCCCCCAGTGCAGTCAGGAGAACAAGCTGGGCTGAGGGAGGGAGCCCTTGCTGGGGACAATTTCTCCAAAGTTAAGGGTGAGAAGTAAAACCTCCCATATCTGAGGACCTGGCTACTGTCTTTCTAGTCCTACAGTTCAGTTGATAAAACATTGTTTAAAAGTGTAAAACAATTAATTTTGAGTAAAAGTGCCAATATCCACACATGCTAGGCTGCAGTATCCCTGGCACTGTCCAACACAGTGAGAACACAAATATTCTCAGAAGGGAAACTTGCTGTGTTCCAAGGGTCACCTGAATATCATAACCTTTGACCCGCTGATTACGCTTTTTTCCTAAGGGGAAAAAGCTAAAAATTACACATGCTGGCACTTAGAATAGGCAAATGGTAAAAGGTGAAAGGGGAATAAGCTTTGTAAGGCATGATGCATAAGTCTGTTGGAATTTTGTTTTGAAACTGGAAGTCAGTAAGGAAAACGCACAATGACCAACGCAGATGTGGACATGCTTGACAGCTATGAGATAATGAATAAGAAAAACTAAGCAGAAAAAGAGTAAACTTTTCCTCATCTTGTAATTAAGTGTCATATTTTGTCTAATTGAATTTGTGCTCAGCCTCTTACTTTACACTGTTTATTTGATCCACCTTGTGGAAGGCAGAATTCCAAAGTACCTTTAAGACTTTGTCCCCATGCTGACTATGGCCGTGTAAGCCCCCCTGTCGTGTGGGTAGGATGGATGGGACAGGTGAGGATGATTCTAAGGCTGCTCTTGCAGAGACTCAGTGCTGGGAAGTCTTGGAGTGTGAGCTGTGTCACAGGCCAACGGCTGGCCTGAGGCAGCTTCTAGGAGCTGAAATCAATCCCACCCAACAGCAGGAACAAAAACTGGTGCTTCTTCAGTCTAGAACCTCAAAGCATCAATTCTTCCAGCAAGTGGGGAGCTTGGGAAAGGACCCTGAGCCCCAGCGAGGTTGCAGTCCTGGGGTACACCACAATCCCAGAACCTGGACCCACGGAACCATGAGCTGGAATGTGCTGGGTTGAGGTGTGGTACAGAGCATACATTTCTGCTTTATGTCCCTTGGATTTTTTTTCTGATTTCCCTCCGCTCGTTTTGTAGGTATAGCTGTTTCTATGCTTTTCTCCGGAGTCAAAGACATTAGCACAGGAATAAAGAACTTAGCAGTCTGGAGGTGTCAAAGTGGCCTAAAAGCTCTGTGGGTGCCTTTGGAACCTGGAGCCTGACCTCCAGGCCCTCCATGGCTCATACACTTCTGCTGTCCTTAATGTGAACCCGCCGCGAGTTCTTTCTTCATAGGTTCAGTAGATGTGATGACTACAGCTCTATGCAGCCGTGTTTATTGGGTTTCCCACACTCTGACCACGTTTCACACCGTGTGTGTCTTCTTGCAGACCATCTTGCTGGGGTCTCCTTCCTTCCTTCCTTCTTCGACATCAAACGCTCTGGCCATGGTGTCTGCACATGTCTTTGTTTTCCCTCCACACTTGGAAGGTGACTTTGCCAGTGCAGCACCCTCAGGGGACGGTTATTTTCCGTCGGCACCTTGAGACTAAATCCTTGTTTTCTGCCTTGCACCCTTGCTGCTGGCCACGCCTTCAAAGCGGGTTTTCCTTTCTCCCTAACGCTGTCAAAACCTGTCCTTGTTTTGTTGTTCTGCCCTGACGTATTCAGATGCAGGTTTCTTTTTAATTACTATGCTAGTGAATTGTGGTCCTTCTTCAGTCTGTGCAGTTGAATCTCCCATCAGTTCTGGAAAAACCCGGCTGTTACGTCTCCAGAGGACATTTCTCTGGCCCTGCCTTCCCCTCCACTTCCTTCTGAGGTTCTAGACTGACATCTGTCACGACAGGATGGCATCTCTCTGGTGTTTGGGTCCTCTGTGGTGTCTAGCACACTTCTCTCTGCTGCATTCCGAATTATTTCTTCAGAAGAGATTGTGTCTTCTTACTCACTAACTCCTCCTTCCACTGAGTTTATCTGCTTTCCAACCTGTCAAACGAGGTTGTGTTTTAATTGTTATATTCTCTTCAGGAGTTCTGCATGGTTGGGATCTAGTCTTTGTGGCTCCTGTCTTTGTACTCAGATGTTTATATCTTTTATTTAGACGTAATCAGCTGACTTTATTTTCTGTGTGTGATAACTTCATTGTCTCCAGCTCTGTTCTTCCTCTTTTTCCCAGTTGCTTCTCTTTTGAAGTTTTCATCTCTCTTCTGAAAGTCCCATCTGTTCATGAATGGCGTTCACCTTTTCCACTTTCACCTTTGAAGTATTAATCACAGTTTGTCAAATGCTCTGTGTCCGGTGTTTCTGAGTTGGGCTGTTCCTGAGTCTTGTTCTACGGATGGCCTGGTTCCCTAACACTGACCCTGCATGCCTGCCTTCTCTTTTCCTTCCTTCTTTCTCTCTTCCTTCCATGTCTTACAGACTTTGGCTGGGTGATGAGGCCATGGGGCGATAACACTGAATTAGTGATAAATATGCCTAGAAAGGACACAGACCTCCTCCTGCATGGCTGTTGATGGAGATCCAGTCAGGAGTGAGCTGAGTTTGAGGTGTGTTGTTGCTATGGTTTCCTTTACTGCAACCCCAACTTCTGTGCCCCAGCAGTGCTAGAGAGCAGAGCACTTGGCCAGGGAACTTTTGTCAACACCTGCTTCCTTGCCCATCCTGAGTCTTCCATTTCCACCCTTCGCAGCACTTTTGCTTTCCCAAGGCTGACGGCTGTGCTACTGGGTACCTGTGGCCTGTGTGGGTGAGAGCTTCTCTGCCATCCACTCTCTGGGCAGTAGGGATAGTGCTTGTTCAGATCTCAGAGTCTGCACTCTGGCTTCACTTCCAGCTGGAGTGGCAGGGTCGGTGGCTTTGCTGCACCTGTGGTGGAGGTTGCTTTTCCAAACCCTACCTGCACAGCAGGAGGTTCTGCAGCCTCCCTGCTGTCCCATCCTTTCCTTCTCACAAAATCCAGTGAAGGCGAGTGCAGTGGAGCCAGGACATAGGCAGCCTAGTGGCCACGACCCCATAGGCTGTGTGCTACTGCGGGCACCACACAGGACCGGAGACTACCTGTGTGTTTCTCACCAGACCACTCTCTTGTCTTCCCTCCTTTCTGTGCTCCAGCCCAGGTGTGATGACGGTCACTTCCTGTCTGCTCTTTCATGTCATTCTAGTAGGTCGATCTGTTGCCCATCCTTCTGCAGGTATCAGAAGTCCCGTTTGTGGATTCCCAGTGCAGAGTGACCCCTTCCCACTTGCTACATCTCATGAGTGACTCGAGCAACCACTAACGGTAGTGTGACAAACCAGCAACCTCTGATGATGTTCACTTTCTTCCAGTCCTTCACCACTGCGACACTTCTGTGAAAAGGAACCTCAGTTTTCATACCTGAATAAATCCCTAGAAGTGCAGTGGCCAGGTGCAAGGGAAGATGGTCTGTGCAGGTCAGGTTTCCGTGGACCTCAGTGAAGGCTATGGGAGACTCAAGCCAGCTCTCACCAGCACTCCCATGTGCCTACCAGCAAGGTGAAAAGCTGTTTTAATTTGCTTTTCTTTTATTATAATGAGGCTGGGATTCTTTTCATAAATTACAGGTATTTGCATGACATTGTACACTTACAAATGGTAGAGATAACAACTTTTGTCATGTATTCTTCGTGACAGTAAAAAAGAAGCTATTTGCATTCTTTCTATGAGCTAAGTATACATATTGTACCCACTTCACAATGGATGTGCTGGTTGGTTTTTCTAGGTTTCTCAGTAGGTATTTTATTCAAACAGGGTGGCATCAGATTCTTCTTTAAGGACCACTGAGAAGAAGAGGTTCCCCAGGCTTTCCTTGGGCTTTTCCAGGAATTCTTCAGTATTTTCAGCACTAACGATGCGGTTACTATTGGTTTGATGTGGTCAGTCTTTATTTGAAGAAATATTTCTATTCCTGGTTTCCTAAAAACATCTTTTAATCAAGAAGCATCTTGTTTTTCTCAAAAAATGTAATTGAAAATATGATTAGTATTGCATTTAATTTATGAATTAGCTTCAGGAGAGGTACAGTTGCATGAGTTGCTGTATTTAATCCCAGGCATAAAAGGATTCACTATTTCCCACCATTCCTTGTGGACTCGGCATCCTCGTTCTTCACTCACTACTTAGATTCTTCTTTTAGTTAGCTAATCTCTGTATTTGAGTGACTTTTCCAGGAATTATACGTGGTGGTACATTTCCGAGATTCTTTCTATGTAAGAACATCTTTGTTGCCTTTACCCATAAAAATGAACTCAGCCAGACCACAAATTCTTGGCCTCCAACTTTTCATCCCAGTATCCTGTTCTTTGTTAAATCCTCACATCAAAACCACCCTGAAGATTCTTCCTATGATATAAGCCTCCATTTGGTTGCTCACAAACATTTTTAATCAAATATTTAATTAGGATGTAACTAGTGTTATGTCTGCCGTTGTTACTTGTTTTATCTTGTATGTGGCGTAGCCCACTTCAAACTGTAGACTCAGGTCTTCAGTTCAGTAGCATTGACTCTGCCTCTCTCTTATTCTGTCTGTTCTTCAGACATGCCGGTTACACCTTCTGACTTTCACCTTCTTATAATTCCCACACCCTAACCATCACTTTCCTTTCTCCCTCCACAGCACTGATCCAATTTTCTGCAAATTCAGCTCTGCCCTTTCGGTTCCAACTCTGTTTGAAGTTTTGCTTTGACAGTTTTTCTTTTATTAGCTTCTTCCTGTAACCATTCCACTACTGTTTCATCTGGCTGGCTGTTTAATCACCACATCTTTTAGCTCAGGACCATAGACCTCACATTGTCCTCATATTTCACACGGAGCATAAAGCAGGTGTACGAAAATGTTTCTCCATCCTGCAGCTAATCTTTTTCAAAACTACGCCAGTCTTCTCTCTGATATATTAGATTTATCCCTTTTGTACAGCAAAATATCTCTATAGATGTCACATGAAGATTTTGCTTTGTTTTGTTTTCTTAATACTGTTGACCCTCCATATCTGCAGGCTTGGCATCCAAGGGTTCAACTGAGCAATGATCAAAAATATCTGGAAAAAATGGGAAGAACTGTATCTGTCCTTAGCATGCAGATATTTTCTGGGTACCATCTGCACTACAACTGGTGAACCACTTGCAGGGCTTCAAATTCTCACTGACACATTCTCATGGAGCAGCTCAGCCCTCCCGACAAGAGCATACAGGAAGCAGCATAAAACCACGTGCTATACTCCAGCAGGGTTAGAGAGCCCTGGGCAGCCAGATAAGGGCCACACCCTGGGTGACCAGGTCTGCAGAACCAAGCCCTGTTCTGTGCCCCTGTGTTCAGGCCTTTGCTGGTATGGAGGCACCGTAAGCCAGGAAACAGGAGCTCTCAACAGCTACAGAGCCAGGGGCACCAGGCAGTGGTTCCAAAGGTTGCTGGGACCACAGAGGCTCCCTGGGGCCATCACAGCAAGAGGAGCCAAGCAGGAGTGCAGAGGAGCTTTGAATGCCATGCAAGATGGAGATGAAGTAGGAGTGCAAGCAGGACAGAACAGATACGTTGCTCAGATAAGAGTTTCACAGTTCTTCAACAGTCAGCATAAATAGCACTTGTGAGCACATATATTTGCTCTGAGCTTGGACTGGACTTTTGATATACATTATTTCTTTTTTATTCTCACGACACCTTGCCAAGGTGGCACTGGTCCTGCAGAGGAGTGACAAAACTTCAAACACCTACCTAAGGCCAAACACTGTTAAGGAACAGTGGCACTGTGCAAAGTGCTCTGTCCTGCTGGGAGGCATCAGCTTCTTGGGGGAAAGTCCACGTGTGTGTGTGTGTGTGTGTGTGTGTGTGTGTGTGTGTATGCAGGGGAACCCACACACCCCTCCTAGCAGGGGTGAGAGCTCTTTACCATTTCATCATTTTGTTAGTTGTTAGAACTGTTCTCACGTACATGTCATGGATACCTGTTCAAGGAAACACACAGATAAGAGTCACTTGCTAAGGCAGGTGTTTAAGTTGGGAAGGAAAATCTCAGAAAAGGAAATAAGCAATACAGCTTATTGCCATTTGTGTGGTGTACCCAGTGTTTGTGGACACATAGATTCTCAGGGCTGTCCAGGACTGGAATGATGCTTAATTGCTCCTATTAAAGCGATGTGCAGCTGCTGTGACTGAGCCCCACCAAGAACAGAAGTTCAGCCTCTGAAGGTAGCCATGTGCTTTTCTGCAGCCATGTCATGGCTACAGAGGCCTTAGGTGCTTTCCATCAGAGGCCACCAGAGACCATGGAGACCCCTCCCAGCTCTCTTGGGCATCCTGCTGCCTGATGGTGCAGGGAAACCAGAAGACTCTCCCCCACACACACAGACCCCTGCTGCAATGCTCACTGAAGAAATGGATCCTGCTCACTGGCTCTTGCTCCCTCGCTGCCTGCAGACTGAGCCACCAGGCCATCTCTTAGGGCTTCTCGAAGGAGGGGAACAACTCACAGCAGGTGTCTGAAGTTTGTTCGAAATGCACTGGCTTATTGGCCACTGTGTCCACCAGCAGGGATGTACAGGGTGAGGGGCTTTCTACCTCACTTTACACATCTGTGCATGTTTTGAATTGTCCACAAGGATGACATCTGGAGGCCTGCCAAAGACAAAGACGAAGTCACTGTGGGCTGCTGAAACCCACCAGGTACAAGCTACTCCGTGAGGAGTGGTGTGTGCCTGGCAAGTCTTGTTCTGTGGGTGGAAATGTGTGTTGCCTCTTTACCTGGCAATTTCCATCCATTGCAAAGATGTCTCTGATTTTCAATCAATTAGTGGACAACCAGATAAAATTCCCAGCATCCAATAGGAAAGGAAAAAATGAGATTGTTCAGTTGAGCTCCTCTCAAACATCAGTTTCCAGTGTGAGGTTCCCAGGCACCATGTCAACATGCACTCAATGGGTTGTAGATCAGCAATGATTCCCGAGACCCCCTGTCTTAACTGTCTCCAAGTCACGTGGATTCTGCTGGACCCTGCACTGAGTGTCAGAGCACTAGAGAGAACCCATGTGGAATGCATAAAGTCAACAGAACAAAGTTCCTCAACAGGCTTGGATTCGTAGTTGCCAATAATATTACAGTGGGGATTAGAAGCAAATAGGCAGGTGAGAAATGCCAAATGCTGAAGCCATTATGGCACAGGAAGGTTTTTGGAGGGGTTTGATTGCAGCTCTGCCACCAAGCAGCTTGGTTTCGTGGGAGCTCCAGCTTTTGTGTGTGAAGTGAGTGGGTTGGGTTAGGTCTCTAGAGTTCTGCTCAGCTCTGAATTGGAATTCTTGTGAGTGGAGCAGAGTTATTCCATGGTTGTGGGCTTCATTACTATGCGTATAGAGTAATACAGTCATTAAAGTTGACATGAGGGCTGAACACTTAAGGAGTTCTACTAGTATAAAAGATATCCAGATGTTTGCAGATTTGCATATGCATGCGTAACTGCTATCTTCCCAGGGAGTCTGAAATGTCAAGATTGTATTCGTGCTGGTTGTGAGCCTGCAGTGTCACGGTCACAGGAAAGCCTTGCGTTGGTCAAATTCATGAGGCTGGGGTTGTCTCTGTTGTCCTCTGACTCTCTAAATTCCTCAACTGTCTCAAGAAAGAAACTGGGGAACGTCGGTGAAATTAATGAAGCAATTACTTTAATTTCAAATGGGGAATCAACATGTCCTTAGCTGTGGTGCAGGTGAGCCAGCCCCTCTCGTGTCCAGGACTGTGACAGAGGCAGTCTCCCACTGGAAGCTGTGAACCTGCAGTTTTTACATGGAGGGTGAAGCAGAGCTGATATCAACCCCAGACCCAGCTGCCTTCCCAGGCCCAGGCCATGTCCGATTGGTTATACTGTGGACATAAATGAAGGCCCATAAGATGAGAAAAAAAGGTTATTTATTCCAAGTTTAGTAAGAAAGTCTGCCATCTCTGCTGATGTTTGACAGAGCCTTAAAAGCAAGGTAGAGGACAAGGGGGGCTCATAGCAGAAAAGAGAAGGTCCCAGGTATGTGCTAGCCACTGCAGGCTGCTGGCCTGTGGGCACTGGAGGTGGCTGACTAGCAATGGGGCATCCTCTGTGGTGGGCACAGTGTAGCTGTCCTTGATTGGCTCTGAGTTGGGAGTAGGAACAGCAGTTATGGAAGTTACCAAAGTTCATTGAGTCCTGGCCACATGGGGTGGACAGTTACAGAGGTCATTGTTTGAGTCCCTGTATGGTTACTGCTGACAGTTGTCTGACTTCCTCCAGGTGTGACCTATGATAGCAGACTGGCTTCCTGGGCAGGGAATGAGCTGGTTTCCCACACAGGTTGGTTCAGATGGTGGGTCTGTGTGATCTAGCCATTGTCTGTTGGTACATTCAGGTTCCAGGTGTTTAGTGCAGACAGAAAAACGAAGGTCCTTCCCAGCCCTTGAAGGGAATCAAGATGGCTCCCAGTCCAGTCAACTCATTAAAGTATCCTAAAGTAAAATCTTTTCAGGATGACAGTAACTGCCAAATCCAATCATAGAAGGAGGGGTTATCCTCCCTTCTAATGGGAAGGAAGCCGATTCTAGTGGACTGCCTCCCTGTAACAAAGAGACGAGTCTGCACAGATTTGGACGCTGGAGAGCGAACAAGTCACACGAGGGACTTGAGGTAACTCCTCGAGCCAAGGAGAAAATGCAGGGAGTGTGAGGGAGTGCCTGCCATCCACCTTCCATTGTGCAGAGCCCTAGCTTCCAGGAAAATGGACTGATGACATGACTGTTTAAGATGAATTAATTTTGCATGGTCTGTGCCCTGGAGAGAGTGGACAGGAATATCTCATAGTCCTTAAAATGGGCACCATACTCATGGCAAGTCCCTGAGGTGTGCTGTCACTGGGCCTCTGTGGGACTGGGTTGCCTTAGGGTAAATGAATGAGAGCAAGTCTCTGGGCGGGGGGAACGAAGTCATGCGGGTGCTATGCAAGGTGTCTTCACCCATGGGTCCTGTGAGAACTCGACCCTGAGTGTCCTGGGCCCCACCCTCTCTCGCTGGAGGCTTCTTGACTGCCACAGGCCTTTTGGGGTGGCCACAGAGACTTTCAATTAGGGCTTTCCTGAGCCACACAGAAACTTGAGGGAAAAGAAAAAAATTGTAATACCGATCCTGTCTTTACTGCAAACGTCGAAACTTTGTTTCTCATGGATTTTCACCTTTGCTGGGACTTATTTAAATACTGCATGAAAACATTCTTGAGCTTTCGTCACCCATTCCATTTTGTACCCAAGTGGATGCCTGACTGCCTGGCCCTGCCCTTGGTATCCTGGACATCAGGCACGCCAGAAACTGGGTCCCCTCCCCACCTCTTGGACCCCTTTTCCTTGTACTTTACTCATTACAAAGCCAGGTTTTCGTTTTAGTCTTCATTTAGGGGAAAGTCATGGTATGCAAGGATATCAAAAAACAGGAATTGAACACGGAGGAACAGACCTGGATTTTAGAAGCAACAACTACAGAGACACCAGGGTGATACCCTGTTGTGGGAGCAGAGCCCTGCCTGCTTTTGAACGTGGGCTGTACACATGGTAGCAGAGCAAAGTTGCAGACACAGCAGACTCGATCCAGAAGGAAAGAGCATGCCCTCGGGACAGGGCCGGCCAAGTGCAATTCCAGGTGAAGTCCACGAATGCAGGAGGCCCATCCTGGGTAGCCTCAGTGCTAAGGCAGGAGCTGTTTCTCAACTGCACTGAACTCTCCTGCTCGTACCCCAGGTGCCCAGAATGTCACCAGCACTAGCACCTTTGAGAAGCAGATGGTGGTAAGGGAGAGATGCTTGTCGAACCTCTGAAATGAGAAAACCATAGTGAGAGGCTGATTGCGGGAGACCTCTTGGGAGAGCGATACCAATCCCTCAAAAGTGGCTTCAGGAAGTCTCGCTGGGCAGGAGAGAGTGTACACAGCTGCCTCAGAGAGCAAGACCACATGTAGATGGCGCAGCAGAGGCTGGGGATCTGACCCTGCCTGACAAAACACAGGATGGCCAATGAAGTCTCAACTTCAGATAAGCGATGACTACTTTTTCCACGTAAGCCTGTCCCAAAGAGAGCATGAGCGTCGTATGTTTTTACTTGTCAGGGCTCTCCCAGGAGGAACCATATGTGACTGAGGAGAGAAACTTGGGGTTCCTGGGCCCAGGCAAGAGATCACGATGAACCATTTCCCACCCCCCTGCAGTGGTCTTCCTAGGAGCCCAGAAACCTGGGTGGCTTCTGCTCCGGGTCTTTGTAAATCCCCAAGAAAAGCCTCAGATACTGAAAGATGCAGGGCCTGGGGGAGTGGCAGAGAAAAGGAAAGGGAATGATTAAAGGGTCCGTGCGGCTGCTTGATTTATGGTTTGTGGGTAGAGATTTAAAGAACGAGATAGCTGATGTGCGTTAATTGTACAATGACTAATTGTTCAAAGACTAATGACAGAGACGAATGCCTGTAAATATCTTTCTGGGCAAAAGCATCAAAGGTGATTAAACTCTGCCAGGATTGGGGACAATGGGCCAGGGCTAAGAAAGAGGAAAAGTTCTTTAGATAAGGGTTATTTGCTCCCACTTGTGATATGTCGTGTGTGCCACATTGACCTCTCGTGTTTTGCTCACTATTTTCTTCTTTCGGTGTCTTCTTTATGTGTGAAACCTCTGTTTCAGTCCTTTAAAATTCACTGTGGAACAGGGATTTGGAGAAGGAAGGCAGATTCAGGACTTCTGAGATACTAAGTCAGCTCAGTGTGTGAGATCAGAGGATGAAAAATATCCTCTGTTTTTCTGTGGGCAAGTGGGCACAAAAAGCCCAGAGCAGTTCAGATTGCTCATAGGGGCTCACAGTCTTCGGGGTTGACTTCTTGGGGCACAGGGGGAGCCCTGAACAATCCCGATGGGGAGGGGAATGCAGAGAGGGCCTTTGTGGAGACAAGGAGGGTGATTCTGAGTGACAGAAAAGAACTGCAGAGGTCCACGGGCATGGATCCGAGTCCCCCGAGAGCGCAGCTAGAGGCTAGAGCTCAGGTGAGGCGCTGGCTATCGATGAGCAGGCGGCTGCCTGCCTCCTGCCCAGCAGCTGCCCAGGCATCATGATGGGGCCGGCAGACTTGACTCTGCTTCTTCGTGAACATGGTCCCGGGAGAGTGCCATCTGCTAGTGTGGTAGCCAGACGGTGACTTCCTTAGTGACTTTCACTCCACGTTTCTGTTTTTAAAGTTGGACAATTTCCTTTTTCAAGTATATCATTTGTTGCATGTTATTGAAATGCAGTGGTTGAAAAGGGGGAGGGTGCAAAGTCTGTTGTGCCATCCCAATGTCCAGATCTGCCATTGGGATCCCATATCCAAGTCCTTGTGCTATGCCAATTAAGTTGGCATGAGCTCGTCTGTGGTCAACTGGGACAGACCTTTGCCTACCTCTAGCTGTGTCCACTACGTGGTCCTTCAGACGTGGACAAGTGTTTCTGTTACACCTTTTCCAGCACTGGTCCCTAAGTCATCACTCATGATAAGCAGGCCTCAAATATGAACTTGACCCAGGAATATGACGGCTGTTACTCCATGAGGTGGTTTAGATATAGAAGAGGATCTCTGTTTTACAGAAAGCACAGCTAGTAGTCCTCTGGGTATGAATTAGTTTGTGTGCAAATT
Organism: Castor canadensis; assembly: GCF_047511655.1. Lineage (NCBI taxonomy): Eukaryota > Metazoa > Chordata > Mammalia > Rodentia > Castoridae > Castor > Castor canadensis. Next base: position 1,733,530 of record NC_133395.1, on the reverse strand, counting down.
GTAATTTATAACATACGTGCATGGATAATTCTTCTCAGAACAACCGTGAATTTATCCGTCTTTTATTTACTGGGTTGTTTTTATTATTTGGCACCTATTTAGTTCAGCAATTAGGATATAAACCCCAAGGCAAGGAGATATATTAATAATTATAATTAGCTTTAGAAAAATTAAAGCCAAGTGAAAATAAATGGCGCCGGCTTTAGAAGTAAATTCGCTTCTTTGTTGTGCGGTTGGTTCAGCGTCGTTAAGAATTATGGATGGTTCACCACCCTCCGCACGCTGTGTGTGCTGGGAGACACAAGAGGGAAGGATGGGGGCGAGCAGGCCCCGCACCGTCAGAGGCGCCTTGAGCAATTGTTTTCATTTAGTGCCTCACATTTGAAAATATTCAGTGATTTCTGGCCATTTGGTAAGGAGGCAGAGTGGCAAGTGACAATCTGTGGCCTTCTGTGCTGTGGCCGGCTGGCCGCACATGTCCTCCTGGGCTGCGGGGAGCAGACAAGAGCGCAGTTTTACATCTTAGGAAAGAGCCATGAGCCTAGGGGAGGCCTCCCCGAAACTCTGGCTGCCTCCACCTCCAGGGAGCAGGGGCAGTCATTCACCTGAAGATGATCTCAGGTGCAGGGGACAGGACTGACACTTGCAGAGGCCCTGGTGGAGGCTTTGAGAGGACCTTGTCATGCTGGAGGGCAGGAGGGACCTCCTCCATGTCTGTGGACACTACAGTCACAGTGGGAACGCCTCACTTATAGGTAGCTATCTGAGAAGCACCTGGCACAGTGAGCGCATGGCACCCCAAAGGCCTCCAGGAGAAGGACATGTACTTTCTGGTTTGGGAAATCTAAAAGATGTCTGCTCACATGAAAGCAGCTAGAATAGGTACCATGGGGCTCGTGCACACACGCAGGTCTCTACACAGCAGAAGAGGTGTCTCCTGTCAACGGCCATCTGAAACAGTGCTTCTGAAGACTCTGGATGGGGACTTGGACATGGTTTTAATTCTTGCTAGTGAAAGAGTGACCTTGAGCAGGTCACTCACTTTCTCTGTGCTTTGGTTTCTTCACTGATAAAACAAGGGTCCTTATGTTTTGCAATTCTGTTTCCTTGATGCAAAAATGTATCCTAACCTCAAAACTTTTCTGCCTGGTTTGGGTTAATTTTACTCAGCCATTCAGAGCAAATGTGGGGTGGGTGTCCTGCAGCCCAGGCCCCGAGCGCTGCTTGTGTGCATTCAGGACTGCCCCACGTGTGGGGGTAGGCATGTCCCATGTGCCAGGGACTTCGGGATTTGCATACGGTTTCCTAGAAAACAAGGTGTCTGTCTTCACTATGAAATTAATCTCATTACAGAGAAATGAATTAGAGACTGCAGTGAAATTTCGTGAATTTCTGACTGTCAAATTTTGGTTGCAAGGTGGAAAAGAAGTCACTTTTAAAGCTGCTACATCGTACTATATTTTTAAATCCTTTAGTGGAATTGGTTAATTAATTTTAACATTGTTCTGCTCTCCTTAATAGTGTTCCAAAATGCCTAGTAGTGATTAACCATGATCAGAATTTTTATCAGTCATGATCTAATACATTTTTCCCAAAAGAAGATTTTATTACACATTTAAATTACTTTGTTTGAATTCTTTAATTGTAGATCTTAATCTTGTTTGAAAATACACTCTCTATCCATTCAGAGGCACACAAAGTTAGTGCTTCCCCTTGAAAAAACATTCTCCAACTTTGCTTCCTGGCTTCCTTTTTTTGCTCAGCCCCTATCATTTAATTTCATGTGACTTTAATGAGTAATTTTTTTTAACAATTTCTAAGAGTTTCAGTCAGCAATATTTCATTCCAGAAGAAAAGGTAATGATCCATAAATTCTTAAAGCCATATTTTTATAGCCAGTAAATTAGTCTTTAATGGGCTCAATAAGTTCTATGATGTATGTCATTAATTGTTAATGGTGTTTTAACTAGATAATTGTTATGAAGGGTTGTTTGTCATCACCGCTGATGAATGACTGATCCCTACTCTTTGTTCTGCTTCATCTTGTGGTGCTCATTTTATCTGGCTTTGTGAGCTGAGAGCATGTCGAGGCCCCAAATGCACTGAACAAATATCAAATTCCAACATGCTAGTGTCTCATAGGACTGTGACCTGTAATTGCCTCTGCTTTTGCATCGGTTAGCAGTTGGTCCTTTAGGCTGGGTAACAAAACCACTGCAGAACTCAGTGGTCCCAACAATTGTGTACCCTCTTTATGTGGCCGGTCTCAAGTGTCACCTTGGCTGGGTGGCAGTACCCAGCTAGGTGCTTGCTGTGGAAATACTTCTACATGTTGACATCCGCCATCATTCGACTTTAACTAAAGCAGATGCCTCCAGGATGTGAGTTTGGCCATAGGGCAAAAAGTAAGGTCGCCCAGGAGGAAGGCTGGGGCCCTAGCTTGTTTGGGCTTGCCCCTTGGCGTTCACCTGCCAGCTTCCTCCCATGCATCTGAGCTGAGAGGAATTGCCCATCTAGTCTGGTTTCGGCCGGGCAGGACTCCACGCTGCAGGTTGGGTCCGTGTCTGAACTTGAGTCTCTCTTTCCCTGAGCCAGAGTGCTAGCCGAGGTTCGCCCTTCCCGTGAGCAATGGCAGAGGGGCTAGCCTCTTCCCTCAGGGACATCACTCACCCCTGCTGTCGCCTCATGGCCAAAGTCAATCATATGATGGGCCCCAGAACATGGCACAGGGACATCCACTCTACCTCTACTGGGCAAAGAGGAGGTGGACGGCATGAAGGATTTCACTCCACCGCATCTCCTCAGCCTCGTGAGGCCCCCCAGAGACATCTTCCAGATGCTCTCCCGGCCCCTTCTCTCGGGTACCACACACACTAATGGCTCCTTCAAAGGCGAAATTTCCTTGAGAAGTCTCAACAGGGTGGCACTGGGAAGGACCAGAATCACCACTGTCACCTCCATTTCCATCCTCTGTGCTGCCTGCTTTGTCTTTGGTCCATCTTTCTCCATTTGGGCAACTTCACTGTGCTCTGCAAACATGGGGGTGGTCAGTCCTGGAAAACTGGGTCAGAGTGTCACTGACTTCCCAAAGACTGGGATGCATTTCATCAACTCCTCCCAGTTCCTGACCTTGGGTGCTCAGACCAGAGCTGTCATTTTCCATGGGCTGTGGGGGCCACAGGTCAGCAAGACCCTGCTTTGTGTCACAAGCCATTCTGTGAATGTCAGCAGTCCAGGATGTGATTCCTCATGAACATCCAAGCCATGGTTCTCAGCCATCAGTTTCCCGACTCCCTCCCTACGTCCCTCAGCAGCAGAAGGAATCTGGAGCTTTTGAGAGGTGCCCACACCCTCCTCTCCCCCACTGAGAGGCTGTCCTGTGGAAGGTGTGTCAACCAGCCTGACTTTCTAGATACCCTGGCAGCTACACAAAGTATTCCTCCCTTGAGTTTCCTGAGAGCCGGGCCTGGACTCCAGTTCCTAAAGGATGTCCACCTACCACCCAGGCGGGAGCACCCTCCATCCGGGCGCAGGTGCAGCCTCTGCAGCAGGAGCACTTCTACCTGCCACCTCTCACGCAAGGAAGTCCTTGGGATAAGACGCTGTGCAGAGAGGAAGCAGTGAGTGTGTTCAGAGGAGCATGCACCTCCATGAAGATGGTCAGGACACAAGCCAAGAAGTGCTCCCCATGCTGAAAGGTATTTGTAAAATTCTGAAACACAACTTACTGTACTACCAGTATGAAAGCAGCCATAGGCAGTGCTAATCGGTGATGGTGAGACAGAGGTAACACACCTTCCTTTCCAGACACCCTGCAACTCAGGCAAAAGTAGAAAGTTCTACCGTTCAAATCAGAGCAGATTCAATAAGGCCCAGCATCAACTGTGAGAAACAGCTTCGTGAGCTCTGTGTAACGATGGTGACAATGACATAACTCAACGGAGAGGAAGTTGGAGTGAACAGAGAGCCATGTGTCCATCTAACAATGGCGAACTTCACACGTAGAGCTTGGCTATTGGACAGAACCTAAGCCCTGGCCATCCAGAAACCATGGCGGCCAAGAAGTACTGCTAAGTGACATCAGTGCCCCCTCAGCACACCTGAGGACCTACTGTGGGTTAGTCATCACACGGAATCCAAGCAGGCAGAGGTCGATAGTAGTAATTGTGGCCACCGAAGAGCTAGCAGCTTAGGAAGTGAGATATCCTAAGAAAATAGTCCAGCGTCCACAGCTGTCCACGGACGGTCACATCACTCATCTCTCACTACTTCTTCATTAGCTTTATAAATCATTATTTTAACTTACCTACAGGAAGATTCACCCTTTTTGGTGTCCAGTTATGGTGTTTTGGCCAATGTCTGGAGCCATGTACCCACCACACCCAAACCACAGAGCAGCTCTGTCCCACTAAAGTTCCCAGGCTGCTGCTTGGCAGTCAAACCTCCCTCACCCTTCATTCCTGACCACTGTGGGGCAGCTCTTTTCCAGAATGCTGTGTAAATGGAGTAGCCTTTTAAGGGAGGCTTCTGTCTCTTCTCAGAGAAAGCTTGAGACTCAACCATGTTGTCTTATGCTTCAGTGATACGTAGTATTCCATTGCATGGGAAAATCACATTTAGGTGTCTACTAAGCTGTGGTGATAATGACTCCATGACAGGCTGTGCCAACTCTGCAAATCTGGTTTCCCTTCCTCGGGGTTGGCTGTTGCTGCTGTGTGCTTGGTGGCCTTCCTGAGCTAACTCCACAGTCTGTGTTTGGTGCTGTTACACATGGGCCGCTGAAGTCTCTGCTCTGTTAACTTGGTGATCAGTTAAGGATGAAACACACGTCCCTTAAACGCCTGGAACCGGCGCACTCCCCCCAGCTCCAGTGGGCCCAGGCTGCATTCCCTGGCTGATAGACTAAGAGACTACACCTAGCTGGTGTTTTTTTGTTTTGCTTTGATTTTTTTTGATGATACTGGGGTTTGAACTCAAGGCCTCACACTTGCTAAGCAGACACTCTACCATTTGAGCCACTCCACCAGCCTCTCTGGCTGGTGTTGATTCTGAACCAATTCTGATTTTAGGGTGGCATTTCCAACTGGAGGTTTTTGTTCATTCCTTTGATCAAGAAGCATTTTGGAAGCTTTTATTCTTCTCCAAAAGTTTGGCCAGAGAAGTTTATACGGCTTAGATCTTACAGAAATTATATAACGTTATCTTAAATAAGAATTATTGCCTTTTCAATATAATATGGACATTTTCAAAAAGGGAGACGTCAGGTGGAACAAGATCAGCCTGCAACCACACGAGGCCTTCTATGGTCTAAAACAAGAGCCTCCCTCTGCCCTGCAACTCCAGGTCACCCACCAGCTGACACAGCTTCCAGTGCTCCCAGGTCAGTGCTCCTGAACCTTCACTGGTAAAACAGATACCTGCGTCACTTCTCATCACCCTCAGGCAGTTCCTTGTTGGTGGCACTGGTGGAGGATCTCGGCTTTCCCACCTGGGTCCTTTCCCAGATTATTCAAGCCTGAAGTGTTCATTTGGCCTTGCTGCTCAAAATGGACCAGGGCATTCCTGTCACGCGAGGAAGGTAAGAGAGGTTAGCTAAGGCCATGGTTCATTTCTTCAGCAACCACTGTCAGCCTAAGTATTCAGCTGTTTGTTTTTGAGAATTCTGCCAAACCTAAGCTGTACCCCTTGTCCAAATGCACACACGGATGCTGACCTCACAGAACAAAGCTGGAGCTCTCCCTGGGCTGTTTTTTTGCATCATCCATGATCCCAAGCATTAGTGGGAATGAGGAAGTGTCAACTCAGATCACCGTGAAAGAGAGACAGGCGCTCTCCCCTTCGCTTCAGTACACACAGAGAGCACAAAACAGTGATTTGCACACCAGCAATTTATGACGGGGCAGGAGGAAAAACCAAGCAAACAAGCAAACAAATAAACACAAAGGTTGGTTTATGTGTGAGGACCCTTCACAACAGCCGCCAATGTTTCAAACCAGCAAGAAACCCTCAGGCCGGGTCCTCATCCCACAAGATGCTCTGGAGGAGAGGCGGGTGCTGAGGTTCAAAGACTTGAGCTGTAATTACCAGCATAATTAGAATAAGACCCGTGGTGCTCACTCCAGAGGGCCAGCCCCAGCCTCGGGAGCCGCCTGGGAGGAGAAGCGACCCCTTGCCAAGCCACCCTCCCCCCCCATGTGGGCTTTAGCATATCCTGTGTAATTTCGTGTGCTGTCTGAATGTGCTAACCAGGCAAAGTATTTTTAGCGGTGTCAGCAAGGGATCAGATTCCTCCACAGTTGTGCTGCTTGCTTGTGGAAGTGACTTGTTTTGTAAGGACAGGACCCTCACAACAGCCAAGGAAGTGTGCGACAGGACAGGTGGTACCCGGAGGCAGCCCGTCTCCCGGTGACAGAGGAGGTGCGCACAGCGTGCTGCCTTGGAGGATTGTTGAGAAGATAAAATTAACACAATGTGTCCTTGGTTGGGAGTAGGCGTTTGGAAAGAAGGGGTGAGGAAGGCTTGTAGGGTTCTGGCCTGGACAGAATGCTTACTGAGACAGGAACTCTGGGGCCTCCATGCACTAAGAGGAAAGATCCAGAGAGCAGAAGCAGATCCCAGCAGGTGGAAGTCACAGTCGGGAAGCCTCCAGTCTCGGGTGAGGCCACGGAGGCAGGACAGGTAGCGCTGGGTGGAGGTCCAGTGCAGCACTCATTCCCTGAGATCCAGGAGAGAAGTGACCCCAAGAAGAGTCTGAGGCAGGACAAGGGCCCCCTGGACCACAGCCCAGAGCCTGGGGAAAAAGTGTGCTGTTCATCACGTGGGGTCAGGAGCTGGCACACATGAGGCGTGGTCACCCTGGGCCTGGTGGGCCAGGTGTGAAGGGGTCTGGGGAGGAAGTGAGGAGCGCTTGAGGAGCAGCAGGGAGAAGGGAAGAAGGCGGGGAGGAGGAGGGAGGTGGCTGAGGAGGCAAGCCAGAGGCAGGAAGAGGGGTGGCAGACCGCTCCTGGGAGGCAGGGGAAGAGGAAATTCAGGCAGCAGGGAGCCCGGCAGGGGTCTTGCTGGTTGCACCCCCCTCCTCCTCAAGAATCCTAGACCCCACGAGAGAAGGAACTGCGTCATGCTGCGTAAACACAGCCTGAAAACCAGCTTCTCCCACATGCTCTGGGAGGGATGTGTGATATGACACAGCATTCCATGGTGACGTTTGAGTCCCCTGGGAAAGGTGCCATGTGGTCAGGAAACTGCCAGGGGGCAGCCCTAGGCAGATTACCTAAGGCCGTCCGCCTCTTCCTCTGTACGAGGAGAACGATTACAGTGCTGAGCGCCGTACATTGTGGAGCGGGGGTACCAGCACTTAGGATCTACGCGGCGCAGGTTACTGAGCTGTGGAGTTGGTTCTTAGGTGGCTTTCTCACCACAACTGGCTTCCAGAGGACGGAAATGACTTATGGGGTTGGGGACTCAGAGGCAAGAGAAAAGCAGGGGCCAGAGGCTTCTGGCTTTCTACCATGTGAAATAAAAACTTTTCAACCTGAACTTACTAGCAAGCACCAGCAGAGAAGACAAAACCAGAGGAGGGTGGGAACCTCCAGACTGTAGGGATGATGGGAACGCCAGAGATGAGGCAGAGCAGCCTGCGTCAGAGGAACCCGACGTGAGAGAGGGCAGCTGGGGGACGGAGTCCCACAAGGGGCAATACGGTGGCCTGCAGCTCCAGCAGGACGGGGACCTGGTACCCCACCTGCCATATCTGACCATTTCAACGTGTGTTCACAGAGGTGATGAAGGTCATGACTGACTTCTGTTCGTAGCAAACGTGAAAGTATGCTTAGGCCCATACTTACACACTTGTATGTGAAACACGTGAGCACACGTTACAGGTATGTGTAGATATGTGACGCACCCAGAGAGATGAAAGGAGGCCGTGAAATCCTGAAATGCTCCCCAGATGTGACAATTCAGTGTCAGCAAGAATTCATGTGGATTTTGGGCTGAAGGGATGTTTTGGTTTTTCTTTTTTGGACAAAGCTGTGATCTAACCGTACATTCTACAGATCCGGGATTTCTAGGTGCTGACGGAATGTGACAATGGCAGTGATGACAGTGGAGGCAGTAATTCCATCATGAGCCCACCCTGTGGGATGCAGTGGACATGGGGTCTGTGGGTGACTGATGCCGTGAGCGAAAAACTCAGCCAGAAAATGAATTCTAATTGCTGAGGCTGGTCTTCCTGAAGGCCAGGTTTCAAATGGCATCAGAAACGCATCTCGAAGCCAGACAGGCACGTCCAGGAGGACCGCGGCCACCTCGAGGACAGCAAGACTTGACAGGACAGGGGAGAACCGGCTCCCCCAAGGGAATTGTGTGGATGAGTTTCCCCAAGCATGTCCACTCGCTTGACTGCCCTGTCCTGGGGCACACCTGGGACCGCCTTGCCACAGGGGTCAGACCTGGGGCGATCCCTCTACCCACTGATTTGAGGGTTTGCGAAGATTCCGGATTCAGGACTGTGAAATGGGAGCTCATGAACTCTGGTGAGTCTGAGCACCTACAGTCCCTCTACACGTCACCCTGTGGGGTTCCTTCTGTCCTCCTGACCACATCCACTGTGTGGATGAATGTCACAGCGTACAAATCTGCCTTGGCGACCCTTGACAGAACATTCAGAAGCTCATGACCTAGTCTACTCAGAAACAAAAAAAGAAAGGACAGGAAATAGCCTATGTGAAGCTCAGGCTGGGTCCAGGAGGAGTGCTAGCTGAGCAACTGCCACCAACCGACCGGACAGGGTCATGAATGCCCTATGCTGGGACCTCAGCTCCCCTGCAGCCCGCCTCCTCCAGGCTGGTCACCGCAAAGCTGGCATTCAGGAGGATATCTGTCATGTTGATTTATCTACCCACGTGGCTGCTGTCATTGTTACAGGGTTTTCCCTCTTCGTCTGTTAAATTTAGAGCTGCCATTAGGGCTTGTTTTTTAAATTCCACCCCTCACGGATGCCTTATTTAAAAACACCTTTTCTGACCCCCATGTCGGCCTGGCACTTGAATGTTTTGCTCCTCTGAATAGTGGCACGTGGACGGTGCCAGGGCGACCACTGCAGACCACAGCCTGCTCCTCTGATGGCGATGGGTGTGCGTGTGACCTCTTCAAAAGTGAGCCATGTGGCCTTGCTCTGGAGACGTAATCGTTCATCCTGGCTCCCTTCTATTCGGACTTGACTAAAACCTGCCTGCCCAGTGCTCACAGGGCACATGGCACACACAGGCTCCTGAATTTCCCTATTCTGGCACAGGATTACGCAGAGGAAGCGAGTTTCTGCCATCCCTGCCCCAGGTGTGAGAAGCTGACCTTTGGGGCACCCTCTGACCTTGCCTCCACTTCGGGTATCACCATGAAACCTCGTCAGGATGCTCCATGAGTCCAGATGCTCCAGTCAGGGGAAGACCGGTCCCAGGACAGTGCTGGCCCAGCCCGCGTGGACACAGACTCTGAGCGAGGCAAAAAACCTGGCCTCCTCCTTCAGGGGACAGGAAGGACATAAACGCCCAGCTCGGTGACCCAGACGGACTCACTGGGTGACCCAGATGGAGGAGCGTGCTCACCCCTCCACCAGGCACCGGCCCCCCTGGAGACCAAGTGCCGCTCAAAGCTGTGCCTGTGACGGAGGTGGCGGCTTTCCCACCCCCGTGTTGTCAGTTTACCCTGAAAAGCTGACCTTTCTAAACGAGCGTGGATCTCTCCTCCTCGGAGGGTGACAACACGTCCCCTGCCTGTGGAGCAGACTGCTAATAGGTTTTCTCTCTGCCGTTTATTGCACGTCGCGGGCCGGGTTTGGTTCCTTTTCAGCGAGCTGCCTGCTGCTGACTGTGGAAAGTGTAGGTTTGGCTGCGTTGATGGCTCTCGGTAATGGCTGTGATTACACCCTCCGCATCCTCTTCCCAGCGCCAGCCTTTCAGCCTTTATGCCTGGATAAGGCTCAAAGAGCGGCTTAATGCCAGGTTCTGGCGGCTGTAATGAGCGGTTCACTATGGGGCAGGCACAGCCACAGCAGAATCTCGGCAGCCCGCGGCTCAGACGCGTCCATGGCATCCGCAGACACCTTTCCGAGTTAAAGCTCAACTTACACATCTGCCTGTATCACAGGCAATGATCGAGCGTAAACACGTAAACAAATGCCTCGCATTGCACACAGCACACACAGCTGGCTACCACCACCCATAGCCTGGCTTGCGGAAGTGCGGAGGGGAGAAGCCTGCAGTGCGCAGTGGCTAGTGATGCTCACTGTGTCACGCGGAATGTTCCTTTCCCCATTATACGTCACCTCACCAGAACCCTCCCGTGTCAGCTGGAATCGCCTGTTTGTATTACTTTGGGGTAAAGTAGAGACATCATTTAACTCAGTCTGTTTGCTCTTCTGCACTAAAACAAGCCCTTGTCCCCAGCCAGGAGAGCGGCCTTCCCCTGTGCTCATGGGGAAAGCCCTTCGTTCGTCTCTCCTGGTGGAGGTAGCTCTCATAGGTGAGGTCTGAAGCAATGACCTCTTTGGGTCATTCAGGTTTGGGGACCCTAGAACAGCTCTCAGAACATGGGGGAGTTCTGTACTCATGGGGATTCAACTCAGGACAAGCAAACAAAGAGGACACAGTACGAAGTCCGGTGCAGAGTCCCTCTGACTACTATCTGTGGCCTCAGGGGACCTCCTCCTCCTAGTCACCCATGCGTGCATCAACCATGAAGCCCCACCAGGCTTCACTGGGGCTTCCTCTCATGGTTGACTCACTGGCCTGTGAGCTTCTCTGCCCTTCTGAGGTACAAGGTCAGAGGACATCACCTGGTCACATGGCCCAACTTTCTCGTGTGGCCAGTCCCCATCCTTAGCACAAGTTTCTAGGGTCTGCCATAAAGAACAAAAGGCACCCTCGTCCCTGTGGAAATTATGAAAGCTTAGTGGTCACTCCCCAAGAGCCTGAGACGGGACCACAGATGGGTTCCTCCCTGTACACAGCAGGAGCTATGCACTGATCACATAAGAAAATGCACCTCAAACACAAGTGGCAGGGCCTGTGACCCGCACTTGACATCGCCAGTATCAGTAAGTGCTAGCTGACACCGTCCCTGCGGTCACCTCCACGTGAGGAGTCACGGCCAGCAAACCAACAGGACAGGATCCACTTGGTCGGTAATCATTTTTGCACGAGTCGAGACGTATGGCAACTGATTTTTTGAAATTTTAACTGCTTTCAGAAAACAAAATTTCAGATTCAGTTTGTTAGAATCTTAAGCCGTTTTATTTACATGCTCCGTTACTTTGAATGTCATGTGATAGTCTGTTGTGTTTTCTGGAAGACTGATTCGTTAGCACTAAAACCCAACAGGCAAATCCACGAATCCTAATCGCTTTCAGAGTAGCACTTTGAAATTAGAGTTATTATCTATGCTGTGTAAGTGGTAGTTCTGATGAAGTTCAAAAAGATTCTGTGACCATTCAATTTCATTGAAGCCAGCAAAGACATTTGGTAGGGACAAGTTCAAATGCAGCAGTGGGGTTCAAAGGAGCAAGTGGTGGGCCTGGGCAGGTAAGGAGAAGGACTGTCGTTCCATTTGCCAATAGCTCACTTGGGATGTTCTGCTATCCCAGCCCTGGTGAGGCACTGGGACATGTTTCAGACACCAAGGAAAATTGGGGGGGACAGACTAACCTATAGGGATTTCAAATTAGGTGGTCAAGAGCAAGTAAAATGACTTCATGCATCAAGAAAGTGAACAGTTTCCGTCAATGGTTCACTTGATAAAAGCTACTTTACAACACGCTCTCCAGGAGAAAACAAAGACCTGGTTCATAGTGTGCCACCGTCTGTGGTATAAATGCTCCTGCTGAGGCAACTTCAGGGCCCCGTGAGGTCCCTGATGGCAGAGTTGGATCAGTGTGCACAGCAGCCCTGGTAAGATGCTGTGTCCTGTGCTGTCATCCAGAGGCTTTGAATCCTGGTATTGTTACCAGTCATGTATTTGCTGCCACCTGTCCTTGTGACCTTCAGAGTTGTCAAAGTGCCCTATTGATAAGATGTGGAACAGAAGCAAGTTAAAGACAGGGTTGGCACACTACTGGAGACCCCTCCCCAAGGCGGACATCACCGCTTGTCTTTGAACAAAGTTCTTTGCTCAACATAAGCACCCCTCCGTGTTCTTACCCAACTCCTATTTCTCTGCTCTCAATGACATAATAAAAACATAGGTGTATGAGGGGTGTTTCTCAGTAAGCAATGCTCAATTGTGACACGAGTCCCATTAAATGTCTTAACTTGCCCGGGACCAATGGCTCATGCCTGTAATCCTTGCTACTCAAGAAGCAGAGATCAGGAGGATCGCGAGACCCTTTCTGAAAACACCCAACACAAAACAGGGCTGGAAGAGTGGCTCAAGTGGCAGAACTCCTGCCTAGCAAGCATGAAGCCATGAGTTCAAATTCCCATGCCGGAGGAAAACAATCTTAACTTTATGTCTTTCTCAGTCCTCGCTTGCCCTGTGTGACGTCATACAGGTCATTGGTCAGATGTTGGATTTCCAAGTTCAGAAAGGGTTCTGCTAGCTTTACAGCAATTCATGGAAAATGAAAGATTGTTTTCACTGAATTACCAAGATTGGGTTAATAATAGGACTTTAGAGAAGAAAAAAGATGGGGAATAATTAGAAGTTTGGGTACAAAGAACAAGGAGCATCCTCAGATAGAGAGGAAGGAGAGATTGGAAAGACCCCAGACCTTGAGCCCGGGAGCAGGGGACAGAGATCAAGAAAGCAACCCCCAGAGCAAGGCAGGTAAAATAGTAAGGGGACGGGACATCCCGGAAGACATCTACAAGAGACTGTTAAGAAACACCATCCAAGAGCACCTTTTGCTTATCACTGATGAGATCACAGATGTTGGAGTCCCGTCTTTGACTGCTGTTGCTGAAACTTCAGCTAGTTTCCACTTGTGCTGAATTTTCTGCTGCATTTGGACATGACACCGATGTGAATCTGCGTGACAACTAAGTCCAGGTCTCAGCCTTCAGTCCTGTTCCCTACAGAAGTCCTGGAAAGCCCTTAGATCCATGTCCTGGTGGCCACCATTGTTCTCGTGCCCCAGGCTAACTGGTTTGCTGCTGATAACCAGAAGCTGGGGCCAGCCCACCCCCTTTCTCTGTATTTGTAAGTAACACTTTTCATTTTCCTGCTAACCTGACTCCTAGTCAGGCCCCGTCACTGTGCCTGTAGTCGCCCTTAACGTCCCACTTCTGTTAAACTTGCTCTGGACCTGCATAGGCTGAAAACAGGATTGTGGGGTTGTGGTGTTGAACCAGAGTAACTGCAGCCTCAAACACAGCCATGGGGCTAGAAATACTAAGTGCGTCATTGTCATGTGGCTTCCATAACTGAGGTTACTACAAAAGGAATGGCAGGTGCTCAGCTTTTGCCCATTTCTCACTAGGTATCATGAGGAAAGCACCCTCAAATTCTGCCTGTGTCTGTTGTCTAATGCCCAAGTCAGCTTCTGTTCTGCTGGTCAGTTGTTAGCAGAATTCTCCCCTAAAGGGAGTGGGCATTGCTGGTGTCCCTCATCAGTTACTGAGACAGAAAGAGGACGAAGGTGGCACCGACGAGGGAGAAAGGAGCCCTTTCTTCCATCAGGGCATGCTCTGGAAGGCTCCAAACTGAGCAGATTGGACTGGTTGTGATGCACAGATGACTTCAGCTCAGTACAGCGCTGGCCTTGGCACCTCCAGGAATGAGTCAGGCACCTGGGTGTTCCCTCACCCTTCCTCCCTGAGCTAGTAGACAGAATGACTGGTCTCTAGGGAATGGGAAACCCAAGGTAGTGCCTGGACCTTGATTAAGCTGGAGACCATGAAGGAGCCAATGGTGCCACAGGTTAGGAGCTCTAGGTCGAGCACACTCCCTTGGGGAACCGGAATCTGAGCTTTAGGATCCCCACCCTTCCTGGAAGTTCTGTCCACACGGCTCAGCCCAGAGAACTTGGCCACGTGTGTCCTTAAGGCAGCCCACAGCAGTGCTTGTTCTGTCCCTCATAGCACTATGGGACCATCCACCATGGCCTTCCTGTCCTGAGGGTCAGGGACTCACAATGTCCCTGACAACATGTGCTGTCAGGCTGAGACCAGTGATATAATTGTTCCCAGAATGTCTATGAAGAAACAGTCAAAAGGCCTGTCATCAGAAGTGAATCCCAATGCCTTCCTCCCTGGGACAGTGTCTAGAGCAATCATAGACCAATGCACAAGGAAATTCCCTCCTCCAGTGCCAAAAAGGATGTCTGGTTGGTTACCTGGTTGGCTGGCTGGTTGGCTGGCTGTCTGGCTGGATAGCTGGTTGACTGGTTGGCTGGCTGGCTGGTTGGTTGATTGGTTGGATGAATGGATGGCTTATTGGTTGTCTCTTTAAAAAAATAATAATAATGGGAAGTGGTTTAGAAGTCTAAGAGTCAAGTTCCAGCTTAAGCAAAAATGAAAGTCTTTAAAAAAAAAGTCCATTTTATTTTATAACCCAAATTAAACTGAATCATAAAACAACTTTCACCCTGGTTCTCTTGCTCTACTTGTAGAGTTTCTTTTTATTTCAAAGTATGAAGGCCTGCCACTGCCTTGTACCGTATCCCACCTGGCTACCTTCTCCATGGGTTAGAGACTGATTCTTTTTAAATAAATGGATGTCAAAGATGGCATTTGGTGATGGTTTCTTTTCTGTCTGCATGCCAGGACATGGATTAAATCCTCTTTAATCTCAAAAGAGGACTTACCAAATAGTAAGCATTAGTACCTTCTCATGGCAAAGTATACAGTTTTTCAGACACAAGATATAACATGAAAAATATACTTTGTAACATACAAAATGTGTGCGTTTCATATATTTACATATAGGCTCATGTACATATGTACACAGACTCTTTGAGGAATGAGTCAATCAGGTCTTCAGATATCTGAATGGTAGTATCTAATACATTGTTTTAATGCTGTCTTGACTCAATTTTGAGGCCCTGGCTAGAGACTGGTCATTTCCCCATATGTCTGCACCCCCATACTTTTCCACAGTTTCTCATACTCTGGGCTATTGTCCCCTGCCCTGATCACCAGAGCCAGAGCCTGACACCTAGGAACAGCCCTACATCCCAGAACTCACTGCAGTTATTCAAACTAGCTAATTCTAAGCCTGCTCATCTGTCTTAGCCACTCTTCCTGAAAACCAAAAAATCCTGGTGGGCACCGTCTCTTCCTCCCCTGCTCCTGGCCAATCCTGGTGCTTCTCGTGTATTCTCGTAGTGGAGTTGCCTCTGTCTCCTGGGGCCTTTGAGTAGCAAACTGTCTTTTTACTGGCAGCACCTCCCAATCTGGGGTCTTGCCCACCTAAATAAGAACAAAACCTATGAAAATAGCAGTTAATCAAGCCCATGTTTTCCCAGATGAAAATCTAGCTACATGGTGGATGGCCAGGAAATCCGTTGGTCTACCAGGGCGGGATTGTGCCAACACCTTGCTCAGTGCCCCTCCTTTCTTCCCATCAGCTGGAGGGTGGAGGACATTTGTGCATGGACATAGTCACCCTTGTATTTGGCTGTGATCCAGCCCCTCGTGGGAGAAAGTTCTTGGTGAATGGCTGGCTCAGCAGCAGTGGGAATAACTGTGTCAGGGGAGAAGGGACAGCCAAGCTCAGCAACCTCATCTGCATGGGACACTTGGTTGTGTGACTGTTGAATTCACTTACTCTCTAACTGCCAGCTCTCCCCCATATTGCATTAATTCCTCATCTGGTTCTCACACATGCCTCCATCTCAGTCTGATGCAGACTGTGATGCTCTCTGAGCTGAGGTAGGAGCTCACGCCCAGGGTCTGAGGATGACACCCAAATCCTTCCTGTTTTGAGCCAATACAAGGAAAATGGTGCGTTTCCCCAGATCTCTGTATCATGTGAGCCCTGATGTAATGAGTGGTCACCAATCCTCGGATCACAAGTGGCACAGTAAGATTAGTGAAGGGACCTTCTGTTCCAGCCAGGAAGGTGCTACTCAGAAGCACTGGGATTGGGGACCCATGCCAGACAAAGACTCCGTTCAGGACCCTGCACGGGGTCTTCCTTCTCCCTATTGAATTTATGGTTTCAACTTCCTGGACACTCAGCCTTCTTCTCCTATTCTTCCACCTCCAGTTTCTGCAACCAACCCTGAATCAAAAATATCAAAAAAAAAAAAAAAAAAAAAAAAACAGACCTCAGGTTCTGAGAAGGGAACCCAGAGCTCGAAGACAGCTAGGGGAAGACGTGATTTGAGAAGGAGCACACAGGACCAGGGCTTGGAGTTCCAGTCTTCTCTCTATCAGCCACTGTGGGGATGAGCCTGGTGGTTCAGTTATTTAGAGTCCCACATTCACAGGGTCCATCCTGGTCAGCACTACAGACCAGCTTTCCAGTTTCTGTGACATTCCCACGTCTCCTGTCTTCGCCTCCCTCTCCATCTCCTGACCTGTGACCTACACAGCCCATCTCCTGTAGCTCTGTGCTGTGCAGAGCTTGGGGCGAGCCCTGCCTGAGGTCAGCTGACACTGTAACTCGATGGTGTGGGGTTCTGGAGTTCAGGCTGTCCATGTGTCCCTCCTTCCAGTCTCAGTGACATGACCATAAGTAAACTCCACTGCGAGGGAGAGAGAGAATGACCTGGGAAACTGGATCATAATTGCTAAGAGCCCTTCCTGCCACCAAGACAAGTGACTGAGAAGATGCTGGTTTTCTCCACGGAAGGTTTCTGGGCATTTTCCTTCCTCTCTTGTCCTTCTGCCGAAGCCCAGCACGGGGACACCTGTGGTCTCGGCAGTAATGATATTACCTGGCTCTGCATCCCTGTGCCTAAACAGCTTGCTGCATAAGATCAGCTCATGGGTGGCTCAGTTGCCTATGAGGCAATGAAGACTTTGAGGAGGGACCGCCAAGGACAGAGTGTCCAACGGCAGACAACTCCCCCCTGTGGTGTGGGCAAGAGTGCTCAATTTGGACAAAATTGGGCATCTGCTTAGCACAGTTTACCACTTCTTCAGTTACCTGGATCTCAAATGTTCATGGAACCTGAGTGACTGGAAATGATAGCCAGTGCATTCAGAAAAAGCCAGCAAATAAATACGTATTCACTCTGTCTGACCAGATAGAAGACTAGGTTAGAAAGTTTTCCCGGCAATTTCCCCTAGAACAGATGGATCTGCTTACGGACACAGAACTCCAGCAACCCCAAATGTCAGGGCTCTGTCCAAAGCTCCAACACTTACATCCAGTACAGCAGGTGTACACTTTGTGTTTATACCACGTTCCTACAGAACTGTGCTTGGAGCCACTCTGGGGTACACTGTGGCAGAGAGGTGCTTATTAGCTCTTAAATTTTGGAAAAATAGACAATAGATATAAATAGGAGCATTGTACATTTTTAGGGCCAGAAAGAATTCCTATGGGCTGAATGGGTTTTGCAAGCCACCTGCCAGGCTACACTGTGGTGTTCTTGCACGGGTCACAGTACTAAGGGCAGGCCTTACTGCTTCTTGGAGGAGCAATAAGCATGACGTCATTCTACCCAGCCCTGTCCATATAAACTGCAAAAATCTTAACAAAGTGGCCCTGGTGTTCAGAGCCCCAGCCCTGCCAGCGATCGGGGGTGGGGGTGGGGGGGGCGGTCTGCCATCCCAGCAATCCTGCAAAGTGGGGTTATTATTTCCATTTGGCAGACAAGTCACTGAGGCAGAGTGTCATATCTGTCTGATTGCAAAGCTGGTCCCCTTCTCGTGTACCAGGAGTCTCTCTGTGTCATGAGTTCTGTCAGACTCCCTGTTTCCAGGGCAGAAATGTCAGCACACGACATATCCAGCAGTGTGCAGCTCCCAAGAGCCAAGCACAGACTCATCTCCAGCTGTCCCCGCCCCACAAGCCGCGTTGGGTCAGAGAACTGTGTGTGACTTGGGTGTGTGTTTGGCTTTATAAACGTTTCGTGTTCTATTGATTAATGGTTTAAAAACTCAAGACTAACACCTTCCTGGTTTTTCTCCATTCCTAAGAGGGACGACCACCCAGAACATTTTCACATAGCCTGTCTTCTCTGCGCTTCCCCAATAGGGGATCTGCAGATCTTCCCTGGGGCCAGAGATGGACACTTCTGAGTAGTGGAGCTGGGCCAGCTCATTACCAGAACTGACAGAGTGTTCTCCACAGCCCTGTCCACGTCCCCAGGAACCCCCTCCAGCTTCCAGAGCTCATGACCCATTTCTCCCCAACCCCTCCCTGGCTTCCTCTTGTGCCTGGGGTGGTTCAGAGTGGAAACCAGCCATTTGGTTCTCCCGAGGCTGGTCGTCCGTGCCCTGCCCCCACTCAGGCCCTGTGCCCCTGCTACTGAACTCCAAGCTGTGGTGGTGGCTGGTCCAGAGACAGGTTCCCACGAAGCCTGTGGTGTTAAGTGTCCTGTTCCCAGGCCTCTGTCAGGACAGCATGGGCAGAGCAATCATTCAAGAGAGCTGAAATCCATCGTATAATGGGTTCCACGTGATACTCATCTTTGCGAAGAAATGAATACATCATTGTACCCATCAGGGGACTTACACACAAATTACCCCAGGCAGAGCCATGGTGACACTTTGATGAGGAGGCTGGGAGACAGCAGCAATTTCAGGATGAATGCCCCTTTCTGTCCTGGCTCACCTAAGTCCCTGGCACCTGTTGAAACTAGACCTGGGCATGGAGCACAGCCCACAGCCAAGAAAGAGGAACAAAGCCGTCTGCTCTGAGAACAGCTCAGCCACAGCTGCCGGACCCTGTGAAGGGCACAGATGCATCTGGGAAATCTTGGGCCCCCAGAACTGCCCCTCCACCCCCACTGGGGGACAAGCGCCTCATCTCCCCCTCTGCTTGGCCGTCCTTCCCTCTGCCAAGGCGGACAGAACCAGGCCACCTTGCGCACTGTCGTTTTGCCATTTGTCACAGGGTTCTCCTTTTAATCATTATCATCCACCTCAGAAGACAGCATGGTGTTGTCTTAAGGAGGGACTTGAGGCTAATGTGCAAGCCCTTACACCCTCCCCTTCCCAGATGTGATGTTAGAGCCAACCTCACCACTCAGGGTCCAGGGTCCTGGAGGTAAAGCTCCTAGCAGGCTAAATGAGGTAAAGAATAAGCCAGCTCTAAATGCATGGTAGTAAACTGACTTCCCGACAAACACTCATAAATACTGCAGCTTGGACATCCCTGCCTGGATCTTTTACGAACCTCAGTATTGCACCAATGACAGAAGGTGTTTGAGGGCCTAGAAAAGGGAAGTGAAGAGACGGCTCATGGCTGAGACAGGCCATGGAGTTTCCTGCCTCTCTGGGTTTGATCTATGACCTCCCTAACTTTGGAATATGCTCAGCCTCATTCTCCCAAGGGCACCCTTACTCCTGCCCGCTGCTGCCTAATTTGAACTCAACCCAGGGGTGATCTGAGGACATCTCCCCTATATCCCAGCACCTCTTGAGCATTTTCAAGGTCAGTGTGCTTCCTTCAAATGAAATCTCACAGGACACTTCAGAAAGTAGGAAGAAGAATAGGATGGGGAGACCTAGGCCCAAACCCAGCCCCAGTGGGCCCTCAGGCTGCCCAGCAGCGCTGTGAGACCCAGGAGGTCCTCGAAGCAGCTCCCAATCCTGACACTCCACACCGAGACGCCGCCGGCAGGTGCGCGGATCGCCAGGTGTAAGGTCCCTGCTCTTGGCCAGCTTGGAGCACGGAGGAGCATGGAGCAGCCTCCCGGGGACCGCCACTTGGTCACACTTGGGAATTCGGCGATGCTCGCTTGAAGCCCTCGCTTGGAATAAAGAACTGTGTCAGCATTTCTGTTCTGAACTCCTGTTTTCAATGACTTATAATGAAGCGTCTTTTTAAACTGGCTTCAGCTGCAGGAGCTCTATGCAGCCAAGAGAATAGATCCTAGGGCTTTTTTAGCACTCCACTAACTATGAAATTGTTTGATTTTTACAAAACATATTTAGCGAATTGTTAAAAGTATTGGCTAAACACAGCATTTCATAAATGAAATGTTGAAGCCACCAAGATGTTGAACTTTAAAATCATCTGCTCTCGCTGAACGGTGCCTTTTCTTACAAAGTTCAATAAGAATTTTTAACATAATTTCACACATTTGCTACGTGTTGTAAATATCGTGCCGTCACACATCCTAATTACCTGATTACGTTCATTTACATTAAATTTGTAATTAAATGTAATTTCATGCTTATTGAGTGAAAATCCTTTTGAAACGCTGCAACGTGTACAACCAAGAGCGGCCGGACCTGGGCGTCTGCAGGAGCAGCCAGTGAACACACTGCAAAAATTGCTGCTTCTGAAGCACGATCGCCTACGGTAAGATCGCACGCCACAGGCGGCGTGGGAGGAAGGTGGTGTTGGACAAAGTCCCTGTCCCTGTAGTTTGGACCTTCCGGGAGCTGGGATTGTGCAGTGACACACACAAGGAACTCAGGAGCTGGCGGTGATGGTGCAGCACCGTGGGAAGCGGGCGGTGGGCGTTGCCTCTCCCTGCTCTGAGAACCCTGTCTTCCCTTGCAACACTTTGCAGGCTTTTTTCCAAATTCTGTCTCCTACCATCACCATGGCAACCTCATCTATGGCAAGCTGGGATATCATCGGATCACGAGAAGGAGGAGCCTTTGCCCTGGATTTGGCCTTGAATGACTAATTTTATCTCCTTGTGTGCGTTCGGCAGTGTGCATCCAGACAGCTCATGGCCGAGACAGGCCATGGAGAGTTTCCTGCTGGGTCTTGGCTTCCCTTGACTCCTTGAAGCTGAGGACACTAAGTTCTCTGCTATGCCTAGCACAGGAAGACCTGGAAAAGCCAAGCCACGCCACATATGTGTTGTGTGTGAACAGTGCAGCTCAGCAAGGCCCCCAGGCTTGATGGTCTTGATGGTCCATTCGTTCCCACCGAGCAGCCCCGAACTGGCCTAGCTCAGACCCGGCTGCCCATGAGGGACTAATCACACCCAGAATTAGAACGGGAACACTGATCTCTGCACAGCCTGATTATTTAAACCAAACAAAGCAAATCACTAAAGAGAGGTTTGAGGGCAGACAGTGGTGCTCAAATTTGCACGTGCCTCAGAATTACTGGGTGGGCCAATTCAGGAGATCCTGTGGGGCCTGGGAACTTGCATTTCTAACAAGTCCCAGATGAGGCCACTGCCACTGTCCCGGGAGCCACAGTGAGAGGCTCTAGGCTGGAGGAAGCTTCCTCTCCATGGCAACATCTGGGCAGCATAAGTGACCAGAGGACCAAGTCCCATGGGTCTAGAGAACAGCATTGGGGATCTCAGCCACAGTCGTCCCTGGGACCACGTGACCCCAGCTGTGTGACATGAACTTGTCACAGAGGCTGTGCTGACACCTCTGTACACCCCCACGAACAGGGTCTTAGGGGGCTGGGAGTGACACCAGTGGTGCAACCAGGACCAGAAGCTCACGATTTGGAACAAGCAGCATAGTTGACAATTCAGCTGGCAGGAGGGGGAGATGCCATGTCTATAGGGTCAGAGCTCCCTGGGCTGGGGGATCTGATCCATGGCGCCAGCCCAGAGAATCTGTGTTCAGGTTCTCAGGGAAGGTCCAGAGTCAGATAGGACCCTGTCCCAAGGGATCCACCCAGTAAACCCCGACCACAGGCCCAGAAAGCAGCTCCCATGGTAGATACACCCGTCAGGGATGATGCCCACATACAAAGTTTTCACGGAGCTCTGCCACACATACATTGGGAAAGTGAGAACCTTTCGTTGCAAAAGATGGAGTTCACTAATCTAGGCCTTAACTCAGACAGACAAGGTTCTCTTGACTGGAAACACAGGCTACCAGTATTCAAAACTGGCCAAAAAAAGTAAAACCACAAAAACAGGCGGTATTTGTGGAAGAAGGGAGTGGCAATTGCCACTGTAACCCATACGAGGAAACCATAAGTGCTAGTTCATCTTTCAGCATTGTTGGGAAGAGATGCAGAGTGAAGTGTGCAAGAACACGGTTTAGAAACCAGGCGATTTTGAGAATAGCAGTATAATCACAAATCACTGCTCTTCACTTACATCAAAATATGGGGCCCCTCTGCCATCGTCACTCCCCCCGGAGGGCCGGGCTGCCCCCACCCGTGAGGACTTCCCCTAGATGAGGGCTGCTGTTCTGCAGGGTGGCCTCTCTGTGCAGTTGGCTTGGCAGGACTGTCCTCCTCAAGGGCAGGGAGGTGCTGAGACCCCCACGAAGCGTGGTTTCCCACCAGGGCAACAATTGCTAAAGCACTCCTGGATCTCTAAACCACACAGACACAACGCCCCCCATCTCATGCTTTGTTTCTGTGATATTTTAAAGCAAACATACTCATTTATTCATTCATATTTAGTAAATATATTTTTTTGGCAGTTTGGGGGTTTAAACTCATAGCCCCATGCTTGTCTGACAGGCACTCTGTCATTTGAGCCATGTCCCCAGTCCTTTTGGCTTTAGTTATTTTTCAAATAGGATCTCAAGTTTGTGCCTGGGTCAGCCTGAATCCTCCTATTTGTGCTCCCCATGTAGCTGCGGTGACAGGTCTATACTACTACGCCAGCTATTGGTTTAGATGAGGTCTTGAGGACTTTTTGCCCAGGCTGGCCTTGAACCTTGCTCCTTCTGATCACCACTTCCCAAATAGCTTGTGTTATAGATATGAGCCACCACTCTCAGCTCAGAGTCAATAAGTATTTAGTGAGCTCTTTCCATGTGCTAAACTCTATTGTTTAAAATACTTTCCAAGTAGAATTTGGTGGAGGTGAATGACAAAAGAAGTCTCCTGGCTCGGGTTGAGGTGGTGAGTCAGTCGCCTTGCACAAGACTCTGCTAAAGGATAACCTGAGCCCTCTTACCCTGGGCTCCACCTGGGCCTCAACATTGTCTCCATCCAAGCCCATCCTCCCTGGGTCCTCCCTCCAGTTCCAAACCCCAAGTCTCTTCTAGAAATGCACCTGGGACCTTCTCCATCACTTTGGCCTCACAGGTCAGACTCATTTTTGAACCCTAACACCATTCTTCTTTTTAACCTGTCCTGCCCACCAACAAGGGTATTATACACCTCTAGGCAAAGGAAAGGGGCAAGACCCCAAGGAAAGAAATCAGATTTCTGCCTGTGAGAGGAGAAATGTTGTACATATAATCACATAAAACAGCCAATTACTGACGTGTGTGTGCAGTGGTGGCTTCTAAGCAGGGCAGGGTAAGAGAGAAGACCGGTTCGGCCTGGGAATGGACAGAGGGGAGGAGTCACAGGGCCAGACAAGGCTCCAGGGTCCCAGTGGTCCCAGGGGATGGCCCTGTGCAGAGCGTGGGGGGAGGGGCGAAAGTTGGCTGATGGCTCTGAGGTCTGAGAAAACAATCTAGGTAACTGAAGAGAGTCTTTCCAGGTACATAAGAAAAATAAGTCTCCATTTTTAGAACGGGTTTGCTGTGTAGGCATAGCATCAGACAGGTGTGAAGATGGCTGTGCAGTGGCTCAGGTGAGCTGACTTCTCCGATGAAGGGCAAGATCAGGAAAGGTCTGTTGGAGCCCACATCTCCCTGAGAGGCAGACTGGTGCAAGGGCTCCCTCCCCAAAGGGGACCTCAGGCAAAGCCTCTGCACCCTCGGCCCAGCCCCACACCTCTCTGGAGGGCTCACGAAGGAGCAGCCCCTTCCTCAGCGTGGTGCCCACACTTCATCTCCAACCACCTCACTCTGGTTGTGCCTTCCCGTCTGCTCCGCCTGCTCCGTCCTCCAGCATCAAGATTGCATGATCCCTCTTCGTGTTCAGTGAATCGCTTCTTTCCTTATCAATAATTTTAACAGGAAGTGATTTGAGGCTTTATATTTCATTTATAAAAAGAAAAGTTAAAGCCACGTCAGGTTTATCGTTTGTGATAATTCCTGTAAGTAGCTCAGTGTCCTTCTAAGAACGTCTTCTCGTTCCTCCTTTGGCAGTGTGGTTAGAACAGTACTGGGGGGCCTGGGCTTTGGCAGAGCAGCCTCACCGTCATGTTCTGCTCTGAAGCACCTTCTCTCCTGAGGAGAGGTGTCCAGAACAGTCACAGTGTGGCAGAGACAGAGCAGCTGCCACACTCATGCCAGGCCTGGCTCCCAATTCATCATTTTGTCCCACCATATCCCTCTGGGGGGAGGGAATCCTGCGAGTAGCCCCACTTCACAGATGACAACTCAAAGCTCAGCACACTTGAGCAGTACTTCTAGGATCAGAAGGATCCTAGGATCCTATTCCTAGGACCCAGACTGAAGATGTGACTGGAACGTGTGACAGATCTACCCACTCCTCTGTGAGGCGGCCTCTAAGGTCAGTTCATCCTGGCTGTTTCTTATAGGAGCAATTCTCAGCCCACAGGGACCCAGGGCCTCTCACCAGTCCTGAACTCAGAGCTCTCAACGAGCATTGCAGCCCTGGGCCCTCAGGGTGAGTTGGGGTAACAGTGGGAAGCCTGCCACCGTCCTCTCTGCCCGGCCTGTACACATGGGCCTCCCCTCCCTCCTCCCTGGCTGTCGCCTGCTCCTGTCAGCTGATCACTGCTCCAGCATCAGACAGACCTGTCTGAGATGTGCTGCTGGCATTTCTGAAGCTAAGCAGGTGCAGGAGGGAAAGAAAGGCCCAGCCAGCCGCATTTGAGAAGTCGGATGGTATTGTACTGCAAACAGAAGGCAAGCGGCTGATTTCAAAGCCCCAAATCAGATCTCTTTATTTGTGTAGAATATATCAATTTGGAATCACAATCTGAAATTGCCAGTTATAGAAGTTGATACATTTGATCGGAGTGTAATTTCCAAGGACTGCAATATCCGAATCCCAACCTCGGGTGACAAGCCCGTGTCCAGGTCTATTGCTTCTGAGGTCATCAGCTGGTGTCCAGAGAAGGCTTCTGTAGGAAAACACTGTTTCTGTCCCTCTGTTTTTGGTGTGTAGAAAACACCCTTAGGGTGGCTTTGTTTTTCTCAAACATCAACCTTGCTGCCTGATGCTACTTCTTTCAGATTTGCAGAGTGGATTTATATTTGTGTTTTCATTTTTTTCTAATGGATTCCTGCCTAGCTAAATTTCCATGTGAATAAAACAGTGACTACATCCCTGGAACATGACATCCAGTTGCTGCCTCTTTTGAACTCAGGGACCACCGTTCTTCAAACTGTGTCCTACCCTCCTGAAAGCATCATCAGGCACAGTGGAGGGGATGGTTTGGGCCAGATCACCACCAGGACCCATGGCCACCACAGCCTCTGAGTTCACTCCCACGCAAGAGGACAGGCTTTCTCCCTCATGGGCAAGAAAAGTGGCCCCCGAGGGAGAAGGCATGGAGAATGGCCCTAGGATAGAGCAGGGGTGTAGTGGTGGGTGTGCAGGTCCCTTCCTAGCCACCATCGCCCAGTGGGAGGTGGGTGTCTTATCTCACTTCAACAGGAAGAAGACAAGGAAGGGAGGGAGGGAGAGCAGGAAGAAAGGAAAGAAGGAGAGGGAAAGAAACTTCATCTTCATTAATAACGTATCACTAAGATACAAAGGATAAGGAAAGGTCATGATAAGTGAGGCGCAGAAGCGGAAATCCCCGGCAAGCACCCTCTCAGGTTCAGGTTCACCATTGCTTGTATTTTTGTCATGAATACAACTTAAGGGTAAGGTAGTTCTCAGCATCTGAGATTTTTCCTTTTTCACACCTCTGCATTTTTCCCTTTGGCTCACTTTCCTTGTATTCACTGAGTTCTCGCCCCGAAACAAACACCGTCCGATTTTCTGCAAGTGAGAGAATGTGCCTGAAAGATCCCAGATCAGTCATAGAGCTGAAACTGTAGGGAGGACTCTTTGCCCTGCCCATGCCCTGGGAACATCACTGGTCAACAGCCTGATGTGTGTGATCCTATGGCGTTTCTCCTTTTCATTTGTTATCCTATCGTTTTTTTAAACAAAAACGGAATCACATTCTCCACACAGCCTCACAATTTGATTATTTACTTAACAATGCATCATAACTGTCTTTCTATATCAGCACAAACAGGTCCACTTTATCTTTGGGGTTTTTAAATTTTTTTATTTACAGTGAAAGTTTCCTGGCTGATCGTTTAATATTTTATTCCAAAGTCTATCATCATCCAATCTGACTGGAAACCCATTCAGCCTCTGGTACAAAGCTACAGTTTTTCCTTCTTTCCTTCCTCCCTCCCTCTCCCTCTCCCTCTCCCTCTCTCTCCCCACCCTCCCTCTCCCTCTTCATCTCTCTCTTTCTCTCCTTCCTCATCCTTCTCCTTCTTTTTGTGATGCTCACTGCAAACAGCACTGTGGCGGACGTTCCTTTGCTGTGTCACACCAGGGAGTGTGGATTCTGCAGTGAGTTATTGGGAGTGGGATTGCAAATACAAACAGCAAAATGGTAACGTCGCTGTCACTTTACACCCCATGCGTGTGGGGTATCCCTTTTCCAGCCCCTCATCTTGGTCTGACCATTTGTATAGTGTTGACATCGTGTCCGGGAGTCACGCTGCCCACTAAACCTTCAGTGGGTGTCACGACTCACACACCATGCCTCTGGCATAGCAGTCCATAGGCCTGGGGACGCAGTGTGCAGCTCTGGTGGCCATGGCCTCTAAGTTTTATAGAAATGGGGACTGTTTGACAAAGTGGGTTCTTCAGGGACTGGCCCTCGCAGAAGTACCACACAGTGTGCATGTTGAGTTCTTGATCGAGGCCCACCTCTACTTCTTTTGTTTGTTTGTTTGTTTGTTTGTTTGAGAGAGAGTGATACCTAAATTCTCCTTAATTCCATCAATTTCATGGGAATTTCCCCGAGCTCTGACTTAGAGTATTTAACTGGGATTCCAAGTCAGCTAGTGACGGGACTTGCACATTTCAGTCCTCTGAGCCATCTGATTACATCACTATCATTGGCTCCCGATGGCCCTGGCTATCTGGATGGCACCTCCCAGGGCCACAGGCAGAAAGAGCTCATATGGACACAGGCCCAGAAATGCCATGCCCACCTCCGAGCCTGCATTTTGGAGGGCACCCCGCCTCCCGCAGTCAGCGTGAAGCTCGTGTGGAAAAAGGACCAGTATTTTAAGTCACTTGGAAAGTACGTGGGCAAAATAAACACTGCGTACAGCAGTGGAGATGGAGGCTTCTTGTATCATGATTAATTTTGTTTTCACAATTTACCAATACCAGACTTTACTTGTAATGATTTTATATGCACTGAATTCATTTGTTCCTCAGTCTATTGATGAAATCTGATTCACCAGGGTCAACGCGCACCTGAACAAGCTGGGACGCCACGTGGCAGAGGGGGACTTGCCTTTGTAGTGGGAAAGTGACTATAGCAATGAGGACAGGCACCAAACAAGGCGAAACCAGGGAGTGGTCTCTGCTCCTTACCCACCTCACAGACAGCAGAGAGCACCAGGTGACTGAAGCCACATGGCCTTTCTTCCATCCCTCATCACTATTTCAATCTACTGTTTTGCCAGTACCCTCTTCCTTGACTTCTTTTTGAGAGGATTTTAGAGGAGCCCTTTTCAAACTTTGCTGTTGTGGACACTGAGCCTGGTTGTGAGAACGTGGACCCTGCTGCTGCAGCCTGGGTCAGCCCGACTCAGTGTCTGACATGCTCCTGGTGACACCCAGGCTGCCAGTGCAGCTGAGTTTGGAGGAGTGAGATTCCAAAGCAAAGCCTAGCCCTTCTGTGAGGTGCATGGTTTTTCCAGCATGAACAGAAATAAAGGATGCAGACTGGTATCTTCTGCTCCTCTGGCTGTAGACCTCAGTGTCCCCCAATGACCTTCAGAGTCTTGGCTGACTGACCCAGTCAAAGAGTCCAGTCACAGTGCAGGGAAGTCCTGCTCCACAGGCCGACCTGGCCTCTGCTGTCCCACTGATGTGTCTCCATCGCATAGCACAGTGTTTTTTTCCTACAGTGGCAAGGGTGTCAGCTGGTACCCAAAGGCATGCTTTTGATTTAATGGTTAAAGATTTATTCCAGTCTACTAGGAAAAAAACCTGGAGCTTGTACATCAAGCATGTGATCTCCCGAGCCTCATGCTTAGTGAAAAAAAAAAAAAAAAAGAGCCAATTTGAATTCAGTTTGAAGAAAATTAAATCAATGTTAGCGCAGCTGGGTGGGCTGTATGAGAACAGAGGATCCTCTTCCTCACCCTCTCAGCACTTGGTTCTCTGAGTGCCTATGCACGCATACACACGAGTGCACACATGCACACACGCGCGCACATGCACACACCTTTTCTCCTCATGGAACAGGTACAAGACATACTGAATGTTCTGAGTGCTTGGAACATCTGGTTATCTGAGTGTTAACTATCTCGTTTTTCTTTCAAGAGCCAATAAAATAGTCAAGCATCTATAAATAGTCATTTATAGGATTTATTCTTACTATAGAACAAAATCATGCTTGTTAACAAAAAAACAAAAAGAACGAAAGCAAACCAGACAGAAATGAATGAGGTAAAAAAGAAACAGCAATTAGAGCCCCAGAAATAAAAATTAATCCGTCGCCCTCCCCCTTCTCCTTCCTCCCCATCACTTTCCTGTGTACATGTGTTCATGCACCCATCAGCATGCCTCTCTCTGCATGATGCTCCTATGTACAAATTTCAGTGACCCTGGTCCCCCAACAGCACATTCAAATGACAGTCGCCATGGCCCATTAGCTGAGCTGTACAAGACTGTGAGGAGAACAAACGTCATACACAGGTGCGTACCACCTGAGTAAAACCTCATATGTTGTTGCTCTCCCACAAGACAGAGGGGTTTTGTTGCCTCCTGACCCCAGAGATAAATGTGCCCACCTGACATTTTACAAAACGGACACTCAAAAAGGAAATTGGCTAGCAAAGATGGGAGACTGGCAAAGACACGCAAAGCAAGAACAATGGAAGTCAGATCCAAGTTGAACCGAAGTGGGGTTTTAGAAGGAAGAGCTGACCGTGAGAACATGGGCACTGCAATTGGGGCACTGGGGACCAGTGACAGAGCTCAGTGAAGGTGACTTTCCCAAAAGTAAGGAAGTCTTTGTGAGAGCAAAAATGGTGATGTCCCCGAGCTGGTGAGGCCACCCAGCACCGCACAAGAAGCAATGCTCAGAGCATTCCTCACACGGAAAGTGCAAAGGATAAAATGCCGGCTTCTGATCCAAAGGTAGAAAGAAGAAATACCACTACTTCAAAGCATGGAAAATGCACACTCTCTGTACCGAAAATTACATAGCAAGAGGGCAGGCGCTGTTCAAACTGCTTGATAATGTTTTCACTTGAAATGCAACATTTTATTTCTCAATGTTTTCGTTCTTCTAAATTATAGTGTGCTAGGTCAATATTGCTTAAATATTAGAAAAAATATAACAATTTTTCTTTTTCTTTGCATCATAACTGATGGTGAGAGAGCTAATGGTTTCTCAACAATCTAAAGGTCGTTCAATGACTGGAGTCCCCCTGTTGATTGCAAAGCTCGTGGTGCATGGTTCCAGGTACACAGCTACTTCCTGCTGCAGCCCCACTGTGCACAGCAGAGCCTGCCTGTGAGATAAAGATGGAACTGAACTGTTGCCTCTGCTTTCCCTCTGACAGCTCCTGCACCTTTGCTCTATGTCGGCACATCCAGACACACCTCATTCTTCCTACTGTGGCTTCAGAGGAATACATTATTTACAGACAAACTCCCCTGATGGACTTTTAGGCAGTCCATCTTCATTCATTTATGTACTATCACAAACAGAAAAGCACACACACACACTGCACATATTTACAGTGTACACACTCACGCACACACACATAAGCTCACACTCACGCACACACAGTGCACACCTGCTCAGCGTCACCTGGTCACTGCCCAGGCTGAACCGTGTCCTTCCAGGTGGAAGATGTGAAGAAGGCCCCACTGGTGGTCCTTCACTTCTTCACCTGCAGAGCTCTGCCCCATCCTGCTCTAAGGTGGTGGAGCCTCTCGGTGGTCAGTGCTGTTGTGGTTCTAGGCCTGGTGACCCTGGACGCTTGGCTTACTTTCTCCTGCCTCAGTCCATAAGTGAGGATGGCACTAGGTGCATAGCTCCTGGCGTCATCTGAGGACTGAGGTCAGTGCTGTATGGCAAGCATTCAGAGCAGTGGCCACAACTGTCTAAGAACCCGGTAAGGAACGGAAGCAGCAAATGTGGAGAAGGCTCCCAGCTTCATGGGTTTTGCTTCCTGGGACACTCTAGGACAGTCTCTCAGCCCCGACACAGAGGGCATCTTAGGCTGGCATCATGTCCTCTGCATCATCAGACACTTCCTACCAGATGCCAGGAACCAGTGGATGAAAAATGCTCACACATTGACAGTGTCCCAGGAGACTCAGCCTTCCCTGTTAGAACCACTGATGGAGGGCTGCATTTCTTGTCTTTGAATAATCAAATTCCCAGCAAAAATTAGGGTAGGGCCACCTGCAGTCAAGACTCATTTAGTCACAGGGGCACAAAGAGCCATTATAGAAACAGAGAAACGAGACACGGGGAAAACCTGAGTGAGAGAAATGGATGAGAGTGGGAAATTAACACCGAAACGTGCAGCAGCGACATTCCAAATTGATGACACCTCTGACTTCCTTCAAAATACTTCAACAAAAAACAAAAACCCCACAGGAGTATGTGAGCAGGAATGTGTTTAGAGGGTCTCACCTTCACAGGGGGCTGGGAGGTTTTCACACTGGACTTGGACTGTGGTGCCTGTGGGAAGGCAGGGGCAGGCCATGGGCAGCAAGGTGTGTGAAGGGTCCTGGGGAGAGGGTCTGACTCATCCTCCCTGGACAGGCAGGACTTTGGGGGACATTCAGAAAGACAGGGCATCCAACACGATCTTGGGGGCTGGCGTCCCAGGATCTGGGCTGGGATCCTGGCTGTTCCTCTTGCTGCCTCCCTGGCTTTAAGCCCACCAGTCATTCCTCTGAGCCTCAGGTTCCCCTGTGTGATGTAGGGTTGGTTAACACCCCGCAGAACCATCTGAGGAGTAACTGGCTGACGTAATAATGCAGGTAGCATCTCCAGCACGTGACAGGCACTCCCTAAAGGGGAGCCGTTGAAATGGAAAGGTATTGACAGTACATAAGGGACAAAGTCCCAAAGGGGCACCAAGAGAACAAGAGCACCAAGAATTACCAGTGTTTAAGGGACAATGGGACAGACCACAGAAGAGCACACTGAAGGAACTGACTGAACGGCCTGGAGAAGAAAGAGCTGCATCCCAAACTCAAGAAGCATGTTTCACCAAGGTGACCGGCGAGGATGACACACATTGTCCAATGTTACTGTCCCAGTGGAGGGGCTTGGCCAGCCACAACCAGCCCTTTTGATTCTGAGATCACAATTAGACTGTCATGCAGCATGGGTTTGCCTGCTTCCTCTCTCCCCACTTCCATGGAAGGGACTCACACCCTAAGGTCCTGGGCAGGCCCTACACAGACCCAACCCTGGGCAGATGAGGTGGGCAGCCATTGACAGTCACATACACTACAGCCTGATGGGACGGCCTGGACTGCATCAGTCCAGAGCAAGCAAGTGGCCCATGGGAACAGGTTCTGTAGCATCCAGAGGCCCAGCCTGGGCCCTACAGGAGAGCAGGACTGGCTTGTCTGAAGAATCTCATAGCTGGCAGGTGGAACCTACTCCTCAGGCATGATTGGCCACACCTGGTCTCTGAGAGGAGAGCTGCTGTTGGCCAGAAGACATCACTGCAGGGCAGAGCTGGATGGAACTCACAGTGAAGCCTCTTGGATCCACCAGGTTCTTCAGATGTCAAGGCAGAGGGTTTCATTTGTACCCTCAAATACTGTTCATATTACAGCAGGAGAAAGGCACTGGTCCTATATATTGTCTGCTGTCCAATGGTGTACAGCCATGCATCCCTGGAGGACACTGACCAAGTGTGACATCAGTCTGTCCTAGAAAGGGTGCATGGGATATGGATCCACAGAAGAACTCTCTGTCCTGTCGCTCCCAATTTGAGCACCTTGGACACTCCAGTTGCCCAGCAGCCACACAATGTTACAAATGTGACTTGTGAGCGTGCCCACCTTCTGCAGAAAGTCCCATGGCAGCATGGGACTCATGTCCACTGTTGTTTGTAATTTCGGGGAGGGGCAGTACTGGGGGTTGAACTCAGAGCCTCAAACTTGCTAGGCAGGTGCTACCACTTGAGCCATTCCAGTAGCCCTTCACTCCTCCTATCTGTGCTTCCCTGCAGAGCTCGGATGACAGGCAAGCAGCACCACGCCCGGCCATTGGTTGAGATGGAGTCTTGATAACTTTTTTGGCTTGGACTGGCCTCAATGCATGATGCTCCTGATCTCTGCCTCCTGAGTAGCCAGAATTACAGGCTTGGGCCACCAACCTGGCCTCATTTGTAATTTTAAGTAGGCAGTACCTTCACATGCTACAAATCCAGAGGGCACAGGGTGGACAATAAGTCTCTTCCCTGTGCCCTTGACCGCCAGGGCGCCACCCAGGAGGTAGCGGCTATGCCATTCTAAACACCTGGAGAGGCAATTTGCTTCCTTGGAGAAGTGCCAGTGCTCCAACTTTGTCCTCATGTCACAGTGTCTGCTGAAGTCCACCCCCCAGCCCACATGTCACCTAACGCAGTGTGTGTGGCCAGGGCATTGGGAAGACATCCCAAAAGGCCAGCCTGTCCCCACTTTGGCCATCCCCACCTCCTGATGGAAAGAAAAGAAAATCGTCCTCCATTTGCTCTGTCTCCTGCCTTCAGAGATGAGCTGTTCACAGCCCAGGTGCATGGCTGTTTGCTCATCTGATGGCCGTGGGCGTCCACCCGTTTCCATGGCCACGCCCAATGCACCATAGCTTCTTGTGTAATAAAAACCGTGGCTGCTGCCACTGGGCATGAGGCACCTATCCTGTGTGTCTTTATTTGCCTTTCAAAAAGAATGAAAGCTATTTACAGCTCCAAGAACCAGGGCTGCAACAGGAGCCATGTGGCCAGGGCTAGTGTCAGCCAGCCGTGACCTTTGGTGAAGAGGTTCTATTGTGCCAGAGAACCTAGAATTAAGACCCCCACAAACATCAGAACATTTTTTTCATTTAAAAAATTTCCCCAGTCCCCTGTCTGCTTTGTGATTGTCACCTCTGACCGTGTCACTGCTTCCCTCGCTGGGAATCACTGGTCACCACGGCAGGTTCTGTTTCTAACCCTACTGACTTCAGACCAGGCTTTGCCCTTGTTTTGGAATGGTCTGATATGAGGAAAAACGTGTAATATTGCTGAGATTTCAAAAGGCAGAGCAGACACCTGAGCGAGTTGAATCATATCATCACGCCCCACTCGCATTACGCAGAACCAAACAGGACACCGATGTCCTCCTTGTGATTATTCCAGGTGGATGGGCAGCAGGAAGGGCACGTGGTTTGAAGACAACCTGCGGCATATGGCCTTTCTGTGACAGAGGACAAGACAAGCAAAGTGGCTTCTCAGTATTGATCTGTCAGAGTGCTGTGTGACAATTGGCACATGGTTCCCTCCTCTGGGGTTCACAGAGGCTTTTCCAACCACAGAGAGTGGATGCTGCTCCACGGAGGTGGACCCTGGGACCCTGCCCTGTGGGCCCCTCCTGTGTGATTCTGGAGCTGCGGTCCCAGCATTTCTACCACTCTTCCCTGAGACTGGTCCCAGGCCTCTCTTCTGTGGCTCACTGGTGGCCTATCACAGGGAGTGATGGCCCACTGAGTCACAGTGGTACCCACTACCCAGCCCCTCTGTGTTGAGACATTTGTGGAGTGGGGGTGGGACTTGGATTTGGACTCAGAGCCTCATGCTTGCTGGGCAGGTGCGCTACCCCTTGAACCATTCCACCAGCCTCTTTTGCAATGGGTTTTCTCGTGTGATAGGGTCTTATGAACCGTTTACCCGGGCTGGCTTCAAACTGTGATCCTCCTGATCTCTGCCTCCTGAATAGCTAGGATTACAGGCGTCAGCCACCAGCACAGGCACCGGCACCACAGCATTTTGAGAGTGTAGACTCTGGGGAGAGTTAATAGCAAAAACGAAGTCCCAATAGTTGCAAGCTCTTATTTGGGAATAGCTTGAGAAGCTGTCATTTTGGAAGCATCCACTTGCAGTCCTTTGAGAGATGGAGACAGGGGACACAGGCAGAGTTCTATGCTGACCTGCTCCTCATCTTTCCCCGAGCCCCATGAAGATGCTGGGCCCTCAGCCCCTCCTGGACTGTGACTGTGTGTACAAATAGGGGTCGTAGCGGATGAAGTCACAAGAGTGGGGCTTCATCCCTTGTAATAGACACACACAGAAGATGGAGGCACAGAGTGGGTGACATTTCTATGAACCAAGGAACACCCCAGGTTCTCGGCCACACGAACCCCAGAAGGAGGCCTGAACACGCGCTCCCATAGAGCCTCGGGCGGGGCCAGCCCTGCGGCACCTTGGTCTTGGGTTGTGAGACAGGGGTTTCTGTTGTTTGTAAGCTACCCAGGCTGTGGTCTCTGTTACAGTGACTAGAACGGACCAGGTCAGATGTCCTCTACACGACTAGAAATAATGGATTTGGAAATTAGACGAGTCAAGATTGGAGCTAAAGTGAGTTTGAAACCATGGCAATTGACCAAGAAGATGAAAATACGAGGGGCCAGGAAGATGGAAAGAAGAGCAGCCACCTAGCTTTCTCAGGTTCTCAGTGACCAGTGCTGTCACCAGGTCCTGGGTTAGAGGCAGCATTGCAACTGGGCTCCCATATAGCATGGCCCAAATTTTTGACAGGCATTTGAAGATGACTGTTATTCTGTTTGAATCTGCCTGTCATTTTTCACCTGCAGCTTTGATTCAGATATAAATGAAATGAGAGGGCTGGAGCGTGGCTCGGTGGCAAGGCATTTATCTCGCATGTGTGAGGCCCTGCGTTCTATCCCCAGCGTGGCAGGAAAGCAGGAGGGAGGGAGGGAGGGAGGGAGGAAGGGAGGAGGAAGGAAGGGAGGGAGGGAGGAAAGAAGGAAGAAGGAAGGAAGGAGGAAGGAAGGAAGAAGGAAGGAGGAAAGGAGGAAGGAAGGAAGGAGGGAAGGAAGGAAGGAAGGAAGGGAGGGGGAAGGAAGGGAGGGAGGGAGGAAGGAAGAAGGAAGGAGGGAAGGGAGGAAGGAAGAAGGAAGGAAGGGAGGGAGGAAGGAAGGGAGGGAGGAAGGAAGGGAGGGAGGAAGGAGGAAGGAAATGAAACTAGGAGAGATGACACCAGAGGCAAGTGTGTATGAGGGGGTTGGAGAGCCAGGGCCTAGGGGAAGGACTGGCTGGGCCCAGCACCTCCCCATGGGTAGTAAGAGCCGAGACACTGTGACAAGGAAAAAACTGGGCCCTTTCAGGACCAGACCACCTTCATGACAGACACCCTGAGTAACTGATGCACTCAACTGCAAACCCACGGTGACAACCACCTTCAACAATAGCCACGTTGTCTGTGGGCCCCTGCTGGCCAGTGCCCTCTTCTCTCAGTACTGACTTGTGAGAAGGACACAGGACAGAGCTATGAGCTGGTCCCCAGCTCATAAGGAAGGGCCAGGAGAAAGGGGCATAAAAGTCTGGGGGCCCAACACCTCCAGGTCCCTGCAGTGCTGTATGTCCACAGCCAGCTACAAGAAGGAGACTCATGAGGTCCACTGGTTTCACTGAAGCAGTGGCCCCAGAAAGGGCAGCATCAAAGTGAGGGAATCCCACCTGAGTTTACCAGGCCAGAAATACTAGCCAGGGTGGCGGTGGCCGAGGACCAGGCTGAGCATCCTTCCTGTGGGAAGCATGAGGAGAATGAAAAGGAGCTGAATGCCCAGTGGGCCCAGGAGCTGACCATCCCCCGTGGGCCCTCAGGGACCCTGACAGCCAGGCCAGAGCACACAGACCCTGGTCTCCAAACTTCTCCTGATTATCCCAGCCTCTTCCTGCCTCCACTTGTGCAGAACCTCCGAATACAGAAGGAAATAAAAACAAAAATCAGCAGCTAGAAAACTGTTGGGCAAGAGGCGGAATGGACGACCCCCCCACAAAAGGCTCAGTGTTTCTAGCCAGTGTGGCCTGCCCTGAGGCCCTTGGGTGTGTCTCCAGTCACTCATCTGAGCCAGCTTTGTAGAGGCTGTTGGCTGAAGTTTGAGGTCCATGGTGGTTCCTTTCTATACCAGCAGCTATATCTAAGCAGGTCAGCAGCACCCAGCCAATCCATGGATTCAGAGGTCCCCCATAGGTGGCACTGGACCACTGGTG
The DNA here is from genome assembly GCF_047511655.1 of Castor canadensis. Lineage (NCBI taxonomy): Eukaryota > Metazoa > Chordata > Mammalia > Rodentia > Castoridae > Castor > Castor canadensis. The sequence goes on along the minus strand of NC_133395.1, from coordinate 1,697,174 downwards.
GGCTCCTCTGGCTCTGCCCACTGTCCGTAGAAAGCAGCACAAGAGACATAGCTCCTAGAAAAGCAGTAATCATTACAGAGGCTGCTGGAGAGCAGGAACCAGCACAGGTGACGGACTCTGCGTTCTCCACTGGCTCCCTCGCTTATGTGTGTATGCAACCCCGAAATCACAAAGCAGAAAGTAGGGTAGGGGCGTAAGTTGTTCTTTTGCAGGTGTGTGTTGAGTAGGGTTAGACATCCACCTGTGGAAGGCAGGGCTGAGAAGCGAGAAGAACCTTTTCTCTTAGTTTGCCCACGCTCCCTTTATGCGTAAACCGGGTGGAAATGTTCTGTCGCTTTCTCCTTGCACGTCAGGTGACAGGCACTGAGGCTGGTTTCTTTTCTTTCCAAGCTCAGGAGGTTCTTCACAGAGCATTTCAAAAGTTCTTAACTATTCGATTTCCAGTGGGTTCACTCTTCCCATGCTGAGTCGTGGCACTTTCTGAAGGATGATGTGGAGAGCAGAGGCCACCTCTGATGGAAGCAAGGGCTGGACGTGTGACCCAGCCAGCTGCTGCAGTGGGTTAAGGGATGGCCGGAGAGGAACGGGTGACATGTGATTTGCTGAGTTTAGCTCTGACCTTTGAGCACACGGACCTGCTTCTGAAAGCTGCGTTGTAAAAGACCCTTTGAGGTCAGGAGCCCACTTCTCACTTTCATCACCCATCTCCCCTGATGGAAGCTAGCCTGATACACTTCCCACACAGGACAGAGAAGCATCTCCTGCTTCTGACCGATAATGGTATCCCGCCTCCATCATCTCCAGTATTCCAGGCTAGTATACAGGAAGCGCTCAATAAATCTGTGGAATCGATTGATCAGTTCAAATCTGTTTCCAATACTCAGGGCCGTTCTCCGGACTCGCTTCCCACTGGAAAACCCGGCCGATGCAGAACGTACCCTGACTGGATTGATTCTGCACTTGGGAGTCGTCGTTTCAAGTCCCCCGTGTCTTTGTGGGGTGGTGTCTGTTCCGCATTCGTCCATGGATGTTGGTCAAGTGACCAGCAGACAGTGGCTGGGAGCTGGACGCAAAACATAAGCAACACAGAGAGCAAACCCCAAGGAGGTGTGCTTGACGACACAGCCCTCTGAACACGGGTGGAGGCTCCTGTGATCGCCAGTGCTGGAAGCGGCCCCTAGATCTCTGTGTACTCACAGTGACCGAGCGTGGCCAGAGCCTCTGTTAGGCACCGGTGTGCATTGGAACAAGGCAGATACACAAGCTGCACCTGCCCAGGAGCAGAGACGCCCTCCCTACCTCCTCACGCGTGCCCGGCAAGTGTCGGGGAGGGGAGTGCAGTGCCTGTCCTCTCACTCCTCTTTGCCTAAAGTTGCCAGGTCAGGCTGTCCCTCCCGCTCCTGTTAGGAATGTGTGACCTGTGACACCCTGGCTGGGGCTCAGTGCAGTCGCTTTGTCTTTCATCCTCACTGCTGAGCCGTGTGTTGACTCCCAGCGACACGATCCATTACAACTTCAGCGACGCAGGGCGCTGCGCGGGCCAAGTGTCAACAGAAGGTGAGCGCGAAAATCAGCCTCAATCTGAGGCTAATTGCCCTGCCTTGAAGTTAATTAAATACTTGTTGGGATCAGCAGGGTAGATCCTAATTAAACTTGTCTAATAACAGGGCCCTGACATTTCCTGACACTGGGAATTCCTGCCGGGCTTAAATAATTCCGCAGAGGGCAATAATACCTGTCACATCGCCGTGTGCAGGCAGACTCCAGAGATGTACAGGCCTCCGTATTTTCCGTACTAATTTGCCACATATCGAGCACTTCACATGTGTTTAATTTACACACGTGTTAATTTGGGGGGCCCTGGATGGCTCCTGATGCTTTTGCGGGCTCTCCCCTTTTCTAAGAGGAAAAGCAAAGGAACCAAAAATAAGCGATGCCTTGTGGAAGCGGTCAGCAGCCTAATTTGGTAGGATTTGGCATAACAATCGTGATTAATGTTTGTTTATTGTTACATCTCTCGTGTGATGTAAATAAAGCTGTGGCCTTCTCCCTCCCACTCCTGGGTGGTGGGGCTGCCGCCATGTGCAGTCAAGAACACAGGAGGCCCTGCCAGCCAGCCTCACTCCCGGACTCCCGAGCTGGAGGGCCAGACGTGGTTGGCACCTCACAGCGTCCCTTTTGTCTTCCTCCCTCTGTTCCCTGGCTATGCCAGGAAGTTCAGAGGACCAGGGAGCCCCACCCGAAATGAAGCAAGCAATGCCAGACACCAGCTGGGGGAAGGCAAGGTGCAGCCGAGGAGGAGCCATCACCCAGCAATTGGCAGAGCGGCACGCTTTCACTCCTCTGAGAGCAGAGAAGGTGGAGGCATGCCAGGGGCCACGTGCACACAAGCGGTCCAGGGCAGGCAGGGAGCTGGCATCCTGGTGCTCCCACTGGGGTTTGGAGGAGGTTGTGTTTAGAGAGGGAGCTGTGCTGCCCTGTAGCATCTCCGTAAACCCAGGCCTTCCTAATGCTAGGAAGGGTTGGGATTTCTTTTTGTCTTTTTAGCACACATGTCGATGCCCTGAATTCTCATGCCTATACAAGAACCCCTGAGCTTGAGCCAGCCCCTCTGCTCAGCCGATGGTCTGCGGCACCATTTTGTGTAGCAAGGGGCTGTCCCCTCAACCCCCGGCTGTGCCTCTGAAGAACTTTGATCACTGGTAGCCCTTGGCCTTCCCTGGAAGCCCCAGCTAGGCTTTGTCCAGGGTGAGCGCAGCACTGGCCACCAGGCCAGGAGGAAGTGAGCACCGCCCTCAGAGGCAAGGCTTCCTGCAGATCCTCGTGCTGGGCGCACGGGTGAGCCCAGGCCTGCCCCCACATCGTCCTCGGAGACCAGACAATGAGGGGGTCAGGGCAAGCAGCCCCCTCTTTTTCACCCTCTCACCAAACAGCGTGATACTCCGGTCTTTTCTGGCAAGAATATCTGCTGAAAAAAATCAATTAATCTGAGAAGAGCAAACTGACGAGCCTCAAGTGCAAAGTTATCTAGGGTGCCAGCTCATCTGGCCAGATCACTGCATTTGTGGCAAAACAAGAAAGCTGCAAGAATGCTTTTTTGAGAAATTTTAAGGCTTCGGAAAGATTTAACGTTATTTCCCTACAGAATTAATCTGCCTATTAGCACATACCTTAACCTCTTACAGTAATATCCTGGGACATCTTTAATTTACTCCTTCCTTTATTCCAGCAGTGAAAGTGATCCAAAGACAGCAAACACATAAATTAGTTTCGAGCTTTTGCTTTCATTTCTCTTTAAATGGGCTTTTCTTCAAAATTTAAATGAAATCTCAATTTGCATCTCAATTTTTATTTTAATTCAGATATTCTGAAATCACCCAAGTGTCACTTGGATATCTTTTATTTTGCAGAAGACTATACTTGCTGTTGGATAACCAAGATGAGAACATGTATGGAGGCAGCGGCTCTGTGATGAAAGCTAGCATTGTAACAACTCCCTGGCCAGGAGAATTACCTCTGCAAAAATAGTGACATGGTATCAGTGGGCCATTGTCCTTCATCGACCGAAGTACACGCTGGGGGACCAGGCGCACTGCGCCCAGTCAGACACGAGGCAAAGAATCCTTGCTTGAGATCCACACTTGTGATGTTAAGAGCAGCTGATTTCTACATAGTGTTTCACTTAGGCACTTTGAAAAGTCATTCATGAGATGTAAGGATTGCTATAATTTGGAAGAGCAACTCAGTAGAGCGAGTACAATTCAGACTCCCCGTATCCCGACCCTAGCTAGCTCCATGACAGTTTTTGTTTCTCATGAAAGCAGCCTACTTATTGGTAATTCCTGTAAATAAAGGAATTATTTCCTAAGCAATTTGTTTTGATTGTGTGACGTTCTCGCTCGCCCTCCTCCGCCGAGAAGGAAGAAACGCTAATCTGCTGGTTTACTTGCGGAACAAAAAAGACAAGTGGAAAATGAAATTTCCCACAAGCTAAACTCCTAATTTTTGTGACAAAATGTGAATGAAAATGATGAACTTATTCATAAGAGATGGGAAGTTTGGAATGAATGATTTATGGGTATAAGCATTAAAATATATTAATTTAGCATGGAGACAGCAGATTTCAACGCTGTTTGGTAGCTGAGCAAAGCCAACGTGCAAAACCGGGACAATGCACCTCCCAGTCACGCTGCCTGAGTGGGTGTGGATGTAAGAGCTTTCGGGGAGAATGAGCCAGGGAAAGGACACCCATGGAACACAGCCGGACGTTCGTCCATTCATCTTAACGGTCTGACTTTGTGAATCGCGCTGTGGCTCCAGGTGGACTTGGTGGCTCATTGGTGTCACCAACGAGCTGTGACAGTGCAGGTCCACAATTGCTCGTGACTCCGCAAGCCTTGTACGACTGACATTTGGGGCCGGGTGTCCTGTAATATGGGGCTGCCCTGTGCAGTACAGGATGGGTAGCGGTACCCACACCCCCACCACTGCTGGTCCCCAGCCCAGTCCTTCAAACCATCTTCAGACATCTCCACGTGTCCCCTGGAGACTGGCGAGCACCACTGCTGTAGCCCTAAACATGACATGTGACAGGTGCTGAGGCCTCACGGAGGACATACCACAAAGCCAATGGACAGTAAGGACCGGGCTGCTTACAAGGCTCTCCACTTACTTCTGCATTTAGAATCTTACGTGTGCAGTCTTTATTAAGCAAACATCTAAACGGGTCACATTTCAGGCCTGCTGTCCTCGTGGTTAGCACCAACCTCCTGTTCAGAGCCAACATCTGTCCTCCTTCTCCTGGTCAGCTTGCTCAGATGATCCCTCATGAGCCTTGGATGACTGTCCCCCACTAAACAAACACATCTGCTGGGGGAAGACTGGGAAGGTGTGAGCCAAAGAGCCAAGGCCAGAGCAGGCCATTGCCTGGTGAGCCCAACAGCGCTTGCTATACAGCAAGTCAAGGACACGTGGGCCCTGTTTTCATGTATGTGAGGACTTGACACAGATATAGGTTGCCAACCAAAAGTTCTCTTTATATAGCTTTTCAAAACCTGCCTTCATATAAACAAAATGATTTGATGGGCTGCTTCATGCCTGTAAACCCAGCTACTCAAAAGGCAGAGACAGGAGGACCAAAGTTTGAGGCCAGCCCCAGACCCTATTTGAAAAACAAACTAAAACCAAAAGGAATGGGCTGTTCAATGGGATCAAACAGGCCCTGAGTTCAAACCCCAGAACTGTGAAACAAATAAACAAGTAAGTAAATAAATAAATAAGGGAAGGAAGGAAGGAGAGAGAGAACAGGAGGGAGGAAGAGAAGGGAAGGAAGGGAAGGAAGGGAAGGAAGGGAAGGAAGGGAAGGAAGGGAGGGAAAGAAGGAAGGAAGGAAGGAAGGAATTTTCCCACTAGAAACTGTCACCAGTGGTTGGCTGTTGGCAGAGGACCCAGGGATCTGTAGGACGCTCATGGGGCTTGCAGGATTTTCTCTTTTTTCTGTTATGTTTGCATTTCCTCCCATGTGTCAGTTATTTTTATGTAGCCAAGTTTGTTGGCTGGTGCAATAATGTACTGTTGCTTTCTTGTGCTGTCAGCATTCTTGGTGACTGGTCACTGGGAAGCAGGGCTCTAGGCGTCCCCTGTGTAACATGGTGCACACGTCTTGTCTCGTGCTTGCTGAGTTCAAGGACACCTTTCTGACCTCATCGTAAAGTGTACTCCTCCCCCGACCTATACCCCACTGGCTTCTCAGGCATGTGTGGTGTTGTCCCCACATCTCTGGCCATGCCTTATTTGCCCCAGTGCGTGTCACCCAGAGTCTGTGCCTGACCGCTGTGGCCTTTTCACTCACCAAATCTTCCCCACTCCTCCTACCACACTATGGCTTTAACTACTTCCTTATGCCAGTGACTGTCACAGTGTCTCTCAGTCCCGACCATCTTCAAGCTATGGGTCTGTGGACACAGGAACGCGAGGGGCTTTTGAGATACATGAACAAGGGACCTGCTGCCAAGTGCCCCTACACCTGTGTGGGCACCCCACATTCACCACAGCCCAGGTCGTTCTGTCATCCAGAACAGCATTCCACCCTGGCTCATAGGCCATGCCCTGCCGCTGGAGGGCAGTGACTGCAGAAGAACCTGAGGAGGTGCCTGGGCGCTCCTGGACTCCACCCAGGTGTGCCTCCTCCCCTGTGCACTGGGGTGAACGCTGGGGTTGGGCTTATACATGGGGGACTGTGAGCTTAATAATTACAGCTCCCTTAAGAGCAGAACAAGAGCCCTGGATTTTCCTGTTCTTAAGCAAACAATAAATTGTGTATGAGCAAAAATCCAAAAAAGGGAAACATTTTCCTCCCCTGTGTCAGAGAGGTCTTCATTGTGAGGGTCCAGAGCAGAATTCTCCTCCTGTCTGTGAGCCCTCATCTTGGGAAGCTGCCTCCTATAAGCACCCCTTCCCCACAGGAAGCCCAGAGCCAGCCTTGCCTTCCTATAGTGAGCCCCAGCAAGGTGGTGAGCCTGCCAGGGTGCTTGGACCCCCTGGCTCCTTCAGCTGCTTTTTTGTCTTCTCGTGCCTGTGGGCCTCTGAGGGCCTCGGATGCTTCAGTAGACGAGGGCCTGGGAGGTACAGAGCGGTTCTTCTTGGCCTCAGGAGAGCAGAGTATGTGCTGTCTGAAGGGCACAGTCACTCCAGCTCCTGTTCCCACCACGGGGCATGAGGACAGGAATCCACAACAGGAGCTACTCAGAGTGTCTCCATCTGCACATGAGAATCCGAGGGTGGGATGTACAGATCCCAGTGGCAGCCCCATCTCTGTCCAGCCGTGACCTCTGGTCTCTGAACTTCCCCACTCTGGCCTGGGTCTTGCTCCCTTGCCTTCCCTGTTTCCACTGTCCTTGCTGAAGCTGTTGACTGTGTCTTTTCTGACCCAGGCCCAAGCACTTGGGGCAGAGCTGTCCAAAAGTCATCCCACAAGGGCTGAGGGTTTGCTCTCCTGGCTGGGAGCAGAAGACAGACTGACAACAGGCAGCAGGCTGGTGGGGCTGGGGGATGGCGAGACTGGGGGCAGGCTGACAGGGTTGGGAGCTTGCTGGAGGGTCTGGGAAAATGGGTCTCCATGACCCATCACTGTCTTTATGGCCATGGTATGCTCAGCTAGAAGTCATCGTCCCTTTACCAAAACCCTTTTTTTTTCTCAAAGTCATCAGAATCCATTTCCCATCCCAGCCTCAGAGATGCAGCTACTGGACCCAAGAACTGTTTTAAGGTCATGCAACATTTTCTTGGTGTGTGTATTTGTGACAGAGCTGCAGTGGTAACAAGCTTGTCTGACTTACCAGCAGCCGTGGGTCAGCTGTGTCACTTCTGTAGGCTAGGACCTATATAGAGACCAGCACACCTAAGAACATCACCACAGGCACACATGGAGTAGGTGGAGTCTTAGTGTCTGCGCCTGGCTGTGTGACCTCAGAAGTTTTGTCACCTCCTGAGCCTCCATGTCTGCTCCATGGTGTGACAGACATGATGCAGCCCCTGGGTCATTGTGACAATGCCGGGAGGGCTCACGGTGAAGCACCTTCCTCGCACTCATGCTCAGAGACAGTGGTCACCACCCAGTGTTGTCCACTGGGTGGCTGAGTAGCCACCACCTTCGTGTCTGCTCTGATTCACTCGTGGGTCCAAGACATAGGATGGTGGTGATCCTGGGACAATTTTCTGTCCTACTCAGAAGCCCTGCAGGATGGTCTGGGGTCCTGCAGATGCACAGGGCCCCTGGTGCAGCATACACACCTGTCTTTGACTGATTCTTTACAAGTCGATTTGCTCATCTTCCATTCTCTCCCAGCACCGAGGTTTGGAAGCCCCAGATCAGCAGTGTGATCCAGCATCAAACAGTTACCAAATAACTTCTCTCTTGGGAAATTTTAAATTATAGGTCCATGGTCAATCCACAGGTTAAAGTAAAACTTTGCTGTCCATATAAACCATTGTGAATACTAAACAAGACACCTCTGGTCCCACTCAACCCTGAGGGTATCCCCCATAACAGTGGGGAGCCCAGAGTCCCACTGAGTAACATGACGATTGTCGAGACCACCTCTGTGCCTTGGGAAGGCCAAGAGCACAAAGCCCCGGCCTACTGAGCTGGTGAGGTAGGCAGCACCACCAAAGACTTCCCCTCTTAAGTGCCACCTTCCCAGCAATGAACTTCACACTCTGCCCCTGGTGGTGGCATCAAAGACTCCAACGTCACACCTTAACTGTGTCCCAAGCATGAAGCCACAGAGGGGTAGCCTGGAGAGCCAGAGCTGTGGGATGGTATGAGATCCTGAACTCACAGCGATAGCTCAGTCCTCACCCACTACCACCAGCTTGGGACAACAGCTTCCACAGAGCAAGGTCAGCTCCCAGCTCCTGGTCACATTGGATGAAACCTCACGGCCTTAAAATATCTGTCTGATTTCATATTGTATGCATGTGTGCAAGTATCACAAAGAAACCCCTTCGTACAGCTAACATGTTAGTGACTTTTTTGATACCTGTTTAAAAGGCAAAGACTGTCACCACGCACGGGCTGTGGCACACGGGGCCAGGCCAGTCTTTCAACAGCAGGAACGTGCTCTCACTTCTGCTCTTGCTGTCGTTCCCCCACACCTCACAGGAGCCGAGCGAGATGTCTTACACCCTAATAGGAACAAAGGTAACTGCTGGAGCAGGAGACTCACGGAGCACTCTGAATGAAGGCTAGTGGGCAGGCACACACCTCGACTGGCAGCTGCTCCAGGGAAGCGTCTATTCACCAGCTCTGCCCATGGCAGGCCCTGGGCCTGATCTAGTGACCCCCCTCAGCCCTCCTCCCTCTGGGCTCAGCCCAGTCCCACACTGTCAAGACAACACAAATGGCAAATTCTGAGATCCCTCCCCAGCCCCTGCTGTGAGCTGGGTACAGTGTTCACCTTCTCTGCAGGGTGGCTCACAGGCTTTGCAGTGACCCTATGTAGTAGGGTCTCTCTCTGGTCCCTACTCCCATTATAGAGGAGAAAACTGAGGCAGGAGTGTGTGACTCTCCAAGATCACACGGCTGTGCAGGAGCAAAGTGGAGATTCACACAGATGGAGTCTGGCTCGAGTCTACACTGGCAGATGCATCGTTGCTGGTTTACACACACAAGGCACAGAGCCTTGCTTACCTTAGTGCTGGCTGAAAGCCCTGGCCAGCCTGGATGCACACTCAGAGCGCACCTCATCCACCCAGGTCCTGCCAGCCCCAACACAACCCTATCTCCTCATTGAGTATTTGCCCATGTGGTTCTGACCCATTGGAAATGGCACAGCCGAACCCTGGCAGAGAATCCACACGATGCTGGAAGGTCCTGAATTCCAAGCACGGCAGTGTCCCCCACTGTCTTTCTAGAGCTGGTCTCTACTGACCTCTGAGAAGGAGGCAGTGGACCTCACAGGCAACTCAACCAAAGACCAGCATAGTCCTGCTCTCCTGGGGGGACCCAGCGTCCCCACCAAACTGCTGTGTGACGAGAGCTCAGTGAACCAGCCTGGAGCTTGCCCTGCCTGCTCTGTGGTGGGTCTGTGACCGCGGGTCTCATCTGCCCTGAGCCAGCTACCCATGGGGGATGGGGCCACGAGTCACGGGCTGTGCGCACTCCACACTCCCAGCTGGAGTAATTGGGGAAGTGCGCCAGCCTGGGTGTGCCGGCTCAGTCTTTACCAAGCTTACCTGGCAACATTCACGTGACATACATGAATACAATGGAACATAACTTCACAAAGGTGAGGTTAAATTTTCTAGCAGTCATTAAAAAAAGGCAAAAGGAAAAGTAATTTCAGAATATCTCTTGTCTAACACACTATATTAAAAATACATTCATTTCGGTGCAGCAACCAGCCACGTGGTATTTTTCCAAATGAAGCAAAAACTTACATCCATGAAAAAAACCCAGACACATGTGTACGGGAGCTTTATTCATAACAGCCCAAACATCCTGGAAGCAGCCAGAATGTGCTTCAGCAGGTGAGAGGAAGTACACAGGGCCAGGCAAACAGTGGAATGCTATGCAGCACTGAAAAGAAACACGCCCCCCCCCACCTCACATGGAGGGAACTTAAACACATGCTGCTTAGAGAAAGAAGCATGTTCTGACTCCGACTATAGAAGACACACTCTAGAAAAGGCAAACCATGGAGACAATCTAATTATTTAATGATAAAACCCACTGTGGCCTCTGGGGTTTGGGAGATGGAAGGTGTGAACAGGCACAGCACAGAGGGACTTGAGGCAGGAGACAATTCTGCGTGATATGGTGGTGACGGACCTATGTCATCACACATTTGCTCAAATCCAGAACGTAGTCTATGACCTCTGGCCCGTTGGCTGTGACACATGGGCCTCTTTGGGAGGGACACCAACAGCGGGGAGCGGTGCATGGGTGTGTGGGGCAAGAGGTGAAATCTCTGCTTTCCACTCAATTTGGCTGTGAACCTAAAAGTGCCTTAAAATTCGGCCTGTCACCAAACTTTAGGAATGACATCCTTTTCCCCTGCAAGTCTTTAGCATCAAAGGCTCACCAGACCCTCACACCTCACCCCTTGCTCAGGTTCAGGTGGGACCAGCGACCCCCTCCTCAGAGCAGCCTCTCCCAGCAGCAGGGAGCTGGCTGGGCTCAGCTCAGGTGCTGCATGGCAGCAGCCTGGAGCAGAGCTGGGCGATGGCTGACTAATTGCATGAAGGCATCTTCTGGATTTGACCTTTCTTGACCACACCAGGGGAACCAGTTTCAGTGGGGTGCTCCCATCTTACCAAAACATTGAGTTTTCTCATTTCATTTCACAGTGGGTCCCTGCTGGAGCAGGAGTGCCTTGCACACACCTGGTACACACTCACAGTACTTTTATTTAATAAACTAGGAAGTTAAAAGGGAAGTTAGGAAGGAGGAGAAGAAAGGAAAGAGAGAAGAGAAGGAAGGAAGGAGGGAGGGAGGGAGGGAGGGAGGGAGGGAGGGAGAAAGGGAGGGAGGAAAGAAATCCTAAAACCCTGTTTATCTTGTGTTAGGCGAGTACACCCTTGAGCACACATTCTAACTGACCATGGCTCCCCTGAAGGCCAAGCCAGATATTGACAAATAAGCCTGATATTGACCCAAAGCAGATGTTCTGTGGATATCCCAAGTTTACACCCATGAAGTCCTCTGGTAGAAATCCTTTCCTCAGGCTGCAGTGTAGCAGGTGTAGCTGTCCACGCACAGAGTGATTGGCATCCATGGAAGGGCAGAGAGAGGCAGTGCCACACCCAGGGGGACATCTCGGCAGAGCCACCTCCACCATGGCAGGATGTGGTTGAAGTTCGCAGACTCAGGCCCACTGGTGAGCAGCCCCTGGTAGACAGGCAGCGCAGAGGTTCTGAGGAGCCTAGAGTCAGATCACCCCGTCTCTGGTTAGCATGGCTAGTTCACTTTTCCACCTTCACAGCTGGCCACAACCTTTCTGCAGACTTCTGGAGGCCTCTAAGGACAGTTCACAAGGGCAACACACACCAGGCACTGGAGTGCTCAGCAGTGCCCACAAGCATGGCCCTACCGTGAGCCAGAAGGCTGGAAAGTCAGGCTTGGCACAGAAGACAGAGCCAGTATGTTGTGATCTGTGTGGAGCCAGGTAAAAATGAGCTGGTTTTTAGGTGGTTGAGAGAAAAAATTGGAAATGAAATGAAGTTTAAAAAACAAAACAAAACAAAACAAAAAAAAAACGAGGAAAGCTAGATGGCAAAGGAGAAAGGAGTCTTCCCAGCGCCGTGGAAGCTGGTGGTCTACAGGGCAAGATGCCAAGTTCTGTAATAAAGAAGTGATTAATTGAGGCAGCCCAGGAGAGGATTAGAACAGAGAGCTTTTGATATTGTGCAGTTAGGAAGGAAGACTGCAAAGAATTTTAAAGCATATGAAAAAAATAAAAAAGGAGAAAGAAGAGCTGAAAAAAATTAGAGCGGAGAACCGATTTTTTTTAATGGGTTTGCTGCTGAATCCCGTGGAGCAGTCAGGCTGCTGCTAAGAATGTGAAATTTTTCCTTCTCCTTCGGTCACTCTTCTGAGGGAAACACAAGTCCTTGTTTGAAATCTAAACATACCACGACCCAATAATGGAAAATGAGATTCAGAGAATACAGCTTGAGACAGTCGTGCTATTTAAGCGGAAGGACTTTCAAGATCAGAGCAACAAAAGAGGAATTCTACTTCTCGTGGGTTCTCCGCAAAAAATTCGGACTCTGATATGACATGTGTGAGAAACTCAGAGAGACGCGTAGCCTCCTGTCGCTCTCTGTCTAGTTGGGACCACAATGTGAAGCTACTGAATAGGGATCTGAACCGTTTAAGACGACATGGGGGAGAAGTCGTGTGACAGCAGCTTTCCAAACTTTGACGACTGCCTTCACGCGCAGACTAGAATTGCACTGAGTTTGTGCAGCTCTGGCTTCCAGGAGCCTGCAATGAGGGCGTTTGCAGTTTTTCCTCACCCGGGTCTCTTCTGAGTAAGTGTATCACTGGAACATTCTCTATCCAGGAAATGTGGGGAAGTTGTGCATGTCAGAGTAGATGAACACAAATCACATGGTCATTTCAAAGTGGAGAATTGGAGGGAAAGAAGTAAAATAGCTTCCCTCCCCCACCCAGCTACAGCAAGAGCTGGACTCTGTCCCTAACAGAACCTCAGTCTCGACCGGCCCACTTATTACCAGTAATGAGCAAAGTTATACATCCGAGGGCTTCGAGAATAATCTGTTTCTAAGGCTGAGAAAGCCAGTCAATGACCAAGCCCCATGTTCCTTGCCTCTGAGGAAGTCCAGCATCCAGGTTGCCACCGGCAGCCCACGAGCCAGCAGCAGGGTTGATGGGAGGAAGCTAAGGTATGCCATCCCGCGCTGGTTACTTCATGATCAGAGAGAAAGGAATTTTCAGGTGAAAGATTTGCCCAGGGAGGGGGTCTGTGGATCTTTGCCAACTCAAGAACAGTGGGCCATTTCACTCAGGGTCTGTGAATCTTCTGGACAACACAGAGAACTGGTATATTCAATAACGCACGCATACAGGAAAGTCTGTATGCTAAGTTGATTACACTCATCTTTTACAACTGGCTTTTATCATCCACACTACAGTTGTCCCTTGGTATCCCAGGGGCTTGGGGGGGAAGGGAGTCCGTGACCCCCTGCTGATAGCAAACTCTACAGATGTTCAAGCCCCCATGTGAAGTGACGTGATGTTTGCAGAGAAGCCACACACCCTCTGTGTACTCTCAATCATCTCTAGGGTGCTCATAAAACCTAAAATAACGAAAGCAGTTTGTACGCAGTTGTTGCGTGTATTGTTCGGGGAATAATGACAAGAGAAAAGTCTGTATCTGTTCAGCACAGATGAAAGTTTTTTTCAAGTATTTTTGATCCATGGTTGGTCGAGTCTGTCAATAAGAAACCGTGGGTGTGGGAGCTAACCATATTTTTTAAAGTTTAGCGTAGCTGGGTGGCTTAAGAGATCTGAGATCTAACCACAATTTGTCTGCTAGCTAATATTGAGCAGCTCGAATTTCTTTGAATCTCAATTTTCCCTCCATAAAATAAAAGTATTGGATCCACTGATTTCTAAGACTCCTTCTGGATTCTTTTCTCTCTCTCTCTCTCTCTCTCTCTCTCTCTCTCTCTCTCACACACACACACACACACACACACACACACACACCCTGTCCACGCTCTGCAGAGCTCAGTTTTGTTCAGGTTGAACTTGGCTCCTGAAACCTCTGGGCTGCTCCCCCAAAAATCCAATCCTGTGAACTTGATCACCTAGCCATTTCATCCATATAGACAATGCTGTGCTAGTTTTAACAAAACTAAAAGCATGGGAACCTCAGTGGAGTGCTGGGTGTGACTGATAGGTCCTGCTTCCTTCTGGGCCACCACCGCCAGTCACAGAGGCCAGAAAACGTGCTGGCTTCAAGTGAAGGCTCATGGTTCTGACCCACAGCCTCTCCTGCCCATTGAGATGGGGCTTGTCCTCTCCACGGAGGTGAGGCTTGTTCCTCTTGTCAGCAGCCAGGCCCTGAAACTGTCACACAGGTAAAAAAATGATGTGCCCCTGTCTGGGACCCAAGGCTCTGGCCTAGCAGTCCTGACTCCTCGCCTTCCTTGTTCTCCTGACGTCACATGGCAACCTCTATTGCAAAAGGGAAAGATGGAGGCTCAGCAACGTTAGATCCCAGCTCCCACCAGAGCCAGGCTGCACCCCAGGACTTGCCAGGCCTCACCTGGGTAGAGTGGATTGTCTATTTCACACACCAACAACTTGTGTGCCTTTTCTGTGTCCTCTGGAGTAGAAGTCTTAGAGTTTTTCACTAAAAACTCAGTCTAAGAATCTTTGTAAATGTAGAACTTTGCAGAATTTGTTGAAATGTTGTCTTTCAAAGTCATTCAAAGAGTCCTGGTCTTAGAACCAATGCCAGGGGAGTGATTCCTACTTCCTTCTTGGGGAATGATAAAACTGAGGCACACAGGCTCAGCAGCAAGTGACTGACAGACTTTGGTGAGGTCCTTGGAGCTGCAGAGGGGAAAGCCTCTGGAATGCAGATGTGGACAGTATTCCAAGCTGAGGAAGACTCCCAACCATGTCTGTACCTCTGACACACCATGTCTCCCTCACAGGGAGGTGGGGACTCACAGCTAAAGCTGTGAGCTGGTGACTTTTCCAACCTAAGCAATAGTCATTTGCTGCATTGAAATGAAAAATATAAATAGGGTAGCTGACACCTAGATAAACTAGCCACAGTGCACAGAGGTCTCACAATCCTTGCTCAGCCTAGGCCTGGGAAACCACTGACCTCTGAAGTCCTCAGCATGGAGGTTTTGTCGGACATGGACATTCATGGAATGTAGCACGGCAACATTAAAGACAGAGCACACTACGGTCAGAGGTCCAGTGAGCCCCTGAACACTGGGTTTGTGCAACCTGGGCTGGGATAGACTGTGTGCTACTCTCACTGTCTCTCTCCCTGTGACCAAAGCATTCATTCTGTGTGGAAAACAGATGTCCACAAAATATATTTCTTTCTGACGTGGTTCCCACATAGCTCAATTCTCAGCAGGCACAGTCCGGTCTTAGGGTGGCTGATTCTTCATACAGGAGCCACTGGTGTGGATGTGTCACTCGGTCAAGGTCAAGGAGGGTATCTGAGGCCTCCTGTCAGTACCCTAGCATGACGTGAGAGACAAGGTGTCTGTGTTTCTCTATCACAGGGCAGGATTCACAGAGAAAGAACCAAACAGTTTTCCCCTGTTGTCTTAAGTGTCTAAAAAATACGTTAGAATATTCAAAACATGCTGGACGAGGGTCGTTAGTTCATGGCTTACCCAGCAGGCTGTGGTGTCGTTCTGCTAAATACACTGCTGAACGAGAGAGCTGACAGCACTGCAGATCTGGGGGTGTGATGCAGTCAGGCTGCCTGGAGTACCTGCTCTGGGACTCTCAGTGACACAATGTGTGGTCAGGGAAGGCCGGGCTTGCTGCTGTAGCCTCAGTAACCACAAATGGCCCTCTCCTGGGGAGAGGCTGACCCAGAGGCTGCAGGACCTGACCTGGCCACGACACAGGGCACATTGAAGCTACAATCACATTGCATGGGCTGAAACTTGTGCAAACTATTGTCAATGGGGGTGTCCTCCAAGTGGAAGATTCTGGAAATTGCCAAAAGGATCAGAAGGCACCTTCCACCTAGGAATGGGGATGGGTGCCTTCTGGCCAATGCTTCCCAGGGGAACCTTCAGGAAGTTCCTGCAGCCCGAACCAGGGTTAATGGGTGGAGAGGAGCCTGCTGTGCGGGTGTACAGATTCCTGTTTTCCCTCTTAGGAGCCAGGGAATGGTTGGATCCAGTGTGGCCTCGCAGCCCATATGCCAGTCAGCTCCTGTCTGCCTTTTTGTTTACACTGAGAACACAATAGAGGCTCCAGTTCTTCCAATACATCATTGATAAGTGCATTCTACCTCTGAATGTACAGACAGCGCTGGCTGTGAGTGAATGAGCTCTGTGAATACTGCCAGGACCTATGCTTTATCCAGTATTATTCTTCACAATAGATACCACACTTTGGAAGTAATTTTAAAAAGGGAATCAAAATAGTGGTACTTTTAGCCTTTGTTTCTTTTATACCACACTGCATTCTGTCTCTCATTCAGCCGCTCCCATTATTCTGACAAATTAAATAAACCACTCCATTGCAGAAAGGCTCAGGCAGGCAGGGCTTCTGTCCACTGCAGCCCCGGGAAGTCGGAATAAACATTGAGGTGCTTTCTGCTGGGAATTCCAGCTAACTGTAGTCAAGGAGAGGGAAAAAATGGGGAGTGGGGGTGTTCAGAACCTGAATCAGTCGGCCGCACTGCGAGCTGGCCTCTGCCGCAGGCACCGACAACCGCGCTGAGGCCGCAGCTTCTAGAAGTGCTGGGACCTCCTTCCCGCTGCGTGGCTCTGGGAGCCTGAATGGTGAGTCACAGGGAGGCTCTGGGGCAGAGGGACGTCTGCGGGGCAGAAGGTGGGTGCCCGCCAAGAGCAGCAGCAGGCTGTGCTGGAGCCCAGAGCCTTCTCCTTGCAAGCGCCTTAACTTTCTCTCCCTTTAGGAAGACATTCTTAACCTTGTCACCCTGCTTCCCAAAAGAGGAAGGGAGTGATCCTAGGAAGAAGAGAATTTCCTGTCGCCTCGCCTCTCCTCTCCTCTCCTCTCCTCTCCTCTCTCTCTCTCTCTCTCTTTCTCTCTCTCCCTCTGTCTCTCTCTCTCTCTCTCATTCTAATTCTACTTGTAGTATTTGAAGTTGTTGATGTGTGCAATTACAATTTTTTTTTTAATTCAAGCAAGGGCATCAAAAGGGGAGTTAGAACTTTTGACTGGCATTTTCTGTCTTTCTAAAGACCAAAGATGCACCACGGTCACAAATGTGCCTCTCTAATGTGTGGCCTCAATGCATTATTTTATTTGCTTAAGAGAAAAAGCAAAAAGTTCACATTGGGAAAGGGAGCTCTTTTAAATTTAGTAACTGACTATGACAGAAAAATATGAATTTTCCTAAAATAGAATGTACATAGAATGCTATTTTGGTTAAATTTCTGGGCTTATAATTGTTGGTAAATACAAAGCAATAATAATTTTTAAAAAGCAGTGCAGGTTCTTCTGAAAGCCGCCCTGCGTTGATCTGGAGACACGGTTTCGAATGTTGAGACAAAGTAACGGTCCAAGGTCTTCCCCTGGGACCCTGCACGCCACCTCCTCTCCCACCCGCTCTGAACAAAACAGGTGGAGCTGGTGGGCCGGGCGGCCGTGGAGAGCGTGGCCGGGGTCTCAAGGCAGCTGATTTCCTTATGAAAACAGGGGCTGCAGTAAATACCAGTGAGGAAGCTTTGAAGACTCAGTCACCAGCTAAGATGGCCTCATCTAAAATGCAGGCTGCGGAGGCCGGAGGGGGGCTCTGTGTTCCAACAGAGACGTCCCCTGGCTCCGAGTCAGAGGGCACCGCAGGCAAAGGGAAATATTGAGCCAGACTGGTTTGAACAGAACCGTCAGGGTTCATCTTTTATTACCAAAGAAAGACTTGAAAAGGCCCAGGTGAAATTTTCTTCCATTGTCTAGGAAAATTCTCTGTAATTTGCCCCCAGGGAAAGCCAAGTGCCTTGTGGCCAAGGCCCCCGCCCCACCTCCTCTCTGGCCGCCTCTCCTCCTCTCTCGAAGCAAATGTCTCTGGGGTCCCTGGAGACCTGAGCGGTGAGCGGGGCCGCTGAAGGTCAGGGCTGCCCACTGCGGCCTGACTTTTAGCTAAAGAGGCTTCACTTTCTCCTGTGGCCCTGTCAGGTCTAATTTGGTGGCATTATGCTAAGGGGTGGGCCTGCTCCTGACAGGAGGGGGTTAAACGAGATTACAAGCTCTGCGGGCTGCCACCAGCTACTGCTGCCTGGGATGTCAAATTGCACCTTAATGGTCAGCGTTATCTGTACGGTATCAGTGGAAATCTGCTGCTTTCAGCAACTTAATTGGCACTGTGTTTGCAGGAGTTTTTCGGGAGGCAGGAGAGCTGACCAGATTTTAATGCTGAATTATTTAGAGATCAAACTAGCAGAATGTCAGTGGAAATCTGGGGCGCATTTTGTTTTTCTAAAGCACAGAAAGCTTATGAATGGGTGAGATACTGGATTCTGCTGTGATACCCAGAACTTTCTAAAAATATTCACAGGGTCTGATGAAGCATGGGCTTATTTATAGAGAAATAAACAAAGAGCAGCAGTTGCTATCACAACATATGAGCGCATGTGCTTCGGGAGGGCAGCGAGGACACACACAGAGGCTGCAGCCCGCACAAAGCCAGCGTGTGCCCAGATGGACTCCGGTGTGGAGTTGCTTGCCCTGGGATGGATGACAGGTGACCCAGGGGGAAGTACCCAGCCCCACACTGACACAGGGCTGCTTGTTTATGTGTGTGTGTTGGAGGCTCTTGTAGCGGGGCATGCACATGTCTGTGGGTACCACATGCGTGCTTTCAGTACCTGACATGTGTACACATGTGTACATTTGGGGCCACAGTGTGTATATGTACATGGGTATGCGTCAGGGCCTGTGTATGCACATGTACAGGTATGCGTGTGTGCGTGTCTGTATACCCACGTGCATGTGCTGGTACAGACATGTGTGCACACATGTGTAGGCATAAGCATATGGGGTACACATGTGTGAGTGTTTCCATGTGTGCATGTGTGTGGGTATGAATGTGTGTGTGTGTGTATATATATATATATACACCCATGTGTGATGCATGTACACGGTCGTAAGTGTTTATGGGATGCACACATGTAAGGTGCATGTGTGTGGGTGTGAATGTGTGTATATGCCCATGTGTGAGTGTGATATGCATACATGTGTGTGGGTGTGGACATGTGTGCATACATGTATAGGCTTAAGTGTGTACTGGGTACACGTGTAGTGTACATGTGTGCACATGTGTGGGGAGTGTTAGTGCATGCACGTGGTATACGCATGGGTGGTGTGTATGTGGTATGCATGTTGTGTATGCTTGTGTGAGCACATATGTGGGGTATGTGTGTGGATATGCATCTCTGTGTGTGCATGTGTGGGTGTACACGTGGGTGTGTGCACATGGTGGCGTAGGAAGGTGCATGCTTTTGTGTGTTTGCATGCTTGTTGAGGCATGCTCGCACGTAAGTGTGGCTATAACCTGTGACAAGCATGCTGATTTGTCTGTGTCAAAGTCATATGAGCGAAGGTCAGAGCCCATGAGACTGTGGACATCTGTTAGGCCTACCCAGCAAACCCATCCACAAAGGGTGTCAGTCCACGTGTGCAGAATGGGTGGGGCGTGTGTCTGTGCGGATGACCTGTGAACACATCTACATGGAGGGCGGTGCCCAGCTGCCTGTATTTGGTCACCTGTGGGGAGCGAGGTGTCGGGCAGGAGTCTGCAGAGCTGGGGAAACAGGCTGGGAGCCAGCCCTGGTGCCGTGGGTGGCTGAGTTCACACGAAGGAGGCCAGGGTGGTAGGGATGGGGAAGTGTGGGATCGTGGAAGAAACAAGGAAGAAGAAAGAAAGAAAGCAGAAAGTGTTTCACCGGCAGACATGGCATTGTCTATTCCCAGCAAGGGGTCAGTCCGGCAAGTTCAGGATTAGTAAACTTAATATCCTGTCAAAATCCTCACGCTAATGAATCCTGGCTGGCCGGCTGGCACAGCAGCTCTGCACTGAGCCGGCGAGATAGTGCAGCTAATTTATGAGCACGGGATTGTGCTGCGCCCGCACAGTGGCCAGGGCCCCGCCGTGGAGGGCGGTCCCCACTGGCTCTTGCTGGGCCCCCAGTGGGTAGCTTCCAAATGCACGGCACAGGTCCCCCTAGGCCCTGGTTCCCTAAAAGAAGTGGGAAAACACCGTGCAGAAGAGCCTGTCCCTAAGCTGATCTGTTGGGCCTCCCTCCTGTCGTGCTTGGCGTCTAAAAGCCAGCGGGGGAAGGTGGTCAGGGAAGAGCAGGGTGAGGTCAGAGACGTGCGGTGCGGGGTGAGGATGCAAACACTGGGAAAGGAAATCAGAGGCGTGGCAGCTGCCCACTGGGGCCAGCCTGGCGGCCCGTAGGCTGCAAGGGCAAGGCAAAATGCAATGTTCCCCGCCAAGGAACACACAAACGAGAACGTTCCTGTGCAATTTGTTCGAGGCTCTGCACCTCTGTAAGCAGCTGTCAGAGCTGGGCATTATGGTGCATTGAATCTGAATGGGCTCTCAACATCAAACCCTCGCTTTTGTGATACCATCTCCCGCTCGGAGCCGTAATGCTTATTAATTCCGCACCCATGCTCCCGGCTGCGGCAAATGTATTCCATCAGCCCAGCATTTAATTTAATTAGTACAGCTGGGCTCTCATTCTCCTCTCTGTGTCAGAGGTATTGTCAGCACGTTCTGCCGTAACGCAATTACTGATTGCTTTTAGATAGGCAGAAATATGATTAGGGTATTGGGTGACTGTATCATAAGCCTTATTAGATTCATTTGAAATCTAGAGATAAATAGGAAACTTTTATTTGCAGTGTAATGAGATTATGCTTATTAGGGCAAGGCCTCACAACCTTTGCAAAGAACACGGTGCATCAGTCGGATTATACCCTGGAACCACACTTCCAGCTCGCAGCTCCGAGCCGCCGCGCACCCTGGACACTTAACTGTTGTGGCGCTGCGCCCGTTTTAGGATTACGGCCACCTTGGTGTCTTCCTCAGATAAAGGGCACGGGCGTCCCTTTTCCTTCTCCAAATCCGATGGAATACACACATCTTGAAATGGGGTTTTATTTTGTGAGAAATATTTTTGAAAAATCAGTGTGCAGACTAAAGAAATTATTCTTTTAAACGTATGTATCTGCTTTTTAAAGATGTTTATATTATTTATTGGGTGTCACTTACAGAGATGAATGTGTGGGGAGTGTCTCAAAGTCCCCGGAGCAGGATCGGGAAGTGCTCGTGGCTGCCTTGCTCTGGTGACAGCAAATCCTGGGCTTACTTGAGACTCTGAGGTCTCTTACATCCCAGGGTGGCTTCTCCCTATGCCGGCACCTCCTCCTTCCCCGGGCCAGCGGCTTGGCGTGTGGGGTCTGCGTGATTTGAGGAAGTCCAAAACAGAAGTTAGGATGGGATGTTAACTGAGCTGACTTTGGTCAAGTGTCGTTTTTGGTTATGAAATACAGTATATAAAAAATACAAGGAAAGTAATGAGTTTTCCTGGATGTAAAAACTGGGGATGAGATAGCAGTGTTGCTTTCGAAAAAACCCAACCTGTGAAATCTAAACGCCGTTTCTTTAACGTTGGATGACCTGCAACATCATCCACCCCACGTTCACCAGACCGATGCCAACATGACTTGGTTCTGGTAATTCTTAAGAGAAGAGTTTCCTTTATTACGTAATTCAGGGTCACCTGTGAAAAATGGCCGTGTTTTGCCGTTAACTTACACAAAACAAGGAGCATTTATTTCTTAGTTAAGTCATGGTCAAAATTTGTTAACAGGCAAATCTGTGCTGGCTCAGCACAGCCCAACTAAGGAGGAGACAAGTCTGCATGTCACTGCCTAATGGGGACGGGGTTTCCCTTTGGAGTGGTGGGAACATTTTGGAAATAGGTGGTGATGACGTTTGCACATTGCAAATGTGCGTAAGACACTGAATCGTGCACTTGGCGATGGCTCTAGTGGCAAATTTTATGTTATATAGATTTTACCACAGTGAAGGGAAAGAGGAGGGAGGGGTGGGGTCTGGGACACCCACCAGCACCCACAGCCTCCACCTGTGTGTGTCCTGCAAGGCCAGCACCTCCTCTGAGTTTCAAGATTCGTGCTCCCCTGAAAGTCTGACTGGATCATTTCCACCTAATGCAGCACAGCAAACCCCAGGGAAGACAACTGCTCTTTCCCCAGAGGGTCCATGGCAAGGGTCCTGCTGGCCTTGACAGGCTCATTTGTGTTAGACATTAAAATTGGTTGATCCAAGGTTAATAGTCAGAGAAGAACTGAGCAAATGAGGAGAGTGAGCAAAACCAAGAATCTCCCTAAGTGTCACCCAAGTGACATTTTCGTTTTTCAGTGGCACCATCCTGCTGTTCTTCTTTGAGCGGCCGGATGGGCCCTTTGATGGCCGAAGGGGAAGCAGGACCCAAAGCACACAGTAGACATGGCACAGTGTCAAGGTTAAGGTATCAGTAGGCAGTGTGAGCCTCCGATCCACCTCTTACCCACCTGCCCACAGTGTCCTCCTCGTTCCTTCCATGAAGGACACTGATCCACTCCTGTCTGGTGACCTGCTTGTGGTCCTCCAACACCTTCCTTGCAATGGCCATTTTGTATTTTAACAAAACACTACAAGCCACTGAAATATTAGTGAAAAGACAATTGCTTTCCTATGAGAACTAAATTGAGTACTTTTGAAAGACTAAAGGCAAGTTGCTTTTTAAAATACAGAATAACCTACACAGGAAGCCAGTGTAGATTAACCAAAAGTCAATGGTCAGATGACTTCACAAGTGGTTTTAATGAGTTGTCTCATTGTATGGAAACTTAGGAAATGCATCATGGATAGGTGTTGCTTGTGCAGGAGGGAGGACTGTAAGTCAGTTAGCTGCCCTTACTCAGAAAAGAGGTTGGCCCTATATAAAAATATGCACACATTTTTCTATTAAGATGCTCCATGTATAGATTTGTGTTGTTTGTGGACCTCTACACTAACACATAGTTTTGTCACCGACCAACTCTATTGTGGTTCTAGAGGACTTCCATTTGGGGAGAGTCAGAGGGCAGAGAGAAGAGCCCAGCTCATTGCCACTCTCTTGACCTCATTCTGACTCTAAGAAACTTGCTGGGGCTCTGCCAACATTAATGGAGAAACAACCCACAGAAGTGTGCGTGGAAAGGGCTCCGTCCTGCGGCGACGGTCCTGAGAGTGGGGATTGAGGAACAGGTAGAACAGGAGAGAAGAGTCAATGCTTTCTACAGAAGGCTCGGTCTTCCTTTGTTTGTCCACAAACCCTCCATTAACCATCACACCGATGCGTGGGGCTTTCTCTTTCCTCCCACCCAGTCTCCAAAAGGAAAATTCCCCAGGTGCTGCAAGGTGCCTGAGCAGCAGATCTGCATTCACAGAGGAGCCGGGAAGGCGCTGGCTGCATCTGCCCTGAGCCTGTGGCCAGCTCAGTCCTTGGGCTTGGTTTCATTGCTGTAGGGACAGGACGGTCCTATGCAAGCATGGCAGGCTCGCAATGAGAGAAGGGATGACTGGGGCTTAGTACTTGACTGGAGGTTCCTGAGCCAGGTGACATACTCTCTCTGGTTGTGGTCTAGTGATAGGTAAAATGCAGACATCTGAGCAGAGCTGAGCAATCTTGGTGACTCAGCTGGTGTGTTGGGTGTAGGAAGCTTGTGTGTGCAAGTGTCCCTGTGCTGTATCTCCCACAAGGCTGGCTCTCTTTCACCTGGGCTGGTGCTGTCACCTGGACATGCCACAGTGACAGAATGGCTAACTGGAAGAAAGCACATCTTCAAAGGAGCTCTTTTTTCTTCATAGCCATTCCAAAAGATCACATCATTGAACCATTTTCCTGCAATCCATTCCAGCCAAGCTGAGCCATTTCTTCCTGCTCTTGTTCTGGCCAAAGAGGAAAGATTTGAAAACAAGTAAAAAGAAAGAGGTAGGTGGCAGGAGAGAGGGTCACCCTAACAACACCTGTAGTCTGTGCAGCTTGAACAGCAGACTCCTCCCTCATTGCTGGAAGCTGGAAGTCCAATATCGAGGTGTCTGTTCCTCCTGGGCTGGGAGGAAGGTTCTGTCTAGGCCTCTCCCCAGTTTTGTCCCTTCATTTAAACCATCAGCCAGAATTTTCCCAGCTACTTTGCTTCATCAAAACTTAACCTGGGAGATTCCAAGATGGCGGCTAGAGGTAGGAAGCAGAAAGCGAGCCTCCTATAGTGAAATCTTGGAGAGACGCTGGAGACACACTTTGCAGGCATAATCACCGAGAAAAGGCATAACTTTGACTCCTCCACATCTCCAGCCGGCGCAGAGAATCTCCACTTCACGTTAAACGGAGAACCGAGGAGGCCCCCGGGGCCGCCAGTGGCCGGCGCCCATACGGCTTGGGAAGACGCGGACCAGGTGAGCTTCGCGGTACCGCGGTTCCCCCACAGACAAGCCTGGGCCAGAGCAGCATAGCCCCCTGGACAGACTGACGTCCACCCGGGAAAAAAAGAGAAACTGAGTACTAAGCAATAAGAACAGTTAAGACACGCTGGAAAGAGGGTGGGGCGCCCTGAGCGCTGAAGATTGGGAGAAGGGAATCCTTCCCGGGACTGTAAAGAAACGAGCCGGGCGGGCCGGAGAGGCTCTGGCGGGAGCGGGGCGCACCAGCAACCAGGAGCAGGGACGCTTGTGAGAGGAGGGAAGACCCACTTCCCACGTGAACTGTAAATAAACACGCAGGCCTGACAACGCGGGGCAGTGTCGCCTTTCCCAGTGCTTGGAAAGGGGAAAGCCTGTGGCAGAGGCCCCCCTCCCCCGCACAGGAGAACTCTGAGCAAACAAAGCCTGTGGGACCAGGTGAGTGCTAAGCTCACCCCAGAGATCTGCATAAATAACGCCTCCAGCTACAGGCTGAGAGCAGCAGGCAGGCAAGCCACAGTTGCAGATACCACTCTCAGAACTGCCTCCAGATGCTTTTTTTTCTTTTTCTCCCTACCTTTGATGAGAGAACAACCGAATTACACCTGCAAGCCGAAAAACTTACTGAAACTATTGCATTTGAACTGGGGACACTTGGTGGGGGTTTTTTTTTATTTTTTCTTCTGTGTGTGTGTGAGTGTAGTTTTGTTCTACTTTAAGCATCCCCTTTGATGAGACAACTACAGAACAACATCTGAGGCACCAACTCCAGGACTGGAGATTAAGACGGACATCCAAATTATTAAGACTGAAATTGCATTGCATATAAACTTGGAAGTTTTTTGGTTTTTTTTTTTTTTTTAATTTCCTATTTTCCATTTTATTTTAATTCATTTTTATAAATAGATATTACTTTCATATACTTATTTTTTATTTTTTTTATCTTTGATTTTCAATCCTCTCTCTGTCACTCTATTGTCTGTTCAGCTTACTGTCGATTAGTACACTAACACTCCCTGTTTATACCTTTGAAACTCTCTTGTCTGATACCTTGTTCTGCTTTCTCCCTCTTGTCTGTATATTTGTTTTCCCCTTTTCTTTAACTTCTTGCTTTCCATCTCAGCTCACTCTTCCGTTCTCAATATTACCATTGTTATTATTACAAGCTAGAAAATACTTAATTACACACAGTACAGGGACAGTAACAACAGGAAGGACAATGACAGGAAGACAGAAAAAACAAGGAAACCAGTTTCCCCACAGCAAAAAATTAGTACAGGAACCAGAGGGGAATGAAGAGAACAGAAACTCAGAGCCAGACTCCAACAAAATGAAGATAAACTATGCCAAAGGACCCAATGAAGCCTACAAGAATAATTTAAAAGAAGACATACTACAAGTACTCAATGAGAATTTTATAGAGATGATACTGGATAGGGTCAACCAAAATGTACAGGAGACACTCAAGAAATTCCAAGACAATAAAAATAGAGAATTTGAAAAAGCAAAAGAAGAAATAAAGGAAACCATAGAAGCACTGTATAAACACCAAAGTGAAAGAGAGAACACAATGAATAAATGGATAAATGAACTCAGGACAAAAATAGACAACAATAAAGAAGAAAACAGCCAGGATATGGAAAACCTCAGAAAAAAGAACGAAACAGAACTGCAAAACAAAACGGAAAGCCAATCCAGCAGAATAGAACAAACAGAAGACAGAATCTCAGAACTTGAAGATGAAATGGTAATTAAAGGAAAAACCGAAGAACTATTAATTAAACAACTCAAGACCTGTGAAAAGAAAATGCAAGAACTCACCGACTCCATCAAAAGACCAAACTTGAGAATCATGGGCATCGAAGAAGGAGAAGAGGTGCAAGCGAAGGGAATGCGTAATATATTCAACAAAATAATAATGGAAAATTTCCCAAATCTAGAGAAAGATATTCCCATACAAATGCAAGAGGCCTCCAGGACACCAAACAGACCAGATCAAAATAGAACTACTCCACGACATATCATCATTAAAACAACAAGTTCAGAAACTAAGGAAAGAATATTGAAGGCTGCAAGAGAGAAAAAACAAGTAACATACAAAGGTAAACCCATCAAAATCACAGCAGACTTCTCAACAGAAACATTAAAAGCAAGAAGAGCGTGGGGTGAGATCTTCCGGGCACTGAATGAAAATAACTTCAACCCCAGGATACTCTACCCAGCAAAGCTATCATTCAAAATAGATGGAGCAATAAAAGTCTTCCATGATAAGCAGAAACTAAAACAATATGTGACCACAAAGCCACCATTACAAAAGATTCTGAAAGGGATCCTGCACACAGAAAGTGACACCCAACTTAACCATGAAAAGGCAGGCAGCACCAAACCACAGGATAAGAAAAAGCAAGACAGTAGAGAGTAACATCAAGTTAGGTACACACAATCAAACCTTCAAACAACTAAGATAACTAAATGGCAGGAATCACCACATACCTATCAGTACTAACACTTAATGTCAATGGACTTAATTCACCCATCAAAAGACACCGTTTGACAAAATGGATTAAAAAAGAAGATCCAACAATTTGTTGCTTACAGGAGACTCATCTCACCGACAGAAATAAGCATATGCTTAGGATGAAAGGCTGGAAGAAGATTTACCAAGCTAATGGCCCCCGAAAACAAGCAGGAGTAGCAATACTTATCTCTGACAAAGTAGACTTCAAACCTACATTGATCAAACGAGACAAAGAAGGACATTCCATACTAATAAAAGGGGAAATAGACCAAAAGGAAATAATAATCATCAATCTGTACGCACCCAATGTCAACGCACCCAATTTCATCAAACATACCCTAAAAGACCTAAAAGCATATATAAACACCAACACAGTGGTTGTGGGAGACTTTAACACTCCATTATCATCAATAGATAGGTCATCCAAACAAAAACTCAATAAAGAAATCCAAGATCTAAAATATGCAATAGATCAAGTGGACCTAGTAGATGTCTATAGAACATTTCATCCAACCTCTACACAATATACATTCTTCTCAGCAGCCCATGGAACCTTCTCCAAAATAGATCATATCCTAGGGCACAAAGCAAGCCTCAGCAAATATAAGAAAATAGAAATAATACCGTGCATACTATCTGACCACAATGCAGTAAAAGTAGAACTCAACAACAAAACTAAAGACAAAAAACATGCAAACAGCTGGAAACTAAATAACTCATTACTTAATGAAGAATGGATCATCGATGCAATAAAAGAGGAAATTAAAAAGTTCCTAGAAGTCAATGAAAATGAAAACACAACCTACCGGAACCTATGGGACACAGCTAAGGCAGTCTTGAGAGGAAAGTTTATAGCCATGAGTGCATATATTAAAAAGATTGAAAGATCCCAAATCAATGACCTAATGATACATCTCAAACTCCTAGAAAAACAAGAACAAGCAAATCCCAAAACAAATAGAAGGAGAGAAATAATAAAAATAAGAGCTGAAATCAACGAAATAGAAACCAAAAAAACCATACAAAGAATTAATGAAACAAAAAGTTGGTTCTTTGAAAAAATAAACAAGATCGATAGACCCCTGGCAAACCTGACTAAAATGAGGAGAGAAAAAACCCAAATTAGTAGAATCAGGAATGCAAAAGGGGAGATAACAACAAACACCATGGAAATCCAGGAAATCATCAGAGACTACTTTGAGAACCTATATTCAAATAAATTTGAAAATCTAAAAGAAATGGACAGATTTCTAGATACATATGATCATCCAAAACTGAACCAAGAGGAAATTAATCACCTGAATAGACCTATAACACAAAATGAAATTGAAGCAGCAATCAAGAGTCTCCCCAAAAAGAAAAGTCCAGGACCTGATGGATTCTCTGCTGAATTCTATCAGACCTTTAAAGAAGAACTGATACCAACCCTCCTTAAACTGTTCCATGAAATAGAAAGGGAAGGAAAACTGCCAAACACATTTTATGAAGCCACTATTACACTTATCCCAAAACCAGGCAAAGACACCTCCAAAAAGGAGAACTATAGGCCAATCTCCTTAATGAACATTGATGCAAAAATCCTCAACAAAATAATGGCAAACCGAATTCAGCAACACATCAAAAAGATTATCCACCACGACCAGGTAGGCTTCATCCCAGGGATGCAGGGGTGGTTCAACATACGAAAATCAATAAACGTAATAAACCACATTAACAGAAGCAAAGACAAAAACCACTTGATCATCTCAATAGACGCAGAAAAAGCCTTTGATAAGATCCAACATCATTTCATGATAAAAGCTCTAAGAAAACTAGGAATAGAAGGAAAGTTCCTCAACATTATAAAAGCTATATATGACAAACCTACAGCCAGCATTATACTTAACGGAGAAAAATTAAAACCGTTCCCTCTAAAATCAGGAACCAGACAAGGATGCCCACTATCTCCACTCCTATTCAACATAGTACTGGAATTCCTAGCCAGAGCAATTAGGCAAGAAGAAGGAATAAAAGGAATACAAATAGGTAAAGAAACTGTCAAAATATCCCTATTTGCAGACGACATGATCCTATACCTTAAAGACCCAAAAAACTCTACTCAGAAGCTTCTAAACATCATCAATAGCTATAGCAAAGTAGCAGGATATAAACTCAACATAGAAAAATCATTAGCATTTCTATACACTAACAATGAGCAAACGGAAAAAGAATGTATGAAAACAATTCCATTTACAATAGCCTCAAAAAAAATCAAATACCTAGGTGTAAACCTAACAAAAGATGTGAAAGACCTCTACAAGGAAAACTATACACTTCTGAAGAAAGAGATTGAGGAAGACTATAGAAAGTGGAGAGATCTCCCATGCTCATGGATTGGTAGAATCAACATAGTAAAAATGTCGATACTCCCCAAAGTAATCTACATGTTTAATGCAATTCCCATCAAAATTCCAATGACATTCATTAAAGAGATCGAAAAATCTACTGTGAAATTTATATGGAAACACAAGAGGCCACGAATAGCCAAGGCAATACTCAGTCAAAAGAACAATGCAGGAGGTATCACAATACCTGACTTCAAACTATATTACAAAGCAATAACAATAAAAACAGCATGGTACTGGCACAAAAACAGACATGAAGACCAGTGGAACAGAATAGAGGATCCAGATATGAAGCCACACAACTATGAGCAACTTATCTTTGACAAAGGAGCTAAAAATATACGATGGAGAAATAGCAGCCTCTTCAACAAAAACTGTTGGGAAAACTGGTTAGCAGTCTGCAAAAAACTGAAACTAGATCCATGTATATCACCCTATACCAAGATTAACTCAAAATGGATCAAGGATCTTAATATCAGACCCCAAACTCTTAAGTTGATACAAGAAAGAGTAGGAAATACTCTGGAGTTAGTAGGTATAGGTAAAAACTTTCTCAATGAAACCCCAGCAGCACAGCAACTAAGAGATAGCATAGATAAATGGGACCTCATAAAACTAAAAAGCTTCTGTTCATCAAAAGAAATGGTCTCTAAACTGAAGAGAACACCCACAGAGTGGGAGAAAATATTTGCCAATTATACATCAGACAAAGGACTGATAACCAGAATATACAGGGAACTTAAAAAACTAAATTCTCCCAAAACTAATGAACCAATAAAGAAATGGGCATGTGAACTAAACAGAACTTTCTCAAAAGAAGAAATTCAAATGGCCAGAAAACACATGAAAAAATGCTCACCATCTCTAGCAATAAAGGAAATGCAAATTAAAACCACACTAAGATTCCACCTCACCCCTGTTAGAATAGCCATCATCAGCAACACCACCAACAACAGGTGTTGGCGAGGATGCGGGGAAAAAGGAACCCTTTTACACTGTTGGTGGGAATGTAGACTAGTACAACCACTCTGGAAAAAAATTTGGAGGCTACTTAAAAAGCTGGACATCGATCTACCATTTGATCCAGCAATACCACTCTTGGGGATATACCCAAAAGACTGTTACTCCAGAGGCACCTGCACATCCATGTTTATTGCGGCACTATTCACAATAGCCAAGTTATGGAAACAGCCAAGATGTCCCAGCACTGACGAATGGATTAAGAAAATGTGGTATCTATACACAATGGAATTTTATGCAGCCATGAAGAAGAACGAAATGTTATCATTCGCTGGTAAATGGATGGAATTGGAGAACATCATTCTGAGTGAGGTTAGCCTGGCTCAAAAGACCAAAAATCGTATGTTCTCCCTCATATGTGGACATTAGATCAAGGGCAAACACAACAAGGGGATTGGACTATGAGCACATGATAAAAGCGAGAGCACACAAGGGAGGGGTGAGGATAGGTAAGACACCTAAAAAACTAGCTAGCATTTGTTGCCCTTAACGCAGAGAAACTAAAGCAGATACCTTAAAGCAACTGAGGCCAATAGGAAAAGGGGACCAGGAACTAGAGAAAAGGTTAGATCAAAAAGAATTAACCTAGAAGGTAACACCCACACACAGGAAATCAATGTGAGTCAATGCCCTGTATAGCTATCCTTATCTCAACCAGCAAAACCCCTTGTTCCTTCCTATTATTGCTTATACTCTCTCTACAACAAAATTAGAGATAAGGGCAAAATAGTTTCTGCTGGGTATTGAGGGGGGGAGCGGGAGGGGGCGGAGTGGGTGGTAAGGGAGGGGGTGGGGGCAGGGGGGAGAAATGAACCAAGCCTTGTATGCACATATGAATAATAAAAGAAAAATGAAAAAAAAAAAAAAAAAAAAAAAAAGAAAATACTCATTAAAAAAAAAAAACTTAACCTGGACCAGGCACAGTGGCTCATGCCTGTAATCCCAGCTACATGGGAAGCTGAAATCAAGAGGATCATGGCTACAGGCTAGCCTGAACAAAACAAAGTTCATGAGACCTCAGCTCAGTGGAAAAAAAATCTGGGTGTGGTGAGATGACAAGTGTAAAATAGAAAGATCCTGGTCCAGGCTAGCCTGGGCAAAAAGAGAGACCCCATCTCCAAAAAAGTCAGAACAAAAAGGGCTAGAGATGTTGCTCAAGCAGTAGAATACCTGCCTAGCAAGTATGAAGCCCTGAGTTCAAACCCCAGTACTGCCAAAAGGAAGGAGGGAAGGCGAGGAAGGGAAGGAGGAAAGAAGGAAGGAAGGAAAGAATATTCTACATAAGCAACTTAAACTTACATCTCAAGGAACCAGAGAAACAAGAGCAAACCAAGTCCAAAGTTGGAAGAAGGAGTGGGTCTAAAGCTTAGATGGAAAGAAAGGAAATAGAGCCTAGAAAACAATCAACAAAAAGAGATTTCTGCTATAACCATCTCACAGCGTATATCAAAACACCACATTGCACACCTTAAATATATCTATTTTATTTGTAAAGGTGCTTTGAGATATCACTTCATGCCAGTAAGAATGGTTCTTGTCAGAGAAAAGGTTACAAGTGCTGAGGAGATGCAGAGAGAAGGGAGGAGCCCTGTACACCGTTGGTGGGAATGGAAACTAGTACAGCCATCATGGAAACAGTGTGGATGGTCCACAAAAAAACTAAAAACAGAACTATTGAGTCATTCTGCAATCCCATTTCTGGCCATACATCCAAAGGAATTGAAATTGGGGTCTTGAGGGGACACCTACACTCTCATATTTATTGCAGCACAGTTCACAAGAACCAAGAAATGGAAACATGAACGGTGTCAACAGAAACAAATGGGCAAAGAAAATGTGGCCTGTGTGCACAGTGGAATACTATACACCCTTCAAAAGGAGTGCGGCATGACCAGGAGGACACCCTGCTCAATGAAATAAGCCAGACATGGAGGGCAAATTCCAGGGGGCACAACTTGTGGTACCCCTGAAAGAGTGCAGATGTAGCATGGTGGTTGCCAGGCCCTGGGGGAGGGGAAGTGGAGGGAAATTAAGAAAAGAGAGCAAAGCTTCAGTTACACAAGAGAGAGAAACTCCAGAGCTTGCTCTACATCTAACGACCCTGAACTGAGTATTTTGGACGTGCTATGAGGGTGGATCTCCTGTGATGTGCTTCTTATCAATTGTAAGTAAGAGATGGGGAAAATGTGACAATTGTAAGTAAGAGATGGGGAAAATGTCATACAAATGGTTGCCCAGGGCCATATTTATCTCCAGACTCATTCAGTTGCATACATTGATTACAAACAGGTTTTTAGATGTCAAAAAAAAAAATGTTTTGGTGGTGCTGGGGCTTGAACTCAGGGCCTCACACTTACTCCACCAGTCCTTTTTTGTGTTGGGTATTTCAGAGATAGGGTCTCAAGAACAATTCCCAGGCTGGCCTCAAACCTCAATCCTCCTGAGCTTTGCCTCCTGAGTAGCTAGGATTACAGGCATGAGCAGGAAATTAAGTTTAAAAAAAGGTCGAAGAAAACACTTAGACTCACTTGAGTCCATCCCCACGGGGTGAAAATTCCCCACAGAGGCGAGTGCAGATGGCCCGGTTCCCATTGCGTGGTTTGTGGTACCATGGCCAAGTGTGAATCCATGTCACAGACCTGGCCTCCGTCTATGGAGTTTCCATGGCAAGCTCTTCGGTCTCTGTTCTGTTCTCCTGGGAGGGTGGCTCGGCGTGACTTGTTAAACTTCAGATTCTCACCCACACTGTCCCGGACCCGCTAAATTACCATCCAGAGAAAGGGAGGGAAATACGTACTTTCCAAAAGTGCCTCTGCCAATCACGACAGCACGGCAAGGTTAGGAAAAACCCCATTCTCTCCTTTAGCTCTCACCACAGCGCTTTGAAGCAGCCACTGTTACTAATGAAGAACCCCGACTTCCCGAGGAACTGCCCAGCCACACAGGACGCCAGCTACGGAGGGCGCTGCAGACACGGAAACGCCCTGTCTGAGCATGAAGACAGCCACTCAGACACTGGGCCCTTCCCTTCAGAACTGTGATCCACTGCAGGCACGTGACGACCTCTTGGGAATGGTGGGGTCCACTGTCCTGTAATGTCCACTGCAGGCAGGGCGACATCCCTTTGGACATGACGATGTCCCTGGCATGCCCAGGGTTGCCCCCTTTTGTGAAGAATGGGGATTGAACAAGTCTCTTCCTTGCTAAGCAAGTACACTTGAGCTATACCTGCAGTTCTTCTGTTTCTGTTTTGTTTTTGAGATGGGGGTCTTGCTAACTTTGCCCCAGGGGGCCTTAAGCTTGACACCCTCCTTCTTCTGGCTCCCAAATGCTGGAATCACAGGCGTGTGCCACCACACCGGCTGTGATCCCCACCGTAGACACTGGGAAGTCCATTTTAGACAGTGGTAGAGAAACTTGGGGTGAAGCTTCAGGTTTTCTGGTTATACTCATACCTTAGCCCTAGTGAAGAATAGCACCCTTAAGCTATTTTCTAGACAAAATCCCTGAAGGTATGTCAGACCACCAGGATGTACCAGTTGTCATTTGGGATGGGGCAAGGGGAGTGCTGGATTATGGGAAATTCGCCATCACTGTTACCTGCAGGATCCATAGGCTGCTTTAAGCTCTAAGGCAGACAGCATTACTGTGGCTTTCAGAACAGTCAGCACAGTAAAAATATGTAAAAGGAAATCACATCATTACGTACTAAGTACATGCTTGCCACTAAATAAAAACAATTTTTATCTCTGGCCTTGTTTTACAAGCAAACATGTGGAAAAGGGAAATAATGACGGTTGGTTTTTCTAGGACTAGCGGATTAATGAAAGTGTAATAATTGCTATATGTTTGTTTGGTGTTGATTCAAAGGTAAGTCGCAACAGAAGTAATTAGAGTAATTATTAAAGTCTGCGCTTAATCGGGAAGCCCTGGGGAATATTACACGTTCATTCATCAGAGCCTGATACGCTTCCCATGAAAAACATGCTGCCTCCAGAATCGCCCACCACTCTGCTCTTTGGTGACCTCCAGTTTGGGACAATATCTTTGCCTCAGTCGGGTCATGCCTTGCTGATATGCTCTCTGTGCAACTCTTTGAGGGTGCCTTCCTGGGAAGCCAAAAGCAATCAGAGAAAGCTTAATGAATCTAGAATCAACTTCTTTGGCATTCCTGATAGCTGCAGGTCTTCTAGAATTTTGTCTCAAGGTTAGAAATGATGGAGGCAGAGCCTTCTCCATGAAAGGCTAGGCTCTTGACTCTTTCTCCTTCCAGATCTGTCAGCGCCAAAAGTCCTTCAGGACAGAATCAGCTTAGCCCACTGCAATGGGATCTCATAATTACTCTTCAGAACCCAGGCTCCCTTCTGGGCTTGTCTTGAAAACAACCAGTAGAGTGAAGTGGACTTTGATTCGTTCTGAGTTTGCTGAGTGTTAATCATTTTACACGCCCCTGCAGGCTCCAATGAGGATGGTGATGACTTTCTCATCTTGAGTGGCAAAGGATGGTGGACTCTGCTCTCCGTGGCCTGCAGTGATGAAGTGTGTGCCGCGAGGATCCATCCCCTCCCACGTCCCCATCCTGCAGATGGCTCTGTGATAGAGATCTGTGGCATTTACATCTTTACTTACATAGGAAAGAAACTGACGCAATACCAAGTCAAATAGGATCCTTGGGGGACTTAAGTACTTCGCTCGTGTATTAAAACGCCCGTCTCCATTTGTGTGCGAAGACTAGATAAAGGATTTGTAAGCTAGGAGAAAAATCTGAGTGCTAGTACAGAATAGTTTGTGCCACACGAGAGCCGGTGTGATTTTCCCCATGCAGTCTGGAATCCCAGTTCTGCCGTTTCCTGGCCCTGTGACCGCGGGCAAGTCACATAACCTCCCCAGGTCTCTTTTTCCCACCTGTAACAGGGCACCTGGGTCCCAGAATTGCTGAGAGGAACCCAAGGGCTAATGCATGGGGTTAGGTTAATTTTCTGCACAGAAAGGCCTTTGTAAATATGGACCTTGACCTCTACTGAAGCTTCTTGTGTGTGATCAGGTGGTCAAGCCACTGAATGCCCTCTTTTTCTCTTAAAAGAAGGAGAACCTCCAGCGATTGAGTTAAGAAAAGGGTTTAAAGGGAGCCCCATCATTTCTTTCCCTCTCTGGTTCCCACAATCTCTTCTGTGCCCACAGAGCAACCCAGCCCCAGCTTCTTGACCTATGACCTCGCTAGGATTGAACGTCTTGCCATCCAGGCCCAAGCTCCTACTTACTGGCTGACCACACCTACAGAGAAGCTTCAGTGTGCCCTGGCTTCCCATGCTGGAGCCCCTCTGACCTGATGGTCCCCAAAGAAGTCACAGGAGTGAGAAAAGAATGCACAGACAAAAATCAGTGGTCACAGAAGGTCTGACACGTAGATGACCACTGGCACTTACGGTCAAAGTCATTGTAAGTAAAGCAAGTTCCAAGACTTGCGTTTCCCGCCACTCTCCAGACACATGTTCCAGAACAGCAGCTTATACACACGTTCTAGATATTCTCAATGTGAACCTTTCAAACAAGAGGGAAGCGCTGGTTGTATAACCGAATGAGCAATGAGCCTGCCTCATAGGTGAGCGGGCTTGGCAATTCAGGTCTCAGTACAGTGGGTATTTTCTTTACTTCACACCCAAACCGTGTGAAAATTAAATGCACATTTTTACTCAGTGCCTGGAACTTACGGGATCTACAGAAGTATTTGGGATCAGTAACAGTCGTAGGTTCTGACAGGTACTAAAACAAAATTAGTTGCCCTATGTCGATGCACCCCAGGACTAAACAGTGGTCGTATATGAGCTGATGGTCCCTGGAGAACCTGTTCCCATGTCAGACTGCAGATACAAGTATAAGACAGGGAGCAGCTGAGACACGAGCCCACTGCAAGCAGCAAGCCGGCTCCTGAAGCACCTGTTACCTTGTCGCCTCCAAAGCCACTTTTAAGCCCCCGAACACCAGTAACTGCAAAGAAGAAGGTCACCCCAAAAGATTCTGGGAAGCATAGCTCCTCAAAGTCACCTGCATCATGCTCACCGCATGTACCAGGAGAAACGCGGAGAGGGAGGGGATGCACCCAGATGGTGTCAACCACGCTCTGCCCTGTGTGGAATTCCACAAAACAGGAGCATCTAAGAACCACGAGTAGGCTGCTCCAGCCTGCAGTGTATGACAGGGTGAGGGAGACAGGATGTGGGGCAAGGGGGATCCAGGATCAGTTGTGAGTCAGTGTGGCAGAAGCGCCTGAAGGACTAGCTATGAGGTTTGACTTTGTGTGAGCAGAGTGGCAGGACACTGCTGGGTGCCCACGGCCTGCCCTTCCTGCATCGTCTTTCTCTGTAGCAGCCGAGCAGAGCAGTCAAGCTTTCTCGAGTGCTAATGACGCACAGGAATTCGAGAAGAGGGAGAAGCAGGGAGGTGGTGGCTGTTATGAGCAGAAAAACTGAGTAGGAAATCAGAGTAGACACCACGTAAAACAAAAGCAATAAATAAGGCAGAGGCACATGCCTACCTCGAGGCTGAGAACCACACCCCATTAACCTGTTCCTCATTCTTCCAGTCAGGCCACCTGAGTCCCCTGAATCTGCAACAACAATTGTGGTAGTTTGAATGAGATGGTAACCATCCCACAGGTATGGGATGCGGTGGAGGAGCCAGGGTTCCAGTGCATACAGGCACTCAGCCCCAAGTTCTTCCTAGTGGCCGTTTGGTAATGACCATGGCAGGTCAATACAAATGTGATCTGGTCAGGCTTCTGTCTAAGAATGAAAAGCCCCACACAACACCATTTGGGCAAGCACAAGAAAAGCACAGAAATGGATTAGTGGCTGATTGGTCTCCTGACGTGACGTTGCTGTAATGAGTTTCGACACCACTTCAACGCAGGACCTTTACCCATTTTAAATCTGCATAATGAGGCACTCAGCAACCTGTTCACCTAAATGACCTCAGGAATCTGTGAAGTCAGGAAGGAGGTGGCAGGTGCTGCTCCTAAGTCTGCCAACTGAGGGCCGGGACTTGACCTGCTCTTCTGTGGTGGAGGAGGTTGTCCACCACTTAGAATGAACCCCTCTTCACGTTCATTCAATCACTTTTTGGTTAAAAATGCAAATATCCACATCTATCAGTCTTTCAAACCTCAACAGAACTGCCACAGTGAGATGGGGGTAAAACCCACAGGGCTCCTGTCCCTTGCCCAGCTGCCCTTCTCAAGCTAGGAGGGATGGACTCATGAGGCAGGAGACACAAGCAGCCCTAATTTCCTGAGGCACAGGAGGGAAGAGCCAAGTTCCTCATGCTGCCCAGCAGTCGGGTCCATCTCTCCATAGTTGGCCAGTCCACACAGAGGTTCCAGCAGTGCCACCTCTGTCCCAGAACTGTCCCACATGGACTGGGATGAGGTGACACTTGTCACCAGGCTCAGGTTGCTCCACTCCATGTTATCCCAGTGACTTTTCTGACTGGAGAATTAGGTTGGTTTTCACCTGGAGAGACTGGCCAGCTTAAGGGGACAGACATTTCTAGAGTCCAGGTGGATTTGGTGTTGTACATACCCCAGGACCTGCCCTGGTGCATGAATTGGGCAGAGGAGGATGGAGGTCCTGCTGCTGGATGAAATGGACCAATCAGAGGTCAGAAATGTGAATGAATGGCCCAATGGGAAGTCAAAAATCCAATGGACCAATGAAAGGTCAAAAACAGAAGGCTCCAATGGGAAGCCAACATGAATTGACAAGTGGGAGGCAGGAAGGCATGGCTTAACCTGGAGGACCAGGGGCAGCCCCTCTCTTGCCCAGGACCTGCCAGAAGGTAGGTGTGGAGAAGGGACCTTAGGAAGAGAGCAGAGAGAGGCCTGTCTTCAGTCCCCACCTGAAGGGGCCCTACCTGGTCCCCCACCATCTGCCCCTTCTTCTGCTGTGGTAAGTCTCTGCCTTTCCTCACAGCCCAGCTTTCATCT
The DNA here is from genome assembly GCF_047511655.1 of Castor canadensis. Classification (NCBI taxonomy): domain Eukaryota; kingdom Metazoa; phylum Chordata; class Mammalia; order Rodentia; family Castoridae; genus Castor; species Castor canadensis. Next base: position 1,659,053 of record NC_133395.1, on the reverse strand, counting down.
GGCAGTTTTTCTGTTTAAATCGGATGAAATTTTTTCAAGTGGCAAATCCTTTCACAATACAAACAGGCATCATTAGGTCTTACTTGAGGCACTTGTCACACTCCTTTTTTAAGCCACAGAATTCCCAGTCCACTGAGATCTTCCTTGGAATTCCAAACATAGGGCAGACTCCTTGGTTGGATCAGGCACCTCCCCACCTCCTGGAGGCCCACCTCCAGGCCAGCCCTCCAAAGTGGGATTCATCCTATGAGGGTGGAGTCCAGGTGTTCAGGTGTGGCAGAAGTCCTGTGAGGCATCTGGTGGGAGCCAAAGGTGGAAACACCCACAGTGAGAGAAGTCTTGGGGTGGAGAGACCATCACCTTCTGATCGAGCTTGGGAAGCTCTTTCAAATACAGTTACCAGTCCCATGTGCGCCTAGCCAGTCCTATGACCCTTATTAGAAAGCCAGGATTCAGTGGGACGTTTGTCCATGGGAAGTATATTTCTTATTTTATGTCTGCCACCGAGGAAGCTAGGCGGGCTCTCCAGAAGGTCCCATACGTCGGAGAATGATATTCCACACTGCAGTGTTCTCCCTCTCTCCTCAACCGCACTGCCACTCGTCGAGGTGGGATTATTTCAGAACTCTTACATGTGGAACGAGGTACAGGACGCACACTCTACACAGGCGCAGCTCCTGTCTGACCCACTGCCTGCATGGGATGCTCTAACACAACGGGTTCCCCACCATTTGGGTTGACTCCAGTGTCAACCCCCTGAGAGGGAGTCTTGGTGCCTCCCTCCCAGACCAAAAGCCCATCCACTGAGGCCACCCACTCACGCTAATCCACACATCTCCCCAGTCACTACTCTTGTGGTGTTGGCTCTGTCTTCACAGAGCTTGGGCACTCCATATCACTTACAGAATGTCTGTCATCCTGCCCAACCTGGGCCACTTCCTCAGAGTACAGTTTGGCCTCTCCAGGCATGGTTGCTGGCACCTCTCTACCTCTTGGAGCAATCTCAGTCTTGGGTGAGAGCTTCCTCCTGGCTACCTCTAGCCCTCCTTTTACCCAGCCTTCAAGGTGGATTGCAGGGCTCCTTAACGTTTAGTGCTGGGCAGATTCTCACCTGCAGGAGTTTGCTCCCCAGATGTGGGGCTTAAATGACAGAAATGGGTCACCTCACAGTTCTCTGGGTCGAAGTCCAAGATGAAGAGCTGGTTCCTTATAACTGTGAGAGCAGAATCTGTTGCAGGCCTCTCCTTTGGTGTAGATGACCACCACCTCCATGTGTTTCTTCAAACCATCTTTCCCTTTTAGAAGGACATCAGTCACAGTGGGTGAGGGCCACCTTCTGCAGGCTGACCTCTTTTTATTAATTACATCTGCAATGACCCTGTTTCCAAACAAGGTCACATTCTGAGGCATTAGGTTAGGGCTTTTCGTGGGAGCAGGGGGTACAGTCTCCATGCAGGAACCATGTCCTGATGACTTACGGAGTGTTCCCTCACATACATTCCTCCATTACCATGAACCTAACAGGTCTTACCCAAAGTCACTGTCTCCTCAGACCATCGTCTCATCTCAGCCCTCCAGCTGCTGTTCATGGTAGCACGTGGAAGATGGGGCCCATTTCTCCTCTAGGTCTCACTTCCTCCCTGTTTTCCATGCCTTAGCTTTCAAATTTTGACTTCTTCTCACTCAAAGATCTGCTGGAAGTCTACTGGAAATTCTTACTGTTCCACCTCCCTGTCATCTGTACTCACCCCTCCTCCATCTCCCCAATGAAATTGTGTCTTTCCAGCTTTCTGTCTTTCTACATCAAACCCTAACTCCTCTAGGAAGCTTTCAGGACCTACCCCATGCAAGAGCTTCTCCCTCTCTGGGATCCTCAGACATCTTGTATCTGAATCAGGTGGCTGGTTCTTGGCCCATTGCCTGGATGTATGGTCACTTTTTCCTGTAGTCATGTCTTCTCTCCCAGCCTTCCTGAGCTCTGGGATGGGGTACCATGTCTAGCATGGATTGGTCCACTGCAGAGCCCAAGCACCAGCCCCGGGCTCAAGGAATGTCGAATCAGGATTTGTTGATGGATTGACAGAGCTCACGATGGCACAGGGTGGAGGGCTGAGGAAGGAGAAGTTCTGACCCACTGTACCGCATCGAAGGCAGGTGAGGGTGGCACTGGCTCCCTTCTTGTCACTAACTTCCTTGTGGCTACCCACTAACTGCAGGTCTCCTAAGAGTCCATCATGGGTTTTCCAATCTTTTCCCCAGACTCAAAAAGCCACATTTCTAATGTTAGCTGGTTACCTCCACACCATCAGTCCACCGTCATAAAGCCATGTGGTCTCTGTTGTATGGTAGATAGCGCGATGATTTCTAGATACACAAATGTAACATGGTAGCGTCTGGAGTGTGCTGGATGTGAGTTCAAATCACCGCTTTATGCAAATGAAAAATAAGATTGGTGTGCTTGTCTTGTGGGAATATTATGAAGATGAGGTCAGATGACACGATGAGTCTCTAGCCCACAGTCTGATAAGCTACAGGGATTTCTTAGGTTTCCCAGGTTTGCATGATGAAATCCATCCAGGATCACGTGATGAAATCCATTCAGGACCAACGATGGAATGTATTCAGTTTCCAGGGATGGGATCCATCCTGGCTCGTGAGATAGAACTCACCCAGGCTCAGGTGATGTGATCCACCTTCAGGTGCTGGGAGGCACAGCCTGCCTTCCCAGGAGCTCCATCTTGAACATCGCCTGGTAACATATGGGCTGGAGACTGTCTTGAGCTGAAACACTGTGAAGCTAAGCCTGCATCCTTATGAGGGGGACATCTACAGAAGGAAAAGCTTCTTCTGTCAAATGTATTTTTAGTTTGACCATAGCTGTTTGAGGTCTGCACAGAAGCCCATTTATGCAACGAATGAGTGTGCTAGGATGAAGTAACTCAGTTTCTACTGATCACCTTTTCAGGAATTTGGAAATACCCTAATAAAGTGTGTAAATAAATCTAATCTATCGCTCCGATGACAAATTGGTGCAACTTCCCCTCCATTCCACACCCGCACATAACCCTCCTATTCTGTCCCCCGTGTGATTTTTCTGCCACTCCCCCACCCCACACGACCCCCCCATTCTGCATACACACGTGTGAATCGCAACAGAGCTGCAAGATTTTTTTTTCTTTTCCCCCAAATACTTTCAGTCTCTCACTCCTGTCAACCCACAGCAGCTCCTCATTGTACACGAAAGAAATTCTCATGCCTTCTAATTTCCGCCCCAGTTGATTTGACATCCAGGTTTATGCTGTTATTTTGTAGTACAAGCAACAGGGGCAATTTAAATTCAGAAGATTTCATCCATAGGTGCTGCATTTACATTTCATGAGCAGTTTCCAGTGAATAGAGTTTATGCACTCCCTCTGAAAGAGAACAGCAGTGCAAAGGCAGCGTGAGGTAGGCAGCAAGGATGCCCAGGTCACCGCATAGCAACCGCCAGGTTTCCAAGGGCAAATCGCTCCCCGACCCTAAGCGACTGGATGAGAACATCAAAACATGCCTCGCACAAGACGGCTAATGCCCATTAGTGTTAGGGACCGTTACCTCCATCAGGAGTGACAGAGCCCTAACTATTTAAGGTAATTAGAAGTTATAACACTGGCAACATTAAAGGGAGAACTTCCAGAGCCCATTAACAATGTTACTTTAAGTGATCTGGCTGTGAACTGTTCAAATCTCTAATTACATTACACGTCTGTCTTAAAGGGTGATGTAATTAACTGGGAGAGGGTTAATGTATAGTGACAACGGGGAACAGTTGCAAAGTACTGTTTTCACAGGAACGGCTTCACTCGTGTCACGTGGTTTTCTCCCACTGCATGGTGGACAACACGCAGCCAAAAAACCTGACCTTGATAGCTAGTGTGTACTTTGTCCACCAATATCTGTGTTCTTTCTTTCCCTTATTTAATTTGCTTCTTTGTGTTGATAGCATATTCCCTTCACCCTGGTTAAAGGTAAACTTAGATGTCTTTAGTTTATAAACAAACATAGATTCTACTCTTTGATTAAAAATAAACATTTAAACATGCTTTTCAGAATCAAGTTTTTCTGGAAATACAAAGTTATTATTGAATTTTTTTGTAACCCAAGTAGTAAATTTTATATTGCATATCTCATTATATTTTAGTTTTCCAGACCAATTTATCATGGCATCCTAATTGCATTTTTAAAGGCCCAATAAGATTTACTTATTTATCATAAGCTCTATCAGATCACCAACATTTAAATGAGATTTTTTTTTTAAATCAGGCTTCCAGAAAGGACAATATTTCAAGTTGCCTTTATTGAGAGGTTTGCTTTTTATTTTACGAGTCATCTGTCATCTGAAAATAATCTACTGATTTATGCCATGTGCAACCTATGAATATTGAAAAATGACATTTTCTTCATTTAAAATCAGGGGGTCTCCCTGTGCCCTTCCCACTGGGTTGGAGCACAGGCACGACTTTTGTTTGGATCTGAGTTGGTGAGGTTTTCTCCTCCTCTGCCATCTGACCGGTGCTTGTTCTCCCTCCTGCAGCCAGTGCCTCCCTCCTCTCGGCACTCACACCGCAGATGCACACTGTCCCCCAGGCGCCTCCCCCCACTCCCTTCCTAAGGGTCCTCTTCCTGTGTGCTGACACAAAGCAGGCTCAGAACTGGGTGGAGTGGGTGCTCGGCTCACATACCCATCATTAATATTCTCAAGTCGGGAGTAGAAGCAGAAGAAAGAGGAGCCTGGAGCCTGATGCTGTCACCTTGCTGTAATCTGTGCCTGCTCACTGTGTCACTCCCATTCCTGAGGTCCAGACAGGGCACAGGTGAAAGGCCCTGGAAATGACACACGGCCAGTGAAGAAAAAGAGAGCAGAAGTCTGCTCTAGGGGCCAGTGCACCGGTGTCCAGGGTCTAGTGATACCCAGAGGAGGACACATGCAATCTTCCCACAGGGGAAGGAAGCTGTTGGCCTCCCTCCCAGGTTTGAAAGCCTGGGAGAGCTGGTTTCAGACTTGTTTCCTCTCTCCATAGCAGACACCCTAAGGTGCCAGCTCCACAGCCATTCCCACACCCTGCTTCCTTCCCAAGGAAATCCACATTTCCTCAAGGGTGCACCCTCCTCCTCTTCATGGGTTCAAGCACACAGGCCAGACCTACTCCAAAGAGCAGTCTAAGTGGCCCAGCGAGAGGCCCAGCCTGGTTCCAACAGGCCCAGTGAGAGGCCCAGTGAGAGGTCCAGCATGGTTCTGACAGGCCCAGCAAGAAGCCCAGTGAGAGGCAGCTGCAGCCCCGGAAGCTGAGGGTGTCTGTGGAGAGGATTCTGACCCTGGCAGGACAAGGGGAGAGATTGCCTCGCCCGATCCTGTTGGAATGTGGTGCCTGTGGCTGGCCTGGCATAGCCCTGAGAAGACTTGAGGCCAAGATGGCCCCAGAGGACCAGAGGACCCAAAGGGCACAGAAAGAGCTACATCTTCCTTTACCCAACTAAAGGTCCTGGAGCCTTCTTATTTGAGATTAGAACAAAATTTTGAAACACACTTTTTACATTCTCACCGCAAAAGAATGGTAAACTAGTGAAGTGATAAATAAATCAGGTTAATTGAAATGTTCTGTTATGCATACAAGGGTCAAAACATTACAGTGTACCCTATAAATATACACAAATATATTTATCAATTAAAATTAATTAAAAGGTGGCCAGGCATGCTGGTGCATACCTGTGATCCCAGCTGCTCAGAGGCAGAGATCAGTAGGATCACAGTTCAAGACCAGCCTGGGCAAAAAGTTAGCAAGGCCCATCTCAACAAATAAGCCAAGCGTGGTGGTACATGCCTATCATCCCTGATACGTGGGAGACATAGGTAAGATGACCACAGTCCAAGGTTGATGATGGAAAAATCACACGAGACCCTATCTGAAAGATAACTAATGCAAAAAGGACTGGAGTACTTGCCTAGCAAGTTCAAGACCCTAGTTCCACCAAAATAAAATAAACCAATTATAAAAATGAATTTAAAAAGCAAAACAAAAAATAATATATAAAAAAATTTTGTACATAGTGAAAGAAAACGAAGCATTTCCCTGATTGTAGCAGACAATGAACTTAGAGGTTCTGTACTTGCAGCCCAAAGCATCCCATTACAATCTGGTTTGGGGCATTCTTGTGGCAGATGACCATTAGAGGAGAGAAGAAAGAACAAATCAGCCATTGGTTCACGACTGTGACGAAGAGCGAGTGGAGCTGTTGATTCTGAGAAATGAGCCAATGTTATCTCACAGTGAGTCTGGGTGCCAGGTACCAGCCAGCGCTGTTACAGAATGATCAAATGCATGAAGAATCTGGTGGGGAGGAGACTCGGGGTCCTCACCGCAGCACTGGCTCTCTGGAAGGAGCTCTTCCATCTTGAGATTTCATCTGCCAGCCAACAGAGGTGGCCCAACTTCATGGGTCTCCTTGACTTTTTTCATGGGCGACAGAGCTACGCATCTCACCCATGTAAGTAAGAGGCAGGAGCGATCTTCAAGCAAGATTCTTTCAATGATTCAGTAAGTTTAAGAAATTTTACCAGTAACACCCAGCATGGAGCTCCAGCATCGGCATTCTGACTCGGAGTTTGGTCCAGGAAAGCAGGCACACAGACACGACTGACATCTGCTTGCCCAGCAGGTCAGAGGATTCCTTCAGCAGCGACCATGTCAATGGACTAGGGTCACTGACCACAGTGACCTCTGTTTTATTTCCTTAAATCCTCATGTCAACCTAAAATGTAGGCATTACTCATCCCTACTTACAGGTGCCTAAAGAGACTCAAAGACCTTTGGAGAGTCACCCAAGCCCACACTGCTAACCTGTCCACACTTCTCTCCTCCTCCACGGCCACTGCTGGTGCTGAGGACCTTGAAAACGTATGACAGGAGGCATGAGGACTGATTGAGTTTTACATGCATCCTCCATATGCATTTTGGGGTTTCTTTTTAAAGCAGAAGTGGCAATCTTGTAGAATATAAGTATCAGCTAATTTGGATTTGGAAATTAGCTATCATCAAAAGCCACAAACTGAATAAATTAGAAATTAAAGTGTCTCCACTGCTTTCCCCACGTGGTGCAAAGGCTGTGGGCATCCAGTGTCAGATATCCATGCCAGGGTGACACACCCTGCCAGGAGGAATGTGGAAGCCTATGTGCTCATGTATGCACACACACATATACATGCTGATACTCGTATACACACTCACATACGTGCACACGCTCTCATACATGTGCACACACACACTCGCACACTCAGACACACAACACGCCTTAGTGGAAGTCACAGGGCTTTTCCATGGAGAACAAGAGCAAAGGGGTTTGCCTGGCTGGCCGGCCCCTTCCAACCTGGCAGACATAGGAATTTGCTCCACGCCTCTGCATGTTCCACCCTCTGCACACAGCCACACCTCCCCCACTTCCCAGGCTGTGGGTCATTTTACCTGAGGGAAGGGTGGGCAGTCAGCAGTCCTCTGGGATCAAAGGCTCAGCGCCACACACACCACAGCAAGTGACCAGGAGCACTGGTCTTTCCTGCAGGGCAGGGCAGGCACACGCTGGCCCCCGTCCTCCCGTGTTTGAGACCAGGACAGTTTTCTGTGCTTTCACTTAATCAAAGGCATCACTCCTTAGGCATAAAAAATGCTTTTGCGGGGCCCGGGTGAGACATCTAACCGGAGACGCGCTCTGGGTAAACTCTGCCCCTTGCTTGCTTCCCTGGCCCCCCCAGAAGGAGCACTGAGTCTCCTCACCATCACTCTACGGCATCAGAGACCATGCCACCATGCCAGGAAGACGTGGGAAGACCTTGGCCAAAACAGAGATCTTAGTAGGTATAAAGAACGTTGAGCTAAAACTGTGAGACTGTTGACATCTGAGAGTTAGGAACTCAGGAGCAGGAGTCTCAAATATCTAAAAAGTGAAGTTTGTCATAGGCCACAACATACTCTTAACATTGTGGAGGACCCCAAGAGTTTTTGTGTATGTGGGTTACCTCTGTAAACATATGCTGTGTGAAAATTAAAACCAATAAAAATTTTAGACTATCTAATTTATTCTAAAATATCAGCCATAAATCATTACTTTGTAACTTTTTGAGTGCGAATATGTTTCAGGGAACAAAGCAGTTTAGTAAGGAGGGTGGCATTATTTTATATCTGGCTTAGCAGAAGACAACTGGGCGTGCAATCTGTAATGAACAAAATGGGCCTTTTTGCAGCTCTGCAAACGTCACTGCTTAAGGACAGGGATATGACCTGAGCCCGGGGTTGGTGCACAAGCCCACCACTGTAAGCACATCACAGACTGACTTACACCAGCCTAGAGGGCACAGCCTGCTACACACCTGTGCTACATGGCGCAGCCATTGCTCCTGGGCTACCGCCTGGGCAGGTGTTTACGTGCTGGACACCGTGGGCAATGGTACCACAGTGCTATGCGTGTGTTTGTCTAAACCCAGTTAAATATGGAAAAGGCTGGTTACAGTATGACATCAAGGATATTGCAGTGCCCGGTGTAGGGGGCTTTCCAAGCTTGGAGCTCCCAAGACTAGAAGCTGTTCTGCACCATAGCAGTGTGTGGGGGGTGCATGGGGGGTGAGGAGGGGGGAGGGGGGTGAATGCAGGGTGAGGAAGGGCCTCCGACATGACTGACCCCATTGTGGCCTGCATCAACACTCTATGCCTAGGCTACACTCAACTTGTAAAAAATAAATAAATATTCACTACTAAATTATCCTTAGCTTACTGCAACTGCTTTATTTTCTTTTTGGTGGGACTGGGGTTTGAATTCAGAGCTTTGCACTTGCGAAGCAGGTGCTCTACCATTTGAGCCACACCTCCAGTCCTGTACCTTTTTACTTCATAAACTTTAATTCTTTAACTTATGACTCTTTCATAATAACACCTTAAAACACAAACACATTGTTCAGCCATAGAAAAAATTCTTCCTTTTTAGCCTTATTCTATAAGCTTTTTTTCCTATTTTTAAAAGATGTAGGGAGCGTGGATCAAGTGGTAGATTGCCTGTTACCCGAGTAAGCGTGAGACCACACTACCTCACATCATCACCATAGTTTTTGTCAGCATCCTTCCAAGTGAGAACGGCATCCATGAGAAAGGGGCCGGTGTTGCTGGAGTCCCCTCAGAGCTCCTGCCCTGCAGCGTGCATGTGGACCAGGCGGTCACGCAGAACACGACAAAGACAGACTCTGGGGATGAGAATGCTGGCTGCATTTGCAGTTATTGTCATCATCTTCTTGGTGAACACCTGGCAGTGATGAATGCTGGGAGGACCAGCACATGTGGGTGCCACCTCCTGGATGGGGCCCCGGTGCCAGGAGTTCACCACCAGCATGCATGCACCACGGCCGCAGGTGTCCGCACGAAAAAGGGTGAAGGACATTTGGTGTTATTGTGAAAACAAGTTGATCTGGGGACCCTGGTAAAGGTTTGGGGGGCTCCCCCTGTGTATTGCATTTTGAGAATCACTGATCGTGGGTGAAGATGAAAAAACAAGCTGTTACGTTACTGAAAATCTTTCAGTACATCAGGAAAAATGAAAAGGACTGAAGCCCAGTGCTCAGTGGTGGCAGAGGTGTCCCCAGCTATGGAAGTGACCAAATGCACGATGCACTTGGAGAGCTTGGTAGAAAGAACCTCGCATTAACTTCTGGCATCTGCAAGTGGAGAGACTACCTCTGCACAGCGCGAGTGGAGGCAGAGCAGCTTCCAGCGGGTGGAGCGACAAGCTGGCTGCGACACAATGGCAGAGCACACCCCTCCTACCTCCCAGGTCTTTGCACCCACGGAGCTGCAACGGGGAAGCACACGTGGATCTCAGCAAATTTAGAATTGTAGATCATGTTCATAAAAGCCATTTTTCAATTCTTAAAAATCACTAGGAATATATCTCACCTCCTACTGAAAACAAGATAATTTAATAAAAATTCTCAGAAGAAAAAAATCAGATTGGTAAAATGAGCAAAAGTGTATAAAATGTTAGTGTCCTCGTTTCAGACTGTAAATCCATTTTTTAAGCAAACGAAGACGATGAAAGCTAACAATGGCTCGGGTCTTTAGAATTCAATTTATGCCTTGGCAGTTACTCTGTTTTTGGTGAACGCAGGTTTTTGAAAGCTTTTTGGCTTCAATTCAGGCAAAAACAAAACAAGGCTGAAAATATACAGTATTATAAGGCTCAGATTCCTGCCAAAGACAGCGACTCTCCGTTCATTTGTTTTAGAGGCTGTGCATCTGATTATAAGTGCCTTCACTAGGCTTTTTTTTTGGAACAGAATGGGGTAGGTCTAAAAACAGAAAGTCAATGCAATGCTAATGCGTATTGATATTTTAAGGATATTGATACTGTATAACTAATTGATCCAGAAAAATACCTTACAAATTAGTGGCTAGATATTGTAAGTTCTGTTTATACCATAGTTGATCGCTTTATCACTGCCTAATAAGACATTGTGGAGACCACAGAACGGCACCGTGTTGTTTATTCAAGCTTTTTCAATGAAGTGAGCACTTGGAGGGGGGACCCACCATCTTGGCTTTGTCTTAACTAGTAATTATAATGTATTTACTGTGTGGGTTTATGTCACTGATGCTTGGTAATTGTATGTCTGGTGGTTCCACATTTCATCCATAGGGTGGTTACTTTATAAATGTGATTAATTAGAATATATATAGCCAAGAAAGCCATCCCCACCTACCTGGCCATGTTTTGCCTAATTTCATTCCCCTTCCTACACATGGGACACAGCTGTGTGGGATTAGCAGACCGGGTAGCAGGTTTAGGATAGAAAGTCTTCTCCCTGGAAGTTGCCAGTGGGGAAAAAAATCTATGCACCTGTTGCCATAGGAACTGGGCCCCAGGTGAGCTGGTCTCCTGTTGTGTGGCTGCTCTCCTGTGGCAGCTGTGATCAGGCATGGAGGGGCCCTTGTGAGGCTCACCATGCAATCCTCAGGGCTCTCTGGCTGGCTGAGGGTGTCCTCCAGGGTCATACGTCCGGGAGGTCTGGTCTGACCACTCCTAAACATGAGTGATGTCAATCAACCATGCAGTGGAAATGCAAAGTGTTGACAAGGGAAACTCCAAAGCCTGGACTGAGTGCAGATATTTTATTGTGAAAAGTGTGAACGTTGCTTCAAACCACTAAATTCAAGACAGTGATTCACTATGCCAGTCCTCAGAGTCAGGAGAAATGGAGCAGAATGGATTTGGGTATAAGCTCTGCACCTGCAGGTTTTGTGAACTTGGAAAAGTTGCTTAATCGCGCTGAGCCTCGGTTTTCTCATCTGTGAAGTGAGGGTAAACGATGCCCCTATGACGTAAGGCGCTTTGAGGATGAACTGAATGAAGTAGTTCCTGAAGACAGCTTTGTACTTTTCCTCAGTAGGTGCTCAGCAAACAGAAGCAATTATTCTGGTCGCTGCCTCTGGAAAATCTTTCTTTTGTAGTCACTGTGCTGCAAAATACTGCTGAGGCAGGCACGTGGGTGCAGCACCGTGGACTACACAAGCACTCCGACCTCGTGCCCTCCATTGTCCCATGTGTGGCCTCAAAGCCACACGAGGAGGGGCTTCCCAACACTTTACCACCATGTGGCAGGCAGAGGGAAAGGACTAGGGTCAACACATCTCTCTCCAAAGGCTGCCTGCCACTGTTGCTCTCTTCCTTGGGTCTTTGAAAGCACTGATAAATATGATATCCAAAAGAACACTGACCAGACTGCTAAGCAAGGGTGCCTTGGCCCCCACTGCTGTAGGACTCTCCTTCTTGGAGCTGGTGCCAAGTGTGAGGAGAGGGCTGTCCACAGGAGAGTGCCTCTGTGAGGCGCCATCAGCCTGGGCAGGAAGCATGGTGCTCTAGAAGGAAGAGTGAGTGCCTCCAGTCCTTTGTTGTTGTTGTTGTTGTTTTTAACTTCTCCACTGTAGAAAATTTCAAACCTACTCTGAAGCAGACAGACGAGGCCAGGTGTCCCCATGCAGCCAATCTTGCATCCACACCCTGTCCCACTCTTTACTCTGCTGAGAGGCAGCTAACCCAGGACCTGGTCATTCATCAGCAATAATACTTCATGCGTGTCTCTGAAAGAAAAGGACTTTCAGAAAACAGATGCAATACCATTATCACACCTAAAACTTAAGAGAACTCACTAGTAATTTCTTGGACATGACACCAAAGCCACAGACAACAAATGAAAACATGAGTAGATTGGATTAAACCAAAATTAAACTCCTGCACATTAAAGGGCACAAGCAACAGAGTGAAAGGCAGCGATGGAATGGGGGAAAATATTGAAATTAAGGGTACAATCCAGAATATATGAAGAACTCCTACCACTCAACAACAACCACAAACCTAATTGAAAAGCGGTCCACATGCTTGAGCAGACTTTTCTCCAAAGAAGAGCTACAAATAGCCAATGAGCAACTCAAAAGACGCTTAAGGTCAATAATCATCAGTGAAATGCAAATGAAAACCACATAGACACCATCACTCTTCCCTTAGGACGATTATTATGGGAAAACAAAACCAGAAAACAGGTGTGGAAAGCTTCAACCTGTGCACTGTTGGGAACGTGTGCAGTGGAGCTGCTGGGGAGCACAGCACGGCGCTCCTCGGATATTAAACATAGACTCACTAGATGATGCATCAATTCCACTTCTGGGTGTGGACCTTGAAAAATTGAACAGGACCTTAAAGCAGTGTCTGTACCCAAATGGTCATGATGGCCAAAAGGTGGAAATGAGACTGAATGTGGCATACGCAGAGCAGAACATAGACGCACATTGAAGACAGTGCAGGAAGTGAAATGGGTCATGCACAAAAGGACAAATGCCACATAATTCCACGTCAGTGAGGTCTTTGCCATTCACAGAAACAGCAAGCAAGCAAGATGGAGGCCAACCAGAGCCATGTATAGGGAAGTTAGCATGTAGGGAGCAGAGTTTCAGTTTAGGATGGAGATGGATGGTGGTGGTTATATAGCAAGGTGAAGGTCTTTAATGCCATCCAAGCTGTATGTTCAAGAATGGTTTAAATATTATATTTATGTTGTATTAGATAGATGGATAGGTAAATAGATAGATGGATGGATGGATATCCACAATTTTTAGAAAGAAAAATTGGCAAATTTCTTTCATATTACCAACTATCCAGCCAAAGTCCCAGTTCCCACTCATCTTATAAATGCCTTTTCCCCATTGGCTTGTCCAAACCAAGACACAAGCAGGCCTACACTTGTCTGTGACTGATGCTTCTTACGTCTCTTTTGGTCTAGAACAGGTCTTACCTCCTCTGCGTGCTTGTTACTCACGTGTTGGTGTATCCTGCAACAGGATACACCTGCAGTTTTCTGTATCTCTGCATTCTTCTGACTCCTCCTGGCCCAGCTCTCCTTCACTCGTCTGTCCTCTGTAAACTGACTGTGATTTCCAAAGCAGGGGCATCCACTGCACCTCCTGCAAAGAAGGAAATGTTCTGTCCCCTGCCAGACCCAAGGGCCCCAGCCACAAGAGGCCACTGAGCCCTTGAATTGTGGCTGTGAACAGCCAGGGCCATGGGTTTCAACTCTATCACCAGGCAGCACAGCTTGGGGCCTGATCAGACGCTGGCCATTTTCCCACCCACGAACCATTTGGTGGCTGTTTCCTTAGGTGGGAAGGGACCTGTCATGACACAGTCCAGGTGTCTTGTGTCAAGGCTGGTGCTGAGCTGACTCCAGGGTAGATGGCAGTGGGAGGGGTACTGCAACCCTTGCTCATGTGGACACTCTCGCCCAGGCCTCTCCTCACCAGCGCTCTCCACTCACAGGGGAGAAGCAGAGGGACAGGGTTGCAGCTTGTAGCCAGCAGGCGCAAGGGCACCCTGCACCCAGGCCACCATACTGTTCTACCTGACTTCTTCCCAAAAGGTTCATCTTGAGTGGTGCATTGACAGATCCATGATCTTCTGTCTCACTCTCATTTTGTATCATCTCCTAATGGACCTTCTGGTCAGGAGAGAGTGGGTTGCTTCCTCTGTATTTCTCCATGCACTGCCCATTGTGGACCGAAATTCTGAAATGTGTTAATATTGGCTCCATTATTGCCCTCTACCTGCTCCGTTAGCATCAACTCCTCAAGGTTTTTTTTAATAGGCATAAATGGGTTCATTCACTTTCTTAGTCATTTCGTTTTGTTTTAAGGAACTTCTAATAATGAAAAGCAAATTAGCTAGTGATACCTGTCGTTGAGGTTGCTGACCAGACTATCATCACAGCCTCTGTTCTTGGGCAGTATGTATGGCTTTGTGACCTCAGCCGGGCCTGTGCTGTGACCCGTGTGTCCACAAGCAGGTGGCAGAGCACATGTTGGAGGCTCGAAGCTTCCTCCTCACAACTTGGCATGGTGAGAAAGGGAAGTGGTCATGTGCAGAAGGCCCGACATGGTCCTTGCTCTCACTAACAGCAGTGCTGTGGAGTGATGGAAGGGGAGTGGGTTTCATGGCCTTTCAGAGGGCCAGCCACGCCCAGCCGAGCTGACCTAACCATTTGACCCTGAGCAAGTCATGTGTGATTCCTGCACTTCAGTTTTGTCATCTGTAGAGTGGTAATAACGCACCACCTTGCAAGATACAGGCTGCATCACAGCAGACACACATTGTCCCTGCAGGTGGAGGAAAGGAACAGAATGACTGTGTGAAAGGAGAATGTTCCTGAAGCAAACAGAAAGACCTTGTCCTAAAGAACTAGCTCGGAGCTCCTCCAAGAGCAATGTGCACTGCCCAGGAGGTGGGATAGGTTGAGGACACAGCGGGTTTACACAGAGTCCACCTTCACAGCAGGAATGGGACTGGGTCAGCACAGAGGAACCCAGTGGACAGCCACGATGAAGGGAGGAGGAGACCCAACTCATGCAGAAATCCTAACCACACGCCATGGTCACAGCATGACTCATTTGGAGACATACTCTTTACAGACGTAAGCAAGTAAATGAGCAGACCTCCCTGAACAGCCTCAAAAGAAGACACACGCGTGGCCTACAAGTACATGATGGTGTCCCAGACTACAGAGAAATGCAAAGCAAACCCACAGTGAGCATCATCTCACTCCAGTAAGAGCAACCATTTCCAAAACCACAAAAGACAAGTGCTGGTGAAGATGTGGAGAGAAGGAACCCTGAGCACTGCTCATGGTAGTTCAAACCACAGGGCCATTATGGAAAACAGTATGGACAGTCCTAAAGAAATCAAAAATTGATCTGCCATAGAACCCAGCAGTGCCAGAGGAATTGCAAACAATACATCCAGAGACCTCTGCACTCCTGCGTTCATTGCGGCATTATTCACAATAGCCGGGATTTGTGCTCTGGTCTGAATGCTGAACCTAATGACCAGTGTGGCAGGCAGTAGGAAGAGGCAGGGCCTTGGGTGGTGTGATGAAATGGATCAGTGCTCTAGTAAGAGAGGTTTGAAGGAGCTGCCTTGCCCTTTCCACCCTCTGAGGACATAGCAACGAAGCCCATCTACACAGCAAGAGCAGCTCTCACCAAACACTAAGTCTATTGTTGCCTTAATCGTGGACTTTCCATCCTCCAGAAGTGTGAGCAATACTTTTCTATTATTTAAAAATTACCTAGTTCTAAGGTATTCTGTTATAGCAGCCCCAGTGGACTAAGAAAATACAGAGACAACCTAGGGGCTGGTAGACTGAGGTGAGAAGAAAGAAAATAATGGACTGTTACCATGCAGCTTTACAATCAAAGGAGATTCTGCCATTTGCAGGAACAATCATCAATATGAGGACATTGTGCTAGGTGAAATAAGCTAGGTGTGGAGAGATGAATATTACATGACTTTCACTATAAACCTGAAATAGTGAAACCCACAGAAGCAGAGCGGTGTGGTGGTCAACCATGGCTAGAGGAGGGGAATTTGGAGAGATGGTTGAAAGGCACAGAGCCAGGACGAATAAGTTCTAGAGATCCAGTGTATTGTAAGATGCATACAGTAGACATGTCCATCTGTACACTTGCAATTTGCTGAGAGGGTAGATGTGAAGTGTTTGTACCAAGGAGAAGAGAGGGAGGGAGGGAGGATGGGAGGGAGGGAGGGAGGGAGGAAAGAAAGAAGAAGGGAAGGAGGGAGGAAAGGAAAGAAGGAGGGAGGGAGGGAAGGGAGGAGGAAGGAAGGAAGAAAAGGAAGGAAGAAAGGAAGGAAGGGAGTGGCTAAGGGACTGCATTGCATGCTGCACACAAGTTCTTTCACAGCCCCGTGATCCCCTCAGAACTAGGAGGTAGACACAGAACTGGGGTCGGAGGATTGCCATACATTGCATTCTTCCCCCGACAAGCATGTTTTGACCCAGATGAACTCAGTTCTCTTATGACTCCAGACAGCATCTCAGACTGTCTGTCGGAGTTAGATGTCCTACGGCTGGGCCCTGCTTGACCTGCCCCAGAGCCAAGGGCCTGCTCTCCTTCCCAGGTGAGGACGCTCACGCTTGTTGTCTGCACTATGGCAGTGTATGGCCAGGTGGCCGGGCACTGTGAGCCTGCAGGAGGCGCCACTCTTCCTCCTGCCCCTCCCTGGACCCTGACTGGGTTCTGGCAGGACTCCCCCGGCATTTCAGAGGACGCAGTGACCACACAGAGACCATACATTTGTCCCAGAAGGCTCAACTGCTGTGCTTGAAAATGCTGTGCTCTAGATGCTCTAGAAGGTTCCATTCTGACGGTGAAGACGGCAGGGCTTACGGACGACCGGTAGGGCTTTTCCTCAGAACAGCAGACACGATGACTTTGAAGAGTCTGAAAAGCAAGGGATCCGATTACCTGACACAGCATCTGTGCCGTACAGCCAAGGCGCCTTCCAGAACAACCCACCCAGCTTTGCCACCTCCCTGTGACATGAGCATGAAGTGTCTCCATTTGGAAGATTCACCAGCAGATGCTAAACATCCCTTGGGGACTCGGAGTAGACAAGACAGAAGGAGAGAGAGAGAGAGAGAGAGAGAGAGAGAGCACCACTGTGGTTCATTTCCCAGAAGTGGGGCTGTTTCAAGCCATCTGGCCAGTTGCTCTAAAAGTACCATTTCTCCCACTCATGTGCAGCCCAAGCTCTAGTTCCACTGTCCCAAAGTAATCACCCCCTGAGAAGCTCTTGGAGTCACTGCCTGACCTCCCGCAGCCCCAAAATTTCAAGAAAAAATTTGAGACCTTTCCAAAGATTCTTAAGGAAGAAAGAAGTTTTAAATCTTTGCCAGCTATTTGACAAGAGATTAGTAACCAGAATATACAGGGAGCCAAAAAAAAACCCTAAACAACTCCCAAAAAACCCAATGATCCAATGAAGACATGGGCAAATGAACTGACAGAGCCCTTTCAATGGAAGAAGTCCAATGGCCAGAAAACACATGAAGAAATGCTCACCATCCCTGACCATAAAGGAAATGTGAATCAAAACCACATTGAGACTTCATCTCACTCCCGTGAAAATGGTAGCATCATCAACACCAACACCAACAAACGCTGGTGAGGATGTAAGGATAGAGGAACCCTTGTACGCTGCTGGTAGGAATTGAATTCGTACGAGCACTGTGGAAAATAGTATGGAGGCTCCGCAAAAAATTAAAACTAGAACTGCTGTATGATCCAGCAATTCCACTCTGAGGGATACACCCAAAGTCAGGTTGCAACGAAGTCACCTGCACACCCATGTTTATTGCAGTGCTATTCACAATAGCAGCCAAGATGCCCCACCACTAACGAATGGATTAAGAAAATATGGTATTTATACACAATGGAATTGTGTTCAGCCATTTGTCATTTGCAGGTAAATAGATGGAATTGGAGAACATCATCTTAAGTGAAGTTAGCCAGGCTCAGAAGACCAAAGGCTGCATGTGTGTAATATAGGCCCAAAACAAATACAAGCAATATTATATATACATAGAAATATATACAGAACATGTACCCAAAAGTAGGACTGATAAAGGAGGCCAAGGAAGGAGGAAAAGAAGGAAAGAAAGATAGCAAATAATAATGAATTACATCACATCTGTGTAGAACAAAACACAAGGAAACACGCTGAAAACTGTTAAACAACACAGGATGGGGAAAGGGGTTACGTTGACTTAAACACAATGCAGAGCTTAATCACATGGGTGTAATAACAAGGCAAAAATCCCACTGAACAACAGGCACCTAAACATCGAAGGACAAGAATGAAAAACAGGTCACACTAAGGGGAGGTCACTAACGGGAGGGAAAGGGTAAAAGAAGGAGGTTAAGAAGGTGAATATGGGTGGTGCACTTTCTATACAAGAATGAATGTAGAATTTTTAAACCTGTTGAAACCATCATGAGAAGGGGTCTAGGGGAAAAATGGAGGGGATGAACCAATTCAGGTTTCATATATATGGAAATGTCCTACTGAAACTTCCTGTATAGCTAAGTTAAACAAAATGTCTTTTTTAGAAACAGGAAGGTAAAACAAGTCCCGTCTGGGGTTGGTGCCAGTGGGAGAGGGGAGGGCATAGGAAAGGGTGGAGGAGGGTGAATATGGTGGAAATAAATAAATGTGTACTCATGTACGAAAATGCAAAAACAAGACCTGTTGAGACTGTTCCGGGAATGGGGGAGGAGGATAAAGGAAGATGATGGAGGGGTGAATTCATCTGTGGTGTTTCCTAAGAACTTTTGTAAATGTCACATTGTACCCCCAGCACGACAATAATATGATAATGAAAAAACAAAGACTAGAGAGACTCTTTTAAAAAAGAAAACAACTTAATAAAGTAAAAAAAAAAAAAAGGGAGAGAATTTTTTAAATAGTGTCAACTGCAAAGACCTACATGCAAACCAAATCCCTGGGCCCAACCCTTCTCATCAGAAATGGGTCCACGTCAGTCACTGACTTCCTCTGACACCTGTCAGTGCCAGGAACATTTTCCGAGCCGCACACATCCCAGGTTCTGTACCTTTTAATGCTGTACACTGTTGTCCTCATGCTGGAGGAAGAGCTCTAGGCTGTCCACTCTTTGACACCTCCTCCTTTCCCCCCCTTCCACCTGTCCCCATAACCACTGCTTTAACCTTAATCCTGCCTGCCTTGTTCCCTTACCTCTTATGTAGATTCCACTTATAGGTAAGACTGTGCAATGCTTTTCTTCCTGGGCCTGGCTTAATTCACCTAACACAACATCCTCTTGGTTCATCCACAGAGCTCCTTTTGTCGGGTGAATTGTATTCCATTTTGTATTTACAATGGACAGGGAAGTGCAGGTGTCTTTAGTGGGGGTCATTGCCCATTATTATTTGTCCTGTGATGGACTGCTGGTCTTATGCTAGCTCCATATTTAGGAGCCTCCACCCTATTTTCCACAGCAGCTGAACCCACCCACATTCCCACCAGCCATGTCCCAGGGTTCCTTTTTCCCCACAGCCCTACCAATGTCTACCTTTTTGATACAGCCATTCTGACAGATGTGGGGGAGACCTCGCTGTGGGTTTGATTTGCATTTATCTCAGTGACATTGAGTACATTTTCGAACACCCGATGGCTGTTTGTCGATCTTTTTGGGAGAAATGTCTATTCAGGTCCTTTGCCCGTTTTTTTTGGTTTTGTTTTTGTTTGTTTTTTTTTTTTTCAGTCAGGGGTTATTTGTTTTTCTGCTCAGTTGCAAGTGTTCTTTATATATTTTGGTTATTAACCCCCTTACCACATAGGTGGTGTGCAAACATTTTTCTCCAGTCCATATGTTGCCTTTTCATTTTGCTGGTTGCTTCCTTTGCTGCAGAACTTTTTAGTAAGATATAGTCCTATTTATTTATTTTTTGCTTTTATGACTTGAGCTTTTGGTGTGAATCCAAATTATTGTTGCAAGACCAGTATGGTTTCAGATCTTAACATTTAACTCTCCCAACAACTTTGAGTTATTTTTTGCATGTGGTGGAAATAATGGCTCAGTCTCATCTCTTTGCATGTAGACAAGCTGTTTTCCCAGACTCCCTTCTCCGTCACGTTCTCGTGATACCCTTTGTTCAAAATCAGTTGACCCATACATGTTTGGACTTATTTCTGGGCACCTCATTTAGCTTCCACTGGTCAGTGCTTCTGTTTTTACGTCTGTATCAGACTGCAGCTTATAATACAATTTCAAATCAGGAATTGCAATGCCTCCAAGTCAGATTTTCTTTTTCAGCATAGCTTTGGCTATTTGGGATTTTCTTTCTTGATTCCATATGAATTTCAGGATTGTTTCCTCTCTGGGAAGAGTACCACCGTAACTGATAGAAGTCCTATTAAATCTGCATATTGCTTTGGATAAAGGATATTTTTAGCAATATTAATTCTGATCAATAAATACAGGACATTTGGGTCTTTTCAGTTTCATCAGTGTTTGCTTTCAATATACAAACCTTTCGCCTCCTTAGTTAAAAGTATTCCTAAGTGCTTTTATTCCATGAGTGGTGTTGCTCCCTCATCTCTTTTTCCACTAGGTTATTTGCACACAGAAGTGCTGCGGATTTTTGTGCTGCTTCTTGTGACCAGAGTCTTTACTGAAGTCACTTTTTCTAACATTTTTTGTGCATGTGTAGAATCGTTGGAGGATTTTGCACGTAGGATCATGTTACCTGTAAATAGCAATAATTTACTTCTTCCTTTTTGTTTGGATGCTTTTTTTGTTTCTTTATCTTGTCTGTGCTCATGAGTACTTTGGTACTATGTCGAATAGCAATGGCAGAGGGGGCATCCCTGCCTTGTACGAGGTCTTTTTTTGCAGCACTGGAATTTGAACTCAGGACCTCATACTTGCTAGGCAGTCATGCTTGAGCCACTGCGCCAGCCCCCTTGTACGAGGTCTTAAGGGAAAGGTTTCCATTGTTCCCCATTGCTTATAATGTTAGCTGCAGAAGTTTTGTAAATGGCTTTTCCTTCCACACCTGAACTGGAAGACTTCATCGAGAAGGGACACCAGATTGTCAAGGGCTTTTTCTGCATCAATTGAGTTGACCGTGGGGTTTCCTCCTTCGTTCTGTTAATAGAATGCACTGCCTGGACAGATTTGCATAATTTAGCCCAGCCGTGCAAGCTGGGGACTCCCACCCGGTGATGAATGTCATCTGGTTGACACGTGGCTAGCATTCTCTGGAGTGTCACATCAGGGCTCATCAGGGCTGCTATGGTGGCTTTCTCTGGGTCAGGTGTCAAGGCGACGCTGGAAGTGTGTTTAGAAGTGTTCCCTCTTGCTCGATTTCTGGAAGAGTTTAAGAAGTATTGGTAACAACTCTTTAAATGTCTGGGACAGTGCTCTGATGGAGCTGTCCAGGCCTGGACTTCTCTTTGTCAGAAGGCTTTCATTTACTTCCTTGTGATTGGTCTGATCGGACTTTCTGCTTCTTCCCAACCCAGTCTTGGTAGCTTGTATTTGTGTGGGAACTGACCCCTTTCCTCTTGGTTACCCAGTTTCTTCACAATAATCCCTTTCATTTCTGAGCCCTCTGCTACAATGTCTCCACTTTCATTTGTGACTTCATTTATTTGAGTCCTCTCTGTTTTCCTTAGCCTAGGCAGTGGTTTGTCAATTTTGTTTCTTTTTTCAGAGTCAACCCTTGGTTTCATTGATTTTTTTCCGTGGATTTCCTGTTGGCTCTCTCTATTCTTGTCTTTATTTCCTTCTGCTAACACGAAGTTTAGTTTGTTCTTTTTCTAGCTTGGTGGTTTCTAGTTTCTTTTCTATATGAGGTTAAGTTATTTCTGTGGAACACAGACAGTGATTTCTCTATATGTCCTTCAGCCTTTGATACGTTGTATTTCCATTGTTCTTTGTCTCAAGATTCTTTTAAATGCCCTTGATTTAAATAAATAAAAGCATGTTAAGATGCCAGCAATGACAAGAGCTGTTGCTAAAGCTCAACCGTTAACATTTCTCAACCTAGGACTAACTCTTGCGTGTGCTGGCGCCTTACTCCGTGACTTCTCTGTCCATCTTTCTGTCCTTTCTCCAGGACTTAAAGCTGTAAGGAGATTTGTCATCAGCAGCTTCCATTTTCTGTTTTTTGAGTCACTTTCACAGATCAGCACGTTGAGAGCAACGGTCCTCAGCACAAGGTAGGAGGGTGACACACGGTACCTATGTCCAGACATAGGGTCAGGAATCAGCTGGCAGCCTGAGGAAGTGTTTCGTTTGTGTCAAGGTTGGAGAAAATAAAAAGGCATGTGGAGATAAAATGGCCCACCATTGGCAGCGTTTTGTTGGTGCAGCCAGCCTCACAGCTCCTCGAGGCTTCAGGTAGGGACCAAGTGACAAGCACCGTGTCTGCAGTTAGCCACCTTCACAGTCATCTGTGGATTTTAGTTTCTGCGTGATGACAGGTAGAACTGTAACCTGCTGGCTGTCACCTCACAGGTCACGAGGGTTGGTTCATAAGGACACATTTCTAAGGCCTCTGACCCCATGAGGCTTCATTCTGGAAGCAGTGCCTCTCAACAATCTGAAAGGAAGAAAGCAGGCCTGTTTCCCGGCTGTGTGAAAGCCAGCAGGAGGCGTCATGATTGCTGCATAGAGTGAGGTGTGAGGAAGGGTGTGAGCTCCTTACCTCTGCACGGGCCCCCCAGGGACTCCCACATGGTCATCTGGAAGCATCCAAGCCTGCTTTTGTGTTTATTCATTTATTCACATGTGCCTACATTGTTTTGGCCATTTCTTCCCCCCATCCCCGCCCCCATCTTCTCCCTTCCCCCCCACCCCCCTGGCTTCCAGGCAGAAACTGTTCTGCCCTTATCTCTAACTTTGTTGAAGAGAGAGTATAAACAATTATAAGAAAGACAAAGTGTTTTTGCTAGTTGAGATAAGGACAGCTATACTGAGAGATTCCTAGCATTGCTTCCATGTACACATGTGTTACATCTCAAGTTGATTCATCTCTAACTGATCTTTACACTGGTAAAGATCGTGATCCCCTTCTCACGTTAACCTCTATCACTTTAAGGTTCCTGTATTAGTTCCTCTGGAGTGGGGACATCAAATGCTTTCATGTTTTGGGTTTTCTACCTCTCCCCATTCCTCCCGTATGTGCTCTGCCCTTGTCTTGTGACCCAGGACTAACCACATTGCTGCATTTGCCCTCGATCTAAAGTCCACATATGAGGGAGAACATACGATTTTTGGTCTTCTGAACCTGGCTAACCTCGCTCAGAATGATGTTCTCCAATTCCATCCATTTACCAGCTAATGATAACATTTCGTTCTTCTTCATGGCTGCATAAAATTCCATTGTGTATAGATACCACATTTTCTTAATCCATTCGTCAGTGCTGGGGCATCTTGGCTGTCTCCATAACTTGGCTATTGTGAGTAGCACTGCAATAAACATGGGTGTGCAGGTGCCTCTGGAGTAACCTGTGTTGCATTCTTTTGGGTATTATCCCCAGGAGTGAGATTGCTGGATCATATGGCAGATCTATGCTTAGATTTTTAAGAAGCCTCCATATTGTTTTCCAGAGTGGTTGCACCAGCTTGCATTCCCACCAGCAGTGTAAGAGGGTTCCTTTTTTCCCCACATCCTTGCCAACACCTGTTGGTGGTGGTGTTTCTAACGATGGCTATTCTAACAAACAGGGGTGAGGTGGAATCTTAGTGTGGTTTTGATTTGCATTTCTTTTATGGCCAGAGATGGTGAGCATTTTTTCATGTGTTTTTTGGCCATTTGAATTTCTTCTTTTGAGAAAGTTCTGTTTAGTTCACTTGCCCATTTCTTTATTGGTTCATTAGTTTTGGGAGAATTTAGTTTTTTAAGTTCCCTATATATTCTGGTTATCAGTCCTTTGTCTGATGTGTAGCTGGCAAATATTTTCTCCCACTCTGTGGGTGTTCTCTTCAGTTTAGAGACCATTTCTTTTGTTGTGCAGAAGCTTTTTAGTTTTATGAAGTCCCATTTATCTATGCTATCTCTTAGTTGCTGGGCTGCTGGGGTTCTATCAAGGAAGTCCTTGCCTGTACCTATTGCTTCCAGAGTGTTTCCTGCTCTTTCCTTTAGAAACTTCAGAGTTTCGGGTCTGATATTTAGGTCCTTGATCCTTTTGAGTTGATACTAGCACAGGGAGATAAACATGGATCTAGTTTCAGTTTTTTGCAAACAGAAAACCACTTTTCCCAACATTTGTTGAAGAGGCTGTCTTTCCTCCATCTTATATTTTTAGTGCCTTTGTCAAAGACAAGTTGGTTTTAGTTGTGTGGCTTCATATCTGGGTCCTCTATGCTGTTCCACTGGTCTTCATGTCTGTTTTTGTGCCAGTACCATGCTGTTTTTATTGTTATTGCTTTGTAATATAGTTTGAAGTCAGGTATTGTGATACCTCCAGCATTGCTTTTTGCTGAGTATTGCCTTGGCTATTTGCAGTCTTTTGAGTTTCCAAATGAATTTTAGGGGAGATTTTTCAATCTCGGTGATGAAGGTCATTGGGATTTTGATGGGAATTTTATTAAACATGTAGATTGCTTTTGGTAGTAGAGCCATTTTTACTATGTTGATTCCACCAATCCATGAGCATGGGAGATCTCTCCACCTTCTGTAGTCTTCCTCGATTTCTTTCTTCGGGGGTTTGTAGTTCTCCTTGTAGAGGTCGTTCACATCCTTTGTTAAATTTACTCCTAGGTATTTGGTCTTTTTTGAGGCTATTGTAAATGGAATTGTTTCCATATATTCTTTCTCAGTTTGTTGGTGTATAGAAAAGCTAATGCTTTTTGTAAGTTGATTTTGTATCCTGCCATGTTGCTGTAGCTATTAACGGTATCTAGGAGTTTTGGGGTAGATTTTTTTGGGTCTTTAAGGTATAGGATCATATCATTTGCAAATAAGGATATTTTGACAGTTTCTTTACCTATTTGTATTCCTTTTATTCCTTCTTCTTGCCTAATTGCTCTGGCTAGGAATTCCAGTACTATGTTGAATAGGAGTGGGGATAGTGGGCATCCTTGTCTGGTTCCTGATTTTTGAGGGAATGGTTTTAGTTTTTCTCTGTTAAGTATAATGCTGGCTGTAGGTTTGTCATATATAGCTTTTATAATGTTGAGGAACTTTCCTTCTATTCCTAGTTTTCTTAGAGCTTTTATCATGAAATGATGTTGGATCTTATCAAAGGCTTTTTCTGCATCTATTGAGATGATCAAGTGATTTTTGTCTTTGCTTCTGTTAATGTGGTTTATTACGTTTATTGATTTTCGTATGTTGAACCACCCTTGCATTCCTGGGATGAAGCCTACTTGGTCGTAGTGAATAATCTTTTTGATGTGTTGTTGGATTCAGTTTGCCATTATTGAAAGATTTTTGCATTGATGTTCATGAAGGAGATTGGCCTATAGTTCTCCTTTTTGGAGATGTCTTTGCCTGGTTTTGGGATAAGTGTAATACTGGCTTCATAAAATGTGTTTGGCAGTTTTCCTTCCCTTTCTATTTCATGGAACAGTTTAAGGAGGGTTGGTATCAGTTCTTCTTTAAAGTTCTGATAGAATTCAGGAGAGAATCCATCAGGTCCTGGACTTTTCTTTTTTGGGAGACTCTTTATTGCTGCTTCAATTGCATTTCATGTTATAGGTCTATTCAAGTGATTAATGTCCTCTTGGTTCAATTTTGGATGGTCATAAGTATCTAGAAATCTGTCCATTTCTTCAAGATTTTCCAACTTACTACAATGTACGTTCTCAAAGTAGTCTCTGATGATTTCCTGGATTTCTGTGGCGTATGTTGTTATCTCCAGTTTTGCAATTCTGATTTTACTGATTTGGGTTTTTTTCTCTCCTCATTTTAGTCAGGTTTGCCAGGCGTCTATCAATCTTCTTTATTTTTTAAAGAACCAACTTTTTGTTTCATTGATTCTTTGTATGGTTTTTTTTAATTGTTTCTATTTAATTGATTTCGGCTCTTATTTTTATTATTTCTGTCCTGTTTGTTTTGGGATTTGCTTGTTCTTGTTCTTCTAGGAGTTTGAGCTGTAGTGTTAGGTTGTTGATTTGAGATCTTTCTGTCCTTTTAATAAATGCACTCATGGCTGTAAACTTTCCTCTCAGGACTGCCTTAGCTGTGTCCCATAGGTTCCAGTAGGTCATATTTTCATTTTCATTAACTTCCAGGAACCTTCTAATTTCCTCTTTTATTTCATCAATGGCCCATTGATCATTGAGCAATGTGTTGTTCAGCTTCCAGCTGTTTGCATGTTTTTTACTATTGTTTTTGTTGTTGAGTTCTAGTTTTTAATTTCCTTTTCGGTTTCTTTTTTGACCACTGCTTGTTCAGGAATGTGTGGCTTAATTTCCACATACTTGTAAATTTTCCAAGATTCCCACCCTCCCCTCCTGATACTGAGTTCCAGTGGTCGGAAACAAAACAGAGATGATTTGCCTTCTTGAAGGTGAGGCTTTGGAGACATGAGGTCAGTGTACTCCAGTGCTCTGTCTCATGCTCACAGAGCCCCCACCATGCAGAAAAGAGCCCCCACCACAGGAGCCCGAGGAACCCCAAAATGTCGCTGCCTTGTAGGTCTCAGCAACTCCTTGGGTTCCCGTGAACTTCCAGTCTGTATAAATTAGGGACAACTAGTGCACGGTGCTCGTACCAAATAGACCCAAATGTGCGCAATGACTCGAACACAAGAGAAAGAACTTAGCACATGGCTCAGGAAACTCACCCTTTACATGTTCATTCCAGAGAAATAAACTCCTACATTCATGCAGGAACTTAGATGATGATGTTCACAGCAGCCTATTTGCAATCCAAAACTGGAAAGTACCTGGCTGTCATCCGTGTATGAGCAGTTGAGCAAACAGTGATGTACACACTCCGTGGAACACAACCCAGCTGTCAGAAGGGGTACACAATGGATACCCATGACAACAGGGACCTCAAGGAAATTGTGCCAAGTAGAAAAGGCCAGTCTTCAGAGGCTTTGCAAGGTTCCCTTTACAGAACATTCTTGAAAGGAGACAGCTAAAGAGATGGACAACACATCAGTGGTTTTGAGGCTGAGGACAAGAGGAGGAGAGGGTGAGATGTGGGGTGTGCCAGAGGAGTCAGGCTCTGTGGGCAGATGATGGTGTTGACATGAAGGCACACACAAGACTGTGGAGAGCAGATTATGGCAACTGGACATAAGCAAGGCGAGATGCAGCTCAACTGTCTTTCCTAAGATTATCTGTAGGCAGAGGTAGGCACAGCCCCAGCCACAGAAGAGGGAAATGCAGAACAGCTGCTTCTAAGCAGGAATGCAGTTTCACCTTTTACAATGTCTCGCCCCTCCCTGAGAACCGCAGCTCCACCCTGGGTATAAAAGACTCACTGAAGGAGAACACCAGGCTTTTACTTTGGGGGCTTTTGCTTTTGCTTTGAGGCTTTTTGCTTCTGGTTTTCTGATGGGGAAGGCTTTTTGGATGTGGGAGGCTTTGGAAGGGTAAAAGATTGCTGAAGGGTAAAAGAATTGCTGAAGGAGAATTGCTAAAAGGGAATTGCTAGCAAGCCTGAGGGCTGAGACTTTAAGAAAGCTAAAGAGAGAACATGGGACAATGAAAGTCTGCACCAAGAACTTTATACATAGGCTTTAGAAAAGCTAAGCTAAAGAAAAGCTAAAGAGAACAGTGCAAGTCTAAGGACCCGGACTTTAAGAGTTACGCATATGCAGATTTTAGGCATAACTGTTGTTTGCAAGTCTGAGCACCGAGGCTTTAAGAAAGCTAAAAAGACAATGCAAGTCTGGGGGCAAAGACTAAAGAACAGCTAAGAGAAAACATGGGACAGAGTGAGTCTAAGGAAAGAGGTTTGAAGCAAGGTTTTAAAGAAGACTTTAGAAGCAGTTTGAAAGAACTATAAAGGAGAAAGGCCTTAAAAAATAAAGATAGAGAAAAGATGCAACAAGGGTTGTGCGTCTCCACCTGAGCACCCAACACACCTGATTCCACTTTCTGTCTGTCTATCCTGTGTCTTTTCTGAATCTCCAGTCTCCCCCAGTTAAACCCAGTTAGGTTCAGTAATAACTAGGAGCAAGAGAAAGCTCACTCCAACAAAGGAGCAAGAGAAAAACCTCGCTCCAAAGACAAAGTTGGATAGGAGTATACACAGATGTATGGGCACACACACGTGCATGTCACTGACTGGAAGAGACCAGTGGGTTTTATCACCGTTGACTTTCTGGTATTGAGACTGGTTTTAAAGGAATTTGCTCGTGCTTTATTCTGTATCTTTGTGCCCTCTCTTCTTTAACACTTGAGTTTTTGGTTCATTTGGAGCCTATCCCATGGTGTGGCATGATATGCGAATCTGGTAATTTTTCAGTTGGACACACAGTTATTCCAACACCGTTTGGTACAAAGCACTCTTTTCCTTTGACTTGAGATGTGGCTTCACCCTGTATTCACTCCTGTAGTGGTTGTGTGTCGATCCACTTTCTTCTCTTCCCCACTCCTTTTTGCATCTGTTCATGCCCTGGCACCGAGTTCTTGTCATTGCTTAGTCCTCATGGTTTCCAGATCGTTTTCTCAATTAAAAATATCACTGCTGGTAACTTTATTTGGGATCGTATTCCATTTTTATGATAACTTACACAGAATCCACATCTTTGTGGGGTTGAGACTTCATCAAGAAAATATGCATTTCCATTTGTCCCAGCCTCCTTTTGTATATTTCAGTACTGCTTTACAGTATGCATTTTCACATTTATTGTTGGATTCATTGCTAGTCTTTGTTGTTGAAAGGTGTTGCTGTTTATATGAGCCAGCTTTTCATCCATCTGTATAAGGAAACACCTGAGACAATTAACATATAAAGAGAAAAGGCTTAATTTGGTCCACAGCTTTGAAGGTTCCAGTTCAAGGTTGGCCCCATTAAACTGGGCCTCTGTGAGCAGCACCATAGCAAGAGTGAGCAGCAGAGCAGAGCTGCTCACCTCATGAACCAGGATGCAAAAGCAGGAAGCAGAAAAAACAAGAATCCTACAATCCCCTTAAGGGGCATGCTCCAAGGACCTAAAGGACTTCCCAATAGTACTACCCTCGGGACCGAGCCTGTAATACAGGGGGGTCCGGGGGCCATTCAAGGTCTGAACCATAGCACTGCTTTTGCTGTGATAAATGGAGTCTTTTTTCTCACTTACATGTTTTAATTTGTGGTTTGGATCTATGAGGGATACTGGTTTTAAGACACATATTCAAGACAGCTGGCCCCAGCACCTCCAAAAACACAACCTCAAAGCCAAAAACAAAAACAGCAAAAGCAAAACAGATCCTGGGGTTCGCTGTAGATTGAGGAAGCTGAGTCCATGGCAAGTTCATGCAATGCGACTCTTGTTTGCATCTGTATTTTGAAAACCACAAAAAAATATTTCTGGAGACAGTTGAGGAAATTTGTACATAGACTCTGTAGAACTAGAATCCCATCCTGAAACAAGGTGACGTCTCCTGGCCTGGTGATGGCGTCGTGTCCATTGGAGTGTCGGGGCTGTGCATCTACACTTTACTTTCAAATGGTTCAGCAAAAAATGGCAACAGAACAAAGTTTCACATAGCACCCACACACGGAGAGAGAAAATGCACACTTGGAGCCGCGTTAACCTTTGTCGAGTATAAAGAGTTCATTGCATCATCCTTTCTCTTACAGCTTGGAATTTTTCAAAACAGCACATTAGGGAGAAAAAATAATTTACGTTAAATGATTTTTGTGTAGTATATTTGTGGTGATCGCTACGTTGTTGGTCCCTGTGCCCAGGAAGGATTGCAGCGCTAGGTAGAGGACAGAGGATTGAACGTCTGTGGGGCGTCTGCCATCCCAGTCTGAAGGTCCCAGATCTGAAGGGATCTCACAGGTGCGTGGAGCTGGCAGGTGGCCAGAGCCTGTCTTCCTCCCCTGAGGGAATCTGCAGCCACAGGACTCAGATCCTATCCACTGGTCACGCCTGCTGCAAGAATACCTCATCTCAGGACTTACTGAGTCCTGCCCCAAGACCTTCCAGGATTGCATTTAAGGTTGAAACTTCTTTTCCTGCTGCCCCTATGACACAGTGCCCCAGCCTGGTCCTGTGGCTGGACAGAGCCCTGGAGGCAGTAGGGGTGTGGTCAGACATCCCCAGAATCTCTTCTGTCCCCAGCGCTCCTTCTCCTCCTTGCTGGACCCAGGGCTGCCCCAGTTCCTGCAAAGGGAAGAGAAGGGCAAGGGAAGGGGAAAGGGGCAGCACACACCTTCCCTGAGTCCCAGGACCAGTGGCCACGTTCATCCAGCAGGCCTCTCCTGGGCAGTCTATGGGAACCTGATGCCTCGTGGGGTTCTCTAGGTGCAGGGGACTCCCCTCCCTCCTCTGCTCCTGGGCACCACAAGCCCCAGTTCCTTCCCACGGACCTCGTTGCACACCCCCTCTTCAACAAGTGGCCCAGGAGAAATACCACATGGCCTCTGTCCCCAACAAACTTGAACTGAATGCTAGCGATGAATGAAATGAGTCCATGTGGGTGGGCTGTGGGCACAGTGTGAACTTGCTGTGAATGGGCATCAGTGGGAACATGCCAGAGAAGGTCCCCAGACACACTCAGTGAAGCCATGTTGACAAAACTGGAGGAGGCGGGCTTGGTGTCATGACAAGCAAAAACAAACCAGCCTGGTGCCCCTGTGGCCAAGGAAAGAGAGTGGACGCACTCACCAGGAGCTCTGGGAAGAAGTCAATACCGAAGGAAGCTTAGGGAAGTATATGCAGGTGTTTGCACAGGTATGCAGCAGGCTTAGGCTTGGTAGAGGACTGCAGTGTTGAGTCCCCACACCTTTGCCATAGGATGCAGGTCGCCTCCCAGCTGCCACAAAGTGAGCAGCTCTGGGCTCCCGTTCTGGGGGGCTCTCCACCAGCCTCCTGGTCAGAGGGGATGCGGAGGGGGCTGGAAGGAAGAGGAATGCATAGCAAAGGAGGAGGTTTCTCAAGAGAGGGAAATTCACAGAGAAACACAGGTCTTACAAATGACTCTGAACGCTACACATGTGGCATTTCTTACAGGATAGAATTAATTAGTTCTGGATGTGGACTCTTTTTCTCTCTCCCCGGCAGCCACACTGCTGTCATTAACTGACGACTGACCAGTAGCTAGAATCTCATCTCAACAAGGCTCTGCTGCCCGAGCCTGGCCCCAGGGCTCTTTGCCTCAGAGATGCCACACTGCGAACAAGACCCCGACAGGCACTGGACTGGCACAAGTCCAGAGAGGCATGTGGACACTGGCACCAATCAGGCAAAGAGACGAGCAGAGTTCGCTGTACGATGTCAGAGGAACCAACAAAAGTAAGAGGACAGCATGGGGGCCACGTGGGCAGTGCAGCAGGCTTGGAAAAGCAGCAGGGAGGAGCGAGTCCAGAGCACGGACAAAGCCAGAAGCGCAGGACCAGTAGGGCCAGTCAATGCCTCACAGCTGGGACTGAGGGGAGGGATAGACAAGTCTTACCCCCACAGCCCCGTGCCCCAATAAATCAGCCATGGATGGATGTCAAAGACCACAAAGGCTGCCCTAACCAGGCTGTGACCACTGGAGGTGTCACACCAGGGAGCTCAGCTCTCTTGATTCACACAAAGCAGGTGCTTTTCAGAAGTGGATTTATCAAATGAACAAGAAGTCTCATTTCTTTTTTGAAGAGATAGAACAGTTTACAGGAAAATAGATAGGTGAAAATAAGAGACACCAAATTTGAAATGAACCTTCAGGAATGATGGTTCTGGACCCCTACTGAGCAGCTGGCACAGATGGGGCAGGGAAGGCAAGTAAACGTCCCTGAGTGTGAAACTTCATCCCATAGCACCTGTCCCAACAAGCCCTGCACACCTGGATTCTATACACATACCCCGTCCTTCCTGTGGCCCCAGGGCATGTTCAATTCCCCTGCCACCCCAGGTCCCTGAGAAACAGGACAAGGATCTAGAGCAGGAGCTCCATCAGAGGTGTGTCCTGCCGTGAGCGTGTGAGACCCTGGCCCAGGGAACCCGGCCCTCAGGCAGCAAACTTTGTGCTTCCTGGATACCATCAGAAAAAGCCAAAGAGCTTCAAGACGCTGACCTGCTGCACCACATGGGATTCCCCAGGGTAGGTCCTGGCACCGACGATGCCCTGCTACCCTGGGGGATGTGGCACAGTCACAGAGAGCTGAACAGGCCCAGGAAGAGGGTCTAGATGGGCTTCTGTCTTCCAGAAGGATCCTCCTGCCATACACAGACTCTCAGCCTTCTGCTCCAGCATTGGAAGCGGGCAGAAATGCCCTTTTAACTAGCTTCTGCTTTCTGGCTGCTGGAGCTGGAGGCCCTGGTTCAGTGATGCTGGAATGTTCAGCTTTTACAGAACCTTCACCTCCCCACCCGCACATACCCTCTGGAAGAAAATATTTTATCACACGGGGCAGGTTTCTATGCCCATTGGCAAAGGCCTCATTCCCAAGGAGACAGTCTGACATATTTTCACACCCACGGTGTTTCAAATGAAGTCAAAGTCCAGGCAAAATGCCACAGTGGCCAAGCCACATGAGCTAAAAATCAATGTGCAGCTTCAGCGCACATCCAAGCCCTGGGGTCTTGTTTTTGCCGCTCCCTGGGGCCTAAGTGTTAAGCATCCTCAAGTCACGCTGGGTTATTGGCACTGGGAAGAAAGTTGCCTGAATCTCTCAGATCAGTGCTCCCCCTCGCTCACTGGCCTGGCTGGAGAGAGAGAGAGAGAGAGAGAGAGAGAGAGAGAGAGAGAGAGAGAGAAATCAATAAGGGCAACGAGGAACCTTTCTAATGAGGCGAGAAGAAACGAGATGGATACTTACGATCAGTGTCTGGATGATTCTGCAGATTGAGGAGTGCCTAGGGCACAGGCTCTGGGCGTTCTGGAGATGTACATCTGTCTTCTCCCTGTCCTCTGTCAGGCTGTCTAGGTGCAAGCAAGGAAGTTTCTGCTGGTTCATGTTAAGGAAAAGTTTGTAAAATTTGGACAGCAGAACACTAATCCCATGCAATCCCCTCTAGTCCATGGGAGACAGACCAGTAGGGGAGTACCACGGGCTCACAAATTTTGTCTTGATTTTGTCACACCGCAAAAAGTCCTTTCGAGGTGCCAGCCGGTTCTGAGATGCAATGATCTGTGACAAAAACAGAATATCACTCGCGAGAGGCCAGGAATAGAATCGGTGCTGCAGGGGCCAACAGGACATGCCACAATGCCTTCCGGGAGCTGTGGCTGGAGGGTTTTGTGGGTTTGCTTCTGCCCTTTTCTCAGACACAAGCAGCAGGAAGGGGTGAGTCCTGGCAGAAGGTAGCCAGCGATCCCATGTTACCTGAACTCCAGATCTCAACTCCAGGAGCTGGTGCTCAGAGGTGCTTGGGGACCAAGAAGGGATCTCACAGGGCTCCTGTCCTCACGCCATCAGGCAGGCACCCAACTGTGTGTTGAGTGAGGACACGATAATAGTGTCCATTTGCCAAGCATTTACTTTGTGCCAGACATGGGGCTCTCCCTGTATTGTCTCCAATATCAAGACCAGGCTACAAGTACATTTTCTTCTTAATTTGTAATTGTGGAAACTGAGACTTGCCTGTGATCTCAGGGTTGTAAGCAATAAAACAGTGGTTTGACAGTCCCAAGCCTGTCCTTTGCTCTGTCGTGGTCCTCTCAGAATGAGCAGTGGCCACCGGAGATGGGTTTCTGTTGTCAGTGCCCATCAGTGTCCCCTGGGTGACTCCTGTGCATCCTGTGCCACCAGGACTTTGAGGAGATCCCCAAGTCCCGCCACTGGTGTGGTCTCTCCAGCTTCCCGGCCTCTGCATGTGCCGTTCCTCTGCCTTTTCTACCACCCAGCTGGCAAGTTCTTCCTGCTGCCATGGTCAAATCCCCGCTCCAAGTTCTGACTGTGTGAGCTCCTTGCCTCAGTTTCCTGCCTGGGAGAGGTAGTGTTAAGTCCTATGGGACCATTCACAGGCCTGCACATTACCTGGCATCAGTGTGCCCAACTTTTGCTCCTTCTCTCCTCCTTTTGGGGACAGGTACCTTTCATATATCAGGCACCCCGTGTCCTGGGATAGCCCTTGTCTCTGGAATTTAAATTTGCTTACCTTCCTGCTTTCTGTCCCAAAACTGTCACCTCCTCACCACGGGAGTTTTCGCACTCACCTTTATGTGGTCGTTTTCCTATGTCAACGCCTAGTCTTTCAGGTTCCAGCAGACGGAGCCCTGTTTATCCCACTGGACATCCACATGTACACGTGGCAGGTCCTCAGTCAATACCTGTGGAGCAGGGGCTCCTGCAAGTCATTATGCACTTGATCACCCCCGCCCCCAGTAGGGACACGCCAGGCTCCGGTACCAATGACAGCATGACGGACCCGAGGCCCGGCCAGTCAAGGTGTGGAGTGAGAACACAGAATCATGAAACGGCAGCAGCCAGGGCAGAGCTGGACGTCCTGTTCTAGGCTTGATGTGGGGATCTAGGGAAGAAACGATCCCCAGGTGTGACCTGGCCAAGAGGAGTCTCCAGGGCCACTTTGAGTGGAAGGATGACTTGAATTTGGTTGGGAGGTAGACAGGGCTGGAAGAGCATGTGTGAGGTGCTGCACGTGCAGAAAACCTGAGGCGCCATCCTAGCCACCTCTCCTGCGATCCGGGAGGAATTAGACACTACCCTACAGTTCCCTGTCACCGATTTAGGTCCCCAGGGGAAAGACCTACTGTAGACACAGGGATTGTGGTGCCAGGAAGAGGGAGCCTGGCAGATTGAGGCTGGAGAATCGGAGTGAAGGCTGATAAAAAAAATACCTTGAGCGCACAGGACAGAGGCCACTGTCTGCCTTGTTCTTCTCCCGCACTCCACAGCCCTTCTTCCCGTGGGTCTTGCTGGAGCATCAGCCTCTTCGTGAAGTCTTTGGAGATCAGCTTCATCCTTCCTCAGTGCCACTCATCCTTCCCGTAGCCTCCCACTTCCTGCTGTGCTTCTCTCTCACATCCCCTTAGCTCTGTGAAGCATACCTGATTGACTATTTATTTTTAGTTTACAAGCTCTGTGAGACCAGGGATTATGCTTTTTCTGTTTTTTGCCTGTGATGGTCCCCCAGAAACCTTCCCTGACAGCTCATCCCCCCACCTGGTAGCCTCAGACTCTCAGCTGGGTCAGGTGCCCTATCCTGTAGGCACTGTCATCTCCATGATGTGTTTTATTGGGGCTGTCTGTCTGTCTGTCTCATCACATTTTTGTCTCCTTAAAGATCAGCTCTGTTTTGGGTTTGGGGGGTTTTTTTGGCAATATTGGGCTTTGATCTCAGGACCTTGTGCTTGCTAGGCAGGCACTTTATTTCTCCAGTCATTTTTGCTCTAGTTATTTTGGAGATAAGGTCTTGCTTTTTGCTCAGACCCACCTGGACCTGATTCCTCCTAATTTATCCTTCCTGCTGTCATTGGGATGACAGGCACACACCACCATGCCTGGTTTTCCTGTTCAGATGCAGTCTCCCAAACATTTTTTTGCCCTGTCTGGCCTGGAACTGCAATTTTTCCCCTTTCAGCCTCCCCAGTAGCTAGGATTACAGGCGTGAGCCATGGCACCCAGCTGGGTCTCACTTATTTTTATGTCCCCAGAGCTTAGGAAAGAGCCTACAAGTTGTGAGTATCAGTGTTATGTTTGTTAAACAAAGAGCAAGTGAACAGATGAGTGAGTGAGTGAGTGAGTGAGTGAATGAACGCGCAAAAGATAATCCATCTTCCCAGCAAAAGGTGAGCTGTATCACCAATGGTTTAGCAAAAGATACAGAAACCACTACTGGGGTTCTAGTCTGATTGCTGACTGACTTCCACAGCAGAACTGGTAGGAGGGGCTGCAGGCGAGACCTTCAGACCCTTAAAACCCCAGAGAACTGACCACCAACAACTTAAGCACACACAGCCAGGTTCAGGGAGCTCCCCTGACTTCACCCTACCACAGCTGTCATGGCAAATCTGCCATTGCCCCATCTCAAACATCGCTCCACAACCACAACTGAGCCTTGGCTTTGCCACTGGCAGGAAATGGTCAGGTGCAGCTACAAGATGGCGTCCAGCTCCCCTCTGCCCTGAAGTCTCCCACTGGCAGGAGAACCTGAGTTGGGGAATGTGACTGACATTTGGAATCCTAGCTGCAAAGGAGTCAGGAAGTGGAGCTCTAAGTCCCTCTGTGGCAGAGGAGCCCAGCAGGTGTCCAAATGGGCACAGGACATGACTTATAAGCAGAGTGCTACTTGTCACTGGCTCTGGACAGTCCCAAACGACAGAGCCATGGGTCTTCCCAACATTAGTAATTCCTGTAGACTCTGTAGACTGAGTCCAGTGGAGGCAAAGCTTCTCAGCACCCAGCAATCTGTGCTTCCCCTCCGGTGCTCCCTCTCATTACCCTACGCAGTACCACAGTGGCCATCTCCCTCTCCCTTCTGGAATTCTCACGACCATTAACATGAAGAAACAGAACCAGAAATCACCCCTCTCCATCAATTCCAGTGCCTGCAGGTTGGTGCAAAGTCAGCTTTGTGCGTTGGACATTGCTGCTTGGAGGAACGGGACTTGGCTCAGAGGGCTTGCCCCTGGCCTGGGCCTCACACCTGCTTTCTTCCCTGGTTCCCTGGGCATCCCACCCTCTTGCTTGAGAGAGGAATTAGGCTTCCTGGTGCAGCAACTTGCTAGGAGTGGCCTCTGGCACTCAGCTCACTTAATCTACATTGCCTGGCCCAGAGATATTCATTTCCTCTCCCCACTGGCCTAAAGGATCCCCTAACGGTGTCAGTGGCACTGGAAGCTGTGTGAAGAAAAAGTAATGATTTGACTTTGCTTGGTCATTCCCTGCCACCTAGAGAAGCCTGATGGCTTCCATGGAAATGACAGAATTGCCTCCATACAGGCCTCTGAGCCTCTGCAGTGAATCTCTGCAGTGAGAGTCAGCTGTATGCATTTTTAGGGGTTGGTGACCTATCTGTATCTTGACCTGTCTGAAGGTCCCTCCTAGGTGCCGTCTGGACTCAGTCTCTCCTTCATCTCCCATTATCTACCTAAAGGGTACCTGCCAAGGTCACCACAATGACTTCCTCACTTTTAACCCAAAGATCAGTTCTCAGTCTTGGGCTGCCTCACCTGTCGGGGCACTGCACAAAGTCCCCTTCCTCTCTTCTTTAAGCCCATCCTCAGTGAATTGCCACAAGCCTGGTGATCTCTGCAGCCTCACTCTCCTTGAGGTCCGTCTGCCTCTCGGCATCAGGTTGGTCCATGACCATCCACTGTGGCTTCTCCTGCTGTCCCTCCCCAGAGACCCTGTCCCCTCCCCCAGGCTGCTGCACTGTGCACTGGGACAGCCTGCAAACCCAGCTGGAATCTCTGTGCCCCCCAAACCTCTGCTCAGCTGTGCAACAGGTGTGTGTCAAACTGCTTAGCCAGAACTTCCCCTCACACCAAGCATCCCCTTCCCCGTTTTAGCTAGTGGCAATCCCATTCTGCCCCATTGGATCCAAACTCCTTGGAGCCCGTGGCATCTCCTTTCTCTCACACCTCAGGCTCAGCCCTTCAGCAAATGTGTTGGAAGCCTGTGCAGTCTCATGGGTTCCCCCCTCCCCAGACTCCACCCTCCCGAGGCCCCGCCCTCCCGAGGCCCCGCCCCTCCCTGTGGCCCCACCCCTGGCACTATCTCTCTGGCTCCTCTTTTTTTTTTTTTTATGAGTATATAATAATTGTGCAGAGGGATTCATTGTGACATCTCCATATATACGTGTACAATGCACTCTCGTTTATCTCATCCCCTCCATTATTCTCCCTCTTTCCCCTTCTTAAAATGACTTCAACAGGCTTCTACATACCACATTTGCAGATGCATAGAAAACCCATGAACCACGTTTACCTTCCTTCTCCTCTTCATCTCCCCTCCCTCCCAGTTCTACTCTGCCCTAAACAAGACCTGGTCTACATTCCTGTCCTTCTTTGTTTAAGGGTCTGCTTTCCCCTTGCTCTTTCATCTGTAAATATATTGCACAGTAATCAGTCTAACCCCTCCACTCCTCTTCCTCACCCTTTTCCACCTACCCTCTGCTGGTTTTTTTCGTGTGTTTTGTTGTGTCTTGTTCCTATACATATGTGATGTTTTTCATTTTTTACTCATTCTCCATCATTTTTCTTTTCCTCCTCCCTCAGTCTCCTCTAACAGCCCCACTTTTGGAAACATGTTCTTCAAATATATATATGTATAGATGACTTCTCCTGCTGTCCCTCCCCAGAGACCCTGTCCCTGCATTTGTATTAGATCTATCTTCTATATATGAGGGGAAACATGTGACCTTTGTCTTTCTGAACCTGGCTAACTTCACATAACATGTTCTTCTCCAGTTTCGTCCACTTACATAGGAATGACAATTTCATTCTTCTTTATGGGTGAAAGCATGCAACCTTTGGTTTTCTGAGTCTGGCTAACTTCACTTAGGATGATGTTCTCCAGTTCCATCCATTTACTGCGAATGACAAAATTTCATTCTTTTTTATGGCTAAATAAAATTCCATTGTGTATAAATAACACATTTTCTTAATCCATTCGTCAGTAGTGGGGATCTTGGCTGTTTCCATAGCTTGGCTATTGTGAATAGCGCTGCAATAAACATGGGTGTGCAGGTGCCTTTGTTGTAACGTGACTTAACATTCCTTCAGGTATATTCCTAGGAGTGGAATTGCTGGATCATATGACAGTTCTATTTTTAGTTTTTTGGGGAGCCTCCATGCTGTTTTCCATAATGGTTGTACTAATGTACATCCCACCAACAGTGTATGAGGGTTCCTTTTCCCCACATCCTCACCCACATTTGCTGTTGTTAGTGTTCTTGATGGCAGCCATTCAAACAGGGGTGAGGTGGAATCTTAGTGTGGCTTTGATTTGCATTTCCTTTATGGCCAGGGATGGTGAGCATTTCTTCATGTGTTTTTTGGCCATTTGGACTTCTTCTTTTGAAAAAACTCTCGTTAGTTCATTTGCCCATTTTTTCATTGGGTCCATTGGTTTTTTAGGAGTTTAGTTTTTTGAGCTCCCCATATATTCTGGTTATTAATCTCTTGTCAGATGTGTAGCTGGCTTTCCCGAAATCTGTGGGCTGCCTCTTCAGTCTGGTTACTGTTTCCTTTGAAGTGCGGAAGCGTTTTAGTTTCATATAGTCCCATTGTCACTCTGTTCCAGAAAGCGGACTTCATGTAGCTGCTTGAATGGTCCAAGCTGTCTCCTGCCTGGGTCTCAGGCCTGGGCTTCAGCTCACAGTTCTGTCTGGACAGCGCTTCTCTCCAACAGGCCTGGGGCTCTCCTTCACCCCCTTCAGATTTCTGCTCAAATCCGTTATTGGGGAACCC
The DNA here is from genome assembly GCF_047511655.1 of Castor canadensis. Taxonomy (NCBI): domain Eukaryota; kingdom Metazoa; phylum Chordata; class Mammalia; order Rodentia; family Castoridae; genus Castor; species Castor canadensis. Next base: position 1,619,632 of record NC_133395.1, on the reverse strand, counting down.
TTCCCTAGCTAAGCTGCCTTCCTCCCCTCTTCCTCCATATCAGAGTTTCCATTAACATGGAAAGCCAGCTCCATGAGCACCCAGCTTTACCCTGTCCCAGCCTGGGGTGTCGACCACAGACAGAGGTTCTCACTAAAAACCACGTAGAGAGTTAATGAAAAAACACAGTTACTGTTGCTCCTATGAGTATCAACTGAAAAAACTACTAGCCTAGTAATCCTCCTAGATACTAAGTCAGTCTTCGTGTGTGCGTGTGCGTGTGTGGGGGGGGTGTGCTGGGGATCAAACCCAGGGCCTCCAGCGCTCACCCACTGAGCTGCACCCCCAGCCAACCCAACTAAGCCAATCTCTTAAGCCCAGTTTCATTTGTGACATACAACAAATGCACCCATTTTTCACCAAAGAATTAGTAGAAGTGTTTCAAACATAGCTTCGGAGGAAGTCTAAGCCATTGTCACCTGCTAAGGAGCTCTGGTATGAAAGTGAACAACTACAGGCTCGGTGGCCTGTACCTGCAGAGTCCAGTGTGGTAGCTCTGGGTGGCTCTTTAAGTTCAAATCAAACAAAATTAAACTTCAGTTCCTTGCTTGTGCTGAACATCCTCATGTGGCAGGGGCCACAGCAGTGGACACCCAAGTACAGAGCATTTCTGTCACCACAGGGAGTTGTTTGAAAGTTCAGCTCTGGGCCCTTCGTTACCTTGAATAACTCCCTGTCTCCAACTATTCTGGGGATAAACTGGGATTAATTAAGTAGAAAGAAAGAAACTATCTTCTTTAAATACATCGTAGTAACAAAAAGCAGCAGATTCATTAAAAAGTTCTATCAATAAATCACTGTACCATCTGGCTAGATCCCACATGAATGTGTACATGAAACTAAAACTCTAAAATAAGCATGGCCGTGTGAGATATGCAGGAAGCTGCCCCATGTGTGCTGTGCACAGTGGTGAAAAACTGTCCAGTCTGTCACGAGGGCCACACCCACCCAATTACACTAACACCTCGAAGTCACAGGCCATGGTGCCAAATGGACCTGCCAGCGGTGACTGTGGCTGATAGGTTTTTTTTTTTCCTTTCCATATTTTAGGAATCTCCAATTCTCTGTCTGTCACAGTAAGCGATTCCCAAATCTTGAGAAACATGCAGGTGCCGCCACTGGCTACAAGTCGAGCCTCTGACCTGGCCTGCCGCCATCCCACACAGACACAATGCAATTTAATGCAGACTTGGATTCATTAGGGAAGAGACCGATAAAGTTTGAGCTGACTGACTTATGCCCCACAGTCTCACAGTCTCTACGCTGTGTTGTATTATCTGTTTTTGACCCTATGGAACTTTGGGTGTGCAAAGATGAAAGAAGAAATCAAGTTCACTACTATCCATCCAGTGGAGATTTCTTTGTCCTCCTGCGCACATCCAGCGCCTCAGCAGGTCCTAGCACTTCTTCCTCTCGATCACATTTCAACGCTCCTGTCCCGTGTTCCAGCCATTTCACCTTCCCACAGAAACAATTGCGATGGCCCCTCACAGGTCTCTCTGCTGCCTCCTTTGAATGTACTTCACACAGCACAGCAAAAGAACTCCCCCCAGACACAAGCCCCATGGGTGCTCCCTGCATCAAAGCCCACTGTAGATCTTACAGGGGACACTCAGAAGCGTCACACAGCAGATGGCGAGGGCATGGGGGCTATCTCAAACTTTCACAGAGCAAACCACCCACCCCACCAGCAACCCTCCTTCCTGTGCCACACACTGGCCTGTCTAATTTTGAGCTTTCTAAAAGTGGCTACATCACCTGTGGTCTTTTGTATTTGGCTTGTGTTGCTCCACACAGAGATTCATTTGTGTGACAGTCATAGTAGTGACGCATAGTAGTCACAGGGTGTCTGCTGTTTGCTGTTGTATGACTGTGCTCAGCACCTAGCATATGGCTGCTGAGTGATGACTGAGTCATGATGGTGTCTATTAAAAGCTTAACTCAGACTAATGGGATTCTGTGACTCAAGTGATATGGTTGTAGCCACCACATCTCCTTCCAGAATGAGTTCAAAACAGCAAGACTCTTTGTTCTGGTTTCATTTTAAGGAGGAATTTGTGCCACACCTGCAAGATGATCCTTGGGCCCACACGGCTGCGGGGTGATAAGAAGACGAGATGATGGGCCCCTTGGAACCTGCACTGGGAACCCTATTTTTAGAAGCTGGAACAGGAAGCTTGAGGTTTGGGTCCTCCATTCTTAGCTTGTCTCCCAGAAAGCTGACTGGCTTATTTGTGACAAAGGTTTTATGCTCCCTGGAAGAGAACCTCAGGCATTGCACCTAAGTGACTTTTGATATGCAACTGAAATCTTCCTGATGCAAACATAATCCCATTAGGAGGAAGACTAAAAGCCTGCGAGATGTGCTGCCCCTGTGCTCCCTACCAAACCTGTGCCGCCCCCGTGCTCCCTACCAAACCCGCCACCTGCTTTGTGCACATGCATCAGAAAGGTCGTTTTGCATAAGTGGTTTCTATTCAGTGACTGTTGGTTGAGAAGTAAGGTCCCCCATGGTCCCCCTCGGTTGGCAGTGGACAAGCACTTGCTTCAGCACACAAAAGAAAATCTAAGTCTCAAACAACATGAATATGCACAGAAATAGAGTCCTTCCTTACTAAAGTAGACAGCCACTCCTCGGAAAGAGGAGTACTTTTCTGCTATGTTACTACCTCCCAACTTGCGAGAGAACCAAATCCCTGGCTTTTGAAAACAACTGATTTTCCCAGAGAGCTCTGTGAGTTCCGGTGCAGTGGATGTTAAAACCCCTGTCTCGCTAAAGCCCCGGGGGACTTAGAACTATTAAGATGGCAGGAAGTAGTTCATTTAGGTTGATGCCAGGAGAGGAAAACATTTTCTGTTGGAGAAAAACAAAACAAAACAATAGACTTGAATCAAAGTGTGGGACTGGGACTGTTCACTATGAAATCCTCATGCTTTTTGATTTCCTGAGAAGAGGAGCCGTTGGAATCCAGCTTCAGAGTGAAGCTCCCCGGGCCAGCAGGATGCTGTACTGAAGTGAGTGGAAAAGGGCTTCCTACAGGGTCACTTGGGAAGTGACAGGGGGACAGAGAAGGCAGAGGCCTGAGCACCAGGGCTCATGAGCTACCTACTCTGTTTGATTCTGCTGGAGCTGAATTGTGTCCCCAAAGGAGTCCACTGAATGTGCCCTTATTTGGAAATAGGGCATTTGAAGGTGCAATTGGTCAAGTGAGACCCTACTGGAGTAGGGCAGGTCCTAGTCCCATATGACTGGCACCCTTACAAAAAGAGGACAGGGACCTGCAGGGAGCCAGTCACGTGAGGACAGACACACCAGAACACCACGTGGCAGAGCAGAGGTTGGAGTGCCACAGTTGCAAGCCAAGGACATCAAGGGTGAGGGGCCACCACCAGAAGCTAGAAGGGGCAGGAAGGATGCTGCCCAGAGTCCAAAGGGGCAGGGCCCAGCTGTCATCTCCATCTCAGACTCCCAGCCTCGGAACTTGGACTGAGTAAGTTTCTGCTGTCTGAAACCACTAGACTGGGGTCAATAGCTGTCCTTCTCCACCTCCCAGGAGGGAAGGGGAAGGCAGTGGTTGATGGGTGTGAGTACAGAGCCAGGGTGATACGTCCCGTTCCCACAATTGTATAGAATCACATGCATAAGAAGAAAGATCAGAGGGGATCGTCTAAAAGTTATTTAACATGGCAGATTTGTGCTTCTTTTTACTTTTCTTGTCCAATTTTATTTACCTGACATGAACTTTTGTTCAGGTCAATTAAAAAAATGGAAATTTCCTAAGCCAGCTAGGTTTTCTGAGCAGATGGACCACGTGATCACCAGTGCATCAGAGGCTGATCTCCAGTGACATTGTCCACCAAAGCCCAAGCTGCAGACACTGTCGGCCAGCCACCAGCTGTTGTCTATTGATAACCGAGTTCTGACATCCCCTGAAGTGTCGTGCCACAGGCAGGTGACTTGCCCTCACACTCAGCCTAGCCTGCGCAGAGCACGGTTCCAAGACCTTCCACGGGCGCTGTCAGGGTCAGCGGGAGAAGGTGACGCTCCTCGGGCTGCCTACCCTCCTTCTCTGTTCACCCGGCTGTGAACTTCCTTTTATTGACCCCACTTAGATTAAGCGGGATTTCTGGAGTCTGCTCTTGGATGTCATTTGTTAGTTCTGGGGAACTACCAGCCTTTACCTTTTCAACTCTTTCACCTTCCCCATTCTCTCTCTTCTCGTTTTTAAGGCTATGTTAAGTTTTAGTCCTGTGGGGTCCGTGGCTCCTTTAGAGGGCTGTGTCCCACTTTTCATCTCTCCCTGATGGTTTTTGGGTGAACTTCCAAATGGGTCCAGCTCACCGTTTCTCCCTTTGGTCATGTCTAAGCTGGTCTTAAACCTTTCCAGTGAATTCTTAGTTGAGTTATTGCAAATTTTTTCTGAATTTTTAAATAATCATACTTCACGTTTGGTGGTCTCTACTTCCTATCCATCATCTTTAAATTTGGGGTAGCCTCAATTCACAGTAGCTTTTCTTCTGATTGTTTTAATATCTGGATCACTGCAGTTATGTTTTTGGTGCCTCTTGTTTCTGTCCATTCTCACTTAGGGTGTCCCCTTCTGTCTGGTTATCTGTGTGTGTGTGTGTGTGTGTGTGTGTGTGTGGTACTGGGGGTTTTTTTGTGACAGGATTTTTCAAGATAGGGTTTCATGGACTAGTTGCCCCAGTTGGCTTCGAACTGCGATCCTCCTGATCTCTGCCTCTTGAGTAGCTAGGATTACAGGTGTGAGCCACGGGTGCCCAGCCTGTCTGGTTATCTTTGACTGTGTATTCATGCAGTATTTTTTAAAAGCATTTGAAATCATTTCAGGCCTATTTGCTTCTGCAGCTCACTAGGGAAGGCAGCAGTTTCGAGCCACCTGAGACCAAAGTCCAGCCTTGCAGATTTCTTGGCCATCTGGCTGATGTGAAACAGGGCTTTAGACCAACATTGGGCTGGATTACAGCAGTGTCCCCACTGAACCAGCCCTTCAAAATGTCAATCCAAAGCAGGGACTAGCTTATCAAAGTCCTCAGTTTGCTGGACCCCAAGTTCCAGCTCTTGTCCCCTGCACTTAAAGATGCCACCATAACCTTAGTTCATGTTCAGTCATTGCTTTCTGTTCAGCTGATGCCCACAAGATGCACAGTGGCCCACACACCACACTCATTTCTCTAGACTCAGACCTCTTCCAGATTTTGGTCAGGTAATATCCCACTGTCCCGTTGATTCTTTTGATACTGGGCGAGGGCTCACTGCCAATGTGCATGGAAGCCAGTACTGTGGCACTGGGTTTCTTCAAAAGGAAAGGTCTTTTACTGAAGGCTCCTCAGTGAGGAGACACACTCAAATCTGTCTCCCATCCGTTGGCAGAGAGAGGAGTCAGAGTCATCAGAAGGAGGAAGGGAGAAGCTGCTTGTTGGTTGATGGTGAAAGCAGGGAGTTGTGAAGTTCTCCTCCATGCCTCCTCACAGGTCTCATGTCCCTTTTCAGGGGTCTTCATCATTCTGCATAGGGGACTTTGACCTTGTAACATCTGGGCATGATCAGCCGGGAAAGCCAGCTTTCAGCTGGTCTCTAGCGGGTTGATTTGGAAACTGTTTCCTGCAAAGCAACTCCAAAGAGCTTTGTTCTTGGTTGATTTATACCTGGTTTTTCTAGCCAGCTTCACGCCGATGCTTTAAAAAAAAAATGACTTTGTTTATTTAACATTTTGCCTAGCTTCTTGGATTATCCTCTGTGGGAGAGTTACTGCAAATTACCTTGTCTGCTATTCCTGGAAGTGACTGTTCCTTCAGGAGGAAATTCAAGTGTAGATAAAGCTGCACTTACAAAGATTTTCATTTAGAAAAAGTCTCCCAAGCTCTTTAAAAATTTTCCAAGTGACAGAGCTTCACACATGTTAACCTGTTTCACTCTCACTGCAGCTCTTCTGCACGCTAGGCTATCATCACCTGCACTTTAGCAGTGAGGAAATTGTGGTGCACAGAATGGGTAAGGGGCAGAGCTATGACTTGAACCCAGGCCTCAATAACTTCTCAGCGTGTTCTCTTTGTCCCTGCATTAGGGACAGATTGAAGACTGATATTTCAATCTATGTTCTGTGCAAGCAGAAAAGAGTTCTTCAGGAGATGAGTGGTTACCATGAGCAGTCAAGAAATGAACGGATAAAATATGTCCTCAGTGCACACTCTGTACAAATCACTTCAACCATGAAATTTGACAGCTTGTAAATAATGGCTTGAGAAATCCAGAGAGAAGAGAGGTAAAATTAATTTAGAGGCTGATTATCCCAAGTCTGAAGATGTCACCCCCAATTCTCTGCTTCCCAGCCCATAGCATTTCACGAATATTTACTTCATTTTGATTCTCCTCCACTCTCCATCAGTGTCTAAATGATAAAAGAGTCAAAGCCCAAATTTCCATTGAAAGCAAGTTTCTGTTTTTAAATTAGAGACCCTACTTTATATTTTAGCAACCACAAGGCAGCACGGGACGATGAGTAACAAGGCATTAAAGATTTAAGTATTTACACACTAAACTAAGATTGTGTGTAGTCTGACCCCCAAATAACTCATGAATTGTCTAGACAATGAACTTAGAAGAACATCATAACACATTTTATCATTATCTTAAACCATAAAACAAGCAATCTTTTATGTAAAACAAGGGGTTTATGCACACATTCCATAAAAGTATCAAAAACAATAATTAAAATCTCTTGGGCTGAGGGGTGTGGCTCAAGTGTTGGAGCACCTGCCTAGCAAGCATCAGGTCCTGAGTTCAAACCCCAGGACTGCCCCCCCCAAAACAAGTTCTTATTCATGTCTGTCTGGAGATTCGTTGCACGAGCCTGCTGCACAAAACATTCAGTTATTCACCTCTAAAACTATTGCAGTAAACCTCAGTGTCCAAGGCAAATCTGAAACTCTGTGAGAGGGCAGCGCTTCCCGGAGCCCTGCAGAAGGTGGGGGCCATGAGAGCCAGCAACCTAACAAGTTCCCAGCTGATGGGGATGTCTCCGCCCCACTCGTGGAGTTCTTCATTCTCAAGATGCAGAGTTCAGAAGGGTAGCCCTTGAAAAGCACGGAAAGGATATTAGAAAATGCAGCAATTGAGCCAATAAAAAAGAATATTCGGTCATATTCTAATTATTCTTTAAATGTGAGTAAATTTGTCTACATGAGCTAGATAAGACTTAGTCTTTTAATGTAATTTGCTATCACTACAAACAACTATCCAACTGGCACGTGAAACACGTTTTTTCCAGATTTTGTACTGATATGCAGAATGTCAGTTTTTGAGAGCAGCCCATGAATGACTGGAAGAAGGGCAGAGAACCAGCCTCAAGGAGAAGACCTTGGTAAGCGTGTCTCTTCAGAAGAAGGCAAGAGCACTGTGTGTGTGTGTGGTGTGTGTGTGTGTGTGTGTGTGTGTGTACATGTGTGTGTACACGTGTGTGTGTGTGTGTGTGCATGTTCTGTACCTCCAAATAGTAGTGTTCATCCACCACTTTGCAAATAGCAAAGAAAAAATATAGGGAGAAATTTCCTCATAGTCAGTCCCAGGAAGCAAACAAGTGCCCTTGCCACCCACCTTTGGTCCTTGCAAGTGACTGAGTGGCCCTTCCCTGAGTGGCTCCACCAACCAAGAACTCACAAAGGCACTGAGGCTGCATTTGGACACTGACAGGTGCAGCACGGGAGCCCATGTGGCCCATGGACATCCATGTGCACCCACCCCCGCTGCTAGCATGTCGTCCTGCACCACCCAGACCTATAGGACGGCCCCACTCCGTGTGGCCACAAAAACTTCCCTGTAAAACTGATACAGATCCACCAGATATTCAAATATCAAATAGACGCACGAGAAACATGAAAAGCCAAGCCAATGTGACAACTCTCTAGCAACAAATGCCAAAGAAAAGAAAAAATTCCCTGAACTATAATTCATATTAATGAGTTTAAGGAAACTCAGTGGGACACAAGAGAAAATGGATAGAAATTAGGAGAATATTTCATGCTCTGAATGAGAAATTCACCAAAGATGTAGAAGTCACAAAAAGGAATGAAGATAAGCTAGGTGTCGGTGACTCACGCCTGTAATCCAAGCTACTCAGGAGGCAGAGATCAGGAGGATTGTAGTTCAAAGCCAGCCCAGGAAAATAGTTCATGGGACCTATCTTGAAGGAACCCATCACAAAAAAAGGCTGATGTAGTGACTCAGGTGTAGGCCCTGAGTTCAAACCCTAGTACCACAAAAAAAAAAGGAATGAAGACAAAAATATTGGAGCTGAAGAACTAAATAAATAAAATTAAAATCACCACTGAGGGCCTCAACAACAGACAGATCAATCAGAAGGATTTCTGAACTTAAAAACCAAAACAAACAGAAAGAACAATGAATTTAACAGAATGAAGAAAGCATGCAAGATGACAGGGCTTCATCGGATGAGAAAACTTTTAAATTATGGGTGATAAAGAGGAGAGAAGGGAAAAGACATTTAAAACCTATAACTTATTCTATGAAATAATAGCTGGAAAATTTCCAAATCTCAGAAAAGGTATAGACATCTACATCCAGGAAGTTCAATTAGATTAGACAAAATAAAGTCTACTTTGAGGCATGTAACAGTCAAGAAATCAAAAGTCCAAGTCTAAAGAGAGAATTCTAAAAACAAGAGAAAAGCATCGAGTCACACATAAGGGCATCTCCATCTCAGTAGAAACCTGACAGGCCAGGGAAGAATGGAATGGCGTGTTCAAACTCCTGAAGGAGAAATAATAATAGCCAAGAGAACTGTACCCAACAAAGCTATCTTTCAGAAATGAAATGCGAAGTAAAGACTTTGCCAGATAAGCAAAACTTGAGGAAATTCATCTCCACTAAGCCAACCTTACAAGCAATGCTTAAGAGATTTCTATGTCCAGAAGCCAAAAGACAAAAAGAATCATGACAAAAATACGTGAAAGTATAAAGCTCATTACTGGAACATATATACAAAGGAGAAAAGAGCAGAATAAAACCTTGGTGCAGAAAACCAACAAATAACAAAGATTACCGTAAGAGAGGAACAAAGGATATACAAAACAACCAGAAAAAAATAACACAATGACAGGAATAAGTCCTTACACATCAATAATAATCTTAAATGTAGATGGATAAGCTCCCCAATTACATTTAGACTGGTTGAATGAATTTTTTTTAATTCAAAAATATATTGCATATAAAAATATCACTTCTCCTGGCAAAATACACATGGACTGAAGGTGAAGATATTCTAGGCAAACAGAAATCAAAAACAGACAAAAGTAGCTCTACTATGTCAGGTAAAATAGACTTTAAATCAAAATTGTATAGAGACAAAGAAGGTCACTGTATCATGGCAAAGATGATGTCAATTCAAAAGGAGAAAATAACAGTTACAGATATGTGTTTCCATGCTGGAACACCCCATTATATAAAGCAAACCTTATTAAATCTGAAGGGAGAGGCAGACTCCAATACAATAATGTCAGGGACTTCACACCCCACTTTCATCAATGTGTAGGACACCCAGACAAAGAAAAAAGACCAAGGCGGCATGGTGTGGTGTGGTGTAGACCAAACAAGCCTGGCAGCATTCAGAGCACATCATTGGAAGGCTGTAGAAATACGTTCTTCTCATCAGTACCTAGAACAAGGATAGCTCATACATTAGGACCCAAAGCAAATTTCAACAAATTCTAAAAAATGAAATCATAGCATTTATTTTCCCTGATTACAATAAAATAAAGCTAGAAATTAACAAGAGGAACTTTAGAAATTTTAAAACATCCTCTTGAACAACCAACGAGTCAATGAAGCAATCAAAAGGGAAATTTAAAATTTTCTTTAAAAAGTGAAACGGAAACACAACATACCGAAACCTGTAGGATACAACAAAAGCAGGACTAAGAGAGTTTATAACAAGTACCTAGATTGAAAAAAATGTAGATCTTAAATAAATAACCAAATAGTGTAACTCAAGGAGCTAGACAAATAAGAACACCGCAAACCCAGAAAAAATAACAGAGGTCAGAGCAGAAATAAGCTAAAGCCTAAAAAATTAAAGATCAGTGAAACGAAGAGTTCATTTTTCAAAAAGATAAAATTAGCAAACCTTTAACTAGACTAACCAAGAAAAAAGGAGAAAACAGCCAAACGATAAAATCAGAATTGAAAAAAGAGGCATGATAACTGATCTCACAGAAATATAGACAATTATAAGCACTTGTTGTGAACAACTATACTCCAACAAATTGAAAACCCAGAAGAAATGAATAAATTTCTGACATACCAAAATCTAACCATGATGACGCAGAAAATCTGAACAAGCAATAAGTAATGAGATTGAGTTAGAGATTAAAAGCCCAAGATCAGATAGCTTCACTACTGCATGTTACCAAGCTTTTAAGGGAGAACTGGCATCAAATCTCAAAGCATGTCAAAAATTAAAAGCGAAGGAACCCTTCCAAATTCACCCTGTGAATCCAGCAGGCTCCTGTAGTCCCAGTTACTCAGGAAGCTGAGGCAGGAGGATTGCTTTAGACCTGGAATCCCAGGCTGAGCAAAATAGAGAAATCTGTCAGAGACAGAGAGAGAGAGAGAGAGAGAGAGAGAGAGAGAGAGACGGAGACAGAGAGAGAGAGAGAGAGATCAGACTAATATTCCTAATGAACATAGATGTACAAATGCTCGAGAAAACACTAGCAAACTGAATCCAGCAGCACATAAAGAAGATTATACACTGGGCTGGGGGCTTAGCTCAGTGGTAGACACTTGCCCACTGCCTAGCATGAGTGAGGCCCTGGGCTCCATCCCAAGGACTGCAAAAAAAATCATACATCATAGTCAAATAGGATTTATCCCAAAGATTCAAGAATATTTTAACATACACAAATCAATAAATGGGAAATATCATATCAACAGGATAAAAGACAAAAATCGTATGATCCTCTCAAAAGATGCAAAAAAAAAAAAGTATTCAGTGAACTTCAACATCACTTCATGAAAAAGTCCTCAACAAATTAGGTATAAAAGGGTTACTTCAACACAATAAAGGCGATACATAACAAATACACACAGCCAACACACAAATTGAATAGAATCTGAAAGCATTTCCTCTAATATCTGGAAACAATTTAACATAGTTGTGAAAGTCTTAGCCAGAAAAATTAGGGAAGAAAAAGCATCCAAACTGGGAAAAAAGACGTCATATTATTTATGTTTACAAATGACATGATTTTATATGGGGAAAAACCTGAAAGGTACACACACATACACATTAGATGTGAGGTTGCAGGATACAAAATCAGTAGCAACTTTGTACACAAAATAATGAAAAAGAAATCAAGAGAGCAATCTAACTCACAGTAGCTACAAAAATAATAATAATCATACCTGGGACAAACTTAACCAAAGGAGCGAAGATCTTGACAATGAACATTACAAAACACTCACGGAAGAAATTGAAGAGGACACTAAAAAAATGTAAAGAAAGTCTGTATTGTTCGAGCGTGTATACTATTCAAGATGATTTACAGAGTCAACGCAGCCTCCATCAAATGCTAATGGCACTCTTCACAGAAATAGAAAAGCTATCCCAAAATTCATATGGAACCATGAAGGACCCCAAATAACCAAAGCAATCTTGAGCAAAAAGAACAAAGCTGGGGGTGTCCCAATACCTTACCTCAGGGCAGTGTGAGCTGACATAAAACCAACACATCAAGCAATGGAACCGAATAGAGAATCCAGAAATAGATAAACTCACATCCTCAGTAACTGATCTTTGACAAAGGTGCCAAAAACATACACAGGAAAAAGGACAGTCTCTTCCATAAATGCTGCTGAGGAAACTGGACATCCACAAGAAGACGGAAACTTGACCCGTCTCTTGCAATATACAAAAAAATCTAAAAACAGATCAAATGTCTAAATGCAGGACCTGAAAATATGATGCAACCAGAAGAAAACACAGGTGAACACTTCAAGACACCAGAACAGGGAATTAATTTTTGATATAATACCCCAAAACACAGGCACCTAACGCAGAAATAGACAAATGGGATTACATCAAACTAAGAAGCTTCTGTATAGCAATCAACAGAGTGAAGAGCCACCCACGGAATGGGACAAAACATTCTCAAACTATACATCTGACAAGAGGTTAATCTCCAGAACACACAAGGAATGCAGCTCAACATCAAAAAAAGAATCCAATTTAAAATGGTCGATTGACCTGAACAGACAGGTGAACGGGTGGAGAGACCGTATGTATGCGGAATGGAATATTCAGCACTAAGAATGAAATTCTGCCATTTGCAGCGACACGGACGGAATTGGGGACATTACGCTCGGAAAATAAGCCAGGCACAGGAAGATGAGTACCACACTCTCTCACTCATGCTCACATGACGAAGCCAGTTCATAAGCACAGAGAGAGCAGAGGCTGGACAGAGGAGGGTGGGGGACAGAGGGGTTTGGATGGTAGGCACCAAAGCCCAGCGGGGGGAGGATGGGTTCTGGTGCTCCACTCACAGTAGACTGACTATCGCTTAGAACAACTTACTGCAAATTTTATAGCAAACTAGAAGACAGGAGTTCAAAGTTTCCTGAAACGAAATGGTGAGGGAAATGCTAGTTAGCCTGACTGGATCACACATTGCACACGTGTCGAATTATTAAAATACTTCATGAATACATACAATTTTTAAATAAACAGTTTTGAATGATCCAGTCCTCAAAGGCAACGCTGCACATTCCAGCGAAGGTGTCTCTTGTTTTCCGAGTACTACATTCAGTGACACAGCTTTCTGTCTTTCCGAAGTTTAATTCACAATGGAGGACTCACGAGCAAGAGTAGTAACTTACCATCTAGAAGCAGAACTTTTTACTGAAGGAAAAACAAGTGAATTATAACAAAACTCTAAGGCACGGACAAATTGATATTTAATGTTGCATGAAAGAGTAGCATAAAATTAAAATATTTATAGAAAGCTTCAAAAATAACCTAACCTAAACTTTATACATGCGATCAACATATAAGATACAAAGGAAGGTAATGACAAATATAAAATTCAACTTTGTGGTTGTCTCTTGGGTTACACAGAGGACTAAATGGAGGACAACCTGCAGTTAACACGAGGGTTTTGATAACGTAATTCTTAAACTGAGTGATATTTTTGTAGCTGTTCATTTTATTATTATGCTCCACAGCATACGTACGTATTACAAGTATTCTTGGTTATGCACAAGGTATAATTCAAATTTTTTAAATATACCATTATTTCATAATGTGTAAGACTTTTATGATCTGGCTGATAATAAAAGTAGTAAAATATTCAAAAGAAAGAAAAGTAAATTATCCATGGCTACCATGGAAAATGATGACTAATATTCCGGGGGGGGCGGGGGGAACAGGAAGAAGAGAGGGATAAAGAGAGAGAAAGGAAGAAGCAAAGAAGAAAGGCAAGGAGAAACTAAGCAAGGCTTACAGCAGCTATTTGGATATTACCTTTTTTTATTTTCAAGAGAAATGCATCTTTATTTTATCACTATACACAAACGTTCAAAGTCAAGTAACCATTCAGCTCTAAAGTTTGCCTGTGAACTTCTCTTGAGGAGAAGATAATACCAAATTGTGTTGCAAACAACTCTGTTAAAAGGGCCAGTTTTACTCAACACTTCTCCCCCTTGTCCTGTGGTGCTCTGGTGCTGGAGCACTTCTGAGAAGGCTTCTAAAGAACATGATAGCTCCTTAGCATAATCCGTTCCTGACAAGAAGGTAACAGGCATCTTTATCTTCAAGAAAGTTTGCAAACTCCCAGTGCTTCTGTTTCACTTTGGGACAAACTTTATCATTCTCACATTGCATGGCCGTTTTATGTTGCTGGTTTCTGCTTTGCTTGTAAGCGAGAGTTCCGTTTGTTAGAATAGCGAGCGGCAGGACAGAGCAGAGTCAGTTCCCCTAGGCTATCTGTCAACTGTGCTTATTCCAAAGCAGTGGGTCTACTTTGTCAGCACTTCCTTACCTTTAAGCAAGTCAGGAAAGAAAGACAGCATGGTCCAGCACATGTCACCGTGCTCCTCTGGGTCCCCACTCTCTGGGAAGGCATCCATGCACATTTTGGCGAAGGTCTGCTAGTTCGCTGATGTCATGCTCCTTCCTCTTTTGAAGGATATTTTTGTTTCCTACAGAAGTGCTCTGGACTGACAGTCCTGACTCTCCTTCCTCGCCCTTCCTTGTGTTCTGCTCTCTCTTACCTTGCTAGGAGGCAGCTTCTTCCTCTGACCATGTGTCTTTTTTTCTCTGGCTAATTTCAAGACCTCCCCTTTACCTTGGTTTCAGCAGACTGATTGCTTACCTGTCATCATAGGGATGTGTGTTGCGGGGGGAGGTATATTATTTTTTTGGTGATACTGGAGTTTGAACTCAGGGCTTTGTTTTTGCTAGGCAGGTACTCTATCAATCAACGAGCCACTCCAGCCCTTCTTTACTTTAATTATTTTGCTATTTAGGGTTTTTTTTCTGCCCAGTGCTAGCCTCAAACCATGACCCTCCCGTCTAAGGCTGGGATCACAGGGACGAACCACCATGCCCATCTTATTAATTGATATGGGGAGGGGGGTCTCCCTAACTTTTTGCCTGGACTGGCCTTGAACTTTGACCCTCTCAATCTCTACCTCCTAAGCAGCTAGGATTACATGCAGGAGCCTCTGAGCCCAGATTGCCATATTTTATCACTTGAAGTTTGATTAGTTTGGGATCTATAAGTCATATTTTCTATCTATTTAAGCAAGTGTCTAGCCATTATTTTCTCAGAAAAAAAAATTACACCCCATATCACTGGATTCTCCCCATGGGCCTCCAATTGCATGTCTGTTAGGCCATTTGATCTTATCCATAGGTCCTGGAGACTCTAGTAATTTTTCCTCAATTTTTATTTTTGGTCAGACTAGATGATTTCTGTTCATATCTTGTACTTACTTTTTTTAATGGTATAGTGATTGAACTCAGGGCTTCATGCTTGCTAAGCCATACCCCAGTCCTAAACTAATTACTCTAATATCTCCCCTCTGCTGTGAAGCCTACCTAGGACCTTTTCCTTTGCAGTCGCTGTGCTTTTAAGTTCTGTGAATCCTACCTGGCTCTTTACCATGCCCATTGCCTTCTAAGATCCCCACTGGGTCCTCTGGTGGGAATGGTCATTTCCTGAATCTTTGCCAAGTGAGACATCTGGTCATCTCAGGATCGGTTTCTGATGGTTGCTCTTTCTCTTGACTCTGGATCTCATTTTCCTGTTTCTCAGTGTGTTCAGTGAGTTTCTTAAACTTCACACTGGACTGTAGAGACTGTGTTTTCTGTGGCCTGCCTTTTTTCACTGTTGGTGCTAGAAGAGCAGAAAGTTTAATTACAGAGGGATCACTGAGAATGTGGTGTTGTGAGTTGTCAGTGAAATATGTGGAGAACCAGTGTTTTCCAAGCCTCTGACTTGGCCCTGCTTTACTTCCCATCTCCATGTGTCTTGTGTGTCTCTGCAGGGCTGGTGCTAGATTTTGTGAGGCCGGACCAGATCACGTCTTATGCTAACTAGTGTGTGGTCCCCAGCCCCTAAGGTAGGCTTGCCAGTGTCTCATCTGGATACCATGGCATTAATGTTGCAATCTGTCCACAGTGGCAGTGCCCCACTGCTCAATCTCCAGTGTTTCTGCCTCACTCTCAATCCCCACCAGCTTCTGTCTAATAAGCCTTGGTTAGTGTTACCTTGGGTCTGGTCCTCAGCCACAGATTCTTTGCTAAGACTTCTGGAGCCCTCCAGTTGAGTGGCCCTCTCTTCTTCACCGTTCCACCCTCCACCTTCCAGCTGCTTCACTTACCCAGCCTCTGAATTTTGCTAACTCAGTCCAGAGGGATCCTCATGTTCTCCTTGAGTTCCAGCCCTCTGCACCACAGCAGGGACTTGTCCTTGGGCAGAATGCAGAGCATGGGATCCAAAAGCTTTCCTTCTTTCAACGATGGTGCCGGGATGCCTGCTGTCCACTGCTAGAAGGGTTGCCTCCTGTAACTCTCACAGAGCGGCTGCCATCACTGCTCATATTCACTCATCTAAAAATGTGTTATGAGTGTTTACCACGTGTCAGGCACTACGAGTGCAGAATGAGGAAAGTGCCTAGATCCTTACCTAACGGAGCTACCCACCTATGGGGGAAAATAGATGTTAAACAAGTAGTCATAGAAACAAATCCATAAGTGAAACTGTGATAGATATTGCATGTTAAAAGTCCGTGCACTGAGAATTAACAGAGTGAGGACCCCAAGGTAGACTGGGGAGAAAGGCTCTTTAAACAAGTGGTTTGGGATGTAAATGGCTCAGAAAAGACATGGCAGAACCATTACAGATGCAGAGCCCATGCAACCAGGCAGAGAAGAGCTGTGAGAGAAGGCCCCACCCTGAGCAGAAAGGGAAGGAAGGATTCATGGCAGGAGGGAGGCATCTACAGGCAACAGCCCAAGATTTGGCAGAAAGGTTGGCAGAGACCCGGGTAAAGTTCTGAGGCAATGACTTCAGAAAACATGAGCCCCACAGGAATGGTTCCAGCCAGTTCAAGTCCAGAAATGGACTGGGCAGCAGCGGCAGTACGTCTGTCATGGCTGAGTCTTCCAAGAGAACCCGAATAAAGAAACCTTCCAGAGAACATAGAGAGTAGCTGAGGACATTGACCTTGGCTGGTATGTGTTGACACAATGGAGCTCAGTAGTTAACCCTTCCCCTTCACATCTTCAGATCACGAGGTTCTACCTAGGACCCCTTCAGACTTGGACAGGCTCAGTTTCGTGTGGCCAGGACCACTGAATGAAGAAACTAGAATTAAGTGGGCTAGACTAGTACTCCAGAGGTGTAAAGACACAGGGGAAGTCCATGTGAGGGAACTCCATGTCAAAGGAGGCAAGGATTGACCCCGGGCAAACGCGTTCAGCCGCCAGGTTCTGCTCCCATGCAATTTGAAAATATTGCCAGAATCTTCTTCAGGTCCTTGACAAAAACATGGACATTAAGAAATCTCCTTTGAGCTGGGGATGCAGCTCAGTGGTACGGCACTTGCCTAACATGTGGAAGGCCCTGGGTTTGATCCCAAGTACCACACACAAAAAAGAATAAGCCTACTGTCATCAAGATTATCCTTGGGTTTCGCTCTGCATTTTGAGCTTCAACATTTAAAAATTATTTAGGGGAAAGTTTCAAACATAGTATCTGCAAGTCGTATGTTAGATTAGCAGCCAAATTGCTTATTTCCAACCACTCAAAATACGCAATTTTCCCCCAACATAGACAAATATTGATCACCCTTCTCAATTTGAGCCTCAGGTATCTGGTGATTAACAATATTTTATTTTAGCAAAAGGTAATCAATATTCACATCCACGTCAGACTTTTTCAAACTATTGCAAAAGAAGCTATGCAAATTAGAATTTTAAAGAATCTGATACATTAAAAGCTTCTTTTCTATGTAAGACGCCAAAAAGATCCATCGCTGTCTCAGTGTGTGCACACACTGTAAGCATTCCACACCATCACTGCGTGCATATGGAACCTAGTCTCAATGGCACCTCACATATATTTCACTCAGCTAAATTACTGAAAATAAGATGTATAGCATGATATATTGCAGCCATATATTGTGTACAGTTTGTATATAAAAAAGAAAGAATGATTAAAAGTCGATGAGACTGTTTATAAATCTTGATTGCTTCATAATTTTAACTTTGAGCAACATTTTTATCATAATTATAGGCTTTCTTAAAGCATTTATGCAGATTGTTGTTACTCAAAAGGGGGTTTATTCCATTTTGGTATAAACTACACTTTTTTTTTCTTTATGAAATCACTCTTTGAGTGCTAACACCCAGTACTGTGTCAGAGCTGCAGACTTCCAATGGCAGGGGGATTCTGTCCCCACAGGGCTGCTGCAGGCACCCTCTCTGCTCTGCCCCTTCTGTGCCTGGACATGGAGTAAGAAGGGAAATTCTCCATAGCAATTGGCACTGGACACGGTGGGAAGCTCCAGATTCCTCCATGAGCACCAGTGTTTCTGTGAAGATAGTGCCTTCTGTACCCACTTCTTAGATGTAGAAATGGAGCCCTGAAGGCATAAACCAGGACAAGACATCCCATTATTCAATTCTAGAATAATAAGCATTCAACCTGGAAAAGGGATCCAGAAACCGTTGAATATGCTACTTTAATTTTGAGCTTTGAAAACTGAAATCCTAGGAAAGTAAGGTAACATGCCAAGTGTCCTATCCAGACACTAGTTGATACTGAGCTGAAGAAGCAATAATTTAACTGAACTTAAAACTGAATTATTCAGAGACTTTTGCATCAGGTGGACTCACAGCCAGAAAAAATTAACTTTTCTCCCAAGGTAACATCATTTCCACCACATGATCATAGACCTAAGAGAAAAGAAAGAAAGCATATTACCAGAAACAAAAAGAGAAGAAGCTTTAAGAAGTAAATACCACATGAGGAGGAAACATAGCTGAGAAGGACAAAGAGGAGCTATTCCAGAAAAATAAGCAGAAATCTCACCAAACCCTCTTACAAATCGCTCACATTCTTCAAGGACAAAGACTGACCCCACACTCAGCTCCCTATTTCACCCCAAAGTCTAAGGCAATGCCTGGAACCTGGCATACAGTAGATATTTGTGAAATGAATGGATGGATGGGTAGGTCGAGGGATGGATGGATAGATGAATGGATGGATCTATAGTGAATGAATGGTTGGATGGATAGGATAAATGGATGGATGGATGGATCATGAATGGATGTCTGAAACAAAAAAGAAAACCTCGAACAAGTAAGGGTTAAGGCCCTCAACTCCAATATTTTATGAAATAGGGACTGTGGACTCCAATTGTGTGAACGTTCAAGTCAAGGAATAAGCCTTAATCAGCAGGAGCAGTAAGAGGTGTAAGATACAACTGCTGTTTCCACAAAAAGTCAATCTGAGTACAAGACAGCATGCAACAGTGTCTAGTTGTTGTCACAGATCACAGCTCTGAGAAGGGAGAGTTCATCTCAGGTTGGACTCAGGCAAAAACCACTGAGACATCAGGGCAGAAGAGAGTGTGCTGATGCTGTGAACACGTGCTTCCAAACCCAGAGGGGCCATCCAGACAAGACTATGGGACCTCTCCCCCCAGAAAATGAGGTGTTTGCTGGCTTGACCCATCCTCTGCACTGGTCTCCTGGGTAGGAAATCAGGTGCAGGGTCTGCTGAGAAGACAGAAGAAGAAGAACCAGAACACTACAATGATATGGGGAGAGCTGGTTGTCCCAGGAATCCTACAACATAGGAGTCAATATCTCCAGAACTCATCCAAGATTACACAAAGCAGAACAGAAGAACAAAGCCGGACTGTCACAGACTCTCTTGTGCAACTGCCCATCTCTTCATTCAACAAATATCTCCAACATCTGGGAGGTACCAACCACTGCTCCAGGTGGCCACAGATCACACCATGCCCTCACCTCCACAGGCTGTAGTGTAAGGCTGAAGAGGATGGTCGAGACTCTATAAATCAGCATGAACGAGGCACAGTCCAATAAGTATTAGAAACTTCAAGTTTAGTTTAACCTTGCAAATGAAAATTGTTTTAATTATAAGTTAGTAATTGAGAAGGCCCTTTATTCATATACATTGTTATAATTTATATATCATAAGGTATTGTAATCATTTGTTGGGATTTATGTCAGATATAATATATGCATTATTAGTGACTCTCCATTGAGAGAACTTTTTGATGAGGTCTTCCAGTAATTGAAGCTGTGCTTCTGAATTTGAGAATTGAAACAGAGGGAATTATTGGCCCTCTTCAGCTCTGATGCAGAGAATATTTTGCAGTACCAATTTTATCCCTCTTCAACAATCTTTAGATTCAGTTCTGATCACATCTATATTGGTTAAGTATTGAGAGGGAACAGGGCAGAGGAAGAAAAGGAAGAAGCTGTGTCCAGTTAAACGTGAAGACAGAAAACAACAAACCAGTGAAACTCATCATTTTAAAGCTTACAAGTTGGTTCCACTTAAATTCTTAGATAACATGCATAGAAAATTTACCACAAAAGCGAAACTATTGCCTTTAATAAGGGATCAGTAGGTAGAACGTAAATTTGAAGAATTTTTGAGAGTATAGAGTCCACCGATATGAACCCATTTCTCCAGGTGGTAAGCAAATGAATATTGCCTGAACAAGAAGGTCATAACTAGCTCTGAGTGACTTTGAGAAAAATAAAAGAAGAGAACACTATGATGTTATGCTAGTTCCTCTCCTGGAACCCAGTTTATGGGAAGGGTCATTCATCTGAAGGAGGCCCTCCTTCTACCTGCATCATCTGTGGCTTTCAAGCTCCATCCCTGAGGTGCTAATCCCCCTGGAACGGCTCAGCCTGCACCCCACAATTTAGCTGGGAACCATATGGTTGCTACACCACATCCTCACCGTACATCTGGGACATGAGCAAGAGCTACCTGCCCCTCTCTCAAGAGATTTGAGTCCTCCACATCCTAATAAGTCTACCTAATGAAAATCTGCTTCCTGCGTAGTTCTACCTCCAAGGTCAAAATCAGTGGACCTGTGCCTGGTGGCACCTGTCTGGCTCTAACCCTGCCTTCTTGGAAAGCAAACACACTTCAGCAGAAGACCTGGGATTGGACACTTCTACAGGTGAAAATAGCAAACTTTAGCCAGAAAGTGAAAATGCAATGCATCTAGGAGCCTTTAGAATTAATTAATCTGTGACCTTTTTTTTTAACATCTCAGGCATCTGCTTTTCCTTGAAATACAATGGAAATCAGTGGGCACAGAGAAGCTCAGTAACATCCCCCCATCCTGGTGGAATATTTGTTCTATATCTCTGGGGGGAGGACTTTGAACTATGTTTGGATTGTGTTCCATTCATAAGAATACAAGGAACCAGTAAGGATCTCCTTTCAACTGTGTATGCATCCACGGAGCATCAGAGAGCATTTCAGGCTGATTTGAGAATAATCAGAATTGCAAGTAGAGTATTTTGACCTCTGTTTACTGTACCGTACAGAACAGCCAAAAGATTCACAGTCATTTTGGGAAAAAAAAAAAACTTATCATGAAGGAATATGCTCGGCAAAGCAGTCACCTTCCTCAGGGAAAGCCCTGAGAATTAAAAAAAAAAGTCTTCCTAAGGATACATCTGTATTTCATCACACTTTGTGTTACAATCAATATTTTTTTTATTTTAACCTTCCGACTTTAAGTTCCAAAAATAAAGGTTTGGCAGGATGGTAATACAGAGGAAAGGAGAAATGGGAGCTAACTATTAAGTCAAATGCAATCTATACCATACTATACTATAAAAAAAAACTAACAGTAATCTGTTATGGCATGAGCCTAAGGTGACAGAAGTGATCCTGTAAATGCTGGCATTCAGTGTACAAGTTAGGCACCACCTCACTGAGAGATGAAAATTTGGGGAGACATCTCAAAGATAACCAATGTTCTGGGTGAGTAATTCTCTTACTGCAGAATAATCCAATCTACACTGTTTCCAAGAGAGGACACCTCACCCAGCAGCCATGCCTAAGTATTAGAGTCCAAGAACGAGAAATACAAAGGCTGAAGGATTCCCGTGAGGTGCAGGACAGAGGGGGCTTTTTACCGGGGACCCTTAAGAGCGCCTGCCCTTCTGGCTAAGGGGACCATTCAGACATTTGGGAGGACTGTGCTTGGGGGAGAGGAACCCCCAGGACCCTCCTCTGGGTGTCTGAACAAAGGTGTTCTTTGGAGCGCTCTGCCTGCCCTGCAAAGCAGCGAGGACTCGAGCGAGCGTCTTTTGACCCCATCACTGTCGCTAACAACGCGACAAGGCCAGTTCGGACCCAAACGCTCCGATGACAGCAAGAAGAATAAAAGGTCTGGTGCGCAGGCCCTATGCACTTGGCTCTGGGCCTCGCAGGAAAACCTTGGCGGTGCCACCTTGGCGGTGCCCCATCATCGCAGGTCTTGTAATGTGTCGCTTCCCCCTAGTCTCACTGGAGGCTGAAAAAGGCTTGCTGCAGCGACCGAGCTTGGGAGAGAGAAGGGCAGCACCCAAAGAGAGCTGGAGGAAGGGAAGCCCCGAGTCTGCGCCTACAGTTTTGTGCCTAGGGATCTGCAGAGAGCCACCGTCTGCAGAAAGGGAGTGGGAACAGATAGAGTAGAGTAGTAGGGGTGAGGCGATTACATTTGACAATCCCTCAAGCCCTGCATCGCGGTTTGCCCAGTTTCTTCTCTGCCTGGGCGGAAGAGGAGCATCCACACTTTTACAGAATCCCAAGGTCGCATCTCCATCACCCCAGGCCAGGCCACAACTTCTAGGAGCGTGCCTTCCCTGCGGCCGGGACCCGTGTGCACACCAGCTCCCATGATGTGGGTTAAAACTCTCCACTTCACAACCCCCATTGATACGGGTTTGACATCTGTTTGCCAGAGTGTTTTGCACTTAGCCTAACACCCACTATTAAGTGACAAAACCGTGGCAGCTTGTCAAAGCCAGCTGACTGGCAGCTGCTCGGCTTACAAAAACCGTTCAAATATTTGCAGGTTCTGAAGCTTTATGCACTGTTGTACCCAATCTTTCAGTGATTTAACATGTAAAATATAAGTCAAAGTTTTAAATCTGGATTCCAAAATGTTTCCATTTTCCATACAAAAGGAAAGAGCTTTCAGGGTGCCTGCTGGAATGAGTCCAATCCCCTTGCATCTCCGAGGTTCCCGCCAACAGATTCCTGCACAAACCCGGGTTTTAAAAAATGTCAGGTACCGAACTCCCTCTCCCTGTTGTTACCGACATTTAGAATAACTGAGCTAAATTACGTTAAACTCCTCTGAGAGAACACAGTTTCTCCAAAGTAGATTTAAAAAAAAAAATGAATCCCCAAGGAAAGAGACGTACCTGCTTTATTTTTCCTTTCACAAACCAACGTGCCTTTGGGGACAAATCAACGCTGCTAGGAAGGGCAATTCCTAGCCAACATCTGGGTCTTTGGCGAGTTCCAAACCGCTAACCCTCTACTCGCACTTCTAACTAGCTAGGTCCGATTAAGAAATAATTTGCAAATGACACAGTGTTTCTCTAGATTAAGATCCATTGAGTAAAAGTCATGTGGGTTTTTGTCTCCGAGATTACAGCCAGACAGACAAGGATCTCCTGAAAACTGCAGCTGCGAGCGATGAAAAAAAAAATTATCATATGTTTGTCCAAGACAGATCTATAGATAAGTACACGCGCCCCGCACCCCAGAGCATGGGGGAGGGGCGAGCGCCTAGTGTCATCACACGTGCAGTCCTTGTGTATCCCCCATAGCTTAGTTTAATGCTAACAAATGTCGTTCCTCAGAGTGTGAGGGGATCATAAGTCCTTTGGACCAAACGTGGGGTCATCGCTTAAAAAAAAAACAAAACAGTGAGTTTGTATTTGAAACATTTCCAAAAAGTCTCAGAGTGTGACGGGCTTAAGTCCGAAGGGCTGACATCTTCACACAATTGGGGACGGAGGGAGGCAAAAGAGAGGAGGTGAAGACGCACGGAGACTGGCAGCGAAGGGTGCGCGGCTCCCGCCCCGGCGCCTTCTCAGAAACGCTTCCCGCCTCCGTCTTTGCGGGTGCTCCCGCCCCGCGGCGGGGAGGGCGGGGAGGGCGGGCAGCTCGCTCCCGGGGGTGCGGGTCCGTCTGCAGAGGGAGGGACAGCGTGCCGGAAGGGCCGGCACTCCCGGGCTGGGTGGCCGCGCTGCCCGGAGCCCGGAGCAGCCCCGCTGGACTCCACCCGCTGTGCGCACCCGGACGCGGGCCTCCTGGCTGGGGTGACTTTTTACCTGGAGTGTCCACACACTAATCCTCAGACACTGTCTCGTTCAGCAGCTGCCATTTGTCGTGAGGGCACTGGGCGGGGGGAGGGAGCGAATTGAAGAGTGCGTAGCAGAGCAAAAAAGGAATAAAAAACCCAGCAAGCCAGAGCTCCCGGGGAGGCCTGGCGCTGCGCCCACGGCCAAGGTGTCCCCTCGGCGAGACAACAAAGCTCGGGCCCTGTGCCTGAGCAGAGGGAGCGCAGGGCGAGGACGCGGCGGGGGCTGAGCCCTGGAAATGACCGCGCTGACTCAGGCGTGCGGGCGGGGGCCCCTCCCACGCAGAGGTAGGGAAGACCCGGGAGAGCAGTTGCAGGCGAAAGCCCGCAGCCTGGGTGATGACACTAGTGACAACTGGGTTTTTTTGGGGGGGTGAGGGGCTCCCAGCCTCTGATGCGGGAAGGAGGGGTGTCGGGTCACTGCCGTTGGGGATGGGGAGCGACAGATCCTCAGAGTCCAGGCGGGAGCCGGGGCGGGCGGCGAGCCGAGCTCAGGCCGGCGGGCGCGGGCGGGGCGGCGACGCGCGGGCGAATGGGGAGCGGGGCTGGGGAGCGGCGAGAGGAGGGCGAGACGCGGCTCCACCTCCCCGCTCAAAACGGCGTCCCAGCTGCTCGCGAACCAACTGCTCAATTCTATTCACTGTCGAGGAGGAACAAAAAAGTGGCTATTTATTAAGAATACTTGTTTAGTATTGTTCGGCGCCACACAAAGGCGTTTCATTATGTGCAGGGATCCCCTTTTTCCAGAGAGAAACAATAACTTGAAATTGTCTTCAAAGTCTTTCCTATCAATAATAAATTTCATTTTCTTGTCTCTCTCGCCTGCAGTGTGTGTGTCTGCGAGTGTGTGCGCCAAGCGAGGAGCGAGGAGCGTGTGCGAGCGAGTGTGCGAGCGGGGGTGCGCGTGTGAGTGCGGGTGTGAGTGTGCGTGCGCGTGGCGCGGGCGCCGCCACCGGGGCTGGCGCCGCCGGGAGCCGGGCCGGGCCGGGGTCCGCCGGCAGCGGCGCGCTCGGCCTGCGGAATGGCAGACCTCTCCCCCACACCGCGGCCCAGAACAAGTCGGGGCTCCGGGAGGTGCCGGCGGGCAAAGCCAGAGCGCTGGGGGCGCCCGGACCCGCTCTGGGGACCCGCTGGAGCTGGAGCAGGAACTAACTGTAAGTGTGTCTCGAACTCGCGAGGGGGCTTCGCCCGCCCGGGGCAGGGGACGCGGCGGGAGAGGCGCAGGGGAGGGGCGCGCGTCTCCACGGCGACCTTCCGAGTGGGATGTGGGGTGGCTCCGCAGCTTTGCGTCCTCGGTAGAGAACAGGTGGGTGCCGTGGAGATCACCGCGAGCGGACGCGCGGGGTGCACTGGTCATTTTATTAGCCGTGTGTCCAAGGCTTGCCGCCGCCCAGTGGACCCGGGGGGCTGTTTCTGTCTGCGTCGCCCTTTTTGCGGAGCGGGGAGGGAGGGCGAGTCAGTGGATTTGGGGACGAGGTTCGGTCGGTGGCGGCTCCCCTTCCACTCCGCCCGCACACCCCACCCTGCCCCCGCGCGGGACGCTCCAGGCTTGCGGCTCTCTGCCACTTGCGTCCGGCAGCGCCAAGAACTAAATCCGCGGGATGAAATTACCTTTAAAAAATTAACATGTTGAAGCGAGTGCCATTTAGTGAGAGGTGTTTTGGGCAAAGAATCAATTTAACTTTGACTGACCGACAGACCTGACTACATTAATTCTACCAGAAAAAAAAGAAAAAGAAATCATTGGGCCGTGAGTCCCTGCCACTCAACGAATGCTTTCGAACCCAGTGTCTGTCCAGGAGCCGCACGGACGCAGCAGACGCCTCCGTCCCGCGGGCGAGGGGAGGGCGCCCCAAAGGGGGGTGCTGAGTACCCCCAAAACGCCGACATAGGTGCAGGTGACCCCCGCGCGCATGCACAGCGTCTTGTGGGCTTGTCCTCCCTGCTCCAGCGAAATCGCACCCTTCGGCTTCCTGTTACTCGGCGCCGCGCACCTTGTCCTCCCTGCGAGTAGCGGGAGTCTCCCCGCACCCGCCCTAGCAGGCCGTCCGCTTCGGCCCACTCTTTGCCCGGGCTCGAGCAGTCGGTGGAGAGGAAAGGTCAGGAAGTTCCAGGGGTGAAATGGATTTTCGCCGTGGCCTGGAGTCGATGGGCAGTGCCGAGCAGGCCCGGCAACATCGACCTAGGCCGGGACCTGGCTGGCCACCTCGCCTGGCAGGAAACCGGTGTTTCGAAGCGATAGCGGCCGCCAGTCAATTAACCCATTAAAAGCCCGCTTTGTGGCATCGATTTCCTGCAGTGCGGAAGGGCTGGTGTTCTGAAAGCTCCTTTGTGAAAGGCGGGAGTTGGAGGGGAACTGTACTGAAGGCACCCCAGTTGGTGCGGAGGACCCCCACGAGTGGGCTGCCCAAGCGGCCAGGACCTAGGCTTTTCCCTCCCGCCGGGGTTGAAAAGAGGAGTCCTCCTCGGTCCTCCCCAGGACCGAGGTCTCCAGACCCCAGTTGTCCTTCCCCAACTAGAGCCTGGAGACAGATGACACCGGTAGCAAAGAGGAAGCGCCAGGCTGGTCTTAGGCCGGGGAAGAACCGCTGTAGGTGCTGATGGCCGTGAAGGTCAGGATCCAAAAGAAAGGGAATTCCCTCCTCACAAGTCTCCCCCCTCCCCTCTGAGCTACCTGGTTACCTCCCTGGGCAGCGTCTCCCCTAGATGGGGCCACAGGGCTAGATAACTCTGCCTGAGCACCGAGGTCCCCAGTGAGGACACCAGACAGCCTCCAAGTGGCCTCCTACTCTGGTCCTAGTGAAGAGATGGAGCCAAATGCCTGACAGACATGGGGTGGGGGACTGGGATGGAGGACAGGGGTCTATCCCAGGGAACAGGCACCAGTGGGCTGCTAGGCTAGCTGCACTTGGCCACCCTCCCCACAAGGAAATGGCCAGAACCCTGAGAGAGGAAGCTCTAGGTGACATTGGGTACCACCACCTGGGAATGGAGTTTTAACTAGTCTGTCCTCCAGGAACAAATATGCCTAGGTGTTCTGAGCATCAAACGCATTACACAGCCAAAAGACAAAGAAATGACACAGAGCTCCTACCCTAAAACCCAAACACCCCTCCTCTATCGCCTGCTGGAGTCCTTTGTCCTTTGGGGGCCCAAAGAACAGAGCCGTCCTGTTGGTCCAGACCCTGAAGGGAAAGGTGGTGCCCAGTGGAGTTAGGGGCATTTCTGTGGGCAAAGAGAGACAAAGATCTCCCTTTGACAAAACTTACCTCACTTCTTCCTCATCCCCTCTAAGAATGAGTGTTCTTATTTAAGGTTCAAAGGCCATCCAAAACAGGGTTTTCTCTCTGATTTGCTAAACCACCCTCTATCATATCTTCATTGTACCCCTCCCCAAAAGGTTTAGTGACCTGAGGGGTGTCTGGGTTCTGGGAGGGTGGGCTACCACCCTTCCCCATCCCTCCTGTCCAGAGGTTATGCCCCCAAAACACTCCTGCAGGCAGGTAATTGCCAGGCCTCATCCAACCCCAAGGAAATCTGATTTCTGCCTGCAGCACAGCTGGTTTCTGTCTCTGCGAGGGAAGATAAATGGTGCTCCGATGGGGCTGTGGGGGCTCCATTAGTGTGGAGGACGGGACAGTAAAGCCCCATCCCACAGCCCAGAGGTTTCAGGGACCCACTTTTCCCATTTGCTGCTTTCTGAAGTAAGCAACCCACATGACTGAAAGGGCTCGAAATTGTGTCAAAGTGATGTTTTAATCTCATTGAAAAGTGTATTAAAGGACAAGATGTGATTTGTGTGCGCTGCTTCGATGAAAGGCGAGATTGGAGTGGACGGCTTTCACTCGCGTGAACTGGGTGTCATGTTTATATTGAAGCCCGAGTCGCTAATCTAATTTGCAATAACAGGGATGGCCTGGAAAAAAAAGCATCTTTGATTTCACTTTATTCCTTTTCATATAGAAATTCCTCATGACTTGTCTCCTCTTGTGAGTGATGCCTTTTCTATTTGGGGGCTAATGAGAGAATTTGAGCAAGGGCTGTATTTACTCAGAACTGTAGGGCTTTCTGCACGCAGCCTGGTCACTGGCTCACTTGGGCTTAACGGATCACTGCATGGGCTTGAAACATGCTCTGATCTCTCCAGAATGAACACACCTTGTCCTAGAGCGGCAAGCCCCACCTTTCCACTCACTCCTCTCCCCACCAAGAACAGGGAGTCTTGCATGCAGCTCCCAAGAATTTTGGTTTCAAATGTTTGTTTTGGGGGCGTAGCTTAATCTGGCTGTCGCTATTCTTCTCTGTTTACATACTGCAAATTTTCATTTGAGTAGTAAGGAGGATCCCCTACTTGGAAAAGTTTGATTTTGTGCGCATTCTTGACACTCTCTTTCGGGAAGCACAACATCCCTGTGCGCAGAGGAGGGCTTTCTATTCTGACGATCACATTAACACTAGCATTTTTTATCAGTACGAAACAACATGCTCTGGAAAATTACAACTTTTGCACAATGCAAAAAAGGTGTATTCAAACTGCTAATTATGGGGGTTTGTATAAATGAAACTTTAGCAGTGACCCACTTAATTTTGCTGTAATTATTGACAAAATAAGACAAGGATGACTCACAATACAGTATATTTATCTTGAAGGAGAATATCGCGCTGATGTAGTTAAACCGAAGACTAAGAGGAATAGTTAAGAAGGGTCGCAGAGATATAAAAAGTACATACAAATCACACCCTGAAACCATTTGTGTTCAAGCCGCGGAAGGCGCTGCTTACATGACTTTTTTTTTTTTTTTTAAAGAATGCAACCAAATTGTGAAGGCGTCAGCATTTTCTTCTCAACATCCAAGGCTCAGTACCCTCTTATCTGCACGCTTCAGAATCTAATTCACCGGCTTGAGCACAACTTTTGCAGGTCCTAGAAAGCTAGAGGCAGAAAAGGGTGGAGACACTGTCCGCCCTGCTGCGGCCCTGGGTTTACACACTCCGACTCGGGGAAGAGGTTTGACCAGTGCAACCTGCGGAGCGCGATCCGGATCTAACCCCGAAACTGTTTCAAGCCCAGGCCCTGCTTGGCAGCAGGGGTGGGGTAGGAGCCCCCCTGGCACAATTCGGTTCCCGCAGTAGAGTCTGAACGGATTTTTCTTTCCCCCTTCTTTTGCAGGACCCTTGGCGACTGGTTGGAGAAAGGAAAGCGGGCCAGGCGCTCTAAATGCTAACCTTCATCTTCAGGCCAGGGCCAAGCTGCGGCTCAGCTAAGCCAAGGGTCCAGGCCTCTAGGCATGAGCAGGAGGGG
Source organism: Castor canadensis (assembly GCF_047511655.1). Taxonomy (NCBI): domain Eukaryota; kingdom Metazoa; phylum Chordata; class Mammalia; order Rodentia; family Castoridae; genus Castor; species Castor canadensis. The sequence goes on along the minus strand of NC_133395.1, from coordinate 1,590,323 downwards.
TCCCCCACTCGCGCTGCCCTTTCTTGCTGGCCTCTGAATAATCGGTGTGGGCACGACCAGTGCTGGCAGCCTGCGGTGCCACAGGCCGGGGCCCGCGCACCCACCGCGCGCCCGCGGCGCGCTGAATGAGGAGGGCAGCTCTGCGCACCCGGCACTCGCGGTGAGGGCGGCGAGGGCGGTGAGGGCTGGGGCCCGCGCAGCTCCCGAATCTTCAAAGGCCAGCCCTCGGCTGGGATGGGTGTGGGCTGGGCGGGGATGGTGCGGAGAGACTCGTGCTTAGGTGTACCCGCCAGGTAGGCCTGCTGAGATTTTCCTCGGAAAGTTTCCCAGGGTAGAAGATTTGGGCAAGCCAGTGGCAGGAGAAGCCGGCGCTCTGCTGAGACCCGGGCAGCCTGGCACCCAGCGGCCGCTCAGCCCCGCTCGCGCCTCGGTCGCCTCCCTCCGTGGAGAGAGGGCGCGATGTCCCCTCGGGTTCCAGTCTTTCCTCCTCTTGTCTCCTTTTTCATTCATAAACCTGGTGGCTACAGACGCAGCTTGAATATTGACGTCTCTCCCCCGACTGCTCCGCCGTTAACCCAATTACAGAATTCATCAAGAATTATCTCTTTCCATACAGTATCAGCATTAGCCTAATTAAAAGCTATAATGTCTGATATAATGATTAAATCGTTAGCTCTGCTGTAGGGAAGCAATATTTTGTTTTCCCTTCAATTAGAAGCTGATTGAGGTTTTCAGAGCAGGTCAGCTGTGAAATTTGAATTATATGTGTGAGTACTGCTCACAGGGTGAGCCCCTACTCGAAGCTCCCAGAGATCCTCCAAATGCTTCCACCCAAGAGCTGGGAGGCACGCACAGTGCGGGGCTCTCCAACGCGTGCGCGGGTCGCCACACCACGCAGCTCGCCGGAAAAAGCGCCTAACCTGCTGGGGGGTGGGGACCAGCTTTATTTACCCTTTTCCCGCAGGCGTTGCTGGAGCGACTCTCCAAACCCGGACTCGGTTTTGGTCCAAAGAGAGGATGCCGTGCTGTTACGCTTAGAGCCGCTGGAGAGAGGGGCTCTGTGCCTACCCCAAATGACACAGGGGTTCGTTCGAAGTCCCCATTTGCAAGTAACTCTTTTCCTCTTCCTTCCACCTTAATTCCTTTACCTTGACTTTTTCTTTTTCCTTTCAAAACAAACCAACAACAAAAAAACTTTTGTTACTTGGCTCCTTTGGTTTTGTTTGGGAACAGCTGGTCAAATTAGCCCTGAGCCGCGGCATAGAAGACTGGCCGAGAGCGCCCAGGTACTCGGGAGAGACGACGCCCCAAAAAGTTCCTGACCAAGGGAGTGCGCGCTGGGATGCAAACGCCCCGGCCGCGCGCAGCCTGCCCTGGAGCGAAGCCACTGCTGCGGGAACTGGGCCTGGGGCGCCGCAGCGGCAGAGGCGACAGCCCGAAGTAGCTCCGCAAGGGCAGCGAGGGCGGTGGCGGCCAGCAGACGGCGATCGCGGCCCGCGCCGCGACAGGGCCGAGCGCAGAGCGCAGCGGGACCTCGGGGCCTGAGCGGGCGGCCGGGGCCGGGTCCCCTCCACCTCCTGCGGCCCCCGCACGGGGGAAGGAACCGCGGCCTCGGCGCCCGCCCCGCCCTCGGCGGCCCCTCCCCGGCCCGCTCACCTCCCACCTCGCCCTGGATCTGCGCCTCCTGTTGGCCGAGGTGACCTCCAAGGTCTCTTCACACTTGAACTGTACTTTCTCTCCCGCTCTTTGCTTCCTTCTCTCTCCCAGTCTGTCAGTCTCTCTCCTTCCTCTCTTCTCCTCTTCCTTCTCTCTCTGTCCCTCTTCTCATCTCTCTTTCTCTCTCCCCCTCCTCTCCTCTCCCTTCTCTCTCTGTCCTTCTGTGTGTGTGTGTGTGTGTGTGTGTGTCTGTCTGTCTCTCTCTCTCCCTCTTCCCCTCTCTCTTCTCTCTGTCTCTCTCTCTCTTCTCTCCTCTCCCTGCTCTGTCCCTCTTCTCTCTCCCCCCTTCTCCTCTCCCTCTTGCTCCCTCCCTCTCTTCTTCCCTCATCCCTTCTCTCCTTGTCCTTGCTCTCTCTCTCTCCCTCTCTCTTTCCCTCCCTCCCTCCTAAAAACTGGAGGCTCCCTGGTGTTTTGCCACCCTTGAACTGTAGTCTCAGCACCTTTAGGGGCAACGCCAGGGCTGGGAAGGCTGCGCCCCTAGGAGCTTCGCAAAGGCAACTCCATGTGGCCTCAGTCCTCCAAAGACACCATCAACTGCTACAGCTGAAGGAGGGGGCTGCGAGCTGTGGTCTGGTCAAGGATCCCTGGAAGTCACTAGGGCAGACTACCTGAGCAGGGATGGACTAGGAGGAGGTTTCTTGTTTTCTTGTACTGGCCAGAACTCCCATCTGTCCATCACACCCTGTGTTGGAGTTTGAGACAGACACTGAGTACAGAGAGTCCCTCTCTATCTAGATGCTTGAAGGTTAACTTTCATGAAAGACTAGGGGGTCGGGTTGTGTCCACAGGGACTCTCTCTGCTTCCCAGGTTTTTTATGAACACGATGACGGGTGAAGGAGTGCAAAAGCTAAATATGTTAGTCACTCCATTTGAGTTTATGGTATGAAGCCCAGGACTCAATTTATTTGAAAGTCAAAGGCTCTTGTGTAATTGCTTCAATCCATCACTTTCAGCCACACACTTGCAGATATACATATGGACACATGTGCACATAACGTCCTCTACTGATGGACTGAACCCGAAATCCGAGGATTGGGCCACAGGCTAAACAAAAACACAGAAAACATCTTTAGCCACATTTCTAAGTTGATTTTGTCTTTAGTGTTTTGAAATTTCTGTGTTATCAAGAGAACAACTTCAGTTAGTCAACAATGTAACTAATCCTTTGCCTTGGGTTCTGGACTTTGTGCTATAATCAGTCTTCAAATCCTCCAGAATCTGGCTTTTAGGAAGGTGTGGGACAGGAAAGACATCCCTGCCAACTGGGTGGGAGAGGGTGGGAGGCAGACAGAGGTGTTTATCAGATTGGTTTTGGACTGTTCCCTTTTTTTAAGAGTCACTAGAGGGAGAGGAAGAAATTGAGGCTCCTAGCTAGAAGCCATCACTGGCTGGAGTTCCTGTAATGCTCCTCAATCCTCATGCCAGGAGAGAAGGCACTAGGAGGTCTGGCACCAAGTGCCCTGCCACTGCCTCCTTGGCACAGGCTGTGGCTTGTCAATCGTCTGTCACTTGGCAACAAGCTACACCTGCAACTCTGGTTTAATACTGCTGCAGGTGGGCACCCACAGGGCGTGCACCCGCCTGGGCCTGGGGAAACATTGAATCACTAAACTGGGCTTGAATGGTAAGCACTAGTGTGATCACACACAACGTTAAACCATTTGCCTCCTATTTAGATGCTCTGGAAAACAAGGGTAAAGTCGTATTTGGAAACAGTTTTCAGGACTAAGGTAGAAAGAAATAAGACCATTTCAAAGTCAGTTATCCAAGTTCCCCAAAGCATAAAGCATTCCTGCAAAGCATACTGGAGAGCAGGGTGTTTATAAAATAAATTGCTCCATTGATATGGAAAATAACGTGCCAAGCTTGATTCATACAGAGCATTTTCAGGGGGTCTTCAGCTATTTAGTTTAAAATCTAAATTGAAAAGCAGAGGGAAGAAATCTTTCAATTGCTAAGTGGATAATATAGTTTATAATTTGTAAACCATTTCCTTTATTTCAGTCTTGCTGACTTTCCCTAACACACGGGATCTCACCGCACACCCATTGCCTCCTAAATCATCAAAGGAAAATGGGTCTATAGCATTCCTAAACAATATTCCTGTTCCTTTTTTGTTCATTCACAATGTAACTGATATTTGTAGGTAATGCATGAAACAAATCAAAAGATTTAACAAACTTGATTGCTGAAATAAGAACGTAGTTGAAAATCGAGTATGTAACCTAGATATTTGGTGAAAAATAAATAAGAAATGTTTCCTTTCTAATATAATTATATATTATTTGATGAGTTTACTGTTAAATGCTGAGTGACCTGAAGGGAAAGCAGTTTAATCTTCAGAAAGACCAATGCACTGTTGCACTGTAACAATCCTGCAATAATATTTTTTTAAAACCTACAGCAATAATCACAGTAGGGAACGGACATAAGGCATTATTCCTGTACCTCAGACAAGCAATAGGGTTGAAAAATTCTTTTTAGTAGAAAAAAAAGTGAAATGACAGGCGTTTGGTGTCCATCATACTCTAAACATCCTCATTTCTGCTGTGGTCCTTGTCATCATCCCCACCACACGCGCCTATTACAGGAGGGCAGTTTGGTGGCATTTGGTTAAGGCCTACTTCACCCAGCACCGATCTAAAAACACTGCCTGTAACTTCCCCAGGACACGGGAGAAATCACTGGGCTCAGTGGGTTTTTCCCACCGGAGTCCTTGAGCCACTTTCCTATCATTCTCCTGGAAATGGCGGCCTGAACCCAATAGCGTTTAAGGCTGAGTTTGGAAGTCTTCCTGTATGTCCCCAGAATGCAGATATTTTGAAATTAAAGAGTTATAGCGGCAGATTGGATGCCTTAATCTTACCACAAGCAGGCCTTTTTTTTTTTTTTTGCATACTGTAGGAACGTGGTCATGAGGTCCCACCTTTTGATTTGGTATCAGGTTGGGCCCCCGCATTTGCCGCGGTTCTTAGGCACTCAGCTTGTGGAAGATTCGTTCCAGAAAAGCATGGGCTAGATTATTCTCTCGCTATTACAACAAACTTTTTCAACTGTTGGAATGACTAGATTCCAAATAGATCTTGTTTTTGACCTAAGAAATTCAAGAAAAGGAAGCAAACGGACTATAACTCCCAGGTTCATTAAAAGACACCACCACCACCCCCCCAAAAAAATCTCAGGGCTGATACTAAAAGAAAGCTGTGAGCCATGTGCCACACAAATGCGCCCCCGATGCCCAAATTATGGAGCCTGGACTGCGAAGGCCTTCCCCGCAGGAGCGAGCACTGGAGAACTCCACCCGCCGCAGTGAAAGATGCTTTCAAGCGAGGGGGAAGGGAGGGGGCAACTGTCAGGATCCTTGCGGGGGTACCCTTGGGGCTTTCGGGTTATGCGGTTTCTGACGATCTCCCCTGCTCGCCTCCGTTTCTGTACTCGGACTTAGCTGAGGGCTTCTGTAGCCAACTTTCCCCTTCTCTGCAGGCACAGAGTTAGCTGGCGGGGAACCGAGGAGGAGCTGGGCCTCCAAGGCGCGCATTTAAACATGGCCTGGGGCTGAATCTCTGCCCCCTTCCCCGCCCCCCAGCCATTCTTTCTTCCTTTTGGTTTTAAAAGCAATCGGAACGCGCGGGCGGGGAGAGACGAAGGGGGCGAGCTCGGGGTTCGCCGTTGCCGCCGCGCGCGCGCTCAGGAAGCGATGTGGCTGTGACCCCCCCCTTCCCGGGCCTTCTTCCCCCCTCCTTCCTGCCCTGCTCCCCCCTCCTTCCTCTCCTCCTCCCGGCTCCGCCGCCCGCGCCCACAGTCTCTACTCCCTCCCCACGTCACTTGCCAGCGCGCCATGCAAATCACCGCCGCCGCCGGCTCCCATTGGCCGCGGCGCGCTCATTTAATGGCAGCCCGGGCCCGGCGTATGGCTGCTGGGCCCCGCGCGCCGCCGGCCCCGCGTGCGCCTCCGCTCCGAGCGCACGGCCCCGGGCAGGCAGCGGACAGCACGTCCTGGGCAAGGCAGCTCGGCTCTCTGGCGCTGTCCGCGAGCTTGCACACTCTGCACTGTCCCTGACTACCCCCCCCCCGCGCCTCGCTGCACCGCGATCGCCCCCTCTGGGGCCCCCTCCGCTCCCGCTACCCCCCTCGGCTCCCGGTCCCCCCCGGGCACCTGGGACCGGCACATGCCCAGCGCACGCGGCGCGCCGCCCTGCTAGAAGTTGCGGGCCCCGAGTTGGAGGCCGCAGAGGAACCAGCACAGGAGGAAGAAGGCAGCGCACGGCGGCCGCGGGCGAGGAGGAGGCAGCGAACCCCAGGCCGGGCCCAGCGCATCGCTCCGGGCCCAGAAAGTGGAGCAGCAACTTGGCCACTATTGCACCTGTTTGCACAGCTGGGCCGAGAGCGACCGGGCGGCGGCGGCGGCGGCGGCGGCGGCGACCCTAGCCGTCGGCCGCTTTGGCAAGTGGTTTGTGCACGAGGAGAAACTTTCCACCTGCGAGCCGGACCAGCGCTGAGTGCGTGTGTTTTTGCCTCTTTTTTGTCGTTGCCCCCACCCCACCCCCATTCTTCTTTCTGCTAGCTCCCCCATCCCCCGGCTCGCTCGATTTGAGCTCCACTCCATCTCCCCCACCACCCGGCCGTCTATGCTCCAGGCCCTCTCCGCGCGGTGCCCGTGAACCCGCGAGCCGCCCCGATGTACAGCATGATGATGGAGACCGACCTGCACTCGCCTGGAGGCGCCCAGGCTCCCACGAACCTCTCGGGCCCGGCCGGGGCGGGTGGCGGCGGCGGGGGCGGAGGCGGGGGCGGCGGCGGTGGGGGCGCGAAGGCCAACCAGGACCGGGTCAAGCGCCCCATGAACGCCTTCATGGTGTGGTCCCGCGGGCAGCGGCGCAAGATGGCCCAGGAGAACCCCAAGATGCACAACTCGGAGATCAGCAAGCGCCTGGGGGCCGAGTGGAAGGTCATGTCCGAGGCCGAGAAGCGGCCGTTCATCGACGAGGCCAAACGACTGCGCGCGTTGCACATGAAGGAGCACCCGGATTACAAGTACCGGCCGCGCCGCAAGACTAAGACGCTGCTCAAGAAGGACAAGTACTCGCTGGCCGGCGGGCTTCTGGCGGCCGGGGCCGGCGGCGGCAGCGCGGCTGTGGCCATGGGCGTGGGCGTGGGCACGGCGGCCGTGGGCCAGCGCCTGGAGAGCCCGGGCGGCGCAGCGGGCGGCGGCTACGCGCACGTCAATGGCTGGGCGAACGGCGCCTACCCCGGCTCGGTGGCGGCGGCGGCAGCGGCCGCGGCCATGATGCAAGAGGCACAGCTGGCCTACGGGCAGCACCCGGGCGCGGGCGGCGCGCACCCGCACGCGCACCCGGCGCACCCGCACCCGCACCATCCGCACGCGCATCCACACAACCCGCAGCCCATGCACCGCTACGACATGGGCGCGCTGCAGTACAGCCCAATCTCCAACTCCCAGGGCTACATGAGCGCGTCGCCCTCGGGCTACGGCGGCCTTCCCTATGGCGCCGCGGCCGCTGCCGCCGCCGCTGCGGGCGGCGCGCACCAGAACTCGGCAGTGGCCGCGGCGGCGGCGGCGGCGGCCGCGTCGTCGGGCGCCCTGGGCGCGCTCGGCTCTCTGGTGAAGTCGGAGCCGAGCGGCAGCCCGCCGGCGCCAGCGCATTCTCGGGCGCCGTGCCCCGGGGACTTGCGGGAGATGATCAGCATGTACCTGCCGGCGGGAGAGGGTGGCGACCCCGCGGCGCAGAGCCGGCTGCACTCGCTGCCGCAGCACTACCAGGGCGCGGGCGCGGGCGTGAACGGCACGGTGCCCCTAACGCACATCTAGCGCCGCGGGGCCGCTGGGACGTTGCGGCTCTCGGCCGGCGCTGAGCCAGCGCGGCCTTGCTTTTGGACAGACGTTTCCATGTTCTTGTAAAAATGAAAACACTGGAGAACACTACCAGGTGACACAAGTGTCCTCGCTCACCTTTCCAGGAGCTCCTGGGGACCACGAGGCGCTCACCCAAGTCTTGCATTTAGACTGAACTTAGGTGTTTTCTTGAGACTTTTTGTACAGTATTTATCGTCCACGGAGGAGGCAGAAAATGTTTTCTCTGTTTGTGGGGACAATAAGACAAAACCCATCGAAGCGACGCCAACTTTTGTATTACGGCCGGCGCGCAAACTTTCCTTCCTGCGTAGCTTCCCAACGGCTTGACTGCCGGCGACCCAGCGACCGCGAGCTGTCCTCCCTTGTTATAAATGTAGTAAGGCAGATGCAACATTCACAAGCTTTTGTAGTTGTTATGGCTCCTTTGAGTTGGTTTGTTAATTTATACAGAAAGATTCCCCCACCCCAAGACGGCGGAGTTATATTCTGGATTTTGTAAAACTTTCTGTATCTGAGCATTTCCACTTTTGGTTTTGTATTATTTCTTGTAAATGCATTGTGAGATTTTTATTTTAGGCGTTGCGGTGCGGGGAGGAGGAGTCAGATTTTGTACATAGTTTCCTACAAGCCTTTATCTAAAAAACGAAAACAGAGTCCCCTAAAAATGCGAGTGAGTCAATACATTTAAGCGAGAAAAAGCCCGTTTCCCCATAAAATTGAAACGTGCTAATTTTATATGCATGTTTTATGAGTTCAAAATACAATTAGTAAACTGGTGGAGGGGAGTCAGCAGGACGCAAAAGTCAGGGACGAGGGAGCGGAAGGGAGCGTTTTCAGAGCTTTACTCAAAGGGAGGGCAGGAAAGTTAAAATCCATAGACTATTTTGTAGAGTTGAAGCGTTGATACAGAACGAGATATAATTACAAAAATATCTTTGTATGGTTTAGCTGTTTAACTGCGGCAGTGTGGAGCTGTTCTCCACCCGCCAGGACATCTAGGAAGCAGCTTGGTCCAGAGGTTAGGAAGACTGGGAATGCCCAATGTCGGGACCAGGCCAAGGAGGGGACAAAGACCACCGCCAGGGCAAGGCGCCTCCAATCCCCCTGAAATTAGAATTGCAAGTGGAATGAATCTGAAGTTGGTTCAGTAAATGATCACTGAGCCAAAAGGCACTGCCACTGAATCCTCCTCCATCCTCACCCCTCCTGCCCTTCCTCCCTGGGAAAGTGCAAAATAATATTGATTTTCACACACAATTTGACCCCCCCCACACACGTGAGCTGGGATACAAGTTGCTAACCGATGTGAACGCAAAATGCCGTGTTTATTTATTATTCCTGAGAAGATCTCGAGCTTGTTTGATGCTTTAAACTTTTTAATTATATTTTTTCTAGGTGTTTATTGGTACATTGCAGTTTTTTTCTGGAATTTAAAGTTTTCTGTAAAACTTTGTCTTCAAGTAATCTGACAGCATTAAACATTGCATTTGAAAGTTATACTGTAGCAAATACACTTTGAAATTAATCATGATGTTAAGATTGAAATTTCTATTTTTTGAAGAAAAAAAAAAAAAACACCTTTAAGTCCAGGTGGGAAATACGCTAATTTCAGCAGCCTTGGCCTCTCCCCTCATTTTCTATTTTGTTTCGATTTCTCTGTATCTGTTCTTGTCCTGGAATGAGTACAGAAGATAGTCTATACTATTAGACTAGATAGAAAAGTGGGCCTAGTCTATCAAGAGAGTAAGAACCCAGTCAGCCTGCATTAGAGAACAGCTTTAAGTGTAGAGCTAATCTGACAAGTCACAAGTGTGAATTTTTGGAATCATTTTGATAATTGTGTTCAGACCACTTGTGCGTTAAAGCAATTGCAAAAAAAAAAAAAGATCAAGAGCAATGTCCACTGTTTCTAACAAGATAATAAAAGCCCCTCCTTTTTTTTTTTCTTTTAGGGTTTGATCTCTCTCTAAACTTGTTTCTGAAAGTGTTTGCTTGCATATGGATAGCTGTGCTGAAAAACAGAGTTGGAACAAGTGCCACCAGCAACCCACTGTGGGAGGTGCCTTGGGACATTAGGCCGGTGATGCTAATGCCACAGTGAGCTTGCAGGGCCAGGCCACTTTCACCCCAGAATACAGGGCTTACAAGCTCCTGCCGAGGCCCTGTGGTGACTCCCCCCACACACACCTCAGCAGCGCCCTGTCCTTACTTCAGTGGGAGACACTGTGTGGCCATGCTCACCCACTTGTATGCCCAGGTTTCTGAGTACCTTAGACTGTGGGTACCTAAGTCTTGGTTCTTCACACATATTAGTAATGCAGCCTCACTTTAAATGGAGGAGACTACAAAAACTTCAGTCATGGTACTGGGAACACCGGGCATTACGGCCTGTCTGCCTGGAAGAAGGGCTTAGCCTGGCATTTCTCAGGCTTGCGTTCCATCCATGGTTAGCTGGAATCTTCAATGCCAGGTGCTTCGAGCCACTTTATTCCCTTTAGAACTACTGGGAGAAAGACAAATATAAATTCTCTAATGACTCAATTAAAAAACAAGGGGAGGTGGGAGCGGAGGGATTAGCAAGGGCTCATCAGGGCTGAGATCCCATGGCCAGGCCACTTTCTCTCCTCCAGATTAAATTAGTGGAGGGCCTCAGACAGCTCACTCAGCTGCGAATTCGGTTCCTGCCCAAGTAATGCTCTTTGTTTTCATAAAGTGAAATTCTGTATGATGATAAGTATGACATAATGACTACTCATTTCCAAATCACAGAGTGGTATTTCTGTAGATCTTTGCAAGTTTGTTTGAAACCCCTGCGGAGAACGAGAATAGGATCCTTTCCAGCCCTGGACAAAGTTTCATAACTTCTTGCTGGCAACTGCGTGACTTCTTCCTAACCCAGCCATTGTGCAGGGCCCGACTCTGAACAGGGCCTTAGGTTTGCTTGAGGCACTTTCCTTCTCTTTCTCCCACCCCCTCCTTCTTTCCTTCCTTTTCCTTTTCTTTCTTTCTTTCTTTCTTGTTTTGTCTTGTTTTTCAGCTTACTGGCCCTTTGTTATTGTTCTCGTTAACACTTTGACACCCTCCCTGAAAGAAACCCACCAGTAACTAGATGAAACGAATTAATTTTTACAAGAGTTGCGGGCGTAGCGCGCCTGATCTGCAGATGTTGGGAGTGTGACGGTGGGTCTATTAAAATTGTGCGTGTGGGAGAAGAATAACGCGCATATTCACGCATTTCATTCTCTCGACAAAGACTGGGCACCGCATATCTCTGTCTCAGGAAAATTCCGGTTAATTCGAGAAATCCGCCCCAGAACGCGTGCTCCTGGGAGGCACGCTCCAGCTCGGCCTAGGTCCACCACCCCTAGGCCCTCGGTCTCAGTGGGTTCCAGGGGGCCCCGCCCTCGCCCTCGCCCTCGCCCCCACCCCGCTTGGGCAGCCTGGCCTGCGGGCCCGAGGCTCCGCCAGCTCCGCGGCAGAATCGAATCAGGTTTGATTCCTTGGAAACTTCTAGAGAAAAGCAGCAGACTTGGCCTTGGCGCAGCTGTTTTCCAGCGCGACTGTTTGGCGGGATTGAAAGGCCGGGCCAGATGGGGAGGGCTGGGGGCGCCCCGGAGCCCTGCGGGGTGGGGACGGCCCAGCGGGCGCGCTGGAGCCGAACTCTCGGCCTCCTCTCCCTTGCGCGCCGGGCCTCCAAACCGCCTCCCCAGCCGGAGGGCGAGAACGGCGGCGGGGGGTGGGGGGGGGGCAACGCTCAGCATCCTCCGCTCCCGGCCCTCCTCCCCCTCCCCCTCCCCCTTCCCCGGTCCCCATCCCCCTCCTCCTCCTCCTCCCGCCCGGCCATTCCTCTCCAGCTGCGCGTCCGCGGGACCCCGCTCTGCCCGCCCCCGGGAACCCAGCAAGGGCAGCGCCGCGGGCGGGCAGCGCCCTGCGGCCCGGGCCCGGGTTCTGCGACCCGTCCAGCACGGGGGCCGGCCTCCTGCGGAGCTCAGGCCCTGGCGCGGCCATCAGCCCCTCGCCCAGCCCGGCTTCTCAAGTTGCCCTGACTCGGGTTCTGTCCTCGGCCGAGCGCGAGCACGGCGCCCTCTCCCTTCGCGGTCCCCTCCATCCATTCTCTTGGTCCGCGGCCCCCGTGTCCCCCAGCACCCCGCTCCCCTGCGCCCCAGCTCTGCATCGCTCTCTTTCCGCGCACGGCCCGGCCTTCCCTTTGTCTTGGCGCCCGCGCGTCCGCTTCCCCTCCGAGGCCGCGCCCGGACGCCCCGTCGGGGGCACGGGCCGGGGTCGGGCGGGTGCCCGGGGGCGCTGGGTCCTCTTCCTGCGCCGCGTCGGGGCGTGGGTGTGTGCGGGGGCGGTCCTGGCGCCCACCTCGCTGGGGCCCGCGCCGGCCGGAGGGGGTGGGGGATTAAGACGACTGATGCGCGGGCCGAAGGACCGCAGGATTACTGCGGAGAGAGTCCTGACCCCGGGTCAGCGGCCAGCCAAACCCTTTCACAGTCAGCGGGCAGAACAAGCAGGTCCCAGGCGGGACCCGCAACAAGTGGGCGCGGAGGGGCAGGGGAGGCGGGTCACCCCCGAGTCTGCACTGCAACCGGGGAGCGCGGGCTGTCCATCAAAGGTCCCCGTCCTCGGGGAAACGCGACCCGTCCCGCGCCTTGGGTCTTCTGGCGAGCTGCTGCCCTGGAGGGCGCGCAGGCCTCTAGGGCTCTGCCTGAGAGGCCCCGGCTCACAAACGCAGTTCATTTCCATAAGCGGCCTTTGCTCGTTCTCCGCCTCGTCTTCCCCAGCACCTCCAGGAAACCCTGCCTTATCCTAGATTCTTAGCAGTCTTTGGTTTATTTTGTGTGCGGGGCAAGCAGTACTGAGAGGGGTGCAGTATGAAGGCCGGTTGTCGACACACCCCATTTTCCATCAGGCTGGAGGGTGAAGCCCCAACACGGTCGGTCGAAAAGCCACGGATAAAATCCACGGACTCATCTGAGGGGCGCGGACCTGGGGTGAAGGTGGAGAGGGAAGCTAGGGCAATGTCTGGCTTCCTAAGGGCCAGGTCAGGAATTGGTGCTGAGAGAGCACGTTGAGAGTTTTTAGACAAATACAGAAAATGTATAAGAACCCAAACAAGTGAAGCAGCCAAAGACACAGAGAGAGAGAGCATCTATTTTGATAGTAAAAAATAAAAACCACCAGATTGCCATATTTTCCTCTGCAAATATGAAAGCCCCACCAACAACAGAAAAAGGACAGAGCATTTAAAAAAAAAAAAAAAGGAAAAACAAAGCAACGAACTCCAAGTGACCTGTCACTTGCACAGCTCAACCTGGGTGGGTTGGGGCACGGTGCTAGAAAGTAGGTTCTGAGTTCAAAATCTGGGCAGCAGCATGGTACTGGGTCAGCTGCTAAGTGTGACCTACCAGGAAAATTTGTCTGTGGCAGAAACGCTGGACATTGAGTCATTCTGAATGCCCCGCAGGCGGCTCGCAAGGATTTAATTGCCCTTAGCCACTTCAGAACAACCATGTGGGTACATTAAAGATGCTGTTTGTGAAGAACGTAGGTCATCACATGCAAAGCCTGGAAATAGGCAGCCAGTCAAATCAGTGGAAAAAATCAGCTTTTGTTAGATTTTGCAGTTTCAGGAATTAGGCACACAGTGCAGAGCTGCAGTTTTGAGAAATTGCGATGTCAGATGTGTTCCCAGTGGGGAAATATTGTGAGTGTGGAGGAACGTAAGATTGGGCCTGACAATGGGGAAACTGACAAGAGTCATCACCCAGACATTGTTTTCTCTCCCAGCACCCCGGAAATGCTAACAAGCCATGAGACTTGGCAGCGGCAGTGGCACTCTGCGTTAGTCCCACGCTTGCTCTGTGGAAGGAGAGGTTTAGACAGCTTGAGGTTTAGACTGATCCTGGATTTCACTTAAAGAGTCCCTGATTTTACAGAGCACAAGTGCCCACAGGTAGGTGTGTGATATACCCAGGAGAGAGGCGATGAAAAACCCAAGGCAGAATCTACCTTCTTACTTCTAATAACAGAACAGGGGAAGGCTAGGTAACCACGTCAACCCAGGGAAGGACCGCTCCACCTTAGGCTGCAGAATCCAAGTCAGGGGGCCTCAGAGAGTGAAAGAGCCCCAACTTCCACCTGAGTGGAGGAGCCTGAGCTAGGCCTTTGTGTCAAACTGGACTGAAGAGGGAAGTTATCCAATGACCTTGGCCATTGGCTCTTTTGCCTTGTCAGTAGTGCTGTTCTCACTTGTGTGTCTGCTTCCTGGATGTAAAGTAGCAATTATAAAACCAGCTTCAGAGGACACATGTCCCAAGGGGCCTCGGAGCCCAGAGACTGAAGGCCTTCGTGAAGGGTCACGTGAAGTAGGAGCCCGTGTCCTCAAAGGAGGAGTGAAGTGGAAAACTGGGACATCGGGCACCAGTTTGGGAAATTATGGTCATTTCACAAAATGTGGGCCACCCCACCCCTCCTCCACCCAGAACAAAGCTTCTCTTCAGTCACTGGATGGTCACCACATTCACTCATATGCCATGAGCACATGTCACCTGCCTGTTACCAGGAGTGCAGAATACGAAGACCAACCAGACAGGGTTTGCCTGCTGGGTCTTCCTGAGTGGGGGGCACCCAGCAGGGACTATGGCAGATGAAGGCTGGACACAGGACTGGCAAAGATTGAGATATAAACAGGAGCAGGGCACAGCTTTGCTTTGGTGACTGGCTATTTCAGGTTGGGCTGGTGTCAGACCTGGAGATTTATAAGGACAGCAGCCTCTCGCCTTCAGGGTACACAGGGAAGCAGGCCACATATTCAGTCCTCTGACCCAGGGCCCTGGAAAGCTGCCCCCAGGTGCCTGGAGAACAATCCTTTCTTAGGCACACTCCAGGAGCATCTGAGGCAGATCCTGGAGGACAATTGGAAGACCTGTGTTGGGAGATGGAACTGAATATTTGTTTATGGTAAGCAGCTCCTAGGGCTGTGTCGAGATCATTAAAATCTGAGTAGCAATTTATTATTTATAAAGTGCTCTCATAATTGTTCAATTTAGGTGATTTTTGAAAAAAAAATTAGCAGGGAAAGAAAAAATTTCCACGCTGGATCACTAGTCTCGTGACTGGAAAGTGACTTGTCCACTGGTTTTATGCCCCATTTTCTGACTGGTTGTCTCAGGCCCCACCAATGCCTCTGTGCCCTCCTGAAAGGCTGTCCATACAACCCCAGCAGGTACACGCCACAGACACGTGTCTGACCTTGGGAACGGGCGAGTGAAGGGGCTGCTGGAGTCAGATGTGTGTCCAACCAGTGTCTCATTTTACCATAGACCAAGTCTGCACCATCCTCATAACCACAGTGTGTGCCAGAAGTGGGAAGGGGGCATTCATGGGTGGGTGCACAGGAAATGACTGCCTTGTCCCCCAAAAAACGATCAGAACTGCAGTGACAGCCTTTAGCTCTCCAGCGTCTCAGTATTGTCCTCTGCAAAATGGGAGAACCTGTGCAAAAGACTCAGTGCGTGCAGGACTGGGACGGTCCTGAGAGGGAGAGGTGGTACCCACAGAGGGGCCACTGCACAGGAGAACTTGTGCCCAGCAGTGTCGGTCGAAAGCACTTGGCTCAGGGCAATGGTTGTTCTAGTGCTGCTGCCTGGCCCTGGGAAGGACAGCCTTCCTGTGTTTAGGAGCACAGCTTCGGATTACAGAGTGGCTGTGGAAGAATTCAGGGTTTGAGTAGCAGGCAAGAACATCAATTTGAAATAAAAGAGGAGTCTCCTAATTCTAAATGTTCAAATGCTCACTTAAAACAGCAAATCACTCATTTTAGCCTTTCAGCGGAGTACCAGAAATGCATTCTCAATTCTAAAATACTGACTATGAAATTTAGATAACTGAATTATCTACTTGCTAAGGAAAATGATATAAAGTTTACTTTGTTATTCTAAAATGAATACGTCATCTATAGCAATCGTTTGCAGAAAAATAAAATCGCATTTAAAGTTGCAGCTTAAATTAAATCATCCACCCGTAAGCAGACATGACATAAACAAAAATGGGTCACTTGAAACCAATCTACAAGTTCAACGCCAATGTGAACCACATGGCATTTTAAGTGAATTTCGCACAGTTATGACGATGTCCAATTGATAATGAGGAGATGAGAACAATTACAATAGCATTTTAAGGTGAATTCTTTAGGACTGCTTTTTTAATTTGTCAAGAAAAGGGTCACCTCTCCAGGCTTGCTCCTGCAGTCCCTGCTGCAGGCTCGTGGCCCACGGCCATTTGTGAGCAAAGTTGTCCTGGGTGGAATGCACTTGCCCTGGGCAGAGGTCACTTAGGGACAGATACCGTAGCATCATCAAGCACCCTTGCGGACAGCAATGTGTCCAGCTTGACATTTTAGAAAATTGTCATTTCAAGCATCAGTCAAGTTTTGAGCACGTCAGAGCCAGCCTGCCCCATCCAAAGAGCCCCCTGTCCTTCTCAGTCCTGAGCTGAGCTGCGATCAGGATAGGGATTGATGTGCTTGGCGCTTTGTCCCAGAATGCCATAGGGGTCAGTGGGTTTTTGGCCGTGGCTCTGGCCCTGTGGTTAGAGGGGAGCTAGAGAAAGCAGCTCAGTCCTGAGAGAGAGGGAGCAGGGAAAGGACAGGAAGTAGCTGTCCTCTCTGGCCAGCCAGTATGGCCTCATTCCCCAGGAGGCCAACTGAGGAATGGGCTTGGAGTCCCAGGCGGGACTGGCTGGCATGCCTGTGGTGTGTAAACACTGCATGAGTGACTGTGGGCAGGGAGCTTGCTCTTTGCCTTGGAGCTCCCCAGGGCCTATGCATAGTTGGGCGCATAGTGGGTGTGAAGTGTTCAGGCGTAGGATAGCGCTTCCTGTTAGGACAATGTGGCAGGGTCCCCTTTGGTGCAAAGCGATGATTCAGGCTCCTAGAAAAGAGGAAGCTAAGCAAGGAAAAGACTGCCACTACCCAGACTGAAACCCGGTCCTGGGGCCACCATGAGCCACACAGTGCAACGATGTGCTGCTGGCCCAACCAGCACTTGGACCCAGGAGGGCTGGTGGGGCAGGGCAAACCATAAGACAATGAGTGACCTCTGTGTGCAAGTCAGAACTGGAACCAGATCAGATGCTGGTTTACTGTTCTGCTTTGTGTGTCTCCTTACTGCAGTGTGAATTTGACTGTGTGGCTTGCTTGTGTATTTGGAATACCTGTGCACAGAACTGGAAATGTCCTTCTGAGAACAAGGATGGTGGGGTCAACCCTGGGCAAGGGTAGCAAGTGGGACAAGCAATGATGAACACCTGTGTCTACTAGGTTCTCTCCCAAACTGTGAGGCAAGGCTCCCCAGAGTCCCATAGTGAATTTGGAGAAATAGCTCAGGATACTTTTAAATTCTGAGAGAAACAAAGCCATACCAGGCACATCTGAGATGCCATGAGAACAGTTAGTGGAGGTTGTTCTCAGTCCTAATGTGAACATGCAGCTAAATCCCAGCCTTGGGTAACTAGGTTTTCTGCCATGTCAAGACTGATTCCTGTGACCAAGAGTGGTGACACACACCTGTAATCCCAGCACTTGGAATACTGAGGCAGGAAGATTGAGGCCAGCTTGGGCTACATAGTGAGACCCTGTTTCAAACAAACAAACAAAAAACTTGATTCTCATGGGAAAGGTGGAGAAGACCAGGAAATGAGGTGTTGAGCCCAACCTGGGCCCAGGCTGGGGGACTGCACAGGACTCACCAGGTTAAGATTGAAGTGAAATATTATTTTTCTTTCATTCTGTACATGTTATTTTTTTAAAAAATGTTTGCTATGTTATCAGAACAGACTATATATGAAGTCATTTGGACTTGACTGAGTAACGGGCGGAGCTGCCTACCACCACGTGCAGCCTGGGCTCTGTGGACAGTGCTGGAGCAGGGAGAAAATGTCCACCACTCACAGTGACGTGGAAGCCAGAGCTTACAGAGTCATCTAATAGTTTGTTTGGTTTTTTTTCGCTTAAGTCTTTATGCAATTGCATCAAGTAATTTGAGCTGTGGCTTGAAATACAATTTTATTTTTCTGCAAATAATTGCTAGAAGTGATGGATTCATTTTGGAATAATAAAGTGTTGGTTTAATTAGTTTTAAGAATTTTATATAATTTCCCTTAGCAAGTGGATAATTTAGTTTATTATCCAAATTTCATAGTCACTGTTATGAAATGGAGACATCTCTAACAGTATAGTCTCAGTTTAAATACTGAAAAATTATTTCTTTAAAAAAAAACAGCAGAGAAAGTTTTTAACTTTCTTTAACATCTTTCTCATCAACATAACCAAACTTTAAATCGAGGCAACTCAGAGAGAATCAGAGATGACAAAACACTAGCGTACAAACTCGTGCACCGAGGGACTGCCAGCACAGCTTGCGCTCGCTGGCTTTTTGTCTGTCTTGGTGGCAAATGTACCCGTGCCAGGCATCTCCACCGCTTCCCAGAAGATGCTTATCTGCTAGTGTTGACTCTCCTCAGCAAAGTTGCAGGGTCCCTGTAGATCTCACTTCTAGGTTTTATTTCACTGACTCTGATACCCACATTCAGTTCCGGTTATTCCTTCTCCTTCTGCGTGCAGGGTCTTCTTCTGGACGAAAGCCTTTAGCAGTGTCTGCAGTTAGGGAGGTGCGAGCAGCATATGGGGGGATCTGTGTAATGCTCTTGACAGTAGTGACAGTATTGACACCAAGTGATAAGGACAGATGTGACCATCCACTCAGTGTGTGAAGGTGGCTCACAGAGCAGAGGGCTGGGGCTGGGTGTAGCTCAGTGGTGCAAAACACCAGCGACAAACCCAGAGGGGTGAGTATAGTTACTAAGCAGTAATAACTGAAACCCCACCTTTGATCAGCATTTTTAGTTTTTCAAATTATTATCTCTATCTTACTACTCAGCAGATATGAGAAAATGCTTCCTTTGAAAGTGGTGTCTCAACATTACATATTAAATGACTTTTTTCCAAAGCTATTTATTTTAAAGTTTCTCTTTTTGCTTTGGTAAGTAAAATCAAGGAAAAGTAAGGAAAGGAAGACAGTGAGAAGGAAGGAAGGAGGAAGCAAGAAGAAGGCAACCGACCATTACACCAGCATGTTGCTGACCGTAGTTGGAGTAAAAAAAAAAAAAAAACAGACATCAGGCATCACTATCTGTTTTCACCCAGGCTCAGCAAAAACCATGCAGTGGCTTTGCTCACTGTAAATACAGCTCCCAGTAACCGCCCGCCTGCTGAAGTCAGAGCCCTCTGTTATAACCCTATAACTGCACTTCAGGTAGAGGAGATTGAATGAATATTTTGCTTGTATGTATTCATCACAATGACTGGACGGTAGAACAAGGAGAGAATATAATTCAGGCCAAGAAACACATGGAACCTGAGGAAATTGTCCGAAACAAGAAGTTTCCTGGAAGCCAGGAGTGAAGGCAGAACAGAGAGAGCCCAAAGATGGCTCCCATTGGGAAGACCAAATGCTGGAAAGAAAAGGTTTTGGCAATGAGACCACCCCACCTTGGAGAGATGCCCATTGTCCACAGCTGCAGGAGGAGGACCAGGGTCCTCAGGGACAGTGGTCAGCCTGGAAAGCATGGACCAAGGGCCCAGGGCAAAGGTT
Organism: Castor canadensis; assembly: GCF_047511655.1. Classification (NCBI taxonomy): domain Eukaryota; kingdom Metazoa; phylum Chordata; class Mammalia; order Rodentia; family Castoridae; genus Castor; species Castor canadensis. Next base: position 1,571,077 of record NC_133395.1, on the reverse strand, counting down.
ATCAATTAGGATCCAGCCCTCAGTGTAGGACCGTTTTAAGTGAGGGGACTTTTCAACCTGCCTACTTCAACCTGTGTTGGTGTCTAGGGCTGTCATAACACAGCACCACACACCAGGTATCTTAAAGAACAGGAATTGTTCTCACACCTATTATCCCAGCTACTTGGGAGGTGGAGATTCCAAAGGATCAAAGTTCGGGCCTAGCCCAGACAAAAAGTGATCAAGATGCTACCTTGACCAGTCAGCTGGGTGTGGTGGCATGTCTCCCAACTACAGGGGAGGCAGAAATAGGAGGATCATCCAGGCCTGCCTATGCAAAAATATGAGACCCTATTAAAAAAATAACGAAAGTGAAATGGGCTGAGGTGTGGCTCAAGTACAGAGCACCCGCCTACCAAGTGGGAGGCCCTTAGTTTAAATCCACCTCCCCAAAAGAGAAATATATTAGATATTCTGTATTATATTAATAACAAACTGTACTGCAGATCATGTTAATGTTATATATTATGTCAAGTGTATATGGATAATATATCATTAACATATATTAGCATCATACACAATATACTAAACATACAAGACACCTTGATGGACAGGAATAGGATCATAATGTTGGAAAACTGCCCCACAAACAGATGACAAGAGTGCTCAGAACCACTGAAACAGTCTCAAATGCTATCTTACACATTTTAAGTTTCAAGGTAATTGGATCACAAACAAAATTATACATTAGAATCGGAGCACTAAACTGAGATATTTAATAACATTGGAATCAATTCTCAATACTGTTACAAAAGAAAAAGGGCATCATTAAAATATTTTAATAATGTAATATATTTCAGTCTTATCTCTTTTCACATGTAGCATGAACAAGGCCCTGGATTCAATCCCCAGCAACACACACACACACACACACACACATACCCACAAGAAAATTGTAGGAAATTCACAAAGTAAGCCTGTAGCATCATTTCACTTATTCCTCTGAATTAAAAGCTCTGTGAAGGCACATTTGCTTTGTTCACCATTGTAATACTCCACATCCCAAAATATTTATTGGACAAATTAATTGGTGTTTTCATTTCACAAAAAAAAAAAAAAAAACAGGAATTGCTGGTGGAGTGGCTCAAGTGGTACAGCACCTGCCTAGCAAGCTCAAGGCCCTGAGTTCAAACCCCAGTACGCCAAAAATAATGTGTATAAAGAGATCAGCGATTTAGTCACCCATAGTTTTCAGAGAGAAGTTGAGATGAAGGTGTGGCAGGGCCAGTCTCTCCTGAGGCTGTTGGGAAGATCTCCAAGATCCCTTGGCCACTGGTGTTGCTCCTCAGCTTAGAGAAGTGTCACCCGCTGCCTTCCTGTTCACACCACCATCTTCTCCTGTGTGCTGCCTGTGTCCGAAAAGCCTGGCGATCACCAGCTGAGGGCCCCACGAATGAGCCTGTCCTGATGTGTCTACCTGAAAAGACCCTGCTTCCAATGAAGGGTCCTGGGGCAGTGGGAAACACCAGTGAAGCCGCAGTGTTCGCTCTTTTTTTTTAATAATTTTTATTTTTTTATTATTCATGTGTGCATGTTCACTCATTTGATAGTGACACTCATGAACTCTCTCTCGTAACACACAGTGTTCTGAAGCTGTTTCCACCCAAGATGGAGTGAATGTTTCAGCCTTGGTGGCCTCTCAGAGACTCTGTGCAGCTGCCCCCAGCCCGTGTGTGCCAGGAGCCTTGCCCAGCCTAGCTGTCGTCTCGCCAGCCGAGTCCATTGAAGTTAGTCACCTGCCTCGGGGTGGTGGGAGTCCCACAAGGCTGCAGTGGACACACCAACTCATGAAATTACCCCCAAACCAAACAATTCCTGTGTGCCAGATTTTAACTCATTAATTAACTCTTAATTCACTTTTGAGAAATTATCTTTTCCTTTGTAAACCACCTTCATCCTGTTGGAAGAACACAATGTCCAAAGAAGTAATCCACCACACAGCTCACAGCTGTCCTTTCAACCCTCCCTACGCATCTGGAGCGTCATGTGGTCTACAAGTCCTATTTTCACCGCCCACCTTTTGCTTTCTTCAGCGCTGGAGAGGGAACCCTGAGCCCTGAGCACGCTAAGCCCAAGGTCACCCACCGAACCCAGGCCTTTCCCCTTATTATAGATAAAGAAACCAGGAGGAGTCAGGTAATCTACCAGAAGACGTATCATTAATGAGGAGAAAATTCAAGTCAAAATCCAGAGCTCACAGAGTCTAGGATTTATAATTAACATAATACATATGAAAAATTTAAAGTAATAGTTGAATAGCCTTGCAAGCCTTGTAAGGAGCAAGACACACCCTTGCTTCATTCACCCCCAACCTTCAGACCATTTTTACAGTTTTGGGGCTGTTCTCCCCCCATCTTTCTTTATCTCCTTATTTCTGAATTACATGTTTACATTGCTTGTTGTTGATTTGTCAAATTTAGGCTTTCTGTGTTCAGACCTTAGTGGACACAGAGGAGTCTTCATACTCTTTTATGTCCTCTCCATTCCATCTTTGTCCTGTGTCCATGCAGACGCACCCATTGTTTGTGACTTTGACCGTGAGGGTTTACTCTGAACACAGAAGTACTGCTTATGGCTGAGCCCCATGGTAAACTAAGATTGTAGTTCCTTTCTTATGAGACTGTTTTCCCTGACTTAGTGATGGTCTTGTTTTGTGAGGTGTTCATTTGCTTGGTTTTCAGTTCCTTCCGGCTCTGCATAAATATTAGTAAAACCTTGAGTAGTGTTTTCTGCAAGGTTGACTACATCAGGAATTTCATCTGTTCAGCTTCGTCTTGGAACCGACAGAGGGCCCCTCTGTCCACTTGCTCCAAAGTGGATGGGCTGCTCTCCAGTCTGCTGCCGGGGTGCCATCTTCTCACTTCATCATTCTCCCAAGTGGACCTCCCATCTCTGGATCCCATGCTTTCTGCCTGCTTGCTCTCCTCCCTTGTTTTGGGAAGTTATGTCTTCTAGCATGCTGCACACAAGAGTAGCAGTTCAGCTGGGTATAGGATTCCGGGGGGGGGAGTAAAATATTCCCTTGAGATTTTTATCTTCTGATTTCCTGTGCTGCTTGTGGGCAGCTCCTGACACTTTCTTTTTTCTGGTTTGCTGGAGTATACTTGGTCTGTGTATTAAACTGCATAGTAAACACATAGATTGAATGTACGCACCCATGAAGTCCCCACCATCAAGACCAGCACATCTACCACCCTCAGATTCCCTTCTCCTCTCTGCAAACCCCTCCTGTGCCCTCTACCCCACAGGCAGCCACCTATCTGCCCTTGTCACCATAGAACAGTCTGCAATTATTAAAATTCATGTGAGGAATTGTATGAGCTCTTTTTTGTTTGGCTTCTGTCACTTATCAAATGATTTTGAGATTCATCCATGTTATAATGTGTCAATAATTCCTTGCTTTTGCTGTTGAGCTGTGTGGATATACCACAATTTGTTTATGTGCCTGTTGATGGGCATTTGTCTTCAGGATTTGGTCATGAGTTTGGGTACAAGTCCATGCATGGACATAAGCTTTCATTTCTGTTGAGTCAGCATTTAGGAGTGAAATGGCTGTGCCGATGATGGGGCAGTTCAACTTCAGAAATTACAAAACTTTATCCAGGTGTTTGTGCTATTTTGTGTTCCGTCAGCAATGTCTGCGAGGCCCAGTTCCTCACGTTGTCCCCACTTCCTTCTTCACTTTAGCCACAGGACCAAGTGTGCAGTGCAATCCCAGTGCAGGGTCCATCTGCTTTTCTCTAACTGCAACCAGAGTTCAGCATCACCTTCTCACAAGCTTATTAGCTGTCCATGTATCTTCTCGGAAAAATTTCTGTTCAGATATTTCACCCCTTCTATGGTTCTTGTTTTATGGAGTTTTGAGAGTTCTTAATATATCCTGGGTGCAAGTCAGATACCTGTTTGCAAATGCTTCCTCTTGTGTTTTTTGAAGAGGAAACATTTTAAGTTTGAATGAAGTCTGATTTACTGATTTCCTTTCTATTTTACAGTTCATGTTTCTAGAATTAAGAAATCCTTGCCAAACTCCAAGTCACTAAGATTATTTTCCTGACACCCCCTAACCTCAAAAGCCAACAACTACTTGAAGCTACTTCAACTGAATATTTAATCAGATAAAATAAAATAGAGCAGTGTGGTTCATCCCTCACAATAGTCATATTTCAAGCGCTTGGTAGTCCCATGGCCGGTGGCTATGATAAAGAGCATTTTCATCATCGTGGGATGACAAAACATCTTGCAATTTTAGCTCTCGCTCGGGTCCGTGCTGCATTTTGAACTAAGTAGTGCGTGTGTGTGGTGTGAGGTAAGGATTCATATTTTTGCATGTGGCTACTCACTGTTCCGGTACCATTTTTTTAAAGGTTATCCTTTCCTCGTTGAACTGCTTTGGTGACTTTATAAAACAATCAGCTGGTCATGTATGTGTGGCCCTACTCTGAGGCTCACTGCCTCCTTGATCTCAGGCCGTCTCTGTGCTCAAACGCACAATCTCGGTAACAGTGAGTCTCAGGCAGTGTAAATCTTCCAGCTTTGTTTTTCCATGTCCCTAGAATCTCCATACAAATTTTTAATAACTTTGCCATATTCTACCACTCACCCCAAATCTGCTGGCCAGGTGTGGAAACACTTGTAACCCCAGGTACTAGGAAAGCTGAGGAGCTCAAGTTTAAGGACAGCCTGGACAACTTGGTGAGAACCTGTCTCAAAGTAAAATACTTTTTAAAAAGGGCTGTAGGTGCAGGTCAGCAGCGGAGTGCTTGCCTAGCATGCACAGGCTCTGAGTTCAATCCTCAGTATTGAAAAACAAATTTCTGTGATTTTAATTGGGATTTCATGCGCTCGGTCAATGAAGTTTGGGAGAACTGATTCGTCCACGTGTTACATCTCTGCACTTTGGTGTTCTTTGTTCTCTCTTAATGAGGCTTTGTTGTTTTACGGTGCATTAATCATAAGCATCTTTTGTCATACTTATGCCAAGCCATTTCCCTTTTAGACTTCATGTAGCCAATTCCACCATCTGAAAATGCAGACATTTTAATCCCTTCATTTCTAATCTGTGTGCCTTCTTTTTTCTTGTCTTATTGCATGGGCTAGAAGCCCCAGAACCAGGCTGAACAGAAGCTATGAGAGAAGGCATTCCTGACTTGCTCTCCATCAGAAGCTGCAGCCCTTCACCGTTCGCTCTCCGCTGGCCTCTAGGCATGCAGATTAGAAATGAAGAGATTAAAACGTCTGCATTTTTCTGATTTTTGGCCTTTCTATGCAGGCTATTTTATTTCTTTTTTTAACTTTTCTCTTCATTCCTGGTTTTTGAGATTGCATGGTGATGTGCACTGACTTGAGTCTTTTCTCATCTGTTGTACTAGAATCTGGTGTGTACTTCAGTCCTGAGTAATGTCATAAATTACTCCTTTGAAGACTCCTCTCTAGTTTCTCTTTTCCAAAACTTTGTACTGGAGGTCACCTCTTTCTCTTTTGGCTCTCCAGTGGTTTCCCTCCAGTTATTTTTTGTTTTGGGTTTTGATGACACTGGGGTTGGAACTCGGGGCCCTGCACTTGCAAGGCAGGTTCTACCAGTTCCCAGCACTTTTAATCCCTGTTTACTTTGGGGACAGGGTCTCACTTTTAGCCTGGCCCAGCTAGGACCTTGATCCTCCTATTTTATGCTTCTAGCTGGGGTGACAGCCATGTACCACCACTCCCAGCTATTGGCTGAGGTGGAGTCTCACTAACTTTTGCTAATTCTTTGCCTGGATTGACCTTGAGCTGCAACTCCCCCAATCTCAGCCTCCCCTGTAGCTAGGATTACAGGTGCCAGCCACCAACATCTGGCTTCAGCAATCGTGTTTGTACTCTAGCACTTATTTTCTCTGGGTTTGCTTCTGTTCTTTTTTGTTTTAAATATTGTGTTCATTTTGTTGTATGAATTAGGTATCTTCTGAGGGTTTTAGAAAATACTTTCCCCTTATTCTAGATTGCTTCCGTTCTTTCTGAGTCCCTTCTGCCTGTTAGTTTTGGTTGCAGTCTTTCACTGGGGGCTTTCCATAAATGTCTGCTTATCCCTTTCCTCTGTTAATATTTTAAATCAAGGCCTCAAAAAGCAGATTGGAACCTTGGGTCACCACTATGTCCCAATACCAGTCGTAATTGTTTTTAACTTGCATTATCGCTTGTTGTTGTCTGTCCTCCCACCCCTTCCTTTTCAATGTGATAAGGCTTGACCCACTTGGCATAGAGGGGGGTGCACAGCACCTGAAGGCTTTATTTTCCCTAAAATTTGAATGTTTCATTGCAGGAATACCCAAATGACGGCGACTTATAGTTGCCACCCCTCTCAAATGCTTTCATCTCTCTGGAGAAGAATTCTAGAACCACCAGCAGGCATTCTTGGAGCTGAGCATGAGAAGGGGGCTGAGGGACTCACAATGTAGTCTGTGAATTTTCACGTACTCATCATTTCTGGTCCAGCTTGTCTCCCCTTCCCTGGGCTGTGCTGTGGCCTCAAAATCTGGTGCCTCTTTGCTTTGATTTTCTGCTGATACACCTGTGGTGCTGGAGGAGGGGCAGTCGCCATGTACTGGACCAGGGAAGGTACTTCTGGGCCTTCTGCCAATGACTTCAGAACCTGGAATTCCAGAGTTTGGGTGTCTTCTGGCTCTGTGGTAAGAATTAGCCTCTTCTAATGACTTCACTCACTTTACACTTGGCTCTTGACGTTTATAAGCCTGCTCACCCCTCCTTCCCTCTCATCTCCAAAAACTGTGTTGTTGTTGACAGGCCTCTCCTCTTCTTCATTACTTATCTTCATATTAGAGGTGTTCCAAAAAGGAATAAAATACACACGCACGTTCCAACTACCCAGCTCAAACTGCATAGCAGGTGGCTTGCAACTCGGGATGGCATGACTTGCTGGAAGTCTAGGGAACATCTCAGGCAGTTTTTCTCCATCGGCTTAGAAATCCAGTCTTAAGCCTTTGCATCTGACCATCCTGGGATTTGCTGTTTTATCAGGTCTTGGACCTTTGCTGTTTTGCCTCACACAATTCTGTTTTTTCCCCTCTGTCCCCATGTTCTGGAAGCACAGCTCCACCTCTTTCTTCTCTGAATGTCAAGCTTCACCACTTCACACTGCACCGGGCTTCAAGTGTTCGGATGGGCACGCACAAGGGAGGAGAGATAGAGGTCAAGTTACATAAGGCCCTCGCTCCCAAGCTTTTTCAGTCTCTTGGCATGGAGCAGCGCTTTGTATCTACCAATAACTCACCTTTGCCTGTCTCCACCTTTAGACTGACAGCTTCAGAGATCCGTGAGCACGCACTGTAGCGTTCCTGGGTGGCGGGGTTCTCATCTCAAGAGGTGAAATGTCCCAAGTCATGACTGGTTTTGCTTTGCATTATGGTTAGCAAACCTCATTATGGTTAGCCTGTCACCCCACCTCTCCCTTTTGAACATGGTAAGGCTTGAACCCTGTGGTATAGGGAAAGGAAGGGCAGCAGGAGTCCGCAGAAGAGGTAGCACTGGCACATGGAGCACACAGACAGCACAGAGCCACAACTGAAGCAGGATTCTATGGTTTGAGTTTCTGCATCATTTGCCATGATGGTAAACTCCACCATCCTCACTGACAAATGCCACCACCAACAGGAGCACAAGGAAGGCAGTCACCAGGTGAGACTCAGATGAGCAGGGAGCTGTACACTCCCCAGAGACACGGCTGCGTAAGGATCGGACCCACAAACATGAAATTTCCTCTCTCAGCTAGTGAGAGATAGCCAAGCACTTGCCACAGAAAGACTATCACAGAATTTTCAAGTGGTTCATGGGAGTGTTCAGAAGTAGACAATACACACAGAGTTTATAACGGTTTAATCCAGTAGTCTCCCCTCTAGCACAGCTAGAATCAAAGGCCCTCAAGATAAAGTCCAAAGGAACTATGGTTCCTCAAAACTATAGAAATTTCTTGAACATAAAAAGAAAAGGATTTAAGGACCTGCAAGTCAAACAAGTACTTCTTCAAATGCATTTTATAGTATGGGAGGACATTGTGTAAGGTTCAGAATTCTGATAAAGGAGAAAGAAGGAAGGCGTTTCCTGCGTCAAGGCACACATTTGTGGCTACACTTGAATCTCAGTGCGTCCCTCTCCTCATGAGCACATGACAGATACAAAGAGGACCAAGTGGAATTACGGCTGATATTGGAACCATTTGGATAATCCCTGTGTAATCTGGAACATGTGTTCACGCTAGCATGTTTAAGACACAGACATACCACTTCCTGATCTAGCAACACATCAAAAACACAAAACACCACAACACAAAACAATTTGGTCTGGCTTTTAAAATAAGATGAAGAATTCCATTAAGCAATCAGACCAAAACTCCTGTTAAATATCAGATCGGAAAACCTTTCTAAAATTATAGACATAAGCTCCTGCAAAGGAGATTTCAAGTTTCAAGTACAAGAAACTTGTTTGCTCAATGGAAAATTGATTAGATGAAAACACAGCTCTGTCAGGATTAAGAGCTAGTTTGCTAAGTCAGCATACAGATCCTAGATCAAACAAGATTCGTGAAACCAAACCCCCTCCTTCAGCTGCTCCCACAGGGCCCCCGAGTCTGAGTCCCACAAAACGAGCCAGACCCGTATCCTATGAGAGAGAATTTCCATTTACCTCGAAGGCAGGACACATTGCATTGAGGGTGAGCGAAATTCGTATTACGGCTTCTTTACAAAGAGAAAAGGACTGAATCTCAGTCACAAGAGCCTGTGGAGTGCATCCTGGCAATGTCACGGGGAGAACGCTTGGCCGAGATCAAGTGTCCTGTTGTCACGTCACTAATTTACCAGTGTGTGAGGAGCACGTGTTTCAGAGATGGTGCCGTGAGGCAGCCGTCACCCAGCTTCATCAAATAAATGGCACCTACTATATCCGGGGGTTTAGGATGCAAAACATGACACTGTGGACCGTCTGAAAAATGTAGTTTGTATTCGGTAAAATAAAAAACAGAAAAAATATATGTAAAAAGAGCACACAAGATCAATACCAACACAAGTTCCAAAAGAAAAGGCTTAGTCCACACTCCCAATGACAGTAACACCGGCTGCTGTGCAAAGTGTGGTTATGTGGTTTAGACATATGTACATTCCTCCCCCCCCACCCCTGGGCTCCTTCCTTAGGATCACAAATGATCACAAATGCCTGCCCACAATGAGGTGCCCAGGATGGGTGCCCCCAGGCCTGGGAGCAGTGTACCCACCACTCACCTTTATGACCCACTGTCCAACTGACTTCTTCGCCCTGAGAAAAGTGCACTGGCATGACCTTCAGTTTTTCAGTCAACGTGCTGACCAAAAAATGAAAAAAAAAAAAAAGTTCCCTCCCGTCTTCCTCAGTGCACAAACTACTCTTTATGGAGTCATTAAATTATTCCAAAGTCTGGAGTTGATTCTTTCAACATCACAAAAAATCAGATTTTTACAAAATTGGACTTAAAGCCATGAACATCTTCCTTAGGACCTTTGAGCTGCGTTTCAGTGACTAGAAGATAAGGTGCTGGCAGCCGCAGGGGGCAGGCGGCTCCCACGCGTGGCTGCAGGGGTGCAGAGCACCTGGACGCTGGTGGAGATCCCTGCTGCCCTGCAGAAGTCAGCTGGAGTAAGGACAGTGGCACCAGCTCTGTCACCCTGTTATGCACGAGACCGACGAGATCAGAAGCTCCAGATGAGACGGGGAAATGCTCCTTTTAGATTGGATTCTCCAGCTCGGGAATTTTCGTGTGTTTTCGGTCACTTTTGCTTCTCTGTCAGTGTTCTCCAAGGGTTCCACACATGTTCATATGTTCCTTCAAACATGTCCAACTGGTCATGATGGTTGTACTGGAGTTTAGCATCTCTGTCGCTTCAGGTCTCCTGACTGACTGTGGTCATTTTCACATTTTCCTCACATTTCCTTGCTTCTTGATGTATCTGGGTTTTTTTGTTGTTGTTGTGGGACGTAATGGGTGCCACACTGTTGAGTGTCTAAAATTTTGTTGTCATTTCAAGAGCACTTCAGGAATAAACTCTAGGGCTGTGGTGCCCTACCTGGAATGTACCAGAAAATGTGAGAGAATTAACAGGCAACACCCCTTCTCCCCTCTCCTCCCTCTTCTTGTCCAGGGTAAAGATTCTCCTTCCACTTTGGCCTAAAGCCTCTTCCCTCTGGGGTCACAGTCGGCCCCATACTGTAGAGAGCGGGGTGAAAGCCAGACTGTGGAGCCATGCCTGCCTGGGTCCACATCCAGCGATGACACCGATTGAGTGATTTTGCAGTTAGCAAGGGGACAGGGCTGAGGAAACTGTCCTGGTAACGCCAGCATGGCACCTGCTGCGTACGGCGTCCTGGTAATCTGTGCCCGCCACGCACACCGACCTTCAGTGCTCTCCACCTCCTCCAGCTCTAAGGTGCTCAAACCCATTCCTGTCCACACCAGTCCCCCTCACGCTGCCCTCACAGCCGCACTGCCCTGCAACTGCCCGTTGTCTGGACTCGTGCTTGCTCCTCCCTGCACCTGGGATCTCATGGCTCACTGGCTTCACAACTGGAATTCCTGGGCATCTGGCTAGCGGGCAAACTCCCTGCACATCCTGACACAACGCTCTCATTCCTCTTCCTGCCCACAGTTGCGTCCTTCCTGTCCCCCCCGTGGGAGGCCATGTCCCCAGAGCTCACTTTCAGCCCTCTTCCGTCCTTTCTCACCCTGACCCTTGGGAATCCATCAATGGGTTGTCTTCAGCTACTACTTTCCACCCGCAAAGCATGCAGCTAACCCGGCCAGACTCAAATACACAGACCGCCCAACACTCGACAGGCTGCTCCCTGCCTACAGGACAGCATTCCACCTCCGAAGTGTGGCGCTCAGCGCCACTCAGAGTACGACCCTGGGAAAGTGGGATTCCAGCTTAATTTCTTTTTCTCTAATTTCATTGGTTTTTACATTTTTTTTTTTTTTGGCAGTACTGGGGCTCAAACTCAGCCCTTTTCTGTGATTATTTTTCAAGATAGGGTCTCATGAACCATTTGCTCTGGCCTACTTTGAACCGTGATCCTCCTGATCTCTGCCTCCTGAGTAGCTAGGATGGCAGGCGTGAGTCACCAGCGCCCAGCTTAGTTTTATTTTTGAATTAGCATGCATTAATAATATGAGGGAATTTCACCGTGAGAATTCCATATGTGCACGCAGTGTACCTGCACAAGTTCATCCTCTGTTAATCTCCCACTGCCCCTAGCTAATGTCTGCTCTTCCCTCCTGGGCACCCCAGTACCATCGATCGGACATATTTTCTCATAATTCCAGGCCACAGCTAATAGCAAGCTGTCCTTGGCCGAAGTCTACACAAAAAGCTAGTCACCCTTTAGGATTCAACCCTCCCTCCCTTCACAGGTGAGCAGTCCCTCTGAGGGCCCGGGGACGGGGAGAAGGAAACTCGGTTCATTTCCCCACAGGCTGTGCCAGGATCTGCTCTGCCCTGGTTCAGGAGTCTGTGGGCATAGGGGACACACAGACACTGTCACACAACCAGCAAATGACAGCAGACACACATGGTCACAAGGGACTCAGCCCGAGACCAGGGCTCACATAGAAAGACCCTCCACTCTATCTTCTCAGACCATGGTCGGGACATTTCTGTGGGGGCTCCCCTAACCCTTTTTCAGGTCCCCACACGAAAGGACCCAAAGTCTACAAAATCAGCTGTGATCTGCACTCCTTCGTGACCTGACTCACAGCAGAGTGGAACGGGATCATTTCACAGAATGAGCGACTAGGGAGAGCTGATTTCGGAAGAACGATTTTAAAAATTGCATTTGTATGCCTAACGTTGCTGGTGGTGGAGTCAGTGACTAATAAAAATGTCATTTCCTGTGATTCTTATAAATTACAGTAAATATGCCAGCAATCACCCACTTTAGCTGCTGAGACGCAGGTGCCAACAGGCATGGAGGCCGGGGGACCTCGCCGAGGCCTCGAGAGGTGGACCCCACAGGTGCAAATTGACACCTAGGAAAACAGTGGTTACCACACGCTGGAATTTGGAGAAGGAGAAAAGTGCTAAAATAAATGTATGTCAAGCCGATAAATTTGGACTTCGCCATGAGAATCTGTCACGTCAAACAGGAAATAGCTGTAAATTACTCGTAATAGTAAAAATCGTGTCACTTATAACCTCTCCAGCAACGGGCTCATTTAACACATCAACTCACAGTAATGATGGAGGAGAGTCGATCGGGTATTCATTCCACTCGTAATGTACAGAAGTCGGGGTGAGCCACGCGTGAGTGCAGAGGACCCCCGTGGCAGCCGGGTGGTCCCTGAAGCCACGGAATAAGCCAAGCTGACCAGCACCGTAGCTTCAGACAGGACAGCCCCCTCTGCCCCTGTGAAGAACGAAGACTTGGCTGGAACTGTCATACCCCAAGGAGGCTCGTCCTGCGTAACTCCAAGTAAGTCCCGTCCTACTCTGTTCACGCGATCCCCTTTCTGAAGCTGAAAGTGTGTTTGAACTCGCCAAGCCATCTCGTGCTGCTCTGCTAACCAGTTCACAGGCTCGGGTGCCAGAGTTCAGCACCCGTTACACGTGCCCCGTTCCCACGGTCTGCACGAGGACACACCGCAGGGTGTGGCCCAGGAGCTGATCCAGGAAGGTGGACACTGGAGTGTAACCTTTGGAGGGAAGCAGATGTTCACGGAAGACAGACTTACCTAGGTTTCTTTGCGCTGAGTGAGTCCGTGTTGACTATGAACCGATACGGGGTGTGGACAAGGTCTGGAGAGCAGATATGGGAGCCAAGAGTAGCCACCCGCCAGGCCAGCTGCAGCGGGAGAGCCGGATAGGTCACATCTCTCCACAGGTGGCACCAGGCAGAACAGAGCCAGCCTTCAGAAGACCCTCCCTCTTCTCACTCTTGTCCCTGCCATGTCTGCGCTTCTCCGTTCTCCTTCCCAGGCTCCACGGGTGCTAACTCCGACAGGGGCAAGGAACGCTGTCTGTCACAGATTGCTGTGAGGCAGAGCCTCCCCACGAGCACGTGGTCCTGTGGGCACTCACCTGTATACACATGCACATGCACACACACACCTGCACACGTGCACACGCACCTGCACACATGCATACATGCACACATGCACACGTGCACATGCACATGCACACATGCATACATGCACACGCACACCTGCACGCGTGCACACACACCTGCACACACACATGCACACGCATGCGTGCACACCTGCACACACACACACACATGCACACACACACACGCACACACCTGCCCACACTGCCCGGGCTCACACATGCACACAGGCTGCGGGCGTCAGAAGGGTGAGGGCATCCTGGTGACCACACGGCCATCTTCTCTCTCCCTGATGCTTTTCTACAGGTGCCCAAGGAGACTCGAGGGGTGAAACTCAGTCTCTGTGTCTGTCTGCGTGAACACAGTCAGTTTCAAAGAAAACACTTGATTTAAAAAGCTTAAAATGTCAAATTAGCTTTGATGGGTCCGGCTGACCCAGCTCCCCAGTCCGCTGGTCGCTGTAAGACTGTTGGTCCCTGGTGATAATGCCATTTTTAAAGAAGGGTTGTTTTCAGTGACAACTAGCGCTGTGCCTGGTGCAGAACAGGTTTTGGAGGTGAATCTGAGAGCAGAGTAGGCACGGGCAGAGCACGGGCCCCGGTCCGACCGTTCATGGTGACCTGTAACTGGGGGGAAAGTCTGACTTGGTGGCCCAAGGGTCCAGGGTCCAATTCACCCCAAAAGCAAAACCAAAACAAACCCAACAGGGTCAGTGACTCGCTCCACTTTGGCGAGCCCCAGATGTGTATGTGCAGCGACACCTGGCTTCTTCGTGTCTGCCTATAGCAGCGGTGTTCTTGCTCCAATTCAGTAATTTCTGGAAAACCCACCAGTCAACATCTTTTGCCTCAATCACGAGACCATGACTGATGAAAGAAAACCTGTGTGTCGTCCTTCCTTTCTTGGTGAACTGAGTGAGTAATTACTTCAATTTTACTAAGCCTGTAGAGTATGTGCTCACTACACACGCTTGTTAACCTACTTGTTAATTAGTTAATCTTTATAGAACAAGTAATTTTGAAAATATTTTGAGCCACACATTTCAAACTCATTATTCAGTTAACTACACATGCGTACTGTGTTCCTCTGGAAGACAACACGTGAATATTTTGTCGTCTCTAGAATCTAACACACCAGCAGCAAGGACTCTGGACTGGTGGTGTTTTTCTTTCCAGCTGTGTGTAAAGGAGGTGCTTCTTCGGCTTGATGGAGTAGAGCGGAGAGAGGCACATGTGGTGTAAGACAAAGAGTTTGCGTCAAAATCAGATATTCTTCCCTAACACATATTTTTTTTAAATCTAGGGTTCAAGAGGCCTCAGGGCCTCTTGCTTGCTAGGCAGGTGCTCTACCACTTGAGCCACTCCCCCAGTCCTTTTCTACTTTAGTTACTTTTTGAATAGGATGTTGTATTTTTTTGCCCAGAGTTGGCAACACCTCCGATCTATCCCCATGTATCTGGGATTACAGGTATGAACCACCACACTCAGCTTTTTGTTGAGATTGGGGGGGGGTCTCACTAACTTTTTTACCTAGTCTGGCTTTGAGCTGTGATCCTCTTGAGTAGCTGGGATTGTAGGCATGTGCCACCATGGTCAGTCTCCTAATACTTCTTTATGTGGGAATCATAAATGATAGCCCCAAACTTCAGTGTGACTCTTTTTATTCCCAAACCATCTTGCTCTCATAAAACGTGGCCCATACCAGTTTCGATGTGTGTTTATCAGAGAATTCCTATTGCGTTATCCGCCATCAACCCAGAAAGCCACAATTGAAAACTCTAGAAGCTTGTCAAAGGATGAAGCAAATAGACCAAATTCCCAGTTGGCACCAAGGCTAATGATGAGTCAAAAAAAAAAAATCAAAGTACCCCTGGATGGGACTTAGTTGACATAATAAATTTTAAAGTAAGCACGCAAATTTGCATAAAATTCTGTGCCATCTTGGTGCTCACTCTCTGGAAACTGTACAAGGCAATTACTGGAATGCTGGGAAATCTCTGCCACCAGCCCCTCAACCAGGCTGGCTCCCTCCAGCGTCCTCTCTTGGAGCCACAAGTCCTGGAGAGGACAGAAGACAGGGAGCCTGTTTTAAATCAGCTTGGGGAGGTGTGGGGGACAGTGGAGGAAGAGAAAGGTGGTGCTTAGGTGGGTTTTTTTAAATTATTATCTTTCAAATGACCAGATTTCCAGGCAGATAAAACGGCCGGATTGTGGCGCTGGAACCCTGCTTCTTACCACACCCGTTCAAGTTCTGGCAGCTGTGCCATCTGAGGCTGGGGGCGGTGTCGCCTCACTTTCAGCCTCTGCTCTTCACCTCATCTCAGTCTTCCCAGGACCATCCTATATGAACGATTTAAAGGGAATTACCTGTTACTTCAATTATTTGCTTCTTATCAACCGATGTTAAACTACAAGGATTTGCATTGAACGGACACAAAGAAAGAGCGAGTCATGGCACCCTGCCAAATGGAAGAGTAATGTTCTGGTGAATTTAGCCTAAATTATTTACTGTAGATGAAAGTGGAAGGTGAACCCTTTGACCAATAAATCTCTCCTGCCCGGGAAGCTCTTATCTGGTCCCCTCTGATATATTCCACACTAGGAAGCCATCGTCACTGGCTCTGGCTCGTTATTTGTAAACCTTGATCTCCTGCACTCGGTGTCCTAAACGTGGATAATTAGCGTCAGTTTATCACGCTTCTGCATATTTCCTCTCCTCTCCAAACATAGGCGTTCCTATTGGCTGCCACCCGGCCCCAGAAGATTATGAAGACTGATCGCAGAGAACGAATGTGCTAAACGAGATTAGGAAGGAAGAGAAATAGCAACTTGGCCAATAAATTCCTCGCGAGAGCCTTATCACGCAATTACACGTTGACTTGCTTCACACTCGCCCAGCCTCTTAATCCAACGCCCCCACCAGGAATAAAATTTCACTAATTTCTGAATGGCTGTATATCCTCCTGACTTGTTACTGAGCATGGCTGGAAGGAGAGACACGGCTGAAAACATCGTGCCAAACTTCACAGTAAAAAAGTAAACTTTGTGCGCCAATGAGGGTGGTGGGATTTGGGGTGTTTAAAGCGTTCTGGTGTCTCTGGATGACTGCACAAAGCTTTGGCATACAGGGTCCCACACTCTCTTGTTCTCCCACCTTTGGGGATTCAGAACCATCCAAAGTGAAGGACTTCCTTGCTCATCTATGAGACGATCTGATGTGTTGCAAACCAGGGCAAAGCATTCACTGCTTTTCTGACTCTGTTGATAACTCATAGCAGGCTGGACCAGTCACTTGACCTCTCTAGGAGGTCTCGTCCTTGAACCGCACAGGCAGTGTCTCATGCAAGACCCTCCTCGTGCTGGTGTGCTGTAGAGCCCAATGCACATCAGTATGTATAACTAGGAAAATTCCTGCCTACTGTACCTCCTAAGAGTGCAACCAGGAATGCTGTCACCGGGCATCTGCAGGGGGAGCTCTCTTCTTGTTCCTCTCTGCTGTTAATGTTTTTCTCCCCAGGGCTTTATAATAAGTTAGGTATTTAAAGACACCCATTAAGCCTTTCGATCTATCAGGGGACTATTTATAGCACAGAGCCACAGTTAGACACGATGGTGCCCCCACAAAAGCAAGACACTGCAATGGCAGAAAGAGCCCTGTGGGGCTGACTTTATGTTTGCTGTAAGAACAGAAATCCAGATGAAATTCGAAAGCTGGGTATTTGTGCTGGCAGGAAAGCCAAGGCTTCCGGGTCATGGTGGAGAGAACAGGTTAGCTAAGGAAATTCACAGCAGTTGCAAAGAGGGTTTTTATGCATATTTCATAATTGTTGTCTTCACTTTCCTCACTCAAGTAATCCCCACTGGGATTTGCTGAGAAGAGGGTCTTGTGAGCAATCCAGAGGGAGGATTCCCTGCTTCCTTTGCAGAGGGAGCTCCTTCCAGGCCCTGAGTTCAGGCACAAAAATGGACAGCATTCACTCAGTAAACGTGCCCATGCCTTGTCCACACTGGCAGGCACTGTCCTAGAACCTGGTACAACCTCACAACAAAGCCTCCCTCGGGCAAGGATGCAGGTATGACTTGACCCTAATAAGCTGGGGTTTGCCTTTCACAAGGGACTGATCTCCTACTGGTCTCCAGGGATTTTCTTTTTCAGAGCCAAGCCAGACTGGAAACTTCACTCACCTTGAGTGGGAGAGAGAGACTGAGAGGCCTATAGGGCAGGTGGAGGCACTTGTCTGAAGGGCTAGACTCAGAGGCAATCTCGGGTGACTATGGCTGGGTGACAGCATCACCTCTGAGACTGCAGGCACCTCTGTTCCTCCTCACCTGGCAGCTGAGGTACCAGAGAAGTCCTCTCTCTGGCTCCTCCTCTTTTCCAAGGCCTTTGAAGCCCAAAGGTGCCTGTTGTGTGTGTAGGGGTGGGGAGGGCAGTCTGGGCCCTCCTGGACCTGTGTGGGGATGGGAGTGAGGAATGGCAGAGCCTGACTGGCTGTTTTTGTTTCCTGGGAGCTCTTCAGTGTCACTTCGTGGGCCTGCTCTACTTCAGCGAGGCAGAAGCTGGAGGCTCAGAGGCTGCAGGTGCAAAGGCAGACTTGGGCCTTGGAGCTCAGCTCAGCAACTGAAAACTGAAGATGGAAGACCCTCCGTGCCCAGGGAGAAGATGGGGACTCTGGGGGGGAGGGGACAGAAGGTGTGAATTTGATGAGGAGATACTAACAACCGTCCTTCCTTGCCTGTGTCCTATTTCCTGAACTGGTGAGCTGTGTGTTGAGGGGGTGGAGTGGGAGGGAGCCGTTTGCCATTAATCTGGGAACAAACGGCTAACCTCGGTGACTGGTATTTTCGCTTTTCTTTTCTCACTTTTCTCAGTGTGGGGAAAGCAGTCAAGCCCGCGCGGAGCGATTGTGAGAGGCTCTGCTGGAATTTGGCAGCACGGAGGCTTGGAGAGCAGCCCCATGCTGGCTCCTATTCAAGCGGCCAGTTTTCCTTGAGCTTTGGAAGTTTCACTCAGCCGTGCACTCAATGGCTTTCACAAAGCTGATTACAAGCTTCAGCGCATTCCTGAAGGAGCCAAAAGCGACGCAGGTGCAAACGAGCCGAGGGAGCCCCTTATCCCGGTGACAGAATGGGACAAGCTGGGAAAGGCTTGGACCACACAAATCCAAGGCTCACCAGGCAGCAGAAAGCCTGCCTTGGGAACCGGGGGTCATTATCCGCCCTATTCAGCGGGGCCCGGGGACCCTGGGGGCCCGGCGAGGCCGGCCCGGCGCGAGCGCCACCACCATCGGCGCCTGCGGCAGTGGGGACCCCGCTGGGTCCTGCTGCTGCTGCTGCTGCTGGCCGGGGCATTGGGCGCTGGGCTTGTTTGGACCGGCAGTGTCCGTGAAATCCGTCCTGCGTGGACAGGCGGGTGTCCACTATGGTAGGGATACAGGAGAAAGAGCGTGACAGGAGGCTACGCCCTGCGTGGACAGTGCAACTTTGGCCTTGTCCCCGCACTGCTTGGCGCCCCCAGGCCACCAACACTCAACTCCTACGGTCACTCTGCGTCCTTTCTCCCCCTGGGGTCCCGCAGAGAGCGACTGGACGCAGAGTGATGGGAGGGATGGTTGGGCCCAAGCGCGCTAGGTGTGGGAAGAGTCTAGTTGCGCGACAGGAGGAAGACCGGGTCCCTCCCGGAATAATGAATGAAGTCCCTGCTGGCGCTTAAGGGGCTATGGGCGGCGACGTGATGGCTGCACCGGCCTCGCAGGGCGCGCGCAAGAGAGGAAGCTTGCTGGGGATGGGGGTCGGGGGATTCAGGGTGGGGAACTGGGGTGCAGTGAGGGGCGTGGGGGGAGCATGGGATGGCCGAGCCGCACAGTCCCAAGGCCAGGCGAGCGCCGCGCGCGTGGGGCCGGGGCCGCGTCCCCTCCGCGTGCCCCACTCTGCGCCCCGCCCGTCGCGCGCTGGGCCCGGTTGCGCCCCGGGGTCCCCGCGGGCAGGGCGCGGGCGGGCAGGGCGCGGGCGCCGACGCTCTTTTGTCTGATAACTAATTTGAGTTAATGCGATCTTTATGTAAAGCTAACAGCGGATAATTGTCTATTTTCTCGCCAACAATCTCCATCACAATCACTTATCTGGAAACCTGCGGTTGGATTAATCGTTATATTCCCGAGATGAGCGTCGCTGCAATCCGCAGCGAGCGCGCGGGTGGGGACATGGAAACGCCTCCCCAGCCCTCGCGGGGCCGGATGCGGGTCAGTTCCCTGCGGCCCTGGCCATGGAGCGTGGGTGTCCACGCCGGTGGATGAGGGCAGCTGGGCGCCTTTTCCAGCACTTGTTTGTGCTCCAGTGGGTGGTGCGGGCGCAGGCAGCCACAGAAGAGGCCAAGGAATAGGGGGAGGAAGGTCTGCGGGGGTGCAGGGCCAGGCTGCGTAGGCCCTCCACAATGGCACAAGGCCTGCAGGTGCCTGAGACGCGGGCTGCATGAATGTGGGAGAATCGAGGCCCTCAGACTCCTGCCGGGTTTTGCTGCAAAAAATGTCTCCTCCGGTTTGGATTTTCATCCCATCCTCCACCCACCATCCGCCTTGGGTTCCTCCTCCTCCTTCGAAATTGTAGTCTCTGCAAATTATTGGCAATATTTACATTTTGCAAGATTGGAATTCCAAGAGGGAGAAACCATGGGCGTGGAGGCAAGTTCCAGTCCCAAACAGCTCCCCACCCCAACACCCATATCCAGAGCTGGGGTAAAGGTGGCCGTTGGTGTCAAACCTCTTGGGGAAAAGGTACTTGTATTACAAAGATCTTGTCTTTCTGAGCTGAGGACAAACCACAAGCTTGGAGTGAAAATGGTTTTCATGGTGGTGGAGGTGCTGAGTGTTCTGACTTTCTCTCTGGAGTAGGTGTAAAACCATGGGCTTGTGAAACCAGTGCTGTACTGCTCTAGTCTAGTAACTTGGGAGGTAAACCATCTTGAGTTTACACTTGGGTTTTCCACCCAAGGGACCAGGATTGAAGCTTTTCAAAATGCTGTGTCTGGAAAAGAGCAAATTCAGAATCATTGACAGTTTCTGGCCACAGAGAATGAAATGATTTGCTTCCCTTTTGGCAAGTAGAGCTCAAACTTCTCCGAGTAGTACGCAGTGAAATCAAATGCTGTAGTCATTCGCTTTTAGATGAAGGAACACACCCAAACTAATCCCCATATAGGGCTTTCCTGTCTATAAACCTTCCTCTGAACGCCCCCTCCAACCACCCAAGAGGCCTTTTAAGAGCAAACGAGTACACCCCCACTTCCACTTGGCCAATCAACAGACCCAAGCTCTTGCTGGGCTCCTAAGGGCGGTGGCATTTGGGAATCATCCCACTTCATCTCTCACCTGAATCTTGTCACCTCTGCCGTCTTCAAGTGATCTGTGGACAATGCTGAGCCCAGACAGCCCTCTGGCTAATCAGGCAGAACAGTCTAAGCAAGTACCCGAGGCCCCTCAAGGGAACAGTGCGCCCATTGTTCCAGGCCTTCTAAAGCCCCAGCAGCTGCGCCCTGGACCCTCGGCCGCCACAGACATGTCACCATTGCAAAACAGCAGATTTTGAAAACTACACAATCCGAATTCATGAGCAGTTTTTTCGGAAGATTTCTCTTTCCATGGCAAGTTTCAAAGTCCACATCCATTTGGAAGGGAGGGGGATCTGGGGAAGGGAGAGAGGCTTACTTAGGCAGGCGAGAGTTTGCAAGTGACAACCAGTGAGGATCTCTGATTTCCTCTTCCTGATGGATCTGAAAGCCTTAAAAACTGTCCTTGGGATTCTGGGCTGTATGTCTGACCCAAGTGAACCTGAGGCTTGGAGGTTTCTCATTTTCTCTAGCGTAAATTCACACTGCAAGGAGCCAGGATATGAGGTGGAGTGAGTGAACACCTTTCTCGGTCGGTCTTCGTGAGCATGCCAGTGACAGTTGCTGATGTTATTTTTATTAGATAAAACTCCAAGCAATACTTAGTAGAGAAGTGTGCAACTTAGCTAAGTCAGGGCAGTCATAAATTTCCAAGGGAGTCCACTCCCTCTCCATTGCCTGGTTTCCGTTCCTAGGTGACCGCCTCTTCCTGGGAGCTAGGACCGGGAAGGATATACTTGGTGCCAGTGGCGGTCCCTAGGTGGGGGACCAGCACGGGAACCCACAAATCACACTCTGGGTGCCAGTGCCTGCCTCCCAAACCGGGGCCACAGGGCCCAGTCTGGTCCTGAGGGCCAGAAGTCCAGTGGAGGAGCTTGGCACATCTCTGGGAGGCCCAGGTGCCCACTGAGGCACTTTCTTCCCCTAATGAGTCTGTGCTGTGCCCTGGCAACCCACTGATCTCTGCTCTTCTGCTTTCTCACAGGATTGGGAGCCCTCTGTCCTCTCCCTCCCTTCTCCATGGACTGAAAAATGTCCCCAGGAAGAGGCAGTAAACAGGAAGAAAGCCACCAGGCCAATTCACAGCTCTGAGCTGAGAATCCAGTGCACAGATTCTCGAAGGTAGAAAGAGCATACATGTCCCCTGTGCCCTGGGAGGCCTCTGAGGTGTGTGTGTGTGT
Source organism: Castor canadensis (assembly GCF_047511655.1). Classification (NCBI taxonomy): domain Eukaryota; kingdom Metazoa; phylum Chordata; class Mammalia; order Rodentia; family Castoridae; genus Castor; species Castor canadensis. The sequence continues at coordinate 1,549,358 of NC_133395.1, read as the reverse complement.
GGGGGGGGTCATCCTGAGGGTGGTCCTGACCACCAGGTACTGGAGGAGTCTTCCTGCCTCTTGACAATCAGAGAGGGTAAGATTTGGAAGGCGAGTACAACTAAGTACTGTTTTTGTAAACACAACAAGGAAGAACTGGAAAATAAATGGCGTCATAGGGTGAGTGGCTTGTTTAGTTGGGGACATTGGGTGAAGGCAGAGGCCTCTATCATAGCCACCCAGAGAAAATGTCTGGGATGACTCTTTGTAAATAGGACACCTTTGGGGAAATTGAACTAGAAAAGCCCTGCTTTCTTTCTGGAGAGTTGGAGGCTGTAGATCCTGGCGGTGTGCATTTCTGCAAAGCCAAAGGTCAAGCCCAGAGCGCTTCTGTAGGACTCCTGTAGCCCAGGCTGGGAAGGCCAAGGCAGAGAACCCACTGCCATAGGGAGGTGGCCCCAGGGCCGCGTAAGTTACATAGAAAAGGGGGACTTGCCAGACTGGATGCTCTTGTCTTCCAAGCTGTAGACAGCATCTGGCTCATGACGGGTGGGTGTTCACCTGTACACTTGCCCAAGCAGTGAAGAGGTGCTGGGGTGTGGGGAGCTAGGGGCCAAAGGAGTTCTGTGGGCAGTTGGGTCTCTCCCCTGCACAAAGGCCTGCCCCCTTTACCTAGAAACTATGACCTTGGTTTGCCCTTGCAAGCCCCCCACCATATATGCATCCCCTTACCCATAACACACATTCAAGCATATACTCGAAAGCACACAAATGCCCCAAAACAGATGCTGCAGTTACTCACTCTTACATGTGACTTACACATTCTCTCTCTCTCTCTCTCTCTCTCTCTCTCTCTCTCTCTCTCTCTCTCTCTCTCTCTCTCTCTCTCTCTCTCTCTCTCTCTCTCTCTCTCTCATTTCCTGGGTCTTCAGAGGGACAAGCTGGTTGAAAACTCGGGTAGCTTATGGGAGGAGAGATCACAGAGCTGGGGAGAACCCTTGGTTAGGCCCGCACAGGGACCAAAGAGGTGAGCTAATCTTTACAGAAGTTCTACGACAGAGAGAAAGGAAGGCTGTGTCTATTTTGTTTTCAGTGATGCTTTTTCTCAGCATTCTTTTCTTGCTGCACTTGTGTGCTGCTTGGACTTGGTGTTTACTGGTAGCCTCCAACCATTATTGGCCCCTGAGCACCCAAAATGTGGCCGTCTGGCTTGAGATGTGCTGAGTGTAACATACACACTGGATTTTAGAGATGCTGAATGAGAAAAGGCAGACAAAACAGCTCATCCATCACTTCAACATTGGCTGCAATTTGAAATGGTTGTGTTTTGGATACGTTCAGTTGAAATGAATTTCACCTGTTTCTTTTTACTTTTGAAAAATGCAGATACCAGAAATTTAACTTGACCTCTGTGGCTCCTATTTGGACTGCATTTTTGTCTTGGAGCCTTGGACCTTGACAGTGATGCCCAGTAAATGGAAGAGGAAAGGCAGAAGTGGTGGGAAAAGCTGGGCCTGTGATGGAGCAGGAGGCCAAGGAAAGCCCTCACCCATCCCCAAACAAAGTTGCCTTTTTAACATAATATCTTATTAAATTCTCTTCCTTCAGGAGGATGCAAGCATGGTGTTTTACATTGTATTTTATTGCTTGATTCGTTTTCTCTCCATTTTAACTTTAATTCCATCTAATTACTGCATTGTGATCTCAGTCAGCAATCACACGAACTTGCAAGTAACTTTTGAAGCATCTTGCTCCTGGTGTTGCATAATGACGGAGGTAAATACTGCAGGTTACTGCATGTGGTCTGCACGCTTCTAACAACTCATTTCCTATGATTTTCAAATTTCAGGCCAGCATTTGCACTTTTCTGCTTTAATTTTTCCATGCAGTTATGTTGCCGCATCACCTACCAGCACGGCAACCCCAAACAAACAAACAAAAAACAGACGAACAACGGAGAGAGAATTTGCATCCAGTGAAATGCTTTGTAGCAGTTCTTTCTAGATTTCTCTTATTCCCAGGATTGACTTCAAGCTTTCAAACTCTGTGAAGTCACACTTGGGTCAGGAGGTTACAAGACAGCATAGTCATAAATGTTTTACCTAAGAGAAGATTTTTTTCTTTTAAAAAAAAGAACGTAACATTTCAGACACCAGACATCTGGCAGTAAAGTTGTAAAAATTAGAAATTGTATTTTGTCTTTTGATGACAGCAAATGAGAAAAGATTATTCCAAGCTTCTTCTTTTAAATAAATCCAGTAGAAGTTCAAGATAAAAAAATTGTACATGCATATAAGCTTGGTGTATGAACAAGTACGTTTTTAGTACAGTTATTTTGAGGGTTGTATAATTAATAAACAATTCAGCAAAAATGTGAAGTTAAGTCCATTTTGTCAATAAACTGGAAATATCTCAAAAATTATTTTGAGTAAAATTAAAATTATTTTTCATCACAAAAATCTCTCCTGTTGCTCATTATTTGTATGGCCATCAACTATTCTATTTTTAACTAAATTTTTACTTAACTAAGGGAATATATGTAAAATACCCAAAGTGGTTGGGGTTTTGTGGGTAAGTGAATTGAAATGGCTTATTTAGGGAATTCGTTTGTGGGAAGACCTCCCTCTACTTATTTGAGGCCTCTGTTCAACTAGTAAGGAACTAACACAAACATGTCAGTCTTCATCTAGCTGTTTTTAAAACGTTGCCAAGGAAATAACTAAAATGCAGCAGGTGTCCCGCAAAGGACATCAACTTCCTCCCGAACTCAGGCTTCCAGTGTGCAGGATGGCTGGTTCCTCGGCTTGACGGGATGCTTCTGTTGTTGAAACTCATGTTTGCGCTACTCAGACTTACTGAGGTCCCTGCTGAGAAAGACGGTAAGAATTTAGCTACTCGCTGTCACACCGCTCTTTGGAACCATCTAGGAGGGAAAGAATCATGCATGGTAAACACGATGGAGAAAAGAAGTCCAGGAAAAAGGCATCGGGGGATGCAAAGCCCATGTACTAGAAATTCCAATTATCTCCGCTTCTGCTTATTTAGCGCGCTCATTGCGTGGTCTCCTTTGCTCCGTCATCTTGTGCCACTACAGAGACGCTCGTTGGCCTTCTGTCCTTCTTTCTTCCCCTGGAGACTATAACGGTTATACACTTTCAAATATTCACAGGCAAGATATTCGGGATAAATAATCTAAGATTAACTAAATTAGGACAACGCTCGTACAAGGCCAGTGTGATATGTCCCTTGTGTTGAAATTATCTTGTGTCAGCTGCGTTGATTGAAAAAGCCCTACACACCAAAAAAAGTCTTATTACAAGATGTCTCAAAAGCAGATAAGAAAGCAACAAGGTCCTCTTGTAAATGAGGGACCTTATCTAGATTTTAATATGGCTGTAAGCAAATTATAAATGTTTTTGCAAGTTAAATAACTTGCATGGGCAAATGGATGTTTCTAAAATCCCATATCCTACTATGCCAGTTGTGCGGTTTGCACGTCCACCCATTGCTGGTGGGTTCTTTGTTCTTTTCCCAAGACACATTCCATGTCAGGGCAAAGTCCTAGCAAGAGTCAGGTACCCTGTCTGGACTGTTCGGTTTCCTGATTCCAGAAAAAGGGAACCCACGGGAAGCTTAAGAGACAAGGGCCTCGCACCACTATGAGGGCTGCTTCCCTGTCACACACTGGTCACTCTTACTACCCAAAGGTCGCTGGGTGGTTGTTCCTTTCGACATTTTAATTATTTATATCACAGAAGTTGTTTAATAAGGTGATAGCTTGATATTGCTAGCAGAATGGCTGTTGGTAAGTATTCGTCAAGAATACCACCGATAGCGTGACAGCCTGCAACCATGCAGGATGTCCCCGCTTCTGAGTGGCAGGAATGACGGCGAGCTTTACCTTCAGGTCCAAGCTGTGTTGCTTGTGTTTGTTTGGGGTCTTTTTGTTTGTTTTTGATAGGCTGGGGTTTGAATTCCGGCCTTTATGCTTGCAAAGCAAAGCACTTTACCACTTGAGCCACACCTCCAGTCCAATTTTGTTCTGATTATTTTGGAACTATTTGCCCAGGCTGGCCTTGAACTGCAATTCTCCCGATCTCAAACTCTCAAGTAGCTAGGCTTACAGTAGCGGTTTGGAGTTCCTGGCTCCAAACTGCATTTCCCACAGAAGCGCTGTGTGAGGCATGCAATAAAGTATAATGAAATAAAGCTAAGGAGAAATCCAGCTTTTCTGCATTCTCACAGGGAAGTGAGCTTGCTGCAGAACACCACAGCGGCTCAAATGTTGCAGCGAGCCACAGCTGTGGCAGGGACAAACGCTGTGAAACAGCTGCCAAGGCAAAAATAGAAACACAAAAGAAGTCAGAAGCTGAGGTCTGGAATAAAGAATTTTTAAAAACACAAAACACCAAATTTCGCTTGAAAATGAGTGAGTCAGAGGGCTGAGAACTACCCCAGGTCTGCTAATGGGGCCCCTGTCCACTTCTGGGGTGAATTGACTCTAGTAGGTCAGGGTTCTCAGCCCAAGAACAAACCCAGTGACTCTGCTGCAGCCATCGATGGCTCCTGGCTGTCAGCTCTGTTCAGGACAGGTGTGCTGGGGTAGCCTGGCCACCCATGTGGCACTGACCCAGGTTAGCAGGGCCAGGATCTGATCCCAACTTCTCACCCTCCTTCCTTGACTGGGATGCTCCTGCTGCCTGCAGTGGTTTCACCTCAGCACCTGGAGAACTGCAGGGTCTTCAGAAGACAGTCCTGAGGCTTGCTGGGACTCAACAGGTTTGCTGCCCTCTGTGCCTGGTGGACGTGACCCTGGGTGTCGACCTGCCAACACTGTGTCTGTGAAGTAGCTGCAGGACCTGAGGAAGCCCCCAGCTCCTCTACTGAATCCAGAAAGATGATCTGTTTCCTCTTTCCTGCTGGCCCAGAGCAGGTGCATTTGGTGGGAACCACGGGAGATGGAAGGACTCCCTCCACTGAGTCCACTCCGTCATTCCTCCCTGAGGGAGGCAGGCCCAAGGTGCCTGGCTTGTGAAAACTTCCATTTCATGGCTTCTGGCATAAGAGGAAAGACGGAATAAAGGCAAGGAGGAGCTTGGCCAATCCCCCTCCGTGAGAGGGTCTTTCTGCAGCTCTGCAGCCTTTTCTTTCTGGTCTGAAAGGCTAGCTGATGCCTTACCCGGGTTTGTTCATAAGCAAGCACAGTGACTTATACAGCTCCAGATAAGACACTCCTGACCTGGACGGGAAGAACCCAATTCAACAGACATGCGTGGATATCTGTTACGTTCATAGCGCTTCACAAAGGGCAGGGTACCAAACCCAAAATGAAACTGATCATGATTCCGCTCTCAAGAAATTCCCCCCCTCGTGGGAGAGAGAGACAGAGACAGAGCAAACACTTGAACATCCTTGGCACAATCGCAACACAGCAATGCAGCAGGAGGAGGGAGCAGGAGCTTCTCAGGGATCTCGGTTTCTAGGAGGGGTGGAAGGGAAAGGCATTGCAGGGAAGGAACAGCGTAGCAAAGGCACAGAGGCATGAAATAAATAGCAAGGGGTCTTCAGAAAAGTGCCTAAGGCTGCATTGACAAGCAGGAATGCCTTACTAATTCTGTGAGAAAGGCACAGGTTGGGACTGAGCAGCAAGAGAAACCAAGTTTGCTTGGGTTCTTACCTAAAGGCAGCATGTGGAAGGCTGGTGTGGGCAGGGATGAGGCCGGGACTAGGGACATACTTAGGTTTGGTTGTAGAAGACAATGTGCAAACTCAGGGCACAAAGGTCAAGGAAGAGGGGGGAGGATCTGGTCAGGAAAACAAGAAAGTGAGGGGGGGAGGGAAAAAGGGGAGGGGAGGAGAAGAAAAGGGAGGGGAGGGGACAGGAGGGGAGGGAAGGAGGTCAGAGACAAAATCTAGGCTGGTGAACGGCCAGACCCAGTCCTCTTGTGTGGGATGCCTGCTGTGCACAGCACCCTCAACACTCTGGTCCCTTGTTACCCCTTTGGTTGAGTTTTCAAGTTCCCACTATGCTGTGTCAGTCCACACCAACCACAATGAGCTCCTTCCCTCTCCTGCCAGAGGGCCTTGCTCCTTGCTGTTTGGCCTCACTTCCGCATGGCATGGCGGCTCTTTGCTTGAATGCATTAAGGGCTTCCCTGGCCTCCTGCATGACACAGAGGCTCCCTCCCTCTTTTGACTCCATAGCACTTAGCTATGGGAGGACAACACCCAGGTGGTTGTGAGAGGAGGTGTATGCTTGAGAGTGAGGAGGAAAATTCTTGGGGTGGAGTAGTATCAGGACACTGGAAGGAGATGGTTGTGGATTTCTGGTGACCTGAGAGGCCAGGCCATTCGGTGGGGCTGAGGTGTAATGCTGTAGGGAGAGTCAGGGCCAACCAGGGCTCTGCGGCCCATGCATGGGACATGGTGGGTGAGTAGACAGGCTGACCCCACATGTGCCCAGCAGGGGCAGAAGATGCCGGGCAGCTGTCAGGCAGAAAAGATGGCCATCAAACACACCTAACATGACATACTGTCTGCTGACACACTTCCACATGTGGGTGGTGGGTAGGATTTACATATGGCAGTTGGATGTACTGGGGTCAGAAGTCTTTGCCAAGATTTTGGGGGGGAAAAGAAACTAAACTGCCAAAATTATTATCTTGGTAAAATAAAATACTTCTTCCACTATGATGGACTTGTAATGGAAACATTGGTAATAAAAGCACAAATATATAATTCATGTCTCAATATTTATAGATACCATTTTGAGGTATCTCTGTACGTCGGATTGTGGTCTGGAGAAATACTTCCACTTTAAGCCCTGTTGACACCAGCATTGGGATCCTCCTAACTTAACAGCACACACCCTTGAGAAAATTATGCTATGTCCTTAATTTGCACAAACAGAAATAGAGTATCTACTGGAGATAGGGGTTCAGATCTAACGAGTGGCAATGGGGCAGAGTAGGCTTTCCAGCTGTCCATCCCATGCGAGAGACGAGGCCACTGTGTCTGTGCTGTGCGGCTTTGCTGCCCATCTGTGCCCAGCACACAGTGCTCACAGGCCACACCAAAGCCCAGGTTATGGGCAGTAGCCAACACTGTGGGCGCTTCTGGTGTGCGGGCATTGCCCTGTCTCCAGCTGGATTACCTCACAAGAGCCTAGACAGCTCCGAGAGGTTGTTTGCCTCATCACGATAGCCTCTGAGATGTGGGGAAACTGAGGCAGTGTTGCATTCAGGGTCAGAATCCAGACAAGGACCCAGTCATTCTGTGCTGCTTCACAGACCGTGCCGCAGGGAGTGTTAGCCGGCTTTCTGTCACTGTGGCGACAACAGATACGGAGTTTCAGAGGTTTCAGACTGTGGTGGCTTGGCTCTGTCTGTGGAGAGACAGAAGGTATGGTGGAAGAGCAGGCCAAGGGAAACTTCATCTCATGGCGGGGGGCACAAAGCAAAAGAGAGAGGCAGGAAGGGGCCAGGGGCTCAGGCCCCTTTCAAGGCTCCCCAGTGGCCTCACTTCCTCCCACCAGGGACCACACGCTACAGGTTCGCACCTCTTAACAGCACCACAAGACCAAGCCTTTAACACCTGGCCTTTGAGGACTCTCCAGATCCAAACTATAGCAGACATTTAGACGACAACCATGAAAAAGAAGAGAAATGCTTGCAACCCACCAATGATTGTTGAGAAACCAAACCAAACGGAGCAGGTGAGACCTCATGTGAACATCGTCCCGTGATTTGCATGGGCTCAGTCACTATATTGCTTCTACTTTGTGTTCTCAGGCCTTGCTACGTACACACAGGGCAGTGGCAACTGTGCACGGGGCGTGTTTCCACTCAACAGCTCAGGCGCTTGTTAGCATTTCTAGCAATACAGTCTTTTTGGTTGAGATATGTCTGCTGTTTTTAAAAGACACAGTGCTGTTACCACTTAATAGGCCATGTTTCAGTGTGACATCCCTTTCCTATGCACAGGGACACCAAAACCCTCTGTGACTCACTTTACTGCCACATTTTTTAGCACTGTGTTCTGTACCCCGAACTGCAGAATCTCCAAATGCTCCTGTGGAGTTGGTCAAAGAAAAATGATGTGGGGAGCTGTCTATGTGCACACATTGTTTCTTAAAAAGTAAATATTACTGCCCTTACTAAACACAGACAGTGAGAGGCAGGGCCCTCAGGAAGGTGAGTTTTGGCAGGGACTCGGAAGGAGATAACTGCTAGGGTTGGATCTGAAATGTCTCCCAAAGGCCACGTGCCAAAGGCTTGGTCCTCAGCTGATGGCGTTATTGGGAAGTGGTGGAAACAAGGAGGTGGAGCAGCTTTGCTCCACCACAAACTCCTCATCGTGGTTCAGCCTCCGCTTCACCATAGGCCCAGAAACACGGGCCAGGTGACCACAGACTCTGAAACTGTGAGCCAAAATAAATCTTTCCTCCTTCAAGTTGATTTTCTGCAGTGTCTTCTCACAGCAATGAAAAGCTGCTAAACAGTGATGAATGGTCTCCGTGTGTCCTTGCGCTCTGACCCATACCTGTCCAAACACTAACACTACCTCCTTCCACACAAAGAGGGCCCTGGGGTAGGTGATGGACTGTATGGATAACCTGACAGGAGGGAGAGACCATGAAGGAACCTGTTTAGTGACCAGGGATAGTGAGGATCAGGGACTTTGCTCACACGAGGACACTTGCCCTAGAGAAAGGAGAAGGGTGGGCTTCAGGGAAGAGCCATCTGGCAGGGTACTCCACGCTGGGTTGAGTTGTCCCCACCACGACCCCACCCTTCACATCAGAATATGTCCTTGTTAGCAACAGAGCCATTGAGGTCTAATTAGCCTAGGTGGTCTCAGCAAGCTGACACCCTAAACCCAGAATGCTGGCACCCTGAGGAGAAGGGAGAAGACTCACAGAAGGTCAGGGGCCCTGTGAAGATGGAGGCACAGATGGGGATGCCAAGAATTGCTGACAAACCCAGCAGCTGGGAGGAAGCCAAGAGGCTTCTGCTGTACAGATGTGAAGGAGCCTGGCCCTGCCAACCTCTGCATTTCAGACTCCCAGGATGGCCAGGGCAGCTAACAACCCTAGGGAGGGCCTCAGCTGGGGTGGTTCTCAGATACTGGCAGAGCTGGATCAGGAAAGGGAGTCCTTCCACACCACCACAGCCTGATAGAACCAAGGTGCAGGCCGCCATCCATTCACTGCCCAGGATCCATACGGGACCCCTCAGCCCCCAGAGAACTGGCAGGAGACTTCAGGGGGCCTGGAGGAGGGATGGTTTCCAGTGGAGGGGGCAGGATGTGGGAAAACCTGTATCCAGAGCAGGATACACAGGGACCCTCGTGGAGAAGAGCGCTTTATCTAGCAGGCATCCTAAGAGACAGGTCTGCCAGGGAGCCAGAAGATGACCTCACCTCTCCACTCCTGCTCTGGCTCCTGAGATTCATCCTGACCCAGCCCTGATGGCAGAGAACTCAGCTGGCAGCAGTGTGTCACCCTCCTCACCTGCAGGGTGAGAGATTGAGCAAGGGCTGAAATGGTGCTCTGAGCTCCGTGTTGTGTGCAAGTCCCCGGGACCCAGAGGGCCGTAAAACAGGCCAGCTCACCTCTGAGACCAGTGTCGAACAAGCATGGCGAGGAGGGGGAGGGGGGCAGGCCGGCCACCCCTCAGCATCATGTTGACACTTGAACGTATTTGGGGAGCAGCGATGTCTTTTCCCCCTCAGATAGAAGAGCTACAAGGAAGCTCTCTGTATGAGAAAGGGACACCCCAGTGTGCCCAGCTCTATTTTATTTGAATTTGTAGGTTGACCCCTCAGTTAGCACTTTTCTCCCTTGTCCACTGAGCTAGCCAGTCAGGCTGCAGCTTCCGAGCCTCCCCCTTGGCTGTCTTTCACCTGTGCTCAGCCCAGGCCTTCAGAATAAATTGGACTGAGTGTCACCTATTTTAATAGCCCGCTCTCAACCAATGCGGGGTACTCCATCAGGGGTGCGTGGAGGAGCAGCCTGAGCGTGAGAGCGGGCAGAGATGATTTCTGATCTGATTGCACCCACGGGTAGTGTAATTGCCAATCAGCCCCGAGGGGCTGAGTTTCAGAGCTGCCTTCACAAGGCTGGGCGACACCTCGCGTCATCCTAAGCAGAGGCAGCTCCAGCCACCGCCACTCACAGAGCAAGATCTGCAGCGAGGCCCAGACCTGTTTTCCTGCTGAGCTCTCTTGACCCCCGCTGGGCCCCCAAGCCCCAATCAGGGGGCCATCACCAAAGCTGCCCCTTCTGAAGATTGCCAGGGAGGCCAGCATGGCCTCAGGACGTTTAATGAGCTCTGCACCCAGCTCTCTGCAGACACCAGGGCCCAACCTCAGCCCACAGGCAGGGCAGAGGCCGAGGCACTGGCAGCCCCATCTGCCCAGCCCTTAAAGGGGTTCAGATGGGGACCCCACAGGAGGTGAGAGAGGCGTCCCCATCTCAATCATAGAAGTCCACAGAAGTCTCAGACGGAAGCACACACTGAATTTGAATATGAAGGATAATAAATGAGAAATGAAGTCAAAGCATTCGTATATCAAGTGCACCCCTTGTGCAGCAGACAGCACTTAAGTAGGTCCATGACACACATTTCAAAACAGGCAAATTTGGATATTAAAACTCAATGGGCGTTGGTGACTTTGGGGGGGCCTGGGCCAGCGATGCGCGCAGGCCTGCAATCAGCCCTGCTCCCCACAGGGTGGACTGGCTCTGTGACACCCATGCCTTCCTCCTTGTCCACAGCCATGGAACAGGAACAACATCTGCCTGGGAGCTTTTGCTCCTCTCCAGCCCTGGTCCTTTACAGCCTCCTCGAATCACGGATGGATGTCTCCCCAGGACTTGTCACAAGGCATGCAATCACTGTTCAGTTTCTGTCCCTTTCACTCCTTTAAGGCAGGAGCCCTGTCTTTGACTTGTGTCCTCAGCAGTAAGGACTGTGTCCAGCACATGTTGGACTTGACTGTCAGAAGGAGGGAGGAGGGAAAGAAGGAGGGAAGGAGGTAGGAGGGAGGGAGGGAGGGAGGGAAGGAAGGAAGGAAAGAAGGAAGAAGGAGAGAAGGAGGGAGGGGAAATGAGAGGGAGGGAGGAAAGGAGAGAGAAAGGAAAGAGGGACAGAAGGGAGGAGGAGGGAGAGAGGGAAGGAAAGGGGGGGACACAAGACATAGCAAAGTAAAGAGCAGGAAAGGATTAAAACTCACACTATACCAACAGTGTGTTTTGGAGTTAATTCCAATTTGTTTGCAGAATTTGAAAGTGTGGTTTCTGCTCTGAGTGGTTTCTTGTGCGTGTGTGTGATACGTGTGTGAGTGCTTGTGAGTGGATGTGGTGTGTGTGTGTGTGTGTGTGTGTTGAAATCAGGACTGTAAGTGTTCTCGGAAGGCATCATTACACAGAGAAGGAGGGAGGAGACCCAGCCTCCAAGGCCACGCATTTGGCCAGAGCCACAGGTGGGACCCAGTGCTTGAACCCATCTTCTCCATCTGGGACTGCATGTGGGCTTCTGCCCCCTGGGGTCACAGAGCAGCCCCGTTCCAATGTATGTGCTCTTTGTCCAGCACGACAGAGTATGGGTCTTGTCACCCACGCCAGGGAAACAAGGACGGAATTTTGTTCAAGATTGCATGCAAAGGATTGAGGTCTTTTCTTTGGAGACTGGCTTTCTGTCCTGGCTACTCCATCTTTTTTGGGTTAAGCTAGACAGGACTGTCTGACTTGTACCTGTATTTGATCTGGAAAGGTCTTGAGGATTTCAGGTTCAAGTTCGAGTTACAATAGTGAAAAAATTTTATTATTTAAATCCAGTTAGTAATTTCAAAAGCCATTTTTTATCCCTTACCTTGTATTCACTAATTATATAGCCTAAAATAGATATCAATAAACATGGATTTTAAAGCCAAAGGTGGACTTTTAATAACAGTCCTTGGAAGTTCCTTGTAACAAAGCACTTTTCTTTATGTCTGGGACATTGACCTTTTATTTTACACTGAACACACCATGTGTTACCTGATTGTCCAGCAGGTGTTGAAATGAGGGAGTCTGTCTCTACAAGATGGCCTGGGTCACCTCACTAGTTTACTGTCCTGGTTCCAAGGGTAAGATAGGACTAATTTGTTTAACCTTTCATAGACAAAATGTTCTTTTCTTCATCGTCCTAGTTTCTCACGTAGTTCAGTGCTGAGCATATGAGAAAAGTTTATTTCAAGCTTACATTTCATTCATGGTATTAGAAAGTAAGTGCTTAAGTAAGCATGCCTTCCTTCCTTCCTCCCTTCCCTCCTTCCTCCCTCCCTCCCTGCCTCCTTCCTTTCTCCCTCCCTCCCTCACTCCTTCCTCCCTTCTTCCCTCCCTCTTCCTTCCCTCCCTCCTTCCTCCATCCCTCCCTTTCTTTTTCAGTGCTTGGGCTGGATCCCATGCCTTGCACTTGCTAGACAAGTATCCACCACTGAGCTACATCTCCAGCCCTTCCCTTGTTTTATTGGGATAGGGCTGGGACTGTCTTGAGTCCAAAGTTCCCCTGACTCTGCCTCCACTAGGATTATAGGCATGTACCACCACACATGCCTAGGTGATTGGGTCTTTCTGAGGGGTCAAGGCTGCTTTCAGTCAGGAAATCCTGTGAGGGAAGGTTGTCATGGGTGGGGGTGGCACCTGCCCTAAATCCCTCTCCCATATCTGCTTCTGCCTTTAACTGTAACATTTAAAAAATTTACACACACATTAAAATTTACCTGTCTCGATGCTCAGTTGTGTGAGTTTTCACAAATGCTAAGCTGCCAGCCTCCATCACAGGTAGAGACGGAGTGATTCCACCCCCCAAAGAGGTCCCTTGCCACCTCTGTGTGGTCACCTTTCCCACCAATAAGTCAGGCAACCACTGACTGTCTCTGTCTCATAGTCCTGTATTTCCAGAATGTTGCGGAAATGGAGTCATTCAGAGCCCAGGGCAGCAGTTCTGGCCTGGGTGAGAGCACTCGGATTCTTTCCCATTTGGGGGCTGTTACCGAAAATTTAAGAAGTTGCTAAAAGCACTTGTAAAAATGATTTTTTGTGGATGTGGGTAAATGGGTAGAAGCAGGATTAAAGCGTAATGTTACAAGATTACAATTAACTTTATAAGAAGTTTAAGAAACTATTCAAAAGTGTTTTCCAGAATGTCTGTGCCATTTTGTGTCATGTGAGAATTCTAGCGACTCCACACTGAAATATATATACATATAAAAAGTGCGGTGTCCTCTCACTGTGGTGCTACTAAGCACTCCCCTAGTGAATAATGGGACTGAGCATTTTAATGCATTTATCTGCCATCTGTGTATTTTCTTTAGTAAAGTATGTTTTCAGGCACTTAGCTGACTTTACTACCTGGTGGCTTGGCTTCTTATCCATGAATTTTGAGAATTCTTTATATACCTTGTATACAAGTCCTTTGTCAGGTAGGTAATTTTAAAGTGGTTTATCCTAATCTGCATTTCGTACTTTTATTCTTTTAGTGGTGATTTGGGGCAGAATGAGTTTTTAACTTCAGCGAACTTCAATTTCTTAATTGCTCTTTATTGATTATACTTTTCATATTGTATTGAAGAAGAATTTGATAAACCAAGGACACATGGTTTATTCCTGTTTCTTCTAAAACTTTTATGGCTTTATGTTTTACATTTATGTCTATGATGAAATTTTAGTTAACAGAGATTTTTTTTTCATACCAACGTCCAATCATTGCAGCACCATTTGTTGAAAGGACTGCCTTTTCTCCATTCAGTTGTCTTTGTACCTTTGTCAGAAATCACTTGTGCAAGCCTGTGTCTGGACTATTCTGCGTATTAATCTGTGTCTGTCTTTTTACCAATATAGCTTTACATCGATCACAGTAGCTTTAGAGGGAGTTTTGAAATTAGGTAGTCTTAATTTTGTTCTTTTTCAAAATTGTTTTGGCAATCCTAATAACTTTACCTTTCCATCTAAATTTTAAAATCAGCTTGTGTCCTGCTGGGGTTCGAAAGGGATTGCCTTGAGATCACAGAGCAATTTTGGGAGCAGTGACATGCCAGTGACTTGACTTCCAACCCATGCATAGACACCACTCCACTAACATAGGTCGTCTTTGATTCTTTCATCAACATTTTGTAGTTTTTAGTACACATATCCTGCACTATTTTATGACATGAATACTTAAATGTTTCACTTTTGTGATGCAATTAAGAGTACTTGGCTCTTTTCTTGCTTGTGGTTCCGTGGCCGTGGTGGAATGCACTGTAAGTTCTAGGACTTTTATGCACATTTCATAGGATTTGTACGAGGATGAGATGGTCACTGGTTTTATTTCGTCCTTTACAATTCTTATGTTTTGTTTCTTTCCCTTGCCTGATTTCATTGACGAAGACTTCCAGGAGGATGCCAAATAAAACACAGAAGTGGTGAGGCTGAGCCGCTCGTAGTGAGGTTGCTTGTGGTTTTACAGGAGCAGTGGTCGGCCTTCCCCAGTTAACCGGAGGGTGGCTGCGGGGTCTTGTAGATCACCTATCTCTCGGTCCCGGTTTCTGTAGCGAATGGATGTTTTTTTGTCAAGTGCCTTGTCAGCATCTATCCAGCTGACCATGTGAAATTTTACTTTGGTTTGTTTATGCCGTGACCTATTTATTAACTTTCAAATGCTGAGTACACTTGTAACCCTGGGATAAGGCCCGCTTGGTCAGCGTATACCGTTCTGATCATAAATTGCCAAATTCCATTTGCTGGGTTTTGACTGAGGATCCGTGTCTAGAGGAATGAGGGATGGTACCCTGGATTTGTCTTGAGGTGCCTTTCTGTCAGGGTCACAGCGGCCTCGCCAGATGAGTTGGGAAACTTTGCTTTCCCTTCCATTTTCTGGAAGAGTCTGTCCATCGGTGTCATTTCTTGCTCGGATGTTTGATGGTATTTTCTAGAGTATCTGGGTGTGGAGTTTTGATTTTTTTTTTTTTTAAAGTTTTAAGTCTGGCTTCAAGTTCTTCCATGGATACAAGGCAACTCAGGTTCTCTCTTTCCTTTTGAGTGAGTTTTGTGGTTTGTGTCTTTCAAGAAATGGTTCTGTCATTCTAAGATATCAAATATGACTGGCGGGTTGTTCACAGTCAACACCCCTTACACACTCCACGTCCTGGTGACATCCTGGTGACATCCTCCCTCTCATTCTTACGTGCCTGGGCTGTATCCTGCTTCTTCTATCTAGCTAGAGGTTTGTCAGTTTACTGATATTTTCAGGGAGTCAGTCTTTGGCTCCATCCGTTTTTCTCTGTGCCTCTGTTTTTAGTTCCACTGATGTCTGTCTCATTGTTCCTCCCTCAGTCTGCTCTGGCTCTGTTTTCTCTTACTGCACTAGCTTCTTAAGGTTGGAATCTACCTTTTTGATTTGGGACATAAATTCTTCTCAAATGCAGAAATGGAAATACACTTTAAAAGTTTCCTCTGGCGGCATACAGTCCGACCTCTGCTAGGGGTGCTCCCGGTGCTGTTGCTGTGCAGTGTTCTGAGGGGATCGGTCAGGTCAAGCTGGGTCGTGCTGTTCAGGTCCCCTCCATCCTGGTCCCCTCCGTCCTGTTGTCTCCACTTTGTTGATTACAGGCTGTCTAGGCATGGCACCCTCCCCTTGCTTCCCCTTTGACTCAGCCAGGTTTTGTTTGCTGCATTGGGAGAAACTTCAAGTTGCATCCTGGTTGTCTTCAAGGCTGTATGGTGAAGCTCTGGGCCTTGTTGATCCTCTCAATGTCCACTCCTGTTGGTGGCTTACAAGGCGGTCACACTGTTAGCTCCCTTGACTTCCGTGGGCCTGGTTCAGTGGCAGTTCTGTGCCAGTCCTTGCCATGTGATTTGGGTCTGGCCCTGCCATACCACGTGGGCTCTTGTCTGGGAACTACCAGTCGGTGCTGTTGTCCAGTTTCACCACTTTCCTGATCCTCTTTGGGGTGTTGTCCCCATACCTAGCTTCACACGAAAGAGTGGGGAAGCCCTTTCTCCACCTGCTTCTCTCTGGGACTTCCCCCACATCCCACAGAGTCTGTGGGCCCCTTTTCCAAGTGTCTCTGGCCAGTAAGGGGGATCCTCTCAGAGCCCCTATGCCCCCACACTTCTGTGGAGTTTCCAGACAAAAGAACCCCAGGAAGATGTGGCAGGGATCCCCTCATTCTTTGCACCACAGGTCCTGCTTGCAGCTCCTCACCCAGAGAGCTGGGTTTCTCTTGGGATGTTAGGTGCCGAGACCATCACAGTGATGGTGCAGATCCATGGGGGGCTAGCCTAGCCTGGGCAGGATGGCAAAAAGATAATGGGGGCATCCCTGTTCCAGGCTCACAGACTGCCTTTGCCAGGTGGCCGTTGACAGAAAATTTGGGCTCTTCTCAGGGTCTTGTTGTGGCTTAGCAAACTGTGAACACTGAGTGTTCGTGTCCCCCAGATTGCTATGTGGAAACCCTAGCCCCAGGCAATGGTATTAGCAGGTATTAAGAGAGAGTTTCAGGGACATGTTTAGGTTATCCAAGTGGCACCTGCAAGAAGGGAATTAGTGCCCCTACAAAAAAATACCACACAGAGCCCCCTCACTTCTTCCACCTACCATCTGAGACTCAGAGAGAAGGGGCAGCCCATAGACCATGAAGTGCATCCTCACCAGACACCAAATCTGACAGTGCCAATTTGGCAGATTTTAGATCTTGGATTTCCAGCCTCCAGAACTGTGGGGAATGAATCCCTGTGGTCTATAAGCCATCCGGTCTATGGTATTTTGTTACAGCAGCCTGAATGGACTGAGACTCAAAACAAAATACCTGAGAAAGAGAACTTAAAGAAAGAAAGGTTCACTGCATGGCTGGCAGGCTCCTTGCTACAGCCCCGTGGTGAGGCAAAACATCATGGTGGAGAAGGTACAGCAGAGGGCGTATGGATCAGAGCTGCTCAGCTCTGAGCAGAGATAGGAGCCAGGCCAGGGCCAAGACTACCCTAAAGCTGTGGCCCCAGTGCCTCCTTTTCTCCATGTAGGCCCCACCTCCTAATAGCCTGTCCAATAGGAACTCATCAATGGATTAGCCAATCGATAAGCTCAGCACCCTCAGATCCAATCACCTCTCAAAGAGCTAAATGAGCTGGGGACCAAGCCTTCCATAACCAAACCTTTGGGGTCACTTTCAGTCCACACCATGGGTTTTGATGTCCTTCCTGATCTGCCTCTGGCTTGCTTTCAATAACACCAGCTTGTCTGTCTTCACATCCTGGCCAGAGTTTCCAGTTTGATCAGTGGGAGCTGCAGGCAGTACTGGGCTTGTCCCCTGTGCTCAGCACTGAAACCCTTCGGATTTAGAGCTTTGCCTTCTGAGATAAGAAAATGCCCCAAGATCATCTTCTCAAGACCTGAAGTTCACCTTCTCTCCAACGAGTCTTGCTCTTAGGATGGAAGAGTCTGGAAGTGCAGACCTGGTGAGAAAGTGTTCATCACCAGTTGTGTGCCACACTCTTGGGCTCCTGAGGTGGGCGGGGTGAGGGTTAGAAACTGTGGGTTTGCACCGGTTTCTCCAATTTAATCAACACAGAGTCCTTTCCAGTCTACACCCAACTGCATACCAGCTGTCCCTTTCCCAGGGAGAGACCTCTGGCTCCTAGGATCATCAATGCACCTGCTGATTTGCCCTCCTGCAAATTCCGAATCATTCCGAATGATTCCGAATCATTCCACCCATACAAACCCACAAAGGAAGAGGTTCTGGTTTCTTTGTATTCCTTTTGTTTTACACAGCTTAAAAATAAGAAATTGAGGAAAAAGTAAGAATTGAGGATAGTATTGCTCCCATCTCTATACCCTTCATCCAGTGTGCAACCACACCCTGTGGGTCAATACTCTGTTTCTGGTTTACCCATCCTTTATTTCTGTTAACAACATGTATGTGCATGCATGTGTGCATACGTGTATCCTTTTTTTATTGTTGTGCCAGGGGTACATTATGGTATTTACAAAAGCTCTTACAATGTATCAAATATATCACAGTTCTCCTTTATCCCCTCCCCATTCCTGGAATAGTTTCAACAGGTCTCATTTTTTTTTTCCATTTACACACACATGTACTCTGTATTTGCACCATATTCACCCTCCTGCACCCTTTCCCTACCTGCATGCATTATTTCTACTTGTGTGTGTGTGTGTGTGTGTGTGTGTGTGTGTGGTACAAGGGCTTGAACACAGGACCTTCACCTTGAGCCATTCCACCAGCCCTGTTTTTGTGAAGGGTTTTTCAAGATAGGGTCTCGGCAACTATTTGCCTGGGTTGACTTCAAACCATGATCCTCCTGATCCCTGCCTCCTGAATAGCTAGGATTGCAGGTGTGAGCCACCAGAGCCCGGCTCTACTTCCTGCTCTTAGAAAAGCTCATGTACACACACGTTGTTTGGAACTTCTTTCCCCTTCGTGCATGCTGTGGAAGTCCCTTTACATCAGCTCTCCACTTCTGCTCTCCACAGGTCCTCTGGGTGTGTGTGGAACCAAAAGTGCTCTAGCCCTGGGGTGCAAGCTCCCTGTCCTTTGGCTTAGGCCTTCAGGGTGCAGCCCTCACGCACTGTGCTAGCTCCTTCCAGTATCTGCTCTCTCTTGAGCCTTTGGTGTCTTCTGTCCCCTCACTGTCATGTGTAGAAAGTCACAACCAGGAGCAATAATTCGCAGTGATTGGAAAGGTGGAGAAAGGGCGCTCCCACCACCATGGGCAGGAAGGTAAACAGCACAGCTACCACAGAAAACAGATGTGGTTCCTCAAAACTTTGCAAACACAACTCACACAGGATCCTGAAGACTCGCGTGTATGTGTCCAGGGGACGAGCTGAGTGCACCTAGATATCTAAGGTCCTTGGTGAGCACTACTCACAACACCCAGGTGTGACCCAGATGTGGGGTCAGCCCAACTGGTCAGCACCGGATGAATGGATAAAGAGGTGTGGTACCTGTACATAGTGGAGTATTAGTCAGTCTTAAGAAGAAGGGGACACTGCCACTTGGGGCAATGTGAATAGACCTCAAGGACCTTATGCTGAGTGAAATAGCCAGGCACAGGAATTAAAATACTGCACGGTTTCAACATAGGTGGACTCCAACATCTGAAGTCATGGAGGAGAGTGGAGAATGGGGTAACTGCAAAGGGCAGGGGGCAGCACAGAAAGAGGAGATGTTGGTTAAAAGGTATGGGGTTTCAGCTAGTCTAAAGGAATTGGTGCTGGTGGTCTACACACAGCAAAGCCACCAGACTTAACAATAGTGCAACACTTGTTTCAAAGTCACAAAACAGTGGGTTTTAGTGTGGTCACCACCAAGAGTGTGGGGCCATCACACTTGTGGATTTGCCTGGTTTGCTCATTCTGCTAGGTGCACAGTGTGGAACCTCCCAAACCCAGATATACACTCGATTACTATTTGTTAATAAGAACCTGAATAAATGACACTCAGAATGGATATGGATGCCACAGTGTGCTTTTCTCACCTGGGGAGGGAGTAACAGGATGTCAGGCTAGGGGCATGAGGTTTGGAATGAGGTTCCACTGTTGTGATTCTGTAACTTACAGAAAAGTTCAGTGGGGAGGTGTTGGCATGGCAGGAACAAAAGATGCTGAAAAGGGCAAGTTATACTTAGAAACCAAATAAGAACACCAGTGCGGTGCAGATGACACGGGAACCATGCAGAACCGTGAGCAAGGGCTCCTGGATGGCAGTGGTCATATCACCTTCAGTTAAGTTACTCAGCTAATGAAAGTCAACTCCAGGTGGGCCAGCAGGACAGGACTTCCCCTCCCAGGGGCCCATACTTTCCCAGGGGAACCAGATAAGCCATGTTCCGGATCAGGGTCTCTGGAAAACGGGTGCATCCTGGGGCCCCGGACCCTATTCAACTAGTCTACACTGGCAGTATTTGACACAGGATGAGGACTAGTTACACAGCACTCACTGCTGTGTCGATATATGAATCAGTGTTCAAAGTAACGAACCAAAGAGCTGACAGTCACAAGGGAGCTTTTCAATAATCCAAAATCAATGGCGTTCTGTGTTGTGTTGCGTGAAGCTCATCCGCCTGTCTCTTTGGAGCTGGTGTCTCAGTGTGTCACAGTACTGCATGGTATCTGCAGTGCCTGAGCCTCCCTCTGCAGAAAACAGCATCCCCATCCTTTGTCATGAAGTCAGAACCTGGAGACGTGAGCTGTCTGTTTCTCTCATCCCACACTAGCAATATCTCCACTCCTACCACGGCCATCCCTCCAGTTCACAGATCCAGTTCACCCCTCACGGACACCACAGCTGACTCCCAGCCTCTTCTCACCTCTTTCTGGTCTACAGTCCCACAGATCTTCAGCGTCCAATCCAGGCCCCTCCTTGTTCGAAGCTCTCTGGCTTCCCCCAAGCCCCCAGCTGGGGTTTTAGGGTCCCGCCAGGATGGTCCCCATCACTCATGCTGGGCCGAGCTGGTCCACTGCTCAGGCCTCTGCACGGCCAGGTCCTTCCTTCCTGGTTAGTCAAGAAATGCAGGGACAAAAAGCTAGGGGCCCACTACAGGGACTCCGGGTGCTGAGGGAGGGGAGCCCAAGCCTGTGCCTGTCACTCCTGCCAGGCTCAGGTCCACATTCTTCCAGAGCAAGTGGCCAGAACGCATCCTGCCACAGCTCCCCATGCATGCAGCATCTGTGGCTTTTAGGACTTCCACTTAAAAACTGCCTTTATAGGCCCTCATGACACATGAGGACTACGTCCAGAGAGAGAAGCAGCCATCGTTTGGCTCTGTCTTCTGTGTGTTCTCAGCCGTCTCGGAGTTCAAGAAAGAATTATACACAGTGAGTTGAAAATCTCCAAGTGCCACCTGCAGAGAAAAGAGCACTATCTCAGCTCCTCGGTACCCAGCCATTGCTCCCCAATGTACCCAGACCTCAGGACACCAGACACATCCTGTCCCTCCCCCACAGAGTGGGGGACTTGTGTCATGGAGCCTGTTAGCTACCTTTTGTTGTTGTGACAAAATACCTGTCATCAACAAAGGGAGGAGTTATTTATTTTGGCTCATGGTTTCAGAGATTTCAGTTCCCAGTCCTTTGGCACCATTGCTTTTGGGCCTGTGGTGAGGCAGAACATCATGGTGGTAGGAATGTGTGGCAGAGGCACAGGAAGTAAAGAGAGAGAGGAGGGGACCAGGGACCAGGTACAAGCAGCAAGGCCCCACTTCCTAAAGCTTCCTCCACCTCCCAAAACAGCTGGGAACCAAGTGCTCAACACATGAGCCTGTGGAGAGCATTTACATTCCATCTGTGATAGGGCGGAAGACTTTGATCTCAAAAGCCATGGCAGGGGATTGGGAATTCATCTGGTGGTCAGCCCCACTGAACTGCAAATCTGTGCATATGCTTACCAGCCTCAATACCTGCACAGGTATGGTCTGTTTTCTGCCTGGTGGTGGCCTGTCCTGTGAGAGACAGCCACCCCTTATGTGGATTAAGGTGGGTGGGCGAAGACCTGTGCAGGTAGGCATAGTACGTGATGCATCAGTAGACAACATCTGAACCATCTCAGGTTTGCTGTGCCCTTCAGATGCCATTCTGTAGGCTCTGTAGTAGGATTCACTGAGCACGCTGGTCTCTTTCAACGGTTACCAGCAGGTCACAAGCACTGTCCAAGTCCAGCAAAGGAGCGCATTTTAGTCAAGGTACAAAACCTCCTTGGAGGAAAACATCATCACTACATCTGGCACATTTTCCTGCTGGCGCACTCCAAGGAAAGTTTGAATTCCTGCTTGTCTCTATGGGTGGATGAATGGATGAAACCTTGGGAAGACATTACTATTTTTGGTGACACTCAGAGAACTGGAAAAAATTGCAATGTCCTTGCAGTGTCATTAAATGGGATATATTCCTTTGTCATTCCGTTCTGTCACCTATGTCTCTCACAAATGTCCCCACGTATAGCTCTCTAGGCACTCAGCCTTCTGCATGAACACACAGAGCGGGTAAGACAGTGCCACACAGCAAGGCCTTGCCAGAGGGTTTCCCTCTGTCTTAAAACCAAGAGTGTGGGGGCAGTTGGGACCCATGAGGATGAGATTTTCTGGCAGTTAGCAAGCAACCAGAGGAGTTTAAAATCCTGGAGTGAAATCAAAGGCCTTTTAAGAAAAAAAAACCCATAAATGAAAATGGCCAGCTGGTCATTAATCACCAGGAGTTGTCTGACCTGGAAGTGGGAGCAGTATTTATCGCTATTATTAACTAGACACATGTAAAGAAGAAAGTAATTACCTCCTTTATACCCGGAAAAGTTAAATGTTGAACTGCTTGTTACCATGGACACAGGGCTGTTTGCACCATGGCTGTTTCGCCTGGCCCTCAGAGCTGCTCAATGCCAGGCCTCGGGACCCACCTTGAAAATAAATTCCCCTGGATTATGCACATAGATTCACAAGTCAACAGACCAAGCTGGGAAGGGTGGAGCTGAGGACCAGGAGCCGACCAAGCGCCATCATGAATCTGCAGCTCATCTTCCTTGGTGGGGTGGAAGAACCTCCCCATAGGGTTGGGGGAGGGAAGCAGGGAGGAAGAAAGGGGAGGGAATGTGGGAAAGAGGATGCCTGGAGCTGTGAATGATTGCAGCTCCTCCCACAAGAGACCCCAAACCGCCTCTAGATCCTAGAAACTTCAAATGTTTTAATCATTTCATCAATGGACCTTTTATTCAGGGATTCTGCCTGAGGTCCAGGAGAAATGAAGTCTCTGCTGAGGAACACAGAAGTCAAACAAAGTCTGATTACATACCATGGAAGGGAACCTTTTCCTCCTTGTATCCTGATGTCCCAGGGGCCAAGCAGAAAGCAGCAGCCCCTAAAGGCAAGGAAGAGTAGAGCCTGCTTTCTAGGACGTAAAACGACCACAAGAATACTGCTACACCTGGCTCCTGGAGATGCCCTTCCAAAAGGAAACACACAAAATGTGAATTCCTACCATCCCTTCAAATCTTGAGCACACTGCAAACGGTCTGCCCGACTCTATAGGCAGATATTAATCCAGCCACCACCAGACTCTGGGCTGGCTCACAGCCCACAGCCTGGAGATGCCCAAATATGAGGAAGTTAAGCAGACATGGAGTTAGAATTTCAAAACTGCTACAGCAATTTTGAGGTAGGCTAGAATTAAGGAAAGTTTGGGACTCATAAGAAAATATGTGACTTAACAGTGCCTTTCAGATTCACCACACTCTGGCCCCAGGACCCCCCTCACCTGGCCAGGAACCACCCATGCACTCATTGATGATTGGATGGGAATCACCAGGTTCCTCTCTTCCCATAGATTAGCATAGGTTTTCAAAGCACCTGGAGAAGAGACGCACTCAGTCTCCAGATTCCACCTGCTCCCACCATGCTCCCTTTGTAGTTCCCTTCCCTAGCATTTAGTAAGCTCTCTTTATACTCACGTGTCCTGCCACGGATTCTACCCCGTGGGACACAAAGAATCTGGAAGTCTTCTGATCACAGACTGCACCAGCACTGTTAACAACTCAACCAGGAAGCACTATATATATTGAGTCTTACAGTAAAACAAAAACCAAAAACTAAGGTTATCATTTGTGGGTTACTTTCATTTTATTTTTTCAGTAATTAATCTTTATGCTGTTTTACAAAATCATCATTCCATGATAGATCAGAGCTTTGAAATAAAATGCTAGCTCTGGGCCATGGGTTGACACCAGCACAAAGATGGCACCCATAAATTCTTTCTTGGCATTCAATAGCAGTGATTAGTCAAGACCTGAGTTCCTACAGAGATTGATTTTATGACTTATTTGTTAGAACTTTATTGGGGGAAATGTGTTAACTTTCCAACACTGTGACAAAATATCTGAGAAAATCAACTTAAAAGATGAAAGATTTATCTTGGCTCATGGTTTCCGAGATTTCAGGCTATGGTTGGGTGGGCCTTTGCTTTGTTTTTGCAAGGCAACACCATCATGGCAGGGAGTGTGGAGAGGGACAAAGTTCTCACCTCATGGTGGCCCAGAGCTGAGAGAGAGAAATAAGAAGAAGGAGGAGGAAGAGGAGGAGGAAAAGAAGGAAAAAGAAGAGAAAAAGGAAGAAGAGAGGAAGAGTGGGAGAAGGAATGGGAGGAGGAGGCTGGAGTCCCACTATCTCCTCCAAAGGCACGTCCCTAATGACCTAAGACCACCCACCAGGCCCTCTTCAAGGATCTACCAGCTCCCAACAGTGCCCTCCTGGGGACCAAGCCATCAACACATGGACCTTTGCAGGACATTTAAGATCTAACCCATAGCAGGAAGCATTTCCAGCTTTTAGCGTTTCTACCCTTTATCTTTGGATAACACTGAGGGCGCCATCAAAACCAGCTCAGGCGCTTTCACAAATAGTCCATTTGACCTTCTTAGACTTAGTCCTCTGAGCCACCCAAAGCTGCAGCCACTTGGAGAATTGAGGACTAGGAAAGACACAGCTGGTGCCAAGAGCCACCAAGAGGCCAGCCCTCCCTGTCTACGCATTGCAAAAGCCATCCACATAAGCAATGCTCACTCATAAGTAGATGACACCTCGTTCAGTTATAGAGCTAGAATACTCTCCACAGAAAGAATACCAAAGAGTAATTCATCTCAGAGATAAGCACACCAAAGCGCACATCACCCTTGTGGAGCCGATTTCTCACAAAAATTTGAGAAATGTATTCTAAGAATCTCGTCTGCATGGTGTCTCTCTGCTCTCTCCACCTTCACTGCCTCTGGGCCTGCTCGCAATCCAGCAGTCCACGCTTCCAGCCTGTTCCCCCTGCCTGGAGACACTCCACTGCCTAGCCCTCTGTAACCATAGAGGCTCCTAGACACAAGGACCCAGCCTGCCTGAGTCACTGGCCTGCCTTGGCTGGCCACTTCACACACTTTCCAGAAGAAAGACCAGGAGGGAACTTTCCAGAATAGTGGACTTTCTGCCCTCTTTGATTTGCAGACTATCATGGACTCCTCTTGCCTGTACCTGACCACCTTCTTACCCTTCATGTCTTGATTTGACTCAACTCCTAGGCCCTCCTCTCTGCTGTATCCTCTTCGTCCCAGATTTCCCCCATCCCAGATGTGGCCATGAGGTAACACAGCCTCAGGGACTGTTTCCTGTGCTTTCTTTCTGCCCTCCATCTGTATGACAAGGACAAATGAAACACAAGAGGGAAAACCAGAGCAAAGCCATAGTGCCTTTCCAGATCCTGAGTGAGTTCCTACAGAAGGAAAAGGTTGGGTTGTGTAGGTCCATCAGGCTGAGCTTGGGTCACTATGGATACATGGGGATGTCTGGTTTCCACTTTGGGTTTAGATAGAACTTAATACCCCACTGGCCACCTGCGCAGGGGGTCTTCTCAGGCAGGACCAGCAAGCTCCTGACTGCCGCCTTGTGCGGGGAGTAGCTTGCCAGGGTAGAAGATTGCCCTCTGGGGCTCTGAAACCCTAATGTCCTAGGAAATGAGGGACCCCTTGCTTCACCACTGAAGTCCCTTCTGCCTGAGGATGAGGATGGCTGTGAAAACCTCTGGAAGCTGGGCTGAGGCTTTTCCCCAAAGATGAGTCTCCCACACAGTCACAGCCTCCCACACCAGGAGGGTGCACATTGCTTCGGGCCACACTGGCCATGGCTGGCCACTCGGACAGGGGAGTAAGGGTGAGTTCATCCGCTCAGTTCCTTTATGTTTTCAGCTTTGAGCTGACACAAAAACCAGGAAAGTGAAAATAAGCCTTTTCTTCACCGTGGCTATTTCTTCTCCTCTACACTGTCAAAAAATTATTATTTCTTCCAATTCAAAGAGATACTTTAGCATTAATTCACCAAACGAGGCTCGGCATTTAAATGCTTCCCGTATTCATAAGGCTTTATTCATGCCAACACAGTGATATTTAAATCTGCTCACACAGGTATTAAATTGAGTGGTTTACTTTTTGTTTGTTGAATCAGTCGTCTGCATCATCCCCCTGTGCAGGCGCGTGTGCAGGCGTCGTTGGCTTCTTTGTGGGCCTGAAGACGAGACGGATATAAGGTCCATCACGCAGGTGGTGCTGAGCACCAGGCTGTCCCCGGCCTGGTACAGGCCTAACAATCAGGGAGCTGGGGGAGGCGGGGTGGAGGAAAACATGCTGCTTAAACAAAGACACTTGAGTTTGTGAAATCATTTTTTTATGGGAACTGAGAACAAAGTCCTAACAATACCGGCATACTTAATTTTGCTTCAGATCCTTTTTTTCCCCCTTAATAGAGCTCATTATGCAAAGAGAAGTCTTAAAATGATTTTTGTTTTGTTTTGTTCTGTTGCAGCAATGTTTGCCAAGATTCAGGCTAGCCATTGTTTCACTTTTAGCTAAACAATCAGGAATCAAATGGTAACCGAGGCCTCGTTAGGTGGGTTTCTGAGATGGAAACCAGGCTGGTGAAGGGAAGTGATGCCCCCACCTCCAGCAAAAATTTTCAGTGGTATCAGACGTCAGAAAGGAACTGGTTCCAGTAAAGGTGGATGTTAGCAAACACAGGTGATCACGGCCAAGGAGCAAAAGCAACAGTACAAAAATACAAACGTGCTTATCGGTCAAAAAGCAAAAATATTCTGCAGTCAGATGACAAATGGCATGGTCTCCGAGCACAAAGCCATTGTGCCCCAACAGCCCCAGTGTGTAGATGTGCCATGGAGATGCACAGGTGTGTGCTTGGGACTACACACACCATACAGACATATATCCACATAAGTCCTGTTTGCCAAACTCATGGCAATTTATGTAATTATATACATAATACATTTTAACCAAACACACAAAGACTGTGTGAGGCTGTTCAGGGTCTACACTGAACTTAAACCACCACTTAGCCTATCTCCCTTAATAGGGTACTAAAAGGAAATTTTATGACAACATTATCAGGTAGCATTTTGCTGATAATTAGAATAACAATAATAATACCAAGATATTTTTTCAGTAATAATGGTGTTATTAATGAGATTTTTATGAAAGACAGACTTCTTTGGTATAATTATGAAAATTGATCTTTTGCATTTTACTTATTCACTGAAATCAGATAAGTGGTTTAACTACATGTATTATTTCTAATAAATATTCAAAAGAATGCATTTAAACAAGGCTCCTCATTCCATTCTTGCTCATATGCCTTGCATTTAAATAAAAGTGTAATTGCTCTGCTTTTTAAACCGCTAGTTTGGATTAGCTGTCTAACCTGTACAGTGTAGCTGTTTGCTGTTTGCATTTTTAATAGCTTTATTACCATTTGGTGAAGCCTTAATTTCTGACTCCCTTGAAGAGTCCTGCCTTTAAGTCAGTGCTACAATTTAACCAGCAATAATCTGTCAAGATAAGATAAAGACCCACACGGGAGGAAGTGCACTGTTTTTGTGTAGCATTCTGTCATTGCTAAAGGCAAGATCTGAGGATGTCAAAATGTAACCTCTGAAAGTTTTCTAAACTTTGCAGCATAATTTCACAGTTAATGTTTTTAATCAATGGCTCCCAAATGCATTATCTCGCTCACTACGGAAAGCAATTAAAATATAGATCTAGTAATCTGGACTATGTACACTTAAGACCTTTGGCAAGACATGCAGTCATTAATTTGTTGATAGGTGTGCACGGACACTCACAAATGCTGCAGAAATCCTTCCATGTTTCAGCAATAGAAGTGATTTTTATACTGTAAGAATCTGAGACTCTGTGTGTGAGCATGTTTGATTTTTAAAGTCATGTCAGACATACAGGAGTGGAGAGAAAAGCATAGTGGACCATCTTAAACCCATCACGCAGTTCCAACAACCAGCAATTCTCAGAAGTCTTGCTCAATCTATCCTCTCCCCCTAGCAAATCCCAAATGTCACTTATTTTTGTGTATAACTATTTAGGTATGGATCATTAAAAAATAAGTCATCTGTTAAAAAAATTCATGATTGCATCCAAATTAACACTGACTCCTCACGACCGTAAAACACCTAAACCATGCCCAACCTCCCAGCCATCTCATTGAATGCCATGTATCTCGCACG
Source organism: Castor canadensis (assembly GCF_047511655.1). NCBI lineage: Eukaryota > Metazoa > Chordata > Mammalia > Rodentia > Castoridae > Castor > Castor canadensis. The sequence goes on along the minus strand of NC_133395.1, from coordinate 1,521,294 downwards.
TGTCATAAACTTGTATTTTCAGTTTTCTTTCTAATTTGTTTGAACCCCGATGAAAATAAGACTCCTACAGCTGTGGTTTCTTGAAGCGTCTGCCAAGTCTTTCCAGGTGATAGGCCTCACTGCCACTTCTCTTCTTCCTTCCCATTTTCCTTTATAATTTATTTGTTGAGAGAAATGGTCATGGATCTGTAAGGTTTCCACATTTGAGGTTTTCCCAACACGCTCCTCTGCATTTCCCACCAACTGCAATTAGATCCGAGCAGCTGGTCAGGTTCGGGTTCCAGGCCAGGGAGGACAGGACAGAACGTGGGGAGGACGGGGCTTGGGGAGGACAGGGCTACTTTCTGGGTGGTTCTGTGACTCCAAGGAGGCAGGCAATGTTCCAGAGTATCATCATTCATTAATGCATTTCAGGTTGCAGGGCGCTTAGACTCCCCCCCCACCCCCCACCTCCGTCCCCTCCCTTCCCCCCTCCCCATCTCCTCTGTTCTCCTCTTACATCTGGTTGTCCAGTCATACCATTATATTGGAAGGTGAGGTAAGCATTTGATACTCTCTGTTTACTAGTTTTCAAAAATAACAACCTCCATCACTACAGACTATTGTTTTGTTAGTTTGTTTCATTAAGGACTCAGAATGTAAACAGACAGTCTTGGGCTTCAATGCACCACAGTCCTTAGTCTTTGACAGTGTGACTGATGGCAATTGGCCATCAGAATCTTTATTCCCTCTGCCGGTCACTGTGGTGGGACAGGATGTCCCCAGCAACTCTTGTCCATCTCTAGCTTTCATAGCTGTTTCTCAAAGGAACATTGGTTCCTGTTCATAGCTATGTTACTTCAAAATGACTATCTTGGCACAAGATTTGCAGACATGCACACATGTGCACAAATATGTGCTAACCTTGCTATGTTTGGATGTCAGCCTGCAGTGACCATGTGCACCTCATTATAAAAGCTAAAGCAATCTATAGGTTGTCACTAAGTTGACTATGTTAATACTTATTTTTTAACACCTGAATGATTTCAGGTGTGCATGTTTGATTTTTAACGGCATGCCAGACATATATGACTAGGCATGTGTGTCTGACACGCATGCTAGGCAAGCACTGTACCACTGAGCCACCCCAGCCCAACCGGTAAACTATTCTGACCCGATTTGTCACGGGTGTTTCTGTCACTGAGGTACAGTTGCAGGATAGTCCCAGTGCTGTGTGCCAGGGTTAGGCTATGATTTCGGTCTCCCAAAGAAATTTTTTTCAAAGGTTAACTGCTCAGAATTTGGTGAACTCCTCTTTCATGTCTTCCCCAGGGGGAAGGGGTTCTTTTTTTTTTTTTTTTGGATTGATATTTTTTTTTCATTTTTCTTTTATTATTCATATGTGCATACAAGGCTTGGGTCATTTCTCCCCCCTGCCCCCACCCCCTCCCTTACCACCCACTCCACCCCCTCCCTCTCCCCCCCCTCAATACCCAGCAGAAACTATTTTGCCCTCATCTCTAATTTTGTTGTAGAGAGAGTATAAGCAATAATAGGAAGGAACAAGGGGTTTTGCTGGTTGAGATAAGGATAGCTATACAGGGCATTGACTCACATTGATTTCCTGTGCGTGGGTGTTACCTTCTAGGTTAATTCTTTTTGATCTCACCTTTTCTCTAGTTCCTGGTCCCCTTTTCCTATTGGCCTCAGTTGCTTTAAGGTATCTGCTTTAGTTTCTCTGCATTAAGGGCAACAAATGCTAGCTAGTTTTTTAGGTGTCTTACCTATCCTCACCCCTCCCTTGTGTGCTCTCGCTTTTATCATGTGCTCAAAGTCCAATCCCCTTGTTGTGTTTGCCCTTGATCTAATGTCCACATATGAGGGAGAACATACGATTTTTGGTCTTTTGGGCCAGGCTAACCTCACTCAGAATGATGTTCTCCAGTTCCATCCATTTACCAGCAAATGATAACATTTCGTTCTTCTTCATGGCTGCATAAAATTCCATTGTGTATAGATACCACATTTTCTTAATCCATTTGTCAGTGGTGGGGCATCTTGGCTGTTTCCATAACTTGGCTATTGTGAATAGTGCCGCAATAAACATGGATGTGCAGGTGCCTCTGGAGTAACAGTCTTTTGGGTATATCCCCAAGAGTGGTATTGCTGGATCAAATGGTAGATCGATGTCCAGCTTTTTAAGTAGCCTCCAAATTTTTTTCCAGAGTGGTTGTACTAGTCTACATTCCCACCAACAGTGTAAGAGGGTTCCTTTTTCCCCGCATCCTCGCCAACACCTGTTGTTGGTGGTGTTGCTGATGATGGCTATTCTAACAGGGGTGAGGTGGAATCTTAGTGTGGGAAAACTGGTTAGCAGTCTGCAAAAAACTGAAACTAGATCCATGTATATCACCCTATACCAAGATTAACTCAAAATGGATCAAGGATCTTAATATCAGACCCCAAACTCTTAAGTTGATACAAGAAAGAGTAGGAAATACTCTGGAGTTAGTAGGTATAGGTAAGAACTTCCTCAATGAAACCCCCGCAGCACAGCAACTAAGAGATAGCATAGATAAATGGGACCTCATAAAACTAAAAAGCTTCTGTTCATCAAAAGAAATGGTCTCTAAACTGAAGAGAACACCCACAGAGTGGGAGAAAATATTTGCCAATTATACATCAGACAAAGGACTGATAACCAGAATATACAGGGAACTTAAAAAACTAAATTCTCCCAAAACTAATGAACCAATAAAGAAATGGGCATGTGAACTAAACAGAACTTTCTCAAAAGAAGAAATTCAAATGGCCAAAAAACACATGAAAAAATGCTCACCATCTCTAGCAATAAAGGGAAGGGGTTCTTTTAGCCCTATCTTTTGGTTAGGGGAGCCCAGATTTTCCTGCCATGAGGAACAAAGTCCACCCGAAAGGGAAGCCGGATGGAGGGGGCAGTCGTGCCCGTCAGTCAACATGGTGGAAGAGAGGCGAGGGCAGGCAAGGCCAGGCTGTCCTCTACACTCTCGGCCACACAGGTTGGGGTCAGCTCCTTGGCTTTCTTGTGACTCAGAGCAGAGGGCTCTCCCGTGCCCATCACTGTTGGGTGCAACCGTCATCCTCACCTGCCTTTAGCACTCTCTAAGCAACATTCCCCAGCTTCACCTCCTGAGCGCAGGCCCCACTGCTGTATTCCCAGGAGACCCCACCAACTCCACCTCCCCCACCCCCACCCTCACCCCCACACACAGAACTGCCCAGCTCTCTCCACTAAGCCCACCTCCGTCCTGTGCAGGTCCTCTCCTGCTTGTTCTCCAGCGGGGCCTCCTCATCAGTGGAGCAATCGCTCCCGCTCACTCATGGACCCCAGGGCCCCTTCCCTGGCTCCCATGCACTTTCTTCAGTGGTTATTTGCTGCCCTGTTTCTGCTGCTGGCTGGTTAATGCTTCCAGGTCAGGGAGCACCATGAGTCCAGGGGATAGACTGACACTCCTGGGGGACCCTGGTGCTCCTCGGCCATGGAAAGAGCAGAGCTGTGCCGCTCTGACAGAAGCCCTCACGGGGACCTTCTCTGGCCCTTTGGAGTGACAGGAAGACCTGAATTCCCTCAACACACTCGGCAGCACTGGCTGTCAGTAGCAGTCTGAGTCTGCACACAGCCAGAAGGGGGGATGAAAACCTGGAAGTGACTCAGACTTGCTACAAGTGCTGGCACCACTGTCAGTAGCTGGTGACTGTGACTGCATGGAGACACACTTACAATGTGCCCTGTGCCCCTCACAGGACACAGAAGAGATGCTATTCTACTGCTGAAGAAATGGAGTTGCTGCTGCTTGTCTTAGTGGAGACAGGGTGTTGCATGGCTTCAAGTGTGGAGACCACTCCTTGCACAACTGCACCTGCACTCCTTGCACCCCTGTAGTTTTCAGGGGGCCCAGAGATGGTCCACCCAACTGGGGCAGAGGGAGGTCCGATGGGAAAGACAGAGCATGCCCTCCCTAGACCCTAACAGCCCTGAGGGAGACTCCCTAGGGCTCAACTCAATTTGCCAGGTCAGCTGAGAATGGGACTAGAGGCTGATGAAGAAGATCCAGAGATGGACGTAAAGAAAACTGGCTCTAAGAAACAGAGATAGGCACTCACCTGCCTTGGTGGATAGCTTTAAGTTACAGAGGAGCGAGGAGTCATACCGAAACCGAACCTCCCATCCTGCCTCCTGCCTCTGTCCTGCCTGGTCTGTAACCTCCTGAGTGGGTCTGCCAGAGTCCACTCTTGAGCCACTCCGCCCCCCCACCTCCACACACACACACACACACACACACACACACACACACACACACACACACACTAGAAGAGTCTGCTGGACCCCAAAGGCCTGGTGCTAATGCTGGCTTTTGAGCCTGGAGTCCTGTCCTGAGCCTTGGGCAAGATCAAGCTCCCATGGTCAGCCCCTGGCCATGGAAGTTGGTAGACAGATGTCTTGCTGCAGATCCTACATGTCCAAGTGCAGTCAGGTCCCATGTGCAGGATGGCTTCTGGGGCCTCAAAGCCTCCACCACCCCAGCTGTCAACGCCTCAGCAAGGTGGCCATGGTCATGGGATGAGAGAGGACTTGTTCCTACTTCACAGGTGGGAAACAAAGGGCCTCAGCAGAGTTTGCATGTGCAGAGCAAGTCCTTGGCTAAGGGAATTCTCTAGAAAGGAGATCGCCATGGTCCTCACTGTCTCGCCTCATCTCCGTCTTGGGCTTGGTCCCCTTTTCTGCAGAAGAGACTCTCAGCCACCCATACTCAGGTGGCCCCAGAACTCTGTTGTTTCTGCATTTCTGTGTGGATTTAGGCTCAATTTTAGTACTTGAGGAGGCTTTTCTCCTTGACACCAGCTGACATTCACCATGCGCATGAGTTAATATTGGCCCCTGTAGGGATTGAAACTGAAGGCATTAATGATACAGTTCATCCCAGAAGAAGACTCTGGAAACAAAGGCCATAGATTACATACAGTTAGGCCCTAAGCAGCAAAGAGTTTGCAAGGCCAGCCGTCATGATGCATTCCTGTTCCTGCTTCTAAACTACTACGTTGCTGAGAAGAACGCAAGGCATTTAAGTTCAGCGTCTCAGGTACCTTGTGCTCAGAGCAGGCCACGCCTGAGTCAGGCCCTGGAGCCTCTGCCAGTCCAGGGACTTGGGACGTCGCTTCCGGCTGTGCTTCAGCAGTAGGGTCACACTTCACTCCTGGGAGCTGGGGAAAAGCTAAATGCAATGACAGGGGGTGGTGCTGGCTTAAAGAGAGTGCCAGTAAACATTAGTCATTGTGCTGACAGTGTAGGAGCAGCACATGCATACCAATAGGCGCGCCATGGCCACCCAAACAGGCAGCCCACCTGGGTTTCATGGAACAAGAGAGGTGACAACTGTCCAGGGAGACATACATTTCCCCTGAGAGTGCAGGAGGCTTCCGTTCCTTCATTTCAAGCCCAGGCTTCCCCAGCTTCCTTCCCGCAGGCACAGTGGACGGTACTTCCAGGGAGCAGAGGGTGTAGTACAGAACTCCTGTCATTAGAGCCAGCGGTTCAGGATCCACAGTGTGCTATCCGGACCCACAGAAATTCTGCCACAGGTGTGGGAAGGGAAGACATATGTAAGATCGTGCTGTTGTTAGATTTTTAGTCACGTGGTGAACAAGAATAAGCATTAGCTAACCATTAGCAAGTTTCCCATGCAGTAAACAATGACATGCTGGTCAAAAGCAGATTCCAGTTTCGGGGAGCTGGGCCAGGGCTGATGGACAGTCCTCAGGCCTCTTCCTGAGTGATTATCACAGGTTCAGTGAGCCCAGAGCTGACTGTGGTAAAATACGACACAATGAACTTGACGGACAGCCGGATTTCTGTTCTCAGCCAGTTTAGGGTTATTACATCTCATTGTGGTGCTCGAAAGACGACAAGTAATAGACTCTCCAGTAGCCGCTCTGACTCTGCAGTCTTCCTCGACCTTGACTTTCCTTGTTACCTGGCCTGGCCAGGCTTGGCTTTCAGCCACTTCTCTTGCAAAAGTAACCATCTGATCAGAGACCCGTTCTCACTGCCGTCAGGGTTTTAATGGTTTAAGCCTGTAGCCCCATCCTCTGAGAACACCCCAGGGGACGAAGGAGAGAGAAGGAATTCAGCAGCACTTCCCTGGCTGTCCCCCTGAGGACTGCTCTCTGTAGCCAGGCTCCTCAGCAGAGTTCTCTTTTGGTGGCTTTCATAATCCAGAAGACATGGGCACCAAGCACTTGTGGATACCCATGTTCTGTTCAAAGACTGGAAGTGTCTGACCACGGCTGGATAAATTATTAATTGTGCTTTATGAAAAATGCTTGTATTAGGAATGGGGCTTCATCAGAACGATTTCCTGAGATGTGAGCTTTCCTCATAGCTCTGTCACGTTCCATCTTGCCCCCCAAAGATCCATCTTCAGACACTAAACACTGTTGGACTTCAGAGACAGAAGGTCAGAGCCCAGGAACGTCCACAGCTTCTTCACAATCTGGGAAACACAGTGCAGATGGAGCTCAGGGGTCTTGATGCCCCAATCTTTTGACGGCTGGAGTTTTTGCTTCTTCCTACTTTGAGCCCGTGCTTCTGAGTGTCATAAACACTGGAAAGGGGACTGCACGGCCAAAGAAACCCTGGTTTTCCAAGTAGTGTAGTCTTGCCTTTCTGTCATACCTGAGGTTGGCACCATGTGGAACCAGAATCCATGAATCCCTCCCTCAGGAGAGCACTGCAGTTGGCAGGAAGGGGCTGAGCCCCGGGGCTGCTGACTGCCTTCTCCATAATCCTCTCGGCTGGGCTCCTGGTGCTGTGAATAGTCTTGACCTCGATGGAGATTGCTGTCACTGGCTCCCAAGGCTGCAAGTAAGATATGAAGAAGAAATTAGTGCGACAAAGGTGCCAGTGGGCAGACACTGTGCTGTCACCCCTGTGTCTCCCGGAGACTTGCACCATGTTTAGAGTCTCAGTGGTGGAGAGGAATGAGACCCCCTCCCCCTAACTCAGAGGAGCCAGGATGGGAGGCTCGGTCCCTTCATGCACCCAGCCCGGACTGCTCTCCCATGTGCCACCAGATGCACTGAGAACTCTGCGATTCAGAGAGCCATGCCACCCAGAAGTAGACAGGGTTCAAGGTTTCCAATTCTTGCCTCACCCCCTTCACTGCATCGGCACTGGGTCTGGAGCTCTCTGGGGTCCACACGTGGTGTCCTGGAGTAGCCCTGACCACAGCCCATCTCCAGGACTGTAGTGGCGAGAATGGGAACGTTAGCATAATGGACTGACTATCCAGATATCTCTAGATCGGCTTCAGACACACCACTAATATGAGACAGAACTATTTTTGAGAAGGTTGGACCAAAACAATCCTATTTCTAGACAGTCTACCACCAGTGCTGCTGACTGATGTTTACATCCCCCCAAAATTCACATGTCAAAGCCCTAACCCCCAACAGGATGGCATTTGGCCATGGGGATCTTTAGGGGACAACAAAGTTGAGATAAGGTTACCTGTAAGGGGCCTTCATGATGGAATTTAGTGCCCTTGTAAGAAGAGACAACAGAGAATTCGCTGTGTCTTTGTCTGTCCGTCTCTGCCATGTGAGGGTACTGCAAGAATGTGTCATCTACAAAGAAAGAGAATCCTCAGTAGGAACTGACCATACTGTACCGAGATCCCAGACTTCCAGCTTCTAGAACCGGGAGAAACCGATCCCTGTGGTATTTTGTTATGGCAGCCCACACTGATCAATGCAGCTGTCAACAAACAGCAGTGCCAGAGGAGACAGACTGACGCTCAGTGTAGAAGACCTGGCCAAGTTTAGATCCTAACATGGAAAGAGAAAACCATGTACCGAGTTTTAGGACAATCTCACTATTTTGTGCACAGGTCGGCTTCCAAAAGAGAAGACAGAAGAAGTCAGACAAGTTGTTTTCGTAGCATACTTTCCGAAGCAGAATATTAATTTGAAACGTGAGAAGTGGGTAAGCTGTGCCAAAGTGAAGTTATTAATAAAAACAATGCTCCCAGCTGCACAGCACTTTTCATTTGAGATGAGGTTTACAAAAGCAAACCTGCAGCAAACAAAGATTCATGACTACCACCTGCACTTTACAGAGGAAGACGAAATCAGCTCCTTGTAAAAAGAGCTTTCACAAGGTCACCCTCAAGGTAACGGAAGAGCTGGAAATAGCGCTCAGGTGCGGGCTGACCATCCTGACCATCCTGACCATCCTGACCATCCTGACCATCCTGACCATCCTGACCATCCAGCCGCGGAGATGGCCTGTGGCACTTAGGGAACAAAAACTTAAGTCCGTCAGCTCCGGCATTTTGCTCTAAGTGCTACTGGCCCTAAAACTCCTCTGAACAATGTCCCAGTGTTGTTTTCCACTTCAGCAACAGTCACATCTGTGTTCTTAGGAACAGAAAGAGTGCAGGGGAGGAGGGTTGCAGAGCCCCACAGGGTGAGCAGGAGGCCAGCTCAGCCCAACCTGGCAGGAGGAGGGGTTGGCAACCCTGTTCGGAGAAAAATCAGCCAGGCAGGTTGCAGTTGAAATAATTTGACCAATATTCCATGCTCTGTCCTGTCGAGATAATTAGGACGCTTTTAAAACAAATTCAGATGAGCTCCGCCTCAGACATTAGCTCTAAGTCCCGTTAGCTTCTAACTGAAATCTCGAACCTGTGGGCGTCACAGGCTCGCTGGTGTCTCTCCAGTAGCATGCTGAAGTTTTCCACCACAGCATCCCAGATTGCGACATGATTTGCAAATGGGGTTCTTGCAGACACTACTGGCTAAGATGTCACACAGGAGACGGCCCTGGGTTGACATGAATGGCGTCTTTCTAGAGGAGAAGCACACACGCATGGAGAAAACATTGCGTACTGACACAGGCAGGATAAAGCACTGCAGCCACAAGCCAAGGGACACCAAGGGTGATGGACCAATGTCACAAGCTGGGGACGCTCCAAAGGACCCTCCCTGGAGCTGCTGGGTGGAACATGGCCCCGCCTACATCTGAACTTCAGGCTTCTGGCCGCCCAAGCTGTGAGAGAGCAAATGTCTGTTTTCACTCACACATTTTGTGTTGATTTGTTAGGACAGCCCAGAAAGCTAACACTTTTCAGTTATTTGGATTATAAAATCTGAGACTAGCCAGGCACTGGTGACTGACTTATGCCTGTAATCCTAACTATTCAGGAGGTTGAGATAGGAGGATGAGTTTAGAGGCCAGCCCAAAGAAACAGTTCATGAGACCCCCATCTCCAAAATAACCGAAGCAAAATGGACTGGAGGTGTGGCTCAATTGGTAGAGTGCCACAAATACATACAAAAATATATATATTTGAGATTAATGTCTCAGAGACAGGAGGCATGAGACCCAAAGAAAGTAGCCCTGGAAGCCGAAGTGGCAGCAAGAACTGCACCCAAGTCTTACAGACAAGTCTTTGCTCTGGATCTCAGGGTTGAGCGGGCCACATGGTACCCTCTGGGCCTGGAGATCAGCAGCCAGCAGTTGACAGAAACTGCCTCCTGTGGAGTGGGTCAAAACCGGAACCAGTCCAAGTGACCTAGGTGTCTGGCATATGCATATCAGAGCTGGAAGGACCCGGGGTCCCACACTGGATGGCAAAATAGCACCTGCTGCCCCCACCTTGGTGGGATGCAGGATCATATGGACCCCCTGCCATCTGCCCCTCCTCTTCCCAAATTATTTGGACTTTAGAAATTTTATTGACCATTCTCTGATTCCGAAAGCCATACAAACTTACCAAAAGGGTTCAAGCACTTCACAATGCGACATGGAGCATATTTTATAATCCCCCAATGACTTGTCTCAGAGATGGCTGCAGTTAAAGTCGTGTGTGGTGCTATGTATAAATACTGAGACATTCACAGTTGTGTGTGATATGATAAGAGTGGGAAAGGAAAAAGTGGACCCAAGGGCAGAGGATTTTAGGAAACTGTAATGTCAGGTTTCCTCAATTTACCTGACTCTGCTGTACCCACCATGACTAGATCCTGACTGGTAGACTCCTGGCAGTTCCACCCAAACGTGCTCTCCTGGGTCAAGCATTTCCCCCGAGTTTCTGCCTCTCTAGCGAGCTGAGTGAGAACCCTCCCGGCCAACCCAGCCCACCTCTGTGCAGAGCTTTCCGTTCCCTTTCCTACATGCTCCACCTCGGCTCCCTGGGCGCACAGCCCATCATCAGTGCCAAGAGCAAAGACTCAGAAAGATCCTTCCCAAGCCTGCAATGAAGAAGACTCCCCCAAATCTAGAAACTGCTCCATGGCACACCCTCTGTGCCCCAGGATGGGGTGTTAGAATTCCTCTTCTGACAGTTCTGTGTAGACTACAGACATTTGAGACAAACTCAGAGATGCACTCGTGACTCCACCACAAGCCTTGGCTCAGAACAAGTACTCGTGCGGATTCCGTGTGCCAGGCCAGGACTGACGCAGACAGAGCCCGCCTCCGGGGGTCCTGTAGACCAAGAGAAGAAGAGCCATGCTGACACAGGACCACCAGGGCACCTGTGAGAGGGCAATGTGAGTGACGCCCTCAGGACCTCAGACAAAAGCTAGGATCTAAGCAGCAGCTCATGTGGCCAGGTACAAGGTATGTGGGGCGCTATGGACAAGGTGGAGAGGCCACTCCGTGCATGCACCATCAGACAATGCAGAGAAGACTGGGGGAGTCCACTACAGCAGAGGGGAGAAGGAGGAGGAAGTGGGGGTAGTAGTAGGCATTTCTGGAAGGTTTATGATCAGTAAAACGGGGGTTCACACTTTATCACTACTGCTTTTCAGCTGGTGGCCTTGGGTAATCGTTTTTTCTGAGGCTCTGGATTGTCACAGCGAAGTGGAGACATGAAGGCCGGTTTTAAAGGAGTCAGTGAGTGTACACAAGGCCTTCCCAAGTGGCCCTCTGCCCAGGGGTTGCAGCCTCCTCAACCCCTCTTTCTGCCTGCACACCACCAATTCTGAGGAACCTCCCAGGCTCTCTAGCCATATGCCATCCTGCTACCTGAACATCTGGCCCTTTCCTTTACCCACGAACCGGGTGGCATCTTCCAAGGCAGCTCAGCATGACCTGGAGTTCTGACCCTGCCCCACGCAGGGCTTGGCCTCTGAGCCCGGTGTGCACTCTTGCCACCAGCACGTATGTACACGTGTGAGTCCCTGCTGTGCTGCCCCCCTCCCTGGAGGCGCCTGTGCATAGCCCCAATACGAGGCACCTGGCACAGGAAGGCACCACACAGGTGAGTAAGTAGACCAACATTGCTGAGGAAAAAGTGCTCAGGGGCCCTTGTAATAAAAGACAAGGCTGTAGAAATACATTTCGGCCAAATCAAGTCTTGCTTTTAGGCCACAGGTCTGGGCCTGACATATTCTGCAAGCTGTAGGGAGTCCTGTGGGTTTGTAGAGAGTCCAGTGGCTCTCGGGTATGATGGGGGTTAGAATCACCTGGGGGCTTTTTAAAAACACTGGTGACACAGGGCCCACACGGACCAATTAAATCAGGATCTCTGGGGCTGGAGTTTTCACCTCAAAAGAAAGAGTGGTTTCCAGGGGCTTCTAACGCTCCCCAGGTTGGGAACCACAGGCATGGTTAGCAGACAATGGCTTGGGGACAGAAGAGAAGACAGAGAAGCTCCAGCCACCGTCATCTAGGAGCTTTGGCATCGAGTGCAGAGGCCTCCGAGCATTGTCCCCTGAAGGGTAGTGTGCCAGCAGCCAAAAGGGCCACTGCAGAGGAGAGGCCCTTTGCAGGCAGCCATCCTCCTATCAAGCCAGATCCACGTATCAAACCAGAATTGCAGGTGGCCCGGTCACCAGCAGCTGCTCAAAGACAGTTCCCAGGGAACTGGCTCGTGGCTCCATGCAGACCTATTGGTTATGAGGCCCCCCCGAGACCCAGTTTCTCATGCATGAAATGAAGATAATATCTGACCAACCAGGGCTGTCCCACCCACTCCACCAGGTCTCAGCTCCAGGGGTGAACAGGGGTCTTTCCCAGTTCACGGCCAGGCTTGCTGCAGCCACCCAGCTTTGGAAGGAAAGAAGCCCCTGTCACACTGAACCACTGAGTTCCTTCGGCTTACTGGGTGACCTGGTGTCACTGGAGGAGACTGGGTTTTGTCTTCTTTCCCTGGAGTGTGGTTTGGAGTCAGCTCTGTGACCATGTGGCCTGGAAATGATGATTCCACCAGCTTTCAGTACCCTAGAGGTGCAAGACACTGCTGAGCAGATATCTCTCTACTTCCCAAGCAGATAAATTCTGGGGTTACTGCTCACACCCCAGAGCAGCCCTGCTTACCAAAGCGTGCTTCCCGGGATGAGATTCACCAAGGCTCTTTGAGTCCCCGTCTCCAAGCACAGCTAATCACTTCTGATTGATCACTAGTGCTTCAGCCGAAAGGATGGGAAAGAAAACCTACAGCTAAAATGCAAGAGCCACTGTCAACCGAGAATCAAGCAAGCAAGAAAAAAATTTTAAATAATAAGTTAGTCAACTGGAAAATGGGATTTGATTTACATAAAACTTCTCGCAAGCATGACTATGCATGAAGTCAGGTAATGTCTATTGAGAAGAAAATAAAAGCCCCTGGCACTTACTTACAAATATGGTTAGTGATGGTCCTGGTTTTTCTAAGCAAGCAAAATCATTCTGTAAGTTTTAGGGACTCTTCAGTAAATGGTTAGAGTCCTTAACCTTCAACAAGCCACTCAATGAACAGAGAGGGCTGCCTGCTTGTTTGGGATCCTATTAATTCTAGGGTCTTCCCAGGTAACTTGTATTAACTCCTGCAATCCCAATGAGGAATGTAGGTGGAATTTACATTTCAGAAAGTTCTAATTAGGAAGGCCTTCCTTAACACTTGCAAATCATAAAGGTCAACATTTTCATTTGTTTGGGATTTTTTAGTTTAGGATGGTACACATTGTCCTCATGCTACTTTTTTTCTTTCTTTCTTTCTTTCTTTCTTTTTTTTTTTTTTTTGTGGTACTGGGGCCTACACCTGGAGCCCCTCCACCAGCCCTATTTTTGTGATGAATTTTTTCGAGATAGGGTCTTGAGAACCATTGGCCTGGGCTGGCTTCCAACCATGATCCTCCTGACCTCTGCCTCCTGAGTAGCTGGGATTACAGGTGTGAGCCACAGCACCTGGCCTCATGTTACTTTTTTATTTTATTTTCTTTCTTGTTATTGTTTATACATAGTCACTATGTTGATTGGTGCCTTCAGATTAATGGCTCATCTTCACAGATTATAGCTTTTAGGAGTCTATACTGTGTTTTTGCCTCATTTGGAGCCAATACCCCTAAATTCTGCGTGGTCTGGTACTATCACCTCCATTTTCTTTTTTGTTTTCATGGGTGGTATCTGTTTGCTGATTTCTTCGCTTTCAGTTTCCCTTGCCACCTTGTTAGAAGGACCTCTTACATCCAACATATAGGTGGATTTTTAAAATATAGTTCAACAAACTCTGAATTTCATGGGAAAATTTATGTCATGTTTAGTATAATAACTCATAGGCTTGACTTCATCCTTCTTCCTTACGTAAGATTATTTGTGATAGTATTTTTTCCTTTCCCTTATTCCCACTTTGCTTCTGGTAATTTGGCTTTTCTGCCCTTCTCCCTTTAACTAGTGACTGTGCTCCTGTCCCTCCCTTTCTCTCTCATAACTCAGATACAGTCTTTACATTGATAGATGGAAACCCAAAGCCAAAGTCTTTTTCCCTCTCTCTTCCTATCACACAGACGTGACAAAATGCCTGACTCTTCTGCTCCATCCTCCACCCCCTAACTCCTAGTAACGCTATGAAGCTTAAGCACTTTTAGTTCAAGAAAAAGAACAAGGTTTTCCCTTTGAGCAGCATGTGTTTTTTCTCATAAAACAGCACAGCTAGCCTCTGATTATAACTTTTTGGGTTTGATACTTTTAATTTGGAATTTACTCTAAATGTTGCTAAGATCACTGTTCTGCAGTATTTCTTCTTTTATTTACCATTTTCCTCTCTCAAAGTTGGCAACAGGTTGACATTGAATTCGTTCTGAATTAGCTGGAGGCATGGGTACAATCTCATTACTAATAAGGGTAAAATAAAACAGCACCACGTTACCAGTGACCAACTAAAACCATTGTGGCTACATGAATTGCTTTTCAATGATCTGTATATTACCAGCCAGATTTTCCTTCCAGCATCCAAAAACCTCTTCCCGCTCGTTCTAAGCGAGCCCCGCCTGTGGTCATGGGTGTGTCCAGGGAACCTGTAGACACACATGGCCGTGGAGGTGATCTGGATGGAGCCCGTTCAGCTCTCTCTGTGACAGTGTCACTCTTCCATGCTGAGCGTCTGTTCCCCAGTGCTGGCTTTGCCGTGGTCACACATCCTGACCTTTATTAACAAGCTTTGTTACGGGTATTTCTTTCCTATTCCATGAGACAAACTTCTTAAGGTCAAACGCCTGCCCCTCTGGTACAAACGTGATCCTTACCCATCCCAGGACCACCGAATGTGCTTTGAACTTAGTCGAGTTGGCCGTGTTGGATTTGGGCACAGGGAGGGTATGACAGAGCTGAAGCCTGTCCTAAGGCTGCTACATTTTCCTGGGACTCTGTCCTCAGAATCCTGCTTGAGGAATCCCTTCTATCTTCAGAACCATCGCTTGAAAGGAAATGGGAAATTCAGAACTTGACCTTTCTTTCTTGGGGCCTAAGGTTTCTCAGGCCAGCAGAATTTAAGGTCCATCTACTCATACAAGTGAAGGGAATCTGGACGTGGGACTTAGAGAGGCAACCCAGGGAAGTGCTGGAAACGGGGACAGCCGGGTCACGGAGGAGGGAATCCTTCAGGCGGGTCAGGCCCCACCCCAGCCCTTTGACACTGGAACTCTACAGCAGGGGTGGGGGTAGGAACAGCAGATATTGTCACTACACGTTGCCACCCATGGCATGGCAGGTCCGTCCTCAGGATGACCGTAGGTTAGCGGTGGAAGACATCATCACCCACTTCATGACCAACCAAAGTCCTGACTGTGGCCGTGGTTTAGGGACCGTAAACATTCTCAGTCCCATTTTACTGATGAGAAAAGTAAAGTCCTGGCATGTCTGGCTGTACTTGCCCCTCTCCACCCTGCCAAAGCTTTGCCTTCCTACATGACCAAAGGGATCTCCCAGTTGGTCACCAGCTGTATAAACGCATTGAGGCTATGTGTCAATAAGCCAGGCACCCGTGGCTCATGCCTACGGTCCTAGCTATTCAGGAGGCTGAGATTGGGAGGATCTAAGTTCAAGGTCAGCCCGGGCAAAAAGTTCATGAGACCATGTCTCGACAGAAAACAGCTGGGCCTAGTAGCAACGCCTGGCATCCCAGCTACTGCAGGAAGCATGAATAGGCGGGTCAATGTCCAGGCTGATCTGAGTGAAAGGCGAGACTCTATCTCAAAACAACCAGAGCAAAAAGGGCTGAAGACGTGATTCAAACAGTAGAGCACCTGGACAGCAAGTGTGAGGCCCTGAGTTCAAACCCCACTACTGCCCCCCCCCGCCCCGCCAAAACAAGACTACTGAACTCTAGTAGTAACTCTAGGGAAATTGTGAGGCAGACGTTGAATTTAGGGGAAGATACAAAAGGGACAGATCAAAAAAGAAGGTCAAATGATTTTTCTAAATTACTTCTTTCCTTACATCACTTTTTTTAAATCGTTTCTTCAGAATTGAGAATCACTTTGCGTGGGCTTTGTGCATCTGTGTGTTAACACCTGCTGGAGACACTGGGGTGGAGTGGGACTGCCCCAAGGGAAGGGAGCAAAGGAGTGAGAGGCAGCAGGTTGGGCAGAAAAGGGTCTCCTGGAATTCCCTCCTCTTCTTCCAAATGCCCTGCAATGGAGCATTTGCTGTGACTCTGCTCACGCGTGATGCAGCATTCATGCACAGGCGTTTTTTTAGCACAGCAAGCAGAAGAAACACAGCCTGCAGGCTCCCTCCGGGCAGTGGAGACACGGACAGGAGAGCCTCCAAATGTGCCTTGTGTAAGCTGCTGCTGTCTTCAGACTGGGTCAAGATCCTCTCCCCTCTCCTAGGAGCCTTGCCAGTGCCTGGCCAGGTGCTGAGGTCTGCTCTTGACCCACGTCTGAGGTGTGCGCAGCTGGCAACGGGCGCCCCACCATCTTCATCCAGCTTGTCGTGCACACCATCCCTTGGGAAAAGCTGTGGAACAGATCATGTCACTCTAAGTCACAGGTCACTGGGAAGCATGTCAGCCTTACTTCCCCACCCCCGGGTTGGTGAGCAGAATTGCAGGGCGCTCGCGCATGATGAGCGCCGAAAACCTGGGTGTCTGGCACAAGCTGCTCAGCTCCCAGATGCTGTGCTGGTGCCCAGCAGCCCCTCCAATCCCCCCCAGGCCTGCCTGCTCATGCCGGGCAGGTTCTCAACATCCTGGAAGCACAGTCAAACACGCACCTTTTCATTTGCCCCTCCTGTTGCTGGACTCCCATGTGAAGAACCTTCATCTCAGATCCGGGCTGCCACACAATCAGGATACGGTCAGGGAATGGATACAGGAGCATTCTGACGTCAGGCTCCGAACAGATGTCACCCCCTCGAGTGTCCTGTGAACGGTCACTGCAGAGTTGTCCTGATCCATGCACAGAACCCCCTGCACTCAGTGACCTCCGAGGGGCTCGGTCTGTACGTGCTTGTCATGCATTTACCACTAGCCCCTCCCTCCACCATGTTTAGTCTTCTTAAAAGAACGATCCACCCCACAAGAAGGTTCTCCTGACCACCTGAGTCTGAGTCACCCGAGGCTGCTCACCCTGCCAGCGCACGCTGGGGTGGCTCACCACCAGTTCTGTAAAGGACCCACTTGTCCGGTTCCCAGAGAGCCAGGGGATTAGAGTGAACGCTTCTAACTCAGCAACTGCCACTTGCCAGGAAGTGAGCGAACACTTGGGTTGCTGGGAAACCAGAGCCCTTTCTCCCCATCACAAAACAACATCCCTCAGTCTCTGCACTAGTGTCACTATTCAGTAAACGTCCTATGTGAAGGTGACTTGGTTTGACCAAGAATGTAAGAGGCCGGTGGCCCTGGGACATCGGGCTACACATTAGGTGGTCCCCATAGGCATGTCATCAAAAACTACCTCACCTGCCCTAAGCACCTCTTCTCCTGTCCCCCTGGATCACAGATTCCTGCCATGGACACTGCACAAGGTCCTGACTCTTCACCTTTAAAAAGTGAGTTTCCATGGTAACAAAAGCCACAGACAACTCAACAGTTCAAAACAAAATCAGCCCGAGGTCTGGGTGCTGCTCGAACTTGAGCCATTGACACGACCCCCAACCAACCTGGGCAATGAAGGATGAACTTGGACCCTCCGAGTAACTGCTGCACCCCACCCCCTGCCCCCAAGATTCTGAAAACCTTGCTGCAAACCCTGGAAATTAAAATTTTAGTGCTCTGTCCTTCATCCCTATGGCAGGTGACCTTCAAGGAAAGTAGAAGTGAAAGAATAATTGGTTAAAGAAACAATTACACACACAGACCCTGCAAAGGCCCTGTTTCCTGCAAGAAAGCCCAGGTTTGTCAGGAGAACACGTGAACCCCACAACGCCCCCCCTTGCGGGGTTGCCTTTTTTGTGATGCTTAATTGCAAGGCAAGCTCCTAAATGAAGTACACAGTTTCGATTCCTGCCTCTCGTGGAGGAGGGAGAAAGTGATCTATTTGCAGGAGATAGATATTTTTTTTTCAGGCACTTAGGAGACATCCAGCCCCCCTCGGTTGCTGACTGTAAAATAAGAACACTGTTACCCAGCTGGGCAACAATGGGCTCCCACAGTGCTTTTCTGTGCAGCCCAGCTGCAGGGCAAGCGGAGCCCGGCAGCAGGGAGACATTCTTTCCTGCAGCCGTTTCTATGGGCAGGGAGGCCTCCCACTGCTCCCCCTGTATTTTCTATGCAAAACTGCACAAGAAGTGACATTTTAAAAGTTTTGACCTTTGTTTTTTTTTTTTTTTTTTTTTGCATGAACCCAAGCATACATTTTTTAAACCTTTGACAAGGGTGTCTGTGAGAAGCAGCAATAGCTGTTACTGTAATAATAAAATGTTTCGAAATTTAAAAATTTTACATGGAATGCAATGCACAGATAACCTTTGTCTGGAAACTGATCGGGATGGGAGGCTTGGAACCACTTCTGTATTGTTCTAGGAGAACAGGTTGTGACAGCTCTCAGGCGTATTTGGACAACACTATCCCTGAACATGAAGATTTTATTTGCTAATATAAAATCTGTATGATTTTCCCCCCCAAAAAGGGTTTCAAAGACTTTTATACTTATTCTACAAGGTGTTTCCACTAATAGTAATGTTGTTTGTTTAGAAAAACATCTTTGCATAACAAAAATATTATTTTAAAAATTCATTTTGTTGTACCAGTGTTTAATGGTTTTTTTGGGGTTTTTTTTTTTTTTTTTGAGAAAAGTTAAACTTATTTGAATCCAAAACTTCCCCTAAAAAAAAAAATAGTGAAAGAAAATTACCAAGGATCTAATGACAAACAGAACTTTCTTTTATTTCTCTCTCTCTCTCTTTTTTTCTTTTGGTACTAGGGTTTGAACTTAGGACCTTCACCTTGAGCCACTCCACCATCCCAATTTTTTGTGATGAGTTTTTTGAGATCCGGTCTCGCAAACTATTTCTCCTGGCTGACTTTGAACTGAGATCCTCCTGATCTCTGCCTCCTGAGTAGCTGGGATTACAGGCGTGAGCCACCAGTGCCCAGCTGGTAAACTTTCTTTTAAATACCTTCCAATTAGTAAGGGATATGAATGGAAAGGGCTAAATGCAAAGACAGAAAGAAGGGAAATTAGAGCAAGTGAGATTTTCCATTACAACAGAAGGCAGGTGGACAGGAGAGAGATGGGGTCCCCGAATCTCAAGTTATACTATCAGGCTGCTGTTGAACCTCAGCCACACCCCACTTTTCCCAAAAGGCCTCTGCCGGCCGAGGCTGTCTTGTGCTCCCTGATAGATTAACAGCAGCAAGCCCTCCTAAGGCTTGAGAATGACAGTTCTCCCCCTTCTTGACTTTCCAACCTCGACTTGATGGACATGACTGCCTCCTGTAAGAATCCAGGTCTGGTGTTCTGAACACAGGCCAGTACGGCGAGAGCCTGGGCAGAGTTTTAATTCCACTACTCCCTTTACTAAATTCTTGCTTTGAGCTGACCACTTAACTTTTTATTCTCTCTCCCTTATGCTTAGATGCTTGTAAGTTCACCTAGACCAAACCTCAGATGGAGAAACTGAGGTTCCAGCTTACCCAGGGTCAAGGACATAGGGGCAGAGGAAGAGCTGGAAGCCAGCCTTGTGGTCCATCCTGTGCCCCCCAGACCCAGCAGGGTTCCTCCCTTTCCCTTCTCCCCTCCCCTCACTGTTTTGTGGAACCTCATCATGGCAGGTTGTTTAAGGCTGAGCTGCAGGAGCAACGCCTCTCCTTAGCCTGGTCCTCTCCGCCCTCGCCCCACACCTGGTGTGTTTTAAACACTCTTCTTTGGAGGGTGCATTGGCAGAATCACGCCTGCTAGGAAAGGCCTCTGACACAGACTGACAAGGTGGGAAAGAGGAACCACCGCTTTGCACAGCTCGCATGGTTCAGCAAGTGACAAACCCTCCAGCGTCCCCGGGATTCTGTATGGGAATTCTGAAGGGGAAAGGCCTCTGTGCCTGCCAGCATGATGTGCACGGTAACTCCGTAATTCCGCAGTGAGCCACCTGCCTTTTAGAGATTCAATGGTGGGCCAGAAGTGTGTGATCTTAACTCACCAAAGAAAACGAGATGCTAAATATTTTATCAAGGAGTTATTGCAGAAATTACGTTGTACTTGCAAATGATTGTGAATTCCTGAGAAAAACAAGTTCTGTCTTGGGATAACACATTTCCTTTTTATAGAACTTTTACTAAATTCTTGCTTTTCAAGGTTTGCTCTAAGCTGGTTTTATGGAGGCTATGGTGAGTGGAGAACTGACAGATCTGCCAGTGTGGCGCCATTGTCCACTGAGGCAAGGGTTCTGTCTTCAGTGATGGGCGGAGATCAGGGAGCTGAGGGTCCTGAGCGCCCCACACCCTACATGAGAAGCAGGTGCTGCCCAAGGTGCTGAGCAGGGGGCTCCAACCTCACAACCCAAGCATAACTGTAGGGCTAGGAGCCCTTCTCACTGCTCAGAAAACTTTCCAGGTTTTAGGAAGAAAAAAGGAAGGAAGCAAGGAAGGAAGGAAAGAGAGAGAGAAAGAAGAAAGGAAGGAAGGGAGGGAGGAAGGAAGGAAGGAAGGAGGAAGAAAAAAAGAAAAGAAAGAAAGAAGAAAGAATGAAAGAGAGAGAAAAAGAAAGAAAGAGAGAGAGAGAGAAAGAAAGGTCAACAGTTGCGTACTGGGACTAGAGACATGGATTGCCTGAAACTCCCCAGTTTTTCTTTTCTGAGCTTTCTTTTACTAAGCTACATTTTTTTTTGTATCATTAGTAAAATGGGGGAAATAATAGTGTTTTCCTCCCAGATGGGAGATATCTCAAATAATGCCCGCGTAGCATCAGCACCTGGCACAGCAGAATGAATGATGGTTTTACTATGGAAATGTCCACCTGAGGAAAAGCATGGCTGAAAAAGCTCCTTCAAGCAAGGAAAAGACCGACTGTAAACAAATACATCTTTCCCCAGCAATGGCTTCACAAAGGAAGCTGTCCACTGCTCCACATTCATGGGACGTGCCTAACTGTGACCACTCCTGAAGGCTTCTGGGAAAACAGTGATACCAAAAGTTGAGGGTCTTTTTAAGGCATGTCTCTGACTGTCAGTGGTTCCCTAACTTCTTCATGCTGGCTTGATGTCACATTTCCATGACACAAAGGGCCAGGCATGCATCCTCACAGAGGATGCTTACGGTAATTAGTCACATACCCCAAAGCGGGGTACTTCAGTGCGAACTCTAGCCAGCAATCTGGCTTGTCCGGATAGAATGTGAAAGCTGCAGATGTATAAGTTGCCTTTTTACTAGGTTTCAGTGTCACTAATTCATGTAGCTGAAAAGGCCTTGGCGTTCATGACGTAGATGTGAACGTGAACTCTGAAATCTGTTGGGAAGGCAGGCATCAGGGCAAAGTTGAAATGTCTGAGCAAAGTCTGTCTCAGTCTCTATTTCTCTCTCTTTTGGTCTATTTGATGAGGCCCAGTGTTTGTACTTATGCTAGTAGTTCTTCACGGAGACAGTCCCGTTAAGGGGGACTGTCATTGTGGCCAGTGTTGATGGAGGACCTGCTGTGTACTCCAGCACTCACCATGCACTGTACTCCATGCTGGGAGTCTCAGTTTCTCTGTCCATCCATTCGGGGAGGTTCACAGTTGTTGGTACCCCATGGATGCGTGAAGAGCTCAAATGAGGCCTCCTGGTTAAGTGGAGGTGGTGGAAGGGGAGCTCAGGTTCTGACTGAGGACCCAAACCTCTTGAGTATGTCTGTTACCTGCTCCTTCCAGCCACTTTGGGGTCCAGGCTGGGACAGTAGTCTGCCCTTAGATGAAGTCTCATAATTTTGGTTACCTTCAGTCAAGTGTTGTCCAAAAATGTAACATGGAAAGTCCAGAAATCAAAAGTCTTAAGTTTACAATCAAGAAAGTGTGATGAATATTGTGCTGTCCCACTCTGTCCAGGATGCAAGTCTCACCTCTGTCCAGGGTGTCCACACTGTATATGCTGCCCACCCAGTGGTCACTTAGTAGCCATCTCAGTTATCCAACTGACCAGGTCCAGTGCTCAAATAACCTTTATCTTACTTAATAATGGCCCCAAAGCACAAGAGTACTGATACTGTTAATTCAGATACGCTGAAGAAAAGCCCGAAAGAGCGTCCTTTAAGTGAAAAGGTGAAAGTGTAATAAGATGTTTTGAAACAGAAAAAGAATATATGTATGTAATCGCAGTCTATATGAGAGAGAGAGAGAGAGAGAGAGAGAGAGAGGCCACATTCACATAACTTTTACTACAGAATGTGGTTATAATTGATGTTAAAATCTAACTGTACCTAAGTTATGAATTAAACTTCATCATAGCTGTGTTCATATAGAAAAAAGCACAGAATATACAGGGACAGTACTGTTTGTGGTTTCAGGCATCCTCTGGGGAACTTCGAATATGTCACCCTTTGATAAGGGGACACCACATTGTCCAAACCATCACAAATCTACCTGTCTCACAGTGGATTAGAAATTGTGCTCATTTCAGCAAACCATTAGACCCACACATGAAAGAGGGGACGTTAAAAACCCACCAAGAATGAAACCTCACGATGCAGACAGCACGCAGATCTGTCATAGGCACCAGCTGCTTTTCCTGGTGGAAGAAGTTCATGGAAAGTTCACTGAATGACGAGAGAACCTCCTCTAGTTGCCAGGCGAGTGGGAGCTGTTTGTATAATTATTTGAAATGAGTCCTCCAAGAAGATCTGTTGACTAAAAAGTCATGGGCTTCTTGAGGCTTTCTCTGTGATTTTCCTTCTTTCTTTCCATTCTCCCATGTAAATAAGAGCACTAAAATAAGAGCCCACTCCATCAGCTATTTGAAAATGGCTCTGCAATTTTGTATCTGAGTTTGGTCTCTGTCATGTAGACTGCGATGTCCTCTCGTTTATGCCATCCCTGCTCCAACCATTCTGAATACAGTCAGTGCACTAGCAATTAGCGCATCAACTACCCCACCATACTGGCCTCAAATTTCAGACTTAGGTTCCTGGAGTCGTAGGGAGCTCCACCCCATCCTTGCTGCTTATCCACGGACTTCAATCCTTCAGTCGCAGGACACAAGTTCACCCACATTCTTCCTTTCGACCCCCACCTCCCTCTAGGTTGTACCAGAGGGTTGTACTCAAGGACACAACATAGTCATTTGAAGACAGGATGCTAATTTGGATAATATTTACCCAGTCACTTTATATGCTGGACAAAGTTGAATTTATTTGCTTACAGAAGTGGTGAGGGACTTAGGAAAGCACACTCTGGTGCTGGGAAGCGGTTGGGGCAGAGTGAACAGGGACACACAGGATGACCAACCCCTCTGTGGCTGGTGTGTGGAGACTGGAGCACTGATCAGTGGCAGGGCAGCCACTCCACGGACAGGCATTATTCTCACCGCTGGCAGGGGTGAGGAAATGAAGACTGACGGGTAACACGACCTGCTCACAGGGCAATGGGGAGTGGGGACCCAGGACCCCCTCAAGAGTCCCTGCTCTCCATCCTCCACCCCTGCTTCCCAGGTCAGGCCTTCTCCCCGTTCCTGCCTCATCCTGGGCTCTGAGTCCCCAGGGCCCAACAGCACTGCCCACCCCCAATCCACAACTTGGAAGAATTTGGATAAATCTCTGTTGCTTCCAACCCCAAGAGCCTGAGATGTTCCACCAAGGGAAGCAGTAAGCTTTTCTTCTTCTTTGACTTCTTTTTCATATTTCTTTTGGAAGCATTTTGCAACTATTGTCATTTTATGAACGTCTTTGTATCTGAGAATGTAGGAGGAGGGGCAGGGAGAAGGTTTCCTATCGCCCGTCGAGTAGCTGGTTGTACTAGCACCACGTCTTCACCAACCTTGGCTTTATCTTTCTTTTACCAGTGCCATAAGTGAGAGGGAATCTCCACCATCAGCTGTGTGCTTGAGTAATGGATCATACGTGTAGTGTGTGCCTGGACATACACCTAGACACTTAGATGACTTTTAAGAATTACCAGAAAGAGACTCGGAGGTCCCAGCCAGCTTCCTATGCAGTGACAACAGTCACGGAGGCGTCAGGCATCACGCTTCCTTCAGCAGGTGTCTGCAGATGTCTGGCGAGGGTCTGTGCAGACACCTTGGATTCCTAGGCTGGCGAGGTACTGCAAAGCCAGGATGTGCTGGAGTCTCTCAGGAGCTCAGGGGATAAGACTGTCAGGGCAGTGTCCTATCCATGCACATGTGGGAACAAAGAGCAAAAGAGAGAGGAAACTTCTCTGAGCCCCTCCGAGCTGCCCACTACCCTGTGGACCTGGGTTTGTGCCCACATAGGCACTCACTCTGGGGAAGCAGAACCCAGTGGTAGGACGGGGGTGTTCCTACAGGCCAGCACTCTTTTCCCTTCAGGAAAGTTCTAATCAGCACAGCCAAACAGTGGGAAATGCTGACTTTGTCAGAGAGGGAAGAACTCTTTCTGCAAAAGTGGCAGCTGGGTAAACTGGAAGGGGGTTGACTTGACCAGCAGGGAATCAGGAAGAACACTTCTGCCAGGATGAAGGACAGGTGTGAGGTGCCTGAGCACAGCCAGGAGAAGGAAACCAGTTGGTGGGGAGGAGGATATGGTGGTCAGGTGTGGGACCAGACCTGTGGGACCCACGTGGAGGGTGAGGCTCCTAGGAGTAGCAGTTTTATTCTAGAAAAGGATTGCCCTACAGAAAGTAGATGGGAGCCACAGTAGGCTACAAAGGAGGGTGGAGACGGTTATACCCAAGCTTTTGGACCATAATGCTGACAGTGATGTGAAGAAGTGAGTGCTGAGGCAGAGAGGAGGCAGGGAGGCCTTGGGAAGATCAGAGGCCAAGTGAAACTAGTAGAATAGATACAGTAGGTGCTCAGATGGGAGGAGAAAGAGAGGCAGGAAGCTTGGGAGTCTTGAGGCTTCCAGCTGAGTCCCTGGGAAGGACTCACTGCAGGACCAAGGGTCAGTGGGCAGAGCACAGTTGTGTAGAAAGACGAAGGACGGTCCTGTGGAATGAAAGCACTTCCTGCCTTTATGTGGCTGTTTGCTCAACCACTTTCTTCACTGACAAGCACAGCACCACAGCCTGTGGCCTCACAGACAGGGTGCAGAGCCTGAAGTCCAGGTGTGAGAGCGCTGGTCCCCCTGGGCCAGGAAGGATGGGGCCAGGCCTCGCCAGCTCCACCGCCTCTGCTTCTGTCCTCCTGGATGAAGGCCCGGCCCACGCCACCATGACCTCATTTTAGCTTTCCCGGTTACATCTGCATAGACCTCATTTCCAAATAACGTTACACATCTGGGGAGCAGGTAGGACTTCAACCTTTCTTTTGGGGGCACAATCCAAGTCATAGTATTGCTTTTTAGGGGCTTGAAGTGTCAGGATAGAAAAGCAAGACAAAGTTTCCAGTTCCCTTCTGCCAGGACTTCCAAGCAGATGCGGCCTGCAAACCCTGCTCCAAGTTCAGAGATAGAACGCCAGCAAGTCTGGCACACCCTGTGTGGGCCCATTGTGAGACCACAGGAGAACAGTTTACTTCCTCAGCCAGCCCAATCGGCCAGTGTTCTGGATTGTGCTGGAAGCCTGGGCAAAAGCTGAGATTGGGTCCATTCCAGGCTGATGGACAATGGAAGGACCACACAGAGAGACTGCCCTGGACCTCCACCCCACCGGGCCACCCGAGGGCACAGGCACCAGCAAAGGGCGCCACGTTTGTGACCTGACTACCAAGGTTGGCCCAAGCTGACTTCCTTAGTGGGAAGGGGCAGAGCTGTCCTGCAGCACTTCTGCAGCTCTGTGCAGGTTCGTTCAAGGTCAGTGGTGGCCGAGGTATTTTGAAACAGTGTGTCCTTGTATAAAGGAACACGGCTGACCAAGGGGTGGGTGTTGGGGACAGCCAGCCGCCAAGACTGCACTGTCTACAATGCAAAGAGGCGGAACCAGCAATCAGCCTGCCAGGCTGAGCCCTTCCTGTCTTGAGGAGCGTCCTGATGCCTGAGGACCAAGCGAAGGGCAGCTACACAGCTCCACCTGGAGCACACCCCCCCTGAAGTCCCTGGAACAAGATGCGAAGCGAGCAATTAACCAAGAAAAAATACCCAAGGAGCTACCGGGAAAATCGTTAAAACAGAAAAACAAGCAGGGTAATTACACAAAATGCATCCACCAACTCCGAGGAGAAGAGGGGCTCAGAATTGATGGGAACAGCTGGATCTCACCCTCCTAGCCGAGCAAGCGGATGTGTCAAGGAATACATTTTCTTTAAAATGGAAATGTATTTCAGCCTTTGGGGGAGTACATCTAACACTTCAGGGACTTTACAAGAGGGCTGAGCATTTCCTTACTGAAGAGAGGCACATGGGTCCCGTGTGGCAGATTTAGGACAACATAGGTGGGTTTTCTACCACTTCCACAGTTGAGAAGAAAGCAGTTCTTCCAAACATGGCTGCCAACACCAAGCCAGCGTCATTTGCTGGAGAACCATGTGCTGCTGTGTGCTCCGCTCAAGCAACCCCAAAACTCCCAAATCTTTGAGTATAATCAGGACTGGGCACTACTGGCAATATGGACTCTGCAGACTTGAGTTACCCTCCCATAAGGAATGTTTAGGGACAGTAGGATGGAGAACGAGTGTCCTCACGAACTGCTGAAGACGTGAGCCAAATGGCACTATTGAAACTGCAGAAATGGTGGAAGGAATGAGAGTGAGCTGGCCAGGATGCTAGGAAAATAGTCCACAGCTTTGCTCTACAGTCACCCAGCACGGCACTGCGATCTGCTACACTATGATAGAAGCTCCCCTGACCATCTGGCAAATTAATCGATACATCGTAGCACTGCTCAACAGTTTAAACAAATGCAGTTACAGCTTGAGAAAAGTAGGAAGTGCGACAAAAGTATGAACTGGATCTCCAGGCAGGACAGAAGAAAAGGAGTTTTGAAATGTGGTCACCTAAGCACCATACCACCTGACTGTTGGCCAGTGCAGCCAGGTCGTCCACCCTGCATCTGTGATTACCACAAATCTTCCTCGTGCACCAGCCTTGAGGAAACTCCCTGTGACTGCGAGCGGGGGAGTGGCCAGGTCACTGAGGAGGACCCAAGATCGCACAAACGAACTGTCCTCCATGAGCAGAAGGAGCACCCATGGGGGTGGACTCAACATCCAGTGCACGTCCAGAATCCAAGCTCCCCAGCCAGACCACCCGACACTGACTTCAAATTTTCAGATCAACGATTCAATAAAGGAATCGTGTTGCTGGTTTCGTTGTTGCTCTTCCAGGGCTAAATGTGGGTGGAGAGGGGCTCTGAGGCTGAATGCCGGGACTCCTGGGTAGTCCTGTGTTCTGTTTGCGCTCCAGCTCCATGGTAGGGAAGTAGGGAGCTCATGTGCCCTTTGTCAACAAGTTGGAGCAGGACCCACGGCAGATCTTCCTGGCCAGGGCTGAGTCCCCGGCATTCCTGTAATCATAATCGTGGGTCAAGGATGTGCCTTTAAGAGGATGTGTCCAAGTCCCCAGCTGCCCAGGTCTGACCAGGGGTGGCTGAGTGGCTGACATCATGGATCACGCACCTCACTTCAGATGGAGCCACACCTTAGGGCCTCTCTCTGTGGCCTCTGTTGTTTTGAGCCTTTACAGATTGATTTCTTCACTTTTACCTTTTTTCTTTTTCTTCTTTTTTTTTTTTTTTGCCGTACTGGGGCTTGAACTCAGAACCTGCACCTTGAGGCACTCCACCAGCCCCACCACCTTGCTTTTTTTTTTTTTTTTTTTTTTTTTGTGATGGGTTTTTTCGGTAGAGTCTCATGAGCTATTTGCCTGGCCTGGCTTCAAATTGTGATCCTCCTGATCTCTGCCTCCTGAGTAGCTGAGATTACAGGCCTGAGCCACCAGCACCCGGCTTCAATTTCACCTTTGCATTTTTTTATTGGTGTGTTATGGGTTGGATTGTGTTCCCCCACTCCCCCTGCACGCAGAAATATGTTGAAATTCTAATGACCAGTACTTATGAATGTGACCTTACATGGACATAGGGTCATGGCAGGATATTATGGTTTAAATCTTAAATGTCCCCAAAGGCACATGCTTGACTGGCAGCTGGATAAGCTTTTGAGAAGCTATTGGATCCCAAGGGCCCTGAAATGATCCATGGGTTGGTCCCTTGATCATGATTTGATGGCATTGTTGGGCGGTGTTGGAAAGCAAGACACATCACTTAGTCAGAAGAAGGTCCTCGTGGACAGTGGAAGGATATATCCCTGAAATCAATCTCTCTCTCTGTCTCTCTCTCTATCTCACTCTCTCTCTCTCTCTCTGCTTCCTGGCTATGGCAAAGTGAGCAGCTCTTCTCCCACACACCCTTCTGCCACAAGGCTCTGCCTCACCCAGAAATGCAGAGCCAGCCAGCCAACCATGGAGTGAAAGCTCTGAAACCATGAGCCAAAATAAATCTTTCCTCCTGAGTTGATTTGTTCAGCCATTTTGTCACAGTGACAAAAGTGACTAACACAGATGTAGCTAGTTGAGGCCACTATTGGAGTCCTACTTTGTGGAAGGACAGAGTCATAGAAGGAGGAAGATCACTTGAAGACAGAGGCAGAGACAGGAGCCATGCAGCCACCAGCCTAGGAGTGCCAAGGAACACATGGCCACCAGAACCTGCAAGAGGCAGAGGGGCCTCCCCTACAGCCTCCAGAGGGAGTGGGGGCCTGCCCACACCTTGGCCTTGACCTCTGGCCTCCCCACAGAGAACAAATTTCTGTGATTCTGCCCCTAGTTTGTAAGACTTGTCTGCAACAGCCCAGGAAACTACGAGCCTTCGTGGAGGGTGGTCGTGGGAAGCAGGCTGTGCTGGACTTCTGGTGCAGCCATGGTGAGAGCACACAAGGCCTGTTCCTCTCTCCTCCTCAGTGCCCGCAGGCATGGGTGCAAGTTGATGCCACAAAGGACTCTCTCAGGCAGACTGTGTGTCCTCAGAGATATGTCATGGGAGATCGGAGCTGTGGACTCCCCTCCTCTCTGAATTGGGGGAGTGGGGCCCCCAAAGCCCACGAGCAGCCTCCTCCGCACACCCATGTGTAGCACAACCCTGACATGTCCCCAGTATGCGGGGAGCACTGTCTGTGTCACTGAGTGGATTTTGCCTCCTGAGCAGTCTTTGACCTCAGGAACTGACTCCTCAGAGGGTCACATTTCAGCACACACTGGTCTTCATGTCCGTATGTACATTTAGTCTTGTTTTAGACAGGCTTTACAGGGGAGTTAAAGTCTTCTAGAATATAAGGTACAGAAGAATAAACAAATGTATGAATGAATGTAGCCGAAGAGAAAACTGAGGACGACATGTTTCCCCTAAGAGCTGTCCTCACAAAGCCCGGGACCCCCGGGCCTCTCACAAAATCCTAACGGCCTAACCAGCCTTTCTCCTGTTGGCTGCCCATGAGTTCCATGTATTCTGTTTTTACGGAAGGACCACAGCCCTACCTGTGTGGCTTGCAGGGCTAGCTTTTTTTTTTTATTATTTTATTTTTTAACACCAAGAGCATTTGCTGGCACCTCCTGTGTCCCATCCATGGTGCTGGGCCTGGAGCATCCAATGCCGAATTTAAAAAAAAGTGGCGGCCGTTGTAGCTGTCCACTTGCCAAGTTCTCCATAGAGGGAAGAGCTCTATATTCAGAGTTTTCAGAATGGACAGGAATTAATGTTAACGAAGAATTGAATTTGAGAGCCAATCCGTTCGGCAAGTCAATTCTCCCAGAGTCCTTTTAATTTTTATTGGATTACAAATAACTTCCTGGGCCAACAGCCAAAGGGAAGCTGCTTTGGGGACGAATGCTGACAATCCACGCGAGGAGCTGGCTTCTTGCTTTGCTAGGACTGTCTGCCTGTGTGCACTGGCCTCCCTCCTGACTGATGATTGTGCTCTCCACACGTAGAAGTGAGAATCGAAAGCACAGACTTTGGATAACGTGGAAGATGGTTGACAAGGCTGAGAGGTGGGGATGGTGAGGATGTTTGCTCCTGTGTGATTATTGGAGCTGCCCTTACGGCCCAATGACACCCCCATCTGTGATCTGCTCCCACCATTTCTTCCTTCATCACAAGCTGGAGCTTTTCTTTGAGAAAGCCAGAGAGAAGATGGCAGTGGTCCTGGAGGCTCCAATGAAGACTGTGGCATGGTGGATGGAGTCCAGGTGAGGTGCAGGGGGAGTCTGCCCCTCACGCAGGGCTGTCCACGTGAGTCTCTTATGTGAAATTGTGAGGTGTCTATGTGTAATCGGCATACATCCTCAGCATACTTCAAGTCCTCGCTAGGTGACTTGTGACACCTGACACAGTGTAAATGCTATGTAAACAGTTGTCACGCTATATTGTTGAGGGAATAATGACAAGGAAAAATGCCCGTGCATGTCCAGAACAGAAGCAATTTTTCCCCACGTTTTCCATCTGTAGTTGGCTGACTCAGAAATACGAAATCCCTAGGTACGGAGGACGGACTGTAACAGGAATCCACTGGTATCAGTGGTATTTTCTTACCTATATTTTAAAAAGTCAGACGCTAATGCAGGTATCTTGGAAACACAAAAATGTCTTTTCCCCTCTCTTCCTCCTCACCTCTGTCCCCTTCTCAACCTGGAACAGAGCATGGATTTGTTCTTGCAGAATCATCTCTCCAGCAGGAAACTGTGTCCACACCGCTTGGCACAGCAGACTGGTATACAGCTCTCAATACCAGATGAAATCCCAGGGTTTAAGTCAACTAAGAAGCAATAGAGGGACTGGGACGTGACTCAAGCGGTAAGTGGTAGAGGGCTTGTGTACAATCCCCAGCACCACACACACACACACACACACACACACACACACAAAACCTGGTAGAGAAGACAGTACAGGAGAATAAACCGCCCAGTCCTTTCCTTCATCCCATAGCAGCCGTTCTGGGGAAGCAGCAGTAGGTTTTGTGGGTGAGCTGGTGGAGGACATGACGAGAATGCACACCGGTCTGCTAAGAGAGCCTGTGTGAGCTCTTCCACCAACCAGAAAGCAGGCCGTTGAGGTGCTGCCCACCATGGCGTCTTGGTCACCGTGTGATGGGTGTAGCCAGCATTGTTTTCAAACATCACAGGCCAAAACATCACAGAAGGGCCAAGTTTTATTCATTATCTGACATGTGTGTCCACTGAGGCAGCCTCTGACACAGGTTTCTCATGGCTGAGGGTGACCCCAAACACCAGAAAAATTCCAAATTAATTGTAAGCACCCATCTGGGAGATTTTTTTTTTTTTTTCAGTACTGGGGCTTCAACTCAGAGCCTTCACCTTGAGCCACTCCACCAGCCCTATTTTTGTGAAGGGTTTTTCAAGATAGGCTCTTGTGAACTATTCACCAGGACTGGTTTCAAACCATAATCCTCCTGATCTCTGCCTCCTGAGTAGCTGGGATTACAGGTGCGAACAAGTACCCATCTCCCTCTATTTTGTTATGCTTATTTCTGTATTTCCTTCATACACATAGTTTATTTGTTCTTTATTGGTGTTCTTGGTTTGACAAAGATTTTAAAAGAATAAGTGGATTTTCAAAGACACCAGGAACACAAGTACCTGTTGTGGTTTGACCGAGCTGTCCACACACTTACGTCTTAAACGAGTTTCTTATTGCAGGAACTCTCTTTTGAACCCAAAGGTCAGTTAAGTGTCCTTAGGGCAAGACCACCTGATGGAGCCACAGTCTCTGTCCCTGTTGTGACAGCTTGGACTGAGGGGACAGAGAGGTGGCAACCCTTACCACATCTTCCAGCTACCTACGGCCGCCATCTGGAAGTCTCAGGCCCTGCTACCCAGGACAGCCCCACGCCCATCCTGGAAAGACAAGGAAAGCCAGTGTTGTGACCTGTGCAGAACTAACCAAACCCCTTGCCAAGCCTGGCGGCTGCCCACCCTAAAGCAGATAGAAGACATGCTTCTTTTCCAAAGTGGCCAGTGATGGTGTGGTCATTACTTTCCCGGAGTAAAGGTATTTAAAACGGCACATGGTCCTGGGCAGCACAGGTGACGCTGAGCTGTAGTGGCTTGGGCATTGAGAGAAGACAGAACATGGATGAGAAGAGGGGACCAGGCTGGGCAGCAGGCTTCCCCTCCCTGCTTTGAAGTCCTCCTGTGTCCCCCTGCCCCATGCGTCGTTATTGTCCTCGCTGTTCCTGGTAAGGACAATGGGGCCCCTGTGTGCAGAGAGAATTGGACCACGGAGCCAGGAGGAGATTCTGGCTGAGCCTGTGTCTAAAGGAGACCTTTGTCCCCAGGAAGTAAGTGGCCACTTATGCACAGAGATGATGCCAGAGTGTTTGCTGCCAGCCTCTCACCCTGTGCCAACGCCAGGCAGGTGAGGGCCCTGAAGCCACCTGCAGACAGAAGTGACTTCTGGCCAAGAGTGTCTGATTTCTACACAGCCCCAGGGGTTGGCACATGCAAGTGACCAGGGCCAGCAGCTGTCTTCCGCCCAGGCCAGCTTCACCCCATTATCTAAGTACCCCAATTTCAGTCCACTTAGTACCTTGCTCTGTGGGAGAAACTCACCACTAACAACAAAACACACCAGAGTCTCAGCCTTGGCAGTAATTCCCACATTATTCCAGATCTGTTCATTGTCTGACAGTTTGGTACTTATTTTCCTACTTCTGCTGAAACCCTCCTCAGGGAACAGCCGAATGGCTTAACTCTTCTGGCTCCTGACAGGGACATGGTTATTGTGTGCTTAAACTCAAATTGCCCTCCCTCCACTCCCACAGGATGTGGGGAATTGGATCCCAACCTATCCAGGTCCAAGTGCTAGAAATAAATGAATGTTGTAACAACAACCAGTAGAGTCTGAGGGCTAAGAAAATCTGATTTTAAACAGTCCAGCATAGGAAGTGACCAGCCAGTGAGGCAGATTTCACAGCCGGCTGAAAACAAGGGCTGGTGGGGAGGCTGGGGAGCCGAGGGAGGACACAGACATCCCACCATGCATGATGGGAGCAACTTGCTCATGGCCAAGGCTGCTCAGGGTGAACTGTCCACGAATGCAAGCTTTCCATTAGTCACAGGAGCTGTGCACATTCAGAGAGTGCCCACTCGATGGGGTCACGGCACAGAGATGTTAGCCTCAGATGAGAGCGAGACCCACGTGTGAGGCCCAGTCATGGAACAGGTCCACAGCTGGTTGGTGCTCACTCCCTCACTGATGTGGGTGGACGATGTCCCGTGAGGAGGGCAAGGGCCTAGAGGAAGTCTCTCTACCCTGCTTCCCATGGAGTAGTGGAGTGAGTGCTGCTGCTCTGCAGTTCAGGGAGGCAGCCTGGGAAAGAGGTTGGAGGTCACAGAGGACGATGGCTTCACTCACTTGTAAGACAGAAAAAGCACATAGGAAGTGCAAAGTGTAAGACACCTGGGTGGGGTGGTTCTGGCTGCTGGGCTGAGCCCCCTTCCCTCCTCCATGGCTGGCAGCTGGACCTGAGATGACTGTGGCAATGTGGACAGATGGACTACGTCATTGGACACTCGTCAGAATCCAGGGCACCTGAGATCCAGTGAAAAGAGACTCCTAATTGCATTGCACACCTACTGGGTAAGAGGACAAACCTGATCGTGCAGTATGGTCCAGGTCAGAGCTCACACACTGCGGGAGAAGGTTGAAAGTCAGTCACACACCTGCCACTCTCCTGTAGGACGTACCTCCAAGATCAGAGGAACACATGTCACACAAATGTTTGTGCACAAATGTTCATAACAGTCCTTTTGTGTCCGATGATTTTTTTTTTTTGAGCCAGGGTCTCGCTATGTAGCCCAGGCTGGCCTCTAACACTCCTCCTGCCTCAGCCTCCCAAGTGCTGGGATTAAGGTGTGTGCCACCATCCTGGCCATAGCATTCTACACGTACGTAACAGCCCTACGCCAGGGCTACCTGCCCATGGACTGATGAGCGGAAAGACAAACTGTCTCCATGCCACGCACCACGAGCCAAAGTGAAGGGGCACAGTAACTGCTGCTCTCCATCAGCCTGCCTCCGGTGTGGACGAGGAGCCAAACGTTATTTTGTGCGACGAGAGGCCAGACAGAGAAGAGGACAGACGCCACTTGTATGAAGTGCAAATAACCTGCAGGAACTCCCAGGGCGGGACGGACATGGGGAGGGGTGTTGGAATGAGGATGGGGCATCCATGTGTTAAAAGCATCATAGCACACAAATGTACACTCACTTGTGTGTACATCGACTCTCTCTAAAGCTGACTTTTAAAGAGCACCCTTGTTCACAAAGTAAAAAGGCTAAAAAGTGCTCGTAGAGGTAGGGGAAGAAACAAGGAAAGGGATGGGAAGGATGAAACGTGCAGACGTGATGGGCCAGCATGTGTGTATGAGTGCACGTGTGTATGTGTGCGTGACACTGTGGAGGTATGTGTGCAAGCATGAGTATGCATATCTGTGTGTGAACACTTGCGTGTATGTGGGGGGGATATGCTTGTGTGCACAAACACTGTGTGTGTGTTGTATGTGTGACACTATGTATGTGTGTGAGAGCACGTATGTGTGCAGGGTGCATGACAATGTGTGAGAGTGTGTGACATATGGTGCACACTGTGTGTGTATGAGACTGTGTATGTGTGCACACAAACACTTTGCATATGTGTATGAGCATGTACGTGTTACACATGTGAGTGTGTGCACATGCGTGTGAGAGCATGACGCTGTGTGTCTGGCTCTCTGAATGTGTACACCTGTGTGATCTGTGTGCACATGCATGTGAGTGGATGTGGTTACAATGGAACAGATCAAAGCCAGGCTTGGTGGCGTCTGCAGCCATGGGACAGTACTGGCCCCAGCTTCCTGTGATACCTCCTCACTTACCCAGCGCAGTGTTCCTGGTCACACCTCTGGCTTCTCCTGTCTCCGCGCTCCGGAGGACTTAGTCCTCAGCCTCCTTTCCTGTGTCCACTGATCCATTTGTAATGCCACCCTTGATGCATGAAGAGGCTCCACTGAGAGGGAGAGGGTGTGAGACCCATGGTTTCCCTCCCTGGGGCATTACATTCAGTTTCCAGACACGTGGAGTCAGGACACAGCCCAGCAACGTGCAAGAGCTGGGCGATCTCAAAGGACAGTGGTCCTGAGAGCTGCTGGGCCAGTGCTTGCTCCAGGACAGAGCCAAGTGCAAGGCCGGGGCAGGAGGGAAACCCATGTCCAGAGGCTGACCGCTGTGGGGCGGCGGGGGTGGGGGGGAGCAGTCATATATGGTGTGTGAAAGAGCTCTGCTGGGAATGCTTTTATTCACTTATTTATTTTGGGAGGACTGGGATCAAACCCAGAGTCAGCACATGCTGGACACGTGCTCTGCCACTGAGCCACACCCAGCCCCTGAGAAATGCTTTTATTGTACCAATGACTTTGTTGCAGCCTATATGGCTGGGGCTGCCCTGGTCACAAAATACCTCGGCCTGGAGGGCTTAGTGCAGGTATTGATTCTTCTCGGTCCTGGAGGCTGGGGTCCCAGACCAAGGTGGGGATCCTCTCCTTGGCCAGCAGACACTATCCTCTCCTGCATCCTCTCAGGGTCGTTTCTCTGTGTGTGTCTGCGTCCTCCTCTCATAAGTAACAGGTAAATTGGGGCCCACTCTCCCAAGCTCATTTCACCTTGATGGCCTCCTTAGAGACCACTGCCACTTTCTGAGGAAGGCGCTGTGAGTTACACTCCGACACATGAATCTGGGGGGCTTGGTTCAGTCCTAACCCCCTCCCCCTTCCTCATGTAGAAGGCACATCTTGAAGATGTTCACGAATTGAGTGTGTTCGCGTATACATTTCCATCCCGGCAGAATCGCTGAGAATGGTGGGATGAGCTTTCTCAGCGGGTTTGCTTACGCTCGGTTTGGTGCCTCGTGCTCACAAGTCACATGGGTGAAGAAAGTGAGAGAAATGCAAAAATCAAGCAACCACCTTAAGACCCACTGCCTCCCTGGTGTCTGATGCATGTCCCAGAGACACCACTGTAGCTGGTAGAAACGGCTGCTGTGGACAGTTGTCTTGTAAACGCTGTGAGCGCTAACCATTAGGGTGCCAGCCACAGAGACTCCCATCTCCGGAGCTGAAGAGGCAGCAGGGGGTGGAATGGACCCCTGAGTCTCGCGGGCCTTTGGCCTGGGACTCAGGCACGTCCAGAGTATCTGAGAGTCTCCATTCGTACACAGACCCCCAGGTCCCATGCGGCCCTTCCCGGGCACTCTCTGCAGTGGGGTTGGGCCTCTCGCCTGTGACACGTGGCACCTGTGTGACTTAGAGCAGTCTGCAGTCATCAGAAAGGAAACAAGATACAACTCCATCTAACTGTCCACCTGCCACACCTCCCACTGTCCTGGAAAGCCACAGCCATGTGGCAGCCCTCATTTTGTGACCTGTTCAAGATGTCTGTACACCAACCACAGGATGGCTCCTCCCTCTCTGCTAACCGCGGCCTCTCCCAGACAGACCTTCTATTCTCCAGCCCTTCGTTATTTTACACGTGGAGGACACCGGTAGCTGTGGCTTCTCACGCCTCAGGAAAGACCTTGTGTCATCAGTACACATCCTGTGGACAGAAGCCATGTGGAATGGTCTTTTCTATTTTTGCTTCTCATTAAGGACAGTGAGACCCTTCCAATATTATTCTTAGCTGTAAATGAAGGTGTTCTAGTACAGAAAACCCTTAGGAAACAATGTTTGGTGTTTGTTACCCCTGGTTCTTTAACCAAATGTCATGATTTAGAACTCAAAGTTAACTTCCTTATCTATTATTTTAAGCGGATGGAAGTATCCAAATAATAGAGCTCTGAAGACCCAGCTTTAAGCTGTCGTTCAGTATAGCTGTGAACAAACTCCCGTTAAAATTGGCCAACACGATCAGTACCACATCGGTCAGTGTTCAGTCACTATAACGAAGTGCATGAGGCAATTAACTTAAAAAGAGATAACAGTTATTTTGGCTCACAGTTCTACAGGTTCCAGTACAAAATCACGCGTCTCCATTTGCCTTGGGACAGTGAGGATGGCACATTGTGGTGGGAGCGGATGGTGGAGCAAACTGCTCATGTCACCAACCAGGAACAGAAAGAGAATGAGGAAGTAAAGGGGTACCACAGTCTTCTCAAGAGCAGGTCCCCAAAGACCCAAGGACTGCCTACTAGGCCCCATCTCCCAACAGCACGTCCCTGGAGACCAAGCATTTAACAAACCACAGTGAGCAGTAAGCAACGTAAATGAAGTGTCACCACTGTAAGGACAACAACTGTGCCTGCTGTGTTCAGCGTTGCTCTTCCTCACTGCCCAGGAAGGAAAGGGACAATGCCCGTGAGGTGGGCAGGCGTAATCACAAACCCATTGCAATGGTGTGCAACGCACGGCCTCTGTGCAAGAGAACGCGAACCAAGATGGATGGAAAGAGGCCACTTGGGAGACTGCCCGTGCCCTCCACCCTCGCCCCTGCCCTGGTGCAGCATTGACGTCCACTCAGGCTTCTTTACCGTTCCCCTGCCTTATAAAACAGTTTCCCTGTACAAGCGTGTGACACAAAGTACCAGGGCTTTCCTTGGTTTTGACTCTGATGTTTGTTCTCTTCCGTGGTTCCTTTTTCACTCAATGTTGTTTTGAAATGATTCAAGTGTGTGTGTTTCCTTCACATCTGTTGTCCTGATGTCCGTCCACAGCACACATCATCTCTCCTGGCAATGGGCACTGGGTTGTTTCCATTTGTTTATGTCACAGACATCAGAGTTACAAACACTCCTGAATTTCCCGTCCTGGTCCACAAGGTGTGGGAGCTTTTAGGACAGTGTTTCCAATTAGTCACGCTCCTGAGAGGACTAAGAAATCAGCCTGTGAGATCAGCCAGCACTTTTTCTTTTTTTAGTGGAAAAGGTGTAGAATGGAGGAAATACCCTGGAGAGGCAAGAGCACATGGTCTCGTTTAGCAAATCTGGACACTGAACAGTGGCACGAAATGCTTCCTCCCAGTGGATGCAGTTGGAGACACTGACTCAGTGAAAATCGTGCCTTTGCCCAAGTTTCCCTGTCATTGCTACCATAGGTCAACAGTGGAGAAGCCTAAGGTCTCCAGGCTTTGGAGGTAGAAGTCTGACCCAGGGTGTGGGCAGGGCCAGGCTCCAGAGGACGGTCCTCCCGGCCTCTCCCAGCGCCTGGGGGTTCCAGGCATCCTTGGCTTGTGGCCACATGTCTCCTATCTCATTCCGTCTTCACAAAGTTTCTTGCTATAACTTTGCAATTATCACAAAGTGGACAATTATCACATAAGTTAGGTGGGTTCCAAATCCAGGATGGTTCATTGCAAGATCTTTAACTTAATTCACCAGCAAAGATCCTTTTCCAGAAAAGGTCACGTTCACAGGTCCATGCTCTAGGAGATAGCCTATCTTTTTGAAGGGAAACTTTTCAACCCCGTAGAGTTGATAACACAAGTGGCCTTTGACAGAGACTGTCGCCAACTAATGCATGTGTCATGCACTTCTGAGAAGTGCAATTACTCCGTATCTCTTTCCTTTCTTTTCTTTCATTTTTTTCTTTTTGTCTTTTTACTTTTTTTTACCTATCCATGTTTTCATTCACT
Organism: Castor canadensis; assembly: GCF_047511655.1. NCBI lineage: Eukaryota > Metazoa > Chordata > Mammalia > Rodentia > Castoridae > Castor > Castor canadensis. The sequence goes on along the minus strand of NC_133395.1, from coordinate 1,482,866 downwards.
GCATCAGTCACACCTTTATTTTTGTCTTTTGCCCATTTCTATGAGTTGCTTGGGTCTTTTTGATTCAAAGGAGTTCTTTATATATTTCAGACAAAAATCCTTCATGTTTCAGTTTTCTTACAGATTTCTTTCCCTAATTTGTGAGATTTTAAGAAATTGAATGACTTTAATATAATTTGATTGGTTTTGGGGTTCACAGTTGTACAAACACTAACACAGAGGCAGATTAATGCACCCATCACCAACATCTGACTAAAAGACTGCCCACCCCAAAACACTCCACGCCTCTCCCACCCCTGAGGCCTGGCAGCAGTGAATCTGTTCTCTCTCTGGCTTCACCTTTCTGAGTATAACAGGTGCCTAACCTTTGGCAATTGCCTTCTGCAACACAGCACTGTGTCTTGGAGACTCACCCACAAAGCTGAGGTCACTAGTGTTGTTCAGTGGTGTCACGGTCCACAGCTATGTCATGACTTGTTCATCCGGTCACCAGATGCTGAGGACATTTGGGTTGTTACCAGTTTTTATGATTACAGAGTCGCATGTTCTATTTAGGCGCTCAGGATCACTTTTCCTTTCTCCCAAGCAGAGCATTTCAACCTTAGAGCCACTAATATTTTGGGATGGAAAATACAATGGGGCTGTTCTGTACACCTGAGGATACAGGATGCTCCCAGCCTCTAAGCCTCTCTGGTCTCTAACCAGATGCCAGTGGCACCCCTCCCAGTGACAAGGATCAAAAATGTCCCCAGAGGTGGGCTATGTCCCCTGGGAGTAAAACTGTCTGGATGGAGGATGAACACTGAGCAATAGGGAAGACTGAGCGTGGGTAAAAGCTTGATAAGCCGTTTCAGAACCCACAACAGTGCTGTGGAGCCTGGACGTCTTCGTTTCTGTCACCACTGTGCGAGTTCCAGCTGCTCCCAGGGGCATCTGCTCTGAGGCGTCCTGATGGTGTGAAGGAGAACCTCACATCTCGTAGGGGTTAAGTTGCAGTTCCCTAAGGAAACCCCCGGTGATGTAGGCTGGGGTGCTTGCCATGGGTTCTCCATGTGATGTGTTTGTGGACCGTTGTATTTGGGGTCATTCCTTACTATTGAGATTGAAGAGTTCCTCACGAATCCTGGAGGTCAGTCCCCTGTTGGGGCTGTGCTGAAAACATCTCAGTCTTAGGTTAGTTTTCAGTCTGTTGAGCTGTGTCTCCCAGAGGGAAGCATTTACTTTGATGAAGCTCTGTACTGATGTTTTTCTTTTATGAACTGTGTTTTCAAAGTCACATCTACTAATTCATTGCCAAATCCCAGGTCACAAAGATTGACTAAATGTTTTGCATTTAGTCCTAAGATCTGTTTTGGTTAGTTGTTATACAAGACGTGAGGACTAGGCCAAGGTTCTTATTTTCTTCCTTTTGCACACGGTTGGCCAATTTTCTCAATTACTAGAAGACTAATTTCTCCCCTGCATTGTCTCTGCAACTTTGGAGAAAAACAGTCACTTTTGTGTGGCTCTGTCTCTAGACCCCAGAAAATCTCTGCATTGATCCCACACTGTCTTTATCACCCTGTTCTATGCCACATCTGAAATTGAGTAGTGTGACAGGAATGAATATGGACATTTAAAACTGGCTGTGGCCACCATGGAAGCAGATTGGGGAGGAGGGAAGAGGACTGGAAAAGGTGAGTCATTTGGGGTTATAACACACATGCATGGGAGCAACGCAAGGAAACTCCCCATGTAGCTATCCACATGTCAAGCTAGCAAAAGTGTCACATTTCTAGTTTTATCTTTTATGTTTTTTTTCTTCTACAAAATCAGAGAACAAAGGTCAGAACAGGTTCTGTCTGGATGGGGGGTCACCACCTGGGGAGGGGGAGGTGGCAGGGAAAGGGGGAAAGGGGTAGGAGGTGAACATCGTGCAAACAATGTGTGCACGTGCATGAAAATACAAAAATGAGTCCTGTTGAAACTGTTTCAGGATTCAGGGGAGAGAGCGGGGGAGGGGGAATTCACGGTTGATGTATTTGATACGTTGTAAGAATATTTGTAAATGCTACAATGAACCCACACCCAGCACAACAATAAAATAAAATAAAATAAAACAGTAGTGTGAGTCCTCCAACTTGACTTTTTTTTTTTTCTAAAGGACTTGGCTATTCTATTTTCTTTGGCTTCCCAAAAAAATGTAAAACCAGTTTCTCTCTATCTATAGAGATCTATCTTGGATTTTTGTTGAAATTCTGTTAAATCCATACAAGCACTTTGGGAGAACTGATATTTTTACTATGTCGAGTCTTACAATTTGTAGTGTGTCTCTTCATTTATTTAGGTCTTTGGTTTCTCTGGGCAGCCAGATACGATTTGTGTTTTATTTTGTTGGTTAATCTCTGTTTCCTTTTGGGAAGATCCACTTAAAGTTTATCCCTAGTGTATAGGAATATGACTGACATCTTAAAGTTTGTGTTTTGAAATAATTTTAAATTTTAAATTTAATTTTAAATTTCCAGAAGATAGCACAAAGTTCCTGAATATCTTTCAACAAACTTCCCTAATGGTGAGATCTTGCATAGCTATGATGTGTTTAGCAGAAGTGACGCACGATTCTGTAGACTAAGCTGCAGGCTTCATTAGGATCCCACCAGTTTTTCCCATAGGCTCTTTTCTCATCTTTATAAAATAAGTCAGGGGTGCTGCTCCCTCTGTGAGATTAGAAGCAGTTGTTGAATGAATGTTTGCCTGTAACAACCATCCCAATATCACAAGGTACATATGGTTCTCTCCCTACACTGCCCTGGAGCCCCTGTGGTCACCATTTCCCCGCCCCGAGCCCTGACAATGGCTTATCTGTCTCCTGCCCCATGTTTTGCCTGTTCGAAGGTCACACAGATGGGATCAGCCCGTGGTGGCCCCGTGTCTCACTTCTTCCACTCAGTATAGCACATGAAGTCTCCTGTCGTTCCTCCCATTGGTACTCACTTCTCTTGTACTGAGAGTACCATTTCATTGCGTGCTTTTGGTAAATAGCATAAAATTGGGCTGTTTTATCTTAAAATTCATTTTGGTGATCCTTGCTCTCGACTGGGAAGTATCATCATTTGTTATTACATATGCATTTGGATTTGTCACCTATGTCCTACCTTATTCTTAGCCTTCTTGCTTTCTCTTTTGAATGACTGAGATTTTCCTCTTCCTCTTTAGTTCCTGTTTGTCCTTTGTTCAGTAGGGCATTATATAGTCAGTTTCTGTGCCTATTCTACAATTTTTTACACACGTATTCACTTTAACAAAGTCAGAGGTCAATCAATGCCTTCAAACTCCCCCCCCAAAACAAAAAACATGAACCACAGGATCTCCCATGCCACCCCCCTGCCCCGATTTATCTCCGATCAACACATATCTCAGTGGACAAGTCTCACCTGTGCAATTCTCACAGGCGACACCTGGAGTCGATGCCCTCTGGCTCCACACACCTTATGCACTGGAACCCATTTTACTGTCCCCGAAGGCCTGACTGCCAGGGACAGTGGCTCCCCCCTCATGGGGCCTGGGCAGATGCTGACTGAAGAGCTGCATTCTGGCTTCCTGCAGCCAGCAGGGGTCCTTGGCTTTCCATCAAGATTTTTTTTCCTAAGTGGATATTATTTCACTTGAGCAAGAATCAGGAGGAATCAGAACAGGTTCCTACACAATCGTGTGCTATATGGCTTTTTAAAACTACAAAAATGCACCCCCTCCCCCTGTCCCAGCCATGGCAATTCTGATTTCCCTCCCCCTGGGCCATTCAGGGACCATGAGAGAGGGACTGTGACTCTTCACATCCACTTCTGCCCTTGTTAATACAGCTGTGCCTGGCACACTGGAGCCCTGTGGCCATCTTACTGTCCCATTTCTGAGGCTGGAAAGAACCAGGGAGCCCATGGCTGGCTTTCATTGTGTGCCAAAGAGAACACTGAAGTCCCAAGAAACTAGGAGGCCAGATGAAGTATTTCTCTTCCCTGAAAATAAAAATCAGTTAAGAAATAGAAAGACACTTTCTATCTCAGCATGAAAAAAACACCAGTTAACTTTAGACACTTCCCTTAATTTGAGGAGGCAGAGGTAGGAAGGTTGCTAGAAATATTTTTTTCCTCTTGATACTTTTTTTCTTCCCTCTTTAAAAAAATTATTCTAGATCTTGCCTCTTCTCCATACCTGGTCCTTCCTTTCTCAGAAATGAAATGATGGATTATCTCCTTTGTTTACACTTTCTACAGACTCTCTGTCCTCCATTCACTGAAGCAAAAAGTGCTGGTAGACAGCAAGAATGTCAAGCAAATCCTTTAATTTCCCCTACTTCTTTTCCTAGTTCCCTCTGTTCCTCCTTCCCTCCCTCCTTCCTCCCCTCCCTTTGTCCCTCTTCCTTTCCCCCTTCCTTCCCTTCCTTTCCTCCCTCTTTCCTTCTTCCCCTCCTCTTTCTTCCCTCCCTCCCTTCTGCATTCCCTTCCCTCCCTCTCTCCTTCCCTTTTCTCTTTTCCTTCCTTCCCTCCTTTTCTCTTTCTTTTCCTTCTCTCTTTCCCTTCCTTCCCCCTCCTTCCTCTCCTCTCTCTCCTTCCCTCCTCCCCTCTGTCTACCCCTCCTCTCCACCCCTCCCTCCTCCCATCACTCCTCCCCTCCTTTCCCCTCCCTCCTCCCCTCTTCCCCCTCTACCCTGTCTCCACAGGATCCCTGACTCACACACTTTTCATTTGCTCTTCAGGTGATTGCTGCCCCTCCCCCTGCTTTTCTTCACTCTCTTCTTCCAAAAAAGGAGGGGGGGTATTAATACAAACATTCATCACAGTCTTCATTATTTTGGCAAGGGAAACAAATGGGAATCAAGTAGTCTTTTTCCTGTCAGGGTGGTGATGAAGGAAGTGTCAATAAAGGGAACACTTTACTTCGTAACTGCCTGACTTGCGATCTTTGAGTACAGGAAAATAAAATAATTCCCTAAGAAGGAGAAGACTCATTACACTCCATTTCAGACTCCAGGCTACATGTTCTCAGTAAAAACCAGTCTTCGTCTTCACCGTTAGCTGGATGGAACTGAAGCTAGTGGTTTGCTTGTAAGGATGTCCAAAGCCAAGGTCACAGAGGCACAGCAGCTGATGCCACCAGAGGCCCCACCCCGCCCCAATGTCTCTCAGCATGGCTACTAAGCAATGGCAGCAGGTATCAGTGAGGAAGAGAGAGAGTGAGAGAGAGAGAGAGTTTTTGAAAGAGCATTCAGGTATTTTACGAGAAAGACCTCTTTGAGCCAGGACAGAGACTACTTTAAACCAAACGTATTTGGTCCAGCAGAAAAGCACCCTCTGAGCACTAAGAAATTCTTATCCTTGCTCCACGAAAACCCTGGGTGGAGACTGTACTAGGTCCAGGCTAAGACAGATCAAAGCATGAAGTGGTCACATGCATCTTGGGATCTAGTGGGCAGGGGTAGCAGTTATGGGCTGACTCTCCATGAAAGTTGGGACAAAGAATGAGGTGCCTCAGCCTCTTACTGCTGCTATAACAAAATATCTAGACTGAATAATTTATAAAGCACAAAAATTTCCTTCCTACAGGAAGTCCAAGATAGGCACTAGCACGACCTGGTGTCTGGGGCGGGAGAGTCTCTGCTTCCTAGATGGTGGCTGCTGCTGTGTCCTCACATGGTGGGACAGAGGGAGAGGAAAAGGCAGAGGCCCCATGACTCAATTACTCCTTCAAAGGCCCCCCACCTTTTCTTGTTATCCTACTGGATCTTGGGTTCCAACACATGAGTTTGGGGGTATGCCTACATTCAGAACATGACACTCAGCGTTCCCCAACTGTTTCCCTCCTTGCCAGAGGTGGGGCTGCCTCAGCAACCCTCTAACCAGGAGGCTCCTGGTTGGCCAGGTGTGGGTGGCCTGGACTCCCAGCAGGAGGCAAGGCAGCAGTGCCAGAGCTGGCTCCACTAGGATGCCCTTGGAGATGATGTGTACACATCCATGTCCACACCGCTGCCTCTTGTTTTGTCCATCTGGCTACTCCTGCAGGGAAATCTCCCAGAAAACAATGCTGTGAACACTGTGGTTCCACCATGACAAATCCCAGAACCAACCGGTTAAGTTTGGTTGGCTGTAGAAGCTACTTAGGCTGGTTTTGTGGTAGATCCTGCTGGCTGCTACCCAGCCTGCTCATGGGAGGAGCTCTTGGAGGGAGACCACAGCAGTGGATGTGTAGGAGTCTGAGGCCCCAGCCCAGCCCTTTTCCCACCATAAAGTGACTTGGAAATTAATGTCATTTGCCTCTCTGGTCTTTACTTTCTGCACCCATAAAGTGGGGTGTTGGAGATGAATTCCCCTTTTGCCTCTGAGGTGAGAGCACATCACCCTCACTTCTGTGCTAAGGAGGCAGTGGTCAGCACAGGCGAAAGCCAGCTGTTTCAAAGCTAAGAGTTGGGTGAGAAGACGCCAAGAGGGACTCCAAGGCCTAGCGTCCCTGCCTCTCCCTGACTCTTGAAGAACAAGTCTTGCTGGAGACATGCTATGCCATGCTCCTTATGCTGAGGGACCAGCTGTCACAGGACCCTGGGCTAATGGCAGCTCTAGTTCTGAAATAGCCTTCCTGTGGCGTGGGACCCACAAAAGTAATTTCCAAGTTGGTTTACAAAATAAACCCAGTTCTCCAATAAACATCCCCTGGGGATGACCTGGAAAATCAGTGCGCCAACAGCTTGCTTCCAGCTTGAACTCAGAAGGGCCTGGTTAGCTAGAGCGCCATTGGCAGGGGCAGAGCTGGGCCTGTGAGGCTCGGGCCAGAGGCTGCTTCCAAACGGGGCTCTCTGAGCTCCTGGGCAGGCTTTGAAGGGTAGTGCGCCTGGAGGTCCCATAAGTAACCAGCAACCCGCTGCTGGGAGTAGGGAGGATGAGGGAAGGCTGGCAGCAGGCACATTGTGGGATATTTCCTGGGGTTTTCAGTTGATTTTACTGCTCACATGGGCCAAGCCACAAACACTGAAATGCCAAGAAAGGAAATTGGACAGCAAATTTGCTAGAAAATTCTTATTTTTAAAAGCCAACTTATTTGCAAAGCCTGCAATTGATGCAAAAGCCCATAAATGAAAAAGCCAAACCCTTTCCAGGGTGGTATGGCCTGTTTTAGAAAAGGGACAGTGAATATGGAGGATTACCTACCCATCAAAAGAGCCTCCTCCCACTCCTCGACCTCCTCTTCTTCCTCCCCTTCCTCCTCATCCTCTTCTTCCTCCTCTCCCCTGTGTCAGGAGGACCCCCCCCTTTACCAAAGATTCAGGGCTTCTTAAACATTATAAGGACTCCAGGGTGCCTTAAGTGCCTTTTAGTCAAAAGAGCTGATTCAGGGTAACTTTGTTTCAGCTGCCATAGAGACCAAGAAAGCTTGTCTGCTACTTTTCATCCCAAGAGGGATGTGTGGTTGGCAGAAGTCTAGCATTGGAGGGATAGATTGGCACATCAGGGAAAGGGGGGGACAGGTTCTTTTGTATTCGGCCACTAACTAGTGGTAAATTGCAGTGGTCCCTTTGCCTTCAACATACCCATCTGTAAAATGGAGACAAAGCTACTTTTGGCCTGGCCTACCTGTGTCTCAAAATTGTCAATTGTTAAAAAGTGGAAGACAGAGGTGTCTGGCCCTTATAAACCTGGCTGGGTCCTATTTAATAGCTGGCTATCCCAGGCAGAGTTAGCAGGTGCCCCTCGAGGCTTTCAGTGGGTCTTTTTCCCAGGGCTATATGCACTGTCCAGGCCTTCGCAACTGGCCCTGTTTCATCCTCATTTTGATGCTGCACCACTGGAAAAGAATCTATTGCCTGTGCTCCCTGCTCCTGCCAACTCGACTGATGTCCCCCACTGTCTCTCCCAGGGAAGCAGGGAGGGACAACACTGTGGGCATCTATCCAAAATCCACCTCTTCACTGTGGTTTCCCATGCGTTCATGTGTTTAATTGCTTGCGACCATCACATAGAGATGGGTGACTGGACCACACCAATTTAAGGGACTGGTCCATGCTCACACAGAGGGGAAGACCCATCAGGGCCTCTGAAATCCACCATTCCTGCGCTGATGTGGGTGCCGTGAGCATGGAATGAAGGACTTTCTCAGCACTGAGGAGAGGAGCAGGAAGACCAAACGAGGGACAACAGGACAGGGAGGATCAGTGGGACAGCCACATTCACCAGTGTGCCCCAGTGGCAGGGCAGGGTGGTTCCCAGCTGTTCATGTCCCCCCCGCCCCGCTGACTCCCCACAAGCTAGAGACCACCCACTGTCCCCAGTGCACAGAGGCCAGTGTCCCTCTCCTTCACTGGTTATGTCATAAATGTGGCTTCTGAGGTCACACACACCAATGCAAAGCCATTGACCACTGCTGTGAAGTGGTATACTGGAAGGCTGGTATACTGGGAGAGAGTACAGAGCCCAGGGACTGGCAGGATTCCTCCAGGGGTCATGAGCACCATGGGGTCTTCACGGACACACAAGCCAACATGGCCAAGTGTGGTTGCTTTTAAAGAGGGGTGACATGCAGCAGTGTCATTTCCTTGAGCCAAAGCAAAAGGTCAAGGGAGCAGGGCAGACACACTGGCCAGGCACAGCTTCAACACCAGGACACCGTGACTTTGCACACAATCGGTCAGGTCCTATCTCCATTAGTGGATCTGTAATGTCATAGCCACCTTCCACAGCTGGCTCCAGCTCCCACAGAGAAGACTGACCAGAGAGAGAAGGGAGTCCTCCACATCCCTGAGGACAGTTGGTCAGCCCTTGGATGTCTATCCCAGGGTGTCCATCCCTCCTTCTCATCCCAATTAGTGAACAGATTGGGGGAACTTCAGCCCCTCAGGGAATGTGGTCCTGAAGCTCCTTTACCTCCAGTAGTGCCCTGGTCTCTGGCTATCCTAGAATTCTGAGCCTGGAGGGAAAGGAGGCAGAGCTTTCTCTCCCAGGGCTCCTGGCCATGGGCTGACTCACATGGGAAGTGCCCTCGGCAGGGGGTTCTTTGATCTGCATTCTCCAGATCCCAAATCTAAGCCCTGGGCATTCACCCCTAAAGCCATGGCTCTCTAAGCAACCGGAGGACTTCACTGGTCACAACAAGTGGGGACAGAGAAGGGGAGATGCCTCATCCATGCCCCCAACTTCAGGACAAAGTACCTGGGGCACAAGCCCTGTGTGGCAGCTGTTATTTACCCACCAGCTTTAGTCTGGAAACAAGCTTTCCTCCTTTTCCTTAGCCTGCCTTGTACCAAGCCCGTCCTTAACGATTACTTGTACAGCTCCTGAGAAAAGCAGGCAGCTGCTGTGTCTGGGCCCCTCCTGCATGCCCGGCCTTTCAGAAGAAAAGCAAGTTGAGGTGTACTGGCATCCTCGAATGGGAGGAGTTGATGGCAGAAGTTTCTAGAAAGAACAAGTCCTGTGCTGGAGAGGTCCTGCCTCTCACACAGCCCTCATGTCCTGTTCCTTCTTCCAGGAAAGACAGAAGCACAGTTATTGACCTCCGTGGTTTTATTGGAACTGATCCATGACTTAAAGATTTAGCAAGTAGACAAGAAAGTGTTTGCACAAATGGGGAGCTCAGGCCCTGGGGACACAGCTGTGATGGTGCTGCCGGCGTGGTGTAGGGCTACCTGCTCTTTAAAAACTCACACGATCCCACTAACATGTGAGGTATAAAAAGTTTGATATAAATTTAACAGTACAAAGCAACACATACACACATCACACACAATCAGATACATGCACACATGCATGCACAAGCATAGGTCACACGTGCACACATATAATCGCACATGCAAATGTATACAAGCAAACGTGCACACACAAGCCACACATATATGCACATTCATGAAACATACGCTTATGCAAAAGCACACACAGGTGCACACATGGTCACAGACACAACACACATGAGCACAAAAGGTACACTCAGAACACACAGGCACACCCACGTACACACATGCTCATGAACGTACAAACACCCCCGTGCGCACGGTAAACACCCCCGTGTGCACGGTGCTATATGCCCCATGACTTTCTCTCTTTTACAAACACCAGTACACCGGGAGAAAAACCTCTTCCCAACTTGAAACGCTACCTAAAAACACTGAGAGACTCCTTCCCGTAGCAGGTGATAGCCTACAAATTAAAAGGAAATTAAAGTGAATTATTCTGGAAGGCAAAGTGTCCGTCATCCGTTAAAACACAACATCCCTGGTTTCAGAAAAGGCAAATTAGGCGCCTCTGGGGAAAATCCTGGCTCAGTGGGGACTTGCTAAGGGGACCTGTCTGGCTTCTGTACTGTTACTGTGCTCGCTCCTCCACCAACACTGCACACAGGGAAGCGATACACACGTACAGCACTCACACCGACTGCCGTGATGTCACAAAGCCCAGCTAGCTCCTCATTAGCAATTTCAGAAAGTCGCTTGCTGCAGGCTTGCAGGTGGGCCGTCAAACCCTGAGCCCTTCTGTGGCGCTGCGGAGCGGGAGCCACGGTCTGTCATTCTGTTTCCTGCCTCCTTCCTGTCCTCCTCAGCACACAATATGAAAATATCCGAGCCTGTGAATTGCCTGTTTATCATGCCGTCTCTGAGATACATACCCCATTATGTGGGGAGGGCTAAAAAGCAAACCTGCACGGATCTATTTTTAGCAGGTGGTTTGAAGACTGCATTTTAGGGTGCTTTGCGCCCCCCCACCTCCCCCCGCAGACACTTCAATCTTGTCAGCTGTAAAATGGGTCTCTTTTTAACCCCTAATGGATCTGCGAGATGAAAGGTGAACTCATGAATTAGTCCTGCTGACAGCCCCGCCACAGCCAGGCAGCAGGGGGTCTCTTTTGTCTCGGCCACTCTGACCTCCCTCGCCCCGTCTGTCGGTGGGAACCGGACCAGAAGAATGTGGGGCGGAGTTAGGAGGCACACAGTGGCAGGCCAGCTCCGCGGTGGTGCCAGAGCTGACATTCTTCAGTGGCAGTAATTCTGACATCATCCGAACACCTCCACCGAGCCTCCTCTCCTCCATGCTGAATGCGCGAGGACAATGGTTCTGCTCCAGAATCGGTCCACGGGGGGACGCAGGGCCCTTGCCCATGTGCAGGAATATAGTTATTTGGTGTGTGCCAGAGAAGACAGTGGCTTTGCATTGAACCGGATTTGGGAAATCCGAGCTGAACCTCTGCAGGAAGGGAGAACTTGGCTTGTCCTAACTCAGCACACAGGGCTCCCAGGACATTCACCCACCCCCGTCCTTAGTGGAATTGTTTCCAAGAAAGCCGAGGGAAGCATTTGGTACCAGTGACTGTCAGAAGGAGAGACCTCGACATGCTTGTCATCTTCCCTTTAACAGCACATATTTTAACTAAAATTTGTGTGTTTGTGTTTATTTGCTAGGGAGAGAAATTTTTTTTAAATCCTTGTCCAGGCAGAGAAATACTGATGAAATCTCCCAGATTAATAAATAAATGATATAATACAGATCTTTGATACAACGGAAGACCACACTGTGTTCTGACAGCAAAAAGTCCTTAAAACAAAATAGGCATTTTTGCACTTTATTTTAAAAACCAGAAGCCAACCTGACTCAAGGGTCCCAAAAGAGACAGAGAGAGAGAGAGAGAGAGAGAGAGAGAGGCAATTAGCATGCGATTCCCACCAGGAACCGTTAGGGCTCCAGGAGCCCCTTGCTGAAAGTCCCGCACTTCAAGGGCTGGGAGCGCTCCTCAGAGCTCTCTTTGTGTTGTTAATAAAACACACAATGCCAGCCAGCTTGCAGGTACAATTTGGAGAGAAAATGAGTTACAAAAGCCAAGGCGAGTTCTTCCAGATGTGTGCTGGGGCGCCGGACCTGTCAGACAGATTTCTAGTCCACAAAAAGAAAGGAAGGTATTAGTAACATTTCTCTGTGTAAATATTTTTTGAAACTAAAAACATCATCCTTTTGCATAGTCTGTGTTCTTCCTCCAAACACTGTATCTAAAGTGGCAACATTTAAGATTTGATTGCATTACTTCTAACTTGTCAGGAATGGACCAAGGCACTGAGCTTAGTCTTATGTAGGACAAACACAATTATCTTACATGTTTTCCAGAAAATCTTAAAATAATCTTTAGACGTTTATGCATAGTTTTATGTAACTTAAAATACAAAGTGCAGGAGTATATTATTCTCCAACAAAACTCAGTTTTGGAAAGTTTTATAAATACGTCACCATCGATATTTTTGCTTTAAGAAAAAAATCAGGAATGGTATTCGACCCATATTTATTTTTTTGTTATTTCTTCAAATCCAGGAGGTGTCACAAATGTGATTATTTTATTTGTAATGCAGAAGGTAGTTTCTTAAGCTGATGACAATTAAACCACCGGCTAGCCCACCTCTGTTGTGACTGAGGTAAAAAGCCCCCTTTATTTTGCCCCCCACGCCCCCAGTTTTTCTAACTGGAATCCATTAGGATTGCAGTGTTCATAGTTGTCATCATGTGCAGGAAAACAAGTTTCAAAATGCAGAGACAGAAAAATAAAGATAGGCAATAAGCTCAGCCATACTAGATGTGACTTTTGATCATTATTCATGTTTTCTTCCTTTTCAGACACCAAACCCTGAAGGAGGTCCAATCTGTCACAGGTTCACAGGGGGCACCTTGTGACATCAGATTTCACTTGGGATGGTGGTGTGAACCGCCTTCGAAGGGAGAGAAGAAATCTGCATGGACAATGGCTCCAGATCCAGCCATGGCCAATGGCTGTGAAGGAAAGCTGGGAGTGCTGTCCACGTCCACACCACAAAATGCACCACGTCCCCGCGGTCTTGCTGGTTAGGTCAGTGCCAACTTCACACCACAAAATGGAGGAGCCACCATCCACAGCATCACACAGGGATTCCTCAGCCCCAGCGCTTTCCCCGGCTCACGGTTAGACGAATTAACATCCTTTAAGAACTGCTTTCTCCTTCTCTACTATTTAAGTCAGATGGATTGGGTTCTTAATCCAAAGGGCTCTTTCCATGGCGAACATGTCTCTAGTTTTCTACCTCCACCAGGAGGTAGGTTGAGGATGGAGTTAGACCATGTGACAGAAGAAAGGTACAGATGGTGGTGTGGCCAAGACACAACAGGCCAGGCTGGGAAGAAGACATCACGTGACCCAGAAAATGACCCAAGAGGGGAGCCCTGTCACAGTTCCCATTGCTTGTGCTCTCAGCCTTGGCGTGGAATTATTTAGACAATTGCCTCAATTCCTTTTCTCTTTCTTTGTCCCTCTCTTCAGCTTACAGGAAGCAGACTGAGTTAAATTTGGGGTGGTCATAAATGAACAAAAAATTCTGACATCCTCAAAGAACTGAGGCTAAGTCACTTCTAGTGAAGTGTCACCGGTTGCACTTGAAGACATATTTGTGGAAGGAATTCTTACTGAGGATGAGCATGTTTGTACTCCAGAGCCCTGTCCAGAGCCTGGGCCCAGGGGTGTCCCCTGCAGAAAAAGGCCAGAGCGGGCCAGTTTGTAGGCCCCTGTCCAAAAAAACATTATGTTCTGCTTAATCTCCATTCTTCTCCATATGGTGTTTCCACCTGTAAACTCGTCTTACAGGTCCACTTGTTTCATCGTAATTCACAGGTCAAGGTCTTAACTCCTGGGGTTCAGAACATGGCCATATTGTAAGCAAGTTGCTACTTGGTGACAGCTGAGATGAGTCACAGCTGAGTAGCTATCCTTGAGCCAGTGTGACTACAGTCCCGACAGAAGCCAAGTGACCATGGAGGCAGAGATGGGAGAACAGATGCATCCACAAAGCTAGGAGAGAGGCTGGAAGCAGATTCACCCTTAGAACCTCCCCAAGGAACTAGCCTGGCAACACCTTGACCTTGGATTTGGTAGCCTCCAGGAGTGGGAGACAAACAACTTATTGAAGCCTCTCAGTTTGTAGCACCTCATTAGGGTGTAGAATGGGTGAGTCTGGGAAGGGAGCCCACTGCACTGTCCCTTCTCCTCTTCTTTCTGGTTTTAATCAAGGCAATTACTGAATAAGGGTCTGGGAAGGGCTCTCTGAGAACCAGGGGTGCACTTCTCTAGCTCTGGACCCTGGGGCAGGTCACATTGACACACTGCTGGCTTTCATGGCTCTGACAAAGGGAGGACTCCCCCACAGCACCCACTTTTTCAACTTTTAATGCCTCCCTGGTTAGTGCTTTGTTTGAGGTTAAAAAGTTCTGTCTACCAGAGAGCGACCTGGCTATCCCAATGCCCAAGTCTTAAACTGGAACCTGTTTACAGGTCAGGACAACAGGGTGGCTGCTGGAGTCAGGATCAGGAGGCATGGTTTAGTGCATGAGGTGGTCCCAGGCTGGCCTTCTCAGTTCAATTTTGTATTGAGAGGAAACCAAGGCAGGAAGCCAGACAGAATCGTTACAGTCCAAAGCAGCAGCACCCACTGGCAAATGCCAGCACCTCCAACAGGTACCTGCTCAGCAGTGAGGCACTTCCCCCTTCTCTAGGGTCTCAGCTAAGCAGATCATATCCTTGAACTCAACATGGCTTGTTAGACTGGGTTAAGGAGGCTGTTGGCTAGGATTCTGCAGTAGGAGAGACAGAATCAGGGCTGACTCCCACAGGATGAGCCTGTGGGACTGACAGCCAAGGAGCCAGTGGGGTCAACGGAGCAAAAATCATCAGAAGAAACCAGAGAAGGGGGGATTGTGGCTAAAGTGACCTAGCGGGTCTCCTGTTGAAGATGCAACCAATCCCAATAGGCTCACCTCTTGTAGTGCAAAACCAGTATGCACAACCAGGAGGTAGAAGGCTGGAGAAAGCTTTATACTTGCAGCAAGTAAGGCAAACCCTGGGGTTCACACCCAAAGCAGGGAGCTTTATTGGGGAAACACACATGCATTTGTGGGGGTCATCCAGTGCTGAGGTGGGCACACTCTTAAGCATGCTCAGTTGGACATCATCCTTCCTCATACAACAAATGATGAAAACATGGTGGATGGCACCACCTCTGGTCAGAGAATTTAGTATTGTGATGAGCAGATTTTACTCCAGGTCACCTAGAAGGTGATGGAATGACTCAGGATTTGGACTGGCTCTCTGTAAATCTTTCTAGAGAGCCATAGCTAAAACAAAAGGCAACTTTGGAGGCAGGCTTAGGCATTTAAAGGGTTAGTTTTGTCCTTCAAGCATGGATGATGTCCCTGAAAGTACCTGCTTGGAGGCTAACAGAGGCCAACGATCAGAAGACTCCTGGGGAGGAGGAGGATGAGGAACCTGATCAGATAAATGTCAGAGCGTCAGATACAGAGGACGAGGCCCTGGCTAAAGTGACTCTGTGGAGCTCTTTGCTAAAATGGATTTACAAGGAAGTGCACAGATGAGCCCAGGAGAAGGTGCAGGAGTCTGGCTATGGCTTGGCTTAACACTGGGATAAGTTCCCAGGAGAGACACAGCCAATGTGTGGAAAAGAAAGTGTGCTGTTGCAGGTCCATCTCTGCTGGCTGTGAGGTCACATGAGCAGGTCCTGCCCTGCGTGGTCAGTGGTAGGTGCTGATGCATAGGCCAAGCCAGGAGTCACAGACCCTAGGGGTCTGCTGAGTTGTGTGGGCTCTTAAAATAATGGACAATGGTTTCTTGAGGGTGGCAGGGGGCTTGGAGATAAGGTACAGGTGCCTTTTTGCACAGACAAGGAATCATTGACAGAAACAAGGCCCTTTGTCCTTGGCTGGCAGTGTCATCCACGTGGCTGACCACAAGCACTCAATAATTTTTTTTGTTTGTTTTTATCATGGAAAATACCGGACATGAGCAAAAGCAGAAAAGCCCCCAGTGTTCATTTCCCAACATCAGTAATGGCTGCCTATGGCCCCTCATTCCAGCGACACTCCTACCTCACTCTGCTCCAAATCCTTCTTGGTTATTTTGCAAAAAAACTTGCCCATCTTATTATTTCAGCCATGTCTCTGAAAGGAAGGGACACATAAACACACACAGCCTCCAGCGCCACCTCCAGCAGGGTCACTAGTAAACACAGAATAAGCTTCCTTTGCCATTTTCTGTCTCAGAAAAGGCCCTGATGGAATGGCATAATCAAATGACTAAGTTTCAAAGTCACTTGGAAAAGTCCTCTGACTAAATACACCATGTTTGTTTCATTTTGCCCTTTGATTTTTAGAAACTTTGTTTTATAGTTATATACAATAGTTACATTGTTCCAAAGTCAAGTCTGCAAATAGAGCCAGTGATGGGTTTGTTGAGCAGGGTCCCAAGGGCACCAAATTGAAGGTGTGTAGGAGCACAGGAGAGTGAGGGCATCCAGAAAGTTCCTACCTTCCCAGACCTGTCTGTGTGGCAAGGTCTTTTGAGAACAGTGTCATCTGTTTCACACTTCCAGCCTTACTTCCTCCTTCCCTCTGCATGTAATCACTCTTAGGTTCTATGGCATAGCTGTACTCTCCACTGTATGGTTTTTTGTATGGTAGTGCTGGGTGGGGGTACATTGTGACATTTATAGACGGTCTTACAATGTATCAAGCATATCATTCTTGATGCCATTGTATTTTTGACACAAGACAGATCCACACATGTGAGATGGGTCCTGATGGCCTCCTCCCTTTCTCTATGTAAGTGATGACACCCTGTGCCCTTCTTTGTGGGCTGTACTGCTCAGCAGTCCACCATGTCTGCATGTGGCTAGGGTTATCGCATTCCACAAGTCCCCATACAACAGGGATTAAGATTGTTTTTTGATATTTTTATAACTTTGATGTAAGTAAATCAAAGTGGAAATACACTTTGATTTCTGCAGCTGGTCTCTCGCCAACTCTTAGAAGTGGGTGGCACGGCACTCCTAGACTGCTCGTCCCGAACTCTCTCCTAGTGGTCACCGTGTGCCACCAGCAACGCCTTTTATGCATTTTACCTGGCAGCATGGCCAACAGAGCATTCTGCCAGATGTTTGGGTTTTTATCTGAAAGGTGAAAAATGAGAGCATGGCAAATATTTGCTTAATAAATGGATGTTAAGCACTCTGGTTCCTGGTGCAGCTGCCTGGATGTAAGAGCAGGACGAAACTTGCACATACAATGTCATCTATGTCAGGAATCTTTGCAGAAATGAATGAGTGCATGCTTATGAATGAATGGATGCTGAGGTTGAAATCTACAAGACTGCACTGTGTCAGCTCTGGACCCACCTGACCCCATGATCGTTTCCCTCGTGGAGGAATCTGGTGGCTGGACCTCAGCTTGTGGCTGGGACAACTCCCCGCCCCCATTATGTTTTCCAGTTTCATTTCCACAGCTGTGGCCAGGACACCCACCGGGAGCTAGGCACTGGGACACTGCTGAGCCACCAGAGTTACCAGGACGCTCTGAGTATTTTCTACTGTGCTGGTTTAGTGACAAATTCAGGAGAGAAGCCATCACAGAACTGCTCCTCTCTTTGCTTTAAGGAAAGGAATGGAAGTGAGATGGCTCTGCAGGAATTCTCGTGGTTGAGAGTCCATGCTCAGTGACTTTCTTCTTACATGCAACTTCAAACACCAGAGATGGGATTGCAACACCCTTCGCACTGTGGCTGTGTGACATGCTCTCCTCCTGGTCCGGCACATCAGGCACATGACATCTGCCCTGGTGTAGGGTGGGAGTGGGCAGAGGGTGCTGAATCTGAGTCACCTCATCCAGCCACGCATCTGCAGCAGAGAGCACATGGAAATTGCTGGTGTGTGAATTATCCTTGCGTGTTAACATTCCTGAGCACTGAGTTCCCGTGAGCAGTGAGGCTCCTCAGCGCTCACATCAGCCCCTTTCTCACAGCACAAAGCTCATGTGGATTTGGCAGGGAGGGGCTGGAGGACTTTCATTCTGCTGCTTGAAAAGGGTGACATTTTCCAACCAATAATTAGCCTTCGTCACCAGGCACAATGGGTGGAGGCGCTGATGCCTTCCTCAATAGCGGTGTGTGACATGTGTAAATAGCACTGATTGGAGCATGATTCAAGTGAATGACGTGATCAGGTGTCACACAAAGCCCTGTGCGTGCCTCGCATGAGTCCCTGCTCTCTGCCAGGTGTACGGTGACTCACTCCCAACGGCCTCAGTCCTATAGGGACCTGGGAACAGCACGGTGTCTGGTTGGAATGAGTTTCCTCCACCACTGTGTCCCCATGGTGCTTCTGTCCATCTTTGCCCATGCCAGTCCCCACCCTAGAGGCAGCCAGTGGGCCTTGGGACTGCTGAGCAGGAAAGAGACCACCCTCTCCAGGATCCACCTCACATGAGGCCAGGATGCAAGTTTTAGGGGGCCAAGCTGCAAGACAGCAGGTAGGGGCTCCCCACGCTCTTCTCAGGCCTGCCTCACCCACTGCCAGGACTCCCACTCTCCTGCTGTAATAAGGGGTCACAACCTGCTGGAAGCAGAACCTGGCCCCCTTGTCGTCTATGTTCCCTTTTGAAAATGAAATTTATTTTTAGCTGATGCATAAAATTGCACATACTTATGGGGACCACGTGATGTGTGGGTACATGCACACTGAGCAGTGATTAAGTTGGTGTGCAGAGCATGTTGTCTTTTCTGAGAGCTGAGTGGCTTTTCCTCTACACTCTGATAAAGAGTGTCTCCGATAATCCTCTCTAGCTGCATAGACCAGGAGACAGTGAGGGAGATCTGATTCTGCTTCTTGCTCAGTTTTTCCCTGGATTCCAGATAAGGCCCAGTGTTAGGAGTTGCATGCATGTCTGAGAGGCTTGGGGGACCACACACCTGTAACGGCTCAGAGAGGAGTGTTGTGTCCCCATTTTGCAGGCCAGGATGCAGAGACTCACCTCTTTGGGTGATACAGTGGGATTTTGCTTAGGCCCTAAGCTTGGTCCCCAAATCCTCATCCTAAGTGGCTGCCTTTCTCTTCACCTCCTCACGGCAGCCTCTAAAGTCTGCAGAGCTCAGGGTCCCTGCAGTGCTGCTGAGTCAGGCACATAGAAGAGAGGACCCAGTTCCTCAGAGCTAGGCCCTGCTGGGTAGAGGGCCTGGGCGAAGAACCGGGGTGACTGAGCACAGGACTCAAGAAGAATCCTTCCCACCAACAGTTCGAAACCCACTGTGGCCTTTCTGGGTCAGACCCTGGAGGGCAGGGAGAGGGAGAGGACAGAGGCAGAGACTTGCCCCTGCTCTGCCTGTCCCAAAACATTGAGCTTCTTCCTCTGCTGCAGCTGAGTCTTTGCACCTGCCTCTCTTGGCAAGAAATGCCTTGAAGCCGCCAGGAGAGCTGTCTCCCTGGGAGGAGACAGACAGCTTCCTCACACTCCTGATGCTTCCCATGTTGGAAAACAAGGATGCCTTACTCCCATCCCTTCTATAACACCGACAGGATCACTGCTTCCAAAGACAATGCACTTGTCGAGTTGACTAACCAGTCTTTAGAGCTGGGACCTGTTATGTGCAACACTGCAGTGCAGACAAAGCCATGGGGAGGAGAGCTCCAACTTCCAGGCCAACTGCAGAGAGAGGAGCACAAAGGATTAAGGGGACACTATGATGACAGTTGATCTGCTACCACGGCTCAATGTCAGAAGCAGAGGCCTTTGAATCAGGCCTGGAATCCCAGCTACTCAGAAGGCAGAGGTCAGGAGGGCTGGGCATAAAGTTAGTGAGATCCATGTCATCCGATGGGGCAGATGGGGTGCTGTGCACCTGTGATCCTCCTGGATCACAGGAGGACTGTGGTCCAGGCTGGCCCAGCAAAAAACTCAAAACCCTAATAACTAAAGCAAAAAGGGTTGGGGACATGACTCATGTGGCAGAACACCTGTCTAGCAGGGGTGAGCTCTCAGTTCAAACCCCAGTACCATCACAAAAAAAAAAAAAAAAGAGGCCATGGACTGCATTGAGGTGGCACATGGACCTCAGTGCAGAAATCAGCACTTCTCCCCACACCAGGACATGGTGTTGCCTTCCCTGTTTTGTTGTCCAAGGTCCTCCCCATAGCCCGTGGTGAAAGCCTTGTGTCAATGCTAACAGGATGAATCCACTCTACGGAGAGGAGCCTTAAAGATCCCCTTCCTTCCCAGGCTGCTGCAGGTGTCCTGAGATGGGACTGATCGACTGACTAAATGAAAAAGCAACATGAGTCTTCAACATTCTCAAGATGAGGTCTTGGAGAGAGAGCCCCAGTACCAGGGCAGGCTGAGTGGACTTTGCTCGGATGGGGTCCGTGGGGTGGGTCACCACGCTTGGGGGCCTCATTTGATCCTGCAGTTTCTGCAGACTTGGTCAGGAGGGGAGGACAGGTAGAAGAATCCCAGGAGGGAAAGGATGACATAGCCGAGACATGGAGCACAGAGCAGGGTCGCTTGTACAGAGAGAAAACGCCAGGCCACAGCACAGCGAGCAGACTGCTGGTGGAGGGCAGCCTGGAGTGGCTTCCATCGATGGGAAGATGGAAAGCAAATGATTTTGGGGGACAATTCTGGGCCTTTTTGGTATGTTATGATTTTTAAAATTAAAAACACTGGAAGTTAAAAGTATTAGGTGTCATTTAAAATGTTTGGAAAAATGACAAATGGTGGAGAAAAGAAACATTTACTGGGATAGTGGCCCTTTCAAAGCACCTCCACTGATAGGGCATCAGGGCACAAGTGGGAAAGAGGAGACAGCAGAGCAGGAAGCCACTGAAAATACCCACAGGCAGCCTGCAGTCAATTGTGCAGCTGAATTGTTCTACCCAGTTCCATGCTGTCAGCAGAAAAAAGCAGTCTCAGAAATACCTGAGCAGATCTTGTGTTCTATGGTAAGAAACAAGTCCAGCCAGCCCGTCCCCCTCAGACATGGGGAGGCTGCAGAGAGGGCTGGGGGGAACCGAAGACTGGATTTGGAAGCAGAGGAAGTAGAAGAGTCCAGGAACTGGAGATGTGTCTGGTCTGCTCCAGACAGGACCTTCACTAACGGCACAGGCTGGGCAAGTGCACATCCCTCGTGAGACGTGCTGTGAGAGCAATCTGTACTTCCAGTGTTGGGGGACAGTGGGTACCCAGGGCAGAGCAGCACTTTCATTTCTTTGGAAAATGACTGTATCAGGAAAGACCTGGCCCAGCTGACAGCTCACCCTGGACAGCACAAGCAGCCGCTCTCTGACACACATCGTAGGGGCGAGGTGAAACCAGGGCCTCTGTCCATCACAGAAGTTTTTTACCAGGGATATGTGTGTGTGCATGTGTGTTTCTGTGCACCTTTGGGTGTGGGCTATTATATGCTTGTGGCTGTGTGCAAGCCTATATGTCTGCATATGCTGCTTTGTGTGTATATGCATGTATTTTGGTGTGCATGTGAGTGTGTGTTTGCACACACACATATGCATGCATGCATGTGCTAGCAGGTCTATCAGGTGACATTCACAGAGTCCCCATCTTAGCTATAAATGGCCAGTTCCAGTTACTCAGCTGACTGTCTCCACGTGTGACCCCAACATGTACAACCAGCGTTAGAGACTGTGAAATACAATCACGTGCACTGTAATCTGGGGAGGTGACAGAGTCATTTGAGGAGTGAAGAGCCACCCATATCTGTGACGCAGCCTATAGAACAACCTCTAAGTTATAACAAAGAGCGATTACCTACCCCCTTGTAATACCCAGATCTTATCATCAGTGTTCTCCTAGCAGAAAACCACCAGAATCCAGAAGCTGTGTGTGAACGCACCCAAGCCCAGCCAGCAGAGCCCCTAGAACTTTGCTCCCTTCTACAGGCCATTCCTCTGCCCCCACCTGGGTCCCCTTCCTCTGTGGTTTATAGACCACAGAACCCTTTGCACACTGGATTCTTGCCAAAGAAGAGCAAAGCTCTGTCCCAGAGCATAGCCTAATTCATAGAGATGCTGCCTGCCAGTTCTGAGCGGGCCCCTGGCTGTGTGTGCACCTCACAGCTCCCTATCACCTGTACAAATGCCTGGGAAGGAGACAGGAAAAAGCCATCCAAAAAACTCCAAGGATAGACAATGTTCCCAGAGATGACTGTTCAGTCACCTCATGTGATCAGAATAAGAAAATGTGGAATGTCTTCCACAGGACTTGAAAGAGAAACTGCCATCTAAATAAGTTACAAATAAGAAGAAAAATAACAAAGGAAAGAACAGGAGGGAGGGAGGGAAGGGGAGAAGAGAAGAGAAGGAAGGAGGGAGGGAGGGAAGGGGAGAAGGAGGGAGAGAGGGAGGGAAGGGAAGAAGAGAAGGAAGGGGGATGGAGAGAGGGAGGGAGGGAGGGAGGGAAATAGAGAAGGAGGGAGAGAGGGAGGGAAGGGAAGAAGAGAAGTAAGGGGGGATGGAGGGAGGGAGGGATGGAAAGGGAGAAGGAGAAAAGGAGGGATGGAGGGAGGGAGGGAGGGATGGAAGCTACAAAGGTTCCCCACTACAATGTCTCTGCGTCCCACTAGGAATGGTAACGTTGTGTCCAGGCCTGGTGACCAAGTTCTCATTTCTTCTCTGAATATCTCTGAAGTACTAAAGGGCTCCGTCTGAACATCCGGTCACACCCAGCTAACGCAGGAACCAGGCCTCTTAATGAAAGTATGACCGACCAACAGCAAACCAGGACCTCTACACCGGTCTTGATTCAGTCTCCCAGCCGAGGAAAACGACAGAAACTTGCATAGAAACTGTCTCCACGTCTCTTGTCCCCTGCCTTCTTCTTCAGTAATATTTTGGTCAACAATGACAAGAAACCCTCTGTGTCCCTCTCTCCCTGCCCTTCCTTCTCCAGGCCCCTAAGGAGGTGAGGGGCCGGACTAATGTTCTCCTGCTCCCACACCCACTAGTAGATGGTGAAGGGGGTTCTCTCCTTGCTGAGTAGATTTTCATCTTCCTCATGGTGGACCTTGTTGCGTTTCCCTAAGTCTGCACAGGACCTACAACTGGGGACCTTGCAGGTATCTGTCATTGTATCATCCTAATCATCACCAGTAATTGTTACAATGGGTTTCTAACAATTACCACTTTCTGCAATTGAATCTGGGGAAGGTGCCATTCACTTAATGAAACAGTGTAGCGCTTTCACTGAACAAGGCTGTCCAAGCATGAGCACAAATGAAAAAACAACGAATACTAAATACAGATTTAAATACAGACAAAATCCTATGACAAAGTAGTTGCCTCCCCTCAAATAAAAAATGTAAACCGTTTACTTCCTTGATGTCTTCCCAAGAGTTTTATGTAACAAACTTTCAGTGTCATGACTAATCGCGGCTCTTTTTGCCAGGGATTACTCTCTGCAGACGGCTGCTCAACCTTTGTGATGGTGGTGCACATCTTATTATGGGCTGCATTATGCAGAAGCTCCCGAGCAGTGATGGGACATGGCAACCCCACTGTGAGAATGCCTATCAGTGCTTCTTTTAAGGCCCTTTCTCAATTGTCAGCAAAGTATTTTTTAAGGTTAAAAGGTGTAAAATTATTCTGAAATGCTTTTCTGACCTGTCGCCTATCACTGCAAAGAGCTATAGTTCATTTTTTTTTCTAAAATTGTATTTTTTGAAATGCAGTAATATTATAAGAATAAGCTTTATATGAGGAAAATAGTCTTCTGAAATGTTCATGGTATTTTTTCCATGCCTTCTTCCGCAATGACTGCAATAGTAATAATTGTTTCAGGCTTAGAATTATAATTTCAGATGTAGTTTTTCTTATTCTCACTCTCCATTTTGGTGGTAAAATTAATATAAATGACCATTACTTTTTTTTTTTTTTTGCTATTTCTGTAACAGTCGTTGCTTCATATTCCATAATGTCAAAGTCAAATTCACCACTGTCATGAGAGATAATCTCATTATTCAGAGGCGAGGGGCTGTCACTCTCAGCGTTTCCCCTGTACATTGATTGAACGCACACCGTAAGTCAGTGGGACGCGGACGCCAGCAGGGTTGGACCCTCCCCTCGTCTGCTTTCGTGACTCGGATCAGAGCCAGGGAAGTTCCAGGCTGGGCAAATCCTATAAAGTCTACAGTCCATCATCCAAGGACTTCAGACACTTAGCCAGCAAAGCCCCCAGCTCCTGTTTCCAATGGTGCGCTCTTTCTAATTGTCACTAACTGTCCACACTCACTAAAGTGCCTGGTAGATTTGGGGACTTACTGTGGAGTCCCGGCTACAAGGAAACCCACAAGAGATTCACCCCAAGGGAGACAGCAGCCTTCTTCACTTCACACCTGGGAGCAGAGTTACTGTGCACCAGGACCAATGTGAGCTAGGCCCAAACCAGAGACTCACTAGTCTGGAGCCTGTCCCCAAGCTCACGCTCCATCACCTGGGCTGAAGTGTGCTTTCTTTTGTCGCTTCTTGGTTTTGCATGGCTCCTGCAAACCTAGTGTCCCCTCCTTTTTTTTTTTTTTTATCCCCAGGACACAGGGAGAATGGGCTGCAGGAATGTGGAGGACAGCTGGTCTGTACACCGCCCTTTGCCTCTACCCTGCCCGTGAGGTGAGCAGTGGTGGCTTCTGAGTTTATTTCCAGCTGTGAGGGATTATGAATTAACACCTGTTAACCCTGTAAAAACTGCTTTGCATTTTGCAGAAGAGCAAAAGGTAAACATCACCCTTAGGCAAGCGACACTCTCTGAGTTGGCATTTTATGTTCCCTTGGCGGAGCGGCACAGAAGGATGGCTACAAAGGACAGAATTCTCAGACCGAGGCCACGGAGCAGGGCACGTCACACTCTGCCTGCTGCTGCTTCCCTCTCCTCCCTGCCGTCAGAATGCTGATGCTCATGGGACGAGGATAACTCCATATGTGCCCACGGACGTGGCCAGCGACCCACGACTCAGAGCGGTGTGGTCAAGCAGTGACTGCGGCAGTGGGACTGGCACCAAGTCCAGCTCTGAATGAGTCAGAGGAGAGGCAGCACATGGGACAGAGCACAGCAGCCACCCGGCTCAGAGGTCACTGTGGGCTCTGAGTCACCAAGGCTCAGGGTGACATCTGCCATGAAGTAGATGACATTGAGCCACCTGTAAATCCCCATCCAAGTCTCAAATCCTGAACAACCCCTCCCCCCCACATCAGGAGCCAAGGCCTGAGCCTAGCCTGTGTCCTCACGGCTGCATATGTGTGTGCAATTCGCAAAGATGAGGAGTGCTGGCCACACCACTGCCTCCTCTCACCCCTACCGTGCCCCATGTCCTTTTTCCAGTGTCAGATGGGAATGGAAGGACATCAGGCACTTCCAGAGTCTAGCCAGGGCAATGCCACATTGGGGCTTCATGGCACTTAGATTGGCAGGATATTTCTATGAGGTCACATAAATTTTTTGATGCCCTGATGACAGATGGGGTGAGCAATGTCAATTCAAGGGACAATTAGGATTCTTCACAGAACAGAAAACTTAAAATCACATGAAATCTACATGAAAGAAACTTAATGGAGATTCTCTCTGAATTTGCTAGCAATCTTTTAAAATTTTTAGGGTTTGTACCAAAAATTAGTTGTAAAAATGAAAGAAGGTTTTCTAGCTGGTCAATAATAAAATGTTGATTCAGGATGGCCTGAAAGAATAAGGACTGAGCTGTATTTCCTTCTTCCTGTAGAAACCACAGCCAATAAGCCAGATGGCTCTGGGGACAAGAGGCCCCTGGGACAGTCCCTGGATTGCCGGTGTCTGCGGCAACTGTCTGTGCTTCAACAGCAGTGGGTTGCCGTGATTTCTTTTCTCCTTCTATACAAATGCTCACTTCTGTTCCTCCTTTTGTTCCTTCCTGAGGAGGGTGCTCCAGCCCTGACACCTTGTTCTCTGGGATCTGGAAGTCCCTGCTGGTGCTCAGCAGCTCGCTCCTGAAGCAGTACTTCCCATGTGGCTCGAGCCCTCCTCATCCCCCCACTTTCTGCAACAAAAAAGAAGGCTCTGTTCTCATCTGTGTAGACCTGGGGTCTCCCTCCTTCCCCCAAGTGCCAACCCACTGACACTTTTGTCCCTCTGTGTCTTGTTAAAAACAATGGCCAAGACAGGCATGGTGGTGCAGGCCTCTAATCTCAGCACTTGGGAAGCTGAACCAGGAAGACTGTGGATTCCAGGCCAGCCTGGAACACATGGTGAGAACTGACTCAGAAAAACAAAAAAAAAAGGACACATTTTGCTGATGTGCAGAGTGCTTTAGATGCTAAGTGACTCCATAATTCCACCTTTATTCCCACACAAATTACTTTTACCTACGTAATCTGAAGGCTCCCTGCTGGTGGCAGACGAGTTCCTGCCTGTTAGCACCAATAGCACTTTCAGGAATCATTGCTATGTTTGAATGTGTGTGCATGTGAGCGTGTGTGCATTAACACTTATGTGTGCGTGTATGCACGCATTGTGTTTGTGTGTACATTCATGTACGTGTATGTATTGTGTATGTGTGCACTCATGCATGTGTGTGCATTGTGTATGTGTGTGTACATGTGTGCATTCACACATGTGTGCACTGTGTGCAGACATGCATTCATGCATTGTGCACACAAGTACATGTGTGTATGTGTGCATTCATGTATGTGTGTCATGTGTGTGCAGGTGTGTATGCATACATGCATGTGTGCATTCGTGTGGGTGTGTGCCTGTGTGAGCGTGTGTGCATGCATGTGTACAGATGCATGTGTGCAGGTGTGTGTGTGCTTGCATGTGTGCCTGTGTGCAGGTGTGTGTGTGCTTGCATGTGTTCATGTGTGTGTCCAGGTGCATGTGTGCATGCATGTGTACAGGTGCATGTATGCATGTGTGTATGCGTGTGTACAGGTGCATGTGTGTGTGTGCAGTTTTACTGGGCTTGCACTCATCATTCACATTTATTTCTAAGCCTTGGCTGTGACTTAGTCTCTCAACACTTTGGGTTGTTTCCAGTTTTGACATACAGCAAGAGAATCTAGAAAGCGTACCACACCGGTTCCAACCTAGCCTCCCATGTGGCCCTTCATAACTCTCTCTTCTGCAGTCTCCTCATCTGTAAACTGGGGACAGTAGTGCCCATCTCACAGGACAATGTTGGCTGTCAGCACTTCATAACACGCTGAGCACCGCAGTCGTAATACATCACTGCGGCTGGTTCTTGGCTTCGTGAAAACGAGGACGTGTCATGCTTGGGTCGGCCACAGGAGAATGTGAAAAGTAAAGCATCACCTTTGAATCTAGACCCCAATGTGTTTGCGTCCTGACTGACATGGCTTTGTCACTTGGTGTCTCAATCTTCTTTCCAGACTGGGGATAAGAGAGTCTGCCTCACTGGGTGATGTGAGGGTAACAGAGTGTCACAGGCAAACTGCTCAGCACAGAGTCCACTATGCACACTGGCTCCACTGTGCTGGTCGTGCTCCTCTCCTCCTGTCAGTCATGCAGACGTTTCAAATGCAGCATTCTATCGGTTGATGTTCTACAATGGAAAATAATTTTAAATTAAAAAGTGAATCAACAAATACCTAGAACTTTCCCTGAGCTTAGCTCTGAGCTAGATGTTAAGGAGAGGTGTGAAGTGAGTCTTTGGGAAGACAACTTAGACCGTCGTCCTCCTCCATGCAAACCTCAGCTACTCGTGTTACTTGGGGACTGAGGAGATCAGAATTCAAATGGTGGGTCCGAAACCTTTGTGAATTTTTTGGTTTATTTTTTGGTAGGGGTTTTTGAGATAGGGTCTTGCTATGCAACCCAGGCTGGCCTTGAATTCTTGATCCTCCTGCCTCTCTCTCCTGAGTGCCAGGATGCTTGGCTCTCTTTGCGCATTGTTGGAAGGAACTTAAATGTCCCTGAGATAATCATTTGACACAGAGTTTTATCAATGGCTCATGCCAGAGCATCTTCTAGACCAACAGTGATCATTACTGTGATTCCTCTGCAGAGTAAACACTACGCTCCCTTGCTGCACCTTGCTCAGACCTGGTGGAGTGGAAGAGGAAGCACATGAGACATTCTGGGATATGAGGTATGATGTGTGTTGTCACCTTCATGAAAGAGCACAGGAGAATGACAATGGTCACTTAACCACATCTCAGCTAGAAAGTCTCCCTGTCCACATGGTTTGCCACACCGCCAAAGATCACGTCCATGTGGTTCTGCTGGTGACAGACATACACCCTCATAGTCTTCAGTCCTAAACCACCATCATGAGCCAAGTCATCTCTGCCAGGCCAGCACTTGGCAACATCAACTGGTTCCTGATGTCTTGCCTTCTGGAATGGCAAATGTCCCATGAAAATCCAGGGCAAGTTTCTGGGTACGTGCTAACAAGCGCTCATCGTGTGCTAATGCATGTGGTCAATCCCAGCTTAGGGTCAGCTGAAATGCAGTCCATGTTGGTCCTAACAGGGACATTTCTACCACACACCTGGTCACATTCCTCCCGGGCCAGGTTTTGTGTCTTCTGATGAAGCAGCAAATACCTTAATAACAGCTGGAAAAAGAGAGGTGACAAGGAGTCGGGTGGGACGTGCCCAGGTTATTCTTCACTGGGGGAAAAGGTTCACTAACAAGCTATGGTTACTGTGCTACACACAGCCTGATTCTTCTTTAAACACCCTCGACTCTCATGCTTTCAACGAAGCTCAGCCAGTGGCACCTGCACAAACCTCGTCCTCATTTCTCTTCCTGTCCCACCCTCTCCCCAGTCTGCTCAGAGGAGCTCATGGTATCAACCCTACCCTGTGTTCCTGGGACTGCAGGTGCCTGAAAATACCAGTGGTTTCTGAAACATCTAACAGCAGCAGCCACAGCTGAACACCAAAAGCTAGCCTTGTTCTCTGCCCACTGTGTGCTCTTCATGGTCACACCAGGCCCTCAGGTCACACTATGGCAACAATGTCATTTGTTGCCTTGTTATATCTGAAGGATCAGACTGCAACATTTTGAGCTACTGTTACAAGGGGAGCTTAAAGGCGTTTACACAGGAGGCAGCCATTTTCACTTTCACTCTCAGGAGAAAGTGACTTGTCACTCAAAATAGGGGGGAAATCTTCTTTCCATTGATACCAACCTAGATGAGTGCTGCCCCTAGAGTGGTAACACTACCAGGCACCCCACAGGTATGGCGCCCTCAAGAGAGGCAAAAGCTGCACATCCAGTGCCCTCTTCAAGACAAAGATCAACCACCTGTGCCCTTAAAAATGCCCTACACCCTAGTGTAGACCTGCCTGTCACCCAGGAGAGTATGAAGAGAGGATCAACCCAACTGGGCACAGATGGATGGTGACTACCACAGTTTTATAGGGAGAAATTGGCCACGGCCATCTGACCCTCATGTCACCTCTCTTCTTCCTTGCTGAGGTCTGTCATGTGTGAGTTTCATAACAGCAAGGCTAGATCCCTGACAAAGAGCACATGATGCCCCCCTCACATTATCTGATCATAATTAGTACTGGAAATACTCAAAAAATAAATCATTTTTATATGTAACAAATGCAATCATAGGTTAATTCTTAGGACAAAAAAAAAATCAATCAACATAATAAACATGCCATCCCCAGTGACCTTTTTCTGACTATACTACCCATTGCATTTGATTTTTGCCTTGTGATCAAAAACAATTGTTTCTGCAAAAGAATTGAAGGGCACCATTGGTGTTTCAGGACTTCCCTTCAGTCCCCAGCTCTGGTCATTGGGTTTGGAGGTGCCCACGGGCCAGCAGCCTGTCAACTTTCTCCTCTTCACCTCACCTCACCCAGATCTTCATTGGTCAATGACCCCAGGATCATTCTTGGCTGCAGAAAACCCTCCATCTTCTGCCATGCCATCAGCTCTGTCCTCCTAGATGTGATGTGTGTTTGTGTTGTATTTGGTGAGCTGCAGAGAACATGGCTAAGTGGGGAAGGATTTTAGGATATTGCTTATACAAGCGGTCAGTCCATTAGCAATTACTTTTTCTGTGTGACAGTATGGATTTCCCTACACCTGGGCTACCAGGACTTGGGAAATTGATGCTCCAGAGGGGAAAAGACTACACCTAGACTGGGAGAGTCCACTCACTTCCAACCAATACATGTTGCCTCACAACAGAAAAGCCACACAAGGGTGCCCTTGTAGACAGGGTACAGAGGACAGGAGTGACTGCAGAAGGACATTCCCCAGCTCCAATCGTCCACCTGCTGGAGTGTGTCAGGGCTCTGGTCAGTGACTTTCTTCCTAACCTCTGGCTTCTTGAACCCCAATTCCCTCATGTCCCCCCCATAATTCCACAAGGTCTCAGGCGTGGAACAAATTCCGCATCTCACATTGTCCCCAGTGGCTCCTGACTGAGCCATGACTAATAAGTTATGTAAGTTTCATTATCTGGCAAGGCCATTCCAACCTGTCCCCATTTATTCTCTAATTCAGAGACGTTTTAGTCACTCTTGACACTTGTGACTCTCCTCACATCCGTGCTGACTGATCGATGGGAAATGCCTTAAATCTATTATTCTGCTCTGTTCTACTGAGAACAATCGACCTCATTTTGACACTGAGACTTCATAACAACAGATGTCCATTTAGGCCTTCACATCACTTACTGGAGTTCTGCCATTTTGTGCCATGGGTCACACTGCTGTCGGTTCCATCCTGGGAACTGTGCTACTTAGAACATGCTGGGTTGTGCTACAGTAACGAATGCACACAGGAGCTCAGTGACTGACCCCAGTGAAGGTCTATTCTTCTTTCACTACACACCCATTTCAGGTTGGCTGTGAGCTCCAGTCCTCACTCCATGACCGAGAGTGATAGAGAAGAAGGCGTCTCAATTATTGCTGGTTGCAACGGAACATGGAAGGGAGAGATCTGAGTGCATTGACACACACTGGCTTTTACAACTTCTGTCTGGAAGTGACAGAGTCACACCCACTCAGGTTCTCTGACCAGGCTGCCCCTGACTCCACGGCATCTGCAGACCCAGGAAATGCTCTAGTGGAACACACAGACTCCATATTTCTGCTCATCAGAAACTTGGTCACTCTCTTTCTTGGATGCTGAACACAGTCATTTACCAAAGTGGCCTCTGTGTCTGTGCCCAGTTCGGTATCCAGGGTCTCTGAGCAATGCCCAGTACCTTCTTTGTCAGGTCCAGATCTGGCTCTGCAAAGTGGAGACTGATCATCTTATAAAGGCAAGTCATCTGTACCTGCACCTCTAGTTTACAATGGAAGAACAGGGACAACAAGCAGCCCACTCAGAACCAGGAAGAACGGGAGCCAGGCACAGTCACTGGTCTAGAAGAATTCTAAAATCCCACTGAGCAGGTGCATGGGGACCTTTGCTCTCAGAATGTCTCCTGATCAGGTCCTGGATCTGACCTGGCTTCGTGTTCTTCATTCCCTGGGGCATCTGCTCCTCCTCCTGATGCCTTCCCAGTCCTCTTCTTGCTCACAGATGGTGGGGGCGAAAGGTCATTTTAAGTCCCTATCACAGTTCTGTTAGCCCAGATGAGCAGTGCTTTCGACAGTGTTCCAAAACTTAGTGGTTCATGCCTTTGATCTCACTTAGCCACAGTGCAAGAGCGTCACTGAGGAGCTCGATGACCTTCCTGGTGGACTTGCTGAGTTCCTTTACCTTCTTCCCGTAGGCCCCACCACCAACAGATCTGCTGGATTTGTGAGCACTGAGTCCACGCTAAGGTGTTACTAACTCAGGTGAGCCTTACTGGTTCCCTTCACACTGGTCTACTAAGAGGTTACCATGGTGGATATCACGATCATGTCCCTGGTTGACATGGCTGAAAGGCCAAGCACCAAACAGCCATGATGGTTGAAAACACTTCCACATGTGTGCCTTATTATTTGAAGAGAGAAGCAACTGTGTTTTCTAACCCTGCTGGTCTCTGACTTGGTGGACTCTGTTCTGACTTGGTGGATTCCTGCTTGCAAGTTAGCCAAGTCTTCTCTGAGTTCGTCTTGTTCTTGTAATGCTTCACCAAATACAGACAATGCCAACTGTTGTGGTTGAATTGTGTCCCTCAAGAAGAAATGTTGAAGTTGTGTTTCTCAGTGTCTGTGGCTGTGGGCTTTTTTGGAAATAGCATCTGTGCAGAAGTAATCAAGTTAAAAGGACGTCGTGTAGATTACAGTGGTCCTGAGCCCCATCACTGGAATCCTCGTAAGCAGAGACACCAAGACACACGAAGGGAAGGATGCTCTACGAAGATGCAGGCAGACACAAAGGAACAAACAGCCCAAATCTCAATGTCCTAACACAAAAAGCTCTTGACCTCCTTCTCGCCAATGGACAGAGAGGTGGCTGCTGCCCCTTCCAGCTGGGAGCAGGTCACTGAGGCGCTGGCTTGTCAACGCTGCTGACCTCCGCAGTGGATGGCGGAGAACCTCACCTGCATGTGCACGACTGCTCACCTGGCCACACCCGAGCTCGAGGGTGGACATCACTATTTTGTTGTGTTGCTATCAAAAATGGTGTCTTTAAAAGTGGCATTTCTACCTATAATTTGTACATTTTGCTAGGTTTTTAAATTCAAATTTTCCAATTTAAATTTTAAAATATATTTTCTTCAGATTCTGGCAGTATTCTTAAAAATTATTTTTCTTATCAATTCTTGAACCATTCATTTCTCTTCTGACTGAAAACACCAAGTGGGACTCTAAGCACCCCCTGCATAGATGTGATAGCTGGCTGGTATCCCCGTTTTACCTGGGATTTTAATGAGGGTGCTTTCCAACTTTTTTTTTTAAACCAAGAATGACAACTAATGAAGGTTTTGGTACAGATCCTCAATCAAGTCAAGAAAAATTCTTCCAATTCTAGTTTGTGAAAGGTTTAGCATGACTGAGTTGTCATATTATCGAAGGATTTCGTGCTCTGTCATACGCTCATATGCTTTTTGATTTGTAAACGTGATGAGTTACTTCCTCATATGTTCTAAGGCAACAACACCCTTGAATTCCTGAGTTAAACAACGCAGAGTCAAGATGGATGTGCTACTTGTGTATTTTTTCTTTTTGGCGGTGCTGGGATTTGAACTCAGGGCTTCACACTTGCTAGGCAGGTGCTCTACCACTATGAGCCACTCCATCAACCTGACGTATATGTTTCTTTTTTACAGGCTATTATGTCTTGCTGTTTCCATTACTGTATTTCTGTGTAACTAAATAATAATGTCCTTTTTGACTACAATTCCATTTTAGATGGAGAATTCATATTTTTGCTGATGTTGAATGTATGAAAATTACATAGGACAGTTTTACTTAATCGCTTCTGATCTCAAAATATCAAACTTACTTCAGGACTGAGATTGGTACCCTACAACTAGACTGCACTTCATGAGAGATTCTGAAACAAAGTGTATATTTTTTAAATGTTAAAGATACACACAAACAGTATTTCCCAAGGAAAAAGAAAAAAGAAGCGATATTAAAGAACTCATTGTGCCAACTTCAGGATCTGATTCTTTTGAAATGAACCTGCTCTCTGACGGGCAATTCCTCCTATTGTCAGTGAGACCTGGTGCCCTGGCTTTCCCCAGATTAATAAAATTGGGATCAAAAGCTTTCTAAATAGTACTTACAAAACTAGAATACAAATGAAGTCGCTGTGTTAAATTTTATTTGACATCTACGTAGAATCTTTTAAACACTGATCACACGCTTGGGACATTGTTTGGGATGTTGTTGGAACTGAGCTTAGTGATGGTGAGAACGGGTGGAGGTGTGTAAACTGACTGCCGCTTAGACTTCCAATGGCCGCTGGCCTTCATCCTGGGTTAAAATTTGAAAATCAGAACTCTGTTGAGAGACGGAGGCTGCTCTTAGGCACGTAGTAGCATCCGTCCACTTTCCACATCGAAAGCAACAAACCAACAGAGACAGGGAGAGGAGGGCACACAGAGGAAGGCATTCCTCCTGCAAATGTCACAGGCTCGCAGAGCCACTTCGGGAGCCATGAGGAAACAGCACCCCCTTCTGAGAGGAGCCCGAGCTCAGCCACCTCTCCCCCATGTCACCCCCTCGCCCCAACACCACTGAGCTTTCAGAAAGTGGCTTCATGAGAGCCAGGCACATTTTAGCATGCGAAAGGAGCCCACGGGACAGCGCGCTCAGTGTGGACTCACCATCTCTGCCTTGTCACATGCCACAGGCCAACGGGGAACGGAGGAGGAGTGAGTCACAGGAAAGCCGGAGGACAAATTCACACTTTTTCTCTGCGATTCCTTTTGGCAAAAGAAAGTCTAAATTCTGCGAACAGTTCTGATTTGTAGCAGTTTCTCCAGCTACTGTTAATGAGTGCCACGAGAAATAATTGCATTTCTGCACCGTGGGCGTTGTTTCTGTCCTCCTTTCTCTTTCTCTTTTCCTGTTTCTTCTTCTTTTTAACTCTTTGAGGCTGATTCCTCATATTCCAAACAAACAAGCAAAAACCTACTTAAAAATTACCATAGTGATGTTACTCAAGTGACTTTGGAGACGGGTGGTCGAGGGTCAAGCTTCAGCACTAGAAGAGAAAACAGAATTTCAACGTTCTTAGGACTGTACTGAGTTTCCTCCCCCAGCGCTTAGACAACAAGAAAAGAAAGAAGATGGAGACAGAAGGAGGGAAAGAAGGAAGGAAGAAAAAAAAGGAGAAAAGGAGGGGGAAGAAAGGAGGCACAGAGGGAAAGACACCAAACTTAACTTTGCCAATCAGACATAAAGCAGATTAGTGCCACATGAAATTTTTGTGCAATAAAAGTGACGTTTCACGGTACAGAGCAACTGTATTTCTCATATTTGCAAAAGTAAAATGTGATTAAAGAAACATTCCCGTACCTTCATGAGACTGATCAGCTCTTTCTTGCTGACTGGGTATTTAAAGTGTTTAGTTGCTGAGCGGGTTGGTGCACACCTGTAATCCCAATACTTGGGAGCCTGGGCTACATAGGGAGACCCTGTCTCAAAACTGAATAAATAAATAGATAGTGTTTAGAATCACTCAGTTTAGTTGGGACGATTTAATGGTAATGTTACATATTTTATAACTTTAGATTATAAAATTGTGTTATACTCTGGTTTTTGTTTGTCGGTTGATTGGTTCCTGTCTTTTTATTGACCCTGAGAACAGAGCTTCTCTGGTTATGTCCGGGGGGGAGCTCTAATTTGTTTTTATTTCTTTTTTTTTCTTTTCATTTTCTTTTGTTTTGTTTTTTGGTGGCACTAGGATTTGAATTCAGGGCCTCATGCTTGCCAGACAGGTGCTCTACCACTTCAGCCACTAAATCCACTGAAGATTCAATTTTGTAAAATGAATGAAAAACAAATTACCTGAAAAAATGCAAAACAAAGACAGACCAAAGCAAGGTCTAGTCAGAAGAAACATGTGTGTCCAGCCACTAAAAGGGTTTCCAACTCTCAGTTTCTACACTTACAGAGGCCAAAGCATTTGGAAAGCACGTGGCACTGCCCGCAGCATGTGCAGGGCACGCCGGTGTCACCACCGGTCATTACTGTTTTCAGGGGAGGCACAGCCATGGTTGGCATCGCTCCTGGTGTGTCACGGTTCATCCTTACGGACACTGGCCTCCATTCCTGCTCATGATGCCGTGTCTCTGCTAAGTGGTCCTCAGCTGCTGCGATAGAAACAAGTTCAGCTCTTCCTCTGTATCGGGGTGGCTTCAGGACCTCCTGCACCGAGGTCCCTGAGCCCAGTCCCTTATGTAAAATGTGCAGTATTTGCCTAGAACCTAGGCTCACCCTCCCACGTGCTCAGTCATCTCCGGGTTATTCGTGCTGCCTAATGCACGGCAAGCATTTACAGATAGTGTTCCGTATTGTTTCGGGAATGACTACGAGAACAATCTGTACACTCAGTGCAGACATGTATTTGGTGGTACTGGGGTTTGCACTCAGAGCCTCTTGCTTGCTTGCAGGTGCTCTACCACTCCAGCCCTTCCTGCCCTAATAATTTTCCAGATACGCCCTCGCTTTTGTGACTGAGACCAGCCTCAGACCGAGATCCTCCTACCTCACTTCCTGCGTTGCTGCCACCACACGTGCATGCCACCACAACTGGCCAGCTTGGGCTGGCCTTGAAGTGAGCTTCCTGAGCCCCATCTCTGAGTAGCTGGGATCACAGGGGTGTGCCACCAGGCTGACCTACAGTTTTTAATATATATATTTCTATATTTCATCTGCAATTGGTTGAATCCCGAGAATACAGGACCTGTGGATACAGAGGGCCTATGGTACGGTGAAAACTCAGTGCTGAACAGGACAGGAGTGTTCCACTCTTAGCCAGGTGTCCACAGGATTTCAGTGCCTGAGACGCACACATCCCACTGGTAAGACCTTGTGGCAATTTGAAAAAGAAACCAAAGTATTATTCTTTTTCTTTCAATTTCACAAATATGTACAGTCTGAACCTAATTACTTAATAAACAGATTGTTTGGTATTTCTTTTGGCCTGGGACACTGTGGAAAATGTATTGTGACTCTTAAAGTCATCCCAAAAGATTGGAATGACACTTTATTTCTCTACTCTTAGGGCCCGGCACTTATTAAGTACTAATTGCTGAATCTCGAGTGAGTGAGTGAGCTGGTGAAGGAGTGAGCAAGGGAGTAAGTGAGCAAATGAGCAAGCCAGTGAGTGGGACAGCTAGTGAGTGAGTGAGTGAATGAGTGAGCAAAGGAGGGAGCAAATGTGTGAGTGAGCTAGTGAGTGAGGAAGTGAGGAAGTGAGTGAGCAAAGGAAGGAGGGAGTGAGCAAGGGAGGGAGGGAGTGAATAAGCAAGCAAGGGAGTGAATGAGTGAGTGAAGTAGTAAGTGAGTCAGTGAATGAAAATGTGTCAATCAACCAGTCCATCCCTGTCCACTTCAGAATTAAGAGAAGTCTGTCACATGCTACCTTGCTGTGTACCACAGTTTGGAAATTTCATTGAAATCATGAATCATGTGGTAAACGGTTCTCAGCAACCTCTCCACCTTCTGCTTCACACTTGTTTCCAGGCAGCTGTCTTCTTCCCTCTGGAGACCTCCTTCTGACCAGATGACTCCAAGGTTTTCAAACACATTTTGCTCAAGAAGGAATTTGGAGTCAGGGTAAAGGGACCAGGTAAAGAACCTACTCTCCGAGGGCTCCTTGCCTGCTTACTCATTCAGGGGACACCTTTGTGACAAGAGAGTCGGGCAGGCGCCCTGGGGTACAAGAAGGCACACTTTAAAAGATGAAATTATTTAAATTATGGAAATGTTTAAATCTCCTTGGATTTCTTTCTTTTCTAAATCATTCATTACTCCTGTGTTTTAACTAATGTTTGCCTCCTTTGACATTTGGACCCACTAGACTTTTAAAAAGTCACAAATTGCCCCTAATAATCGTACAAATTATGTAGGCTGTTGACTATTTGAGTGTGTCTTAGCACTTTATCTTTTACATGTTACAGAGCAATCATTTTCATTAACCAGTCCTCATATGCAAGCAAGGTGGCAGGTAGCACAATAATAAAGCAATTTCCTATTCTGTGATGTGGACATGGAAGTTGACACTTGAGGCTGAAGTCACAGAGCAGACAAGGCTAAGGCCAGTAAGAATGGGAACACAGGATGTCCAGGTCAGGGACTTCACTGTGCCCACGGCCTGGCTCACGGTACCTCCTCTCCCGCACCTGGACCTTGTGTGATAGGGTAGAGCAGCTCTGCGGCAGGACGGCCCGTCTCACGGAGTGAGGGTCCAATTTCCTCTTCCAGCAGCCACATGCACTGGCTTTCTCCTGGAAGTTAGCCTAAGCCCACTGCAGAGAGAGATCAAGAGTGAGAAGGGTGTTTCTTATGAAGGAGAGGGAAGAAGGAAGGGAGGGAGAGAGGGAGGAGAGAAGGGAGGAAGGAAGGGGGGAGTGGGGAGGGAGGAGTCTGTCTCAAAACAGGGGAGCTGCTCCGTACACAGGGTGACTCGAAGCACAGTGAGCAGACCAGCCCCCTGGCAGCCAGGCAGCAGAGAACAGACATGCAAACAATCAGTTGAACTAGCAAAAAACAGAGCGGGGACATCTCAGCGTCCCGTTGGGGGTGGGAGTCAGAGAGACCTGGTGGAAAGGACACGTGCACTGAAAACTGAGGACCCAAAGTCAGGCGCAAGGGGACTGACTACTTAAGGCAGCAGTATGGCCACTCCTCACCCTGCTTCAGCTCTTAAAGAGAGCGTGGAGTTGGTGAAAGAAGGTAGAGGGTTCAAGGCTCAGAAAGGAGCCTGTGGCAGTTAAAGGGAAGTCCCACAAGGGCTCCAAGTGCCATCTGTCGATCTGTAGTTAGGTGCAATGTCCTCTAAGTGTAACCTGGGGCCGCTGGCCGTTTCTACATTGCAAAAGCATGACCCCATAGGTGTTAGTAAGACAGTCCTGGGGAGTTAGGAGTCTCAGGTGAAGAGAGAGGCAGGGAAGGCAACAGCCAGCTGAAGATTCCCTGCGCAGTGGCTCAGAGGATCCAGACACCACTGCACGAGGACAAGAGACCGGGGAGCTGGAGCTACAAGGCCTGCAGGCTGGACCCTCCTCCACTCACCTGGGCACAGGCTGTACACTTGTTCCCTGAGCCGTGCCTGCCTGGGCCCTGCTCCCACACCCGCAGGGAGACAGCACAGCCAAGTCTGCAAGGCCAGGCTCTCTGTGTCAGCTCTTCAGTCAGTTTGAGTGACAGGAGACCAACCCCCCCACCTCAAGTTTTCTTGCTACTCTGCTATCACCTGGCCCAGGGCCGGAACCCTTTTGTGACCACCACCCCCCCATGCTGTCACTCTGATTCACAAAGTCTGAGCCAGGAGCAGCTGTTAGAATCAAGCATACAAGCCATAGACACATTTTAATTTCAGAGGACAGAGAAAAGATGATGCCGGCTGCGGTGGTTTGCAGCCACAAATCCCAACACAGACTGTTAGATGTGATCGGGCTGCCTGTGAGGGGGCTGGGGAGTCTGAGCTCTCTGCTCGCTGCAGCTGCAGACAGTAAGGCTCTGGGCCTGACAGTGTGTCCCAGCCTCACAGGGGAGAACCACAGGCTGTCCTCACAGCACAGGCCCTGATGCTGGGGACACAGAGTCTCTCTCCTCCAGGAGCTTGGCTCTGCAGAGAAAACATAACAGAGCAGCCTGGGCACAAAAGAAAGAGTAAAGGACCTTCCCCTCACCTGGTGGGACCGGCTTTTCACCTGCCCCGTAGCCCCGTTCTCACTTTCTGGTTCTGAGCCTCTCCTGATGAGACCTCAGTCTGACAGGGATCCCCATGTTCCCCTGTGACAACACAAAGGCAGAGGCTTGGGGCGGTGACTGGATGGAGCCTTGGTACCACCTAGCAGTCACTCCCCAAACCCAGCCTTCGGAGTCACTGGTGTTTCTTCCACTTTTGTCCAGAAGATAAGCTACTGAAATGCTAGCTAAGCAGAGAGTTTGGGATGGGGATGACCATGATGATCCTGACAGGGAGGATGCACCAAGGTGTGGAACCTTGGGCTGCTGGTGACAATAGTTCAAGGTTCACAATTCTATCTCTGCAGATAGCCCAGTTACCGGATGGGTCTTGTCCCCAAGCAGGGGGGCAAGAAGATTCTTACCTCTATCTCTAGCCACGTTCTACTCGAGCTTCCTTTCATGAAGGACCCCAAGAGTGGAGGAAGGAGGCCCTTCAAGGAAGGTCAGGGCAAATCCAGCCTGTAACCCCCACCACCCACAGGACAGAGCGGCCAGGACACAACCCCAGGCTGTGAAAGCCCGAGGAACTGGAGGGGCCACGCCTTGCTACCTAGAGGGCTGGTTGTTCAAGTTTTCAATTTCTTGGCTAAGTCTCCCCTCGAGAACACAGCCAGCATGGCCACCCATGCTCCACCAGTACTGATCTGTGGAGAACCCGGTGCCTCACTCAGGATCAGGGACTTGGTGGGGCCTCCCTGCTGTCTCTCCAGCCCCGGAACCACAGGACCGCCATGGGAGCCATCAAGCCTCCAGGGCCTGCATCATGTCTGTCTTTCTACACAGGATTTGTGTGTTTTCTTCTCTTTCTCCCTCCCCTCTTTTTTTTTTTTAAGAACTGGAATTTT
The DNA here is from genome assembly GCF_047511655.1 of Castor canadensis. NCBI lineage: Eukaryota > Metazoa > Chordata > Mammalia > Rodentia > Castoridae > Castor > Castor canadensis. The sequence continues at coordinate 1,442,900 of NC_133395.1, read as the reverse complement.
AAAACAGCCAGCAACTCAGGCAAACTCCTAGGATAACAGTCTTAACAATTTACATAATTCAGGGTTGAGGAGGAGGACGTAAAGCAGTCCTTTTAAATTGTGTGACACAGTTTAAAATAGTGAACCTTGGCTGGCATTAAACTGCAGTCCTCTGAAACACAATTATAAAGCACTTAAGACTGCTCAGCCAATCAGGGGCCTTGATTGGCTGGACGTCCCTAACCCTGTAATCTTCCATCCCGGGGGCCCAGCGCACCACAGCTAACTGGCCGTTGGACGGTTCCATCCACGGCTTGTCAGGGGCGGTTAATGTTCATTTCAAGAAATATTACTTTTTGTTGCTTTGGTCCATGTTCCCAAAATGTCAATCCCAGATAATGGGACCCTTTGTTCCTGCCTAATAACGCTGACTACCGTGGAGGCTGCTGGCTGAGAGCAGTGCTGGGCACAGTGGTCAGAGCACCAGGCCAGCGATGGCAGTGTCCAGACCCATTACCACTCTGGGGGGACATCTCTGGGGGCCCATGTGTGAATCGTACTTTTGCTCTGTTGGTTCCTTTATTGCAAAATGGAGCTTCTGGCCCTCATATGCCACACCAGCCAGGCTTACGGAATAATTTCTTACATTTGGAGATCTGTGAACAAGGAACTCTTGAATCTAATGGCTTTTGCTTACTCATTCATCCATCCAGCTGGCATTCACTGAGCAGCTATTTGGTGACAGCCCTGTCAATCTCTGGTGGCTTCAAGGCCCCAAGTGAGCTCACTGTTTTGTGCACGAGGCACATGTGAGAACACCACAGACATCCCAGAACATGCAGTGTGGGCCTGGGGAACATGACATGAAGGTGTGTGGGGACACATGGACTCAGTGAACACGTCCCTGAGGGAGATTAAGGAAGACTAGCAGAACCTCAGCTTTGCTGCACCTTACCCTTGCGTGACCTTGGCGCAGCTCCCTAACCACTCTGAAATTGTTTCGTCTGTGTTGCTGGTGAGATAACACAGGGGCTCGTCAAGCAAGCAGTATCCTCAGGGAGTAGCGAATCAGACATTGCCGTCACAGTCATCGTCCTCACAGGCATCCAATGAGATCTGTGTGAGGCCCACATTGCTATCTCTGCCCTGGACTCCATGGTTTGCAAGCACAAGTCACTGAAATACAAGTGCCACAGGCATTGGGTGAGACCTTGGTGTGTGCCACACAGGGCATGTGTCACAGGCCTGGCCTTTGTCTGTTGACACATGTCAGCTGGCGGGTGGGTCTATGTGAACAATATTTGTACGTGAACGAGAAGCGGACAGGGAAACCCTGTGCCTGCCAGTTATGGTCTTACGGGAACACAGAGCCCCCAGGCTTCCTTACAGCAGAGAACACAGGTAAGGAAGGCAGGGAGGCAGCAACTGCAGCTCCCCCCACTTTGGGTTTCCAGGCAGAGAGATTGGCGGGGAGAGCAGGACCACGAAGGAGACCCAGCTGGCCAGGATGCAGAGAAACAGATGGCAGGGGCTAGGGGGCCTGTGAGGCAGACCCAGAGGTCAGTCCCTCTGTAGGACCAAGCAGAGCACAGGAAAGATGAGGACACAAATGCAACATCCTGGAGTGGCTCAAGTGGTAGAGTGCCTGCCTAGCAAGCATGAGGCCTCCAAGTTCAAATCCTAGTGCTGCCAAAGAAAAGAAAAGAAAAGAAAAGAAAAACCAAATGCAACACCCTGAACAGGCACAGTTCACTGGGTGTTACAGCTGGACCCTGACTGTGGAGACCATGTCACAACTTCCTTGGAGTCCTAAGGGAGTCCCTGCAGTCACAGGCTCTGTTTATGGTCACATACCCACACATGTGCACATGCATACACACAGCACACACTTGTGAATGCATGCTCACACGTGTACACACACAAAGCATGTGCACACACACTTGTGAGCATACATGAGTACACAGCGGACCCACACAGAGATGCAGCATGTGTACACATTTGCACATGAACAGACACACAGTGCACACATGGTCCCCAGGGGTGCATTTTGTTCCTAGCTATTGGCACCCGAGAGCTCTCTCCAGCCCCTGAGGAGGCCCTCTGGCAACCCTGGGCACAGAGGAGTCATGGAGCACCCCCTGCCACCACATCTCAGCGGAGTCATTACGTGGTGCCCTTGGGTATGTCACCTAAGCACTCACTGTATAAACCCCAGCCTCAAATGGTGGCACTTTTTGTCATTTCTCTTTCCCATCCTGACTCCTTTGCCATCACGCTAGCAGTCTACTAGGGCCATCCTGGAGGACAAGTGCTCAGCCTCGGGGTCACCTCGCCTGGCTTTCAGCCTAGCTCCATCCTCTCCACCCTGCAGTGTCCAGAGGGCCTGATGTTTGAGCCAGCCCACAGTGCTGCAAAGCCAAGGGCCCCAACCAGCTCCAGCCCTGTGTTTGGCACACAGCTGCTGCCAGGGATAGAATGGATGTCTCATCTTATGTATTTGGCTGTGTGTCAAAGACCTGAGCAAATTCATTTTGTAAAAAATTCCAGATGTTTAGAAATTAGATCAAGACATGTGGGCAGCACGCACTGTGTCTCCTCCCTGTGCAGCGCTGGCTGTGGGACCTTTCCACGCCAGCCCTGCCCTGCTCCATCAGCACTGGCTCCAGGTCCTGCCATTGTGTCTCTGGCATCTGGGATTCTCACTTCAGTTCTAAGTGTGTGAGCATTAAAAGGTTTGTCCCCTGACAGCCTCGTGATGTTAACGCTAGCTGCACTGCGTGTCATAATGGAGCCACACACAGCACTTACCTCTTGAAATCGAAGCGTTTTTCTCGGTACAGTGACATGATTTCAGGTGCCATGTTTCTGCATGCTAATGTCTATGTATTGCAAAAATACAGTGTAAATCAAAATTATATACCTGAGCACATGTAGCCTCAGCATGCACTATTCTGCATCGAGTCTAACAGTACACAGAGAACATTTTCCAGAAAAGCTTGAAGTCCTCGTTACTGCTCCCAAGGATCTTCTGTGATGGCAGAGAAAAAGGGAAAACAGTGCATCTGGATCTCAAACCTGGGAAACACAGGCAGCTTCTGGAATCTGGTGTTGCAACCTCATTTGGAGCACTGAGGACAGGAGGCAGGTGCTTGATGGTGAAGCCCTTGGAGGAGCAAACCCCCGCCCCCAGCTCACAAGGCTGTCAGCAGCATAAGGCACTGGATTAACCATTTCCAAGTTCAGCCAGACTCCGTGTCTGGGAGCCCAGGAGTCCAGACCCAATTGTGCTCAGCTCAAGCAGAGTGTGGCCAGCTGCTGACCAGCCTCACCCCTGTTCCACAGCGCAAACATTGGGATAGACCCATGTTCCTCAGACTGCACATGGCAGCCCCAAATCAGCTCAGTGAGCTGCAAGCAGAATTTAGGGGAAAATATGTTTTTACATAATAAAGGTAATTTTAAAGTGAAATGGAAGTATTGAAAATAATTCACAGGCATTACACATAAACTATTGCGTTAGAAACTTCTGAGTGCGCCGTGGATGTGTGGGGTGGGTTCTGAATGTTTTAATGCACATCACAGTTAAAATGGTGAAAAACAACAGATAAGAAAACAGAAAACAGCATTTGAGAAATTAAAGGTTTCTCAGTTGGTTCAAGGCAATCTGCACGCCGGGCAGGCTGAACCAAGGAGAATCACACCCCACGGTGTGTCATGGCTGGTGTCTGGGACCACGGGCAGGGAGGGCCACCACTTCTGTCAAACACGTCAGCCCTGGGTCTGACTCAGAACAGCCTCCCAGTGCGCGACACCATGGCCTCTGATTGTGACTGTCCACCCTGATCGTCTCATCCTGCAGCAGAGTCTAAAGCAAGGGGCGGAACGAGACCTGAGGATGGCGAGGTCTCCTTCACGGTGGGCAAGGGTGGCCCAGCCGCACAAGCATGCACCCCGGGGCTTGAATGTTTCCTGCTACCCGGCGACACTGGGGTCCCTAGCGTCTCGTGGATTCCCTGTAGATGTGGGAGGCTGTGAGGCAGGGCTTGTTCCCCGTGGTAGAAGCTCGGCTGGAGGCAGGACCTCCGTTTCAGGTGCCACAGGACACAGGCTCCTCCCTGCAGGAAGCTTCCCAATACCTCAGCAGAGACTCTCAACGTGGCCCTGGGTGCCAAGGTCTCTGCCACTCAGAGGCAGGCAGGTTGTGTGGGAAAACAGGGGACACATGTCACTTCACAGCACCAAGCGTGTTTCCCAGAGGCTTGGACTGGAGGGCTGGTGGGACAGGAGGGGAGCTGTTTCGGACACACGGTGGTTGGATGTGCTGGCAGGTGAAAGGCAGAGAAAGGAAAGAAACATAAAGGCAGATTCTAGACATGGGGCTTGCACTGTTGGATGATGACAGAGTCTGTGGAGTTGAGAGAGACTGGCGGTGGTGGGGTTTTCCAGGGAAATGGTAGAATCTTGGCTTGACACGTTAGGTTCAAGATGCAAACCAGACATCAAGGAGAGAGACTCACAGGTGTTGGTGCTCGTGTGCACCACCTGGAAGAGGCCCCAGCTGCAGGCGATCATGGTGGAACCTGTAGGTAATGTCACCTCAACCAATGGCCAGCAACCTTCCAGAAGTTCTCCTCCTGCCCAGCACAACTAAGACCCTGGCTGGAGAGGGAGAACCCAGCTTCCTTGTTTAGTGGCTCCAGGGCTCACGGCCAAGTCACTTGTGTGTTTCTTCAGGCTAAGAGTCTAATATGTGAGCGCTACAGACAGGCAAGATGTGATCACGGAGGACATGCTGAAGAATGGGAAACTCAACTCTGGACCTGGAACGGACAGGTCCAGAGACGAGGACAACTAACAAGCCACCCATCACCTAAACCCAGGACACTTACCCAGAGCTGACACCAGACCCTGGCAATTTCAGGTGTCCATATTTCTGGGAGCTGGAAGTGGTAGGTTGGCCCATCAGAAATGGACTGTCCTTACCCTCGTGTGTCACAGGGTCACCCATTCCTACACACTTACCCGGGGCCAGTCAAGAGCTGCCATGCCCTGGGGAGGAAGGGCCACCTGGAAATCATCACACTTCCTCCTGTGTTTTGTGCAGGGGGAGTGAAAAGCTGTCCAGAGGTCACGATGAGCCACCCCAATGCTTCTTTTTCTTCTTTTTTATTGTGCTGGATGGGGGTACATTGTGGCATTTACAAAAGTTCTTATAATGTATCAAATATATCATAATTGAATTCACCCTTCCACCACCCTCCTTTATCTCCCTCTCCCCACATTCCTGGAATAGTTTCAACAGATCTCATTTTTCCATTTACAGAGTGTGTATGTAGTATTTGGACCATATTCACCCTGCTACACCCTTTCCCCACCTCCTTCCCCTCCACCGGTACCAACATCCCCCCATCAGGACCTGTTCTGACCTCTGATTTTGTGTAAGAAAAGAAGAAGAAGAAAATGACATGTTTGCTTGGGGAGGTTCCTTGTGGCACTTCCATGTATGTGTGAATTATAGTCCGATTTGGTTCATTGCTATTTTTCTTTTTCCTACCTTAGTCCCTTCTGGTAGGTTCAATGGGTTTAAAAATTCTATACCCACTGCTTCTTAATGACATCCCTTGACCTTGAGTGAGCTTCTGGCTGCCCAGTCTGTGACCTCCAGTCAAAAGCAAGTGGAAAGGCGTGCACCTGCCTGAAGATTAGAACAAGCACAGTGGGCATGTCTCTGGTTTGGCTCTTTGAAACGATCCAGTGGACAGTTATCTCTGCATCTCAGGGATATCTATGAAAAAAGTCACAAAAAATTACAGGGCTCAGGCACTTTAGCCTGAAGAATGGTTTGACTGACTAGAGACCAGAAAGTGTTTTATAATGCACTTAACAGAGTTCCCTGTGAGTGCTGCAGCCCCTGTGCTCCGAGGCCTTCTAAGACTGAGTAACCTCTGCTCTCAAATGATTTCCTGTTCTGTCCATCAACAAACAAACTAGGGAAAGACACTCTGCCCAGTCCAAAGAACAAATGCAGTAATTTCTCTGATCATCTCACTTTATTCCTGTGAAACAGGCTATTTCCCCCTAATAATAAATAATAAGACAGAAAGAGTTGGCTCAGTTACGAAAGGTGTTTAACTCACTTTTGGAATCTGAGGATTTCCAGGAGATAGGTCAGGAGAACTGAGAACTCAGGTTGTTTTCACAAACTTCGACGTTTTGCCATACCTACAGTTAGAGTCTCACCTGGACTCCCTCAGAGACGGGGGAGCACTGTGACATTGGGGCGGGGTGCACACGCATACAGGTGTGTGGTCTGCCACCAGGGAGAGTGTTTGGATTTAAATCAGAACTCACATGGACTCCACAGAACTCACAACGCTGGGCCAGGGTGATTGTGTGGTTTTAAACCCTTTAAAAGGGAACATTTATTGTGAGATTAACTTCTGCCTATAAAAATTCTGAATATTGAGGAGAAATACAAAAATAAAATATCAAAAAGTATTCCTTCATCCCCAACATAGAAAATACAGACTTGTGTCAAACACCTGTTTTTCTTAATTGATGCACATTTTTCTTATTTCCCTCTGCCCTCTATTGGGGGAGCCCAATATTCAGATCAGATTGTTTTGTATTCTGCTTTTTGTTTTAATTTAAAACAATCACTATTCTCAGAAACAAAACTACTGTGTGTATGATATACCATCATTCTGATTTTTTTGGGGGGGGGATAGTTATTGAAGCCCAAACTTAGGAACTGTTGGTTTGTTTGTTTTGTTTTGCTTTTGTTTTGTGGTACTGGGGTTTGAACTTAGGGCCTACACCTTGAGGCACTCCATCAGCTCTTTTTATGATGGGTTTGTTTGGAGATAGGGTCTCGTGAACTATTTTGCCCCCGACTGTCTTTAAACCCGTGATCCTCCTGATCTCTGTCTCCTGAGTAGCTAGGATTACAGGCGTGGACTAGCAGTGCCCAGCTAGAAACTGGTGTCTGCTAAGCAGGTGCTCTACCACTTGAGGCATACCCAGCTCCAAATGCATTCTGGTTTTTTTGGCAGTACAGAGGTTTGAACTCAAAGCCTCACGCTTCCTAGGCAAGCGCTCTACCACTTGAGCCACACCACAGTGCACTTGAGCTGATCTAAAAACAATTCTCCCTGAATACCAAATCTATGTTTTAAACAATATTTTGAGTGAAATCTTTGCCAATTTTTGGGGACCTGGAACAGCAGTTTCGAATCTGACTCTCTGTGTGTCTCTCTATCCAAATCTCCCAGTGAAAAAGGCGAGGTTCTGCCCCAATGAGGCGATGGAGAGGTCCTGACCACCTGCTGGGCAGATGGAGGTGACACAGACGTTGGTGTCACCCACAGTGCGGTGGCTACATCGAAAGGCATGTGTGAGTGTGCTGGTGACTGGAGTCCTCTCTGCCGTGGCCCTGACTCTGCCGCTGTGCAGTGTCCCCAGGCGTCAGATTGTGCCTGGCCATGTGCCAGCCATTCCTGCCACCTGCAGAAAGCCAGAGCTGTGAGCAGAGAAGGAGTGTGGTCCCCACACTTGCCCCAGAGCCCAACTGGCCCAGCTGCTGGGGTGATCTCGTCACCCCTCCTGAGCGCTGGGTTTCATGACAGATTTGCTTGGTCTCAGCCAATATGCTGCTTGTCAGTGGAATGAAGACTTGAGGAAATTTTTTCCTGATCTTGTCCTTCAGAGTAGTACTATGTAGGATTTCCCTCCTACACACTAAATAATAACCCGTCCTCACCTCTCAGTGTCACCATGGAGGCCAAAACGAGGCTGGTTCTGTCTCTACCGGGCCCCCATGTGTGTTGCCTGACATGCTTTCTGGGAAGATGACACAGCAGAGACATAGAGGAACATTGACACATTACTGGACCTTGGAAGGGGTAGAAACCAGTTCTGCTACACCCGACTACCAAATCCTAACGCCTCCTATTTTTCCAGCCGGGGTGGGAGGAGGGCCAGCCTGCAGAGCCTGGGCTCATCCACCTCACCAGAGGGACCCCACAAGGGTCAGAAGAGGCCATGGCGGCCTCCAGTCAGACGGGATAGTGATCAGATCACATCCGACATGTCCTGGTTAAGTAGCTAATTCCTAAGATAAAGAGGAACAGAATAGTAAAGATGCAGTTAAAATATGGGGGGGATCAGAAGATGGTAGTCCTGCAACGACCGTAACCAACAGCTGCTCAGTCCAAAAAAGCCAGAAGGTACAGAACAAGGAGGGCAACCACGCAGCCCCAGTCCAAGGCCTGGAAGCCACCTGGAAAGTCGCTGGTCTGCACCCACCTTCGAAGGCTGAAGAAGACACAAATGTGCACACTGGCTGGCTCCCTCCTTTTGCTTTTGTTCCACTGGACAGGGCCACCCACACTCAAGGTCTTTCCTACATGTCAGTAGTTTCTAGAACACGCTCGGCTCCCCCAGCCCCCCCCACACACACATGCACGCACACTCACACATGCACAAGTTTGCAATTTCCTAGGCATCTCTCAATCAAGTCCAGTTGACAACCAAGGTTAATCATCACAAAATGTAAGGACAGATAGAAGGTGTGTTGGATGCGGGAGGGCTCAGAAACAATGAAGTGACTCACAGAGGCAACCCACGTATGTGAAAAATGAGTGAGAATAAAGGACATGGTGTAAAATATAGAAAAAATGTGACATTGAGGAAAGATCAAAACTTACAGCCGTGTCTGTGTGGCCAACAGCAGTGTCCACAGAAAGCTTGGTGCAACAACAGGCTTGAGGTTTTGCACACTGCTGTGCAATGGTCTTTGTCTGGGTTTTGCTTATTTTAGGCTAGAGGCTAAATTCATTCCCTGAGACTCCATCTCAACCAGAAATAGAATTCAGTGATGTCTCCTGATTAAATTCCCTAAGTGTTTGTGGACAGAAATGCAATTTTTAAAGATATTGGAACATTTTACTCAACGTCTACAGATATCTTAAGGATTTTGAAATATTTTCTAAGTGTCTATGTGTGCATGGAGGAGCTTTCTCTGCATAGCCTAGACTTCTAAACACTGACAGTGTATTTTTAACGCCACCACCTTTTCCGTTTTATGCTAATTCAGCACTGAATAGGTATGGCAGTGGTTCTGCACTGGGAGACAGGGATCTTTTGGGTTACTTTGGCTTTCTTTTGTTCGTTGTTATTTTAGAGGTTTAGCAATTTAAGAAGCATCACTTCCATTCTTAACGAGAATTTTATTAAGGGTTTTATCCAATGCATTTCTGCAAGATTTGAGGAGATCATGTGATTTCCGTCCTTCTGTCTGCAAGGCAGATAAAGGACTGAATTTTCTAATGTTGAACCAACTTTAAACAGAGCCGACGTGGGTGGGAGCGCACACATGGTGTGATGTACTGAGTTCAGTGTAGGATGTGTGCACAGAAAAGGCTCACAGGGCACTCAGAGTGTGTGGACTCTGTCCACACATACAGTGTCCAAGGCACAGCCACACTTACTGTCCTGTTCCCCTTTTGCTTGTCAGTCACCTCGTGGCTTTTTTCCACTTACACACGGATCAGGTGGAGACAGAATGAGGAGAGAGGAGACCGCTGCCCACGGCAGGTGCGGCAAGAGTGAGGAAGAAGAGAAAGGCTGTGTGTGAGCTCACGTGAGGAGGAAAGACACAGGGTAGAATTAGTCCTCTGCAGCCAGAAGTTGGATCTGCCTCCTCAGACACCAAAGCCTGCTGCAATGTGCTGGGTGGCGTTCACATTCCTCCCTTCAACTTTCCATGTCATAAAAACCATGCATCTTTTCCATTGCAGTGGCTCAGGCCCAGTGGTACCCCAGCTGCTCTGCAGCCTGCACAGTGACACCAGCTTTGCTTTCCACAGGGAGTCTGGGCAACCGTGCATCTTCTGCTTGTCCAGCCTCCTTATCTCTCTCTACACAGACCCGCCCGGTCCTCCATACGCTGCACTAATCTTGTCTTAAGCTGATCTGTGTGGGGTTATCGCTTCTCTGCGTTGGGGACCTGATTGCTACTGCACAGCATTCTTGACCATTCCATCTGTGACAATTCAAAGAAGTCTGTGGTAAGCGCACATCTCTATAACTACCAGAGAGGCTTTGCCTTCCCCCACAAAGTTCTGCGGAACAGAAAATGCTTCCTCTTGGATTTGTGTGCTGCACCGCTTTCTCTTTTCCTCCAAGTCCTCTGATCTCTGGCTAAAGCTTTGGATGAGATATTAATCATAACAACAGTAGTGATGCTGATGACGGAAGGTATTTTGTCATGTGCAGGACTCCACACTAAGAGCTGCACACACAACCTCCAGTTTTCACAACCTGGCGAGACTTAATTTTACATGTGAGGAAACTGAGCTCCTGAGCCATGCAGGGTGCAAGGGGCTTGAATACAGGCCTCCCGCTGCCACACCGCCGGCTGCTTGTAATAGCCCAGGGTTTAACACCCACCATCTCTCTGCAGTAGGAGGAAGGAGAGGGACTTCCTGGAACTGCTGAGGAGCCCTGCAGGGTTAGAAGACAGTCCCAAACCTGGAACCATGACACTCTGAGGAATGCAAGGTGTGCTGGGCCCTCGAAGGCCACTGGTAGCTCGGGCCAGCAAAGGTCTGTAGACCCCAGCCCTGGGGCTGTTCTTACCGTGTCTGCCCGGGATCCTCACTTTCCAGCATGAGCAGGGAGTCACAGTGGCTCAAACTCTGACTCTTGAGTATGATTCTCAGATCAAGGTGTGTGCAGGTGGCTCAGTGGGGACACTGTCAGGAAGGGAGCAGGACTAGGAAGAGGTACAAAGAGGCCACAGTGTACTTACAAGACTTCTGATCCAGGATGGCCCTGCCTAAACCTCCCAAACAAAGGTGGGCAGGTGAGCTGTCTCTCCCTGCAGCTGCCCTTCAGGTGTGACATGGTAAGGCCACACAGGCACGTTCTGGGGACAGCAGCTGCCCAGTCACAGGCCATAGTCCTGGCAGCTGCCCTGCAAGGGGGAGGCAGGCTCTGAGCAGCACCCCAACTCTCCACTGTGGGGCTGCAGTTGGAAATCCACACTCTCAGAGGGCAACACCGTGATGTGTCACCCCCAAGGCATTAGCATGTTCGGTGTTCATAACATTTAAAATTTTTGTCAATATTTTCAATAGCAAGTGATGAGGATGCACTTTAAGGTTCACTTAGCAAGAATAAAATAAGGACTTTGTCCTGGCAAGGAGACCATGGAGCAGTCTTCGAAGAGCAGCAAGTAGACCTATCCTCCGCCACAGGACCCAGGCTCTGCCTCCAGTCCTCACAGTCACGCCTGCCAGTGAGGAGGAAGCCCAGGCCTGGCAAAGCGGAGGATTAGCCAGGGAGCATGGCCTGAGATTGCAACGGGCGCCACAGGTGCGCTGTGTTCCTGCCGGTTACTTTTGCCCAGCTCAGCAACGGTAGTTAAGTGAGTGGATTCCTTCCTGTCCCCTGATCATGTAGCAGAGAGGTGACACTCGCACATAAACACACTTTGTGGCACATCCATGCCCCTCGTCCTCCTGCACTCGTTCTCCTGCACATGCTTTCCTACTGTGCTTCCAAAGAACAGGGTTTGTTTGGTTTTTTCCCAGGAAATCAAAATGCTGCACCTGCTTGGAAAGGACTCCAAGAGGCACCAGCTCCAGCCCGTCTTACCCGAGCTGGTTCTATGGCCCTGCCTCCTGCTGCACTGTGCCAAGCTCAAGATAGAAACTGTCCGGATCCGTTAGCTGCCCTGTCTGCTCTCAGAACTGCTGGGAGAACAGCTGCTCCCTCAGCCCCATCAAGTGACACCGTGGGAGCTAAGACACAGACTGCCCAAGAAAACTCCACTGCAGACCTTGGAGGACCTCGCTGCCCCTGAGGGCCAGCCAGAAACATTAGTCCTGCCAGGAAATGATCACAGCCAGCCAGTTCAGACACAAACAGCCTGTATCCCTTGTCCTTGAAGTGCACAGAGAGCCAAGGGAATAGGCAGATGGTCATTACTGCTGCCCTAACTATGGCCAGGACTGGAATTGCAGGCCCAGGCCCCCACTGCCCCGAGAGTGCAGCAAGGAGGCCAGGCTGGGAGCATCTTCACCTGGATGGATGGATATGAGCTTGTTTCTTCTAGATTTCCCCCATATTTGATTTTTTTGGTGATACTGGCGCCTCACACTTGCTACGCAGATGTTCTACCACTTGAGCAACTCCCAGCCCTTTTTTTGTGTTGGGTATTTTTGAGGTAGGGTCTTGCAAACTATTTGCCTGGGCTGGTTTTGAACCACAATCCTCCTGATCTCTGCTTACTGAGTAGCTGGGATTACAGGTGTGAGCCACAGGTGCCTGACCCTATATTTGATTTTGAAGAGACTCTACGGAAGGGAGCGGCCCAAGAGTAGCTCTCCTAGGCTCCTGACAGCCTTGTCCTGGGATGCTTGTCTCACACGCCCTACTGTGCACAAGACACCAATGTGGGCTCAGCACACAATGAAGGCAAGTGGAGGCTCTACTGGTTGGTCAAAAACCATGAATTTCACCTTCTCCAGGAGTCCACAGGTCTTAGCAGAGTGCGGGGCACATGTGCAACAGAGGCAAAGGGCAACCTGAGAAATCCCAGCGTCCTGCCCCTCCTGACTGTCCACAAAACAAGGACAGAACTGCTGCAGGATCTGTTGTGAAAGTCCTGGGAAGCTTCCGTTCTGGGAGACTCAGGACTGATATAACCCTTACTTCAGCTGTCTTGTATCGATAACCACATGAGGAAAGTAAGTAAATGACCTGGAAAGGAGACCAAGCAAGAGGATTTGAGCTTTCAAATGGTTTTTATATTCTTTATCCAGTGCTCAGAACAAATTAGCCTGACACTTAGTGGTTTCACAGTAGTTAGTTCCTCCTAACTACTGTGGTCAGGAATTCTAGATTAGCCCAATAGGTGGTTCTGCCTTGGCTGTTTCATCCAAAAACATGGCCGAGGCTGGAGCGCCTGGTTCTGAGGTGGTTTTCTCACCTGCCAGGCTGTTGCAGAAAAGCACTGCTCCTTCCACCTGGACCTCCCCAGGACTGCCTGACTAGGACGGCCTCATCTCCTGAGAGCGAGATGTCTTGTGCCTCTGTGACCAGATTCAGAAATGACATGCCACCATTTGTGAAAGTGCTGAAGAGACCACCAGGGCAGCACTGGAACCTCCTGGAAGCTGGTGGTCACAGTCTGGCCTCTGTGACCTCCTGCACACAAGATAGACCCATTCCCTGACAGTCCCAGCTCCAAGTCCAGTGTCATCACCTCTATCAGGTCCAGGTGTTCAAGTGTCCAGGAGTTCAAGTGTCCAGGACCCTGTGTGCATCTCTCCTGCTCTGAATCATGTGACACAGACAGGTTAGTTCCTGCCCTGCACTCCACAATGTAGCAGGGCAGGTGTGGGAATGTTGACTTCCTAGACTGCAATCTGCTCTCAGCGGGGTTCTCCATGAGGTTTGGAGCACGGGTCAAAGCCCTTCACCTTCCTCATTTTTGTATTTGGCCAATTATTGAGTCCCTTGTTTGAAGAAACTGTCATTTTCTCCACTGAATTTGTTCTTGTACCTTTGTTAAGACCAGTTTATCATTTGTGTGATCAGTTGATTTCAGAGTCCCCCTCCACAGAACCACAATGCCTTGGGTGCAGTAGCAACACAGGAACGCTGAGACCAGGCATGGACTTTCTCTCTTTCCTCTCTCTTTTCTCTCTCTCCTCTCTCTCCCTCTCCTCTCTCTCCCTACCTCTCTGTCCTCACTCCCTTCTCTCTCTCTCAAGCTTTCCAATCTAGGAGAATATTCCTCTGCATTCAATTAAGCTATCTCTGACTTCTCTAACATTTTGTACAAATGTGTCTTGGACTTTTTAATATTTCTTTCCTTTTTGGTGCAGTTGAAATAGAACTATTCTTTAAATCTGAATTTAACCATTCCTTGACAGCTTATAGAAATCCAAGTAACCTTTGCATGTCACTCCTCTATCCGTGTCTGGCCAAGCTCAACTAGTTACTAGTTACAGAGGCTGCTGAGGCACTTTTGGGATGTCCCCTAAGGACCACCATGATCTGCAGACATTTCTTTCTAGCCATAGTGTCTCTTGTCTTTCCCTTGCAGGATGGCGGATGAGGGATGGTGAGGCTGACCTGCTTGCCTCCACCAGTCTTAGGAAGAAACATTGGCTCCTGAAGCACCATGAGGGCAGTAGCTGTCGTTTTTCTGTAGCTGCTCTTAACAGGCTAAGAAAGTTTCGTCTGTTCCTAGACTGTGGTGTGCTTTGCTTATGTGTGGACATTGCAATCTGCCGGATGTTTTTCCTACGTTGAGTTTTAGTGTTGAGAGAGCCTTGCATTCCTGGGATAAACCCTAATTAGTCATGGTGCATATCCCTTTCACTTCCTGCTTGAGTTCATTTGCTAAGGTTTGGTTGAGAACTTTTGTGACTACGTTCATGACGGATATTTGTCTATAATCTCTTTTATTGTAATGTCTTTGCATGGTTTTGTAGCAGGATGGTAGTCACTGTGACATGTTCTATTTTTTTAGAAACGATTTATATAGAATTGGCATTATTTCTTCCTTAAATGTTGGTGGAATTTGCCAGTAAGATGATCAAGGCCTGGGAGTTTGTGTGTTACAAAAGTTTTCATTACAAATTCAATTTCTTTGGTAGACACAGGACTATCAGTGCTGTCTGTTTTCTCTTAGCTGGGTTTTGGCCATTTATAGAGGAACCTAAGCTGCCCACTCTGTGGGCAGAGCCCGGAGTCACCACCCTCCCGTGTTTGTCGTGTCTGCCGTCTGCAGTGCGGTTCTCGTTCCTAACACTGGTGATTCCTGTCTCCTTTCTCTGTGCTTTGTTTCTTATATTTGGACATTTATCAATGTCATTTATCTCTTCAAAGAACCAACTCTTCACTGACTTTCCCAATGGCTTTTCTGTTCTCAACTGACTTAGTATTTACCTTTATTATTTTATCTCTTTTACTTACTTCATGCTTACTCTTCTTAGTTTCTATAGATAAATATTAGATTAGTGACTTGGAAGCTTTGTTGTTGTTAATAAAATATTTCACACTATACATATATATACATATCTATATGCACGGAGATATCCATATACACAAATATAGTATGTATTTGTATCTATATATACAAATACAGATATACAGTATATACAAATATGTACAAATACAGTATCTAATACATTTTATGGTACAAATTTCCTTATATGCTCTATCTAGCTGCTTCCCACAAGTTTTAACATAATGAATTTTCATTTTCACAATATTTTCACTAGCTTCACGTGAGACTTACTCTCTGACTCATGAGTTTTTAGAAGAGTTGTTTAATTTTCAAGAGCCACGCATGATTTCATTATCGTTCTGCTCTTCTTCTATGTTATCCTTAAGTACAGAGAACACACTTCCAATGGGTTGCAGTTTTTAAGTTTACACTTTGTTCTTTGGCCCTGGAAGTGGCCATCTTGGTTGTTCCGTGCACACTGGAAAAGCAGGTGCATTCTGCTGTCACTGCATGGAAAGGCCACAGAGCTGGCCAGGTCGAGTTGCTCAGAAGGGTCACTTAGGTCTTTTATACCCTCATGACTTTCTATCACCTTGTTCCATCAGTGACAGAGAGAGGCACAATGAAGACCACTCCAAACGTGACTGTGGACTTGGCTGTTCGTCTTTTTAGTGGTACGATTTCCTTGTATGCTCTGAGATCTGCTTCATCTCTGCAGATTCATTTATTATGCCTTCCTGCTATTGACTCTGTTTTTTGCTTGTTTGCTTGCTTATTTCTATTTGGTTTGGTTTTTGGTAGGACTGGGGTTTGAGCTCAGGGCCTTGACAAACACACTACCACTTGAGTCACGCCCCAACCCTTTTTTTTTTTTTCTGCTTTAGTTATTTTTCAGATAGGGTCCCACATTTTTGCCCAGGGCCAGGCTCAGACTGTGACCCTCTTACCTACAGCTTCCCACGTGGCTGGGATCACAGGTGCACGCCATCACACCTGGGCTCTCACTAACGTTCTGCCCATCCTCCTGATCCCCACCTCCTCAGTCTCTGTCCCCTTTTATCTCTGGTAATCATCCCTGTTCTGAAATCTACATTGTCTGATGTCATTCAAGCAATCAGACTTCCTTTTCAATAGAGTTCACGTCTTCATCTGCTTTGGCTCTTTTGCTTTTAACCTGTTCTCTAACGTAAGGTGGCTTTCTTGTCGAGAGTACACAGTGGAGTCTCTGCCTCTAACTCACGTATGTCATATGAGTTTGGACCATTCATATTTAATGTAATCTTTGATATGTTTGAAACTTGATGTTTATTTTCTGTTTATCTCTCTCTCTCCCTCTGTCTCTCTCTCTCTCTCAACAGCTCTGGTTCTACTTTTCTGATTTCTTCCAGATTGCCTTGATTTTTTTAGTGTTCTACTTTAATTTATTAGATCTCTTGTTACAACTCCTTTAGTCTTTGTTGTTTTTCTTTGTTTGTTAGTAATTGCTGTTGTGCGATCATAGTCATTGTGACTATAATGACTTAGTGTGACTATACCTAACTTCTCAGAGCAATTATTTTACACTTTAAGCAAAGGATAGAAGTTAAGCCCTATGTCCCCTCCCCTTTTGTGTTATAATTTCCCAAATAGTACCATCTCCCATTGCTAAATTCTCCTGTAAAATGTTCTAATTTTTGCTTTCAAAACAAGCTTAAGGAATTTAAGAGGCAAAAGATTAGCTTGGATATTTACCCATACCCTTCTCTTCTTCTGATGCTGTTTCTGCAATCCCAGGCTTCCCTCTGCCCCATTTCATCTCAGCTGTAGCAATTCCCATTAGTGGATCCTTCAGAGGCTTCTTCCAGTTTTCCTCTGGCTGAGTTCGGTGTGGAATCTGTGGTTTATCGTCGCCCTCTTCCAGCATTTTAAGGGTTTTGTGCCACTGTCTGACCTTCCTGGAGCTGCACACAGCTGGCGTGCTTGTCACACCACTCTCCTCCTGTCTGTCGGGAATGTTAAACTCTCCTTATTTCCGCACAGGTCCCCCAGGTTCTGTTCAGTTTTAGGTCCCATCCTTTTCCTCTGCTTTTCAGATTGCATAATTTCTATGAACTAATGTTCAAGTTCATTGATTTTGAGTTCTCTGACCTTCATTCTACTATTGACCCATCCAGTGAGCTTTTAAATTTTTTCAGAGGTTATATTTCCATTTTAACACTTCTATTTGGTTCTTCATATAATTTATATTTCTCTGTTGAAATATTCTACCATATCAAGAATGCTTGCCCTTATCTCAGGAAGCATGCTAAAATTGCATTTTAAAATCTTTGCCTGACAATCTTATAAGAGGTACTACCTGCCTCACTCTGGTTGGGAAACTTAATTCCACTTTCCCTTCAGAGTTGCTCTGAAGCCAGGTATGGTGGTTCATTCCTGTATTTCCAGCACTTGGGAGGCAGAGTCAGGAAGATTGTGAGTTTGAGGCTAACCTGGGCTACATAGCAAGTTCCAGGCCAGCCGGGGCTACATAGTGAGGCCCTGTCTCAAAAACGAAAGGAAAGGAGAGGAGGGAAGAGAAGAGGAAACAAAGCAGCGTTGCTCCCAAGTCCTTTGTTCGTTGAGGAATTTTTCATCATGTCTTGGATGTCTAGGTCCTGATGAAGTCCTCTAGAGAAAGCTGTTTTGCTTTGTTTGTTTTATTTTAGCAGCCAAGGCCCAGGTTTTGTCCTTAAGTTCTCGCTCTGCCCGCTTGGTCCTTCCATCTCCACGTCTGCTCGAGACTCGGTGCTGGCTCCCTCACTCTTTGCTGTGCACCTTCGAGACTGGCCTGGTCCCACAGCTCAGCAGAAGGCTAGGTAGGCACTGTGTCGCTTTGTTCTGAAACTTAGAGACGTACCCTCCTCCAGATTAACCCCTCACACTCGGGCTGCCGCACGTCCTTCTTCTCAGTCCCCTGGCTGAAAAGTAGAGTCATCTGTCCATGCCACTTCACGGTGCACTTGTCAAGGCTGCCCTGCGGGACACTGGGGAGTAGAAGGAAGAGATGTCACAGCAGGGGTCACCCTCACACTCTGCGTTCCTGAGTCCCCTTTTCTGAGAAAGGCAGGACCCCTGGGGGTTTGTATGCCTGTGTTCCTTTGCCAGTGGCGCTGTCCTCAGGGCAATGCCAGAAGATCAAGCGGATACTTCACAAGCCTTCTGTTGGCAGCTGTCCCTGTCCCTTACCACTGGTATGTGAGCCTCCAGCTAACCTGGCTGTGCTGCCTATAACGATGTACACACTTTAAAATATACACACAGCAGATGCACACATCTGAGTAGCAGGAAAACAAGGGAGGAAATGCTGGCAGTCCAGAAATGGGGCACACCATTTCTAGCTAAGACAGTAAATTTTAAAACCTCAAATGGAAGTGAACGGTCTGACTGTCATGACAAGCGTGATGATGGTAAGTGCCTCAGCCCAAGGTCAAGTGCCTCAGTTTGAACCAACTGTACAACCAGGTCCCCTACGTTCTCACCAATGTGAGGTACAAATAGGAACTAGAAATATTTTTCGTGCATGGAAGTCACGTGTATCAAAGAGCTAAACACTTCCCCTCTTCCCCGTGTGGGCCCGGGAGCCTACCACCTTTATGATACCAGCAATCTCAGGAACGTACAGGTACATCTAAGAACCCTTTCTTCAATAGGGCAGGACACTGGGTAATGTGACAATAAAGAACATGATAGGGCCAGTGTGGTGCCCACCACACACCCGACCATCTCAGAAAGATGTTGTGTTGAAGACAGTAGCCACCCCTACCTTTCCAGAGCATCACGTGTCCTGGCAGCAGTGTCAGATCAGATGTGAGCAGTCTGTGACCTCAGAAGGTCCTGGAGTGATTTAGAAATGTCCCCATTAAACAAAAGGAACCATCCACGATCCACACGGTCTGCAGCCGTGTCAGGCTGACTTGAGTTGAGGCTGCTGCAAATGTCGACAGCCAGGCACAGGGAGGCACCACGGGCCTGGGAGGAGGAATTTCAAGAGTTGAAACGTGTCCCCAACAGGAGCAAAAGAAGCAGAACTGTGCAGAGATGACAGCAAGTCATCATCTGTGCTCTGTGGAGCACCTGAGCCGGGTGGACAGATGGAGCCTTCTGGAGTCTCTCTGCTGGTGATCAACACTCAGATCTGGGGAGTGCATTTGTCACTTGCCTTTTTGCAAGCTGGCATTTGGGACAGTTTGCTACTTGCTATTCCCCACAGAGCAGACCTTCCCACACTGTAACTGTCTGCTGAGCCACCCTTGCTGCAGTGCATAAGCCTGTCCTTCATAAGAGTGTCCCACATCTGTCCCCAGCAAATTGTCACAATACTGGGAACAAAATCTGATACTGTCTTGTTCCTCAGCAAGAACAAGGCTCCTTTCTCGGATCTGGCCAGAGTCACGTACACGGGTCTGTAGCGAGGTTCACAGAGCAGGTTCTCTAGGGCTGTACGACACATAGTATTCTTCCTTGCCGTGACAGACCACTACAGTCATTGTGCAGGAAGACCCCACGTCAGCAGGAAGACCTCAGTTCAAATGTGGCTGTCCACACACCCCAGACCTCTCAAGTTCTGAGCATGAATCGATACCCAGGTCTGTGTCATTCCTTGGGGGAAATTTTTAAACCTGGAAGGCTGCATGGTCACCTGAATGTGTATAATTATCTACACTGGTCTTTGGTGTGTCTACTTCAAATTGCATCAGAATTCACCAATAAATATAATTTTCAATAAAATGGTAAAATCATATCAGTAAATGTCAAGTCCAGTGCATGAAACTAGGTTTCATAGTCTCATCGGAAAATCTGAATTTTTTTTAAAAGCTCCGTCATCTACACTCAAGCATGTGTATATGTGCTGTGTGCAGCGTGTATTCATCTCGTTCTTAATGGAAAACAATATTGAGACTTACATCAGTCCATCTTTTCCCTGCTGAAATGTAGTGGAACCTGTGTCATTCTCTGATGAAAAGGACCAAGCATACGTAACATAAAAGCCTGGATCAGTTTAAATGTCCATGCATGTTGTCAAAGAGCAAAGTGGACAGCGGAGAAACTGCCACATGTGCTGCTCTATTATGAAGTGATGTTTTCATTTAATTCACCTTAAGTGGTGAAAGAACAGGTAGTAGGAAATTCTACTAATTACTAAGTACTGTAACCATTCAAGCACATTCCCCAGCATACCCGGCTCTACAAACTGCCACCGCCCCGAAAGCTTACTGGATCGTCTTTGCCTTGGTTTCCTCTCGTGTACGGTGGGGATAACAACTGTGCCAGCTGTTAGGAGTAGGTGACAGCATGGCATCTTTAGTGTCCCAGGCCACATCTCATTCCACCTTGAGTTCCAGCTGCAGACCTGAGGATCAATTTCCAGGTCGGCTGCCTGAACCTCCATCCGTGTGCACCTGCTAACGCCCACCTCCTACCCCAGGACTCTTTCCAGAGCCCAGAGAACTAACACAGCCCACGTGTGGAGCAGGCATGGTGGATGGGCAGGCAGAGGACACACCTTCCCCTGGGCAGCAGCTGGGGGCAAAGGCCATCTGTGAGGCATACTGACCTGAGTCCTGTGGGTGACAACAGAAGGCAGCCCATCCCTTGCCCCTATTTAACCTGGCTCACCAATGTTTACGTCCATGTGACCAGCCACAGGAAGTCGCCGTAAGAAGTTCTCCTCCTTCTGTTATGAACACGCCCGTGGGAGCAGATGTCTTTGTCCCTCTGTCACCCCGTCACATAGTGAGACACAGTGACCTCGTGCCCAGCAGTGAGCGGTGTTAAGTTGTAGGATGCAAGGAGTGAACTCACCCAGGGCCCCGCCTCCTGCTCTGGGGAAGGGCTCAGTGCATGCTCACTTGTAGGCAGGGTGCTGGTATCATGACCTGGAGACTCTTTATTTAGAGGTCAAGTATAGTTTAAGGGACATTGTGGGTGCCAGGTTGATGAGGTGATGTATGAAATTTTATTTTATGTGTCAACTTAACTGGGCCATGGGGTGCCAGGGTACTTGGTCAGACATTTGAGTGTATCTGTGAGGGGGTTTCCAGGTGAGATGTGCATTTGGATTGGCAGACTGAGGAAAGCAGAGGACCCCTAGTGTGGGTGGGCCTCATGCAATCAGGGGAGGCCCGAATAGAACAAAAGGCTGATCCGCCTGAGCGAGGGCGAGTTCTCCTAGTGGCTATTACACTGATGCAGCCTCGATCCCTGTCCCACTGCCTTTGAGCTGGGGCTGGCCACACACCAAACCCTTTCCTGGGGCTCCATCTGCTGACTCGGCCTGTGGACTATGGAATTTCTTGGACTCCACAATTGTGTGGGTCAGTTCTTCAAACTGTAATCCTAGCTACTCAGGAGGTAGAGATCAGGAGGATCGAAGTTTGAAGCCAACCCAGGGAAATAGTTCCACAAGACCCTATCTTGAAAAAACCCTTCACAGAAAAGGGCTGGTGGAGTGGCTCAAGGTGAAGTCCCTGAGTTCAAACCCCAGGACTGCAAAAATAAATTAATAATTAAATTAAATTAAATCTCTGTCTCTCTGTATGTACATGTATATTGTATATACACATCTTTCTACCTATCCTACCAATGTGTGCGAGTGTGTGCAAACACATGTGTATCATATGTACATTTGTATGCATGTATATGTGGGCGTGTGTGGGGCAACATGCATGCATGAATGTGCCCATGCATATGTGCATAAGTGCACACGTGTGCCATACATGTGTGTTCTGTGTGCATGCACAGGTGTGCGTGCATGTATGCCGCTACACATGGTGAGCACTACATCATACACAGGCATGTATGCATGCATAGGTGAGTTTCATAAATACGTGTTATGTGTGCATGTATGTGCACTGTGTGTGTACTTATGTGGGTGGGTACGTGTGCATACCGTGTGTGCTTGTACATGTGCACCATCGTGTGCAGAAATACGTGCATTTATATTGTGTGTGTGCATCATTGTGCATGTGTGTACATGCATGCGTCCTTTCTATCCTGCTCACTTATCCTTGAGGGATAAGATTTCTGTCCCTTTCTAGCACCCAAGAACCAAGAGTACAGAAGCCCTGTCTCTCAGGGCCGTGGCCCGTGCGCACACAATCCTCAGTCAGCCACATCTGGTCACATCACCACATCGGTCACGAGCTCACAGAAACCCAGAACAACAACCGTCCCCAGAGGAGCAAAAGAGCTGTTTTCCCAAACGGCGCCTCCAACCAGATGTGGCCTCCTTCAGATGCTACTGTGCAATGCACAGAGACCTTGACACCCAAGGCCCACGGTGAGGGGCTCTGGTTAAGGTGGTGGCAAAAACCAAGGAGAGAGAAACCAGTTAAAAATGTTTCTTGTTGAATTGGTCCTCTTCCAGCTGGGCCTCAGGAGCAGAGACAGTGCCCAGCCCCCATCCTGACGGGCAGCGGCTCCCTGGGGAGCACATAGCAATGACCACAGCGCCCAGGCAGCTTCAAAGCCAGTGGTGCTGGGGGGGTAGTGGGGTGTCCTGGAGACTGGGTCTCATAGCATCCCATTTCCCCTCTGACCCACCAAGCAAGGAAGCCTTGAAGCTCCCAGCAGAGCAAAGGGTCCTCCTGAGAAAGGGAGAGGACCTGAGGAGGGCCAGGCAGAGCGAGTCACTGAGGGTCAGAGGACAGAGGATGAGGTACCACAAGGTAACAGTTGTGCAAGTTACAAAACGTCCCGTGAGAGGTAGCCTCGAGACAAACGTTTTCGGGTGTCGAATGAAAAAATGACATTTCTTTTATTTATTTTTACGTAGTTTTGAATGTTAACAAATAGTTCTAGGGATAATTAGCATCTTTGTATATTTATTGAAAACCAGCACTAAATCTGTGTATTTACAGAAAAATGCCTCAGACATAGATAATAGCACGATTCCATGTTTGTGAACCGACGCGCCCTCTAAACACAGAGCAGAAATTCAGCAATTATCACTACAGCTGTTTGTTAAAATTCGACAATAGATAAATAATGACTAGAAATCAATCTTTTCATTAAAATTCAAGAAACAAAAAGATATCTAAAGGAATTTCATTATTCCTTTAAGAAGCCCAGGCCACTCCTTAGGAGGCTGCTACATACTTGCTGGTGTCTCTTTTTTGTGGTTCAGAATGGTCTCCCTCAAGACAGATGTGCGTCCACGTGAAAACCGAGGTCCGAGGTCCTGCTGGAGGGAGGCTGGTCCTTCTGCTGCCCGCAGCTCACCTCCCACCTTTCAGTTTACAGGAAGCACACGCACATGTTTACACTCACACACATTCACACACATGCACAGACTCACACGTGCACAAACATACATTCACACGCATGCACACACATACACGTCACACACATTCACAAGGCACACACGTACACACACGTGTGCACGCATGCACACACATTCACTCGCACACACTTACACCCGCGCATATGCACACAGGCACAGAGAAGCATTCACAGTTTCACACTCCCGCACACTCATTCACAGATGGTGCTTGAATCAGCGCTCACCTGGCATATTCTCTCTACTACCAGACCAGCAAAGTACTCTTGTTTTGAATAACTCCACCTCTCCAAAATAAAGACAGGAGCAAAACCTTGGTTTGTGTTTTCAGTCTGAACCCACTGGGCTCTCTGAGTTAAATCTCTCTGTCCCTGAGACTCCCTGAGCTATGAGCCTCTGCTACAAACCAAAGGCACAAAGTGCAATGGTGGGGGGGGGGAGGCGAGCGCTGCCTGCTTGCACCTTGCTGTCTATCCTGATGCTGAGCGCCATGCCACAACAACGGCGTGTCCAGATGAGGACGTCCGGCCTTCCCATCCCCAAATCCCCAGTGGGCACACCCAGAGCCAGCAACACTGAGACGGGTTATGCAGCGGGATTCCAGGTTTCCACCCGCTGCTCTTGGCAGGGATCTGGTCAAACAAAATGCGCCATGACTTCTAAGTCAGTCCAATCTCCAGTGCGAGCCCTTCCTTCCCCAGCCTCCAGCAGCTCCATCTTGGTTTTCAGAGCATCCATGTGTCTCTGTGAGCTTGTGGGAGAGGACAGCCAGCCCTGAACTGGTGCCGTGGCTGGAGCCAGAAGGACAGGGTCACTTCCATCACAGTTCCCTTAAAGGATAAATGCAGGGTTCCCCATTTCGCAATCGGAGACATGTTCTTCCTTTCTCGTTTCCCTGTACCCTTCTTAAATAGTCCATGTTATGGATGAGTGGGGCGGGGGACCTCATGTGAAGGAAAGGCAGTTATTTAGAAATTATGCCTATGAAGTTAGATAAGTCTGGAAGCAAGTGAGTGTCCCTCACTGTGCTCTGATAGCCTCACTCCTAGATCCTGGGACCCAACTGCCCCCACCAGATGGACGGTCCCTGCAGCAAACGCACCACACTTGCAGACACAGAGGTCACTTAGAGTGGGGCTGTCATCCAATGTTAGGAGAGGAAGTGTGGTGTTGGCGGAGGGTCTGCCCGACACTTCCTTCATGTCAGCTGCACACTGAGAAAATGACCACGACTAGCCAGATATGTCCATCAGAAAATGAATCACATCTGGCCCCAGCAGAGGGACAAGTCCTTGAATTATCTTGGTGCACGAGTCCATGTTAGGACACAGACAGGGGTGGACTTCCTGCCCTGCCTCTCTGGGAGGCAGACATTGGCAAGGTGTCCTGTAGGCCAGCAGTGGCCACATGAAGCAATGAGCACTTTCTCTGCTCTGGGATGGATGCTGGGCCTGCATGTCAGGCATGGGGTGTCTATTCAGAGATATGTGTCCTCCAAAGTAGCTTACAGACCTGACTCCCTGCAAAAGTGGCCTTATTCACCTCATCCCTGCCTCTGCCCCTGGTGACTGCACTGTGGAGGCCCCATTTCCCAGGTTGCAGGACTCTGATTGCAGCCCAGTTCCAACTGGCTTAAGAGCATCCTGAGAGCCTTGCCCCATGAAAACACAAAGCCCAACCAAAAATATGGCGGACCCAATCACCTTACCATGACAGTGTCTTCAGCGGTCCCTCAGCTGGGTGCCTGTGCTGGCTCCACTCAGGCAAGCTTTATAGTGCTGGGTAGGTAAGTCACAGGAACCCCTCAGAGCCCAAAAACAATGTCTAGAACAAAGCAGCGTGAAACAAAACCTCCTAGAAATGTTTTTGAAGCATAAACCTATCCTGACCCCAGGAAGCAGTTTCTACATATTTGGAGAACTGTACCCTTAGTACAATGCTGTCTGTTTTCTGCCTTTTAGGAGCTCAGGTGGTTGCAGCATTTTAACACTGCCCTAGATTAAGTGCTTTTTGTGGGAAGTTTGCCCTCCAGGTTCAAACAGAACTGTGTTTTCCCGTAAAATTTCATTTTGCAATTATCACACTTTTTCATCATCTTCATGCCATAAGGCATGAAGCCCAAAATATTTATGGTCCTGATTGTCAGTCTTTCCTTCTCAGAGATGTTGAAGTGAAAACAAAATAGACAACTCATTCTGTTGAATCAATGCGGACGAATTATCACAGCAAGATTATAATTCAGGTGCACAATACCTGCATTTTCCCAGCGCAGCGAGGAAGCCTGTGGGTGCCGAGAGGCGCAGCGGGTAACTGGTATCAATAAAGTAGCCCATGGTTGTGCTCCAACAGCAGAGTAGGGGTCTAAAGCCACCCCCTCCCCCCAAGTGAGGAAAATCAGAGTTAAGGTCAGGGCCCAGCTCTGAACGAACCTTGCAAGCTTGAGGAGGAACCGCCATGCCCAGAGCTCGTTTGTATCACCAGCATTGGCTCTTGGTGCCCAGGGCCATGGCTATGCCGTGGAAAGACCAGGCCTCCTCCAGGGAGGAGCAACTGGCTAATGGTGACCACAGGGCAAGGGCTGGGAAAGCACCTTCATCTAAAGACCCCTTCCCTCTCCTTCCCTTTCTCCCTCCCTAGCCCCTTCCCTGTCCCCTCTCTCTCCCTCTCTCCTTCTCTTCTTCCTCCCTCCCTCTCTCCCTCTCTTGGCCTCTCCCTCTCTTCTCCCTCCTTCTCCTTCTCCCTCTCTACCTTCCTCCCTTCCTCCCTCCCTCTCTCTTTCCCTTTCTTTCTCCCTTCCTCTGTCTCTCCTTCTCCCTCCTCTCTCTCCCTCTCTTTCCCACTCCCTCTCCCTCTCTTTCTCCCTCCCTCATTTCATTTCATCTCTCTCTCCCTCTCTCTCTCTCTTTTGGCCTCTAGAGAACGCATAGACACATACAGTACCTCTCCTACAATGAGTCGAGAGTGGACTCCAAAATGACAGAGCATAATGAGTCTTCACGTACACAGTACACATGGCCGTTGCTCAGACCAGAAAAGACCCACATGCTGGCAGGCACAGGCCTCCCCCAGAACCCGTGGTCAGCAACCTTCACCCAGCTACCACGTAGGGACCCGCCACAGATCACAGCTGAAGAGGAGGCCACAGCTAAATGCGCAGTCCTTAGGGGAATTCAGCGGGGGAAGAGCTGTTCTGTGCTCTTAGGACCTGAAGATACTGTTTGCAGCTGTGGGGTCGTGGTAAGAACCACTCTCGGTAAGTGCGTGACAGGACGGCGAGGAGCAGCTGCCCACGGGCTGTGGAAAACCATGGAGTATCTGAGTCTGGGCCTGAGCAACACGGCCATCAAGAGCAGCCTGTGCCACAGGAAGTCAGAGGCCTCCTTGCTGGGAGAACAGTGGCTCCAACCCCAGGTCAGCCTGAGCACAGCACAGGTGCCTCCCCTGGCCCTGGGGCAGCCACAGCCCAGCAGACACCCATCTCCCAGAGTCTGTGATCCTGGTGCCAGAAGAGTCGATAAGACAACTGCCCAAGGGAAATCCAGATGTCCAACCTCAAACAGCCACCTCAGAATGCCAGACTTCTCCTGCTCCTTAGGAAGCAGACATCCTGGACACCTGTCCCGAGCTGTCTTTGCCCTGACAGCTCCTTGAACCCTGGCAGCCACAGGGCTTAGAGATTGACCAGGTCACACGTCCAGCACGTCAAACTCGCCTATGCGCTCAAAGACCCTCGGATGGGGGTTGTTTCCGCTCTCATTATTAATGCCCGAGTGTTTCTAGGTATTCGTAATAACACATCCTTCTTTTCCACTCTCCTCCCATTCCTCCCCACCCCAAGCTGACCTCTAACCCCTACCCTCTGACCTCACTCTAGGCCTGACCCCTGAGGACCCCTCCCTCCTTCTCAGGATTGCTGCTTTGTGACGAATGAAGACCTTGTTTCTACCATCCCTGGGTGACTTTAAAACCTGGAATTCAATGGTTTTGCTTTCAAGTCACTTCAAACTGCTCAAAAAGGCCACCCACCTTGGGTGCCCTTTTCCTGGGCTGCAGGTGGTGAAGCCCATACCTCACCCTGCCTCCCTGGCCTCTGCCCTGCAGCCCTTTGCCCCTCTTCCCCATTCCTCTTGCCTTCCTCCTCCTCCCCACAGCCCAAAGTCCTGTGCCCCCTTCCTGTCCAAGCAGCAGGAAGAGCAGCCTCTGAGCACAGATGGGCGATTGTTGGTGCCAGGCAGAGCCTGACACCCCTGCACACAGAGCGGGGGCCTGACCCAATTCCATAAAGACAGCACCAGCTCAGCCGAGGTAGTCAGGCCAGGTGGAGCAAGGTGGGGTGTGTACAGAGATGCTTACTGGCTGTGCAGTTCTATTGATGCCCAGGTTGCTGCTTCGAGGACCACAGCTGAGGCCCTCCCACCTGAATGAAGCAGCCCCTCCAAGCCACAGACCACACTCCCAACAGCCCCCAGTCGCCTGTCCAGCACTTGGCCTCTGGTCTTGCCTCCACCCCATGGCACAGTCTCCCTGGGGTCTGTGTGACCTGCAAGGGGAATTCTGAGCCCTCACCTGGCATCCAGGCCCTACACCACACCCCAGTGGAGCCTCTTCACCCAGTTACTCTTTGCAGTACAAGAGTAACGGGCTCGGCCACACTGGCTTTACTTGGCCTCCACCATCAGTGGCCTGGCTAGGCCGTCTCTCGGCCACCTGTGATGGCACCCCAAGTGCATGAAGCTTGCCTTGTCTGGCCACCAGTTCATTTGATTTCCACCCTTTCACCCTCCCCTCTACCCCCTGCCCTAGAGCATATGGGGTCTTGTGGCTTCTTCCCAGCGGTGTCGGGTGCTGCTGTTCACTCCTTGATCCCTAGCCCCTTGTCCACGTGCACATTGGGGTGTGACTCTCATCCCTCCCAGACTCCTGTGCGGCAGCATTCTCACAGGACTGTAGGACTATGACTGAGCCGTGACACAGACAAGCGCCTGTACACATGCACAACAGCTGGCGATGGCTTAGTGTCCACAAGGCACCACTTGAGACTGTTATGGGAATGGATGCTTTTTCTCAAACTCCTTGTCTCTGATTCTGCCACAAGCATGGATTGGTTTTTGGTCCATGAGGCCCTGTTGCTCCAAATGGTCCTGGGGGAGCTTGACAGAGGCAGAGGCCCCAGCACAGGCGTAGGATGGCCGTGGTCCTGTGATGTGATTTCACAGATGGAAGACTCTCATCTAGAAATGCAGCCCCTCGGGAGCTTAGGGTGTTCTCAGCCATGTCCTTCTCCCTGTGCGCTGGGCCAGCCAGCTAAACTGGACCCCAGGTGGGCAACAGGCAGGTGGGATGGTGTGAACTGGCAGATAGAAGAGAAAGGGGTCCCAGCTCAGTGGTTGGCCTACCAGGGACAGTCTTTGGGGGACATTTTAAAGCCTTCATGGCTGCTGCAGTGGGGCTGGAGGGGGGTTGGTTGTCACCTTTAAAGATAACCACGGGGTGCATGCCCATCATCTAAGGTGTGTCCGAAGGGCCTTTGCCTGCGGAAGGCAGACAGCCTCACTCAGAAAAGCAAATCACACAGCACGCAGCTTTCAATAAGGCTCTTCAACCCAAAGGAGCAATTTAGCAGTAATAATAATAAATTGTATCCTGTCAGATGAAGTAAATATCCATGAGCTTACGTCCTTGAGCTGCTATAAATAAGTTCAGTAATTCAATAAAGGGAGGGGAGTCCCTGCTTGGAGTAGAATCCCATGACAAACAGAAGGACAGCTAGAAGGAGAAAATCACCTTACAAGCCACACAGTAATAATTATCAACAGATAACAGAACAACAAGCAGAATTATCAACAGATGCTAAAATCGGTAGGTGAAAATATCGTGAGAAACAAGTTACTTTCTTAGTCCCAAAATACCTTCCATTAGGGTCGTGATAATTACAGAGGAAAAAATAAGTTTCCAATGGGAAATGTGACAAACACCTCCTTGACCAGCTGGTCAAAGTTGCCATGACCAGGAATGAAACACCTGGGCATCACTCACCCATCAGGACACTGGAGAAGGACCCAGCATCACCTCCGGAGTGTCCTTGCCAGAGTGCGTGACCTTCATTTATTTGAGAGGACACATTAGACAAACCCAAACTGAGATTGTATAGGATTATAAAATTACAGCTCAGTACTCTCCAAAGCTCTCAGGTTATTGAGCCTGAGGAACTCCCCCAGGCAGAAAAGACTAAGGAGACACAGTAGCTAACTGCAACACAAGGTCCTAGACTGGGTTTGCACCAAGAAAAGGACCTGAGTGGGAAAATCGGTGGCATCTGAATGAAGCCTGTCTACCTCTCTTCTCTTCTTCCTCAGAGACTCCATGAAACTCATTTGCAGGCTTCCAGCTCTGAGGGATGTTTATTGACCTCAAATAAGCATTTGTACGCTTAAGACTTATTACTCGAGTCACCTTATTTGGGGATAAAAGGTAATGTAGGTACAATGTTCCCTAAGTACAATGAAACATTGTAACTGCAGCACAGCAATCAAAATCAACATGTCAACTTTCTGGGAAGCTGGGTGAAGGGAAGGCAGGAATCTCTATTTTTGCAGCTCCTTCTTTCTTTCTTTTTGTTTTTTCATCAGTACCAGTGTTTGAACTCAGGGCCTCGCATTTGTTAGACAATTCCTCTACCACTCCAGCCACACTCCCAGCCCTTTTTGCTTTAGGTATTTTCCTTGAGTTTATGCCAAGTCCAGCCTGGTCCACCAGACTCCTCCATCCCGCAGAGCTGGGATGACACACGCATCCAGCTCTTATTGATCAAGATGGGCTCTCATGAACTTTTTGTCCAGGCTGGCCTTGAACTGCAATCCTCCTGATCTCCACCTCCTAAATAGCTAGGATTACAGGCTTGAGCCACAGCACCCAGCCTTTTGCAGCTATTTTTGAAACCTAAAATTATTTCCATGAGAAAATGGGTGTTCCTCATGACCTGGATGGGCCACTGTACCCAAGCCAAACCCCAGAGTGAAGAGGCAGGGCTTCTGATCCCCGTCTGTGGATGCCTGCCTCAGTGGAACTGAGCCTGTTCACTGGCACCTTACAGCTACTTGGCTGAGCTCTTTCTGTCACTAATCAGTTTCTTTCTTTGTAAACTAAGGACCACACAGGACTTGCCTAGAGCCAGCCTGGGAGTCCTCCCATCCCTCTGCTAGGCCAAGGAGGACTCCCAGGAACCATGGTGGCAGCCATGTTCCATGCCCTGCTTTTTGTGGACAGCCTGCCTCAACTGACTCCAGCTTCCAACACCTCTGCAACCTGCTCCCCACCCCTAGAAACCCCATGTTCCCTGCATTCCCCACCAGCACCGCCCTGGGACTGACCCCCATGATATAGTTTTATGGCTTTGTACAGTGTTTTTAAGGATTACGGGATGAAAGAATAAGGAAAAGAGAAATGTCTGTGGACTCTCTTGGTCTTTATTCAGCAGGTAATAAACCCCAGGAGCTGCCCGTAGCTGCCCTCCATGGAGCCAACAGTCCTGCGTCATCCATAGCTCAGCCTCAAAGGCAGAGGGAGATGCCTGAGGGCAGAACAGGCTGGCTTGGCCAGGGCGCAGAGGACTCAAGGGTCCTCACCAGCCCCCAACCCAGCGCTTGGGCTCAGGTGATGTCTGTGGCTGGGGGTGGGGCGGGGGCATGGCGCAGCAGCCCTGGGGCCAGGGCCTGTGTTTCAAGAGTGACATTGGGGAGGACAGGAAAACTCTGCAGTGGGTCGGGTGGGGAAAGACATGCTGGTAGTTGTATCTCAAAACTGTTTTTAAATCACAAACTAAAGGGACAAGGGACACACATGGAGAAGTGATGGTTCCAGTCTTCCTACTTCTCCACCCTTACCTTCCCACCCCCCCACCCCCGCCTCACATGTGTCCAGGAGCAGCTTACGCTTGGCCACCTGGGCCTCCTTGGTCCACCCACACCGAGAACCTCATTCAGCCTATTCATACTGACTCTATGTGTTGTCCCTTAGCCAGAAGTTTCCCGGAGTCCTTGTCCCTGTGCTGAGGCTCTCTAAGGTCCCCACCCTCCCAGGGTGACCAGGTTCTGGCCCTCCCACAGCCCTGGGCACTGCAGCCCAGGTCCTCCTTCTGAGGGAGCGTAGGTGGGGCAGTGGCAGCCCTGCTGTTAGTGAACCAGTCAGTCAGCCAGTCTCAGAGCAGAGCAATCCTGGGGCCACAGAGCGTTAAATGGATCTCAGGAAGGAAAACAGGTTTAAAGAAGTTATTAGGGCATATTAATGCACAAAGGGGCACAGAGGGATTTCACTGTGACATTTCCATAAACTAATATAACGCACTTCATATCCATCCCCTTTCACCCCCTCCTTCCCCTCCCCCTCACACTGGTCCCCACCCCCCAAGCAGTCCCCCCTTTATGTTCATGTCATGAGAAGCTTGATTGATATTTATCTTTCTGACAATGCCCATCAAATCTCCAAAGACGCTCTTCACAGAAACAGAACTAACCTTAAAATTCATACAGAAGCACAAAAGACCCCAAATAGCCAAAGCAACCCTACGCAAAAAGAGCAACGCTGGAGGTGTCACACTATCTGACCTCACTACTTAAAAAGCTAGACATCGATCTACCATTTGATCCAGCAATACCACTCTTGGGGATATACCCAAAAGACTGTGACACAGGTGACTCCAGAGGCACCTGCACACCCATGTTTATTGCGGCACTATTCACAATAGCCAAGTTATGGAAACAGCCAAGATGCCCCACCACTGACGAATGGATTAAGAAAATGTGGTATCTATACACAATGGAATTCTATGCAGCCATGAAGAAGAACGAAATGTTATCATTTGCTGATAAATGGATGGAATTGGAGAACATCATTCTGAGTGAGGTTAGCCTGGCCCAAAAGACCAAAAATCGTAGGTTCTCCCTCATATGTGGACATTAGATCAAGGGCAAACACAACAAGGGGATTGGACTTTGAGCACATGATAAAAGCGAGAGCACACAAGGGAGGGGTGAGGATAGGTAAGACACCTAAAAAATTAGTTAATTTGTTGCACTTAATGCAGAGAAACTAAAGCAGATACCTTAAAGCAACTGAGGCCAATAGGAGAAGGGGACCAGGAACTAGAGAAAAGGTTAGATCAAAAAGAATTAACCTAGAAGGTAACACCCACGCACAGGAAATCAATGTGAGTCAATGCCCTGTATAGCTATCCTTATCTCAACCAGCAAAACCCCTTGTTCCTTCCTATTATTACTTATACTCTCTCTTCAACAAAATTAGAAATAAGGGCAAAATAGTTTCTGCTGGGTATTGGGGGGGGTGAGGGAGGGGGTGGAGTGGGTGGTAAGGGAGGGGGTGGGGGCAGGGGGGAGAAATGACCCAAGCCTTGTATGCACATAGGAATAATAAAACAATAAAAATTTTAAAAATTAAAAAAAAAACAATATCTGACCTCAAATCACACTGCAGAGCCATAGTAACAAAACCAGCATGGTACAGGCACAAAAACACACATAGGCGATGGAATACCATAGAAGACCCAGGAATAAACCAGACAGCTAAAGCCACCTGATCTTTGACAAAGGTTCCACAAACGTTGGAGAAAAGACAGCCTCTTCAATAAATGGTGCTGGGAAACTGAATATCCACATGAAGAAACTAAAACTAGATCCATATCTCTCACCCTGCACAAAAACCAATTCAAAATAAATCAAAGACTTTGATGGAAAATAATTATAGCTTCTGAAAGCAGGGCCAAGAGACCGGGCACTGGTGCTTATACCTGTAATCCTAGCTACTTAGGAGGCAGAGATCAGGAGGATTATAATTCCAGACCAGCCCAGGCAAAAAGCAAGAACCTATCTGAAAAAAACCCAACACACACACACACACACACACACACACACACACACACACACACACGGCTAACAGTAACAGAGAGGCTCAAGTGCTAGAGCACCTGCCTAACAAGCCTGAGGCCCTGAGTTCAAACCCCAGTACCGCCAAACTCCAGCCACGAAAACAGAGGCAGGAGCAGGATGGGACCCAAGGTCCTTCCTTACCTGACCTGCGTTCTAAGTCCTGGCCAGTATGGGGCTGTCATTGGGCTAGGGACATTCTGGCCAGGGGGAGGCTCGGACAGAGCTAGGCTTGCCCTCTTTTGCAGCAGGAGGCTGGAGGCTTTTATTCCCTGCCAGCTGAGTATGCTCTTCTCTCTGCTGAGTATGACATAAAAAACATGTCTTACTGTCTCCATTTCCATCTTCCCAGGTCTCAGCCAAACTATTCTGTTGTCACGAGAAACCAACAAGACATCAGTCTGGGTCTGTATGTCCCCCGAGGGCCACCTAGAGAGGCACGTGCACACCTCAGACTGTTCCTGGACCACAGAACCCAGATCACATCCATCTACCCGTCTTCTTCTTCTTCTTCAGAGACTCCATGAACTTCATTTAGACTTCCAGTCCTGGGAAATACTCACTCATCTCAGGTAAGCACTTGCGTTAATTTCGGAATTAAAACAAATGTGGAGTAGCGACGTGAAAGTGTGGCTCCATGGGCTGTGCCCTGGGTCCACAGCTGAGCCTGGACATGGGTTTTTCTCTGAGACCCTCGAGGCCCCTGAGGGTCAGCATGCAACGCCAGTGAGTCAGGATGTCCTTCAACAGAGAAGACATGCCACCTTCACTGACTCCTCTAGCACCAAGGGGCACATGGGTGCTTGCAAGAAATTAAACTCTGCTTTGTGGAGTTGTGTTCCAGACTCATTTGTAGGACAAGTTTTACTGAAAACCTGGCTCATCGGATCCCAGGCAATCCCTGGTGGGATTGGGAGGCTTTATTTAATGAACTTTAAAAGACGCAGAGCGTATTGGTAAAATATACTCCCCGGTTGCAACTTCAGTTATTAAGAACCGCCCAATCATGGGGGAGGGGCCCGACCCCTTGCACCTGGTAATTAAAATTGCTAATCACCAGCAATTATCTGGCTGAGCTCTGGAGGGAGAGAAACAGATTGACCCTTTGCCCAGGGAGGGAACAATGTCTGCACTCCATGCCAGACGCTTAGCAAAGCTGTCCCAGGGTCCTGCCCATTAAGTCTCTCTAATAGGAAATCAACAAAAGCGCCTCGACATCTGCAGGACGACCGGCCCCAGGTCTGAGTGCACAGGTGCCGGCCGTGAGCTGCCAAAGAACGCACCCGAGAGCAGGGAAATTTTCTGATAATTAAGTGAACTGTGCTCGCTGCAAAGTTGGCAACCTCAGGCCCTGCAGAACGGCCGGGGCCGCGGTAATGAGGCCCCAGCGCTGGGGAGAGTTAAACAGGGAGGCAGCCTTTTGTCATCAAGGGGATACAGGACCTTTTTATTTTTATCTTCTGTTCTTTTTAATGAATCTTCTCCCTGCTCAAGCATAAAGGAAAGATGTTTTAAAAGAGTCTACTGAGAAGGTCTTAGTGGGTAGCCTTTTGTTTGCAGGGAGGTCGGGGGTTCCCACCAGCAGTCCCAGAGGAGGGATGTTCTCTTTCCACTGTGGGGGTGGGAGGCTCACAGGAGGCAGACGGTGGCCTGCTACTGGGAGCAGGTTGTGAGACAATTCAGGCCCCCACCCGGCTTCCCAGGAACTTGACATTCTAGCACCCCCATCGTGTCTCTTCTCCCCACAGCGTCTGCTGAGAGCACCCCCTCACCCCATTCCACAGGCAGATACACAGACAGGCCAGACTTTCCTGCCACTTAAGGACGGGATGGTCTAAGTTTAGCAGTGCATCCTGGGAGTGGCTTCAACTACTTTGAATCTAAAAACTGCAACAAGGAAACTTCAGTGTAGCTGGAGCAGGTGCCTGTGACTTCAGATCACCAGGCAGACTGCAGAGGAGATGCTGCAAGTGCATCCCAAGGCAGGAAAAGGGGCCACGTGGGGACAATCTTGTGCATATCACCCTCTCTGTGCCTCATGAAAAATAAAAGGCTTCACTAAAAAATATGCACTCCAAGATAGGTGTGAAAGTAAAAATAAAGAGCTTGATGCGTCTGCTCAGACTCCCTGATTATGATTCTCTCAGCCTCTCTCCATCCCCAGCAGCCTGGAAGGACATCAGCAGGGGACCTGTGGGGAGAGTGGCCATGGTGGCATCCACACTGTGGGCTTATTTCTAACAAGAGGAGGTACCTGGCACCGCCATCACTAAGGCCCAGTTTCCAGAGATGCCTTGGAGGCTGTGGCTGGCCTCTAAGTTTCATTTAGAAAGCAGCCCTTGGGGAAAGCAAAGAATGGCCAACTCCTGGGGGTGTCTGTGCCTCAGAGACTCCACAAGACCAGGCTGGTAAGGCCAGTGAAACTGCACCCACTCTGCCCCTGGGAATGAAGTCTACACCCATCCCCTTTTGTTCAAATGAGTGGAGATGGAGCCTCAGGGCAATCAGGTCATCCTGGCCTTTACCAAGCTCTCCTCTCCACTGCTTCCTACATATGGGATCCCTTATTTTCTTCCTAGGCCTTCATCTTAGCCTGGATCTGAAGTTTCTGGCTACTGTTCTGTCCCTAACACCCCTTTCCCTTGCCCAGCAGGCCTGTGGGCTTCCTGCCTGCTGGCTCCCCAGCAACCTCAACACTCCCTTCCTCCCAGGTCTCTGCTCCTACACACGGCTCACCTCTCACCAGCAGCTCTCAAAGCACGGCCATCAGACCCTGGGGTCCCCAACACCCCTTCTGGGTGGAAGAAGTCAAAACTATACTGGACACAGTTGATGGGAAAGCCACAGGAGTCTGAGTACCACCAGGGCACCACACTCAGTCTTCTGGTTGTCCCTGTGTATGTCACCATCACAGGTGCAGAACCAACAGAAGAATGCTAGCTTCACCTAAGAATGTGCTTGCCTATAATCCTAGCTACACCAAGGCTGAGATCAGGAGGATCTTTGGTCAAGGTCAAAAAGTTAAACTCCCATCTCAACCAACAGGGTGGATCGTGACTGTCATCCCAGCTATGTAGGAGGCTGATATTGGGAGAATCAGGGTTCCAGGCCAGACTGAGCAAAAAGTTCATGACATCCCACCTCAATAGAAAAGTAGCTGTCATCCCAGCTACTGCAGTAAGCATAAAGAGGAGAATGTGGTCCAGGCTGGTCTGGGCAAAAAAGCAGGACCCTATCTCCAGAATAACCAGAGCCAAAGGGCAGGAAGGGTGACTCAAGCAGTAGAGCACCTGCCTCACTGTCACAAAGTCCTGAGTTCAAACCCCAATACTGAAAATAAGAAAAAAGAATGTGTTTGCCAAAGCAGTAAAAATTGATAGGCTTAACGTCCAGTTTGTGCATACAGGCAGGACAGGCCTCTTAGGTACTGGTCATGCAGTCAAGTTCAGAAGGGCCTGCCTCACTGTAGGTTCTGCTGGTGCCATCTTGAAATTCTTAATCATTTTTAACTAAGGACTCCATATTTTCATGCTGCACTGGCCCTGCCTACTATGTAGCCAGTCCAGAGTCAAGAATTCTGTTAGAGTATTCTGTGTGATGAAAGTATAAGTCTGCATAAAGCACTTCTGAGCTGGGGTTGTAATTCGGTCATAGAACACTGACCTAACATATGCAAGGCCCTAGCTTCAATCCCCAGGGGGGAAGAAGGACACACTTCTGCTGCACACCCAAATGTGGCAGTGTCCTGGGGAAAAGGCATGTGAGTGAGTTGCAAGCTAAACTAGCCACTTTTTCATGAAGCAAAATTTTCTCTTGTCAGGATGACTGACAGAGGAGCCAGCTTCAGACTCAGTCATTGAGCAGACTTTTCTCATGAAGGAACAATGTGAACTGTCATGTCAAGAATGGAATCTGTTGTCAATGATAAAATCTGAGCCTTCAAAGGAAGCACTCAACAAATGGGCCTACCACCCTGAGCCTGACAGACACTTAATACTCAAAGGCTTTTGGGTCAGAGTGACACCAATAGTGACTTTTGTACTTTGCATAATGAAACATGTTGGTATTTGGAAGACCTACCTAACTCAGTGCATGGACAAAAGAGCCACTCAAAGTTCAAAGAGAGCAATGGCTCTTACTGAAACAGTGTGAAAAGTACATCACTGATTCTGTTTCAGAGTCCATGTTGTCCCTAAGTCTTAAGAAGTTACCATTTGTAACATTTGGGTGAAGCATCGAAGAATATTTGCATTATTTGCCTGAAAATTCCATTTAAAACACTTCCTTTTTCCAACTGTGCATCTGAATGAAGCAGAATTACCTGCATGTCTTCATATACTTCAACCAGAAAAAGATAGGGGAAGGTGAATGCTATTAAGCCAAGCACAAAAGAGATTAGCAAAGATATAAGCCAATTTGTTTGGGTTAGACAATGTCGCTTTTAATGGATTTATTATTGCTGTAAATAAAGAAGCACTTTTTAAATTTCTATGTTAGTGGCCATTGTTAAAAGTCTGTGGCTGAGAGCACAAAGCTGTGCAGAGACCAACCCACTGGAGAGTCACTACCGGAGGGCGCTGGCCTGGAGGCTTGGAGCTGCTCACTGAGAAGGAGGCACAGATGGAGAAATGACACGTCAGCATGCAGGCAGTGCCTGTGAGCACAAGAGGACAGCCATGAAGAGCCACAGTGAAGGGCACCCAGGAGCTGCACGGTGTTCAGCTTGAGATCCATGTTTGACCACCATCCCAGCTGGCTTTCCAGTCACAGTAGAACCATGACCTTGGCCAAGACCTCACGCTCCATCAGCTCAGTCCTATCTTCACTGGCAAAATCCCTTTTCAGGAATGTTGTGAAAATTATAAATAATACAAGTAACGGAATTAACATAGTGTCTTTTGGCCAGAAAGTGGTGGTTGCAGACAGACAGACACCTTTCAGCTGGCCCAACTGGTCCCACTGTAGTGGGTCTTTTGCTATCATCCACTTCTATGTGTTTATGTATTGGCAATCTAGAGAAATATTACATATGTATCTATACATTCCCTCTTCTATATGTCTGTCTGTCTATCAGTCATCTATCTATCAGTCATCTGTCATCTATCTACCTGTCATCTGTCTACAGAGACGATCTCCTACTCATTGAAAACACAGCCTTCAGTTTGTAGGCAGGAAACTTCCTACAGCATTACTTTCTTCTCCATGCCATGTCATGTTCTTCTTGAATGTACTCCTTTTGTTTGGTTTTGGTTTTTGCTTTTTGAGACAGGGTCTCACTATGTAGCAGGGGCTGGCCTGAAACTCTCTATGTAACCCAGGCTGGACCTCAACCTTGAATCCTTCTGCCTCAATCCTTCTGAGTGCTGGAATTCCATAGCGTCATCACACCCAGCTGCTGGACGTGCGTTTGTATTTTACTGGGAACTTCTCTGGTTTGCCATCCAGAAACAACAGAACCTCTGTTGCCCTCGAGCCTTCCTGCGGACCTTCCTTTCTCTTCTTCATTTTCTTTAAGTGCTCAGGCTTCCAAAACATGAGCTAGAAAAAGACATGCACACTCCCCCTCCTTGTCTCCTATGACAAGTCCCTGCCCTGGGGCTCACCGAGGACCCTGCTTCCCGCTCTGCCCATCCAAACAGATGACAGGCTAACGGGGGACCAGTTCTCAGCATCTCATTGGAGAAGCACCAGGTGACACACCTGCATGTGTTGAAGACTCTGACCCATAGAAATACATGTTGCATTAGGCCTGCGGGGATGAGCAGCTAACTTGAAGAGGGCCGCGACCCTACCAGCGGCACATGGAACAGAGCAAGATGTTTGGGCCACCCTCACAGATGCAGGACCCCCAAAGAGTGAACAGATTTTTCAAAGACCCAAGGAAGCATCTCCCAACTGGCTCAGAGAGGACATGACCTTGCCTAATGAGAACCTGAGACACCTGTTTCCACAACCAGGCCTGGCGCCCTTCTCTCCCCTGTGCCCCTGTAAGAGTGGCTGAATAGCAGTGAAGTGCAGCCACTTAGCTCCTACGCTCTGCACCAATGCTAAAGAAAAAATTCCTCAAATTCTTTCAACTTCTGAACAAAAAGACTGACATACAAAGCCAGCTGTCCACAGTGCGTGGCCCTCAGAGCTCCTGACGCAGGCTAGCAGCCCATGGGCTTTTCTTCTTTCCTTAGAGAACTGAACCCTGTTTCCTCAGAAGTCCAGTCACCCACAGGACAGTGTCAGTCTGGCAAATTCTTGTCCCGCCTTGCACTGGGACCACAAGCTTCTGCTTGTCTTCTAGAGAGAATTGTCATAATGACATCTTAAACAGGTCCATTTTTACGTGCCCGGCACAGCAGTGTGAGGTGCATTCACTTTGTTGTTTTCGACCTCCAGGAGCTTTCACCTTGCAGAACATCTCCTGGTGGGCAACACCTCCAGCCACCCATCCGTCACCTCCCATCCGTCACCTCCCATCCGTCACCTCCCACTTCCCTTCCCCGCCCCCAGCAACCACAGTAGGCTTGACATTTACGCTCTTGGTAAGGATCTGACAAAAGAATACAGAAAGCCACAAAACCCTGACTGGAGGGACTAGAGGCAGTAGGGACGGGCACACACACACCCACGAGATTGCCAGGCGAGTCTGCAGACACCACAGACATAGGCCTGTGTAGGTAGCATGTGTTTCGCCCTTTGAGTGGAAGCTCTTCTTAAAAGGAAGCTTATCTTCTGTGGTTATTGCTGCTGGTCTCCTATACAAAATGTAAACATATTCCTAAAATCATGTTTTCCACTCCTCCAATTTTGTCTCCCTAGTTTTTTTAGGCCTTGCCGGGATTATTTACTTCTGCTTATTCAGTTCAGCCTGTATCACTCAAAGGCTCAAATTGATCCTGGAAAAATTTGACATTTGGACGATGTGGCTACCCAGACCTGATTCCTCTGCCTGGGATCCCCAGCCGCTGCAGGCAGGGGTGAGAGTTCAGAGCCCAGGCCTGAGCGAGCAACTGTCTATGTGTTCCAAAACTTACACGATGGGGCCAGCTCTTCCTGGAATTGCAGCTTTAATGATACAGTTTGGGGTCCTTTCCACATCTCAAGGACTAAACAGCCGTTTTCATTCTGCACTTCTCACACTGAACAGTTGGGTCTTTTGATCAAGAAATCAAAAGATGGCTAAACCTGTGGGCAAGACGAGAATGAGACAGGCCGGAGGGCCGTGTGCGTTCCAGGCAGGCAATCCAGCATGGAGCTGCGACTGTGCGTCCGCTCTGGGCAGTGCGGAGGGCTGCAGGCCCCACAAGCCAAGATCTAACTTACACCCCATGTTCTTCTTATAGCCATGAAGCATTTAGAACACCCGCCATTCGTCAGAGCTCGAGAATCCCCACCGGACAGAGAGGACTTAGTCAAGTCGGGTATGTTGAGTGTCACACAGAACATCCCATGCCCTCCCCAGGTCACATCTACCACCTCCAAGGGAGAAGACACCAGCACCAGCAGGTTCTAGGGACAGACCCCTCTGGGAATGGGAAGACAGTGGCCTCCACCAGTTGTGCATCCCTGTCATCTGTCACGGAGGGCTGCAGAGAAGCCACTCTGAACACAGAGTGGGTAGCTGAAGGCTATTACCTGTGATTGATAGCACTAAATATGAAATCACATGCACCTCATCGGGGAGGCGCGGAATCAGAGGCGCGTGGTTAGTGGGGAGATGAATGAAACTTGAGATAACCTTGGCAAATTAGGCACATGTTAGCGGGAAGCTCTGTCAGCAAGCAGGCTGTAAATTACAGACATATTGTAGCTCCATAAACTCTTCTAATGAATTGGATGACAGTGGTAATTCAATGCAGAACCCTCGACTTAACCCTTGTAGAAGTCAGCCCTGGGGCTCCAACATGGAATCAGCCAATAGCTTTTCAAAGTTAGTCTTAAATACCTCCCCAGACAGCTCCAGCAGCAAGACAAATCAAGCAACTTCTTAATATTTTCTGCATTTGTAAAACAAAAGGACCCACAGCCAATTACATGATTTCATAGTTAATTTTTTGAGGTTCCCCCCTTCTTCCTGCCTCCCCGTGCATAGTTTTCATCATGGTCCTTTTTCCCTACAACCATCACACTAAGTAATCTGGACGCCATAAGGTCAGAGTGCAGAGCGTTTCCTGGTGATTACTGGACACGTCAGGGGTCACAATGACTCCAGGACTAAAGGCTCTGAGACTTATTTCGCCAGGAAAGGAGGCTGTGATTCCACACAAATATACTGTCTGCAGTGTCTTGTTGCCATAATGAAGTGGAATTCATAAATAAAAATACGGCACCAAGAAGAGCCTGTGAGCTTTCCAGCCCTTTATGGCAGAGGAAGGACCTCAGTGACAGCTAAGCCTGGACTATGAAGCAATTCCATAATTTGCTGTATATTTTACTACAAGTCACACTTAGAAATAACTGACAAATCAGTGTTGGTCAAAAGAAAACATTGAACTCAAGTGGGAAAATTAAAGGTAATAAGCTGTTCTGTGAACTGTGTTGACACAGTAAAAGGCATTTCTTCATTCTATCAAATGACAGCAATGCAAGGCAGCACCAATGGGTAAAAGGACCCTGTGCCACAGGTACACACAGTGGCACCAATATTACAAAACTAGACTTTGCAAACAAACTGCCTGTGTTCGTGCATTTTCCTCTTGTACAGGACGCAGTGTTCTACATCAGGTGTTAAGTGGAATTGTGTCTTATTTTCTGAATTGCCG